>NC_087355.1:54494642-55775000 GCF_030014295.1 Loxodonta africana | reverse complement strand
GCTTCGGTCCTCGCGCTCAGCTGCGCGCCTCCTGCCTTGGACTCCCAGCTTCCGCGCTGGGAAGTGACGGGGCGGCCCCGCCCAGCGAGGACTTGGTTCTCCCTCAGGGTCAGAATCAGCCCAAATCCCCGCTGGGCAGAGCGTCCGGGCGGCGCGAGCTGGACCGGCCCGGAGCCCTCGGCGCGACCCGCCCGCCGCCAGCGCCGCACCAGCAGGGCGGAGGCGCCCGGCCGCCCGCCGCAGGGGCGCGAACTTTTACACCTACTTTTCGTTTCGCTTCGGGTTTGGCGTGACGCTGGCACCGCCCAAGATTGGGACCCAGACACTGATTTTCCACCGCCGGGGGAAGGTGCCTCTCTCAACCCTCGTCTCAACCAGCTTTTCTGAGAACGTTAAATTCTCACCCTGGTTGCAAAAAGTGGTTCCCAGGAGAGCACCACGCCAGTCGCAACAACAATGACAACAAAGATACTAACAGGCGTCTAAGGGAGTGGAGTTGTTGCTCAGTCAGGCTCGACGAGAAGCAGCGGTAACTAACAGCGTGCGGGGGTCGGAGTTAAAAAGAAACCTGGGAGCGCGAAGGCTGAGCCGAGCGAGAGTGAGCTGTTCCTCGCAGCCTCTGCCTCGCCCGGCGCTCGGGATGGCTGTCTGTCTGTCTCGGACTGTCTAGATGTCCCTCCGGCTGCTCAGGCAAACTTTGACAAATCGCCTGAGACCTGGAGCCAATTTTCCTTAGCACCCCTCCCCATCACGTCCCGCGCGCCCCCCTCCTCAGAAATAAGCCCACCAACTCCAGGCCCCGCGCGCAAACTTACGTTTGATCTGCCGGGGTTTGCTCTGCTTTCGCCGGGACATCTCGGCGGCGGCCGCTGCCACAGGGTCACCCGCGGTGCCCGCAGTCGGGGCTGCCGCTCCCTCCGCTCCCGCCGCCGCCGCTGGCCAGGCTCTAGCCGCCGCCGGCCGGACTCCAGGTGCTCCGGGCGCGCGGGCGCTGGGCTCCGGGCTCCTCGGGGAGCCACGGGTCCGCGTTTAAAGACCAACAGGGAGATGGAAGGAAGAGAGTGACAGTGAGGACGGGAGGGGGAGATCGAGAGAGCGAGGGGAGGGGAGGGGAGGGAGAGAGGGAGAAAAAAAGAGAATGGGAATGTTCAAGCGAATTGACAGAGAGAGAGAAAAGGGAAAAGAGAGAAATAAAAAGCAGGAAAAGAAGGCAGAAAAGGAGGCAGCAGAGGGAGAACGGGCGGTGGGGAAAGGGGGAGAGAGGGGCGGAGGGCGCGGAGGAGGAGCGCGCTTGCTCTCCCCTCTCCCCGGCGTGCGGGGCAGATGCTCGGGCTCCGCCGCCGCCGCCGCTCCGGGCCGCGCAGCTCGCGCTCTGCCGCGGGAGGTGGCGAGGAGCGGGAGGGAGGGGCGCGCCGGGGCCGTGGGGAGGGGAGACTATTCCATCAG
This sequence comes from Loxodonta africana, assembly GCF_030014295.1. Taxonomy (NCBI): domain Eukaryota; kingdom Metazoa; phylum Chordata; class Mammalia; order Proboscidea; family Elephantidae; genus Loxodonta; species Loxodonta africana. The sequence continues at coordinate 55,773,554 of NC_087355.1, read as the reverse complement.
CGAAAGGAGGATTGGCTGCATCCAAAGCCAGTCCGGATGCAAACCAGGACTCCGGCCCCGGCCGGGTGGGGTGCAGGGGAGCGCGGCGGGGGGGGGGCGGGGGGGAGGCGGGAGGCGTGGGGAGAAATTGGAGGGGGGCCACCTTCTGCAGTTGTCACCGCGTCAGCTCTGGGCAGCGGCCAGAGCACCCCTCCCCCCTTTCCAGGCAACTTCTTCCAACGGCCCCCTCTGACGGACCCCGAGTCTCCTCTCTCCAAGCCTTGTCCGTCCAGCGGGTCACAAAGAAATCTCAGCCTCTCCATAAACTTTGTGCTTCCAGTTATGCTGCCCCCTCCCTTTGCCCCCATCCCCGCCTTTGCAGCTTCTTGGCAGGAAGGTTAGGCCACTGGCAAAGTCCTAGGGAGAGCCAGCTGATCACAAATGCCAACCGTGTGTCTTGGGAGAGTTAAGTCCTCTCATCTGCCCAGGCTCTCAGGAGACCATTTCATTGCTCTCAAGGTTCCCTGGAGACTGCTGTGGACGTGGACCATCCCCCGCTTGGTGTTGAGCAGCGTCCTGAAAGGGGTTTTTCTTCACCTCGCGTTTCCATTTTAGATGTAAAAATGACCAATTTGGAGAGAGGCGGATATTTTCTCAAAATTAAAAAGGAGTACCATTAGCTAGGTGATTAGCCCTAGGTAGGAAATGAACCATTTAAAAAAAACTACTAACTTTTTTAGGAAGTCTCTGGAAGTTATGAAGTCACGCCCCGCCCCATGACCTTTCATTCTTTTGGTTCTTCTGCCACGGGGAAGCAGCAAGAGACTAATAAAAGATTTGATCTTGTCATAATTTCCCAAGCAGGTAAGATCCAGTAACTCTTTCATGGTTCTTTAGCTTCTAAAGTTTTGTTTCATTCTTATTCAATTATTGTATGTGTAGTATGTTGGAAACTGCAAGCCAACAGAACAAATGTTGAGGTGATTTGCATAGTTATTATTTCGGCCAAGTTAAGCTGTGTGAGGTCAGCTGAGTTTCTAATAATTTCATATACACTTGAGTATTAAATATATTCTCGCAGGTGGGCTGGACCGAGCTTCTATATAAGTGGCAGTGGAACTGGCTGCTTTATGTAATCAGTATTTACTGATAAACTCCACTGTCATTAGCATGTATCCCCCACATACTGGTGACTTCCCCCCCCCAGGTGAAATCATCCATTCTGATATGAAATTGTGTCCCCCTTTGTTTGGCTGACCAGCATTAGTGTGAGCTCCACCAAACACCCTACTCTAAAAGGGTCTGGAGGTCAGCACAGAGCCTGGGCTGATTGAGCATAATGCAGGCCGAGTGGTGTGCAGTAGGCACTGGACTCAGCGTCATTTATAACCCCATCAGGACATCTTCTGGAAGGTGTAAAGAGTTGCCTTGTGAAAGGTATGGCTGAGAGAATCTTAATACAGAGCTGAGGACCAATTGTAAATCTTATTACATTAACGTTAGTACTACTACGATTTGAGGTTGTAAGAATACATGGTCCTTTGCAAAGGAAAATGCACTAAATCACAAAGTCCCTACCCTGAAGATTCAACAAATTAAGGCCGTAAGTACATTGAAAAGCAGGGTTATTTGTGTTTGTGTTGTTGAGTGAATAAGCAAAGAACTGCAGATTTTTACCTTCTTCATTTTCAATTCATTACAGCTAAATTGGTGTGCTTGGAACTGGATGTGTTGTGCGTTATGGTTTTTTAAAGATCTTTTTACAAAACCGGCTGACTTTTTATATCACCCAAAAGGAATGCCTATTGGAATTAAAATATCATAACAGTTAGTGTTTCTTTTGGCATTTGAAATGGTTAAATATGCAAAGCAGAAAAGAAACAAATAAATCTCAGCAAAATATTCAGTTTAAAAGCAGAAAGAAGGAGAAGTCAGGGAATTCAAGCAAGATTGATAAAATAACCAGAAATAGGTATCAGTTTATATAAATTTATAAGTATACATGTGTATTAATTATAGTCAATATGAATGAATGAAGCTAAGGAATACTATTGTGTTTTTCAACACTTTTAATGACAGTGTTAATGATATTTAAGGTTCGATTTTTCTTTTTTCTAGTTTAACTCACTAAGATTATTAAAAAAAGACAGCAAAAGCATACAAGCAATTATCTCTGTCTAAATGGATATAGTAGCCCCAAACCACAGCTTCACGACTATCAAACAATGATTACGAAAACCGCCATTGAAAAAAGCATCCGAGAATGCTATTGCAAAACCACAGCAACCAATGCGTCCGTGATATTGAAAACCACAACTCCCAACTAATACTCTGTGTATTGCAAATTATTATTTAACTATAAATGTAAAAATGTATAAATAACATCACAGAATAATTTCTCATTTTCTTAAAAATGAATTATTCATATTCTAGATTCACCAATTTAACGTCCACATGATAGTTTGTTTAGAAAAGTTTCTGCTTTCAAAGATAAATCACTTTAAATTGCATATAAAATGTAAGGTACTTTAAAAGCAGAATAATGCAACTTTTAACAACATTTTCTCAAATGCTAAAAGAATTGATTTGAAATGGAGCTGAAATAAAGAAACATCTGCCTCAGTCTAGCCTTCTTCATAAAGTTCTTTGGAAGTAAAAAGGGATTTGAGTAGAAACTGTTTATGGAAAAAAGCTTGAAGTATTCTATTACAACTCAAATGAGAATATAATTGCACATATCCTTAAATATTCATTTTAGCACATCTGACAACCTGAGATGCCAGTTGTAAAGCTATCTTAATATGCACATCGGGTATTTATTCACAAATGCATAAAACAATATTTCTTGCAAGTATATAGGGCTGCCAGATTTAGCAAATTAAAGTACAGAATGCCCAGCTAAATTTGAATTTCAGATAAACAATAAATAATTTTTGGTATAAGTATGTCCCATGCAATATTTGAGACATACTTATACTAAAAAAAATCATTACTGTTTTTCTGAAATTTACATTTGACTGGGCATCCTGTATTTCATCAGGCAACCCTATAAGTTTAGTATTTTAGCATTTTCACAAATTTATAGTTGTTTATAATATTCTCTACAGAAAACGCAGAGAAACCCTAAAGTACTTCCTGCCAGCTATTTAATTCTTAAAAATCATATTATTTAGGAAAGGCAAGGTAGAAGGAATACATTTCCATACAAAAATTATTATTTTATTTGTCATAAACAGTACAGAAATGCACTTTCAGTGTAAATGAATTGCATTCATGTATGTCTTATTCTTGGCATTGTTTTTTAAATGTGTTTTTTCCTCCAAAGGATCAACAAATTGATAAAACAAGCTCCCAGGCCACATTTTATTAGACAGCAAGCTGCCTGCTTTATTATGGGAGTAAACAATATCCAAAAGCTTCAGAAAGACTTCATTTTTGCCCTCGTATCCTCACCAGAAATTGAATAGTTTATCTGTCTCGATTTAAGATCGTGACACTGAATTGAACAAGAACGCAATATGAAAATAGTGTTTAGTATTTGTGTATCTTTATAATTTCAGCAGTTTAAAAATAAAAATCAACAAATTCATCTAAATGGCATTGCTATTTTATAACTATGAAAAGGACTGTCTGTTTACTTGCAAAGTAGCCAAGGGCTTTGAAGGTATTCAGTCAATCTAGATCAGGGTGTTTAACTCCGGCTTCATGTAGACTGTTGATCCCTTGAAAGAAATGTGTATGTACCAGTAATTTTCTAAGGAGTGGATCTATTAAGTTCATCATATTTTCAAAAATATCTGTGAAAAAAAAATTCTGTGACCCAATATGGGTTAAGAATTGCTGTTTTCTTCATGCGTAATTTTTTGTGATACACTGGAAATCAAAATCTATATGATTTAGGATTTTACTCTTTGCAATCACCCTTTATACCAAGTGACTACTCTGATAGAAGTCAAGATGAACTCTCTTAAGAAACAACAACAAACAGTTCTTTGTTGCTAGGTCTGTATAATGCAGAGCACACTTCCAAATACAAAATAAATATTAAAGGAGTAACCCCAAAAATTTAGTAGACATCTGTTGATTTTGCCTGCCGAGCATCCATTCTTTCTTCTTCTGCTAATAATGCCATGATATCTTTTGCAGAACTGCTACACCTCACCTACTATTTGCTCATGCAAATATGTTGTTAGGTGCTGTCGATTTGATTTCTACTCCTAGTGACCCTGTGTGACAGAGTAGAACTGCCCCATAGGGTTTCCTAGGCTGTATTCTTTACAAGAGCAGATTGCCACATCTTTCTCCTGTGGAGCTGCTGGGTAGGTTCAAACTGCCAACCTTAACCGTTGCCCTGCCAGGGTTCCTATGATACAGGTACTGTGTTCCCCATTCCCTGTCCATTCAAAGTAGTCCATGTGTCTGTCTGTAATGATTGTCTCAATGGCACAAATTGTTCTTATGAGGGTCAATCCTGGGACTTTTTCCTAAAATCACTGAGGAAAAGGTATTCCTATACTGAGAGAATGAAATCCTAAAAGTGCTGGTGGCTATCCTTGTGTGAGAATCTGCTAAGAATGATGCCGACACAGAGGACTTGTTTTCAGTGTCAGTTTGAGCCTTTGGGTTCAACTATGCAGGACTTATCAGATACGTGAGCTAATATAGTCCTTTCTTGGCTTAACCTGTCATGAATTGCTTTTCTATTCCTAGCAATCAAAAACAGTCCTACTAAAAATATGTTCCTAGAAAACAGGGCACCACTTGTATCAGATAGTATTGAGGCCCTGCCCCATATTCGCTTAGCTCACCTGGTGCTTTCGAAGCCTTAGAGAGTTCCCAGCGCCCTGACAGTTCCCACACCAACGACCTGCATCTCTCTTAGCCTGAGAGCTTTCTCCCACACAGCAGGAGCTTATACTACATGAGTGTTCTCAGGTAGGACCCAGAGGAATGGGAGAGTTAAATTCTGGCGGAACTGCCCAAGAAGAGGGATTGGAGTTGGTGAATAAATGCCTCAGCCAGTTATTATCCAGGGAGCCAGTTCTGAGGTATGTTTTTCCAAAGAAAACTCATTAATCCCCAGTCGCCCACAGTGATAACCTGCTCAGTAAAGTATCTTATTGGTGTTCTCTGCTGTCCCACTTCTCCCACTTTCTCAGTTTGCTTCCTAGCTTCACCTCCCTATAAACTTCCTGCACCCAAGACCTAGTTTCAGGGCTGATTTGGGGGGATGCCACACTAAGAAACCATCAGTATTCCAGCATCACTTTGTTTTGGATCCATCAATATTATCTATGTCTCTACGTAAATAAATACATACATAGAGCCTTGGTCATTTGTATTATACTTGATCTTCATCTATTTCATCATACTAAGCCCTGTGCATCTTTGCAGTCTTAGTTTAAACCCAAAAATCCATTTCCTCCAAATTGATTCAGACTCATAGCAGCCCTGTAAGACAGAGTAGAACTGCCCCATAGGATTTCCTAGGTCACGGTCTTTAGGAAAGCAGACTGCTGCATCTTTCTTCCACACAGCAGTTGGTGGTTCGAACTCCAGACCTTTAGGTTAGCAGCCAAACGCTTAACCACTGTGCCACCAGGGCTCCTTAGCCTTAGTTTAGACGTTATTTTTGACAAGAAGACACAATAACTCCCCATGTCTGAGTAAGACACGTTTTCTCGGTTGTTTCCATGACACACTTTTTCTTCCCCCAATGTAATATCACGTGTTGCATTGTATAACATTTGGCAGTTTACTTACATATAAATCCAATCCCCCTTCCCCACCCCAGTACACCTAACTACATAGTAAAGTTTGTGAGGCCAAGAAATATGTCTGTCTTTTTCAGAATTACATTACTAGTGATGTATTTTTCAATAACGTCATTAATGAATGAAAGAAAAACAAAGTTCAAAATTAACCTGTCTAGTTTGGGGACACCTACCATTCCCAGTCCTCATGCACAGGCATCAGGATATGGCAGCCATGTTTGTGCAACATAACCCCATGCTCCTGATGGTGGGTGACTGGACCAAGCAGAGTATTTGACTCCCGTTTGACCAACAAAAACCCTCCCTTAGGAACCTAGGATGAGTACCAAGAATTTCATTCCTCATCTGGACTCATCTCTTAAATGAAGAAGTAAATCCTTGGAAGTTGTGGCATGGTTATCACCATGTGAAAACAAAGTAACAGATACAGCTTGTCAGTAGAGAGGAAAAAAAAGAAATGTGCAGAGACAAGTAGAGATGGGTACCTGAGATGGCATTCCATTTCCTGTTCTAGCCCCTTGTGGGCTGTGGTGGCTTCTACATGTAGTGTCCCTGAGATACTAGTATCTCCTTAAAATAAATTCCTCCCCACTTACCCTTTTATTATTTTCGGACTAAATTAGCAATAATTGATTTCTGTTGCATTCAAGCCAAAAGATCAAACTAAGACAATTAACCATATATGACTTCAATCTGCTTGACTAAATATTTGAATATTAGAAACATCAATCTAAGTTTTCTACTTTCCTCCAAAAACATTATATAAAAGTATTTTATCTTTTTTTTTTCCCCCTTCTGCGTGACCTGAAATGGCAAAGAACTCTTGAACGTAAAGTGGGTAACTCTACAATTTTAACATATGAACCAGGATGTTATCAATTACAGATCTGGGATAATCACTTCAATCAGGGGTAACTCCTGAAAAATGTTAGCATTTTCAGAGTTCCACAAAGGCATGATGATCGATTGGCATGCACATCCGTAAACCTCATGGATATTCTTCTGGTCCCAGATGTTTGATTTTACTTTGAACTTTATGTTGCCGCATTTGAATAACCATTTAACAGATTACCTAGCATGTAAATTTTATGAATGTTGTTATAATTCACATGAATAATGTTTACATTTCTGTGGCAGGTTTTATTTTCTAACCTATAACTTTTGCCATAAATTCCTAAATAAAAAACAAGGAATTAAACAGTTTTTTGAGAGCACTTGCTATGTGTATAGACTTAATCAAATCGCTTAACTGTTTGCCAAAGTATGTTAAAATAATGCATTAGGAGTGAATTTAGGGCAAACTGAAGATACGCGATTATGAATAGCCATGCTAGGGCATACTGATAATGGAATCATCTGAAAGAAGCCGAAAAGGATAATTATATCACTTTTAACATTTGGCTTGTAATGAAAATTAGACAACATGACTAATAAACTCTTTTAAAAAATAATTTTATTTTTATTAAACAAATTGATATACGTAGATATAAAGTTCAAATAGATTTTCAAGTATCATAATGAAAATTAGCAGTTCCCTGCCCCCTGGCCCTGACTCCCCGCAGATCTAAAAAAAAAAAAAAAAAACTTTTGAAAAATCAGGCCTTGAAAACTGTATGGAGCACTGTCCTAGACTCACACACATGGGGTCACCATGAGTCAGAGTTGACTCCATGGCAACTGGTTTTTTAACTACTTTTTTTTTTTATTGTGCTTTAAGTGAAAGTTTACAGCTCAAGTTAGTTTCTCATACAAAAATTTATACACACATTGTTATGTGACCCTAGTTGCTCTCCCTATAATGTGGCAGCGCACTCCTCCTTTCTACCCCAGATTTCCCATGTCCATTCAACCAGCTCTTCCCCTTTCTGCCTTCTCGTCTCACCTCCAGACATGAGTTTTTAACTACTCTTTAAATTTTATTAGTTTAGATATTTTTGACAATATTGACTACTACATAATATGAAGATTTAATAGCCTTATGCCTACCCCTTCCAGTGCACATTTTATCCTATTTTTTTGTTAAATCAAAAGTTGGCATTTATATTTTTATTAAGAGTTGACCCATACGGGATATGATGATCATGTTTCCTTCTCATCTAACTCTGTTTTTCCTGGAGTTAATAATTACTTTCCTAGTTATTTTCTGTGTAATACCACTATTTCATCCCCAAATCTTTGCCCAGTGTAATATATTTACCTACGTAATTATATCAGTACATTCAAAGACATAAGATATCCTCACAGTTTATTCTTTCCTGTGGAGGTGTCCTTGGAGTCCCACTTCATTCTGCTCCACACTAGAACAAGTTCTCTCTGTGACTGAAATTTCCTTTTCATCATCACCCTGGCAATCCCCTTGATTTTGTCCTGAATTGGATCCCAGTTTTCCTGAATACTGTTTATTCTTCCTTGATGGATTACTACTTCTATTTCCTTTATTCTTTCTTTTTTTAGCATTGTAAATTCTCTTGTAACTTCCTGAGAAATTGTATATACCAGATAAATTTTTTTGTGTGGCCTGGTGAGACTGTATATGTCTTTATTCTGCCCTCATATGTGATTGATCATTTTAGAGGGTGTAGAATTCTAGGTTGAAGATTATTTTCTCTTCAATTTTTTAACACAGTACATTATTGACTTCATTTTTAGCTCTACTTTATTGACTTCTAGCTCTCAGTGTTTTTCTGAGAACTCTGATGCCATGGTGGGTCCTTATGCATTGCATATGGCTTATTTCTCTCCCCCATCTCACTCTGGAAGTCTTCTAGATCTTTTCTTTACCCTCCGCCTTTTGAAATTTCACACAGTGTGAAATGATGTTTCCCTCTCACCCCATTTGCTAAGCTGGACCCTGAGTGAGCCATTTCAGTCTGGAAACTTGTGGCTTCTTATTAGTTCTGAGAAATTTCCTTGTATTGTTTCTTTGTGTCTGAAGCTCACGTTATTATCATTATCATCATCATCATCTTAGTCCTTTTTGGACTGATAATTCTGTTTTCTTTTTCTCTTCCTATTCCTTTGGCCGCTTTTGTTATTTTCTAGAAAATTTTGTCAGCTTTGTCTTCCAAATTTCATTGAAATTGTATGTGTGCAATCAAATTTTAATTTCTTAAAATTCTTTCTTGTTTAAAGGGTTCCTTTTTATAGCATCCTGTCCTGTTTCCTCTTCTCTTATCTCTCCGAGGCCAGTAATTATGTTTTCTTTTTGAAGATTTCTTTATCTCCTGAGAATTATCTGTTTCATCTATACTTCATTATTACTATTTTTTTTCCTGTGGGATTTGGTATGTATCTGTCATTTTGGAAGTTTTCCATATATTTTTGGTGATCCTTGACTTTCTAATATGACTGTTCTCTGTGTATAGGCAGGGTGAGGATTGGGGAGTGCTTATCAAGCAGAAGGTCTTCAGTGATAAGACAGGGACCTTGCTGCTGGAGAGATATAGTCTGTGCCTCTAAGTGTTTTTACTCTTAAGTTGACCAGGTTTGCCAGAGAGAATCCTCCAATCCTCAGCATTCTTGGGGCTCAGTCTTCTTAGCCATCTCCCTTCTTCCTATCTCAAATAAGACTTGATGTTTGGTGTAGAACAGACATCTTGCAATCATGCAAACAAAATTTATACACTGTGGACCATAGTTGGAAAGCAGAAGGAGCCACGTTCTAATGACTTCCTTTAGCAGTATACCATCCCTGAACTGACTCTGGAATTCTCACTATGTGAGGGGAAAAACACCTGTGTTAAGTCACTGTATTTCAGTTTCTCTTCCATACAGCCAAAGACAATCCTAACTGCTACCCAAGGGATCTTCAGGGCAGGGTGCCTCTTCCTGTCTTGCAAAATCCTGGTTCTAGGGAGGCTATTTTTTAATTCTGTTTTACACTTCAATAGGTTTATTTCCACATTTTTTTACATTTTCGAAATTGTTTAAATCAGTTACCGACGGATAATTTGTATGGCTCTTCTCATCCCCTTTACCTTTAAGGTTTATTCCTTTTCTGTCATTGTATTTGCTTCTCTAGGGAAAAAGCAAATATAAGAAATGGGCTCTGCCATCTCAACAGTAATACCTATCCCAGCAGCTGTGAACTTTAATGCTTTCAGGGGCCATACAGGTAATGCAAAAAAAAAAAAAAGAACAGAAAGCAAAGTTATCCAGGTGTAAGGTATAGGGAATGGTGAGGACTATGGAGAGCTGGAGAGCATCTCTGCTGAGGGCATTTAAATACAATTGGAAACAAACACTGTCCTAGTTAAAGAAGATAGACCTGTAGGCCCAATCTGACTATAGGCTGCAAGTTTGTAAACTCTGATACTGATTTATAAATATATATAAACATGAAAAGTACTTTTAACCTTATTGAACTGCAATGTGTGCTTTCACCAAAACACCAACATCAGTAAAATACAAAATTAAGACCTTTTTAAATTATTTAAAAGTGTATTTAGCTCAAATACTTCTACTTGTTTTTCTCTGAATCATTTTTTCTCACTTTGATTTTTAGCTAATGCAGAAGGTAATACACGAGCTCTAATATTGCACTCAACAAGCAAAACAAACAAAAATCTCCCTGTAGGTTGCTATGACTTTGGAAGAAGACCAACTGTAGGCCAAAATGCAAGACAGTAAAAAATACGTACATCACACCCTCATCTCTCCTCAACTTCTTTCTTGGCCTTGGTTGTATATGTATGTTCAGCAGTTGCATTACAATAATGTCTTGTAGGATTCTAAAACACTTTAAAACCACAAGTAACAAAACAGTTGTTACTAATGATAACAACCACACATAAACCACCTGCGTGTTCCATGCTTTCTTGTAAAACTATGCGACTGACAAAGTAAATAATCTACTTCGTGAATTTCCAAATAATAAAAACTTTGTTTAAGTATTTGATTTGTGTTATGCTTACCCACCTAGACAGAACTTTAAAAAGTGTTTTTGATAATGCTGACAGTTTGTCAAATTTTGAAATATATCTTCCTTATTACCTTTATTTCTTTAATATGGTGAGGAACTCTATACAGGACAGGCCCAAATAATCATGTTTTCGGAGCAAGTTTCATTGAAAATTCCCAATTCAGATATCTGGATATAGAAAACATGACCTTTTATCATGTTCTTGGCAGTTATGAGAAATACAGCCTGAGTTTAATCCAGTTCAGAGTATTGCTTTAGGATTTTAATAATAAAGATGTTTATTAGAATATTTGGCAGAATGGGGTTTTCAAACATTCAGAGTCAGTAAGGAAATCTAGTTCATGACTTTAGGGGTTTCTCTGTTTACGACTGTACAATCTCATTTAAATATTCCCTTGGCAATAAAATAAAATTTTAATATCTAAGGACCAAAATAGATATGACCAATAACTGTTTGTGGTTTAGCTATATTCTAGAGCCAGTTTTTTGTTTTGTTTTGTTTTTACTTTTTTAACTTGTAATCCCCCTTTTCCTGTGAAAATCCGCTCCATCACATTGCCACACAACATCCTGTTCCCATATTTTCCCAGGCTGGCAGGAAATGGTCAGCAGTTGATGACTGGAGCAGGCAATACTACCACTGATCATCTCCTTGGATAAAAACTTTGCCTCATCAACATGAGCCACTCAGATGAGGACATCAGGAAATACTGAGTAGTTTCCTATTTTTTTTAATGATAAGGTAAAACTTCCCTTTCTAGTGAAATATAACAAAATCCAGGCTTTCATATTAAAGGGTAGAATCCCAGCGTTAAAAATCTCATCTTCTATCATTAATCAGCAAATACGCATTGTGTAACTGTTATATTCCTGGTCATTCTTCCCAGAACTAGTTTTACTCCTTGGAAAACTAGCCAGAATACATAGCTGCATTTTTTTTCTTCTACAACAGCTGAAGTGCTACAAAATAGAGACTTAATTAAATTAAAAGCAAATAGCTTTGAAAGGGTCAATCATTTATACATAATTTTAATTATTTTAATTATATGTATATTTTTTACATTTTAACAACTAGATCAATTGTAAATACTGTAAGGAGTGAAGAATAAGGAAATGGAATTAATTTTGTATTTTCAGCATTAAGTAGACAGCAGGCTGCGGCTATAAAGTAGGATTTGGACCTATAATTCTTTATGCATTCATTCATTCATTCATATATACTTCCTGAGTATTTATAAAGTGTCATCCACTCTTCTAATGGCTGGGAAAACAAAGACAAGTTGCAGCCAGAAACAAAATGACACTATTTAACAACTGTGTTCTGGTGAAGAGAGGCCACGAGATAGGAGAGAACAACAGAAGGATGAGTAAAATGGACCCAGTGTTAAATGTTGACTATTCAGATACTTGGCCTTAGCCCAGCCTTGCTTTCCCTCATGATGTCATTTTAGTCAGAAAAAAGCAAAGACAAGTGTGTAGTTTAAAGTAAAACAAAACAACCAATCAAAGAATCTCATATCTTTCAACCTGTTATTGAGAACTATTATTTTTTTTTTTGTGAGTACTTCCTTAGGTTTAATAAAACCATATAATTGGCAATTCTTGTGGCCTAAAATGTGTTTTAATTTATTCTTTAGCAGAGCTACAGATTTATGGTTCACCATACTGTAAATAATATGGAAGATGCATGCTACTCAAGTAAATAACAATATAAAATATCAATAAATATGGAAAATGATGAAGATATTGATTTTAATTAAATGAATGCCTCAGTGAGTTTTTCTGCATGTTATTCTTTTCATATTTATTTAAGCCTACTAAGATTTCTTAACAATGTGAAACAGTTCTATAAAAGAAGGCTTTAGAAGACAACATAGTTTTTAGATGAGTCAAAATTGACTTAACAGCAACGGATTTATAACACAGAAAAAAATCCTCTGAGACAACCTTTTAAAGGTGTACTCTGCTCACCTGATTTTCCTTGCTTTGTCATAACTAACCATTTACTACAATACATAGAAGAGAGGGTATCTTGAACTCAGGGCAGTAAGAAGCAACAGAAGAATTTCTTGAGAAAACTGTTTGCTATACATTAAGGAAAATATTTTTCATTAATAGGTTACTCCAGATCTCTGTTCTAATACCACCTTCAAAGTATTGCCTGTTACTTTGTTTATTGTCCACCAAATGTCTTCTCGCTGTTGTTTAGTTCTGTTACTTTCTGTGACTACTGATATTAGTAATCACAATAATATTAGTAGCAGCTAATTTTTTCTGGGCACTTACCATATTCAAAGCTCTGCTTTCATGAGTTCTGCCAACTGTGATGAATGGAGAATCAAGAAGGATTTTTCATGTGGAAAGAGTAGCTTTATTATTTTATTAAAATTTAATAATTCATATTAAGTATATTAAGCCACTGAGAGTTTTAGAGCTAATATTATTTACCCTAATACAAAAAGTGTTACCTTGTAGTGGGGCGACGCTCCAATAAAATCCTAAAACCTGAGGCAAATCCTGAAGTGTAATACTTTAGGGTACATGGTACGTGATGAGGGAACTGATACTTAAGGCTAGGAATTTGGCAAACTCTTCCGTAAACCATTCCCTGCTCTGACTTAAAAGAAGGACAGCAAGTTATGTTTGTAGGTGTTGAAATGTTTCAGAGCCTTTGTGTGTGTTGTCTGCTATTAGCTGCCCTTCACAACATATTACACAGAAGAAACGAGTTCAGGAAAGAATTGGTCAACTTGCAAGTAGAAGTAAAAGAAAGTTCAGAAACTCAAGGTCTTTCAGGATTGGAAAATTCCACCACTTCTAGAGATTGAGCTAAAAAGACTTTGAGTGACAAAGGCACAGTTAAAAAAAAAAAAAAACTTTCCAGTTAACACAGTAAAGATCAGAGTAAAGGTGTGGCTTGGCCTCAGTCGTTTAGAGAACCCAATGATACCACCACTAAACTGAGTGAGAAAGAGGCGTGAGGGTGAAGAAGCAACTGGGTAAAATTAATTTGAATATTAACTTTAGGAAATAACTTTGGGTATGGTTACTGGCTTCATGGAACTGTATGGAAGCAAATAGATCAGAAATCTACAAAGTGTTTGAAGTAATTGTATTTCTAAGGAAACCACAAGCCCACTATTGAAAAAAAAGTCTTTGTTTTTAACTTTGAATACTAAGATCAATTCTTGTGCCCCCACCTACAGAAAACAGCCTTTGAACTCTATAAAGCCTCCAGGGATAGTGTGCTTCCCAAACTCATTTTAGATGTGGCCAAGGAGAATAATGACAAGGAAGAAGCTTCTAGAGGACATAGCCAGGGGCAACAGGGAAGAAATCACAAGGTAATTCCTCCCAGAGAGCAGTAAAAAAAAAAACAAAAACGTTGACTTCTTGTGGATTCCAACTCACAGTGACCCTACAGGTTGGAGTAGAACTGCCCCGTAAGTATTCTAGGGCTGTAATCTTTATGGAAGCATACTGCGCAGACTGCCACATTCTTCTCCCCAAAAGCAGCTGGTGGGTTCCAATGGCCAATATTTCAGGTAGCAGCTGAGCATTTAACCACTGCATCACTAAGCCTTCTTTTCAGAGAGCAGTAAAACCAAAAATCAAACCCATTGCTGAGTCGATTCTGACTCATAGCGACCCTATAGGATGGAGTAGAACTGCCCTATAGGATTTCCAAGGCTATAAGCCTTTACAGAAGCAGATTGCCACATCTTTCTCCCACAGAGCAGCTAGTGGGTTCAAACCCTTTGGGTAGCATTCAAGCACCTAACCACTGCATCACCAGGGCTCCCAGAGAGCAGCTACTGTTAGGTATGATTTAGCCCATTGTGACTCATAGCGACCCTATATACAACAGAAAGAAACACTGCCCAGTCCTGCGCCATCCTCACAATCATTGCTAGGCTTGAAACTATTGTAGCCACTGTGTCAATTCATCTTGTTGAGGATTTTTCTTTTTTGCTGACCCTCTACTTTACCAAATGTTATGGCTTGAATTGTGTCCCCCAAAATCATGGCTAAGTCATGATTCTCAGTATTGTATGATTGTCTCCCATTTGGCATCTGATGTGATTTCCCTGTGTGTTGTAAATCCTATCGTTATGATGGAATGGAATGGATTAGTTGCAGTTATATTGTTGAAATCTACAAGATTAGATAGTGTTTTAAGCCAGTCTCTTTTGAGATATAAAAGAGATATGGGAGCAGAGAGACATGGGAACCTTACACCACCAAGAAAGCAGTGCCGGCAGCAGAGTGCATCCTTTGGACCTGAGGTTCCTGCACTGAGATGCTCCCAGACCAAGGGAAGACCGATGACAAGGACCTTCTTCCAGAGCTGACAGAGAGAGAAAGCCTTGCCCTGGAGCTGGTACCCTGAATTTGGACTTCTAGCCTACTGGACTGTGAGAGAATAAACTTCTCTTTGTTAAAGCCATCCACCTGTAGCATTTCTGTTATAGCAGCACTGGATGACTAAGACCCGAAGCGTGATATCCTTCTCCAGGGACTGGTCCCTCCTGATAAAATGTTCAAAGTACTCGAGACAAAGTCTTGCCGTCTTCCCTTCTAAGGAGCATTCTGGCTGTACTTCTTCCAAGACAGAATTGCTAATTTTTCTGGTAGTCTATGGTATTGGGATATTCAGTATTCTTCACCAACACCATAATTGTAAGGCATCATTTCTTCTTTGGTCTTCCTTATTTATCATCCAGCTTTCACACGTATATGAGGAGATTGAAAATACCATGACCTGGGTCAGGCATACATTAGTCCTCAAAGTGACATCTTTGACCTAAAGTGGTCTTTTGCAGCATTTTTTCCCAGTGCAATATGTCATTTTATTTCTTGACTTCAGCCTCCATCAGCATTGACTGTGGATCCAAGTAAAATGAAATCCTTGACAACTCCAATATTTTCTCTATTTATCATGATGTTGCTTATTGGTTTAGTTGTGAGGATTTTTGTTTTCTTTGAGGCGTTTTTGTAGTCTTTGATCTTCATCAGTAAGTGCTTTAAGTCCTCTTCCCCTTCAGCATGCAAGGTTGTGTCATCTGCATATCATCTGAAATAGGTCAAATATGCAATCAAGATGCATTGATAATTACTGGTGTTTGGAACAGTAAAGTTGGAAACAAAAAAGAAGAATCAGTAGTTGGAAATATGGCCTTGGTGATAGAAACCACACCAGAGATAGCATGATAGAATTTTGTAAAACCAATGACTTATTCATTGCAAATACCTTTTTTCAACAACATAAATGGCGACTATACACATGAATCTCACTGAATGGAATACACAGGAATCAAATAGACTATGTCTGTGGAAAGAGACGATGGGGAAGCTCACTATCATCAGTCCGAACAAGGCCAGGGGCTGACTGTGGAACAGAACATCAATTGCTCATGTACAAGTCCAAGTTGAAGCTGAAGAAAACTAAAACAATTCCAAGAGAGCCAAAATACAGCTTTGAGTATATCTCACCTGAATTTAGAGACCACCTCAGGAGCAGATTTGACCCATTGAACACTAATGACTGAAGACCAGACTAGTTGTAGGATGACATCAAGGACATCATACATGAAGAAAGCAAAAGGTCAGAGAGCAGTATCAAGGCCTCATTCAGAAACCTTTTCCTCTTCCCTCCCCCACCTCAGGATGTGGGACTTACTGTCTGCCCAGTGGTATTTCAGAATCACTACAGAGCATTGAGGAGCCCTGGTGGTTCAACTGTTAAGAGCTCAACTGCCAACCTACAGTAGCGGAGACGGCCAAGAAAACCTTATGGGGCAGTTCTTCTCTGTCACCTGTGTTCACTACGAGTCAGAATCAACTCCACAGCATCCAACAACAGAACACTGATTGTGTAACTCCTCCTCTTCCTATTTCCAATTGAGGATATTTATTGTATGAGTTGGAATCTACCCGACGGCAATGGTTTTTTCTTTTAATTGTTCTTTAAGTGAGAGTTTACAAATCAAGTTAGTTTCTCATACAAAAATTTATACACACCTTGCTATATACTCATAGTTGCTCTCCCCCTAATGAGAGAGCACACTCTTTCTTTCCACTCTCTATTTCTGTGTCAATTTGGCCAGCTTCTGACCCCCTCTGCCCTCTCATCTCCCATCCAGGCAGGAGCTGCCCACATAGTCTCCTGTGTCTACTGGAGCCAAGAAGCTCACTCCTCACCAGTATCATTTTCTATCCCAGAGTGCAGTCCAGTCCCTGTCTGAAGAGTTGGCTTTGTAAATGGTTCCGATCTTGGGCTAACAGAAGTTCTGGGGACCATGCCCTTAGGGTCCTTCTAGTCTCAGTCAGACCATTAAGTCTGGTCTTTTTACAAGAATTTGAGGTCTGCATCCCACTGCTCTCCTGCTCCCTCAGGGGTTCCCTGTTGTGTTCCCTGTCAGGGCAGTCATCAGTTGTAGCCAGGCACCTTCTAGTTCTTCTGGTCTCAGGCTGATGTCATCTCTGGCTTATGTGGCTCTTTCTGTGGCTTGGGCTGATAATTACCTTGTACCTTTGGTGTTCTTCATTCTCCTTTGCTCCAGGCGGGTTGAGACCAGTTGATGCATCTTAGATGTCGACAGCAATGGGTTTTTATTTGAGACATGCTATGTTTGGCAGTGAGGTAGGGGTTCAAATGACTTGTCTCTTTAGTTTGTAGGTCACTTGACCTTGAGGAACCACATATAGATCTGATGGAGAGGACAAGATGAAGGATCCTGAGATGGATGCAGTGAATGTAGGAGCATTGGGTTGTTTCCTTTGGTGGTGGGCGGGGGAGAGTGTGAGTTTGTTTTATATGTGAGAGGAAGACTGAGACAGATTGTTTTGCTGATCAGAGTGTGGATTGTGCCTGAGATTATGCTATGTGTTTGACACACCGTTTTGCCTTCCCAGGCGCATAAAACAATTGCATATCTTATTCTCCCCTGTAATTAGGTTGGGGGCCCTGTGACTTATTTCTGGTCAATAGAATGTAAGCAGAAGTAATATAAACTATTTCCAGTCTTGGCCAAAAAAACAGTATTACAAAGTTCTCTATTCTTGTCTTTACCTTGTGTTGACCTTGTAAATTTTTCAGATGCACTGAAAGATAGAAATATCCTAGGTCCCTGAGTCACTACTTGGTGCGGAGATGCTCAGAATAGTTGCCTGCCCTGCATTAGACTGTGATGTGAGTTGAAAAAACCAAACTTTTATCGTTTTCAAACACAGAAATTCTGGGATCTATTTGTTACTGCAGCATATCCAAGCCTATCTTCCCTGAAAGAGATATGCTGAAGACATCACAACTCCTACCATGATAATTTCTATTTGCATCATATGTTCAACAGTTTGTGTGTTGGTTCAGATTGTGTGCCAACTTGGCTGGGCCATGATTCTCAGTGTTTTGGCAGTTGTGTAATGTTGTGATCACTTCCTTGTCAAGATTTGATATGTGATCACCCCCATGATGGGATCTGCTGTGAGTAGCGAGTCAGTTGAAAGGGAGTTTCCTTGAGTGTGTGGCCTGCATCGAATATAAGCAGACGTTCTGGCAAGGCTCAGGGGCTTTTGCTCATTCTGGATCCTACAGCTGGCTCCTGTTCATCTGACCTCTGGTTCTGGGGGACTTGAGTTAGCATCTTACCTGCCAATCTTGGAATCTGTCAATCTTCACAGCCTGTGAACAAGAGTCCTGCTCTCCAACATGCTGATCTTGGGTTTGCCAGTCTCTGTGTCTACGGGAATCAGGAGAAGCCTCTATCCTGATGCACAGACTTGGGGCATTCCAGCCTCTACAACCACTTGAGCCATTTCCTTGATATAAATCTCTGTCTATATATATATATATATATATATATATATATATTTATATTTATACACTTTACTGGTTTTGCTTCTCTAGAGAACCCAGCCTAAGACAGTTTGCAATCATGATGTAAGTCTAGAACAATTTAATCCAATTACAGCTAGGCATTGCACTCTAAATTGACAATCCAACAAGAACAACACCTCTTAAATTACACTGGGTAATGATATCCCAGTGTGTAATTCTTATTTTTATCCTAGCTAACCTTTGCTCAGGGATTATCCAGAAACAGTGCTATAATTCTTATAGTAATCACTAGTGAGCAATGTAGATTTTCAAGAGTGTAGACTGAGAGTTTCATATTGCATACTCACATCCTTTTGATGTGTCTCTATACATAGTCTTTACAGTTTCCATAAGCTCTACATTCACTTAAATAGAGTCGAGGTGCATTGCTTGTCCTTTCTTCCCAGATTCTGGAATGGAGATTTAGATACAGATATCCGTTTCATTCTGTTATACTATACGTGGGGTTGCCATGAGTCGGAGACAAATCAACAGCAGCTAAGGACAACAAATCAAAAAGACAGTAACAGCTAGAAAAAACCATCACTTGTTATACCCCATTATGGCCTCTGGTTTGGTATCCCTTTTAGTTACTCTTCCTTGGCATTTTTCATGGCACATAAAAGGTAGAAAGAAGGAGCTAAAAATTATGCTAAATTATGCTAAAGTTAAGACTGGTGACAAGCTTAACGTTTGGCAAAGATTTCACTCTCACCAATGTCCTTGCTCCCCAAAGGTTATAGATGAGAGGCACAATTTTCTGGCTTTTTCTTTTGGAATTTTTGTGTTTATTTTTCCAAACTGATTTATAAGGCTCTTTGAAATTTTTTTTTTTTTTGAGGTGAGCCTTTTACATAAGTATTATTTTTCAAAAATGTATTTTCCTTTGGCTGTGCTTATACTTTTTGTTTGTGTTTTTGACTGAAAGGTCTTCTCTACTCCAAGATTATATAAATAAAAAAAACTATTTTTCCTTTGGAGCCTTCGTGGCACAGTGGTTAAGAGCTCAGCTGCTAACCAAAAGGTTGGCAGTTTGAATCCATCAGCTGCTCCTTGGAAACTCTATGGAGCAGTTCTACCCTATCCTATAGGGTTGCCATGAGTCAGACTCAACTTGATGGCAACAGGTTTTTGTTTTGTTTTGTTTTTCCTTTAGCTAATTTTATCTCTTCAACTTTTATACATTTAAATGTTTGATCCATCTGGATTTAATTCTGGCAAAAAAATGAGATAGAGTTCCAATTTCTTTTTCCCCAAATGGCTAAGTGGTAGTTCCAACTATGTTTTTTTAATTATATAGTGTTTCCTGCTTTCCTCACCTCAATTTAATATTCCCCTGCTGAATTTCCATTTTTAATTGTTTCTATTTCAGATGTCACTATTATCTTCACCCCTCTTTATTTAAAAACATATTCTCATGTGCATTTCATTTTCTCTTGGTTTTCCTCTACTGATTTAATGATTCTCCATTTTATTGATTCTTCCTTATCTAAAAAAAAAAAAAAATTTTTTTTTTTTTTTCTTTATCTGCCTTAGGTGTTTGTGTTCCTCAGGATTTTGTTCTTGGCCCATGCCACTTCTCATTTTTTATGCTTCTGGATGGTCATATCTACTCCCATGACTTGAAATAGTATTCATTTGGAAAGGACTCCCAAATTATTTTTCCTGCTCTGAATGCTCTCTGGAGTGCCAGATGCCCCCAGTCATCTGCTATGTATATTTTTCTGTTTATCCTGTGAGTACCTCAAAGTCAACATATTCAAAATGGAGACGCATCACTCCTACTATCTCCTTCCCACCCCAACCTAAACCTGTTTTTATTTTTGCATTTCTTATTTCAGTCAACAGTAACACTATGCACTCCATTGTCCAAATTGAGAAATTCAGATTCATAAAGTCTTTTACGACCTCCCTTTTCATAATCACCATGTTACCTCTAGCTAAGAAACATTTCTTAAGTGCATGTTCTAATTCCTTCCCTTAATTCAGAACTCACCTCCTTAGACCATGACAAAAGCCTCTGTACTAGTTTCTTCTTCTTCAATATCTGCTCTCTTGTCCACTTATCATTTAGATAGTGCCAAAACCAAAAAAAACCAAACCCATTGCCATCAAGTCAATTGCAACTCATAGTGACCCTGTAACACAGAATAGAACTGCCCCATAGGGTTTCCAAGGGTGCTGGTGGATTCAAACTGCCAGTCTTTTGGTTAGCAGCTATAGCTCTTAACCACTGTGCCACCAGGTCTCCCAGATGGTTCCAGAGGTATAATTTAAACATAGACTGAATAATTTCATTCACCTACCTAAAAGCATTATACCAAATTATAACAATTAAACCAAATTGTACCAATACCAAATTCATGAGCATTTCAAGATTCTTCGTGTTCTAGTCTTGCCTTAGTACAAGGCAAGATAAACCCAGTATTATGGCTATCCTGGGCTGCTCACTATACACTAAAACCCCTCTAAACTGTCACACTTCTAAACATTTGCCTTCAATCCACTTTCCTTCTTTGCCTGGTATGTGCACGTGTCCATCCTTCATGACCTATCTAATTGAATATCTTCTCTGTAGTTTTCTTTTACCCTCCTAGATGGAAGTACTGCTTATTTGCCCCCATTCATTTATACAAACTTTTATAAAATATCTATTACAAAATATTATACTTGTATGTATGAATGCTCTTGAGGACAGAGTTCTTTCTTACTTGTGTTTGAATCCACAGCACCTAGCAAGGTGCATGTCATATAGTATCTGTTCAAAAATTGCTTCTTGAATTGAATCCAAACTGGAAGAAAGTCTCTAGTAAGAGTTAGCTTTTTTTTTTTTCCTGTAACAGCATCCATTCCATTTCTCCCTTTTCCCTCACCTAATCTGATTTTCTTTGGAAGAATTACCTCGTCATAATTGGGCATAGTCTTGCTCAGGGAGTAAGTAATTCTAGGTTCTTTTTTCCTACAGCTTGAGATAATGGGTCCAGTTTCTTCCCTCTACTAATTGAAATAGCCAGAAAGGGGCATGTCAATGATATAAGGAAGAGAATGAATTATATTAGGACCATAACTAATTATACAATGGCTGAGGAAAGAGCTTGGGATCAATTATCTCATCCTCATCAGCAGCAGCAGAAGCACTGGAACTCTAAATCCATTATGAGACTGAGCTTGATTGCTTCTTCCTTCTTGACCATGCAAGCTTCCTCTGTTGTTAATTAAATGTTACTTTTTCACTAGAAATGGAAGTACCATACTATCCAGTAATCCCACTCCTTGAAATATATCCTAGAGAAATAAGAGCTGTCACACAAATATATATATATGCACACCTATGTTCATTGCAGCACTGTTCACAACAGCAAAAAGATGGAAACAGCCCATCAGCAGATGAATGGATAAACGATTTATGGTATATTTACAGTGGAATACTACACAACGATAAAGAACAACAATGAATTCTGGAAACATCTCATAACATGGATGAATCTGGAAGGCATTATGCTGACTGAAATTAGTCAGTCACAAAAGGACAATTATAAGAATTCAAGAAAAGGTTTAAACACAGAAGAAAACACTCTGTGATAGTTATGAGGGTGGGGAAGGAGGGAGAGGGGTATTCACTAACTAAATAGTAGATAATTAGGTGAAGGGAAGGACAGCACACAATACAGGGGAAGTCAGCATAACTGAATTAAACCAAAAGCTAAGAAGTTTCCTGAATACAACCAAATGCTTTGAGGGACAAAATAGAAGGGATGGGGGTCTGGGGACCATAGTTTTAGGAGACATTTATGTCAGCTGGCATAACAAAGTTTATTAAGAAAATGTTCTGCATTCCACTTTGGTGAGTGGCATCTGGGGTCTTAAAAGCTAGCAAGTGGCCATCTAAGATACATCAATTTTTTCCTACCCACCTGGAGCAAAGGAGAATGAAGAACACCAAATAAACAAGGAAAATATTACCCCGGGGAACAAAAAGGGCCACATAAAGCAGAGAGTCCATCAGCCTGAGACCAGAAGAACTAGATAGTGCCCGGCTACCACCAATGAATACTCTGACAGGGAGCAAAACAGAGAGCCCCTGACAGAGCAGGAAAAAAAGTGGGGTGCAGAACTCAAATTATAGTAAAAAGACCAGACTTAATGGTCTGACTGAGATTGGAGGAACCCCAGAAGACATGGCCCCCGGACTCTCTGTTAACCTAGAACTAAAACCATTCTCGAAGCCAACTCTTCAGACAAGGATTTGATTGGACTAAAAAAAGGACTATAAGACATAAAATGATACTTGTGAAGCATGTGCTTCTTAGTTCTAGTAGATATATGAGACTAAATGGGCAGCTCCTGCTGAGAGGCCAGATGAGAAGGCAGAAAGGGACAGGAGCTAGTTGAATGGACAAGGGAAATCCGGGGTGGAAATGAGAGTGCTGACATATTATGGGGATAGCAACTAGGGTCACATAACAATGTGGGTATAAATTTTTGTATGAGAAACTAATTGAGCTGTAAACTTTCACTTAAAGCATAATAAAAAAAAAAGTTACCTTTTCAATGAGGTCTACCCTGACCAACCTATTTAGAATTATAATCCCTACATACTCCCAATTCTCCTCCCCTTTTTCTCTTTACTTATAGAGTACATATCTTCTAAGGTAAGTTATGGATCATTTATTTATTTGTTATTGATTTATTTGCCCCAGAATTTTTGTTTTCTGTTTGCATGGTATACTTTTTTCCACTCATTTATTTTCTGTCTATATCTTTGTACTTAAATTGTGTCTATCACAGACAACATATAGTTGGATGGAATTTTTTCTCCATTCTGATGAATTTTGCCCTTTATTAGAGGGCTTATTCCATTAAAATTTAATGTAATTATTGATACGGTTGGGTTTACATCTTCCATTTTATGATTTGTTTTCTCTTATTGGTTGATTGTTCTTCTGTTACTCATTCTCTGCCTTCTTTTGGGTTATTACAATATCTTTTATAATCTTAATTTATCTGTTGGCTTTTTAACTATGCCTCTTTGATTTATTTTTGAGTGGTTGCTCTAGGAATTAAAATATACATCCTTATCTATTCACAGTCCACATATTCATTCTGTGCTACTTTACATACAATGTAGAAACCTTGGATCCATAGATGTCAGTTGTCACCTCCAGCCTTTATGTTGTAGTTGTCATATGTATTACATCTCCATACATTATAACCTCCACAAGACAATATTATAATGTTTGCTTTAAGCACCCAAATGTACATTAAAATGAAACTAAGTGGAAAATAAAATAATCTTTTATATTTATTAAAAAAAAAAAAAAACCCAGTGCCCTCAGGTGGATTCCGACTCATAGCAACCCTATAGGACGGAGTAGAACTGCCCCATAGAGTTACCAAGGCGAACCAAAAAAAAAAAAAAAAAAAAAAAACCATTGCCATTAAGTCGATTCTGATGCATAGCAACTCTATACGCCAGAGTAGAACTGCCCCATAGAATTTCCAAGAGCACCTGGTGGATTTGAACTGCCAGCCTTTTGGTTAGCAGCTTAACCACTACAACACAGGGTTTCCATAGTTACACAGGTAGTTACCATTTTTGTTGCTCTCCATTCCCTTCCTGAAAATGTAAGATTTCATCTGGTAGCATTTCCCTTCATACTGAACAATTTCCTTTAGCATTTCTTAGAGCACAGATGTGCTAATTTTAGTAGTTTTCTTTGATTTGAAAGTGTTTTTTTCCCTCATTCTGACAAAAAAAAATATATTTCCACAGTCTGTAGAATTGACCAGGTTTTCTGCAGTCAACATTTTAAAGATATTCTACTGTCTTCTGGCTTTCATATTTTTTAAAAAGTCAGAAAGCATTCATATCATTGTTCTCCTCTACATAATCTGTCATTTTTGTCTGGATGCTTCCAGGATTTTCTTTTTATTTTTGGTTTTCAGAATTTTTTTTTCGATACAGCTTAGAGTTCAGCGAGCCTCCCGAATCAGTAAATATGTAGCTTTCACCAAATTGGGGAAGGTTTTGATCACTATTTCTTCAAATATTTTGTCTGCCCTATTCTCTTTCTCCCCTTGTTCTTGGACATGTATCCAAATTTTACATATATTCAGATTTTTCATATTATCCCACTGGTATTCTGTTAATTTTTTTCAATCCTTTTTTTCCTCTATTTATTAGTTAATTTCTATTGATATGGCTTCAAGTTCAAGGATACATTCTTCTGTTATCTCCTTTATATGGCTATGGCCAATCAGTGATTCTTTTTTATTTTAGATATTGAATATTTCATCTAGAATTCCATTTCATTCTTCTTATGGTTTTTTAAATTTCTCTACTGAGAGTTCTTTTTTTTTTTTCATTTTAAGTATATTTCCTTTTAGGTTATTGAACATAGATATAATAGTTGTTTTAAGCTATTGTCTGCTAATTCAAACATCTGGATTATTTAAGGGCTGATCCCCATTGATTGTATTTTCCCTTGAGAAAGATGGGCTCTTCCTATGCTGAGTGATTTTATAATATATTGGGGACATTGTAAATGATATTTTGTGAAGACTTTAGATTTTGCTATTTTCCTGTGAACAGTGCTGATATTCCTGGTTTACTAAGCAATTTACTTGATAAACTTGCAAACACAGATTTTATCAGTAGCTGAAGTCCCAGTTCCGTTCTTTTTCTTCTTTTTTTTCTTTTTGGACTGCTTACAATCTTTTTTTTACAATCTGCCCTCAACTAAATGGTTCAGAGCTCATATAGCGATTTAAACTGAGTTGTTCACAAATTTGAGTCTTCACTCTCTGGCTCCTCCCCTTCCAGTATTCCATCCTTCACTTACCAGCAACTAGGGTTGTCCTCAGACTCTGTTTCCTGGTTCTTCAGGCTGAAAAAAAAATGTAGATTTTCTGTAACAGTTTAAGCTGTTCCATGTGGAGCCATTTGCAGCCTAAGTTTTTCCTTAGGCTAAAAGATTTAAAAACAGGTAACTCACCCTGTGTCAGTTCTTTTTTCAAGTTTAGAGTCTCCACCAGAATCTGTGTCCTTTTCTCCCTCTCCAGAGCCTTCAGGTAGTTGTTTCTCGACTATTGTCCGGAGATTATAGTTGTTATCTTTGGAAAGAGCAGTTGGGTAGAGACTTATTCAACCATACAAGAACTGAACTCCTATCATTTATTTATTTACTTTGCGATCAATTATTGTCTGTCTCCTCGGGAAGGGATCAATATTTTGGTGCAGTGTTTAAGAGCTCCAAAAGGTCTGCAGCTCAAAGCCACCAGCTGTTCCTTGGAAACCCTATGTGGCAGCTATACTCTGTCCTTTGGGTCACTATGAGTTGGAATCAACTCAAAGGCAATGGGTTTGGTTTTTTGGGAATCCAGAAACTAAGAATAGTGTTTGGTACATAATTAATGTTCAATATACATTTGTGAAATGATTGAATGCAATATGAATACCTAAGTATGAATATAACTAAAGATAAGAAAAACATTTACAAATATTTATGAAGAAAGTATGAAACTTTATTGAAAGACACAAAGTAACAATACCATGAATGTGAAAACTCAGTCTGAAAAATATGTTAATTCTATGTAAATTAATCTATAACTGCAGTAAAATTGCATTTAAAATTTCAAATGGATATTTTTTCATGGACATTGGTAAGCAGAGGCTCCAAATTTATAACAGCAAAAAGCAAGAAAACCAAGACAATTTTGAATCAAAGATGGAAGGCTCCTGTCTGACTGGTTAAATAACTTGTTCTAAAGCCATATAATTAATTAGTATGTTGTTTGTACAAAAATACTAAAAAAAAAAAAAAAGATAAAGACAAGCAGAGTCACACATCTATGGAAATTTTATATATTTGACAGGCTGCATGTAAGACCAGTAGATTATTTATAAGTACTTGGCTCTGGGTTTTTTTGGAGGACAATTAGTTATCTATATGTAAAAATATTTGCTTATTTGCCATTTTAATTATTAAATTAAAAATTGGCAGTCAATATTTATAAAACTTGTTAAAAATGTCTTAAACTAGAAACCAAAAGCACAAATCCCAAAGGGAAAAAAAATGATAATTTTTACCTCTTTAAAATTCAAAACATCTTAATGTTAAAAGAAAATCTAAGTATACATGTAGTACATATAGTCAAGAAAGAATTCTTGCCCTGAAATTATAAAAACTGGTAGAAATCAGCAAGGAAAAGTCAAAGAACCTAGTAAAATATGGAAAAAAGTATGTGAAAGGCAGTTTGTAGATGGAAAAAAAAAAAAAAAACCCAGAATGGATAATAAGCATCTGAAAAGATGTACAACCTCACTAGAAAGTGGAAAGATACAAGTTTTAAAGGTGTGATATCCACTTAAATTTATCAAATTGGCAAAACTACAGTGTGAGTGTACCAAAAATTGGCAAACATATGGAGAAATGGGAACTCTCAAACAGTGTTTGTGGGAGTGTAAATTAGTTACTGTTGGAAAGTAAATTTTTCAATATCTAGTAAAGTTGAAAATGTGCATATTAAAATGCCAGCAATTCTACTTCTAGGAATATATCCTAAAATTCTAGAACTTGTGCACAAAAGGACAAATGCAAAATTCACATGGATGTTTGCAATAGTAAACCTACAGGCAATAAACAGAGTATAAATAAAATGTAATATATTTATACAAAGAATACTATAAAGCAGCTGAATAAATGAACTAGAAATATGTGTATAAACATTAAAAAATTTCAAAAACATAATATTAAATTAAGAAATGCAGATGGATATGTACGGAATACTACCATTTACATATGCATTTAAAGATAAAAACATTACTGTATTTTTACCTTCTATGTTTGTTTGCCAACCACTCCCTGCCCCCTGGAGGTATTTTCATAAGCATTACTATGCCAATTTTTTTTTTTTACATGTTGCTGTAAAAAAAAAAAAATTACCATAGCGTGCTTATGGAAAATACCTCCCAAGGGGAGGGAGTGGTTGGCAAATAAAAAAATGTAGAAGGTGCATGTAATTTACATAAAAATGTGGTATATATATTTATGACTCTATATGGCACAGTGGTTAAGAGCTATGGCTACTAACTAAAAGGTTGACAGTTTGAATCTACCAGCTGCTCCTTGGAAACCTATGGGGCAGTTCTACTCTGTTCAACTTATTGTTATAAGTTGAAACTGACTCGATGGCAACAGATATACTCATGCTGTGAATATACACACACTTGCCCCCAAAAACCAAACTCATTGCCCTCGAGTTGATTCTGACTCATAGTGACCCAATAGGAAAGACTAGAACTGCCCATAGGGTTTCCAAGGATTCAAACTTCCTACGTTTTGGTTAGCTCCCAATCTCTTAACCACTGCACCACCAGAGCTCCTAAACTTCCACAGGAATGCTAACTGCCAAATTCAAAAGAGTAGTTAACTGTGGGATTCAGAAGAATATTAAAAAAATAGATTCACAGTGTAATATTCTATTTCTTAAGTGGATGGTATATACATAGATGTTCCTTATATTATGAATCCATATATTTTATATGACTGAGATATTTCTTATAAAAATGGGAATAATACTAGTACCTGTAAAAGTGTTGTTTGGAGAACTAAGCTAGATAATACATATAAATATGTTCAGCAAAATGATAAAAATTGGTGAGGCAGGTATAGATTTTCTATATAGTAACAATAACCAGTTAAAAGTTGAAATGAAAAAATACATCATGAACATATCTAGCCATATCAGTAAAGGAAAACATTTACAAAGTGATAAATGAGACATACATTAAAAATTCATAATATTGCTGGGATAAAGAATAATGCAAACAAATGGAAAGATAAACTGGGCCCATGCATAAGAAGATTGAAATTTGTGGGGATGTAGGGATGTTTAAAAATCAATTTATATGTTAATCATGTCATAAACAACATTTAAAGGTAAATTACTAACAGAGAAATATATTTTCAAAGACTTTGGTAGGTTGATGGTTTTAATAAGCCCTTCAGGTGATTCTAGTGCCTCCTAAAGTTGAGAACTACTGGACTAGACACTGGTATGTCTTCCAGGATCTTTCCAATACAACTTGTAGGGTGCTGCCTGTTTTAATCTAGTGGAGTCTCTCAGTTTATGACACTTATACAAATACACAGAACCTCTATATCATAGTGTGCTCGTAACACATTGAAGAGACTAACATTTTGGAATTATGTCCTAGGTTATTATGAGGGGGAAAAAATGCATTTCCTGGATTCCTTCTAAACAACATTTCCTTGCCAGGATAGCCATTGCCATCCTGCAGTATTATCATGGGGGCAATTCCGGTTGTTTCTACTGACCTTACTGTAGGAACTGCAACTACAGTTCAGCAACACCCAGTTCAGTATATGCATTACTTTTTTTCCTCAGCAACATGTAAATACCCTGGGAGAAAACTCTGAGGTTTTCAGATCAGAGCCCTGGGTCTTTGCCTTCATTCAGCCCATGGTCACATATCTGAGAGCTATAACAGGCTCCGCTTTGGGAGACATCCCCAAGCTCTCATCTATCCCTCTGCTCAGAGGTAGCACTACACTCAAGAATCCCCATATTGCTATGACTAACCCCTGGAGATAATATCAGTGACCTTGGAAAGGGACCAGAAGAAAAGTACATCTATATCTCTGTTGCTCCAACTTTATCAGTAAGTAATGCCAAAATCTTAGTGAGCAATTTATGGCCACCCAAGCTTGTCTTACATATATTATCTGGTCTGAGTACATACATAATTTGATCGTTGTCAATTCAAACTTCTAAAAAACACTCCATGTACATAGTAACCAAACTTATCAGTGCCTGCCCATTTTAGGGCCAGGAGATCTACTTTGTGGATGTACTACTAGGTGTCACCCCTAGACATATTCCAGCTGGCAACAGATAGCACCCTGTTCTCCTTCTCCTTGTTTTGACAGAGTACTGCCCCTAGGCAGTCAAAGGTGGCAGCTTTGTAGATAATGAAAAGCAAGAATCAGCCAAGGGGAGGGCAGGGGTTACATAATCCACCAAAGCTCTACCAGATTATACACCTCCCCCACTACTTCCCACACACCTCAAGAAGCTAATGGGGGTGGTAGGGAAGTCCTGACTTCCTATTATCCTACGAGCACCCTCCACTATGCCTGCAGTGTCCAACTCCTAACTTAATGTTGGTTATTAAATGTATTAGGAATCTAGGAATATTCCTTTATAAACTTCCTGTGAAAAAACAAAACCAAACCTGCTGCTGCCAAGTTGATTTTGACTCATAGCGACCCTGTAGGACAGAGTAGAACTGCCCCATAGGGTTTCCAAAGTTGTAATACTTACAGATTGTCTCATAGGGCTTCCAAGGCTGTAATCTTTATGGAAGCAGAGTGCCACATCTTCCTCTCACAGAGCAACTGGTGGGTTTGAACCACTGACCTTTTGGTTTGCAGTCAAGTGCTTAACCTCTGCACCACGAGGGCTCCTTTGGACTTCCTATACAAACCATTAAATTATAAGAAGTGTTTCAATATTCTGTAATTATGAGACCAAATGATGAGAGCAGAAATCCTTTCAGGATCTGTCTTTATTTGTATTAGATACTCTGGCTTGATATTTGCAGTCTTATAAAGCCAGCTCTTACCATTGGGCACATGATGGCAGTTTGTTAATGTGTCTTCATTAAAAAAATAGGTAATTTCCCCCTTGTGCAAGTTCAGGCCCCAACTACAGGTACCCTAGTAAAAAACCCCAGGAAAATGACTTTGGATAGTAGAATACTGGTTTCTTTTTGTGTACTTAAGCACACAGCTGCTTTTTCCCTAAATTTTGAGGAATTCTCTAGGCTCTAGGCTTGGAGATCATACCATTAATTTGAAATTCTTTAATATGTTCTCAGAAGGTCTTAAACTGAGGCAGTCAAACTTATACCTCTTTTTCCTTAAAGTTTGGTGAATATTTTGATTTATCTTCTGTTGCTTGCCATAAACACAGTCTTATCTCATTCAGGGAGAAAGAAAATGGTGCCCCTGGATTAGAGTTATCTTCTCATGCTCTTTTCTATGTTTTTTAAATCATCATTAAACTCAAAGCTCTGAGCTTATTCTAGGGAATCAAGATGGTACAACTTTAAGAGAGACAGTAAGAGGCAACAGTTGTTGCCTGTGCTAGTTCTCTCCAACCTGTAGACATTAGCTCACAGAATCTGAATGAGAAGAACTTCTAAGTTTTCTGTGCTCCATGCTGCTAATAGAGCTAGGCCAGTACTTCATAGAAGCTGGAATTTATTCTGGCCAGCAGCACCACTATCTGCATCCCTTCTAGATCTGACCATACAGCAAAGGCATTATTTACTTTCCCTAAGTTTCCCTAGTATATTTCTTTAGGAAGTGCCAACTTAAAAAGCATTTAACCAAAGAAAATTTAAAATTTAGTACTCAAGCTTCGTAGGACCAATTTACCCTAATCTCTGAAACCATGGATGGATATTTGTTATTGAAGAATTTCTATACAGTGATGGGACCACTGAGACTACTAAGGTCTAAACTCCTTCTTTTTCATCTTTTTACCTGTCCTGGAGGAATGGAGACTAGAGAGAAAGTTTGCCATGAATTTGTTCTGGTGGGATCCAGAAAGCCTTACCGTATCTTTCATAAAATCTGTATTATTTAGGGGTTGGGTTTGACCACATATAACAGGAAATCTAAATAACAGTGGCTTAAACAAGATGTTTGTTTGTTTGTTTGTTTCTCTCACAGAACAAGAATCTAAAAGCAAGCTGCCCAGAACTGGTACAATCCTACTCAAGGATGTCAGGACCAAATGCTTTGATTTTTTCTTGGCCTTTCATTCATGGACGTTCAGAAGATAGCTCTACCAGCCATCTTTTCAATTAGGAAGGAGAAGAAATTGCAGAATTAAAAGACTACATATCCAGCTGAGCCCCCTCTCCTTTACAGAGCTTGCCCAAAATGCCTATTTCATTGGCCAGAATGGTGTCACACTTGGGTGTAAAGGAGGGTGGGAAATGTAGTTTTTGTAGAAGAATGCATTGCCACTTCTACAAAATCAGGTCTAGGTTAGTAAGGAAGAAGAGGTGAATGGATATTGGGTAGACAACTAGCAGAGCCTGTCAGAGCCAAAGCACATACCTCAGTGAAAGAGTGAAAATTATAAACAGTCTCACTTTTATGCAAACTATTAATAATCATTATATATCTTATCTTTAAACTGCCTTCAATTTTCTTATGAAAACACTTGATTGATTTTTTAATTTTGGTTAAAATTGGTGCTATGCCTATACGTTGTTGTCATTGTTAGGTGCCATCAAGTCAGTCCAACTCATAGTGACCCTATGCACAACAGAATGAAACATTGCCTGGTCCTGTGCCATCCTCAAAATCATTGTTATGCTTAAGCCCACTATTGCAGCCACTGTGTCAATCCATCTCATGGAAGGTCTTCCTCTTTTTCACTGACCCTCTACTTTACCAAGCATGATGTCCTTCTCCAGGGACTGGTCTCTCCTGACAACATGTCCAAAGTATGTAAGATGTAATCCCACCATCCTTGCTTCTAAGGAGCATTCTCATTATACTTCTTCCAAGACAGATTTGTTCATTCTTTTGGCAGTCCATGGTATATTCAATATTCTTTGCCAACACCACAATTCAAAGGCGTCAATTCTTTGGTCTTTATTCATTGTCCAGCTTTCACATGAATAGGAGGTGATTGAAAACACCGTGGCTTGGGTCAGGTGCACCTTAGTCCTCAAGGTGATATCTTTGCTTTTCAACACTTTAAAGAGATCCTTTGCAGCACATTTGCCCAATGCAATGTGTCTTTTGATTTCTTGACTGCTGCTTCTGTGGATGTTGATTGTGGATCCAAGTAAAATGAAATCCTTGACGACTTCAGTCTTTTCCCCGTTTATCATGATGTTGCTTATCGGTCCAGTTCTGAGGATTTTTGTTTTCTTACCTATATGGCAAATGATTATTATGTTGTGCATGAAAGCTGTAAGTTTGAGAAGCACTTTCTTATAGCCAAAATTTTGGAGCCCATTCATGCTCTAAATTTTTTAAAAAATGATTTGATGATTATGGAGAATGCCTAAGTACTCTTGAGCAGCCATCTGGACAAGTAGACACCCAACATACACCCATTGCCGTAAAGTCAAATTCCAACTCATAGCGACCCTGTAGGACAGAGTAGAACTGCCCCATAGGGTTTCCAAGGCTGTAAATCTTTATAGAAGCAGACTGCCACATCTTTCTCCCTCGGGAAGTCTTGTGGGTTTGAACCACTAACCTTTCTGTTAGCAGCCAAGCATTTAATCACTGCACCCCAGGGCTCCCAGGACAAGCAGGGAAGCAGAGAATCATGGTGGTAAGACCCTTGCCTATCTACAAAGAGCTGTGCTGGAGATGACACCTTCAAGAGGGATCTTAGGCTCAGGAAATACGGATCTGATCCATTTTAAAATATGTTTCGCATGGACTTTGTTTCTTTTCTTACTCATTATATCTTAAATATGGAAAAACCAGACCTAACAATTATAGATTGTAAGAACTGTATTGAGTCTTCAGTGGTTTTGTCTGGTATTTCTGAGATTTTGGATTGAAACTAGATCCAGAAAGAACTTCTTTTGGTGCTCTGTCAGATATTAAATTTATAAAAACATTTTAGAGGGTCAATGGATATTCACAAACTGGTAGTCTATTTCTGTCTGTACTTGTCTGGCACTAAGACCCAGAGAAGTTGACTAGGCAGTGCCACGCTAAGAAGGAAGAGAATGGAACAGAGCTGAGTAGCAACGTGAATAAATTTGCAACTCCACTAAATAAATCATTCTCAAACCTGAAGACGAAACTTAAGAAATAGCAGCAAATGGATTTCAATTCCTATAGTCATTCAAGTAATATTTCTTGCAGCATTACCATGTGCTGGACACGAGTCTAGAACATTGTTTTGTTGCACTAAGCTCTTGAAACAATTTTTTTGTTCTGTCGTAACATTTGTATGGTATATTTTAATATGATCAATTATATAAACAGTTTCTGTATTAAATTAGTGAAGAAGAGTATTGTGCTGGGAGTCAAACTTGGTGGCAAGCAAGGTGGCTCAAGAGGTTCATTTAATCTCTTCAAAGAGATGGCTTGGTAAGCCTGAGCAGAAATAAAAATCACAAAGATCATGCTGACATCAGGCAATGAACTCCAGAAGATACCCACTTTCTAAAGAGACCATATTCTCAACCTAAATGCTTCTATTGTCACATAAGTGCCCAGATGTTTCCTACTTCCTTGTGCCTTTAAATATGTAGACAGTTGTAGATGTGTGGTCATCTGGAGCCAGTTGTATGGTATTCCCCACCTAGATATACTTATGTGGCCAAGTATGACTCTCATTGGAATAATGAGATTTGGGGAGATCATCTGAGTTCTACCACTTCTCTTCCAGCATAAACATTATGTTACACTTCTACTGTTGTGCTTGTAGGTGTGTATTCAAGCCCACTTTAAAAGACAGAGCAGGTTACTCTTCTAATAAAATCTGAATATCTTCAACATTAGAAATCATGATATTTTGTTCCTCAAGTAATAACAAATTGAGGTTTTTCAAATACAGAGTGTACTGCTGACATACTCCACTTGGCAGAACTACCTGAAATATAATGTAAATGGGTTTTGCTGGAATAATGTAGAATCTTGATGAAATTTTTTGTATTTTAGTCTTCACTTGTGCTTACCTTTTTACTTGAAAGATAGCTTTTTCAATATAGGCTAACAGTGCCTTGTGTTTACTTCCATGTCAATGGACAACAGACTGAAAGGACAGACATTGTGGCCAACATTGATCATAATCACAGTTTTCACTGTTACTTTCAACTTGGAACTAAGGCAATGAGATCTGTTGTTGGCTGCCAATTTAACCTTTGAATAAATCCATGTTTGATTTGGCACTTAGGTGTAACTTTTTTCCCCCATAGAGTGTTGGTCTTTCTTGTTGCATACATAGTTGCTGTTCCATGAGTACTGATGAAAACACAACTTTTACCATTTATAAACAGCTCATCAAAAATTACCAAAACATAGCATAGAGTTTTAGTGTAAAACAGAACAAAAATTCCTCAGCCCCAGCTCCCACATATATACATACTGCAGTTATCAAGAGCTGATCATAACCTTATGATTATAATTGACACATACATGGTTTTGTCCAAGTATGAAAAGATAAGGAAGTCTGGGGAAATGCTATATTGTGGACCTCTTGAAATGGCCAAAGACTGTAAGGATATTTGTGTCTCATGGGAAAGCTCATTGTGGAGTATTCCATGCATCTTTGTCAGTCTTTCTCCCCAGTCACCACAGTGCTAACTTGATGGGTGGGCAGAAATAGGTATTATTTTTGTGGTAAATAACATAGGCTTTCCTTCACCAAGGCTGAGCTAACAATGGGTATAAATGAGTACTCAATCAGCAGCTATGGATTATCCATGAACTTCAACTTGACAAGCACTGGTCTAGATTCTTGTGCCACTAGTTAGCTGACTCACCTCAAATATGTTATAAATCTTCCCTACTTCAGATTATTTTTGTTTTTAAAAAAGAGAAAGAAGCACTGTATTTTTATGCAAATAATGAGCACCTTCTACAATTGGCAAACAAACATAGAAGATGAGCATTACTTGCATAAAATACAGTATATCAGTAAAATCTGTTCAACATTAGAACTTTTATGTATTATGTAACTAAATTTGTTATGAAGACTTTATTGGCAAAAGGATAGGACCTAACCCTTGATAAGCTCTTAGCATGCTCTTAGCATACATTTCCTCCTTAAAACCACCTTACCAGTTGAGTACTCCTTTATAATAAGTGCATAGAAAATTTAAAATAAACAACTTGCAAACTCAAGATGTTTGACTCTTGAAGAACATTTTTTTCCACTATGCTACTGTATTTTCTGGGCTGAGAATACTCAACTGTGAATGTGTGTCTGAGTTTTTATCTGCCTTCTGAAGTGTGTACTTTAGAGGTTATTCCCACCATTGATTCTTCCTTTTATACAAGAGAAGCATTTAAAATATATTTTAAAAAAAGTAACTTGGGGACTTCTAGTTCTGCCAACATGAAGTGGCACTATTACTCTCATGTCCTCCCCCTTATAAAACATGTAGTTGGATATAACACAACAAGCAAGCATAGGAAAACTCTAAAAGGTATAAAGAAGAATATAGGCTGCCAGGTACCTTGGGACTTAAGGAATGACATCACAATGAGTGTCCTGGGTTTCCTTACTTTATTCCATATATCCCAGACAGGGTCTTGCAGAGGCCTCCAAACTGGAACTGCCAACAAGCAAAGACAACAAAAGCTCTAAGAAAAGCCTGGGCCATAAAACAAGCTTCAGCAAACTTAAAAGAACTGAAATCATACAGAGCATTTTTTTTTTTAACCATATGTGATTGAATTAGAAATCACTAACAAAAAGAAAACAAAAACATTTACAAACACTAGGAAGTAAAACCACACACTTCTAAATAATCCTTGGCTCAAAAAGAAGTCTCGAAGGAAATTAAACAACAAAAACAAAAATAGAATAAAAATGAAAATATACCATATCAAAATATGTGGGGTGCAGCTAAAGCAGTGACAAGAGGGAAATTTATAGCATTAAATGCTTGCATTAACAAAGAGGAAACACCTCAAATCAATATTCTAAATCCTTACCTCATGAAACTAGACAAAGAAGGACAAAATAATCACAAAGCAATAATAAGGAAGAAATAATAACGATAAGAGCAGACATCAATGAAATTGAAAACAGTAAAATTATAGAGCAAATCAGTGGAACAAAAAGCTGGTTCTTTGAAAAAATCAATAAAATTGAAAATATTTTAGGAAAACTAACAAAGGTTAGAAGAGAAAAGACAAATAACCAATTTCAGGAATACAACAGAAGCTATCACTATAGATCCTGCAGCCATTAAGGAATACTGAGTATTACAGATGACTTTACTCATAAATTTGACAACTTAGAAGAAATGGACAAATTCCATGAATGCCACCAACTACTAAATTCAACCAAGATGAAATAGACAACCTGAATAGTGCTATAACCATTGAAGAAACTGCATTTATAACTAAGAAGCTCCTGAAAAAGAAATCTCCAGGCCCAAATGGTTTCACTGGAGAATTCTACCAAACATTTAAAAATGAATTAACACCAATTTTATACAATCTCTTCCAGAAAATAGAAGAGGAAAAAACACTTGATAGCATATTTTATGAAGCCAGTATTGCCTGATATCAAACCACACAAAACCAAAACAAACAAACAAACCCTAAACCCATAGCTGTTGAGTCAATTCTGACCCATAGCAACCCTATAGGACAGAGTAGAATTGACCCAAAGGGTTTCCAAGTAGCGTCTGGTGGATTCAAACTGCTGACCTTTTGACTAGCAGCCAAACACTTAATCACTATGCCACCAGGGCTCCAAACCACACAGAAACACTATAAAAAAAGGAAACTGTAAACCTTAAAAGCAAGGATGATGAGATTTCTTCTCACATACTTTGGACATGTTATCAGGAAGGATTAGTCCCTGAAGAAGGACATTATTAGACATAAAATCCTCAACTTAGACATAAAAATTATTAACAACATATTAGCAAATTTCATCCCAAAATGTATAAAAAGATTTATACACCTTGACCAAATGAGATTTATTTCCAGTATGTGAGGCTAGTTCAACATTTGAAAATCAAATGTAATCCATCATATAGTAGGCTAAAGAAGAAAGATCACATGATCATATCAATTGGTGCAGAAAAGATAGTTGGCAAATTCCAAAATCTATCCATGATAAAAACCCTTAGCAAACTAGGAAGAGAGGAGGTTTTCCTCAACTTGATAAAGAGCACGTACATAAAACGTTTAGCTAACATCATATGCAATAATGAAAGACTGAATCATTTTCTTCCCTTAAGGTAGGGACGCATGGATGATTACCAGTGATTGGAATGCAAAAACTGGAAAAAAAGAAGGATTGGTAATTGGAAAATATAGCCTTGGTGATAGAAACAATGCCAGAGATCGCCTGATAGAATTTTGCAAGACCAACGACTTCTTCATTGCAAATACCTTTTTTCAACAACATAAACAGCTACTATACATAACACGTGGGTCTCGCCAGATGGAATACACAGGAATCGAATCAACTACATCTGTGGAAAAAGGCAATGGAAAAGCTCAATATCATCAGTCAGAACAAGGCCAGGCACCAACGGCAGAACAGACCATCGATTGCTTGTATCCAAGTTCAAGTTGAAGGTGAAGAAAATTAGAACAAGTCCACAAGAACCAAAGTACGACCTTGAGTATATCCTACCTGAATTTAGAGACCATCTCAAGTACAGATTTGACACATTAAACACTAATGACTGAAGACCAGACTAGTTGTGGAATGACATCAAGATCATCATCCATGAAGAAAGCAAGAGGTTAATGAAAAGACAGGAAAGAAAGAAAAGACCAAGATGGATGTCAGAGGAGACTCTGAAGCTTGCTCATGAATGTTGAGCAGCTAAAGGAAGAGGAAGAAAGGATGAAGTAAAAGAACTGAACAGACGATTTCAAAGGGCAGCTGGAGAAGACAAAGTAAAGTGTTATAATGACATGTGCAAAAAGCTGGAGATAGAAAACCAGAAGGGAAGAACTGCTCAGCATTTCTCAAGCTGAAAGAATTGAGGAAAAAATTCAAACCTTGAGTTGCAATAGCGAAGGATTCTTTGGGGAAAATATTAAGCGATGTAGGAAACATCAAAAGAAGATGGAAGGAATACACAGAGTCATTATACCAAAAAGAATTAGTCGATGTTCAACCATTTCAAGAGGTAGTATATGATCAGGAACTGATGGTACTAAAGGAAGAAGTCCAAGCTGCTCTGAAGGCATTGGCAAAAAACGGCTCCAGGAATTGATGGAATATCAGTTGAGATGTTTCAATAAACGGATGCAGCGCTGGAGGTGCTCACTCGTCTATGCCAAAAAATATGGAAGACAGCTTCCTGGCCAACTGACTGGAAGAGATCCATATTTATGCCTATTCCCAAGAAAGATGATCCAACTGAATGCAGAAATTATAGAACAATATCGTTAATATCACACACAAGCAAAATTTTGCTGAAGATCATTCAAAAACGGCTGCTGCAGTATATCTACAGGGAACTGCCAGAAATTCAGGCTGGCTTCAGAAGAGGATGTGGAACCAGGGATATCATTGCTGATGTCAGAGGGATCCTGCTGAAAGCAGAGAATCCCAGAAGGATGTTTACTTGTGTTTTATTGACTATGCAAAGGCATTCAACTGTGTGGATCATAACAAATTATGGATAACATTTCAAAGAATGGGACTTCCAGAACACTTAATTGTGCTCATGAGGAACCTTTACATAGATCAAGAGGCAGTTGTTCAGACACAACAACGGGATACTGTGTGGTTTAAAGTCAGGAAAGGTGTGCGTCAAGTTTGTATCCTTTCACCATACCTATTCAATCTGTATGCTGAGCAATTTCCATGGAAGGCAGCAGTCAAGAAATCAAAAGACACATTGCCTTGGGCAAATCTGATGCAAAGACCTCTTTAAAGTGTTGAAAAGCAAAGATGTCACCTTGAAGACTAAGGTGCACCTGACCAGGCCATGGTGTTTCCAATCATCTCATATGCATATGAAAGCTGGACTATGAATAAGGAAGAATGAAGAAGAATTGATGCCTTTGAATTATTGCATTGGTGAAGAATATTGACTAGAGCATGGACTGCCAAAGGAACAAACAAATCTCTCTTGGAAGAAGTACAGCCAGCATGCTCCTTAGAAGTGAGGAGAACAAGACTTCTTCTCACATACTTTGGACATATTATCAGGAGAGATCAGTCCCCGGAGAAGGACATCATGCTCGGTAAAGTAGAGGGTCAGCAAAAAAGAAGAAGGCTCTCAACAAAATGGATTGACACAGTGGCTGCAACAGTGGGCATAGCAACAATTTTGAAGATGGCGAGAGGCTGGGCAATGTTTCATTCTGTTGTGCATAGGGTCGCTATGAGTCAGAACGAACTCAGTGGCACCTAACAACAACAGCAAGGTTGGGAACAAGATAAGTATGTTCACTGTCATCTATTTGTAGATGACATGATTTTTTACATTAAAAATCCCAAGGAAATAAAAACATTCCTAGAACTTATAATTGAGGTGAGAAAGGCTGCACAATAAAAGATCAAGACACAAAAATCAATCACATTTCTATAGTATCTAAAAATGAACATATGGAAAACAAAATGAAAACATAATAAATTTATAATAATTTAAAAAAAGAATAACATATTTAGGTATAAACTTAACAAGACATGTATAAGATCTGAATGCTAAAAATTCCGAAACAAAGACCTATATAAATGGAGAGATATACCGTGTTTTTACCCAAATAATGTGCACCTTGTAAGTTTGTTTGCCAACCTCTCCCTCCCTCACAGGTATTTTCATAAGTGCACTGTCTTAGTCATCTAGTGCTACTATAACAGAAATACCACAAGTGGATGGCTTATCAAAGAGAAATTTATGTTCTCACAGAATAGTAGGCCAGAAGTCCGAATTCAGGGTGTCAGCACCATGGGAAGGCTTTCTCTCTGTGTCAACTCTGGAGGAAGGTTCTTGTCATCAATCTTCCCCTGGACCAGGAGGTTCTCAGCAGAGCAACCCCAGGTCCAAAGGATGTGCTCTCTTCTTCCTATTATGAGCTCTCCCTGTCTCTCTGCTTGCTTCTTTCTCCTACATCTCAAAGAGATCGACTCAAGACACAGTCCAATCCTGTAGATCTCATCAATATAACTGCCTCTAATCCATCTCATTAACATCAGAGCAATAGGATTTACAACACATAGGAAAATCAAATCAGATGAAAAAATGGTGGGCTATCACACAATACTGGGAACCATGGCACAGCCAAATTGATACACATATTTTTGGAGGACACAATTCATTACACACTGTGCTGATTTTTTTTTTTTACAGCAAAACCAAACGAAACCCATTGCCATCCAGTCAATTCCCACTCATAGTGACCCTGCAGGACAGAGTGTAACTGCCCCATAGGGTTTCCAAGGAGCAGCCAATAGATTTGAACTGCCGGCCTTTTGGTTAGCAGCCATAGCTCTTAACCACTGTGCAAAAAAATTTGGCATAGCTCATTTATGAAAATACCTCGTGCGGGAAGGGTGTGGTTGGCAAACAAACATAGAAAGCACACATTATTTTCGTAAAAATATGGTTCCATGTTCATTGATTTAGAGACTCAGCATAGCAAAAATGTAAATTCTCCTCAAATCTATAGGTTCAGTGCAATTTCTATCAAAACTCCAACAAAATTTTTATGGACATAGACTAACTTATTTTAAAATTTATATGGAAATGCACAAGCCCTAAAACAAAAAAACCAAACCTATTGACATCAAGTTGATTCCAATTCATAGCGACCCCATAAGACACAGTAGAACTGCCCCATAGAGTTTCCAAGCCTGTAATCTTTATGGAAGCAGATTGCTTCATCTTTCTTCCACAGAGCAGCTGGTGGATTCAAAATGCCGACCTTTTGGTTAGCAGCTGAGCGCTTAAACCACCAAGCCACCAGGGATCCTCCACACAAGACCTGGAATTACTAAAATAATCTGTAAAAAAAATAAAGAAAGAATAAGTGGGAGAATTCACTCTACCTGATATTAAAGCCTACTCCATAGCTACAGTAATCAAGGCAATGTAGTATTAGTGGAGTGAGTGACACATATATCAATGGACCAGAACAGAAATAGACTCACACAAATATGCCCAATTTTTGACAATAATGCAAAAGAAATTCAGTGGAGGAAGGACATCCTTTGAACAAATGGTACGGAAAGAACCGGCCATCCGTAGGCAAAAATACAAATCTTGAGCTAAGCCTCATGACTTATACAAAAATTAACTCAAAATGGATCACAGACTTAATGTAAAACATAAAACTATATCGCCTTTAGAAAATAAATGTAGGAAAAATTCTTTGGACTCTAGGGCTAGGCAGAGAGTTCTTAGACTGAACACAAAGAGTACAACCTATCTATAAAAGGAACGTTCGATAACTGGATGTCCTCCAAATTTAAAACTTTTGCTCCGTGAAAAGGATGAAAAGACTAGGCACAAACCTGTAAATATTTACAAACCATGTATCTGAAAAAAGGGCATATCTAAAATAAAGAATTTCAAAACTCAACTCTAAAAAGCAAGCCAATTGTAAAATTAGCAAAAGACCTAAACCGATACTTCATCAATGGCAAATAAGCACAGGAAAAATGTTCAATATCATTAGAAAACTAAATGCAAATTAAAATCACAAGATATCACTACACACTTACCAGAAGCTGAAATAACAAATAACACTAATAAATGTTGCTGATGATGCGGAGAAACTGGGTCACTCATCTATTGCTGTTGGGAATGTAAAATGGTGCCTGGCAATCTATTGTGATGGGAATGGTTTAAATTGCCAGTTGACAATCTCGGTTTTAATTTGAGTAAAACCTTGCCTCTTCTCCATCAAAAATTCTCATTAGTTCCCATTTTTTTAACACCAAGTAAGCCCTTCAAATAAAGTCATAAATTTTCTCAGTTCCATGATACCACAACCAAAAATATAATATGCATTCATTACTAACTTTATTTCCTCAACCAACACAGAGGAGGACATGTTTCCCCCTTCTCAGAGTTAAACTCTCTAGCAATGCTAGATCCTAACCCTTCCTGTCTTCTCAGGAGCTTCACTCCATCAATTATCCCCTATCTCTGGCAGTTTTAATCTCTCCCTCTCTAAAACTTTTCCCCTACAACCTATACATTTGTGAAACTCCTTCTTCGTTTTTGCATCCTCCTCCAGCTGCTCCCTCTTTTCTTTTCTTCTCACCAAGTTCCACGAGAGAATGGTCCAGTTTCACTGTCACACTCTTCTCACTTTAAATTAACTCCTTAATGCACTGCAGTCTGTTTTCTGCCTCCCAACACTCCCCTGAAACTGTTGCCACCAAGGTCACCTGTAATCTCTTAGTTGCTAAATCCAACTCTCCATTCATCTAACTTAACATTTAACACTTACTTAACAGCAGAATTTGACCCATTGACCATGATCCCTTTCTTTAAACTCTCTTCCTTTGGTGTTTGTGATACCTTTCCCTCCTGGTTTTTCTTTGACCCATTCTTTCTTTGTCTCCTTCAAAGGCATGTCTTTCTTTTCTTTTTCCTTAAATATTGATGTTTCCAAGAATCATATATGATAAACTTTTCTCACTCTCCATATTCTACTTGGTTGTTCCATCTACTCCGTAGTCTTCAGCTGTTACTTCCGCTGATGGTTCTCAAATTTGTATTCCAGATTCATTGCTCCTTTAACCATAAACCCATATGCCATTTTGATGTTTGTTAGGCATCTCAAACTCAAAATTCCCAAAATGAATTAATCAGCCTCAAAACTGCTGTTCTTCCTGAATTCCCCATTTCATCATTCACTCGAACACTCCATCCAAATATTGTAGAAATTATACATGGCTCCTTTGTCTTTTACCATCAAGTCCTGTTGATACAAATTCCTTAATAATTGGAATTGGTTGTGCTAGCCACATTTGGCCATTTATCAGAAAAAGCAAATGCCTTCCTAAGAGTCTGTCAAATACTTTCACTTGCTTTGTATTGGACATAACTTGTCATATGGCCATTCTTAGTTGAAAGAAATTCTGGGAAAACTACTCTTTAGCTTTTCCAGTCTCCTAGTGG
Organism: Loxodonta africana; assembly: GCF_030014295.1. Lineage (NCBI taxonomy): Eukaryota > Metazoa > Chordata > Mammalia > Proboscidea > Elephantidae > Loxodonta > Loxodonta africana. The sequence continues at coordinate 55,730,142 of NC_087355.1, read as the reverse complement.
TGGTACAGTGGTTAAGAGCTCAAAAGGTTGGCAGTTCGAACCCACCAGCCACTCCTTGGAAACCCTATGGGACATTTCTACTCTGTCCTAGAAGGTAAATCTGAGCCAGAATCGACTTGATGGCAATGGATTCTTTAGTGGATACAGGCAAAAAAGGAGGTAACTGGAAACAGCAAATGTTGGTTAGACAACCAGTTACTTCTTAACCAAGTGCCCTTGCCACAGTACTTACTTTCCTTTCTATATATAGTCATACTTAAATATTTGAAGTTCCTAGCATAGCTGCCTTTGCACTTTTTACTCTCTCTGCATAGGGTGTCCTCACCTTTGTCTCTGCCCTTTACCAGGCTAACTCTTGCTCAGCCAAGTTGTCACTTTCCTATAGTAAATGCCTTCCCAGCATTTCCTGTTGGATTAAGTCTCCCATGGTTTCGTGGTAGTGTGCTCTCTTACAGCATTGTAAACACCGAGCTGATTTTCTTTCTCCCTTAGAAAACCCATATTCCTTGAAGGCAAAACATATTTTTCTATATCTTTATATCCCAGCACATTACTTGGTACATAGTTGTTGTGGGTCTTAGGTGCAGTCAAATCAGTTCTGATTCATAGCGACCCTATGCACAACAGAATGAAACACTGCCTGGTCCTGTGCCAGCCTCACAATTGTTGTTATGCTTGAGTACCTAGTAGATACTCATTAATATTTGTCGCATGAATGAATGAATGTCAGACATTCTGTACCTTTTATTTACTTTGCCTGAAAATATTTCAAACATCAATTTTACATATAAATTTGAACATTAAAAATTTACTGTGAGAACACAGTAAGTGAAGAACTGGTCATCTACACCAATTATTTCTCTAAAAAGGGAATTGTCTAAGGCAATTGGCTAGAACATGCACAGTTGCCTGAGGCTTGCTTTTAAGTACAGCTTTGGCCTGTTGCACAGGTGAGATGAGAGGTTTAATGGGCAAAATTTAAGATGAGCACAACTCATGGAAGCTTTTGAATGCTACGCTAAGGAGTTCAGACTATTTTATATGAAACAGGCGTGTATTAAGGATTTGGAGGAAGTGAAATTTATGATAGGATTTGTGTTCTAGGAAAATTATTGATCATATAAAGCATGAATTAGAGCTATAATTCATACTAATAAGTGCATGGATCTATTCTCAGTGCTTTTCTACATAAAGAATTTTAAAGGAAAGGTAGTGAACCCAGAACTCCTTATGGACCCATTAATGAGTTTCCAAGTGGTTTGGATAAATTCTAACTTTCATTATGAAGAAAAATTACTGTTTTTCAAACTGTGTGTGCATTGATGTTGGAGATTTATAAGCATGACAAAAGGGTTCTGTTTAAAAAAAAAGCAAATAAGTACTGTCTTTAAACCTCAGAGAAAATAAATTAGTAGAGAAAAATTTCTCAATTAACTCATTTTCCATATTTGTTTTAAATTTTGGCACTTGCTCCAGCTTAAGCATTAACACGAGTTGACATACACAAACACACACACACAACATAAGCAAAACTATATTAATGGAAAAATTCAGAAACAAAATTTCATAAAAATGTGTATGTATGTGTTTTTGAGAGGTGGAGACCTAAATTATTTGATATAGTCACTTTTGGATAAGATATATTTTTACAATTTGTTAATTGCTGGTACTTAACTGTACTCTATAGAAATCGAATATTATTTTTATGGAAATCCCAAAATAGAAGTACAAATTAAAATCCACAGTATAGTTTTCCACACTATCAGGCTGACAATGTTAGCCTTCTTAATTGAAAGTGCTCCTTTCTATTATTTAATCAAATAGAAGTATTTTATTGATGCATGAAATATTTTTGTTATATTCATGTTACTTATTTCCCTGAATATTTTGAATGTGTATTTTTAAAATGAATTATATAAGCACTAGTTTTTCCAAATACTAAATACTAAAGCTATAGAAGTTTAGATAATAAAATGTACCTTTATGTCTATGATTTTGCTGGGGGAGGAAAGAAATTTGCTGGGTTTTCCCTGATTTCAAATGTGTTTACCTATTTTATTAACTTTTGTAGCCATAAGAACAGTGTGTATCACACAACTGGCTATTTTAGAATAGAAATGACTCTTAAAGATCATTATCTGTTCCAGAGGTTCATGGAGTACGTTCTTCAGAGCAACAGTTCTAAGCAATACACCTTGCAAGAGGGTCCCGTTGTCAAGTGTATTTCAGAAAGAGTAGACTAAGATGTATAAAATTATAATAATAATAAAAAAAAACATTGCCATCTGGTCGATTCCGACTCATAACGACCCTGTAGGACAGAGTAGACTGCCATATACGGTTTCCAAGGAGCACCTGGTGGATTCGAACTGCCGACCTTCTGGTTAGCAGCCCTAGCTCTTAACCACTAAGCCTCCAGGTTTCTCACATAAAAACAAAGCACTCTAAAGTCTCTTACAAGAAATGTTTACCTTTCATTCACATTCCATATTCACTGGGAGTTAACTGTTACTTCGCTTTATGTCAGGAAACCCTCGTGGTGTAGCGGTTAAGTGCTACAGCTGCTAACCAAAGGTTCAGCAGTTCAAATCCTCCAGGCGCTCCTTGGAAACTCTATGGGGCAGTTCTACTCTGTCCTATAGGGTTGCTATGAGTCGGAATCGACTCGACGGCACTGGGTTTTGGGTTCGCTTTATGTCGTCTTCTTTTCATAACACAAGCTGAAGGCAGTTCCTATGTGGAATATTGCTGATATCTTGGTGAGCTACACAACAGTTCTTAAATTCTTTGCATGTGACACTCAGAGATTTCTAGCTGTCTACCTAAAACTGGAGCTCTTCTTCCCCAAGTAGAGCTGTCACTGGGAAATACTTGTGTAGTCAAGGAGGCATTTTTAGTTTCCAACCCTCCCTTCCCATAAGATGCAGCTATATGACTCAGTTCTAGATGATGAAGTATAGATGGCAGTGATGTATACCACTACAGGCGTCACTTATAAAATCCCCAACGTAGTACTCTCCTCTCTTTCCAGCTGAATGTAAAAATCAAGGAAAGCTACACTTTGAAGATGACAAAACTCGTTTGCACAGATCTCAGAACAGCCCCCCACCCTGGTTCATGTCAGCCTTGCTATGGCCGATGAATTATTAGCAGAAGTGGTGTGTGCTACATAAAGGCAAAATATAGAAGATCCAGTGTGTATGTCACCATAATGCCCTTGATTTGGATAACTAGCCCCCTCTTTTCCTGTAAGATTAGGAATACCTAGGGTCAAGACCTACTTATCTATTTTGTTAAACCATTACAATTTGGGAGCTTGTTACCCTAACTAATAGCACTTAACAAAAGCTATGAGAAATTCTCAATTAAAGGGTCATTTTTATCAGTGTTTAATCAGGATTTCCCAAACTAACTGACAATGGAATCCATAACACTAGCATCTTTGAAATTAGTGTCATTTGTGTAATACCTTGGTAAATATCCATCTAGTCAGACTACTTCAAAGATTAATTGTATGCTATTTCTGCTGCACAAAAATTTGGAATAGTGGACAAAATGTGCTTTTTATGTAGAAAGAATGAGGAAGACAAAAAGTATTATGGAAATACCAAAAAAAAAAAAAGATAATTCTTCATAATCCCCGATCGGTGGAACCAAAAATATTTCCAGAAGTGTATCTAGAGGAAAAGAAGGGAGAATGTGTCCTCACGGTAGTCATTAGTAGTAGCCAGGCACCATGCCATTCTTCTGGCCTCAGGCTGATGGAGTTTCTGGTTTATGTGGCCCTTTCTGTTCTTGGGCTCATATTTTCCTTGTGTCTTTGATGTTATTCATTCCCCTTTGCTCCAGGTGGTTTGAGAACAATTGATGCATCTTAGATGGCCGCTTGCTAGCTTTTAGACCCTGGACATCACTCACCAAAGTAGGATACAGAACGTTTTCTTAGTATATTTTCTCATGCCAGTTGAACTAGATGTCCCCTGAAACCATGGTCCCCAGATCCCTACTCCTGCTACTCTGTCCCTCAAAGTGTTTAGTCATATTCAGGAAACTTCTTAGCTTTCGGCTTAGTCCAGTTATGCTGACTTCCCCTGTATTGTGTGCTGTCCTTCCCTTTACCTAAAATAATTCTTGTCTACTTATCTAGTTAGTGAATACCCCTCTCCCTCCCCTCCCTCCACCCTCATAACCATCAAAGAATATTTTCTTCTGTGTTTAAGCCTTTTCTTGAGTTCTTATAATGGTGGTCTCATACAATATTTGTCCTTTTGCTACTGACTAATTTCACTCAGCATAATGCCTTCTGGATTCCTCTATGTTATGAGATGTTTCACAGGCTCATCGTTGTTCTTTATTCCATTGTGTAGTGTCCCATCTTGTGAATATACTATAATTTGTTTATCCATTCATCCGTTGATGGACACCTTGGTTGTTTTATGTATTTTCTGATGATTCTTGAGAATAAAAATGAGACAGAATAATTCCACATACCTACAGTATGTCTGAATCTTTTTGTTTCTATTATGAAGTGCCATGTTGAAATGTTATTGACTTTACATTGATTGGTGGGAAGAGAAATAATAATAACACATTTGTGTAATGTTTTGCAGTCTATTAAGCATTTTCAAATATAATTTTGTCCCTTCCAGTGAAGCATTAAGAAGACTTCTATTAAGAGACAAGAAAACTGAGATTGAGAGAATAAAACCTCTCTTAAACCAGTTGCCTTCAAGTCAGTTCTGACTCCTGGCAACCCTATGTGTGTCAGAGTAGAACTGTGCTCTACAGGGTTTTCAGTGACTGATTTTTTGGAAGTAGATTGCCAGGCCTTTTTTCTGAGGCATCTCTGAGTGGACTCAAACCTCCAACCTTTTGGTTAGCAGCTGAGCACATGCGTACCACCCTTAAAAACCAAAAACCAAACCCGTTGCTGTTGAGTCAATTCCAACTCATAGCGACCCTGAGTGGACTCCATGAATTTTAGACACTGTATTCAAATATAGGTATTCTTACCTTGCATCAAATGTTAAAAGGAGCTTATTGTGAAAATCTAAGCTTGATTACCTGCTTTAAACATTAACCATATCCAGGCTAACTTGCTAGCCTACACTAATCATATACTATGCCTATTATGTCTCTCCTTATCCAGGCTCAACAATGTCATTCTTAATGTTCCCCTCTCTCCTTTATTCAATTTGTCATCCAAACTCCAGGTTCTTTCTGTAACTACCTCTTCCACATATCCTTTTTTTCCAAGTATGTATTATAATTGAGAATTTATCATTTCACACCTGAATCACTGAAATAGTTTGTAAATGAATCTCATTCCATTAGTCTGATCACCTATTCATTCTAGGGCATATATTACCAGGCTCATCACTTGGGTACCCAACTCAACAATCTATTTTTCATTTCCTATATAATTAAGGATAACTTCCTGTCTATTGTGGTCATGGAAAGTCCTCCATAATTAGTCTCACTTTAATTGTCCAATTTTATTATTTCAGTTGAAGAAGACTTCACAGTGGTTCTCATTCCGTATATCCTTCTGGTACAGGCTTTCATACCGAAACCCTCAATTCTCTATTCTCAAAGTCTCATAGCCTCAGTGATGGTATCATAACCTCGGTCTTTATATTTTTTCAGCCTAAGTCTATGAATCTTGACTCATTGATGAGCCTGTAAACTCTTAAACCACAGAAACTATATCCCGAAGTTTTTTCTTTGTCCTTTTAGCAACTGATAGATATATATTGAATTGAAGTAAATTAAAATTGCGGTGATTTGGATTCTCAGTAGATAATAATTCTTCTGGTGTTCTTATTAGGAGTAAGAATCTTATTAGGTGGTTTATTACCATCTTTACTCAAATATTTATTAGCTAAAATATGACAGGCCTACATTATATCCTGGGGAAATAACAATGGATATTTGTCTTTGAGATATGTCCTTTATTCAAATGTAATATTATGAAAGATCAAATGGTGTATTTAATATAAAAATATGCAAAACTCAAATTAATTATTATTAAATAATAATAAAATTACAAAGTATACATTACTTTATATGTACATTTGAACATGAATCTAACATGTGTACTATTCCTACATCTTCATTCCAGTAAGGTTGAATTGTATGTTTAAATCACACATATGACAATTTGAATGTGCAGAGGAAATGTAACTCCTTTAATTTTCCGGTAATTAATCTGGTCTTAAGGTTCTCCTCTTCATGGATTAATAGGGGAGAAAATTAACCAAAAATCTGATTGAGTAATCAAAAAGCTGATTCATATAATACTCATGATTTCATTTGTTTAAGAATATATAGGCTCTTGGATAAACCCCTCCACCCTACTTGTCACCCTAAGATAATGTTTTGGTTCATGGGGCAAGATATAGCTGACATGACCAGAAGGCAGAAAGGGAGGATTTGGGAATCCTGGGTGTGATGTTCTCTGTCACCTTTGCCCTTGCCTCCACTTAGGCTGCATGTCCTGATGCTAAGGTCCCTACTGAAACTTGTAACCTGGCCCCTTTGTACTTGCTTGGACTTGATAGGCTTCTCTGGCTGACTGCTATTCACTTAGTTATTGTTGACACTATAAAATCCAAAACCTGTTGCTGGCAAATCAATTCCAACTCCTAATAACCCTATAGGACAGAGAACTTCTCCATAGGGTTTCCAAGGTAATCTTTATGGAGACAGACTGCCACATCTTTCTTCCACAGTGCAGCTGGTGGCTTCCAACCAGCAACCTTGTGGTTAGCAGCCAAGCCTATAACCACTGTGACACCAGGGCTCCCTTGACACTCTTACTTGGTTACCCATTGCCCCCAAGTGGATTCCGACTCATAGTAACCCTATAGAACAGAGTAGAACTGCCCCATATGTTTCTAAGGAGCACCTGGTGTATATGAACTGCTCACCTTTGGGTTAGCAGCCAAATTCTTAACCACTATGCCACCAGGGTTTCCGTTGACACTGTTAAAAAAAAAAAAAAATCCGTTGCGCTCAAGTAAATTCCGACTTATAGTGACCCTGTAGTACAGAGTAGAACCGCTCCATAGGGTTTCCAAGGAGTGCCTGGTGGATTTGAACTGCTGACCTTTTGGTTAGCAGCAGTAGCTCTTAACCACTACGCCACCAGGGTTTCCGTTGACACTATAGACCTCTCTAAAATTTGGCTGAGATTAAGGTGATCTCAGCTCAACAACACATCACTTAAAGGTGCCTTATTTCTCATTCCCATAAGCCTCTCTGGCAAGCTCCCTAAACAGACTCAGTTAATTCTGGAGACAAGAATGCCTCAGAAATGCAACATTTCAATGTCTCCCTTTGCCTGATCATGCTGCCCAGACAAATTTACCTCAGGTTGGTCCAAGAGATCTCCTCTCAGACTCTAACAAGGAGTAGGGAAGGCTGGGAAATGTTCCCTTCTACCCTAAGCATTATTCTTACATGGCCCAGAGAAGGAAAACATTGGCAGACCTTAATTATGCTCCTTTGCATCCCTCTTCTCTCTTCCTTCTCCTTTCCACTAATCTCCAAGATTGGAAAGAGAAAGCTTTTCTTTTCTTATCCTCCGTCTTCCAGACTTGAGCTAGGCCAGTGATATCTCCTTTACTGTGGGAGAATTCTATGAACATGGGTCATGCAGGCTTGGCTGGTGATAAAGTAGGAAATAAACAAATCTGGAAAATTGTCTTTCAAGATAATAGCCTGTCTTACTGTTAATTCTATTTTGATTTTCAAAAGCTGAATATGCCAAACACTTTTGTCGTTCTCTTTGATTGCCTTCTGGAATATTTTTAACACGTCCTCCCTACTCCTGTCCTTCCTCACACACAAACCCAGAAAGATGAATGTCCTGGTCCAAGAGAGTGAAGGTCATGTACCCAGGAAGGAAAAAAAAAAGAAAATCATATTAAAATTAGAACTATTATACTTGTTAGGAAGGGTTTAAACATATAATGTATGGTTTCATATTCGCACTTTTAAGATTGAAATTTTCTATACGGTACTTAACTCTAAAAACACTCTCCTATTTCATGCCCATTATTCAAAATCACCTCCTCTCTCAAATTCCTCTTTAAAACTTCTCTGAAACCTTTTATAAGAAGGAAGCCTGAAGGTCTTTTCTAAAAGACAAGAAAGTAGGTTGAATTTAAATAAAAGAAAAAGATAGACCAAGCATATGTGAAGAACAAATTAATAAGCACACCTGTTTCAAGTAGCTTCCTCCATGGAGTTTTTACATTTTAACTCCTTGTTTTATTTTATCTCTAGTGTGAAGCTAGTCTTCATGGATTGTAATTGTTTTTCATTTTGAAATACATCAAATTCATTTCAACCTCTACTAATAGTAGTAAATTTAAAATAACATGCCAGTAAATGTTACATTGAATTTCCTTCTTACCCAAATGGAGATAATAATGCCTTTTCCCAGAACTTCTCGAGGAATCTATGAGGATAAAATGGATAAAGTTTTATGATGATTTAAGCTTATTAGGGAAACAATGTGAAGTATACTATTTCACAGCTCTTTAGAGCTCCCACTTCCTTAGGCTAGTTTCTAATTCACCATCCTTGTAGACTTTGGGCTTCTCTATTTCACACATTCTTCATATCTGAGTGTGAGATAGATTGTTTGGGTTGTAAATAGGTTTGTTAAATAGTTAATAGCATGCCAGCAGAAAGCTAAGCAAATAAATACAAAATTAAGAATTGTATGGTTTTTGCAATTTTAGTTTTTATTGCAGACAAAATTGTGTAGAAAATTGTGCAATATTCAAATTGTTCTTCCCCTTTTTATTTTTATTATTATCTTCTGTCCAGAAACAAATTTTTTATATCACTGACATAATTTATGGAATAATATTTAAGTCCTAAGCTTTCACAGCAAGTTGTGCTAATTCTGAAAGCTACTGATAAATACCAGGTTATAACAAGGAAAATGTGGTTTCTGATTTCAAGTTTCATGTGGGGCCGAACACATTCACATCTTGCTTTTTCACAATAGAGAAATATGGACAATTGTATAGTATATTATATGACATATTTCTTATAATGTATCCCAAGGAGTTTTAAATAACTTGACGAAAAAACAGATACTGCACCTTTAATATCTCGACAAATTAAAGAACAACATAATCACCACAAGGAATGATACAAATACTGCACTCCAAAGGAAACCTCAAGTGTCCTACTGCTTCAAGCAGATTCATAAACCAGAGCTCTAAAACTGTACATATTTCATAAAGCCCCAAAACATACAGAGCATGATTTTTTTTTTTTTTTTTTCTTTTTGTCCTCTTGGGAGCTATCTCACATCGGCTGAGATGGAAGTCAGGGAAGTGAATGTAGACCTGCCTTTGCTTTTTTTTCCCCCCCTTATTAGAGAAACAAGATGTTAAAAATCTGCCTCTTTCCCTGGCTGGTCTCAGTTTCAGATAAAAGAACTGAATCAGATGTATAAATATTGGCAGCCTCCAAAATTGTGCTTCGTCCTGAGCCCGCCGGGCGTGGAAATGAGTGTGCAAGCCTTTCCCAGTCAGCCTGGAGAGGTTGGTTTGGCAGAGCTCAAATCTCTGGCGAACAACGGGCTGCAGCTCTGATGAAAATAAATGTTAAATAAATCCTGAATTATTTAGAAATATGCGTCTGACTTTTCTAACACCAGTGTCTTTGTACCAAGGCTGTGTAAATGTGCCCACCTCAGCGGTATCAGACGACACTGTGGGGCATTCAGTTTTCCATCTTGCCCTGCAGAACCTCTCGATCTGGTGCCTGCAAACTGCGTGCACACGTCCTCACAGCGCCACTTTCATAAACGACGCAGGAGAGGAGAGGATGTTTGTTTGAGCATGATGAAACCCAAATAGCCATTATTTATGCGTTATTTTCCTCACTCCCCCCCCCCCCCCAAAAAAAAAGCCTTCCACAAAAGCACGGAAAAACTGTTTTGGTTTGCATTTTTCTAGTTAGTGAGTGATGACTTCGTATGAAAAAAAGTTATATTTAAAATATAAGATTACCTAGATAACCCCCTTTCATGCTCTCTACTATCTCTTCCTAGTCTCCCTCCCATGTGCTCTGCTACACACGTCCTGTTCTGTATGTTCTTTCCCCATATTACATCATTCAGATTGCTGTTCAAATGTCTCGCCAACTCTTCTCTGTCCATTTTGTTTTTCTGTATCCCTGACACTGTTTATTTTCTTCGTAACATTTATTGCAGACACTGTATTTATACAACTTTAAGTATACTTCAATTTTTTCTTGTACTGTGACTAAAATGTAAGTTTCACGATGGCAGTGACTTTGCCTCTTTTATTGACAACGGTATCCCCTGTCCAAAAAACCAGATCTGTTGCCATGGAGTTGATCACAACTCACAGTCACACTATAGGACAGAGTAGAACTGCCCCATAGGGTTTCCAAGGCTATAATCTTTATGAAAGCAGACTGCCACATCCTTCTCCTGTGGAGTGGCTGGTGGGTTTGAACCGCAGACCTTTCAGTTAGCAGCCAAGCACTTAACTACTGCGCCACCAGGGCTCCTTGCATATATCGTAGGTGCCTATAAATTACTGTTTATTGAATGAGTACTGATGGTAAAAGTAGAGATGAATTGAATACAGATTATACAAAGATCTGGTAATACTGTATGAATCTAAAAATAATAAAGAAACTATTGTATACATTTTGAGAATGTCTATTAAATATCACACACACACACACACACACACAAACCCAGAGAACATTTCCATAATGCTAGTTTTACATCTGTTCTTTTTTTTTTTTTCTTTAAATGAGAGATCGTTGGATAAGGTACAAGATGAATATGCTTTGTATTGAGTTCTACTTATTAGTAAAAAATGTTAAAGCAAATATCTAATGCAGCCAGCAAAGACCTTTTATGTTTGAAATAACATAATTTAAAAATATTTCTGCAAATTAAAGTCCTTAATTCTTGCAAAAGTTTTCAAATGTTTTCCTACCTAAGATGGTATAAGGATAATTAGTGATACATTCTGGGGTAAACCTTCCCATCACTGGTGTGTGGATGGTGTGAAATGATCAGTGAGACATATGGAGGTTGATGTTACTACTGACATGGGTTGGCCTGGCAAACACAGCAATGTTAATAATAGGTCACCAGATACCTCAGAGGTCTTTATGGTTGTTCTTTCTTGCAGTCGTTCTCTCCTCTCTGTGCTTATTTTGCAGAGACAAATTTAAATTATTTACAGGTTAGCATTGCAGGGACACAGGCTGGGGTCTGTTCTCACTGAGGAAAATGCCAATGCTCAAAAGATTTTCATCAATTCTCAGTGCTTACTTGCAGAATGTTTTTACTCTGTAGCAATTCATATAAGCAGCTACAATATCATCTTTCCAGGACATTTATTGTGTAGGCCTGTTTCTCACAGGATCTTAGAAAATGTCTTTTTGATGATCATTGAGCTGTGATCATTTGACATACTAAGATTTAAAGGATAAGTTCAAGTAGGTTATCACTGGGCACACCCTATTTTTTAAATGTTCTGATATTTGTCAGTTCAAGTTTATGCAGAAAATGCAAATACCTCACTGAGACTTGTTTATTATATTTGCAAGACAATATTCTGTGAGGAGTGCTATTCATAAGCACATCTGCATAATGTTTTACAGACTCAGATAACTGATTGCAGATATCAGCAATATCTTTATATTTTATACATTGTAAGCATGAAAGTCACATAGCCCAGTAAATAAATTATGGAAAAATGTAAAAGATGCCCAGAATCCCATTATGTTACTATATTAATGTTAGTGTGTTGATGTATTTTCTTCCAGTAATTCATCTGATGTAACTTATACTGTTTATCAGCATATATATAATTTTGTAACTGGCCTTAGTTGCTTAACATCACGTCATAAATACTTCTCATGTCCGTACGTAGTGTTTCACCATCATTTTGCTTGTGGAATAATCACATCAAGGGTATGTACTTCACCATTGCCATTGTGGGATATCTAGTGGAGTTTCAATATGCTGCTACAAGTAGTGCAGTGATGAATATCTTTGTCCTTAAAGATTTTTTTCTATACTTTGGATTACTACTTCTGCAGGCTAGATCCCCAGAAGGGGAATTATTGAGTCAGCAGATAGAAATATTTTTATCAAACTTGACACAATGTTACTAAATAACTTTACCAAATGGTCAAAACTATTTATAATGACACCAGCAATGCATAAGTGCCAATTTCATGATACTTTTGCCATAACAATTATCATTATAATTTATTGATTTATTAATTTGAATTTCTTTAGGTAGTAACAAATTGGTAAAACTAAATATCTTTTCGTATGCTTCATTTCTAGTTTCTTTGTGTGTGATTTTTCTGACATGTTATTTGTTTATATTATTACCATTATGTTGGTTACTTTGTGCATATATATTGTTATTTCCTTGGATTTCTGCATTGAAATTTCTTGGTATCAAGCATATAGACACTGAAGGTAATTTCTGGTCATTTTCTATAATCACTTCATATAGATAAAGATAATATATTTGTCCAATACCTGGATCATTTTTCTACTTGTTTCTACTATTTTATATAAACAAGTTAAAAATGTTTATGTATTAAAATATTTTCATGAGTAATTTCTTATTCACCTTAATGCAGAAAACGTCAATCCTTCCCATAAGGTTCCATCTTCTGTGTCCTCACATTTAATTTTTAAAATTCACCTAGGTCTTTTTCTGTTATATGATATGAAGCTAGAATTTTTTAACCGTATTTTGAATAAGTTCTTCCAACATAATTCAAGCTTGTGATCAATTTGTCTTGCCTGTATTATCAGCTGTGAAAAATCTATGAGCCAAAGAATCTATTTGCTCATGTTCTCACTTCAAAAATACCTCCTATTCTGTTCCAATGGCTTAATTGCATATTCTAGTGTTTGACTCACAGATCTTTAACTATTACAATTTACAATAGTTAACCCTTTCTAATTACACTTTAAAAAAAAATTTTCCTTTATAATTTCCCAAATTATATCTCTCAAATAAAACTCAGAATCTTTTTAAAATGTTTTACTTTGTAACAAATAGAATCCAGTTGTTCTGAGGAGAGAGATTAGAATATTCAAAAACAATAGCTCCTGCTCTCTTATTGCGTAATTTTTTAATTGGCCAATATATTTTTGTACAAGAAAGTATGTAGTGTATATTTATGAAAATGATAATTAAAAAAACATAAATGCATTCATCAAGTTTAGGAAATTGAACCATACCACTACCTTCCAAACTTTGTACTTCTTTTCCTAATTGTTTTTCTCTTTCTCCAACCAGAGGTAAACACGTTGACTTTTGTGATAGTATTTCTTTTCTCTTCCTTATAGTTTTACTACCCAGATTTGAAATCTCAAACATGATTAATTTTGACTTCTTTTAAACTCTGTGTGAGTGTTCTTAAGTCCTTGTTCTTTTAACATAATATTAAGTTTGAGGGATTCATTCATGTTTCCCCATGCTACTGTTTCACTCATTTTCTTGCTACATAGTATTCCTTTGTTGAATATACATAATTTATCCATCCTACTCTTGATGAAATTTAGGTTGCTTTCTCTTTGTAGCAATTATGAACAAGGCTGCTATAAACATCCTTTGGCGTGTCTCCTGGGGCGTATGGGTAAGAGTTTCTCAAAGTTGTACACCTAGTAAAGAAATGGATTACTGGATATTGATAAATTGTTGTCCAAAGTGTTTGTTCTGTTTCCTCAATAATGCTGGTATTTTCAGACCTTTTATTTCCCAAACTTCTAGATGTAAAATGATAAATCATTGTGGTTTTAATTTATATTTCACTGATATAAGGTTGTTAGTATATTTATATTTTTGGGGGATCTTTGTTATTTTTTCCTAAACGTTCTACTCAAATCATCCTTTTCTTTTAAAGTTGATTTTTTAGGAACTCCTTATATTCTAAATACTAGTCCTTTCAAGGTATATGTAACTGATGACTTTTGATGAGCACATCTTCATTTTATATAGACAATTTATCAATTGTTCTTTTATGGTTACTGTTTTTCTGGGTCTTATTTAAAATATTATTTCCCACACTCAAGGCAAGTTTAGATTTTTCATCCACCTGTAATCAATAAAAAATTGTGGATAATTAGAAGTTTTTTCTCTTTTTTCCAGAATCATTCATTGTAAAGACTTTCTTTACCTATTGCTTTTCAATGCCGCCTTCATCATTTATCAACAGTCCATATATGCATTAAGGAGGCTTTGTGGTGCAACAGTTAAGCACTTGGCTGCTAACGGAGAGATCTGAATCTACCCAGTGTTTTTATGGGAGAAGACCTAGCTATCTGTTCCTGTAAAGATTACAACATAGAAAACCCCATGAGACAGTTCTACTCTGTCACATGGGGTCACTAGGAGTCAAAATCAATTAGATGGCACCTAAAATAACAACTACATGTGTTCCTCTGTTTCTGGGCTCTATATTTATTTATTGGTTTTTCTCTCCTTTGGTCATCATTAAACTTTCACAAATACTATAGCTTTAAAATAAGCTTTGATATCTTTAAGTTTTACCTGCTCCCGCATTTTCTAAAAGTATCTAGGCTATAATTGGCCCTTTGCTCTTCTGTTTTAGAATTCTCATATAATTTCCTACCCCCCCTAAAAAAGACTGGCATTTTGACTGAGATACTATTGAATCTGTATATTGTATAGATGTACTCCTTTACAATATTGAGTCTTCCAATCTAAAAGTATGCATATCACTCCATTTTTAATAATGTTAGTAATTTTAATAAATGTCTTTATTGACTGTAAATAAAGTTTTGTATTTTTTCATAAGAGTCTTCCACATCTTGAACTACATCTTGCTGAAGGAGGTGATAAATGATCAGATCCTGGATATATTTTGAAGTTAATAACACAGCATTCCTTTCCTGATAAGTTGAATGTATAGACTGAGAAAAAGAGATTTTGGCTTAAGCAACTGCACAGAAAGATTTGCCATTAAGTTACATGTGGAAGCTGTAGTGAAAAAGGTTTTTAGAGAAATTCCAGAAGTTCAGTTTTATACATGTTGAATTTAAGTAATCTTCAAGATTACTTAAAAAAAATTTTTTTTTTTTTCAAGAGGACTTGCAAGAGGAAATGTCAAGTAAACTTTAATATATGAATTTGGGGTTTGTGAAAGAGGTCATAATTAGAGGTATAAATTTTGGGGATGTATCAATCAAGAAGATTTCAAGAGAGGTTTAATAGAAGTATTATTTTAACAAGAAGTTAATAGGGTTAGGAAAACTACAAGAAATAATTAACAATAGGTCACTACTGACCCCAAAGCCTGAAGGAGCGAGAAGAGGAAGTGGTTATAGAACTCTGAAGAGAGCCATGCCTATTTGTCTATCTATTTATCTATAATCTATCTCATGGTTTCAGTTTTATTGTTTGGTGACTCCAGTTATGGGTGTGTTGTATCTCCCTTGCACTTCTGTGCATGTCTTTTGCATCCATCAATTTCTCTCTAAACCTTTTTATTCTCTTTAATTTTGCTTCTTTTTCTTCATTTTTCTCATTCTCTTTAATTTTGCTTCTTTTTCTTCATTTTTCTCATACTATTCTCTGTGTATTCTACTGAAGTTTCCATGGTGTCTGTTCTCCCTTGCGCTTCTTGTAATATAGTGCTTATTTCTTAAATGATTTTGCCTTCTGCTTCTATTTCTTTTCTGAATTATCTCATTTCTCTTTTCACATCCTCCTGTTTCTGTTTTTCCCTGAATTCCTATATTTTTGCATTGCATGTTCCTGCATAGCAATGATTTTGTTTTGTTTTGGTTTTAGTTCATGTTGGGGGTGTTTCATCATGTTTTTTATCTGCCTAGTGAAAATATTTTACTGGTGAAATTTCAACCCATGTAGGAAATGCATACTGCTGTTTTTCTTACTTTTCCTTATCATTTCTTTGTATAGAGTCAGATAATGTTAAATGTTGCTTCTTATAATACTGCAGATACTTTTTTAATAGGTAGTTTATCTAATTCATATTTAAATAAAATGGATTTTCCTAGACTACCACAGGGTGATGTGGAATACAAAAGCAAAGATAGTTCTTCAAGCTTCAAAATTGTGCTAGATGTCTCCCCCTGTTCAGGTCATTCTCCAACTTTCTCCACTTTGCTTTCTGCCTCATCATGTTGACATGTATTGACTTTGATCACCATTTGGATTTGGCCCAAGTAGAGTTCCTGTGAGAGAGTGGAATGAGGGAGAACAGTGAGTTCAGAAGGTTCATTCCTCTGGATCCTTCACTGTGGAGTCATAAGGGTTGGCTGCATCCTTTGTTAAAGTCATAGCTCATCTCAAGGTATCCCTCTCTGTAAGACTCTCTTCTTTGGGTCCTGGAAACTGCTACTTCATGTAATCCTCCAGGCCACGGATGATAACAGTTTTAAAATAGTATACATTTTTGACAAGGATCCCTTTAGTAAAAATGGCCCTGAAATTATTCATTTTGAATAGGACTCTTATTGATACATCAACTCTACTTCTCGCTCTTATAGCAAATGACTTCCTCGACTCACTTATCTCTAGGAGATCTCCTATGTCCCACCCTGGGCTTCTCAGATGTCTTTAACTGTGGATTTAGTTCCTATTACATAAATTCTAAGAGCTTCCCTGGTTCATTACCTGTTTCTTCCAACTGCTAAGCCATCCCATATGTTTCCAATAAATTCCATTTTGCTTAAAATAGCCATTCTCATCTTTTCTTGCTTGCAAAAGTAAATAGTAACTTTTAAATGTACTTATAGTTAACGAGACTGCATTTTCTTATTGCATCCAACATCCATGTAGAACAGTTAGTGAGATTTACTATTCAATAAAGCCATGATCATAGATGCCAATGATTGTTACATCACAGAACCTAATCCTCTGATTACATTGGAACTTTTAACCAGTGCAGCATGGTTAAAAAGAAAAAGAAAGTAATAAATGTTGCTTATTTTGATAATGCTGCAGATGTTTTTAATGGGTGGTTTTATTCACAATGAACCCCATAATTGGTTTAACTACATTACCTTTAATGGTGGGCAGTAAAATTGATACTTCAGTTTATCAAACACATCATAGCTTTTATGATCTTACTTTACTTTGGATGATCCTGACATATGAAGACAGTCCACTAATGAACATTTGTTGGATTTTGAATGTATCCATTCTGTTTTCAAACTTCTAAATATAGTCTTA
The DNA here is from genome assembly GCF_030014295.1 of Loxodonta africana. NCBI lineage: Eukaryota > Metazoa > Chordata > Mammalia > Proboscidea > Elephantidae > Loxodonta > Loxodonta africana. The sequence continues at coordinate 55,712,878 of NC_087355.1, read as the reverse complement.
CTCAAAGTTACATTCATTATGTTCTCAATGTATTTTTCTGTCCTAGAATTCTCTGGAGAATAAGTGATTCCCTTAGGGAGGGAAAAAGAAAGACACATGTCTGTTAAAATGAACTGATTCAATATTTTAGAGGCTAGTATTATTATACCCACATTAATTCTTAAAATTTTATCTCAAGAAAAGTAGCTAATATTGCCTTTCACTTAATTAGTTCTCAAAGCATAATAGAGTGAGTAAAAATATCAATCCAAAAATGATCAATATAATTAAAATGCTATGGATATAGGGTGTCAGTAATTTGTCCTAAACAGTGAGTTTTAATATTTTTAAGAGGAAATATTCTCTGAAATCTTAAAAAGCATTAGTCATAGCCCTAAGTGGGAGTTTTGGTGTGTCATGAACAATAATTTGAATTTAAGATTTTTTTTTCCTAATGGATTTAACAAAATGTGTTATTTCTATACAATGGAATAGTATTAAGCAATAAAAAAAAGAGTGAAATACAAATATACACAACAACATAGTTTTGTTGTTTTTGTTAGGTGCTGTCAAGTCAGTTCCAACTCATAGCGATCCTATGCACAACAGAATGGAACACTGCTTAGTCCTGTACCATCCTCACAATCATTGCTAAGTTTGAGTCCATTGTTGCAGCCACTGTATTAATCTATCTCACTGAGGGTCTTCTTCTTTTTCTCGGACTCTCTGCTTTACCAAGCATGATGTCCTTCTTTAGGGACTGGTCCCACTTCTAAGGAACATTCTTGCTGCACTTCTTTGAAGACAGATTTGTTCATTCTTCTGGCAGTCCATTGTATACTCAATATTCTTCACCAACACCATAATTCAAATGCATCAGTTCTTCTTTGGTCTTCCTTATTCATTGTCCAGCTTTCGCATGCATATGAGGTGGTAGAAAATACCACGGCTTGGGTTGGGCGCACCTTAGTCCTCAGAGTGCCATCTTTGCTTTTTAACACTTTAAAGCAGTCTTTTGCAGCAGATTTGTCCAATGCTATACATCATTTCATTTCTTGACTGCTGCTTCCATGGGTGTTGATTGTGGATCCAAGTAAAATGAAATCCTTAACACAACTTCAGTCTTTTCTCCATTTATCATAATGTTGCCTACTGGCCCAGTTGCGAGGATTTTTGTTTTCTTTATGTTGAAGTGTAATCCGTACTGAAGGCTGTGGTCTTTGATCTTCATCAGTAAGTGCTTCAAGTCCTCTTCACTTTCAGCAAGCAAGGTTGTATCATCTGCATATCACATGTTGTTAATGAGTCTTCCTCTAATCCTGTTGCTGTGTTCTTTTTCATAGAGCCCAGTTTCTTGAATTTTTTGCTCAGCATACAGACTGAATAAGTATGGTGAAACATGAAGGAATCTCAAAATAATTATGCTGAGTGAAAGAAGACAGATCAAAAAGATTACTTATTGTATCATTCTATTTATATAAAATTATAGAAAATGCAAACTTATTTATAAGGACAGAGAGTAGATCAGTGACTGACTTAGGAAAGAGAAACTATAAAGGGATACAAGGAAATTTGTTCATTATATTGATTCTGGTGATGGCTTCTCAGAATATCCATGCATTACAACTCACCAAATTATACACTTTACATGTGTATACTCAATGCATGTCAATTATACCTCAACAAAGCTATTAAAGACAAAAAATAAAAGAAAGATTTCCATTAGCAAACATGAAGGAGTAGTTGATTTTAGACTTAATGTCTTATTGAAATAAGTGTCTGTCAAACCTGGATAGAATATATAAAACAACTGTTTGCAGGTATTCAAAAGCATTCATGGGAGAAGGTAAGCACACAAAAGTGAGCCTCACATTTATTCCAGCTATCTCTCTAAGGGTATTCTCCAAAATATTACCAAAGAAATAGAATTCAGAGAGCAGCAGTTTCATTGGGTGAAGGATGCAAAGATTCAATTTGGGGGCTGCTAAAGCAGTTGAAATTTTAAGGATAGAATACTGCAGAAAAGGAAGTCATGATGTGTGAAAAATTTCCCCTCCACCCTTCACCAATCTTAAGCTGCATGTGCACAGGGCAAGCCTCTGAGAGACCTAACCAAGAACATTTGCTAGGAAATTGAGAACTCAGCAGAGATTTCAGAAACCACACAATGTTGGAGAATCAATGAATATCAGCTCTAGGCAGAGTAGAGACCTTGATGAACAGCTTGGGCATTCAGTTAAGATCCCAGAAAAGCTACTCTCTATGGTCAAGGGCAACACACCGGGAGGAAGGGAACTAGAACCACTCTATCAAATCCTACAACCAAATTCTGACAGGATCAAGGTGATCTGCCTCTCAGAGAAAAACTCAACACTCTTTAGAGGAAAATAACATAGTCCAGAATTCTAAAGTGTACCATCGACAATGCCTAGCGTGCACACACACACACACACACACACACACACACACAAACTATACAGAGTAAGAAAAATTGATCGGTAAAAAGAGAGTTGAAAAATTAATAGAGGCAGAAGTAACGATGATCCAGATGCTGAAGTTGGCAGGCAAGAATTCAAAATAACTGTGATTTATATATTTAAAACAATAGCAAAAAATTTTAAAAATGGATAAAAATTGAATATTTCAGGAGAGAATTGAATCTATAAAAGAGAATCAAATAGATATTTCAGAATTGTGAAATATAATATCTGACATTAAGAGGTTGTTGGACAGGCTTAACAGCAAAATAGACAGAGGAGAAGAAAGATTAATGAACTCAAAGACAGGAAAAAAGAAAATAGCCAAAGGGACACACGGAGAACAAAAAGAACACACACACAATCACAGCCAAGTATAAGAGTGAGGTGAAATTTAGTCAAAAGGTCTAACATACATTAAATTTAGTTCCACAAAAAGAAGAGAGAAGGAAGGAAACAGAAGCAATATTTGAATAAGCCAAAAATTTCCATTTCTGATGAAAGACATCAACCCACAGATACATAAAGTTCAGCAAGCCCCAACCAGAATAAACAAATATGAAATCAAACTGCTGAAAAATGAAAGAATTTTTAAAGTGGTCAGACAAAAAAGAGATTTTCTTTGGGGGGAAATAATTGGAAAGTAATTATCTTCTTAACAGAATCTTTTGAAGCCAGAAGGTAACAGGATGACATCTTCAAAATGTTGGAAGAACCTAAAGCAAAGCAGAACAAAATAAAACCCTCAACAATCATTTCAATACATAGTGAAATCCTTCAAAAGTAAAAGCAAAAATAAGATGCTCTCAGACAAATGAAAATGTATACAACAAAATGCTAGCAGTCCTGCACTACAAGAAATATTAAAAGAACTTATTCAGGTTGAATAAAGATAGATTCCAGAGGAGAACACCAATTTAAAGAATGGAATGAACAGCAACAGATAGAGTAAATATATGGGAAATATATATATAAGATTGCTGACTATTTAAAGCAACAATAACAGTATTTTTCTGGGGTTAAAAGAAATATAGAAGTAATATATACGATAATAGCCAAAATGTTGAAGAGATGGTAAATTGAGTTAAACTGCTGTAAGTTTTTTCTTTGAGATATGGTAAAAGGGCAAATTTTTAGAAGTTTATAATGAAGTAAGGATGCATTCCGTAATCTCTAGGGAAAAAATTAGATGAATAATGCTAAAATATATTTTAAAAATAAGTTAATCTGAAAATAAAAGAGAACACTTAATATAAGTAATTAAAATCGCATGAAAGAAGGAATAGAAGAACAAAGAAAAGACGGTACATATTTAAAAAAAAATTTTAGCAAGGTGTTTGACTAAAACTCAACACACTGAATGCACGTGGACTAAACACTCCAATATAAACACAAAGATTGCCAAGCTAAATTAAAAAAAAAAAAAGGCATTTACCTATATGACAAAGAATTGCCCTTTAAATATAAATATATAATAGGTTAAAAGATAACTAATAGAAAAAGATATAACATAAAGACAGTGTCCAAAAGCAAGCTTGTGTGAATATATTACTATCATTCAAAGTAGACGTTAAGGCAAGACATGTCAAGAGAAATGAAGAGGGATATTTCATAATTACAAAAGGTTTGAATCAACAGGAATATATACCTAAATTTGTACGCATATAAGAACAGCTTCAAAATATATAGATTAAAAGTTGACAACTAAAAGTCTAGAAATCCAAAATGTTAGTTGGAGATTTTTAAATACCTCTGTTAATAGCTAACAGACCAAACAATTGGTAAGCATGTAAAAATTTTGAACAATAAAAAAAAAAACCATTAACCAGTTTGATCAAATTTAAATACTGCATCCTCTAATTGCAGTATATCCTTTTCAAGCAATGTGCAACATTTATCAGAATAGGCCATAAAGCAATTAAACAAACCTCACGTTTCAAAAGTTTGAGACCACACAATATATGTTTTCCTCTCACTGTGAATTAAATTAGAACTTTAATTACAGAAAAATAACTATTGGAAAATGAAAATTAAGGGACAGAAAATATCTCAAAAGCAACAATAGAGTCTAGAGCACAGTGGAATAGTACCTTCAAAGTGTGGATGGTGAAACACTGTCAGACTAGGTCTGTATAATCAGTACTATTTCAAACATGAAAGTAAAATAGCACTTTTAGAAAAACAAAATCAGAACTTCTAAAGTATGCGCTTTAAAATGAAGGAAAATTACTCTTGAAAGAATTTTTATGCAAAATAAAAAAATGATGAACAATACACTGGGTGCTTTTAACCTGTAAAGTCATATACTTCAGCTCTCAGAAATTTTCTTGTATTATTTTCTTAATAATTTCCAATTTTCTACTTTCTCTCTTTCTGGGACTCATTCTTTTGAGGTTTACCTTGCTGTACAGATTCTCTAATATTATTCTCTTTTCTTTTCTAAACCCTTCCCCATATTTCTGTCTTTGTTCTACCTTTCTGAGAAATTTTCTCAACTTTATCCTTCGAACTTTCTATTGATTTTTATTGATATTTCTGCCATTTTATTGTTAATTTTCAGAACCTCCTTCTGTGAATGTTTTCTTCTTTTCTAACTCTAGAATCCCTTCCTTATGAAATAAATGCCATATCTTATTTCTCTAAGGATTTTAATCTTGTATTTTTTGTTTCCTGCATTGCCCGTTTACTCTTTTCCTCTATTTGCTCGTTGAAAATATTACATATACTGTATTACTTAATCATTAAGTATTTATTGCTTGTATTCCTCTACTAGACTATAAGATTCATGAGGACCAGACATATTGGCTTTTTTTTTTTTTCCCTGTATCCCCAGCGCCCAGAACACTGCCTAGCACATAGTAGACACTAATGAAGAGTTTAGTAAATGCAGCAATGGTGGTTAGAGACTTATTTCAATTGTTTTGTTTGTCTGGTGATGCTTGAATATATGTTCATATTTAAGAATGAGGCTCTCAAAACTTGTCTGGAAGCTCAGTGTGGGTAGTGGAGCTTGTCAAAGAATAACATTCACTGTAGATGATGGGGCAAAACACAGCCAAAATAATTTGGGAATTCCCATAGCAGTATCTATAGTCTTTCATTTTGAGCTAGTAATTCATCCAGACTTCTTCTTGGGGGATTGAGCCCAGCTACCAGAACACTGAAGCTAATAGGTAAGGACGACTTGAGGCATCAGTAAGCTGATAGGATAAATACTGTGTAGAATTAATTATGGAATTGTATATACTATTCCCATTGCCGTTGAGTGGATTCTGACTCATAGCGGCCATATAGGAAAGAGTAGAACTGCCCCATAGGGTTTCTAAGGAGCAGTTGGTGAATTCAAACTGCTGACCTTTAAAAACAAAAAACAAACCCATTGCCATGGAGTCGATTCTGACTCATACCGACCCTATAGGACAGAGTAGAACTGCCCTATAGAGTTTCCAAGGAGCATCTCGTGGATTTGAACTAGCCAACCTTTGGTTAGCAGCCATAGCACTTAACCACTACACCACCAGGGTTTCCTGCTGACATTAAAAAAAAAAAAAAGCAGTATCAAATTCAAAGAGTCCTATAAGACATGCATACCTCTTGTCTTGTGTCATTTCCTTGGTCATGTATAAAGAATTATGTTCCATGGCTCAAAATCAAGTGTGGAAACAGTTTTAGGGATATTAATTACTTATTATTATAATAATATTATAAAACAACCCAAATATGTTTGGTTATATATTTAAACAAATCCTCATATATACACTAGGTAAATAAATTTCTCATATATATAATATATAAAAGGGAAAACTCTTTTCCCAATGAAATAGAAGTATTTAAAACATATAAAATCTCAAATCATTAGGCAATATAACCTTGATTTTGTTCAAGGTGACATGTTATAGCTGAAAGGGAGCCATGGCTTAAATTAAGGTTTCTTGATTCAAAGTCTTTGGGTTATTTTTCTCTACAATTATCCTTATTATCAAACCAAAGTCTTGTATACTCTTTTGACAACTATTATTACTTTGCTAGATGGTGCTTTAAAACAAATGCTATCTTGGTAATAGACTTTATTTTACATAGAATACATAGAACATCATGTAGGAGAGAAAGGCTGGATCCTAGTCAGATGGAAAAGTATCCTGAAGATATGCTGAAGCAATTAAGTCAATAAAAAAATATTAAGTAACGGAAAAAAAGAATAAATTGCTGACATTAAGAAATATATGCCCCATCATAAAAGGACTATTGAATTTCATGTTTGGATACTGAGTCATAGGAAGACAATTACATCCATAAGGGGTCATATCCAAGCCAAAAGTGCCCAGGCACAGAAGCAGGACAAAGCTGGAAGGAAGCTCCTAGCCTAGAGGAGCTGGCCAAGTCCAGGGGAAAAAAACAAAACAAAAAGATCTCAAGATTCTGACAAGTTCAAAAGGGAGGGCTGCATAGAAAGTAATTGTGGAAATCCTTGGAGAAACTACAGATTAATGAGACACTCAAAGACAAAGGAAAACAAACAAGTTGAGGAACTATTCATTTTATGAATATAGGATCATATTTAAGGAAGCCTTATGGGATCTGTGCTTTGTAGAACTAATCAAAAAAACATTAATTGCGAAGTGGTGGTCTTAAAAATAATTTATTTCCTTGCTTTTATACCTGAGTAGATAGCCACCACCTTCAAAGAACATTATGATAAATGGAGAAAAGACTGAGGTTGTCAAGGATTTCGTTTTACTTGGGTCCACAATCTACACTCATGGAAGCAATAGTCAAGAAATCAAAAGATGCATTGCATTGGGCAAATTGGCTGCAAAAGACCTCTTTAAAGTGTTGAAGAACAAAGATGTCGCCTTGAGGACTAGGGTGCACCTGACACAAGCCCTGGTGTTTTCAATCACCTCTTATGCATGTGAAAGCTGGACAATGAATAAGGAAGACCAAAGAAGACGCCTTTGAATTGTGGTGTTGGTGAACATTGAATATACCATGGACTGCCAAAAGAACGAACAAATTTGTCTTGGAGGAAGTGCAGCCAGAATGCTCCTTAGAAGCAAGGAAGGCGAGACCACGTCTTACATGCTTTGGACATGTTATCAGGAGGGATCAGTCCCTGGAGAAGGACAACATGCTTGGTAAAGTAGAGGGTCAGCGATAAAGAGGAAGACCTTCAATGAGATGGATTGACACAGTGGCTGCAACAATAGGCTGAAGCATAGCAACAATTCCAATGATGCTGCAGGACTGGGCAATATTTTGTTCTGTTGTGCATAGGGTCGCTATGAGTTGGAACTGACTCGACAGCACCTAACACCAATATAGCCACCATCTCATTACCTTCGAGGGTTTCATTTGTTTAATGTAGTGGGGGACGTATTTTTTTCTTCTTGTGCATTAATTACCCTCAGTTGTTTGGCTTCTGTACCCTTCCATTCTATTATGCACCATGTTACCTGTGCTGCTAGTCACAGGTCCCAAGGGAAGTATAGCATATTGGTAGTGACTATTTGTTTCATTGACCTGTACTGAGATTGGACACACATTCCTTCTTTTGTTCCCCATTAGCATCATCAACAGAAGGTTTTCCTATGTGATGCACTTGTGCAGAGGAAATTAATATAACGAAAACCTTAAATTTTGGTACCAATCACCAGTGTTCTTAACATCCAATTCATCATGGAGCATCCCTCTCTCGATTTATTTTCCCTTGACTATATCATGTTATTGGGCAGTTCTACTCTGTCCTATAGGGTCGCCATGAGTTGGAATCGACTCGACGGCAGCAGGTTTTTTTTTTTATCATTGTATTTGAACTAAACCTTTCAGATTTTTGTCCCTTTTCCTCCCATCAGATCTTCTCCCCTCTTAACCTCAAGCCAGCCCTGCACCCCACCCCCTCACATAGAATTTTTTTTCTCCTAATAAGCGTACAATGTACCTGATTTTTCAGAGCAGCTTATCTTTTCATGTCTTCATTCTTTATTGTTTATCTTGGCTTTTCTACTTTTTGCAAAACCAAAACAGCCTTTGGCTGATTTCTTTTTTCAAAAAGGAACACTGTTATCCCCAACATGCATTGGATTACAACCTTACAGAACAATTTATACAAACTGTCAGTAGCTTTTACTTATTCTCCAAAATATTAAAATTCTATCAAGTAATACATGTAGATGTCAAAAAATGTAAAATAATAAAAGAAGTTTATAATGAAAAACATTTCCCTCATTCCACCCCTCCCCCCTTTCAGTTTCACTTTGAGGAAGCAAATTCTTATAGCTATGCATTTCATTGTGAAATAATTTCTTCTAGTGATTACCTCATCATCTTTAATAATTAATAATTGGTTAATAGTTTAATATATTATCACTTGATGCATAAATGCTAAAGAATACAATTTAGTTTATTTGTAAAACCTGCCTCCCTTACCTCACTTTTAAATTTTTTACTATTTTATTTTTTATTGTTTTTTTTTTTTTTAAGCAATAAATATAATGGCATAAAATTTGGGAGTATTAGCCACTGTATTTATCTCTCAAAATATTTTGTTGGACCCCTACCCATCTTTTCACACATACATATCCCTTCTGCTTTCTCCAAGTCGGTGTTATTCACTGCCTCTGGGATATTCATTTCATAAGAAAAAAAAAACTTGGAGAGAAAAAAGAAGACAAATTCTTGGCTTTGAGTTCCATCATAATCAAGACAACTAAGGCTTTTAACTGGCAAGAGCTGTGTGTTTGGAACTCAAAGAAGGAAATGTTTAAAGAATAGAGGAGAGAGATTATGAAGGAAAAGACTGGAGTCAGATCACCTGCCCTTCTTGGAGCAAGGGAGGAGGTTCAGGCAAGAGGGCTTTAATATATTCTAAAACTGACCGTGGTGATGGTTGCACGTATCTGTGAATATACCAAAAAATATTGAATTGTACACTTTATATGGTGAATTGCATGGTATGTCAATTATAGCTTTTAAAATTGTTAAAATTTATATCTTTTGAAGTTAAGAAAGAAAGAAAAAAGAAAGCTTTAAGATTGAACACTTATATTTAAACCAGAGGCACAAACTGCCAGGTTGAACAAGATTTATTTCTGCAAAAGCCCAGTTTACAGAAGAAGGAAGAAGAGGAAGAGAAGAAGGAGAAGAGGAGGAGAGGAAGGAGAAAAAGAAGAGAAAGAAGAGAGGAAAAAAGAGAAGAAAAGAATTTATATGTTCCAGACTACACCGTGGACTATAATCTGATTCACATTAACTTTGCATGTCTAGTCCCTATAGCTTTTTGTATTTGACACCACTAACTTCAACTTTCCCAGTTTCGATAACTTTACAAAGCATCTTTTCCCTGTACACGATGTTAGGGATATTAAGCTCCTGCACTTCAGCTCATTTTCCCCCTTGCATTTCCCAACATTTGTCAGCTGCACCCTAACTTTTACGTTGCCCAGGTTGAAAATATTTATATTCTGTTGTCTGACATTAAGTTTTCCACGTTTTGTCTGTAAGTTAAATCTGTAAGTTGAAAATCAGTGAACAATTATATTATTAATTTTACTGGTGAACAATTATATTATTAATTTTACTGGTGAACAATTATATTATTAATTTTACTGGAAATACATTTTATTGCAGAGTCAATCAATGTGTGTAGGTTTTACATTCTTTTTATAGGTCCAATAAGCAAATCAAAGGAGAATGATCCTAACATACAAGCAAAATGAATTTCTTTATGTTCCGTAGTTCAACATTTGTGCTATTTTAGTTTGCAATTGCTTAATATTTGGACTATGAATTTCTTATACATTTTTATTGCTTTTCCTGGAGTGTCTACTTTCTTCTTCTTATTATTATTTTGCTGTTGTTGGGTAGGGAAGAATTTACTTTTGTCTTTGGGTCAGTTATCTCAGGCAGCTCCTTTGTTCATCAACCTATTGCTTAGAATCCACTTCATTCTTCTTGAAAGCACTTTTCATGGAGTCCACTGGATCACTCTTCTAATATGGCCAATGTTTTCTAGATTTGTCACACAGTAATATTCTAGAAATTATTTTCTTTGGATTCTAGGGTGAAATTCCCCATTTTGTATATTGAATATCATTGCCTTTCTTAATTTTGACTCCTATTTTCTGATGTACGTCCTTAAGAACCATTTTCAGAAAGGAACCATGAGAGGTAAATGCAGTCTCTGTATGCCTTAAAATGTTTTATTTTGCTCTCACTCCTGATTGATAATGTTTAGAGTTCTATGGTCGAAATATATTCCCCACTGAATTTTGAGGGAACTTTCTTAACATCTGCTATCAACAGTGATGCTGAGAAGTCACATTCTATTCTAAATCTCATTCTAACGGACATTTTTAGGATCTTTGTTGTTCTGAAATTTAATGTATCTGGGTGTGTCTCTTTTTATATCTGTTTTTCTTGCCCTCCAATGGACTTTAGCTTCGTGACATTTGTACTTTCCATTTTCTTCATTCTCTGTTCCTTGGACTTTTCTCTTTCTAAGCCTGTGCCTATTAGGGGTTCTGCTCCTCGGACAGACTCTTCCTTCTACTGTAATCTCCTCTTCTTAAATCTGGGCTGCTATTTCCTCCCTCTGATTTAACCCTGTATTTCATTTTCTCTTACACGAAGTTATCGAAATCTCTTATTTTTTGATGGTGCCACATTATCCTCTTCTCTATTATGGGTTTATTTCTTTATGCTTAATTTAGTGGGGTTCGTGAGGTAGGGTTAGAAGATTTTGATCTTCCCACCCTCTCATCCCATATCCATTACACAGGACACAGATCCAGAGTGACCAAATAAATTGTCTAGAGGAGTTCATGTTTTTTAAATGCTCTCTCTTTATGTTTCAAAGATTTCACCTCCCATATGCCTTTACAAATTTACTTAGTTGTATATTCAGCAGCTACTTTGTTGCTTCCCCGTTTTCACTTTTTTTGTCCAGTGACTTCTCTGTGCTGATGCTTCGCTTAAGCTCTTACCATTTCACCTAGAGAATATCTTTTGGTGTTCCTCTGCCCTATACTCTGCAGTACTTAGGTCACTCCACATCACTTCTTTGCTCAGCTGTGCTTTTCATAATGCCTGCCCAGGCCTCCTTATGGTTCACAAAGAGATTTAAAACCCAAATTATTCATGTTAACAGGTAAATAATATTTGAGAACCCAGGGCTTCTGACTTCCAATGCAAAGCTGTACTACATGATATTGTCACTTATACGTGCTCTCAAAAATTTCTCTAATAGTAGCTAATAGTCGTTATTTCCTGACTCCCCATGATCCTTGCCTCCTGGTACTCATGCTCTTCTGTAAATCCCTCCTATTCACCTAGTGAATTGATTCTAATCAATATAATATGGCAAAACTAATGATATGTTACTATTATTGTTGTTGTTTTTAGGTACCACTGAGTCGGTTCTGACCCTACGTACAACAGAACAAAAAACCGCTGGGTCCTGCACCATTCTCATGATAGTTGCTATGTTCAAGCATTGTTGCAGCCGCTGTGTCAGTCCCACTCGTTGAGGGTCTTCCTCTTTTTCACTGACTCTCTGCTTCACCAAGCATGATATCCTTCTTCAGGGACTGGTGCCTACTGATAACATGTCCAAAGTACGTGAGACGAAGTCTCACCGTCCTTGCTTCTGAGGAGTATTCTGGCTGTATTTCTTCCAAGACAGACTTGTTTGTTCTTCTGGCAGTCTATGGTATATTCAATATTCTTTGCTAGCACCATAATTCAAAGACATCAATTCTTCTTCGGTCTTCCTTATTCATTGTCCAGCTTTCACATGTACATGAGGCAACTGAAAATACTATGGCTTGGGTTAAGTGCACCTTAGTCCTCAAAGTGACAACTTTGCTTTTCAACACTTTAAAGAGATACTTTGCAGCAGACTTTCCCAATGCAATACTATTGAGATTAGGTTACAAAAAGACTCTGGCTTCTGTCTTGTTGCCCTCTGTTGCTCGATCTGTCTGAGTTCTTGCTCTGATGGAAGCAAGCTGTCATGTTGTGAGCTGATCTACACAGAGACCCATATGGCAAGGAACTGTGGAAGACCTCTGGCCAACAGCCAGAGAGGAAGTGAGACCCTCCATCCACCAGCTCAAGAGGGATTGAATCTTGCCACAAACCACATGAATGACTTGGAAGCAGTTCCTACCCAGTCAAGCCTTGAAATGAGACTGCAGCCCCAGCTGACAACTTGATTGCAGTATGAGAGGCCTTGAGTTAGGAAAAACCAGTTAAGTTGCACCTGAATTCCTGACCCACAGAAAATGTGAGAAAATAGATACTTGATATTTTAAGAATCATCGTATGTTTGTATATATAGGAATACTAAATTTAATACTCAGGAAGGGGAAGAAAAATTGTCCAAAAAGAAATTTAGACCTGTGGCTTCTCATCTCACTTTAGAATCAATCCAAAGTCCTCCACTACCTGCTCTGAACTTATCTCCAACTATTCTCTCCCTCATTCACTCTTCTCCAGCAACACTGGCCAGCTCACTGTTCTAGGCACACTCTGACCTCAGGGCCTTTGCACATGTTGGTCTCTCTGCCTGTAATTCTTTTCTCCCAGATCTCAGTACAGCTCAATCCTTCACTGTCCTTGGGTCATTATTTAAATGTCACATTCTTATTGAGGACTTCCCAGATCATCTTGTCTAAAATTTTAAACCCTACCCCCCCACTCACATATATACATTCATTCTCTACTCCATGTTCATGCCTTAACCTTCTCTTTAGAATGTGTCCCTTAACTACTTATTCCATACTGCATGATGCTGTTTTATGTCCCTTTTCCTTGAATGTAAGTCTCATGAGAGCAAGAATTTTTGTCACTTTATTTACTATGCATACCCAGCTGTTAGGACTAGGACCAGCTACATAATTTGTGGGGCCCAATGCAAAATGAGAATGCAAGGTCTCTTGTTCAAAAATGATTAAGAATCTCAAGACAGTGACAGCTGAGCATTAAACTAAGCACAGGGCTCTGAGCCACAGTACAGATCACAAGCTCATGAAAATGGCCCTATCTAGAACCTCCCTTAGAGAGCAGCCAATCCATTGTCAATTGACCATCCAGCAGGCAAGACTTTGTTTCATCTCCTTGCAGTTTAGTCCAGGAGAATAGCCTCAAAATTGTTACCATCCCAAGATACTCATAATTCTCTGTGACAGAGGAAGGATCCCTGGTTATCTAGAGATATAACAGCAAAGAAGGGAGCTTCCTATACAATCTCCTCACTTTTTTTAGAACTTAAAAGAACCATCATGTGATTTCTTCCAGCTACACAGCAAATAGGTACAGAGAAAATAAATTACTTTACATATTATAGGGGGCAACGAAAATGGTCTTAGATGAAATAATTGTGGTAAGAAATCTAAATTTGATTCATGTGTTTTTAAAATTTTAGAACTGAACAAAAGCACTTTTAAAGAAATGAAATCAGTTTAAGGAAAAAATAACTAAAATATATAGATAAATAAAAATTTATTTTCCACTTTCATAGATAAAACACAGCATAAAGTTACCCATCTTTTGTACCAGAAGAATGCTGCTGTGTATCCTGTTTTTACACAGTTATTAAATACTGGGAATGAGACAGGAATGGGTTGCTGACTCAGGTCTTCATTTTAAGCACAACACCAAATCTATTCCTATATTTTGTTTTAGTTCCAGAGTATCACAAAACTTCTGTTTCTTGAGTAAATTGTAGCAAAAAGAATAATACAAATTTAATGTTTTAATTCTTTGTGCAGTTCCCAAAATATTTCTTTATTTAATCTGGGACAGTTCACCTCACAATTGTTTTTGGAAACCTGCAATTGCTCTAATCATGTTTACTTTGAATTATTCTTATTTATTTGTTTTATGTTTCATTTGAGATCTATTAGATTTGCTTTTTTTATTTCAAACTTCCCTTGGTCAGCCACATACCCACATATAGTATGAACCTCTAATAGGAGCACACATGGGATAGCATCCAGAAAAACAAGTTGGAAGCACAAAATCAATCTTCAAATAACAACTATAGACCAGCCATCTAAGATACAACTATTGGTCTTCACTCGTCTGGAGCAAAACAGAAAGAAGGAAACTAAAGTCTCTAAGAAGACAGTAGTCTACAGGACAAAGAGTCTACGGGAACCATAGCCTCAATCTTCTCTGAGGGCAGAAGAACTAGATAGTGAATATCACCTGTAAGTACTGTGCTCTTTTTAAAAATCACCCAAATGAGATCGAACAGTCAACCATTACTTCAAAACAAAGAGATGAGAAGGTAAGGGGGCAGAGAAACTAGATTAATGGAAACAAGAACAATCAGAATAGAAATAACGAGAAGATTCACGTACTGTAAAGATTGTAACCAATGTCACTGAACAACTTGTGTAGAAATTGTTGAATGGAAACCTAAACTGCTGTTTAAACCTTCACCAAAAACACAATAAAATATTATTTAAAAAAATAACTATAGACCAAATCATTGTGTAGTTTAAAATGCTGCCCATGCACCAATGCATTATTTTCAACCATCCATAACTCATGCTTTAGGTGATCTCTCATCAGATTTCTTGAACTAATGCTGAAAGACATATACAATCAGAAACTCAATTCATAAATGTGTTTAATATTCATCTTACAAGTTAGAAGTTTGCAAGACAAAAATGTTATAATTTTTTCCCTAATATTTATTAACTTCGCACAGGACAGTAGTATTTTCCCTAAATACAGTCCAGGAAATGCTCACCTAGAGTAAACCACAGACTGATAGCATAGAATTATGGAAAATGAATGGGATTTTGAATTAGCTAGACCAAAAAAAAAACAAAATTTTTTTTTTTTTTTTTTTTTTTACTAAGATAGGTTGTCTCATTTGGTTTCCTGGAAAATTGTAAAGTTTTCTTTTAAAAAGTAAAAAGGCGATGCCAAGCTTTATACGGCAGGGACAAAATAGTTGCTTAATAAATATTAGCTTGTACTTTTCCACTGCTTCACCCCACTGCATCCTCTTCGGGGACTGCATGAATTACCATTCTTGGTAACAAGTGAAAGAAAACACAACCAAATTCACTTAGGCAAAAAGAGAATTTATTGGCTCACATAATATGACAAGACTGGGTTCAGGGCCCAGAAAATATAATTAGGAGTTGGTTTCTCTCCATCTCTTTACCCTGCCTTCTGTCACATTGGCTTCGGTGTCAAGCATCGCATGGCAGCAAGAGGTTTCCTGGAGCTCCAGCCCCAACATTCTCTCACTTTTCAGACCTAGCAAAAAAGACTGAAGATTTCTTTCTTAGAAATTACCAAGTTTTACTTTCTTTCTCATTGGGTCACATGCCCAAGTCTGAGCGATTACTGTGGCTACCAGAATGGAATCTGGAGGTTGGTCAAGGGTCCTGTGCTCTCTCCAACTTAGGAAGGGTGTGTGTGTGTGTGTGTCTATTTGTGTGTGAATCTATTTTCAGAAAGAAATGGACTGAAAGTAGGGTAGGTGCTAATTCCTCAAGTGGAATTTAGGTTATTGTTACCAGAAAGAAGGTGAATAGATGCTGGACAGTAAAAACAGCAGATGTCCACTACAGATCCCCTTCTATCAATTCAGAATGGCAAATGCTGCAAGCAGGAGTTTCTCATGCCTGTTAAAAACAGTGAGTTTCCTACAATACTCTTCAACCTCCTTGCCCCAGAAGCTTGGACAGCTCTTGCTCTGTCAACTAATTAGATATTTTAAATCTCTTTGCTTTTTCTGCTATAGGCTATACTCTTTAGACTCAGCTCAAATTTGCTTCCTTGACCCTCTCCAACTCTCTCCTACATTAAATTTTCACTCTAGTCTGGAATTTGTGTCTTTTCTCTGAGTTCTCAAATCACCCTGGATATTTAAGCACATGGATCACCCTGTATTTATTAATTGCCTGGTTAGTTGTATGTCTCTCCCTCATACATGTCTGATTTGCTCTTTGTCCTTTTTTTCTAGCACAGCATGGAAGAATCAATTAATAGAAGTTTGATAAATGAATAAATAAAATGGCTGAAAGAATGGGTGAATGAATACATAGGTATCACAGAAGAGACTTCCAAAATGAGACTCTCTGGGTTACATTGTTAGACATGTGCCTTCAATTACAGTATTAGATACATATTATTAGTAAAGGTATGAATTTCAGTTGGTTTTATGCTCCAGGTCTTTTCTTTTGGGGTCTAAATATCTATATCTATGTTGGCCTTATAGAGTTAGAATTCTCTTTCATTCTCCCTTTCTGTCATTCTCTCTCTCTCTTTCTCACACACACATCTACAAAATTAAGTTTTCCTAAAAGCGTCATTAATTCAAAAATGATATAATGCTGCTTTTACTTTTCATGGGATTTTTTAAATTATCCCAAAAGATGAGCTACATGGAAAAGGCAGTGGCCACGTTTTTACTACAGCAAATCTCTAGATACAGCAATTTTTCTGACAATGTATTTGACTACAAAGTATCTGGCTGGCTTCAGAGGGAGAAAAAAATCATCCAGAGTTTTCAACAGAAGGAGCTTCTAAAGGTAGATGAAGCCAACGCATTTCAAGGAAAAAAAAAAAAAAAAAAGATTAGCCTGTGGTGAAATCTCTGCAGCCCCAAGGAGATTTCTCCTCCCTTGAATTTTGCTGAAGCGAGTTTTGCATCAATTATTCCCATGGACATTTGAAAGCTCTGTGGGTATATAATTTTCACTCTTAAAGGCAAAAGTTATTTTTTAAATATAATTTTAAAACCTATTTTTTAAAAAATATACAAGCAATGCATGGGTGCGTTCTCATTATAAATAAAAATGGAAAAAGTACCTAAGTATACGGAATTAAAAAAAAAAAGTGTATCCTTTCTCCTTCACGTTGAAAATTGGTTCTAATTTTATCTTTTCAAAATTTTCTTAAAAAATAATCTCATATATTATTCTTCATAAAATCTCTCCAACTTTTTTTTTTTTTTTTTTTTTGGTAAATTTCTTCTTCTCTGCAATTTATCTGCCTAGAGACCCTGCCCAGAGAACAATTCCTAATGTCTGCTGCCACTACGGAATCCAAGAGGGTGATCTGCTTCTTACAAGACTCTTATAACAGCTGGTGGGTGCAGGAGCCCCAGCTCAGCCAGTCAGATCCAGGCTCATGGGCCTCTGTACTTTGAGTGAAACAAGGCAGCAAGGAATTTTGAGGGTCAGAATCCTCACAGTAGCAGCAGCAGCAGAGGTGATGACAGCAGTGGCAGCTGTGGCAACACACTGGCCAGGGTATTCCTGCACAAGTGTGTTGCAACGTTTCCTGCTTCCTGATTTCCTTCTGTGTGTCCTTGTTTCCTGGTGTTTCCTACTGTCTTCTTCCTGCTCCCATTGATTCTGAAAGCCAGTATCCTTCCAATAGCAATGTAGAATAGAATTCCTTTGTCTATTGTGCCTATGATTAAAATTGTAGACTCACTTTCTTTTGGTTATTTTCCTAGTTCACATTTTTCCATCTTTTTAGCTCTTGTTTTACTTTTTCAGTACACTCCAGATGTTTCCTTTATCTTTAAATACAATTCATAAAAATTCATTAAAAGTTAAATCTGAGAATTTTAATCCTTTAAAAGAAATTTCTTTAGTCCAAGTTACCACAATGATTTATTTTAATCTCCATTTTCTTTGCTTTTTGTTACCGCTTTTTATTATTTCCTATTCAATTCATCAAGATAGTGATTAAACGTAGACTTTGATAAGTCAAGTTAATACGTTAAACATTTAGAGTAACCACACTAAAAGAAAACTTAACAAAGTCTAAAAATTTTAATCAATCTCTGTCCTCCTCCAGAAAAATGCAAAGATATTAGAATGCTTTATGTTCAACCTGAATTTTTTTTTTTTAATTTTTTACCTTGTTTTTAAAACACCCAAATAGATTCTTATTTTTAAAAGTCAATGCATGTTTAGGTTTACCAAGTTAGGAAAATAAAACAATTGCCAGTCATTGCATATGCTTGACATTTTGAAAATATGTTTTATTGTTTACCAGAAAATAAAACTGCTGATTTGCACTCTTCAATTGCTATGATTCTTTTTCCTTGGTATGCAGTCCCTCTTTTTTCTTGACTTTGATGTTCTGTAGTTTGATCAAAGATCTGTTTTTCAAGAGGAATTTCTCTTATTAGAGGAAGTCAACACCATTAACTATAGGGGAAATTAAAAATGTGTTAAAACTGGAAATCATTTTTTTTTAATGATTAAAGCTCCTCTTAAGTATTTTATTTAAACTTAAAAGATATAAATTTATATTATTTGAAATTTTTGATGTCAGATAAAACCTTTCCTTTGAGATGGGTCTACTAGTCAGATTTCCATGTTATCTTTCTTCAGGGACCACATACAATGCATTATCTATAATTCCCCATCTCAGATTCTTTATAGAAGAGGTAAGAACTTAAAGACACTGCAGGAAGCATCTGTATTCAACGTATTATAGATATTTATGACTTCTAGCCACCAGTTTTACAGTTCTTGTGACAAAGCCTAATTTCACTACTAATTTTTTAAAGTGGTATGCTTTATGGAATCTTTCTAAAGAACTCAATTTAGTGTGCCCTGATACAACTTATTATTTTACATTGATAATTTATTGGCTTGTGTAATAAAAATAAGTGCAATACTTTAACAGTTAGGGACAAAACACACTGAATTATTAAGAACAGAATTCAACCGGCAGGAGACATAGTGCATTGATGCACTAAATATGTGTTTAGTACACTGTGGGAATCATCAATTTATTAGTGAAAGAGAATGAAGATGACATTAATTTGCTGAATCAGTCAAGAGAACTGATTTGGTTAAGAAAAAAATTTTTTTTCTGCTACTCAGAAGTCACTGTGCCGATTGCTACATTCTGAGCAATCATGTCTTCCTTCAATCTTGGACAATTCTCAGCTACCACGTTACCCAAAGATATTTCTTCTCTCTCTATTCTTACAATCAAGAAATCTTATTAAATGTATGTTGGATATTTCCATTCTATCCTCATGTCCCTTAACTGCTTCTTCATGTATTCAACCTCTTTATTTCTCTGGTTTACACTTCTGGGCTTTTCCCCTGAGATATGTCTGCCATTCTCTCATTCTCTTTTCAGCTGTGTCTAATCATTTAAGCAGTCTTCTAAGTTTTTATTTTGGTATATATTTTTTACCTCTTGTCTTAGTTATCTAGTGCTGCTATAACAGAAATATCACAAGTTGGTGGCTTTAAAGAACAGAAATTCATTTACTCACAGGAGACTAGAAGTCAGAATTCAGGGTGCTGGCTCTAGAGAAAGGCTCTCTCTGCTCTTGGGCAAGTTCCTTGTGGCATTTCTGCTTCTATTCTTAGGTTCCTTGCAGTCTTGTGTCTTCCCCTGTGTCTGTGCTTCCTTGCTTGCTTGCTTAGTCCGCTCTTTTATATATCAGTAGAGATTGATTCAAGACACACCCTACACTAATAAAAAAAAAATACTACCTCATTATTATGACAAAGAAAATCCATTCCCAAATGTGATTATAACCACAGGTATGTTGTTATTGTTAGGTGTCACTGAGTCAGTTCTGACTCATAGAGACCCTTACAACAGAACTAAACACTGCCTGGTCCTGCTCCATCCTCACAATTGTTATGCTCAAGCCCACTGTTGCAGCCACTGTGTCAGTCCATCTCATTGAGGGTCTTCCTCTTTTTCACTGACCCTCTACTTTACCAAGCATGATGTACTTCTCCAGGAACTGGTCCCTACAGATAACATGTCCAAAGTATGTGAGACGTAGTCTCACCATTCTTGCTTCCAAGGAGCATTCTAGTTGTCCTTCTTCCAAGACAGATTTGTTTGTTCTTTTGGCAGTCCATGGTATATTCAATATTCTTCTCCAACTCCACAATTTGAAGGCATCAATTCTTCTTCAGTTTTCTTTATTCATTGTCTAGCTTTCACATGCACAGGAGGTGACTGAAAACACCATGGCTTGGGTCAGACTCATCTTAGTCCTCAAAGCAACATCTTTGTTTTTTAACACTTTAAAGGGGTCTTTTGTGGCATATTTGCCCAATGCAATGTGTCTTTTGATTTCTTGCCTGCTGCTTCCATGGGCATTGATTGTGGATCCAAGTAAAATGAAATCCTTGACTTCAATCTTTTCCCTGTTTATAATGATGTTGCTTATTGGTCCAGTTGTGAGGATTTTTGTTTTATGTTGAGGTGTAATCCATACTGAAGGCCGTGGTCTTTGACCACAAGTATAGGGTTTAGGATTTACAGTACATATTTTTGGGGGGAAACAATTCAATCCATAACACCCCCAGATGTTCTACTTCATTCAGTCCAGAAGTCTAATATCTTTCACAGTGTCCTATTCTGTTATTAAGATCCTTCTTTCATCTCTTTAATCATTTTAAATATATTTTTAAAATAATAATCTTCTTTCAACTTGTTCAGTTTTCTCCTGTTCCTGAGGTGCTAATTCTCATTTCTGTTGCAGCTACTGACTTGCATTGTGGGCATTTCCAAGAATGATTTAAAATGTTTTATTGTACTCCATCTATATGGGGAACTATTTTTCTGTAGGAATTTCACATGCCCTGGGCAGTGGAAATTCTCCACAGGTTTTACATTTGCTTTTGCAGGGGCTGATCTGTTTTCATCATCTTAGTAACGTCTTGATAGCAAATAGTGATTAAGGTAAGGGTCTATGGAAATAGACTGCCTGGGTTCCTAACCTGGTCATACAATTCTACACAACTGTTATAGTTGAGTGGAAAATCTGCCTCTCAATTTCACTTCCATGTCCCCCCACAGAGAAAAAGAAATATAGTTGTTTACATAGTTATCAATTTCATAAGGAAAGGGCAAATTTATTACCTAAGGAGAATTAAACCTGAAAAATTTTTTATTGGGGTTTTTAAATCCTTCCTCCATTATGTAAAATTTAGATGACTAATATATTTTGTCAGTTCCAGTTGCTGAGTCTACTCCAACTCATGGCAATTCCGTGTGTGTCAGAATAGAATTGTGCTCCACAGGGTATTCAACTACTGATTTTCTTGGAAGTAGATTATCTGAGGTGCCTCTGGTGGACTCAAACCTCCAACTTTCTGGTGAGTGATTGAGTACGTTAACTATTTGCACCACCCAGGAACTCCTATCTTACTCCACAAAGGCATATAATGAGTGAGAGGCAAACAGCACCATTTATAAGGAGAACTTTATACCCTAGAAATGTAAGTTAAGTGATTTTTCCCATTATGACAAAACACTGGATTGAATTGTGTTCCCCAAAAAGATATATTGAAGTCCTAACCTGTGAATGTGACCATGTTCAGAAATAGGACTTTTGAAGATGTTATCAGGCTAACATGATGCCATAGAGAGGTCATAATCCTCTATAAGTGGTGTCCTTATAAAAAAAGAGAAGATACACAGAGACAGAGAGACAGAGAAAGGATGCCATGTGATGCAGCTGCAAGTCAAAGAACACCTGGAGCTACCAGAAGCCAGGAGAGAGACATGGAACAGATTTTCTCTCAGAGTCCTCTGAAAGAATCAACACAGCCAATATCCTGATTTGGACTTCTAGCCTCCTGAACCATAAAACAATAAATTTCTGTTCTTATAAGACACCCAATTTGTAGTATTTTGTTATAGCAACCCTAGGAAATGAAGACACACAGCTAGGAAATCCAGAAAGCAGACCTAGTATTGAAGATTTTAACTACTGCTTCACAAAGGTGGTCCTAAAGTTCATTCTAGACTATGTTTAAAGAAATAAGGTACAACTTTAAAAAATAAATGGAAATTCTGAGCAAAGGCCAAATATTGATAATGGAATGTTGAGATTCCCAATCCCCAACAGAAATTTTTTATCTTAGAGGCTGATGGAGCCTATGAACTTGGAAACTTTTTTTTTCTAGCAGAACATCATAAACTAAAGAAGTTTGATAATCACTGCTCAGTTTTATTGAATATATATATATATGCATGTATGTATAAAATTGGTTGATTGACTATCACAAAGACCAAAAAATGAAGAGAGTCCTGGTGGCGTACTGGTTAAGAGCTCAGCTTGCTAACCAAAAAGTCAGCAGTTTGAATCCACCAGCTGCTCCTTCGAAACCCCATGGGGCAGTTCCACTGTCCTATAGGGTTGCTATGAGTCAGGATCAACTCGACAGCAACGAGTTTGGTTTAGTTTTTGGTATTGCTTATCCATATGTGTTCTAGCAATAATAATTTCCAACTCTACCTTATGTGCTCTGAGGCTCTGAAGTCTGTGCCTGGGTTAGTAAGAGACGTTTGGCAGTGTGGGGTGCTAAGTTGTCTAAATAAGCCAACCAAAGGGATTAATTGTAGTGCCAATGGGTGGGGGGGAAGCCTCTTTGCTCACTATCCCCTTCTCCAAAATATAATTCATTTATTTTTTCAATAAATATTTATTGAAGCCAGAACTTAAAATGGATATATGAAAAGAACACACCAGGTGGCGGGTTACAGTAGTTTAAAAGGACAGATGAAAGGGGGTCCTTTGGCACTTACAGCAGCATTCATTGTCATAATTAGCAAAATGTTAACTTGAGAGCTCAAAATTTAAATAGAAAAAGATCTTTCCTATGATGACCCCTGTCCCCATCTTTTAAAGGCACTCTTCAAGTCTGACCACTGCTAGGCATTCGTTAGACCAATTGTCTCAACCTTTTCAACCAAATGATCCTTTCCCTACAAGGAATCTGCAATATGCCTTTCATGTAAGGAAAGAAAATTCATACTCAGCCTGTAAAGACCTAGCAGATGGTACAGTAATTTGTATATACATACATGCATACAGGATATATTCTTGGAGAATGAATCAGACTCATGTTACACCTATTTAAATGTTTCATTGTATTTAATTTTAGTTCATTTATTCATAGCTTTAATCTCTGTAAGAACATCCATTATTTAAATTAATAGGTAGGTAAACTGCATCAACAAAACTGCAGTATTTAATGTTGGAGATAACTGACATGCATGAAGTCATTGTATTAAAATATTGGTTTTCCTATTGTTTTGCACAGATGGTGCTAGTAATTAATACTATGCCATTTTTTCATCAGGGGATTCCCTGTTGACAAAATTCACATAGTATACAATAAACTGCTACATTATACCATCTAAAATAGATGTGTGGTTTATATATTTATTAGAAGTAATATATTATCTCAGACACAAATTATGCAAGGCTCCTACTAGTCAATGCATTATCAAAGTTAATAAAGGTCATAAGTTGGGCAATGTGGTCTACTTTAGAAAAAAATAATTCTTAACTGCACATTTGATCATAGATGTGTAACAAATGCGTTCCACGCCATCTGGTTTCACGGAACAATAACAATTTGAAAATGTAGAAGGCATTTAAATGATTAAAGGTAGCAAGGAACAACATTACCTACCACTCAGAAAAGCCCTTTCTGAAGGGAAGTATCTTTCTTCATTGGCTGCTCCCAACTTTGCCACACCAGCAATGTTAGGGAACCTCACTAACATGGTTATATATGAGTACACAACCTAAAAGACAAATTTAAAGACACTCTCTCTACAAGCAAGGACTCTAGCATAAATCCTCAATGAGCTAACTTATCACATGACAGGAAAGAACAGTTCAATCACTTCCACCTGGATAAGTCATTCAGCAGGACCCTCAAATTGCGGGTTTGGGAATGCATCTGAATGTTACTAGTACCCCCTACAGAGGGCATCAAAAAGTGGAAAATTGATGTTAATAAACCTGTCCTTATGCCTCTTGCATACTTGTTGCCATCCAGTCGATTCAACTCATAGCGACCCTATAGGACAGAGTAGAACTGCCCCATACAGTTTCCAAGAAGTGCCTGGTGGATTTGAACTGCTGACCTTTCGGTTAGCAGCTGTAGCACTTAACCACTACACCACGAGGGTTTCCATGCCTCTTCCAGAGGTATCAAAATATAACAAGCTAGTTTCATTTCTGAGGGATTTGTTCCTTATTTCTAAAGTGCCATGAAAATGCTGTTTAAATTACACTCAACTCTCAGAGCAGCATATTATAGGCCAGATAATCATCCATTGGAAAAAAAGGCTTTTAAAGTGAAGAAACACAAAGGTAAATAAAAGACATCATATATCACCAGGCTTTACCCTCTAAAATTAGGATTAGGTTAGAGCTCCTACAAGACCCTTCAAATCTTTTAAGGATGAGCTGTTCTTGCTTCCAGTCTGCAGTGGCCTTGGTTCTTAATATGGAAACCTCTAAATTCGAAAGACTAGAATGCAAGGATCAGCCTCAAAATCATGTCTCTTTTGAGGGGATCTTCAGGGATAATAATCTTTCAGGTTAAGTGTTGCCATTCTAGTTTTGTTACCACTTATTTTCTTTTTATGAAGAAGCAGATCCATGTAGTCTGATGTGGGGAACTTTAGCACCTGAGTTTCTCTTCTTGTCTGAAGAACAACCCTGGCAAATTAGGCACCGACTACAACATCTGGACGTCGAGTTACAGGATAGGGCTCAGTGCCTGCAAAGACACAGAACTGGGAACTCAGAAGGAACTGAACACAGTTTAATATCATTCTTTGTTAAATCAAGAAGTCACCAGTATCCACATCCTTGCTTTTGAGTTCTGAAGGCTGGTGTGAAATTTTATAACCCCTGAGCAAAAATGCAGCTCGCTCATTATCCCCATCAGAAAAGTGGCTCTTATCCATAGACAGACCCAGATCCCAGGCTTGTCAACCCTGAAGTAGCTCCCCTTTGCTCTCTAAAATATTTCTTTCTATACTCAACATAAAATTAATTTAAATTCATTTTAATTTTCAAGCTAAATGCATGCTACATGTATAATATGATTTAAAAGAAAACTAGTATTGTCACATTTGTAATTGCAAAGCCCCATGTCCTGATTTTTTGTCTCTTTCATTATTAATAAACTGTGCTCTTGGCATTGTTTGCTTTGACAAAAGAGCAAATACAATCGATCCTTTAAAAATCCTTTTATTTGAGAGGCAGCTCAATGTATGAAATTTCAGGTGAGGACATTAAAATTCACATTGTGTATAAACCCTAGAATATTTTGTGGAGAAATAAACTATTTCAAAATTAATAATAATACCTCATGCAATGCAAATGTTGTCTTGAATAGTATAAAAACACCCTTTAAAAGATAGTTTAACATGAATCAACTAAAACATCATCTAAAATTTTTAATGGAAAGATGTTAAAATATGTACAATACCAATGCTATTTAGAAATAATTTTGTATTTCTCAATCAAATTAACATGGCACATTTTCCTTTAATAAACATATTCATTTTAATCTACTTCAGTTTCAAAAACTACTTCTAGGAAATAATAGATTTTAATGATCAGTTTATGCCGAAAATAACAGGTACAGCTAGAGTAAATGTCTTTGTCCATACAAAGGGTAATATAACACTACTCCCATTCCTTTTGACCTTTTAAATTTTATTCTAAGACATATAATTTGGTATTATGTTTAGTTGTATCCTATGTTTCCATTAAGTACTAACATGCTTAGAGGCAGAGCCGTTATTACTGTAGCCAACTCTGTTGGTGCTCCAACCTCCGTCCCTTGAACTGGTTCCTCAGGCCATCCCATCAACTCCTACAGGTGTTGCTGCTGCAAGGTTTGCTGCACCACTCTCAGGAGACTTACTCTTGGGCAACTGGAGACACCTTACCTTGAGGTACCTGGGAGTTACCCTTATACCCCAACACCCTCCCTATAGGGCAATCCACAGCCAAGGACTGAGTGGTGGGGGTACAAAAACCCAGCTTTTGCATCAAAGTAGGACAGATTCTCTATTGCAATTTCTGCTCTAATGCTCCTCTGGGACCAGAAGCTAGACGCTCCCTGAAACCACTTCATTGCTTAGCTACTTCCATTTGTTTATTTTATTTCTCTTACTCCAGTACAGATTTCTTCTGAAAGCACTTCTTAATAAATCTCTTGCACACTTAACCAGTTCTCAGGCTCTTCTTTTAGGAAACCCACTTAAAGCAGGTATACAGAGAGCCATGCAGTGAGAAGCAAAAATCCAGCACTGCCGCTTAAGGATGAGACCTTGCAAAAATCACTTAATCCCTCTAAGCCTCAGTGTTCTCATTTGTGAAATGGGAATAATGACATTTTACCGTCATCACAGAATTGTTGTGATTCACAAATACCCATAAAGCATTGAGCAAATGGAAGCTGTTTTTTTTTTGTTGTCGTTGTTGTTGCTCATTTTGTTTAAACACAAAATATTTATTGAGGAAAACAATTGCATCCACTTCACAGAGTTGTTGTTGTTAGGTGCCAGTGCGGTGGTTCCAGCTCACAGCAACCCAATCCACAACAGAACAAACCACTGCCTAGTCCTGCGCTATTCTCACAATTAATGGCTATTTGAACCCATTGTTGCAGCCACTGTGTCAGTCCATCTTACTGAGGGCCCTTCTCTTTTCCACTTACCCTCTACTTTACCAAGCATGATGTCCTTCTCCAGGGACTGGTCCTTCCTGATAACATGTCCAAAGTACATGAGACGAAGTCCCGCTATCCTCTCTTCAAAGGAGCACTCAGGCTGTAATTCCAAGATAGATTTGTTAGTTCTCCTGTCAGCCCACGGTATATCCAACATTCTTTGTCAACACCATAATTCAAACGCGTGAATTCTTCTTTGGTCTTCCTTATTCATTGTCCAGCTTTAGCAAGCGTAGGAGGTGATTGAAAATATCATGGCTTGATTTACCCTAGGTGTCACGGATTGAATTGTGCCCCCCCCAAAATATGAGTCAACTTGGGTGAGCCATGATTCCCAGTATTTTGTGGTTGTCCTCAAAAGAAGAAAAAGAAAATATCATGGTTTGGGTAAGGTTGAACTTAGTCCTCAAAGTGGTGTCTTTGCTTTTTAACACTTTCAAGAGGTCTTTTGCAGCAGATTTGCCCAATGCAATACATCATTTGATTTGTTGACTGCTGCTTCCATGAGTGTTGACTGTGGATCCAGTAAAATGAAATCCTTGACAATTTCAATATTTTCTCTGTTTATCATGATGTTGCTTATTGGTCCAGTTGTGAGGTTTTTTTGTCATCTCTCTATTGAAGTGTAATCCACACTGAAGGCTGTGGTCTTTGATCTTCATCAGTAAGTGCTTCAAGCCCTCTTCACTTTCAACAAGCAAGGTTGAGTCATTTGCATAACACAGGTTGTTAATAAGTCTTCCTCCAATCCTGATACCCCGTTCTTCTTCATATAGTCCAGCTTCACGGATTATTTGCTCAGCATACAGATTGAATAGGTATGGTGAAAGAACACAACACTGATGCATACCTTTCCTGGTTTTAAACCACACAGTATTCCCTTGCTGTGTTCAATCAACTGCCTCTTGGTCTATGTACAGGTTCTTCAAGAGCACAACTAAGTGTTTAGAAATTTCCATTCTTGGTAATGTTATCCATAATTTGTTATGATCTACACAGTCAAATGCCTTTGCATAGTCAATAAAACACAAGTAAACAATTTTTGGGTATTCTCTGCTTTCAGGCAAGATCTATCTGACATCAGAAATGATATCCCTTAATCCACCTCTTCTTCTGAATCTGGCTTGAATTTCTAGCAGTTTCCTGTTCATGTACTGCTGCAAACATTTTTGAATTATCTTCAGCAAAATTTTACTTGCGTGTAATATTAAAGACATTGCTTAATAATTTCTTCATTCTGTTGTATCACCTTTCTTTGGAATGGGCACAAATACGGAACTCTTCCAGTCATCTGGCCAGGTAGCTGTCTTCCAAATTTTTGGGCATAGACAAGTGAGCACTTCCAGTGTTGTATTAGTTTGTTGAAACATCTCAATTGGTATTCCATCAATTCCTGGAGCCTTGTTTTTCCAGCGCAGCTTGGACTTCTTCCTTCAACACCATCAGTTCTTGGTTATATGCTACCTCCTGAAATGATAAAACATCAACCATTCTTTTTGATACAGTGACACTGTATTCCTTCCATCTTGTTTTAATGTTTCCTGTGTCATTCAATATTTTGCCGATAGAGTCCTTCATATTGCAACTCAAGGCTTGAATTTTTTCTTCAGTTCTTTCGCTTGAGAAACTCAGATCATGCTCTTCTCTTTTTTTCTAACTCCAGGTCTTCACACATTTCATTGTACTTTACTTCGTCTTCTCAAGTCACCCTTCGAAATCTTCTGTTCAGCTCTTTTATTTCATCATTTTTTCCATTTGCTTTAGCTGCTCTATGTTCAAGATCAAGTTTCAGAGTCTTTTCTGACATCCATTTTAATCTTTTCTCTCTTTTTAATGATCTTTTGTTTTCTTCATGTATGATGTCCTTGATGTCATTTCACAACTTGTCTGTCTTCAGTCATTAGTGTTCAATGCATTAAATCTATTCTTGAGATGGTCTCTAAATTCTGGTGGGATATAGTCAAGGTCATACTTTGGCTCTTATGGGCTTCTTTTAATACTCTTCAGCTTCTACTTAAACTTGCTTAAGTAGTCAGTCAGCCCCTTGTCTTGTTTCTGACTGATGATATTGAGCTTCTCCATTGTCTCTTTTCACAGATGTAGTCAATTTGATTTCTGTGTATTCTATCTGGTGAGGTCCATGTGTATAGTTGCTGTTTATGTTGTTGAAAAAAGGTATTTGCAATGCATAGGCTGTTGGTCTTACAAAATTCTACCATGTGATCTCTGGAGTCATTTCTATCACCGAGGCCATATTTTCCAACTACTGATCCTTCCTCTTTGTTTCCAACTTTTGCATTCCAATATCCAGTAATTATCAATGCATCTTGATTGCATGTTTGATCAATTTCAGACTGCTGAAGTTGGTAAAAATCCTCAATTTCTTCATCTTTGTCATTAGCAGTTGGTGCCTAAATTTGAATAATAGTCAGTTGTGTTAGCTGGTCCTCTTTGTAGACATATGGATATTACCCTATCACTGACAGCTTTGCATTTCAGGGTAGATTTTAAATCTTCTTTTTGACGATGAATGCGATGCCAGTCTTCTTTAATTTGCCATTCCCAGCATAGCAGACCATATGACTGTTCAATTCAAAATGGCCAATAACAGTCCACTTCAGCTCACTAGTGCCTAGGATATTGATCTTTATGCATTCCATTCATTTTTGACGACTTCCAATTTTCCTAGATTTATACTTTGTACAGTCCACATTCTCATTATTAATGGATATTTACAACAGCTTCTTCTTATTTTGGGTCATGCCACATCAGGGAATGAAGGTCCCAAAAGCTTTACTCCATCCAAATCATTTAGGTTGACTCTACTTTGAGGAGGCAGCTGTTCCCCAGTCATATTTTGAGTGCCTTCTATCCTGAGGGGCTCATCTTCCAGCACTATATCAGACAATATTCTGCTGTAACTCATAAGGTTTAGAGTGGCCAATTTTTTAAGAAGTAGACTGACTGCCAGGTTCTTCTTCCTAGTCTGTCTTATTCAGGAAGCTCCAAGGAAGCCTGTCCACCATGTGTGATCCTGCTGGTATTTGAAATACCAGTGGCATAGCTTCCAGCATCACAGCAACACACAAGCCGTCACAGTATGACAAACTGACAGACAAGTAGTGGTTTTACAGATTAACCACTTTAAATTAATTTTTGTAAATTTTAATACAAGATTCATTGTTAATTTTCCTGTTCTGATGGAACTGTTTCAAGGGCTAAAACTGAATAGAAAAGAATTTAAGTCATACATTTTTTAAGAGCTGTCACTGAGCTACTGAGAACTAGAGCCAGAACCTTCTTCCACAGCTCACAGAAGATGCAAAAGAACCATCCTACTAACAATCACAAGACCCTCCCCCTACCACCCCCCCCACCACTCTGTATACAGCCATACAGAGAGTTTTTAGAGTAGAGAGCCAGAGGAGTTCTGCTGAGAAGATTTCCCTCCCCACAGCTCTCCTTTCCTCCCAGTAAATGGTATATTACCTCCCTTTGTAAGCCAAATTAGGTAGAAAATCTGAGAAGGTGATATTGTACATTGGTCCTTGTTTGGATGTTGGCACTTCTGAGTGTTTACTCCACTAGAAGGAAGCTGAGAATGGGGAGATTCCTAGAAGAGTGCCATATGTCCCCTATCTGGATAATTCCAACAGTGGAAGATGTGCCAGTGCAGCCATACCACAGGAAGATTAGGGACTGAAATGCCGTGTAGAAAAGTAGAAGAAAGCCTTTGGTCCAGGTGGAGAAATGTGGAGTGGAAGTGGAACAGGAGCTATAGAACTACCTAGGAGAGACAGATTCACCCTGGCAGGGGTAGGTCAGATGGAACTACTGTCAGGCTAGAAAGAGAAGATGGCTGCTCTTTTCTGAGAGTGTTTTTAATGAAGAAAGGGGCTGGACTCCACCTGAATTAAAAAAAAAAAAAAAATTACACACCACATCAGCCGTAAGCAGAACCTGAAGGAACCAGGGAAAGGCACAGGAGACCTCCACACAGTAACATAGGGCCAGAGTTACATCTCTCTTTTCTTCCCTCCAGTCCTCAACTGTGTAGAAGCTAGACAGTAAAAAGAATTTGGGGGCAGGGGGGAGTAAAACAGAACCCTCTCTGCCAAAATCCTATCTTCTAGTTACAAATCTGATCAGTATGGAGGAGGTGAAAGTCCTGAACTGCACAGCATAACCAAACATTATGAAATCTTCCCAAGATTTCATTAAGACACTGTTGTCATTGTTGTTAGGTGTTGCCAAGTCAGAGTAGAACTGCCCCATAGGGTTTCGAAGGAGTGGCTGGTAGATTTGAACTGTAGACCTTTTGGTTAGTAGCCATAGCTCTTAAGACATAGGACAGAGCAATTCCACAGAGCACAGCTGAAAGCAGTCTTAAAGATGATTAAATCGTTTCACACCCCCTGCAATAAACTAGCTATACATCAGTAAATAATTTGACCTACAGATTATCCCAACTGAGTAAGATTACAAAATATTGTAATCAAATTATAAAGGATCCCAGTACAACAGGGTGTCTACATTGGGGGTAAAAGCATGGGTTTTGGTGTCAGATCAAATTGTGTTATAATCCAAGTTCTTCACTTATTAGCTGAATGACCCTGGCTGAGTTTCCTAAACTCAATATTCCTTCGTTTGCTGGTTTGTAATTGAGGATAACTATCTATGGTAAAAATGGTTAATGATTTTGGCTGCTAACTGAGTGGTTTGAGGTTTCAGTCAACTCAGAGACTTCTTGGAAGAAAGACTTAGTCACCTCCTATTGAAAAATCAGCCATTGAAACCCTCTGGAAAACAGAGAATGGTTCTACTCTAACACACATGGGCTTACTATCAGTTGGAATTGACTGGATGGCAACTGGTTTACCTAAAAGTTTGTTGTAAAGATTAAGTGAATTAAAAAATGTAAAACATTTAGCATAATGTTTGGCACGTGGTAAATATTCAAATAACAGCGTTATTTTTAATACACCAAAAATCCAAAATATGGTAACAGATTCTTTCACTTTCAAACTAGATTATGCAACATGTAATTCATCAGCGGCTGGCACTAAGTGAATTCTTCTGTAAATCACAGTTGCACTGTTTCCCTGTCTGGGTTGATATCTGGTTGCTCTGTCTTGTGTTCTAGTCTTGGGTTGATATCTAATGTTATTGAGTTTCTAACTGGAAGACTCTCTTTAGTGTTTCTTGTAACTTTGGTTTGGTTTTTGCAAATTCCCTGAACTTCTGTTTATCTGGAAATGTCCTAATTTTGCCATCATCTTTGAGAGACAGTGTCTTAGTTATCTAGTGCTGCTATAACAGAAATACCACAAGTGGATGGCTTTAACAAAGAAAAATTTATTTCCTCGGGGTAAAGTAGGCTAAAAGTCCAAATTCAAGGCGCCAGCTCCAGAGGAAAGCTTGTTTCCTCTGTCGGCTCTGGAATAAGGTCCTTGTCCTCAATCTTCCCATGGTCCAGGAACTTCTCAGGCACAGGGACCATGGGTCCAAAGGATGTGCTCTGCTCCAGGTGCTGCTTTCTTGGTGGTATGAGGTCCCCCTGTCCCTTTGCTTGCTTCTGTCTTTTATATCTCAAGAGATTGCATCAAGACACAATCCAATGCTGTAGGTTGAGTCCTGCCTCACTAACACAACTGCCATGCACCCTCCCTCATTAACATCATAGAGGCAGGATTTAGAACATCAGAAAAATCACACAATACTGGGAATCACGGTTCAGCCCAACTGATACACATTTGATACACATATTTTGGGAGGGACATAATTCAATCCATGACAGACAGTTTTGGTGGGTATATAATTCTTGGCTGGCAATTTTTGTCCTTCAAGGCTTTATATATGTCATTCCATTGCTTTCTTGCCTGCATGGTTTCTGCTGAGTAGTCCGAGCTTAGTCTTATTGACTCTCCTTTGTAGATGACTTTTCGTTTATCCCAAGCTGCTCTTAAAATTCTCTCTTTATATTTGGTTTTAGCAAGGTTGTTTATAATATGGTTTGGTGACTTTCTTTTGGGATGTACCTTTTGTGGGGTTTGAGAAGCATCTTGGATACATATCTTCTCATCTTTCACAATATCAGGGAGGTTTTCTGCCAACAAATCTTTAACAATTCTCTCTGTATTTTCTGTTATCCCACCCCATTCTGGTACTCCAATCACTTGTAAGTTTTTCCTCTTGATAGAATCCCACATAATTCTTATGGTTTCTTCATTTTTTTAAAATTCTTTTATCTGATTTTTCCTCAAATATGTTGGCGTCAAGTGCTTTATCTTCCGTCTCACTGATTCTGACTTCCATTGTGTCAATTCTGCTTCTCTGACTTTCTACTGAGTTGTTTAATTCTGAAATTTTATAGTTAATCTTCTGGATTTCTGTTTGCTGTCTCTCTATGGATTCTTGCAGCCTATTAAATTTGTCATTATTCTCTTCTCTAATCTTCTTAAGTTCCTCTGTTGCTTTGTCTGTGCACTTCTTGGCTTGTTCTACATTTTGTCTGATCTCGTTCCTGATCTCTTGAAGAGTTCTGTATATTAATCTTTTGTATTCTACTGTGAGTAATTCCCAGAAATTCTCTTCATCCAGAAGATTTCTTGAATCTTTATTTTGGGAGCTTGCTGAAGCCATCATGGTCTGCTTCTTTAAGTGATTTGATATTGACTGTTGTCTCCAAGCTATCAATAAGCTATTGTATTTATTTATTTTATGTTTGCTTACTGTGTCTTAGCTTCTTGTTTTGTTTTGTTCTGACATGCTCAAATAGGCTGGTTGTGTGAGCTACTTTGATTATTGGTGTCTTTGAAACTGTCACATCCTGTCACCAGGTGGTTAGAGCTGTTACTAGGTATGTGAGCCCAGGAGTCTATTTATTTTCCTGTATGGATTCAGCTCAGGTGTCCAGATAGGTGGTCACCATATGTGGTGCAGGCTCTCACTTACAGTCCTAGACAGGCAGGAGTGATTGGTGTAGGCACAGGTGTCTGGCTGTAGTAGGGGGTCACGAGCTGAGCAAGGCAGGGAGCTTATAGCTGCCCCTGAGTGTCTGGGAGGAAAGTGTATCACTGTTCCCTAGAAAGCACAGGTTGGTGGATTTTGAAGCCAGAGCATGGTCACCCATTGCTGTTGGCTGTAAGGACTAGGAGGAACCGCTTATTCTTGGACCCCTGTCGCAGGTGACTAGGTGGCATGGGTGGAGCCACCAGACCTTAGGCCCCTGATGTAGGTAGGTGAGTACTCTGCTTAATAGACAGAGCAGTTTCAAATGTCACAAACTTGCCACAGCTGTTAAAATGGGCCCACACAGGTCTCTACAGGAATGAAAGGCATTCAAAGTCTATGGACCCCTTATGCTTGTGCCTAAGCAAAGGAGATGTGCCTGCCCAGAGTTCCTGGCTTACAGGAGCGAGCAGATTATTTTTTCCTGTTTATTAATTTGTTCTCTCTCCAAGGCCAGGAGAATGGCTCAGGATGTGTGGCAGGTCCTCCTTCCAAGCCAGGGTATGCGGCAATCTCTGAAGCCGGCTCAGACCCAGTGCAGTGGGGGAAGGGGGCAGGTAAATGGGAGAGAGGCTTTTCCCAAAGGGGTATTTTTTGATCTGCACAGTAGGTTAGATGCATATACTTATTTTTTGCTGATTGAACACCACTTTTCACTGATTCTGGAGGCGTGAGTGGACTCTCTGCTGCTTGGTCTCTCCTAATGTGGAAAACACCTCCTGAACACCACTGCTTGCCTCACCGCACTCGCACCAGTGGGTCCAGCCTGTGGAGTGCTGGTTCCCGCCGGGTCAGGTCTGGCAACACCTCATTGCTTCTGAACCATCTCTTCCTCCCCTGCCACTCAGCCGATTCTTCAACTTTGCCTTTGATGTTCAAGGCTTCTAGATTGTCATATATAAGTGATTCACTTGTTTTTTTAGGTCTTTGTTGTAAGAGGGACCACAGAAAGTGTCCGACTACTCCGCCTTCTTGGCCCCACCTCCACAGCTGCACAATTTAAAGTAGAGAATTTGAGCCTACCCACCATAAGCATATGTCTTATTTTTTTCATTTTTCAAATATGTAGTATTTTTAAAAATCCAAAATGCAGTTATTTTACAAAAGTTTTCAAATAAAAATAGAAATAAGAACATCAGTAGAGAGTTGGACCCTTTATGAATTAACAAAAGATAATTTCCATAGTTGAAATTTTTTGGCAAAATACCTCCTACCCCACCACTTTTCCAAATACATCGAATAATAGACTCTACAGTTTACAAAGGGCTTCAGTTGTGCCATCTCGTGTATTATTTATTAAATTCAGGTTATCCACATTTGTCCATGATGACACTGAATAAACAACGTGTTTATTCATTTTTCTAATGACTCCTCTTTTTGTTGTTGCTAGTTGCCTTTGAGTTGATTCTGACTCACAGTGACCCCATGTGTAGGTTTTCTCAATTATCAATATTTTTGCTTTTTTGTTTGCTGTCCCCATTATTGGCTTCATAATGGATCTCTTCATCCCAGATAGCACGTTTGTGTTCTCTGTGCTCCAAAGAGGCAGACTGACCAATCAGAATTCATCAAGGTCTGCTACTCAAAGGCAGCACTATGACTCTATCCTCTCAGTTGCTGTTTTTTTTTTTTCTTTTCATAATAAACTAGTAGTTTTAAAAAATAAGATTTCTCTTCCACTGATAGTTTTTCAGTTTGTGGTGGGACAAGTTTTAGGAAGAACGACATAAATGATAGCCCAAAATATGTTCTACAGAACAGAGGCCATAGGCATTATTACCTGCAGCCTGAATCTAGCACTCTTTACAGCTTTGAAGAGCCTGCAGAAATTTTCAAATGCAGAAGTGGCCAGAATTGGTGGGGCTGCTGCCTCTGATTGACAGGGCTAATGAGGATTAAAATTCAGTTTTCGTGCAACTGTCTAAGCCTTGGACCACAGCCCTGCAGAGGGCTGTGTCTGTCTAGAGGGGGTAGATTTAAAGTACTGAATGTGTTAGCAGTGACTCTGAGAACTGACCTAAATAATGTGTAAAATTACAAATTGCTAAAGACAAAGCTGTGTTCAGCTGTGACTTTCCAAGGAAGAAATCAAACCAAAAACCAAATCAACTGCCATATAGTCAATTCTGACTCATGGTGACTCCATGTGTGTCAGAGTATAACTGTGCTCCATTGGGTTTTCAGTGGCTGATTTTTTTAAAAATAAATCATCAGGCCTTTCTTCCCAGGTGACACTGGGTGGTCTTGAGCCACGAACATTTCAGCAGCCAAGCATGTTAATTGTTTTTACCACTTAGAGACTCCCAAGGGAGAAATGGAAGTAGGTAAATAAGCAAGGCAACAAAGGAAGAGGTTGCATATGGTTCTAGAAAATTCCCCACTCTGTGTCATCACATGAACAAATCTTTTAAAAATGATTTGGCACAGTATCTATTAAAAATATGATGTTTCTGCTATTATCAGGATATTATATTTTCTTTAGAAAGATGATAGAGCTTGCCACCTAGTGAAAGTCCTTATTTCTGAGTCAAAATAATTGGTCACTGAGTCCTCTGCAGTATGGAATGAACACCATGTTTTTAGAACACATTGTTATTACTTAATGGTTAGCCAGAATATGAATAGGTTAATATGGAGAAACACAGATAAGCGTTGTTTCCTGAGAGAGATATAGGAAAGATGAAATTTTAGACCAAAAATGGACATTTTTAAGATGAGGAAACTAAGAAACATTAACTGACATATTATTTAAAAGAATCCCAACTTAAAGTGTGATTTGAATAAGAGCATAAATTCCCATACCATAGATAACAGTTATACAGGGGAAAAAAGTAGTAAAGGAGCACTTCTCTAGAGTAAAAAAATAGAGAAGAAAATTCAGAATAAGTCATTTGGATTCAGCACTTATATCTCAATACACAGGGTACAGTTAATAAATTATTTATTTACAAGGCAAAATATGATCTCCATTCTAATAATGACATCATTATTAGAAGGGATTCCTCGTTCCTCTAATATAAGAGGTCAGGCATAAGTGTTTCTGAAGCTGAAATGAGCTATTCAGTTTTTGTCACCTTTGCATCTCTCCTGGTACGTTACAATAGTAAATATGTATTTCATAGTTACTGGAGAAAATCAAATCCATGAGGCAGAAGATAGCAACACAGTGTGACAAATAGCCCATAAAAGAAGATGAAAAGAAACACAAGCAATTCACATCGCCATCCCTAGGTACGTCATTGTAAAAGATTGTATTTTCTGAAAATGACCACACAAATATGTTCAGTCTCACATGCTCTTTCTCATATAATCGTCCTGAATCTTATTATTCTCCATGAAGAGTTGGAGTCTATCTCCTTTGCCATTGTATTTGAGTGACTCTTTGTTGTTGTTGCTGTGAGTTATCTCAATGAATAAACTGCAACAGTAGTGATGCTGCGTGACTTCCAATGCTAGTCATAAATGGTAACATAGCTTTTACTTTGCCAGACAAGACAGTAATGATGCTTCTGTAATACATTTTATAACATCAGAAGAGTTTGAAAATAGCATGTAGGGGACTTGAATTTTGGATTAGCCATTGTTTTAGTACAGTGCTTACCATATAGGTACATAATACAAATTAACGGAATTGACTTGGAAATCACTTTCTGATTAAAAAAAAAAAAAGCCATCTGGACTTGCCATACTGTACTCTCACTCAGAAGTTTGAAGAGTTAATGAGAGTAATGGGGCTATCTGTTATCTTTCCATGCACATTATTCTTTTTCCTTTCTTTTGGTGATGGCATTCTACAGTTCTTTTTGTACATCTAACGATTCCCGTTCCATTCCATATACTTGGGCTACCAACAATGGTGCTTCAGCACCTCGCCATGTGGGAGAAATGATGATTTCCCCTGTCCAAGAAGAGGGCGGCATTCTTCCATAGCATAGCAGTTGGCTCAAAGATGGAAAAGTCACCAAAGCAGGGCCAATCAATGTCTTTCCTGATTGGGAGAGAGAAGGCTTCTCTCTCTCTTCTCTTTTTTTAATCATCTTAAGCTGTAAATATATCAGCAGCCATTTTCCCTGCTACCTGGATAAAGCCTGTTTGAGAATGGAGGCTTATTAGGAAAAAGCGGAGTCACACCATGAATAGAGAGAATAAGACCTGACGATATCATGTGAGCCTGCAGAACCAACTTGGCCTGACGCTAACTTCACCCTTCTTTTCTGTTATGAAGCCAAAAGTTCCCTTTCTTTGTTAAGATTATAGTTAACTATTACCAACAAGTCCTAACTTATACTGATGGAAACTATTCCACCAATATGAATTATTTGGACAGGTAGAAGTGCTAGAAACATCAGGAGATGGTTACCATGGTATTTTATTAGAGGTCACAATACTCAAGAGAATACTGGGAAAAGTTGAACATTTCAGATGAAATTAAAGCAACAGATCCATAACTAGCATATAAAATGGAAGATAATTCAATAATGGTAGAAAATTCTAAATTAAAGAAATTCTAACTATATAATCACAAATAATCTCAAAATTAAAGAAAGGGAAAAGTATTCAAAAAATAAAAGCTGACTCTGTTACCTGACACTAAAATAAAAAACAAAAAATTTTTTTAGTCGCCGTCTATTCTTCTACAATATGAGTTTTTTTTTTCTGCCAAACTCTTGGATCAAAAATTGTATGGCAAAAAATAGTTGTTTTATAGGAAATAAAATAGGTTAGAGCCTGGACAGTGCCAGATTCCCATAACAAAACTTTTTTTTTTCTTGTAAATATCTTAATGATAAGGGGATTATCTAAGTATGAAGTGTATTTTGTATTGAAAGCTAAAATAATAAATTTGCTGATCAAAAATGGCAAAACAGTCCAGATACTCCTGGGCAAATCCTGAAGAGCACTGACCAATTTGAAAGCATTTCTAGAACATTAAAATACATAACAGAGATCTGAACTATAAACAATAAAATACAGCATTGGTTCAGAAGCCACCCATTTCAAGTGGTTAGATATTCACATAAGCAGCCAATAGGCTTTTTCCTATAAGAATACTATACTATTGACAGAAACTGGCAATTGCAAAGCATCTTTCCTAATTAATCAGTGTGTTATGCACAGGTGAGTTGCAAAGTAGAGGAATATAAAAAATGTCCATCTATGGACATTTGTTTGTATCACCAGATTGATTCATTAAGGCTATCTCTGATAAACTTAAACTTTAAATGGTGGCTAAAAAAGATTAGAGAAGATATACATACACAGAGAACCATTCTAAAAAGTTGAACGAACGGTTAAAGATGTTGTTGCGTTTTTTAGGAGTCATCAAGTCGATTCCTATGTACAAAAGAACAAAATACTGCCTGGTCCTGCACCATCCTCACAATCTTTGCTATGTTTGAGCCCATTGTTGCAGCCATTGTGTCAATCCATCTCATTGAGGGTCTTCCGCTTCTTCCCTGGCTCTTTACTAAGCACAATGTGCTTCTCCAAGGATTGGTCCCTCCTGATAACATGTTCAAAGTACAGGAGATGAAATCTTGGCATCCTTGTTTCTAAGAAGCATTCTGCCTGTACTTCTTCCAAGACGGATATGTTTGTTCTTCTGGCAGTGCATGGCATATTCAGTAGTCTTACTAACACCATAATTCAAATGCATTAATTCTTCTTTGGTCTTTCCTATTCATCAACGAGTTTTTACATACACATGAGGTGACTGAAAATATCATGGACTGAATCGGGTGCACCTTAGCCCTCAAAGTGACAGCTTTTTAACACTTTTAAGAGGGCTTTTGCAACAGATTTGCCGAACGTAATACATCGTTTGATTTCTTGACTGTTGCTTCCACGGGCATTGAATGTGAGCCCAAGTGAAATGAAATCCTTGAGAACTTTAATATTTTCTCTGTTTACATGATGTTGCTTATAGGTCCAGTTGTGAGGTTTTTGCTTTCTTTATATTAAGATGTAATCCAAACTGAAGGCTGTAGTTTTTGATCTTCAACTGTAAGTGCCTCAAGTCTTCTTCACTTTCAGCAAGCAAGGTTATGTCATCTGGTTATTGCAGATTGCTAATAAGTCTCCCTCCAATACTGATGGTGTGCTCTTCCTGTACAGTCCAGCTTCTCTAATTGTTTGGTCAGCATACAGATTGAATAAGTGTGGTGAAAGGATACAACCCTGATGCACACCTTTCCTGACTTTAAACCAAGCAGTATCCCCTTGTTCTGCTCCAAAGACTGCCTCTTGGTCTATGTACAGGTTTCCCTTGAGCACAATTAAGTGTTTTGGAATTCCTATTCTTTGCACTGTTATCCATAATTTATTATGATTCACACAGTGGAATACCTTTGTGTAGTTAACAAAACATAGATAAATATTTTTCTGGTAGTCTCTGTTTTCAGCCAAGATCCAACTGACATCAGCAACAGTATCCCTAGTTCCACATCCTCTTCTGAATCTGGCTTGAATTTCTGCAGTTCCCTGTTGGTGTATTGCTGTAACTGTTTTTGAGTTATCTTCGGCAAAATTTTACTCACATGTGATGATAATGACATTGTCTGATAATTTCTGCGTTCCATTGCATCACCTTTTTTTGGAATTGCACAAATATAGATCTCTTTCAGTTGGCTGGCCAGGTAGCTGTCTTCCAAATTTCTTGGCATAGATGAGTGAGCATCTATGTTTCTTTGTTTCTAACTTTTGCATTCTAATCACCAGTAATTATTAATGCATCTTGATTGCGTGTTTGCTCTATTGTAGACTGCAGAAGTTGGTGAAAATCTTCAGTTTCTTCATCTTTGACATTAGTGGTTGGTGCATAAATTTGAATAATATATTAACTGGTCTTCCCTCTAGGCGTATGGATATTATTTTATCATGGACAGCTTTGTATTTTAGAGTAGATCTTAAATCTTCTTTTTGACAATGAATTCAATGCCAGTCCTCTTCAATTTGTCATTCGTGGCATAGTAGATCATATGATTGTCTACTTCAAAATAGCCAACAGCAGTCCATTTCAGCTCACTAATTTCTACAAGAACAATGTTTATACATTCCATTTCATTTTTGATGACTTCCAATTTTCCTAGATTCCTACTTCATACATGCCACATTCCAGTTATTAATGGATGTTTGCCGCTGTTTATTCTCATTTTCAGTCATGTCACAACAGCAAATGAAGGTCCTGAAAGCTTTTCTCCATCCACACAATTAAAGGTCAATTCTTTGAGGAGGCAGCTCTTCCCTAGTCATCTTTTGAGTGCCTCCCAACCCTGGTGGCATAGTGGTTAAGTGCTACGGCTGCTAACCAAAGGGTCAGCAGTTTGAATCCGCCAGGCGCTCCTTGGAAACTCTATGGGGCAGTTCTACTCTGTCCTATAGGGTCGCTATGAGTCGGAATTGACTCGACAGCAGTGGGTTTGGTTTTTTTTGTTTTTGGCCCAATCTAAGGCGCTCATCTTCCAGCACTATATCAGTCAATATTCCACTGTTATCCATAAGATTTTCATTAGCCAATTTTTTTCAGAAGTACATTGCCAGGTCCCTCTTCCCAATCTGTCTTAACTAGAGATAGCCTCCAGATATTATAATCTAGAAGGTAGATGTTCAAAAGTGTTAATGTTAATAAAAAAATAAGAAATAATAATTACTCAGTGATAATTATAATAGTAATGACCATTTTACATATGTCTGGAGCAACAAGAACAAGAAAGGGATTGCTCACCTCAGAGGGCAGACAATACAAAGTTAATAAATGACAGAAAACTACTGCATTTTTGTTTTATTCCCATCTCCTATCAAAGACATTGACATTCAAGCTGGGAAAGGTTGAAGAAACATGATGGAGGGAATTGAAACCTAAGATAGATGAGGAGATAACAAAGTGCTGAGCTGCTAGAAAAGCAAGTTCAAGTTTCTCAGCCTAAAACTATTTCATCTTATGGTGCAAAAAGGACTTTCAACTGTTCACATGGAACCATGCTAGTCACCTCTTGAAATTGTCAACGGGAGGGATGGCAGACAGTTAAACGTTGTTTAAATTTTTTAAAAGGGTTAAAATTAGACATTGGTCAGATTAAATTTTATACATTAAAAATTCTAGCATTTATTATTAAATCGGTAAAAACATTTTGAAAAGAAAGAAGTGATCATCAGGAGCCAACAGAGGTTCACCAAGAATTAGCTTATATAGCAATTGTGTTATTAATTGAATTGTGTCCCCCCAGAACATGTGTTGTAAATGTTAACCTCTATGCCTGTGGTTATAATCCTATTTGGCAATGGTTTGCCTTTAGTATGTTAATGAGACAGGATTAGTGTAGGGTATGTCTCGAATCAGTCTTTTACAAAATATAAAAGGAGGAGATTAAGGAAGCAGAGACAGGGAAGACACATGCCAAGCCACAGGAAGATGACCCAGGAGCAGATGCTCAAAGAGACAAGGGCCTTCCTCCAGAGCTGACAGAGAGAGAAAG
This sequence comes from Loxodonta africana, assembly GCF_030014295.1. NCBI lineage: Eukaryota > Metazoa > Chordata > Mammalia > Proboscidea > Elephantidae > Loxodonta > Loxodonta africana. The sequence continues at coordinate 55,670,413 of NC_087355.1, read as the reverse complement.
CCCTTCCCTTGAGCCAGCACACCAAATTCCAACTTCTATCCTCCTAAACTGTGAGAAAATAAATTTATGTTTGTTAAAGCCACCCATTTGTAGTATTTCTGTTATGGCAGCACTAGGTAACAATTTCTATTTGCACACAAATATTGTAGAAAAGGGGAATAAATATGTTCCAGTTTCTGCACATTCTAACTGTGTGACTCTATACAAATACAACAGGCCAACTTATACTGTAGCACATGGCCACATAATGTGAAGCCTTTTGTACAAGCTTGTGTGAAACAATGAGAAGCCTACAGATGATTAAGACAGTAGAGCATAGTGATTAAAAGCGTAGATTCTGGAACTGCCTGGGTTTGCCACTTTCTGTGTGACTTCGGGAAAATCCCTTAACTTTTCTGTGTCTTTTCATCTTAAAATGACAATAGTCATAGTACCAATCTCATGGCTTTGTTGGGAAGATAAGATGAATAAATAAAACACTTAGAGCAGTGTCCGGCACAAAGTTAGGACTAAATAAATATAAGCTTTATAAAAAAAAAAAAAGCTTTATAGTCGATAACTATTATTATGTCTCCAAGTAGGACAATGTGGAGAAACACAAACATTAGGGAACACTTGTTACTACAAAGTCTGCCTCCCACAGCCCCTGGTTGTTCACTCTTCCTCAGGGCAATGTCTGTGTGACCCTGCATGGCATGTGATGTCCTCCTCCCCTGAACTGTGAATATATGTAACTATTAAACTGCTGTTGATCTGATCTGTCCAGTGTCTGGCGTCTTGTATTTGGCCATCTGCATAATCCCAGGGTAGGAATCCCTTCCTCACCAATGGGGTAGAAAAGAAATAATTAAACAGTTGTACAACTGGTGTTCGAACCAAGCAGTCTGTTACCAAAGCCTGGGTAGTTAAACCAGGCTTCCAGTGTAATGTAAAACTGATAATTTAAAGCACAGAAGTAAACTAAGAAAAGAAGTAATGTATTTTCAAGAAAAAAATTGGGAAAAATTGTGAAGAAGATCCCAATATTCTGTGAAGTGAATTTTTTTAATTAATATTTTATTTTTGGTGAAAATATGCATAGCCCTGATGGTGCAGTGGTTAAGAGCTTGGCCGCTAACCCAAAGGCTGGCAGTTCAAATCCACCAGCCACTCCTTGGAAACTCTATGGGGCAGTTCTACTCTGTTCTATAGGGTTGCTGTGAGTTGGAATCAACTCGACAGCAACGGGTTAGGTTTATTTTAGTTTATGCATAGCAAAACCTCCTCCTACTTAACACTTTTTTTAGACATAAGGATCAGTGACACTGGTTACAATCTTCACATTGTGACAACATTCTAGTTACTTCTGTTCTAGTTGTTTTACTCTAATTGGTTTATAAACTCCCTGCCCTCTAATTTTCTTGTCTATGCTTTAAAATAGCTGTTGTCCATTTGGTCTTATATTAGATGATTTCTTAAAAGAATTCAGCACTCAAGGGTGATAATCTTTACTTTTTGAGCTGAACAGTTATTTAGTTTAAAGGTGACTTCAGGGGGATGGTTTCAATTCAAGGTTTGAAGAGTAACTCAGGTCAATAATCTCAGGGTCTCCTCCAGCATCAACAGACCCAGTAAGTCCGGATTCTTTAAGAATTAGAATATCTGTTCCACATTTTCATGAAGTGAATTTTAATGTAAAACATTTCAAATAGCTTTCCTGACTTATTTGTAGGAATGAAATTTCTCTTTTGCGAAAATATGTAATTTGTTTCTCTTTAATCAAAGCAATATATCTAGAACATAAGAATATTTTTCTTAATACTTAGACTTTTTTTAATATTTGCAACATACAAATAAGTCACGGTAACAAAATTACCTTTTTATCTGTAAAATGGGGTTATGCATGTTTATTTTCCTCCTTTGACGTTATAAAATTGTTTTTAAAATGGTATTTTTTGGCTTATGCACATCTAAATTAGTCTGTCATTTAAGTTATATATAAAAAAAAAAAGATGTGTCCAAATATTCCTGCTGTGCTGTGGCAACTTTCATCAAATTATCTGTCTCACATGGATTGCCTTATGGCTGTAGTATAGAACCACCTTTGGATCCCAGCCCTTAAACTGACATTCTGACAGTGTCCTGGCCTCAGGCTTTTATCTCTAATCCATTCTATACCCAAAGAAGAAAATAATTCCTCAGCCCTCCTGTTCCCTTTCTTTTTTCCCTAAACAAGACATATATATTCTATTCCACTCCTTTATCTAAATCTCCAACTTCATTTAAATTTCTGGCTAAAGACATTTAAAAACCACATTCCTATGTTCTTTCTTCCTTTATGTACTTTTATTTACTCTCCTGTCCATGATGTGGCTTTCTTCTTCATAAAAATCCAAATTAAAATCCACCTTCCTGGAAAGCCTCATTTCTTATAATTTGTTATCCATGGCCTTACCTTTATTCTGTATTATTACTTCAGCATAAATTAGATACCTCTATTTGTCTTTTTTTTTTTTTTTTTTGTCTATTTTGATTGAGTTTTATCCATGTCATTGTGATGATGATCTTGGATGGACAAGGAAATAAGCTTATTTCCTTGTTTCTCGTTTCAAGAAAGACTCAATAAGACCCCTAGATATGTGTAGAGCCAAGAGTCAGTGGAATTCGAGTTCTACATTTCAGATCAATAAACATTATTCAAGTTGGAATTAATTTTTGTTTCCATGGGACTTGGAAATTATCACATTCTCTCTTATGTTATAATGAGGTTATAAATAACTCTAATCTGCACAGAGATAGGTACTCATTAAATAAATTTGTTAATTAATATTATAATTTTTTATTATAATAAACATTTTAAATAAATAATCCATCATATATATCTTACTTACTATTAACAGCATGTCCTTTTAGATAAGGTCACAGTATCAAAAGGTTTTTATAAAATAGATGATTGTAATAATCTACACAAAAAACTTCATAATAATTTGATATGTGATATAATCTGTTATAAAAATAAGAATGCAATCCAAGAACTAAGAGAAGTTTCAACTGATCATTTCTTTTGTAAGCCCCTCATTGCATGTGAATCAAATATTATTTACAAATAAAAACATTCATTTGATTTTGGCTTTTATTTCAAATGCAATAGGGAGTCTAGTTATTTAAATACATATATATTTGTAAAGTGAATATAAATCAAATTTTAGGAAATTAAAATTAATTTATATTTTAATTTTTATTTCTTAAACTGAAACATCTTTTAGAAAAAATCATTAAATTAAAAGTAATTTTCTTTAATAATTCCTCCTCCTATCCCTCAAAGTTATATTCATTAAACATATATGGTTCAAATGAATGATTAACCTATACCCCCAAATCACAATTTTCATTCCTAATTCCATCGTGCTGCATGCATGTTATAAATTGAGACCCAAAAGAGAAGGCTCAGTCAGAAGCTCGGTACTACTGAAGATCTTATATTAAAGCCACGATATCAGCCAATTCTTATTTCTTATCTAATCATTTTATAAGATTTGTATTAAAGATGGAGAGACTATTTTAGAAGACTACATTGGCTACTTTTTAAAGTCCCTGAAAAAAATAAAGGAATTTTTTTTTGTTTGTTTCTACCCAGTGTTTCAACAGGATACGCATAATAGAACACACAGACACGTTAATCCTGTCTCATCCCGTGTCTTTTTCCAGTATTATCATCTATACAGTGATGAGCAAGTGGCAGGAAAGAAGGATCCTAACTGCATGATACTACTTATGTTTCCAGAAATATGCTAAGTGTTTGCATATTTTTATTATCATAACAACCTTTTGATATAGGTATTATTTTTCTAATCATTACAAATGAGGAAATTAAGGTTTAGTTATTAATGTCATAAGGATGATAAGTTATCAGTCAGAATTAGAAACAACAGCTGCTTTTTCTTTAGTCTGATCTGTTTCTTTAATAGTTTTAAAGAAAACATCTAAATTTCATTTGGGTTAATAAAGACTGTAGTTAATCTCTAGAGACAAGTATGGAATCTATTCTAGGGAGATTTTTAAAATTCAGAACCATATCTGGTTTACGTATCCTTCTCCCGGAGGCAGCTGGGAAGGGCCTTTCTGTTCCACTTGACTGTTTAAAGCACAGCTTGGTGTTCCTCAAGAGACTGATATAACTCTTTTCAAACATAGATTTCTATACCTATACATTTTTGAGTACTCAATATCCATAAAAGATGTGGGTAAGCTGTTTATACTTGAGAATCTCCAGTTTGGAAAACACCTTCCAGAATTTTAAAGAAATAAACTCTAGGTTTATGTGAAAGGAAAACCCGATGGTAAAAGAACATTTTGTTAAATAAACTGTGGAGATTTCATTGCAAACTGTTGCTGAGGAAAGACCATTTAACAGATTTAGGCGAGCCACAAAATTTCAGTCCCTCCTCAATGCCCAGAGCAGTGCAAGGCTGAATAGAAGACTCTTACTGGCTACCTCTAGATTGATGAATGCCAATATTCAGTGACGCACGGTAATATCTTGTAAGAAGCTGGGGAGAGGGACAATTATATTGGAGGGTTTGGGGCAAAACATGAGAATTATAGGCTTTTTGAACCTTGTTCCTCATCACAAGAACCACCTGACCTGAGAATATTGAACAGAAGAGGGAAGTGTTCAAGTATATTAGGTTTTCTCCAGCACTGAGTGGGTTTAAACTCCTTACAGTTTGGCAAGAAAAGGCAGACAATAAAGAGTGGGTTAAAACCCTTAGAGTTTGGCAAGAAAAGGCAGACAATAAAGAAATGGGATCAATAAATACTACATTTTTGAAGATGTACGACGATGTCTTTATATCTGTGAGGAAGATGTAATTGATACCTTTGGAGCTAGCTATTTGGAAAAAGCATAGGGGAGGTTAGCTCTAGGAGATGGTTATATCTGATGAGCAAAAATCCAATTTAGAGTAAATAGTTTAATTCCATCCAATTACAAAGAAGAGGAGAAGAAGAGGGAGGAAGATGAAGGGATCCATCCATCATACACCATACAAATAAAGGGCTGTCACTCATTCTCCTAATGTCAAAAAAAAGAACTATTTAGTAATTTTTTTGACACCATGAAAATCATTTTTAATAGCCTTCTTTACTTTTCAATTCATCCTTAAATTTAAAAAAAAGAAAAAACCCCGTTGAATTGTTTCTATTATAAGTCAGTTCATCACTTATGAATCCATGTCAGTGTCTTAGTTTTTTCAGTGAAATAGCTAATTCATATCGTATTCATAGTCACCACTTCATAGTGAATCACTGCTGTTTGATTTAGCCTGTCATCTGACACTGAACACCTCGAAACCATCTGCATCACTCTTCTTGTTCCGATCTGCACATATGGTAATAATTAGGAATGTGATACCTTAAATTCATTAAAAATACCCAGCAAATTTAAAAAATAATAAAACCAGCAAAACTCATAATTTTCAGGGAAAAATTGTGTTAAACTATGTGAACTTGCAACTATTAATTATATATAGAAAAAAATCAATGCTTTCACAGCAAAAACATAAAATAGAATTTTTACAAAAATTTATAAATTCCCAATCAGTATAACTATCTTTATAGCGTGTTCAAAATGTGAACTAAATGCATACTACATAAAATATTTGTGTTGCAAAACACAATTTTTTATTTTCGAAATAGGAAACCCAGGAGAAGTTTCCTCTTCTCAAATACACCTACAATTTCAAGTCCTTTTAATTCACACTTTCAAATGAAAAGGTTGCATACACAAGGTCAGTGAAATTGTTATTTATGGTTGAAATGTTTTTGCTACATCTATTTTAAGAAGGGTCATTTTTCATTTCATTTTTTAAATTGCTTTAAAATGTTTAGCTGACTATACAAAATTACTCAATGTGCAACTAGCAGTTTTCCTCTATCTCCAAGCTCTGGGTAGCCTAAGAATTATATAAGATTTTACAATTAAAATGATTAAGTTAAAATGGCATTATTTAACTGTTCTCATGTTTGTTTGTAGTAATCACTGCCCTCTTGATTATTTTACTATGATTATAAAAATATTTTTCTCTTAAATATCTTTCTTACCTCTTTAGTCATTTTGGTTTACTTCTTTGGAAAAAATAGAATGTTAATATTTACATAATTCATTAATATTACAGACCTTTGCACTCCATTGCCAGCATTTTATGTTAAGGTGGCCTGTAGTTATGAGGATCCTTGTTTGGTAACTGAAGGAAATAACTCCAAAGAAAACACTGCTCATTGTCTCATTTTTTCCTAGGAAATGTACCTGTCAACTAAGTTTTCTTTTTTCTTCTCTTTTTTTAGTTATTATTATTTTTTCCTTTTGAAAGTCTATTGGATTCAAAATGAATGGGATCTACTAAATGGTGAATATTTTTAGATATTCCATTTTCCATTTTCTTTCTGGGTAGATATTAGCCACTCTTTAGGCTAAAAAAGTACATTAGCCTTGTCTTGCAGACCAGCATAAATTGCAGATCTGTGAGCATCCAGACACAGGGAGAAAGCATCGCTGAAGCTAAATTAGAGTATTAAGAACTTCAGTCCTGACAAGTGCTCAGTTCCATGAGTTGGGAAATTAAAGATGAAAAATTAAAACGGCAACAAGGCTTATACATTCTATTTGTAAATTACAAAAATTCTGGAATCAGAAGGTTTTGTGTTTGTGATCTTTGAGCAGCACAGTTCATAGAATAACTTCAGCTACTAACCCTTTTCTAAGCCAAAGGAGATTTCAAAGTATAACTATTTACAAGTTAAAATGAGAATAAATCAAGTCTCTCAAAAATCAAAGTTTATCAAAAGGCTGAAGAAAATAGCCAAAACAATGACTACTGGGAAATTATTGCTATTTATTATTATTATCCTAGGTCTCCAGGCATTTGAAGAAGAAAAAAATTAAACAAAAACAAACATTTCATCTGTAGGTAGACTTGAAAAATAAATGACTAACCTTGACTTCCATCAGCCCAAAAGATCCCACATAGCCAATGACAGACTTCATTGTTTAAAGACTACCTAGGAATGATTAAGAAAAAGATGATGTAATCTAACATGTGATAAAGACAGATATAATATTCTCTACTGGAAGGCATTCCTATCATGTCATATCAAAGTCTAGCAAAACGTTGAAAGTTAGAAATGTTATCAAGCATTAGCAGGCATTTAAAGAACGTCTCTTGAATATTTCTAGCATAAAAAAGTATTTCATGTGATGTAAATGAATGGTAATTTTCTGACTTTAAAAGGGAGCCGTGCCAGTACATTTCAGCATTCTGGACCCAATTCTGCAAACATGGAGACGCTTTCAATTTGCTCTGCCTGCCTTCCCGCCTTAGATGGCTGCGATTGCGGCGAAATTAATCCATTTAAAAATCTGCGGCTTAAACTTAAGGATTTTCAGTTTTTTTCCCCCTTCTCTCTCTCTCTCTCTCTCTCTCTCTCTCTTTTTCTTAGAATATCAATAAGTTCCAATTGAAGAGCGGATTCTTTTGCAATTCAGGCATGTGCCGGCGATAACGGGCGAGTTGGCATGAAGAGAGGCAGAGATGGATTAATTATGCAGAGAACATGGAAATTCTGCTTATCATCGGCTAGCAAAGGAGCCCGGCTCACATAATCAGCAAACGAAGGGAGAGGAGAAAATAACAATGCAATGGCACCTTCCAGCCCATCATCAGGATTTTTTCTACCCCCCTTGTAATTAAAAAATAACATACACTTATAGCCCTATCTCCTGTGCAGGCAAGGAGTGGATGTCCACAAAATAATTGCACTGGGATATTAGAGCTGGCAACATGGGCTGTCCATTCCTGCTTGCTCTTCCTTTCACCCTCACTTTCTCTTTTGGCCTCTCAAGGCACTTTGCTTCTGAACCTAGTCCAAATCAGACGGATGTCTCAGGTGACATTCTAGCTCAGTTTCCAAAAATCCCAAATTGGTACCTTATCATGATTGAAGCAAACATACACACATATATGATAAATATTTGAAGAGCTGACTCTGGGGGGAGGCTTTGGAAGTGATCACCTGAGGACGATCTGGTCAATTTCGTTTTTGATGAAATCTGTCCAAATAGCCTTCATTTTGCAAAGTGACTGGATTAAAATGGTGGGCTGTGCATTGGCCGTGCTAATTTTTTCAAACGTTTTAACTTATTTATAACTTTTTGTTTCTGGTACCTTTAACAATTCATTTTATAAATTCAAATATATATGGTTAATGATTGCAATATTTGCGCCTCTGAATCAGAATTCAGTATTGTGTAATAGTCACTGTAAAATCTGACAGCTCAATGCTTTGCATTTCTCTAAATGCCAAAAGAGATTATAATGAACATAGTTTATTGCTTTAAAAAAATCAAATTTAATCTTACACTTGTATCCCCATGTTTTCCAATTCCTAAGATTATGATACAAAAACATATGTTAAATAACGATACTTCCAACTTAATGCCATTCAAGTAGGTTTTGTTGCTTTAATTGCTACCCAAATAATTTGACCTAATTACAGGCATAAATTCCAAGAAGCTCTGGCTATCAGAGGAGTTCCTTCCTATAAAAGTTATTGATGAGCTAGAGAACAGAAAGATGAAAATAGCTCCAGAAAGACAAAAATTATGCAACGTAGGAAGGAAAGATGTTTCAAAGTGTGGTAAGCTGAAATTAAAAAGCTGGCAGACTCTAGAAATGTAATTTATTCATAGACTTCCACCAAAGCAGGGAACCAGTGTGGGGCGCAGTTTACACGCTTGTGGGAATGCTTTAAGTGACAGCGAGGGTAGAAGACTGATTTTTTTTAAACTAATTATTTCCACGTCTATGCATATGAACACTACACACACTAGTACATATGAGTATTATCAAAAACAAAGAGTGAGTAAAAGGATCAATTAAGTGTTTGGAGATATTTATGATTATTTGTTAGTTTCTGAGGGTGGAAGGAAAATAAGATGAGAAAAAAATACTCAAGTCAGGGTTGGACTTAAGGGTAAAGAAAGGCAGACGATGAAAGAGAATCCCAATAAAGAGAGAGTAAGATAATAAAGAATATATAAAAAAGAAAAAAAAAATTGAGATAGTAGAAATTGTGATTTTTTTCCATCCAGTTATTTTGTAAATGTATACATAATGCTACATCTCTGTATGATTTAAACATGCAAAGAGAAAATGACTCCAGTTTGTATCCCTACACTAAGATATGTTCAAGTGCATAAAGAAACCACAGATTCTGCAGGCCCGAATACAATTTACCAGGAACTTCGAGTTACAGCCACACTGGAATAGGGGGGTACAGGTGGGACAGTTTGGCCACTGCATTCATTACGCCTTGCTACAATTCTTCCCCTCAAACACAGTATCTCTTTGACTCAACTTCTTAAGTGTACTACTAAAGTAAAAAAACCTATCCCTTTGAAGTTCTTAGATAAAAGAAATTGAGTAGCCAATGAGCACCAATTAGTAAATACTGCTTAGAGCAATTTTCAAGTCAAATCTGATTATTTTTGATATTAGAAGGGGAGATGAAGTCAGAGCCAACAAAGGTGATCATAATGTATTATATGAAGTATCCTTTGCAAAATAAATTACCGAACATTCAGGATCCTAAAAGACTAATATTCCTCCAGGTTCAAAATATAAAGAGCCAGTTCAGTTCTGTCAGACAATAGAAAACAATTTCCTAAAGGCTTACCAGATGAGTAGAGAATCACCTCAATTAATATCAAAAGTGATGGCTCTTGAGGTGCTGTCCTTTTTGGGTGGTCAGGTGTTTTTTAACCCTGGCTGCACATTAAAATCCCCCAAGGAGATATTTAAAAATGCTTACGCCTGGGCTCCACTCCAGGCCAAAACTCTAGGGGTGGGACTTGGACGGGGGGTTGCTTTTGTTTGGTTTTGGGTATCTAGAGAGTGTAAATGCTTAATGTGCTTGGCTGTTAACCGAGACGTTGGAGGTGCGAGTTCACCCAGAGGCACCTTGGAAGAATGTCCTGGTGATCTCCTTCCAAAAAACCAGCCATTAAAAACCCAACGGAGCGTAGTTCTACTCTGACACACATAGGATTGCTGTGAGTTGGAATCAACTTGATGGCCACTGGTGTGTGGCGCTGATTTTCTTTTTTAAACTTCCCACATGATTCCAATGTGCAGCCAGAGTGAAGGACCAGTCTTAGCCTAGGCTCATTCATTGCCTTCCATTGGAATCCATTTAAAACCCCAAACATTTTCAAGGCTAGAGCAGTCAAAAAAGCAAACCAGACTGTGAGCACCTTGAGGGCAGAAACTAAGTTGCGAGTTCTCTGCCACATCCCCAGCCCAGTGACTATGAAATAGTAGGTTTTCAAAATATTTTTGACTGCAAGAATAAAGCAAACAGAAGCCAGAAAAGACAGAGGACTCTATACCTACCTATCAGTTGCCTCCTCTGCTCCACATTCCACCCTGTAAGTCTTAACACTTTGGAAGTTTTCTCAAGGTTTTCTGAAAGCCTGTGCTAGGAACTTTATTGAGGCTGCATACTTCTATAATCTTTTACACTTCCTGAAAACATGCCTTAACATCTTTTACAAGAGAAGGTAGATAATAGAATTCTCAGTAACCGTAACTGTAAATGGATTTGTAATCTATCCATGATTAAAATTATTTTCATTATGAAGTAGGATTCTCATTATTGTTGCAATTTTAATATTATCAACTCCAAAGTGTCTTGGTGATTGATAATATAGACAGCGAAACCCTATATTATAGTAATTAAGTTTAAAATGAATCAGCCATCCTTATATGTCTCAGTACAGTAGCTGATTATTTCAAAACAATTATCTTTTCATGTCACCTAATGCCACATAGCACTTGGAGCTGCTATGAGGGATTGTTCTGGGTCACAAAGTTGTGGCAGAGTTGAAATACACAGATACTGTGTTGTAGGTGCCACCATGAATATTTTCTCCATTAAAATACGTGGCCACCACCAAAGTGATCTATAACCCAGGATTAGGCTGAATTAGGAAACCTTTGAACAAAACCTCCAGGCTGAAAAGTGCATTCATCACGGTAAGTCTCGCTGACTTTAAAGGAAACTCTTTTCTCTAGAAAACCCTAGAAACCATAGGCCTAAGAGCAGCTGTCTGACTCAGGATGGCGGTTTTTCTTTTCCGACGAGGGTCAGGATGTAACGTATAACGCTTTCTTCATTGGATAAACTGTCATTCAAAGGAAATGTCTTTCTTTACATACTAAAAATGAAATTGTTACTACCTTTCCCAATGTTTTCCCTCATTTCTCTAGTTAAGATTTTATAGGAACATATATTTTTTAACTGCAGGAAGAAACGCACTCCTCTGCTTCCCTGAACCTTACACTGTTTGCAGTCCTTTTCGGTGACAAGACTTCCCTTCTCCGGATGTTCCGTTCCACCACCCTCCCTATACACATTTTTTCTGGGGGGGAAAAATTAGTACAAAAAATTCTTCCATACTTGGTTCATTTGCAGATTTCACCAGGCTTGCAAAAAGCACACCTGTTGTGCTGTCTGGATTTCCTTTTCTGATCATAGGCTTCTGACAAAGGGGGGGTGGGGGGGGAAGAAAGATTTTTATCAAATGCTCTTCACCGGACAATGAATTTTCTTCACCATTTGAATGTATCTGTGGAATGCCTGAGTGATTCATTACAGCAGATTCTGAAGTATGACAATGGGCCGCAGAAATGACTGATGGTATCTTTTTCCTGATTTCATTTCCCTGATCCTCTTCATCCCTTGGCCTGTGTACCTCGATTAATTAGAAACCAGGGATTTTCACTCATCAGCTGATGGGTTTCATGCTCCACTCTGTCACAAATCTGCTGCCTGCACTATCTCTCTTACAGCCGGTGGCTGCTTTAAAAACTTTTCTTTCTTTTTTTTTTCTTTTTGAAGCCGTGCTTTGTGACTACAGGTTTAGGCCTTTTAAAGATTCAGACATATTTTTAAAAAAGAGATTAAAAATTAAAGAAGACTCAAAATCTCTGATTAAGTTAATCCCTATCTAAATGATACTTGTCCAAAAAATGAACTTTTTGAAAAGGTAATAAGTGTTTCATAGCTGTCAACTTCCTAAGTTCTTTTTTCAAGGTATAATAATTGAAGTATTATGCAAAGATTGAAAATATATGTAAATATGAGTTTCTGATGAATTTTGGGCTACCCATGCTATACTGGTTAACTTAATTGCATTCAAATTCCAGTTGGATAAGTCATTTTATAACAGCATCTTGCAATAAATCGTCAAACCATTATTGTTTCTGGAGGAAATATTTTATAATTGAAATATGCTCCCCCTTAGGGTATATACCAAATTAAGTCACATGGCAATAAAATCCCCAAGGAAGCAAATCGTAATTAAATAATATTGAAAATGCAGGACTTTCTGTAATAAAACTCTCCTCCAGAAATCTAAAATAATGTGTGAATCAAAGGTAAAAAATACACAAATTATTTTCACCAAAGAAAAATAATAGTTATTCACTAAAAGTCTTTTTGTCCATGTTAATATATTTAACATCAACTTTGAATCAAATCCCAGAACAAACAGCAAAGTCATTTGTTCTAAAAAGCGGGATCCCACCAGACTGGAGGAGACAGAGTAGTGAGGAGAAGGACATAATGTACATTTTCATGGTTTTCCCTAGAGTAGAGGGTAGCAGTGATTCGGAGATTTTATCCTCATGGTCAGCTTTTTATGAATTTTGGCAATCATAATAAGGGGGGGCAAAAAAAAAAAAAAAAAGGGAGGTTGTAGAAGAGTACCTACTCCCTGCTGTCTGTGTATCTGAGTCCTTCTCTCCAAGCTTGCCCAGAAAGGACTTTACCCCTGACAACTTCTAAAAGTGCTCAAGCCCTAATCAATATTGAGGCCAAGCCTTATCTGTCATGACTACTTTAAAATAAATCACCGCTCAACTTAGCAATTCTTTTATTTTTGGTTGAAGGCAAAAGAAGCAGGGTACTAAAAAGCTACCATGTTTTTGTTCCAGAGATGTAAGAAAGGATAGTCCCAACTTTGGTATTAACTCTTTGTAGCACATTTATTTCCATGTATTGAAATCCATATTACCAATGGCATTGGTTACACAACTTTGGCCAATAATATGCCACAAAACTGAATTTGGTTCTGGATGCAAGGTTAAATTTTTCTTGTTGCCGAACTGGTCTATCAAAAAGATTTACAGATTTGAAATAAAGTGGATTTCCTAGGAATCAGATCAATTTCTCTTCCTGTTGTACTTTTTTAAGCCTTAGTAATATTAAAGAGGGACACAAGAGAAAGATCAGGAATATACACTTTCAGCTTCCATTGACATGAAGGGAGATCCATTACCTCTTTGAAGTTTATTAAAACCTCTTGTTAAATCATACCTGGCTTTGAGGATGCTCTGAGAGGGAAAAATTAAAGAAAATAAAAAAAAAGATCATACCAAATTATAAGCAAATCCCACCGGAAATTAGGCAAGGGTAGAGAAAAAAAGATGGTTTAATTTTAAATAATACCTGCTTTGTACATTCTATTCGTATTTTCAATATAGAGTGTCACCTTTTACCTTTACTTCAACTTTAAAATCAAACAAATCACTGTCAATGTGCTAGCTGGCCTCAACAGCAGTAATTCAAAAGGGTGCGGAGACAGTTGGAGGGAATTTTCTTCAACAACGACAGAAGTGTGCTGATCATGTGCAGTATCAGTCCCGTCTGTAAACTTCCCTAATTTGCTGTCTTTCCCTAATACTACCAATATTGTGATTATGCCACACGCTCTTGAGTACCTGCTAGTGCCAGACCCAGGGACTCACAATCACGAACAGACACGGTGAGCTAGTATAGATGGGCCTGAAGGTCTGTGCACTGCGGCGTTACCTCCAACTGACCTCTGACTCTTGCCCCTGACTTTGGCCGTTTTACAGCATCTACTTCTGACAGTTCAGGTGTGGGTGGGGTGGGGGGGGCGGTGGCTCTCAGGAAAGTCATCAACTTAGACTATTTGTGTCTTATTTATCAGTTTAATTATAATCTATTAATTCTTTTCCCTAAAATGTTTCTTCTATATATTATTTTTTCAAACAATTTCATAGACTCATACCTGCCATTTTATTGGCTAATACTGAACCTAGAAGTTATTTTTTCTTTTAATATAGCCATCTAAAGATGAAGACACTAGACATTCTCAACAGAATTATGGTGAATGATCTCACCAATCTTTGCTGCATAACAAACAAGTGTAAAGTAGAGCCAATGATTGCATCAAAATCAAATTTCTAACTTCTAATCAAAATAAGGAGGCTTAACTCTTCAGACAGGGATTGGACTGGGCTATAAGACAGAAAATTATACTGGTGAGGAGTGAGATTCTTGGCTTAAGTAGACACATGAGACTATGCGGGCAGCTCTGTCTGGAGGTGAGATGAGAAGGAAAAGGGGGACAGGAGCTGGTTGAATGGACACGGAGAATACACGATGGAGAGGAGTATGCTGTCTCATTAGGGAGGGAGCAGCTAGAGTTACATAGCAAGGTGTGTATAAACGTTTTTAATGAGAGACTGACTTGATCTGTAAACTTTCACTTAGCACAATAAATACTAAAAAAAAAACAAGGAGGCTTCGCATTCATGTAACATCAATATAACATCAGTCCAAAGTAATTCAATAATCACTTGCCTTATTCTTTCAACACTTAATGATGTAACTGAGTGGTAAAATATTGGGCTTAGGTATTGGGTGAAAATACTCAGATATTACACACAGTCAACAGTATGTCAATGGAAGAGAGTTATACCTCCTGTTTGTAACCTTCGTTATTTTCCTGGACAACATATTTCACACAGTATTACTGAACACAGAAATTAATAGATAAAGGGAATGCCCTCAATACTGCAGTTTTTGAATTAAGAACCAACAATATTTTAACAAAAGTTAGATACAATGTGTGAGAAATCTTAAATATATGTCTAAATTAGAGGTAGCAGTCGTTCCCTACCTATTTATCTTATTATTCTAATATCTTAGAAGTTATTTTCATCATGTCTCTCTCATACCAACTGTCATGGATTGAATTACGCCCCTCCAAAAAATGTGTGTATTAACTTGGTTAGGCCGCAATTCCCGGTATTCTGTGGTTGTCCGCCATTTTGTGATTGTAATTTTATGTTAAAGAGGATTAACCCTTACCAGGTCACATCCCTGAGCCTTTAAAAAGGGAGTTTCCCTAGGGTGTGGCCTGTACCACCTTTTATCTCTTAAGAGATAAAAGGAAAGGGAAGTAAGCAGAGTTGGGGACCTCATACTACCAAGAAAGCAGCACTGGGAGCAGAGCGTGTCCGTTGGACCTGAGGTTCCTGCGCTGAGATGCTCCCAGACTAAGGGAAGACTGATGACCAGGACCTTCCTCCAGAGCTGACAGAGAGAGAAAGCCTTCCCCTGGGGCTGACAACCTGAATTTGGACTTCTAGCCTACTGGACTGTGAGAGAATAAACTTCTCTTTGTTAAAGCCATCTACTTGTGGTATTTCTGTTATAGCAGCACTGAGACACCAACAAAAAAAAATTACCAAAGTTAAAATATCAGATTATATGAAATCTAAACTCTTAGTTCAGACTCTGAAGATTCTCTCTTCTTTGGATTTACAGGCAGTCCCCAGGTTATGAACATCCAATTTATGTACAACCCGTAGTTAAAAACCAACTCCTTATAGTGTATTATATCAAAAATTTGAGGTACACACAATGGTTCATAATAACAAACGGGCACTACTTTGTGATGTGCATCAAAACATTATTAATATAGTTGCTGTATTATTATGTTAAAGATGTTTTAGTACACTTGGAAATGTTTCTTCAATGTTTTTTTATGCATATAAAGACACACTATATACTATATACTGAAGCAAACATTTGACTAACTAATGTTAGATACAAACCATTTACTTGCATACAAATTAGATTTAAAGACAATCTTAGCAACGGAACTTGTTTGTAATCCGGGGACTGCCTGTACTGTGCTTTTTCAGCCTTATTTTCACAGCTGCCTACTAAGTATCCCCTGGACTGGGGGCATCTTGAAAACCTGAGCTGGGTTTTGCTGTTGTTGTTATTTCTATGTTACCAGCACCTAGCACAACATCTGATATATGGTATTATATTTTGTTGAATCAAATTAATAAAATTTTTTTTTGATTAACACTTAAGGAGCTTATGCTTATTCTACCCAGTTTAGTGCTTCAATCACATTTTATTGTATTGACCACTATTATTGAACATATATTGGTTTTCATTTCCTGAATCGATTATAAGCAACCTGAGGCTAGGAAAAGGGGGTCTGTTCTTATCCAGTATCTCTGAGCACCTAGCACACTGGTAAATTAAGGAAAAGTTCAAAAAGCTCATCTATTGATTGAAGTGGAGTCCCTGGGTGGTACAAATGGTTAATGTGCTTGGCTGCTAGCCGAGAGGTTGGCAGTTCAAGTACACTCAGAGGTGCCTTAGACGAAAAGCTTGCTGATCTACCTCCAAAAAAATCAGCTACCAAAAACACTACATATGGAGCACAGTTCTACTCTGACACGTATGGGGTCGCCGTGAGTTGGAATCTGACAGTAACTGGTTTTTACTGGTTATTGATTGAATTACCTTTTAAATTCTAAAGATATATTTAGAAGTTTATCACATTTCAAAATTAAACTCAAAATTGGGCATTATCTTAGTCATCCAGTGCTGCTATAACTGAAATGCCACAAGTGGATGGCTTTAACAAAGAGAAATTTATTTCTTCACAGTAAAGTAGGCTAAAAGTCCAAATTCAGGGCATCACCTCCAGGGGAAGGCTTTCTTTCTCTGACGGCTCTGGAGGAAGGTCTTTGTCCTCAATCTTCCCCTGGTCAAGGAGTTTCTCAGGTGCAGGGACCCTGTGTCCAAAGGACACACTCTACTCCTGGTGCTGCTTTCTTGGTGGTATGAGGTCCCCAACTCTTTGCTTGCTTCCCTTTCCTTTTAACTCTTGAGAGATAAAAGGTGGTACAGGCCACACCCCAGGGAAACTCCCTTTACCTTGGATCTGGGAGGTGACCTGAGTGAGGGTGGTGTTACAATCCTACCCTAACTCTCTCAACATAAAATTACAATCACAAAATGGAGGGCAACCACATAATACTGGGAATCATGGCCTAAACAAGTTGACATATATGTTTTGGGAGGACACAATTCAATCCATGACAGGCACCAAGTATGACTCTTCTATTAATTATCATATTTACTCTCATATTTCTCTGCTGTTTTCACTCTAAATGGAAATCCTATCGGCATCTGGATTTTCCATGTTTGGTAACTCTCGTTAATCTTTGTGTTTATGATTTCCATTTACTAGAAACCTCCAAGATTAAACCATGGTTACTAGGAATATAAGTTGGAAAATGAGTTTTCTACTTTGTCTTACTTTATTTGCAAGGTCTTTATAGCTTAAATACAGGATTACTTTCAGGGCAGCAGCAGTTTCTGAGAAAAGGACCAAAAAGTAGAAGAAGAAAAATGTGCCAGTAATCAAAATGAACATTTACATTTATGGGTTTCTTTTATTTCTAGATTCAGACTCAGACCTTGAGCAAAGCTTTACGCCAGGAGAAAATGATGAGGAAGATCTTGCAGTCCCAGGTCATGGCACCTCTCCCCCTAAAAGATGAAGTTTCCCTACTGACTACCTTGTCCAGACTCAAGCAACCAAAGGGTGTGACAGAGATACCAGAAAGAGGGTGCTGTGTAAAACAGTGTTGTTTTTATTGTTGTTGTGTGCCATCCTGTGTCGGCTCCTAGGGACCCCATGTGACAGAGTAGAGCTGCCCCATAGGGTTGTCTTGGCTGTAATCTTTACGGGAGCAGATCACCAGGTCTTTCTCTGCCAAGCCACGTTTGGTTAGCAGCCAAAACAACCTTTTGGTTAGCAGCCGAGCGCTTAACCACTGTGCCATCAGGGCTCCTATAAAAGAGCACAGCTGTAATGAAAGGACAGGTACATACTTGCTTTCATTTTCTTTCACTCTAGCCAGTGGTAAGCCACTGCTAGAGCTTCTATTTCCCATCAGGCCTGATGAGAAGATTGTTTTGTTTGTTTGTTTTTTAAATAAAGCTCTTTCAAGGGAGGAAAAGAGCAGTGGGTGAGAGGTAAGCATTTTAATAGAAAAATTTTTTCCTTTATTTTTTATATTTTTCATTATGTTTCTGAGAGATGTAGAGGAGAAGGAAATACACAATTTTCCCTAGATTAGGATTATGGATCACTGTTGCATTGTTCATTGATTACGTATTTCTGGAAACTCTGTGCTCTTTATTGAAGAAAAATACATTCTTTTCTACTTTTATTATTTTTTAAAATGGGAGCATATGCTAAAATTTGGCCCAGATTTACAGCAGGAGGGAGAGAATGGATCAATTCCCTAACGGAGCTGCTCACCAAACACATGCAAAGCATCTTCAAGACATAGGCATGGAAAGTGTTTCTTTCTTGAGGTTACACAGAATCCCTCTTAATTTTCCATTCTGGTCTGGATACCACACCTTAGGACTCATCCAGGAATGGCTGGATATGTTTAGCATTGAGCTAAGGTTGCTATATACAAAAGCGGAGAGGTAAACCAAGACCTACCCACTGCTGTGAGTCAGGAACCCAGAAGAGTTGTTGCCAGAAGAGAAACTGAGTCAGACAGAAAACATAGGATCTAGGGAGTATTAGTCCAGTGATCTCTAGACTGCTACAGGAAATGCTTTTGAAAGTGAGAAACAAAAGAGTGGGCTCACAGCCTGACTCTAGTCTTTAAATTTTATTGGAGTTCTATAATATTTTATTTGGAGGGGGGGGAGTTCTGTTGCCAAGAACAAACAAAAATAAAAACAAAAAAGGAAAAGAAGTTTGATAACCACTCGACAATATAATTTGTTTTTTTGAGAACAGGACAGAGTCTGGTTCAGCACATATTCCTGGTGGCTGGCATAGTGCCTGTCGCATGGCAGACACACAGTACATATTTAGTAAATGAATGGATGGATACATAAATGAAAGAATGCCACAGGTCAGTTGGCAATAGATGGGCTAATACATTACATATATTTCAACGGATAAACAGGGATTACAATGGTTGGTTAATGAGTGCCCTAAAATGCAGGAAGGCAGGGAGCTAGTGCCTGGAAATCTGGTGTGAGGGAGAGGGACTGGGTAGAGAATGAAGGCCTTCAGTCCTTAAGGGAGCCTGGATACTGGGTAGTGCACTAGAAAGGAATCTAGGTAACAGCAAGCAACCAAAGTAGAAATCTGTCCTGGTAGGAGGGGAATTGCAAATATTGTTTTAAAAAATGACAATGGGTCCAGGGCGGAGTTTGAGAAGGAGGGCTGTAGTATTACATCTGTTTCTCCTAATTCTGATTGAGGTTACTTCTGGGAACTGAGGGTAACTGGCAAGTGATCTCAGTCATCAATAGAATTTTGGAGATGCTAAAATCCTGACTGGGTTTGGACTGAATCTTTTTCTCCCAATTGTCTGTTTTCTAAATTTGCTAAGCAATTGCTTGTCTCCTGAAAAAAAGTTTAATTGGGGAAAATTGCAGTTGGGTGAGGGAGAAGGCAACTTTTGGAGGTAGACGAGAGGACTGGGAGAGTTCACGCAGGCATCCCAGACTGAAGAGTTTGAAAGCCAATGATATAATACCTATCAAGTAACCTCTCCATACTCACATTTATTACAAGGGAATGAAATAAATTAACTTACTTGACAAAAGGTATCATCATCCAAAACAAAACATTCTTCATCAAAGTGCTATGAAATATGGAGATTTTTCTCTCAGTGTAATTGAAGAGCATTCATTGAGGAGAGGATTAAGAGTATGATGCTTTTGATTATTTTTATTATAATATCGTACAAGCTTATGATAAAATATTTAAACAGTGTAGAAATAAAAATAGTCTTCTCTATTTGGCAAGTTCCATTCATAAGAATGTTAAAAAACATCGTATATATGGTTTTGGAAACATCCTGTACATATACAACCATATATGTTCATTCTTTTTTTTTACAGAAATGGAAACATGACATACTCGATATTTTGCAATTTTCTTTCTGCAAATATTTCTTAAGGTTCTCTTTGTTGGCACATATAGATCTACATTATATTACCCAGTAGGCTGCATAATAATCTGTATTTATGTATACTATGCTACAATAAACATTCTTTAACATTATCTATGTCTACTTATGTTAGTATGCCTGTAGAATAAATTTCTTTAAAAGTGGAATTGCTGGGCCAAAATGACATAGACTCTTATTTATGGATGTCATAATAATGACTAGCATTTTTGCTTATTTGTTTCTATTTAATTTTATACAACAAAATGATAAAATGTATTATTTTGCAATATATATATAAATATGTTAACATGTTTTTAAAGTATCCACTTTATTTATTGCATTAAACCAGGCAGCATCATAGTTAATTAACAGATACAACATTCTTACTAAGGTAGCATTCAGTCTGATACCTGTGTTGAATTCCATCTCACAAGTGCAGAGAATAATGGATGGGAAAACAGAGATACTACTAAAGTAACATCTTCTACTCTTGAGAAAACAAATTATTTATAGCTAAAGTGGCACTTGGCTTTGAAGGTTAATGTTCTTTGTCAGAGGAAAACAATTGTCTTTACTGTTTCTAAGTCTATAAAAGTCTCTCTCTCTCAAGGAATGGATGTGAGGACAAATCCAAGATAACAACATAGGAGAAGCCTTGCTCTGGAAAAGCAAAGTTAGGAGATAGTCCTGAATAGGGAAGCGGTGGGAAAGGGAATCAAAGGTAGTTTGGGAAACAAACCTCAATTCCTATGCAAGAGTGACAGGTCTATGAACTCCTAGACTTGGCATCAGCCAAACTAGGAAGAAGTAGCCCCAGCTTTGCTGCAAGAAACAGTTCTGTCCCAGAATGGGTCATATAAATGGTAGCTGTATTAGTTTGCTAGGGTTGCTGTAAAAAACAAATAAAACCCACAAACTGAGTAGCTTAAAAAAACAGAAATTTATTGTCTCACAGTTCTGGAGGCTAGAAGTCCAAATCACCACGTTGGCCAGACCAGGCTCCCTCTGGAGTCTCTTGGGAAAATACTTTCTTGTCTCTCTCAGCTTCTGATAGCCCCAAGTGTTCCTTGACTTGTAGATGTATTTTCACATGGCCACCCTTCCTCTGTCTGTCTGTGTCTCTTCTCTTTTATGAGAACACCACTCAGTTCGGATTTGGGCTCACCCTACTCCAGTATGACCTCATGTTAATTGATAGCATCTTCAAAGACCCTATTTCCAAACAATGTCATATTCACAGACACCAGGGGTTAGGACTTCAACCTACCTTTTTTTTTTTGGATGGGGGCACAATTCAATCTATAACAATGACCCCTAGTGAGAGGAGGTTTTCCTACTTTTCCCCAGCATGGAAAAGATGGCATCATCATCCTGGGAGTTCAAGAAGGAAGGAAGGAACGAAACAACTTTCTTTGATACTGAACAGTAGCCTGGATATTGGCAGTGGTGACAGTAACCCAGAAGGGGCAGCAACAGAAAACAAATAGAAGAAAAGGCTTCTCATGTGTACTTGCACTGTGGTGGTCTAAGTCAGGCTAGGTGCTGTAGAGTTGACAGTGGTGACAACAGCAGGAAGGAGAAAGGGTGAGCTGTACTGACTTTTTAGGAACAGAATGTCCTGGGAGCCTGGGAACAGGTCTACAGTGTAGAGGGAATCTAGGGCTCTAGCACTTGGACTGTTAGAGACACTATTGGTTTTGTTTACATTGGTGAAAACTTTACCTGTATCTTTTTCTATCTAAAAAAAATTTTTTTTTTTTTTTTTCTATCTAGGCTAGGGCCTTGGGAAACAAATCCCATATGTACTGTGTATAAACCTTTGCTGTTGAGTTGATTCCAATCATAATGACCCTATAGGACAGAGAACTGCCCTGTAGGGTTTCCAGGGAGAAGCTGGTGGATTTGAACTGCTGACCTTTTGGTTAACAGCAGAGCTCTTAGCCACTTTGTAACCAAGGCTCCATGTACTATGTATAAATATTATATATTCATTACTGTAAAATCCTTCCAACCTTGATTTTATGAATTCACGTATGAAAAATCCAAACTTTTTACACACACTGGCTCAGGAGTACATTCTTAACACAACAATTATTGCCCTCCCCTCCCCATCCCTGGTAGACTGCAGGGGTGGATCTAGGTGTCAGGGCAGGTAAAATAGAATACGTTTATGCTCCAATGGCCAAAAGCCTAGGTCCAAGAAATTGTGTCATTTAAAAGAATGCACTGAGGCTTGTGAAAATGAAAGAAAGGCAAATGGGATGCAAAAATCATTTAATATTATTCAACATCAGATTCATCATTAAGGGGCAAAACTTTGCCACTGATGAAAATGGTCACTCCTGTCCATCAGTGATGAAATTATTACTGATTAAAAATGTATCCCCACAAGGGATTTTCAGTTTTTTTTTTTTTTTTTTTTGTCTGTATCTGCAACATTAGTTTTTTCAGTCTAGGTGTTTTACTTTGGTATTCTGCGTCAGACGTTGCCTGATTCGATTTCTCAGGTTTACTTTTATTGACTTACAGCTTTTAGAAACTAGAACTTTAGTGAGACTGGGGTCCCTTTGATCTTGCATGGTTCTCATTTTGCCTTTTCTTTCTGCCTTGGGTTTCTCTACCTAAGAAGGTTCAGACGGCCCTCTAATCAATCAGCAAGAAGTTTAAATATAATCATGACAAATGTAGAGTCTGGAAACCCTGCCTGGTAATTGACTTTGAAAGAGACTTAAAGCTTCTTCCAGAATCAAGCCTATTGTAATGGTACATGAATTGTAATACCAACTCCATAATTGTCCACTTCAATTCAGAATTGAGAGATGCACTGCACGTTCTGAATTTGCTTTTAATAAAAACAAGTGTTTTAGCCACTATATCTAACTTACTTGACAATAAGTCCTCCAGCTTACCTAATACTGTGAAGAAATCCTAGACATTACAGAGTTTCCATCTCATCGAGATAAATCACAGCTTCCTGCATTTCAGCACCTGACTGTCCACAAAGGCAAAGCCTGGTGGATCTCCTGTGTTTTTCCTATAGGGACGTTCTCCCGCACTGAAGTCATTTACTGTGAATAGATGAGGCTCCCCCTTGGCCCACACGTTTGAAAACATGTAAACTCTGCCCCTACTTAAATACAACTTCTCATTTTAATGACACTGTAAATATAACACGATAGAAAAGTCACTCCAAATTATTTCAGTGGTTCTTTTTACTACCATCTTGTTTTGTGTTCAGAGGCTACAAAACATTTTTCTTATACAAACAGATTTTTCTTTGTGTCTACATAACAAGCCATCATTTATTCCTGTTTTTTCCTTCCACATTAGCCATTAGAAGAACAATTCTAGAATCTCTAAAATTTTATTGACTCTATTTGTTGTTGTTAGTTACTGTCAGGTCAGCTGCCACTCGTGGCAACCTTATGAATAACAGAATGAAACGTGTCCGGTCTTACACCATTTTCATGATTGTTGGTATGATTGAGTCCATTGTTACAGGTATTGTGTCAATCCATCTCATTACCTCGGCCCTTTTTCTTTGAGTATAGAGTTATGCTTATTAAGAGAAGTTTTGTGGGGCCAGAGCAAAGTTTAGTATCAAGGAGGAGGGTGTTGTTCTGGATCTTCCTGGATAAGGTATAAGTGAATAGGAAATTAGATTTGTACTTAAAAGATGAGAAATTTTACTTTTTTTTTTCCCTCCTGTTCTTGACATGCTGGTCCATAGAAAGTGAAACACCCAGAATCTTTATAATAAAGTATCTGTCTTGCTTGAAGGCTGTCTTAGAAGGCAAGCCACTAGGAGTGCCTCAGGGATCTCATTATAATACATTTGCATTTCTAACAGACCCCTGTTCATGAAACTCTCTGTTTCTTAGAATGTCTAGTCGCCATACTGGGATTCATCAACAACATCCTTGTGGATCTGAACCAGTTATAGTTTATATATTAAAGCTGCAGAGAAACAGAGCATTTTCTTTGCTGGCACTATGTAGAAAACATCAGTTTGTTTTCTTTAACTGTTGTCCTATTTATTTCACAGTCTGTCTCAGAAAATGGGCTGGCTCCTGACGACTCCCACACAATATAAGAGCTTGTTTCCAAAGAGCACAGAAAATTGACTAAGATCCATGGTTAGACGACAGATGGATTCTGTCACATTGCCAGAGACACGAAATTGCAGGTGACACCTGATATATAATAATAAAGAGCACCCATCCAGTAATCAGCCCCTGGCCTTGATTTTTGTGATGTCATCAGCATGCAGGTGGCTTACCTGAGATTTTGAATAAAATACTGAGCATTGTCAAGGGGCTCACAGGGACAACTTTTATCTCCCCATCTGTGTGATCTCTGGTGTGATGATTTTGGAGGGCAGCCATCCCATCTCTGTCTTGGTTTACAAAAAGTTATCAGAAAATTGTGGTCCTGTTTATCCTGCTCGGTTCTTTGTCTTAAAAAAAAAAAAAAAAAACCTGAAGCCTCTAAGATAATTCAATTATATCATTAATGGTAATATCAATACTTTTAGGACTGAATGTATGTAATTTGTAAGCTAATCATTAAGAAATACAAGGCAAAAGATTATCCACCTGGATTTGGACTTTCCACGGTGCTCAGATTACAAACTGCTGGCTTTATTTTATAGGGTTTGATGGCATATTAAAAACATGCCTGAGAAAGAGGTGCTCTTTCAGTGGCATTTGGGGAGTGAGGCTGCTAGGGCTAATCTGTCCCTTTTGGGACAATAAAATTATGATTGCAACTATCATTTATTTCCACTTAGTTCAGCTACCTCTTTTTAAAAATACCAGAAGTTTATTTAACTTGAGGCCTCATACTAAAACACCACACACATTAGAAGATATATATATATATATAAAAAGATTACTTAAGAAACAAAATCCACCTCCCACAACAGAATGTCATGAGTTGTAACCAGTTTGCTGGCACAGCTAGCTCTCTGACGGTGAAATAACTAGTCCTACTGGGACCATGCTAAGCACTAGGCACAGGGACTATATGCACCTTATGGGCATTAGCTGTTTTAAACCTCCCAAATTCCAGATAGGTAGCTTCTTTTATTATTGCTAATTCATCAAGGAGGAAGGAAGTACAGAAGTAATATGAGGAAGTCAAGTTTGTACAACTAGAAATAGCGGGACCAAAGTTAAACTCAGTTTTCACAGATTTCAAAGTAGTGTTCTAACCAGTCCATCCTAAAAGTCCATCCTACTGCTCATAAAAAATATGTAGGTAGAAAAAGAATGGTTTTCAGATTTTACAGTCTCTTTTCACTAAGGTCTGAGTGAAACCCTAAGTCAGGGCATTAAAGGAAGTATGCCGTTGTGGTCCTTTTCTTCCATTATCATCTTGCAGGTTTATTATCCACTGCTCATCTTCTGTGCGCCATGCCAATCCATATCCCATGCCGATCCAGTCAATTTCTTCCATCAAAGCTGATATGCAGACAGCCAAGAAGTCTCAGCTCTCTGCTGGCAATTGCTCAAAGTCCTGTATGTATTGTAGAGAATTATCATCGAATCATTAATGTAGCAGTAATTACATTCTTTGTTGCTTTAGTTTTTGTCTGTTTTGTTTTGGGAAGCTACTACTGCATACAATAGCATACATTCCCTGTGTGGAATTTGCATTGCAAAACATACATGTTATAAGTATGTCTGTGTGTGTGATTCTGTGTGTGGAGGTTTTTTTTTTTTTAACACCCCAAGTGTAATATAAACTACTTTGGCTTTTAGCAAGAACAATTTTTGGGCTGAGAGCTCCCTCAAAAAGTTTCACTAATTGTAAAAAAATTCCCCCGGTTACTTTTTATTTCATACTATTAAACATTTTACTTGGTTAAAGCAACTTGTTTAAAGAAAACCCAAAATCTAAACAATTTCATGCACACGTACATGCCATATAAACACACACACATAAAACAAAAAGGAAATTAAATTTTTTAAATGAATCTCTGTATTAAATTGAGTACCTTTCTAGCTTTTCTCAACATCATATGCTACTATTTAATACATGGGATGATTTGACATTTTTTAAAGATAAAATTGTTGCCATATTAGAGATAATATTTAATAATTAAAAAAATTGTTTTTGTACTTGGCCTGTCATGGCATGGTGCCCAGCACTCTGATGTATATTTTTTTATTTGTTTATGTGTTTGTATAAATAGCAATGATTTATATGAAATAGCACATGGTGGGAAAATTCAGTAATGAGAAAATTTCAGCAGGCTTTTTTCAGATTTCTTCAGAAGAAAAAACCAACAGACATGTCCGCTATCATAAGGGCAATGAGAATATTCACTAATGATATAAAAATAGTGTTTTAATTATTGCAGTTTTTACTTCACTAAAAGCAATATGCTACTGCATTTTATTTGCATTCTCTATGAGGCCATTCAGGCTTAACAAATCTGAGATAAATTAAAGATATTGAATGTAATGGGAGAATTTTAGGATTCCATAATTGCCCCTATGGTGAATTTGGGGATATACAGGCCAATGGCAACATCCCAAATGAGTTTTTAATATATACACGTATGAAATAGCCTCATTATTCTCCATCTTAGAAGTCAAGAATTTGCATATTGTACTATCCTTTTGTTCCTTTTGGAGCCCTGGTGGTGCAGTGGTTAAGAGCTCAGCTGCTAACCAAAAGGTCGGCAGTTTGAATCTATCAGCCATTGCTTGGAAACCTTATGGGGCAGTTGTACTCTGTCCTGTAGAGTTGCTGTGAGTAGGAATTGATGGCAGTGGGTTTGGTTTTGATTTTTGCTCCTCAGTCTAACTTGAATCCAGTTATGGGAAGCCACATGTGAAGTGTCTGCGTCAAATGATATATCATTAAACAAAGCACAGGCAAATCACGCCATCTATATTGTGAAGGAATTCAAACTTCTGAAAATTCAGATAAATATCAGCATTAGGCTTAGAAATTATCAAATATGTAATGGAGGAATTCATTCACCAGGTACAGGATAATGGTGGAGAATGGTTGGGCAAAGAGACTAAAAGTTTTCAAGTAGATAAAAGGAGTTAAAAGGAGAAACTTCCGAAATACACTCATATACATAAAACGTTCATCCTTCTCAGGGTGACATGATAAATATCTCTACAATTATGAACAATGGATTCTTATCAAAGTCCCAGAAGTTCTTTTATAGTGCCCATCAGAATGAGGCATGGTGTAATGTTGGCTAAGCATGAGATCTAATCTCCTATCTATGTTAACTTTCACAAGTGGACTCTTAAGGGCACATTATATCACTTCCTAATGATTTTTCTTATCAGTTTGGTAAGTCAGGCAATAGTTCCTAAAATAAAAATCAATACACTTCATGCAGGCTGTCTTGATACTGATTTAGCAAAATCCCAAATAAGAGCACTAAGCTCACTGATGAGACTGTGCTTGGCTTAACTACTCCAGTGTTTATTGCATACCTCTTACTAAGTTTCACCACTACTCCCCAGAGTCAGATTTGCAAAGTGCAAACTGATCAGAACATTTATTGGGTGGTTATTAATGCTTAAGTTATTTCAAATATTTTAGTGATTAAATTTCAAATCAACCATTAAAATGAGTGAAGGAAATAGAAATAGATAAGAGCATATTTTACTTAATTTGGACATTTGCCTGCTCTAAAAAAACAGAGCCCCAATTTTTAAGAATGCAATATGTAAGATAAAAAAATAAAATGCAGATAGAATAAACTAGACGACTCCTTTCGGAAAAAAAAAATGCATACGATTAATTAGACAATTGGACTCTGATTTAAAGTTTTTTATTTTAAAATCTGAATTTGATAAGAAATTTTGGCAGGATTACTGAAAGTAGAAAATAAGCAGTGAAATATTCCTAGAAAAAGATAAAAATTCTGTTACATAATCTCATTTTATCCTATTCACTTTACATTGGTGTCATATGCCAAAACTATGCAAAAAACTTATTTTGCACTTTAAAACTATGTGAATCCTCCTGCCCTTTATTAACATACCATATATCTCTTTGTTCTGCACATGACTCCTAAAAATCCACCTCCTCCATAAATCCATCATAGATTGATCAGAAAGAGATTAATGATTTCTGGTAGATTCAATTTATCTCAACTTCGAAGTCCAAGTTCTATCCTCCTTGTTCTTCTACCACCAACAAAAAAAATTTACACTTGATTTCGTTCCAATTTGCAATAGACCAGACGGAGTGTGAATAATTTTACTGTCTCCGTATGCATCTGTGTAACATTCTTATTCTGTTGTTCATATTTATTTATTTGTTTTTCTGTATCAGTGTAACTTGATTCAGATTCTAAATCTTTATAAAATTGAAATCCTCTGAAAGTACAGCTTCAGCATTATTATGGATTGAATTGTATCCCCCAAAATGTTGTGTTATAAATCCTAACTTCTATGCCTGTGGTTATAGTCCTATTTGGGAATGGGTTGTCTTTGTTATATTAATGAGACAGGATTAGTGTAGGGCGTGTCTTCAGTCAATCTCTTTTGAGGTATAAAAAAGCGTGTTGAGTGGATTCTGACTCATAGTGACTGTATAGGACAAAAACTGCCCTACAGGGTTTCCAAGGAGTGACTGGTGGATTCCAGCTGTGAAGCTTTTGTTTAGCAGCTGAGCTCTTAACCACTGTGCCACCAAGGCTCCCATAAGCAGAGTAGAGATGGGGAAAGAGAGATGCCAACCCACATTAAGATCACCCAGAAGCAGAAGCTCAGAAGAGACAAGGACCTTTCCCTAGAGCCTACAAAGACGGAAGGCCTTCCCCTGGAGCTGGTACCCTGACTTTGGACTTCCTGGGCTCCTAAACTGTGAGAAAATAAACTTCTGTTTGCTAAAGCCATCTACTTGTGGTATTTCTGTTACAGTAGCGCTAGATAACTAAGAAAAGCAAAAACGTAACAAAATTTCATCCATTTATTCAACAAAAATTGAGTACCTGTTGTGTGTCAGAAATTGATCTAGATGTTAGGAATACAAAAATTAATGAGACATAGTCCCTGATCTTAATATATTTACTATAATGGTACCAAGAGAGAAAAAAAATGCAAACAACTATGTATTAGCTTTCATTAGATAATGCTACAGTAACAAAACACTGAAATCTTGGTCTTACAATGCCTTATTTCTCATGTTAAATATTGATTATGGTGGCTGTGAGTTGGCTATGCCTCTGCCTCACATATCTTCTCCATTTCAGGATAGAGACTAAAGGAGAAGCCTATATTTGAGACACACCATCCTTGTAGCCAGGGGAAGAAAAAGAAGTGGTTCTTAAGCTTCTAATCAATGTGATATAGGTAACCTCCACTCAAATGCCATTGACCAAAGTAAGTCATGTGACCAAGCTTGATGTCATTACCAAAAAACCAAACCTGTTGCCTTTGAGTCAATTCTAACTCATAGCGACCCCATAGGACAGAGCAGAACTGCCCCATAGGGTTTCCAAGGAGCAGCTGTAGGAGTTTTCAGGGTGACAAGATGGGAAAGGTATTCTAAGTAGAGGGTAAAGGTGTACATTTGCAAAGACACAAAGAAAGGAATGATCCCATCTTGTTCAGGAAATGATGAACTGTTCACCACGATTGTGACATTCGATTGTTTCTTGTCGTGGTGGTCAGAGGTTAAATGCAATCTAGGAAAACTTGACCTTATCATTTAAGAGATATGTTGCCCCTGTATGTTGCATTTTAGCAGGGGAGTGATTGTGTAAAACTAATTGGGGCAAGTCAATTAATTGATGTTCTAGGCTCTCAGATTCTTAAACTGTAAAGTGGGATTTTTGGGCCAAATTACATGTCAGGTTCTTTCCAGGCTTTAAGTTCAATGATTCTATATTGTTTTAAATACTACTCAATTAAGATGATACAGAGTTAATAAAAACACTTCAAGATTTCATTTCAAGATTTGAATTTCCAAAATCTCAAACTTGAAATAAAAATTTTCTCCCTTTTTTGACAAAGGTGCTCATAATCACTGTCCAAAAAACAATTACACGTCCTGCTCCAGAGAGATAGAAGGAGGAATTTAACTGATAAATTTTTATTCTGGAACCTTTGTTCTTTGTATATGAACATGTAGTCTTTGTATTTATCCATAAGCTTATAAATAATCAATTAATAAACATGATTCTTGTATCTATCACTTAAAAAGTCAAGTAGAAATTGTGTATTGAGCTTATAATTTCCTTCTCTTTTTTGGAAAACAAGATTTAGAAAAACATTATATTAAAGTAATTAAATATCATAGGTTATCTGATTCACACACAACTGGGCAAATCTCTACATTTCATTTTAACTTTTTGAGTGTTCTGAATCTGCACTTTCAGAAGTTATAAACATCTGACTCACTGGCTACCAATTCATCTTTTTTTGTGTTTCATCCATCAATGGCCATAGGAATTAAAAGTGGAGCCCAGTTCAGCACAAAATATGAATCTAGTTACATGAACCTTTTTTTAAGCTCAGTGATAAGTAAAAAGCATTCATACCCATTGAATATCTTATCTCAGTGTTTGAATGAGGTCGGATGATGGTCTTGCAAGAGAGATTATTCAACATAGTCTGTAATTTTTATTTTTAAGTTGAAAAGCATCCTGCAATATGGCAATGATAATGGGTTTTATATACTCTTGAAGGCAGTCAGTAGCTCTTTAAAAACGCCCTGGAATGGATTGCTCTTTTCTTCCCAAATGACAATTATAATTTTTTTAAAAACCTACATTGACAATGGATTTAGTTTGCATATATTAATATTCACCCAAATTGTCTATTTTGGATATTAAATAAATAAGTATAGGACTTGAGCACATGAAACAAGCTCTGAGTTACTGAAATTCATGAATAAGTCTCACTGATTGTACCTCCCTTTTTCTACATCAGAATATGTCTAGGAGGTGTGAAGAAGGAAAGATTTTCTTACATAATCACAATACCATTCTCATATAATAAAAATACTATTTTTTTATTTAAGAACTTTAGAAGGCAACTCTTCTCAAATAGAAACTTGCTAAAATTAAAGATTTCTAATTGTGTTTTTAGGCATTGGTCTTCTGGATATGTTTTCAATAAATATTTTGTGAAACAAAACTCATTCTTGTTAAGCATAATTACTGATATTCAAAATCATCAAAGAGATCAAAACTAACAAGGAATTTTTTAACGACATATAGTTTAAGGAAGCTTTACAAATTTTCAAGTTTATCAGGTTTAGATAATGTTAGCAATTCACAACTGAGATGTGGAACTCAAGCGCAGTATCTGATACAATGCACAGAATGTGACTATCCACAATGAAATCGGAGGTATTAACCTTCTCTTTGTCACAGGCCTCTAAAGACTTTAATTAACTAATCAAAGTAACACAAAATTTAAAAAGTCAAGACATGATATTTTAATAAAAACATTTTTCAAAAGACATTGATACATACCAAGAAATTCATTACTTCTTTTCTTGGGACCATTGGGCTTCTATATTGTGATCATTTACTGCGTGCTAAATAGTTACCAGGCATGATTTCTGATCTTCCTAACAATCCTAGGAGGTAGCTATTACTAACCTCACTTGTGGATATTTCTTAACTGAAGCTCAGAGACAGAAATTAGTATGCCCAAGGTTGGTTGTGGAGCAGAGATTCAAACTAACTTCTGAGCAATTCTAATGTTGGGATGTTTTTGAAACATCACAGTTTTACAGATATTAATACCCTAATCATCTAAGTCATGTGGGCCAGTCACTTTACACATATTTTAGAACCACATCTCATTAGTTGTTTTTTCTTTTTTTTCTCTCTCTCTACAAAATCTCTCGCACCTATTTCCTTGAATCTTTGACATCGATTCTGACCTAATTTAAACCCTTTATATTTTGCATTAACTTCTTTAATTAGTTCTGTTATCAAACATATATTAAATAATTAATGATATATCTCGTGCTGTGTACTAAGGGATGAGCCCTGGTGGTGCAGTGGCTAAAAGTGCTTGGCTGCTAATCAAAAGTTTGGCAGTTCAAACTCACAGGTTGCTTTGCAGGAGAAAGACGGAGCAGTCTGCTTCTGTAAAAATTTACAGCCTTGGAAACCCTATGGAGCAGTTCTACCCTAGGGTCACTGTGAATCAGCATCAACTTGATGCCAGCACCGTGTATGTACTAAAGGAGAAGCCCTGGTGGCATAGTGGTTAAGTACTTGGCTGCTAACCAAAAGATGTGCAATTCGAAACCACCAGGCCCTTTGTGGGAGAAAGATGTGGCAGTCTGCTTCCATAAAGATTACAGCCTTGGAAACCCTGTGGGGCAGTTCTATTCTGTCCTATAGGGTTGCTATGAGTCGGAATCTACTCGATAGCAACGGGTATGTACTAAAGGAAGGTGCCCTGGTGCTCAACGCTAAAGCACTTAACTGCTAACCAAAAGGTCAGTGGTTTGAACCCACCAGCGGATCCACGGGAGAAAAGACCTGGTGATCAGCTCCCATAAAGATTACAGCCTTGGAAACCTTATGGGGCAGTTCTACTCTGTCATATAGGGTCGCTGTGAGTCAGAATTGACTCAATAGCACTCAACAACAGCAACAACATATATTAAAGGTGAAAGGATAAAAAGGTGTTTTTCAAAATTGACCCTGAAATTCTTTGACACTCTCCCCATCAAATGGTGGGGTCTTTGTCCCCTCTTCTTGAATTTAGGTTCTGTGACAGCCTGCCCAAGAGAATATGGTAGAAATGACTCTGTGCCTGTCTGGGCCCAGGGCTTAAGAAACAGGAAGCTTCTATTTCCTGGATGAAGGGATGAAGCCAAGGTCACGTGGAGAGGCCAAGACTGCCCCAGCTCAGGTCTCAGCCAACAGCCAGAATCAACTACGAGGTATGTGATTGAAAAGTCTTTGAAACAATTCTATGCCCAGGCTCCAGTTAAGAATCACCCAACCGAGCACAGTCAACCGCTAGAACTATGAGAGATAACAATAGAATACTTGTTGCTGTTTTAAGTCACTAAGATTCAGGGTGACCTGTTATGCAGCAATAAATAACTGGAACAGATGACTAAAAACAAAAGCTTTGCCAAGTCTGGTGCAAAACGAAGACATAAAAGAAATGAAATGAAAAATTTTCATTCTTCAAAATAACCTCAGGAGCGAGCCCTATATATGTCAGGGAGAAATGCATTGATTAGCTGCTGAGTGGACATTTGAGGTAGGCGTATTTTGGCCACATTAGGGCAGAGGTGGGGAGGCATTTTTACCGGTTAGAGCTACTAGGGAAGTCTTAGGGCATTTTGGTTAGGAGGAACAGTTCTTAGGTTTCATTCACCACTCTAATAACTGTTTTTAATACCAGTCCCATTCTCTTTCTTAAGCTCGTTTTCTGTTCTTTTGATTTTCAAAGACATTCCCATTCAGAAGAGAGTTTAAAGTAGCTGCTGATTCTAGGTATTTTAATTCTCTTAGATTAACGATATGATGGACAGGAGAAGGAGATGGGGAATTCTAGGAATGAAACCAGGTGCCACTGCAGGAGAGGCCCAGGCCAGTGGAATTTCTTCAGGCTGCATTATATTGGTCAGTTCGGGATAAGGCACATTCTTTCAAGAATTTTCGAACTATCCCAATACAGATTTCAAATAAGTTTGGGGAACTATTTATCCTAAATAAACTTGTGTCTTCTACAATATTGCTGTTTCCAGGAAAAGGAGATTTGTGCCAATGTAAAATAGAAAACAGTACAGTGTATCCATATGCACCTTCAACAAAACTGAGTCAAAATTCAAAATTTTATTTTCGTCTAATTTCTCTGTCCCATTAGATTGCTTTGCTGATTCAGAAAAATCACAGCATGTATCAGATTAGCATCTCATTTCCCTGGCATGTTAAACAACAGAAGACTGGCTTTTTTTAGTGCACTCCAGAATTTTTAAATGATTGGCTAAAATAACAAGCACCTTCTATGTTTATTTGCTAACTGTGCCCTCTGCCTGTAAAGTATTTTCATAAATGACATTCTATCAGTTTTTTTTTTTAAAGTTGCTGTAAAAAAATTAGCAGAGTACACTTACAAAAATACCTTGCAGTGGGGGAGGGCATGGTTGGCAAACAAGCGTAAAAGATGTGTGCTATGTGCATTAAAATACTGTATTATGACAAAGAAATAAAAATAGTATAAAAGAGATTAAATAATAAATGTTTAATTTCATTTTTAAAGTGAATGTAAACCTTGAAAATATAAACAAACGTAATTGTAGGTGGTTTCCCATGTTAGCTGAATGTATCCAGATACATGGCACATTCACACATTCATAAGAGAAGTCACATAATCTGAAGAGATGAAATTATCTAAAAAATTCAAAGTAATAGTTTATGTAATTATATTGAATCGGAGAGGTCTTGTTACTTTGTTCATGGCTGGGGAAGAAACCTTGTGTAGTACTGAAATGAAACATTATTACCGTCTCACTTATTCGCTCTTGGAATTGGTTTAGTGATTACTTCAACGTCGACATTAGTGAAAAACATTTGACATCTGGCCTAGAAAATCAGACAGTAGACCACAGAGACTTTGATTAAAAACTTCATGTAATTTTCTCCAATCAGTAGCTTGGCCTGTTCTTTTATCAGAGTGAAGGTTGCTCTCATCACCTGCAAATTTATACTAAGGCTTTAAACAAACAAGCATGAAACTTTTACATAAAAATCCCCTCTCCTGAAGGAATACTTACAGAGGAACTTGATGACTTGCCGTGCTGAAAATTTGATTTCTTCAGTGTGAAACAAGCCTGGAATCTTTTGTATTTTTATTATTATTTTTTATTCCAATATGTGTATGCTTGTTTATGTGGTGTTTAGCCTTCATCACATAAAGCGTTTTTGGGAAAACTCTACAGTTGGTGCTATTGCTTGCTAGAGAAAGAAAGAAAAAATTTTTTCTTTCACATCACCTGTGTGCCAGGGACTATTCTGAAGTCAGAAATCATGCAAGCCACTAGGGTTCTGTATGTTTAACCTCCTATAGAGCAGAGCCATTCCCATTATTGAGAAGAATGAACCCTTAGCGACACAACAATACAGATCCTGAAATGAACTGCACTGCAGTATCGCCATGAATTAAAGTCTCCATCAGAGGCTGTAGCTTTTGGCATCAGAGAGCAGGGACTTCGATGAAGTCGAGCAAGGAACTCTGCAGTAATGAGCCATCCTGCTGCCTTTTCTCTATGAAGACAATTTATATGATGAAAGTTGATAATTAACTTATGTCCAACAAATGAAACCCAATATATCTGTTTTCAGGTCAGAGGCAGTGGCTGCAGTCTCCCAGAATATGCTACCCCATCCACCAGTTCCTTGACAAGGACACAGTCCCTGCAAATACAGTGTCACAGTAAATTTGCTTATCTCTTAAGAACAACGAGGTGTGCTATAAAATATGTATATACTATCAAAACATTCATAATAAAATCCTAATAAAATTAGAAAGTTGGAATAAAAGGAAATCATGGTCTTCAATTGTATGCCTTGAAATTACCTTCCATAATGGCTGATACATTATATATGTGCTGATGATTACATATATATTTATAATACTTCAATCCATCAGTACACAATTGGCTTCCCAGGTTCAGTTTCCAAGGAAGGAAGACAGTATGATGAAGTAAAAACCAACTTTTCCAATTCTATAACTTTATCTTTCATGGTTTACAAATTGTCATTGCACTATCATACCCTGGAGAATATGAAATCTACTCAATGATTAAAGATACAGTCCAAAAAAAAAAAAAAAAGAAAAGAAAAAAAAAAAAGGATTTCCTTCTTGATACTACCTGAAATAGCAAGGTGAAAAACAGAAACACTTGGATCATTTTTCAAAATGTCAATGTTTTATTTAAACCTGCCTGGGGCTGATCTTTGCACTCAATCCGTGTACATGGCATGGTATTAGAATTACAACTCCGGGATGGAAAGAAATAAGAAGTACAAGGCAAATTTTGCATCACAAGTTGTGACCATTTCTTGATACATACTTACAGCAGTCATTTATTGGTCCATTGGCCTACATCCTCATGAAATCAGATTGCATTTTTGGAAATCAGGCAGAGAAATAAAATCTGCTCTCAAAGATGGATATCTATTGGGAAACACTTTCATTATGTGAGTGGTATAAGAAGTATTCTGCTGGAAAAAAACGATTTGTTCCATGGAAAAATGCATCTAGAGGAAATTGATGTTTAGTTACTCATATCAACCATGCTTATAAAATAAGAAATTCTAGGTTTTTATCATTTACAAACATTAACTTATTAATCTTTTCCAGATATACTTGTTTATAAAATGACATAAGAAGTTTAAAACAGCTTCTCACAATTCCTGCCTTTCGAATACAAAATTTATTTTGACAAATTATTTAACCCATCTTTTACAATTTCAGGTTAACTCATTGAGGTCTTAACACTAGACATATTTCCAAGAAAGCAAAATTTTATGTAATTTTATTAAAAGTATTTCTTTTCTAATTAAAGTTATGGTTATGTTATCAGAATAATAAAGTAGGTAATGATCAGTTTTGCAGGCATGTTTGAGGAGAACTTAAACCATATTCTGACAGGTAAATTGATGTTAGGATAAGCTGGAAATTACCAAAATGCCTTAGTTCTAAATCCCCACTCATGGGATTTTTGTAAGTAATCAATTAAATATACCTATTTCAGGTAATGGAGTCCAAAATGAGACATGATCTTACTGTATTTTCTAGTCTCTTGCCCATCTTTAACTGATGCACATTGTAAAATCATACATTTACTAGTTTATAAAATGAATCCCTTAGGCCTAAACAAACCATTACGTTTTTTATTATGCTTTGCCCTTGTCTGTAACCAAATGCATAATTTATGAAATTCTGTGGTGTACAAAGATATTGAATCCTGCTCCCTGTTGTTTAAAATTGCTCAAATAAAAATGCCCTTTGTTTAAAAAAGAAATTAAATTTGAAAAGCAATTATGCAGGCCTTTCTACTGCAGTATAACTGGGTAAGTTTGGACCACCAACCTTTACATTAGTTGAGTGCACCTAGGGACTTTGGTATATATTAAGTGGTCAATAAATATATATTTCACAGATGAATGAATTGTAAGAAAGACAACCATTGCAACATATATACAGGCATACCTCCTTTTGTTGCGCTTAGCTTTATTGCGCTGTGCATATATCCCATGCTTTATTTATTGAAGTGTTGTGGCAACCCTGCGTCGAGCAAGTCTATTGGCGCCATTTCCCCCACAGCATGTGCTCACTTTATGCTTCTATGTCATGTTTTGGTTATTCTCACAATATTTCAAACTTTTTCATTATTATTATATCTGTTATGGTGATCTGTGATCAGTGATCTTTAATGTCACTATTATAATTGTTTTGGGGGGGCATGAACTGCTCTCATATAATACAGCAAACTTAACTGATAAATACGTGTGTTCTGACTGCTCCCCCAACCAGCAGCTCCCCCATCTCTCTCCCTCTCCTCAGGCCTCCTTATTCCCTGAGACATGACAGTACTGAAATTAGGTCAATTAATAACCTTACAATGATCTCCAAGAAGTCAAGCGAAAGGAGGAGTCACATATCTCTCACTTTAAATCAAAAGCTAGAAACGATTAAGCTTAGTGAGAAAGGCATGTCGAAAGCCAAGACAGGCCAAACGCTAGGCCTCTTGTGTCAAACAGCCAAATTGTGAATGTGAAGGAAAATTTCTTGAAGAGAATTAGAAGTGCTGCTCCACTGAACACGAATGATAAGAAAGCAAAACAGCCTTATTGCTGATACGGAGAATGTTTTCGTGGTCTGGAGAGAAGATCAAGCCAGTCACAACATTTCCTCGAGCCAAAGCCTAGTCCAGAGCAAGACCCTAACTCTTTTCGATTTTATGAAGGCTGAGAGAGGTGAGGAAGCTACAGAAGAAAAGTCTGAAGCTGGCAGAGGTTGGTTCATGAGGTTTAAGGAGAGAAGTCTTCTCCATAACATAAAAGTACAAGGTGAAGCAGTAACTGCTGATGTAGAAGCTGCAGCAGGCTCTCCAGAAGATCGAGCTGAGGTCACTGACGAAGGCAGCTCCCGTAAACAAATTTCCCATGGAGACAAAACAGCCTTACACTGGAAGAAGACGCCACCTAGGACTTCCATAGCCAGAGAGAAGGCAATGCCTGGCTTCAGAGGTTCAATGGACGGGTTGATTCTTTTGTTTGGGGCTAATGCAGCTGGTGACCTTAAGTGGAAGCTAGTGCTCATTTCCCATTCTGAAAATCCCAGGGCCCTTAAGAATTATGCTAAAACTACTCTGCCTGTGCTCTATAAATGGAACAACAAAGCCTGGACGACATCACATCTGTTTACAACATGGTTTACTGAATATTTTAAGCCCACTGTTGAGACCTACTGCTCAGAAAAAAAAAGATTCCTTTCAAAATATGACTGCTCATTGACAGTATACCTGGTCACCCAAGAGCTCTGTGGAGATGTACAAGATTAAGGTTGTTTTCATGCCTGTTAACACAACATCCATTCTGCAGCCCATGGATCAAGGGGTAATTTTGACTTTCAAGTCTTATTATTTAAAAAATACATTTCGTAAGGCTATAGCTGTCATAGATAGTGATTTCTCTGATGGATCTAGGCAAAGTAAATTGAAAACCTTCTGGAAAGGATTCATCATTCTAGATGCCATTAAGAACATTAGTGACTCATGGGAGGAGGTCAAAATATCAACAGGAGTTTGGAAGATTTGATTCCAACCCTCATGGATGATTTTGAGGGGTTCAAGACTTCAATGGAGGAAGTAAATGCAGTAAAATGTTTGATAGCATGCTACAGAAAACTCTTTTGTAAAAGGAAGAGCCAATCAATGCATCAAAGTTCATTATTGTCTTGTAAGAAATTGCCGCAGCCACCCCAGCCTTCAGCAGCCACCACCCTGATTAGCCAGCAGCCATCAACACTGAGGCAAGACCCTCCACCAGCAAAAAGATTACCACTTGCTGAAGGCGCAGATGATCGTCAACATTTTTTAGCAATAAAGTATTTTTTAATTAAGGTATGTACATTATTTTTTAGACATAATGCTATTGCACACTTAACAAACTACAGTATAGTGTAAACATAACTTTTATATGCACTGGGAAACCAAAAAATTTGTGTCGCTCACTTTATTGTGATATTTGCTTTATTTGCAGTGGTCTGGAATCGAACCTGCAATATCTCCAATGTATGACTGTCGTCCTTGAGAGTATATTGGTTTGTCACGTTTAGGTGACTGGGAGAACAATTTGTGGAGGATAATCCTTAATTTTACTTTTAATCCCTTAAGGGCAAGCTGATAGTTGTCTATTTCTGAAAAATGTGGGGCAAACAAATAAACTAAAATATCTTATGACATGAAAAATAATCAAGTGCTACATTTTATGGTAGAGGAAATTGGAGAAAACAATAATCTAGAGAAATATGAATCCACTGGATCTTGGAAAAAGCATTTATTTAATTAGCTACATAGATAGATAGATATATAGATAGATATAGACTGATGCCATTGAATTGACTCTGACTCATGGAAATGTTATATATAACAGACCAAATGTTGCCTGTCTTGCGTTATCCTCATGACTGCCAATAATGTTGAAGTTCATATTGTAGCTCTTGTGCCAGTCCATCTCACTGATGGTCTCCTACACCCTCATTGACCGTCTACTTTACTGAATGTGATACTATCCCTCCTGATGACGTGTCCAAAACAAGTGAGTCAAACAATGTTTTGTTGTGATCCAAAAGGTTTTCATGGGCTAATTTTTGGAAGTAGATAGCCAGGTCTTTCTTCCTAGTCTTAGTCTGGAAGCTCCACTGAAAATTGTCCACCATGGTGTGACCCTGCTGGTATTTGAATTACCGGTGTCATAGCTTCCAGCATCACAGCAACACACCAGCCACTACAGTATGACAAACTGACAGGCAGTTGGTTATACCTAACAAGAATCCATGTCTCTTTAATACATACCATCACCACTCTGTGCACCCAAAGAGTATATAGAGAGGCTCTAATTAGAACTCTGCCCCTACTCTAATGGTGATATGATATGGTTACAACTAACTCTGGTGGAATCAGGGAAGGCATTTCAGAGAAACAGATGTTTAGAGTCAAGTAAACTGTAAAGAGGCTGAGGACAGGACAACTGGAATGATGACACCCCTCAAAATTGAGTAAACAATAAATGCTTCAAAGAAGCATCATAAAGACCTTGAAAAATGGGTGTCCAATTAGAAGAAATTTTGCATTAATTTAAAAAACCAAACCCAAACCTGTTGCTGTTGAGTCAATTATTAGGATAGCTAAATTTCTGTAACAATGGGACCCTAAAATGCAATCACTTGAACAAAAGTTCAATTTTCATATGTAACAACCTGAGCATAAGCAATTGAGGGGTGACATGGTCATCACATGGTGCAGGACCAAGCTCCTTCTGTCGAGATGCTCAGCCATTCTCAATCAATAACCTTTACTTCAGGTTTTATGATAACTGCTTCAGTTCCTGTCATTACATCTGCATCCAGTCAGTGGGAAGGAGATATGCGGGCAGTAGAAAGCGTTCTCTAACATCTTTCACAGTTTTACTTTCATTCTTTCTATTCACCTTATTTCTTATTATTGCCAAGCAGAATACCTCAGCTACTCTTTCTTCATTCTTTCCCTTCAAGACCATGCCAAAGCCCTGGGGATTTAAATGTCACCATGAGCACAGAAGGTGCTGGTGCAGTGGTTAAAGCACTTGACTGCTAACCAAAAGGTCAGTGGTTTGAACCCACCAGTTGCTCTGTGAGAGAAAGATGCAGCAGTCTGCTTCCATAAAGATGGCCTCGAAAACCCTATGGGGCAGTTCTACTCTGTCCTGCAGGGTCGCTATGAGTCAGAATTGACTCTACAGCAATAGGTTCGATTTTGTTTTTTTTATGAGAACATAAGGGAGCCCTGGTGGTAGAGTGGCTAAGCACCCAGCTGCCAACCAAAAGATCAGTGAACCCACCCACTGCTCCATGGAAGAAAGATGTGGCAGTCTCCTTCTGTAAAGACTACAGCTTGGAAACCCTGTGGGGCAGTCCTACTCTATTCTACAGGATCACTATGAATCGGAACTGACCTGATGGCAATGGGTTCGGGTTTTTGGGGCTTTTTTTTGGTATGGGCACAGAAAACTGGGAACCAGAACTCTTGATTCACTTTCAGATTTTCATATTACTTCACTCCTGTTTCCAAAGGAATGAGATGAGAACTGTGGATAACAAGATTCTTGTTTGAAAGACGTTACCTAAATGAGGATTACTATTATTATTTATAGTGAGAGGTTTGAATTTATAGCTCATTATTGCCAAGCTGCTATAGCTTCATTATGGCTGGGAAAGGGGTTCCTAATGAACTGCAGTCGTTTCCTCCCCTTTTAAGTATAATTACAGCGTGACTGGGGAAAAAGGCAGATTGAAACCTCTCCTTAAGGCACATGTGATGCTAGCAGGGTACAGCTGATTGACAAAACCACGTTAACAAGTTATCCTGATGGTGTCATTGTGACTCAGCTAAGAAAGATCTTTTTTTTTGCCTGTCTTGCACCTCATCAAGAAAATTGTCAGTGAAATTCTGGTGCCAGGATCTTTATTATTGGAGGTAATGTGTGGAAGAGTAAGAAAACAACATGATTTATACACACTGAGCTGAGCTTTTAGTGGGAGAAATTAAAAACAGAACTGATTTTTCATCTACCTGGAATGTATGTGCAGCCTTGATGGTGCAGTGGTTAAGATCTCAGCTGCTAACCAAAAGGTCGCTAGTCTGAATCCACCAGTCGCACCTTGGAAACCCTATGGGGCAGTTATACTCTGTCCTATAGAGTTGCTATGAGTTGGAATTGACTTGATGGCAATGGGTTTGGTTTTGGGTTTTGGAATGTATGTGAGGTAGAAATCAGAGATAGGAAAGAAACAGGAAATGTCCTAATGACATCAGACA
The DNA here is from genome assembly GCF_030014295.1 of Loxodonta africana. Lineage (NCBI taxonomy): Eukaryota > Metazoa > Chordata > Mammalia > Proboscidea > Elephantidae > Loxodonta > Loxodonta africana. The sequence continues at coordinate 55,628,204 of NC_087355.1, read as the reverse complement.
CTTTTATTCTTTCGGGTTATCACTTTCGCATGTTCTAAAGTAAGAGTGGAGCTTCTAGGAAGGCTATTTTGTTCCTGTGGGCAAAGCTGAAGGGAACAGAGTTCCTAAGACCAGGTACATTGTAGAACAACTTCTTGCTACTTTTCCTTCCTTCCCTCCCTCTCTGCTTTCCTCCCTCTCTCCATCATACCTCCCTTCTACCTGCCCTCTGTCCCTCCTTCCCTTCTTCTTCTTTTTTTTTGTTATGGCAGAGTTACATTAAAGAAGAAACAAAGTGAGAATTTCTCCAGCTTTCAAACCAGTAGAAAATAACATAAACATTTGTTGTATGAAACAAAAGAAGAGCCGTGTTTCATCGAGTATGTTTTTTCCTCGTTTTCCCAAAATCAGGACACCTCATAGGAAGAACCTCCTTGGCCCATTCTCCTTCTGTCATGCTTGACAGGGAAAAAGAACTTTGAATAGCTAATCATAGTAATAAATGTTGCTCTACTATAAATGTCTACTTTGGGTGTGAGGGCACAGTTATATTTAGAATACAACCCTAAAGGTAGACAATGGGAAAGGACAACTTAAAACTAATCACTACTTTTTTATAAAAAATGTAACACAGAATGTACTTTATGGTTCAATAATATGATAATTTCTATCTACATATATTTGATATAATTAAATATATAAATACATAGGATTAGAAAGGTAGATAGATATAGAAAGGCAGTTTGATAAAAGTTACACTGTGTCTGACCTTGGTTTCATTACTCCTACACTGTTAGTGAGAATACAAAATGGTACACCTACTTTGGAAAACAGTTTAATGGTTTTATTTAAAGTTAAACATACACTTACCATCTGACCTAATAATTTATCCTAAGTATTTACCCTAGAGAAATGAAAACATATTTCAACACAAGGACCTCTAGGTAAATAGTCATAGCAACTTTTCACAAAATCCACAGACTAGAAACAGCCTAAACATCCATCAACTGATCGATGGATAAAAATTTGTGTTACATCCATATGATGGAATACTATGCAGCAATTAAAAGATACTACTGATACATGTGATACCATGGGTGAATGTAAAAATTATTTTGCTAAATAATGTAAGCCAGACACAAACGCTATAATATCATTTGCTTTCATTGTATGACATTCTGAAAAATGACAAAGCTAAAGTGACAGAAAGCAGATTAGTGGTTGTCAAAGGCTGAACAGGAAAGGGCACAATAGAACTTTTTGGAGTGATGGAAATGCTTTATATCATGATTGTATATAGTTGTCATAACTAATTGAACTATACATTTAAATTGATGAAATTTACTGTGATAAAATTATAGCTCAATAGACTTGACTTAAAAAAATCCCAGCCCCTTAGAAAACACCAAATTCATTTATAAATTCAACAAATTTATATTGAATGCTAAGTGCAATTCTGAGTGCTATAAATACAGTGGTAGACAGCAGATAAAAAACAATGTAGAATATCAAAGAAGACATTTAGAGCATTGACTTGCTTATGGATTATATGTGATGAGGAGAGGAATAAGAGGAAGTGAGAAATTAATGATAATTTTTTTTCTAGATAATAAATATCAATTCAGCTATTAATACCAAACTTACACTATCCCAATACCTACACAAGTAGTTAAAATAAAGGATCTAAATTTTAATTTCTTTTCTAGTCTCCAATGGGCTAAATACCATGTTGGGTCTATCTATAGGATTATAGTACCATAGAGTTTCTGATGTTAATTCCTTTGAAAAGGATTATAGAAATTTAAACTTATTATAAACATGAACATTTTTCACAGTTACAGTATGTGATAAACCAATGCAATAGATCTTTACCTCCCAAGTACTTTAGAATCCTAGAAACAGATTATTAGAAATGGAAGAGATTTTAGAGCTTCCCTTGTCCAGTGTCCACATTTTAAAATTAAGATAATAATTGCATATAAATATCTGCAGATTCACTTACAGCCTTATATTTCTGAATATTCTTACTTGAGAGTATATATGGGCTTTGGTGAAATAAATGTTCAGTTTTTATGCAGGAAGGATTATGAAATAGTTTTCAAAGTGGTGTCTTCCGTAGACTTTTTCTTTTGAAGATGACTAATTTCAGTTGTGGTTGCAAATTTTAACTTTGAAGCACATACGTATCATTCAAATAAATAATGAAAAATCAAAGGGACCTGCTAGAAGAAATAAGTAGTTCTTGATATCACATCAATGGAATGCTAGCATTATATCTGATACTGCCACATAGTAAGCACTCAGTAAATGGTAGCTAAATGACTGAATAAATCAAAAAGCTATTGTTTAACAATTGCACAGAACAGTTTTTTTACCCAAGAAGTAATTATTCCAATGGAAAATTTGCTTGGACTCAAGAAATCTTGGTTTTACTTTTGTCATTGGCACTAAGGACATCTGAGACAACATTTACATTTATACATCAGTGGCCTCCTCTGTAAAATAGTGTCCTCATCTGTAAAATAGTGATGAAAATGCTTGTTCTAAGTAATAGAGATTTGGTAATAGAAAATACAGTATGATTTAGTTAGAAGACCTTGATAAAATTTCTGTATTTTTATAAGGCATACAACTTGTTCAAGGTTTATATTAGAAAAATCAATCTTTAAGATTTCTTCTAACTCCAAGAGTTTTAGAAGTAGGCATGAACATCTTTATTGCTCATGCTCATGGAGAGTTTTGATCTTACTGAGAAGTCAAAATTTACTAATATTAATAAATATCAATAGTAGTAAATATCAATAGCAGTAAATAAATATCAATAGTAGTAAATTTTGACTTATCAGTAACATCAAAATTGTGTGTGTATACATACATATATATTATATTTATATTTTTTAACTTGGAACTAATATACTTTACTAGGCGAATCTGAAGTTTGGTTTGTAATTAATAAACACATATTAATTCATGGCTAGAGTTTTCAAGAACTCAGCAGGGAGTGAAAGCAACTTAAAATTAATATTGAATATTGTGGTGTAACAGATAGCTTTTGTGTGGCCTTTCTAGCCTTGGTCTTGTAACTACCATCCAGGTGACTGGACGGGGCTGTGCAGATATGGTAATCGTGGCCCATCAAACAGATTGGTCAGTTTTGCCATCCTGCTGAGCTTGAAATAAGCCACCCCAGAGGCAGGAGAGAGAAGATACCACAACCACCAAGGAAGAACAGCCAAGAGCCAGCATGTCCTTTGGACCCGGGATCCCTGCGCTGAGAAGCTCCTGGACCCAGGAGACTGAAAGTAAACCATAACCTTGAAGACAGCGAGACCCAGCAGCAGAAACCTGGCAGCAGAGGCCCAGCAGAAGAGGCCTAGTAGGAGGAGATGATGTAGTAGGCTTCCCGGTCTATGGAGCGAGAAAGCTGAGTGCCTTTGGGCAGAGGCCTACAGCCAGAGGCATGCCTGTGAACACAGCTGGGAAGAGACCATCCTGGTGGAAGAACTGTGTCCTTAAGTGTTCCTGTGCCTGAATTGCAACCTGTTAATTCCCTAATAAACCCCATAATCGTGAGTATGGTCTGTGAATTCTGTGTGGCCATTGCAGTGAATTATTGAACCTAGAGAAGTAGAGAGTGTTATGGGAGGAATGGTTGGTGTGAGAATTGGTAAACATGGTAGAGAAAGGAGGCATGTCTCACCCCCGCCTCATAGGAATCAGCCTTGGGCTGTTGATCTTGATTCTCCTTCCGCCTTGTGGGGTTGGAGGAGGTCAGACACTGCCCTCAAGCCGTTTTCACAAGCATGGAAAAAAAATCCTACGATGGGATCCTAGTGGCCAAGACACACAAAAATAAGTTTCTGAGCTACACACTATCAAAGGTTTAACTTTATTTTTGTTTAAACTAAATTATAAATATATACCTCTGAGGAAGTTTCTTCATCTATTCTCTCCTGTTACTCACATCACTTGTCTGTGCTTCCTCCCCACCTTTGGATCTTAGTACAGAGAAATACAGAATACAGAATTGGTCTACATTGTGCTGTTTCCCCTTAACAGATCAGAAGCAGGATACTGACATCTATTGAATAGCTGTTTGCCAGCCACTGGCCTAAGCATTTTGCATGTATCATCTTATTTAATCTCACCACAACCCCATGAGTTGGGTATTACCCTCATTTCACACTTACATAAACTGAGGTTTCAAGAGGTTAACAACTTTCCCAGGATCCCCCAGCTGTTAAAGGGTAGAAACCCCAAAAACCAACTCCATTGCTGTTGAGTTGATTCCAACTCATAATGACCCTATAGGACAGAGTAGAACTGCCACATACGGTTTTCATGGCTGTAATCTTTATGGGACTGACACATCTTTCTCCCGTGGAGCAGCTGATGGATTGGAACCACGGACCTTAGGTTAGCAGCCGAGCACTTAACCACTGTGCCACCAGAGCTCCCTAAGGGGCAGAACCAGGACTAAAACTCAGGTAAATCTGACTCCATCTTCAGAGCTCTAAATAATACACCAGTATTTTCTCAAAGCGTGGTCCTGGGGCCAGCAGCAGCAGCATTTCCTAAGAACTTGTTATAAATGGGAATTATTGGGTCCCATGACAGACCTATTAAATTGGAAACTCTGGAAACAGAACCTTGCATTCCGTGTTTAAGGAACCCTGGTTGCGCAGTGGTTAAGCACTCAGCTGCTAACCTGAAGGTTGGCAGTTGGAACCCACCAGCCGCTCTGTGAGAGAAAGATGTGGCAATCTGCTTCTGTAACGATTTATAGCCTTGGAAACCCTATGGGGCAGTTCTACTGTGTCCTATAGGGTCACTGTAAGTTACAATAGACTTGATGGCACCCATTACCAACAATAACATTCTGTGCTTTAACAAGCCTACTGGGTAATTCAAACGCAAAGTTTGAGAACCACTGAATTATGCTATATGCTATGAGTCTGAATCAACTGGAGGGCAATGGGGTTTTTTTTTTTTCTTTTTGGTTCCTCCATAATGGAGCTCTGGTGGCACAGTAGTTAAGAGCTCAGGCTGCTAACCAAAAAAGGTCAGCAGTTGGAATTCACCAGCCGCTCCTTAGAAACCTTATGGGGCAGTTCTACTCTGTCCTATACGGTCACTATGAATTGGAATCAACTCAACAGCAATGGGTTTGGTTTTTTGGTTCGCCTCCATAATAGCAGTGCGTTTGATGTTCACAGACAATTCATGTCGAAAAACCTTCATCATGGTATAGATGGTAGATTTCTTGGTAAAGAAGCTTGTCTTAGTTATCTAGTGCTGCCATAACAAATACAAGTGGTGGCTTTAACAAAGATAAATTTATTCTCTCACAGTCTAGTATACTAGAAGTCCAAATTCAGGGTGTCAGCTCCAGTGGAAGGCTTCCTCTCTTTGTCGGCTCTGGAAGAAGGTCTTTCTTGTCAATCTTCCACTGGACTAGGAGCTTCTCTGCGCAGGAACCCCGGGTCTAAAGGATGCACTCTGCTCCTAGTGCTTCTTTCTTGACGGTTTGAGGTTCCCAACTCTCCGATTGCTTCCTTTTCCTTTTATCTCTTGAAAGATAAAAGGCAGTGCAGGCCATACCTCAGGGAAACTCCCTTTACATTGGATCATGAATGTGACCTGGTAAGGGTGTTCTAATCCCACCCTAATCCTCTTTAACATAAAATTGTAATCACAAAATAGAGGACAACCACAGAATGCTGGGAATCATGGCCTAACCAAGTTAATACACACATTTTGGGGGGGACATAATTCAGTCCATGACGAAGCTCAGTAAATAAAATCCATAACACACATTCTTCTGAGAATAGGAGGCAAGAAGTTGGTTGGAATCTAATTATAAGGTAGAGTCTTTTGCACATCATTTTATTAATTTATTTCATTGGACTTAAAACCCTTTTCCAAGGCAAAACTGATTTGTTACCTATAATTTATGGGAAATCCAAGTATACATTAGCTGATTGATTTGACTGCAGCCTGTCAGGCTGTCAAGAATGAAAACAGGAAAAAAAAAAAAAAACCAAACCCAGTGCCGTCGAGTCATTTCCGACTCATAAACCCAGTGCCATTGAGTCGATTCCGACTCATATAGCGACCCTATTAACAGTAACAACCGGTAAAAAGCGTTTAGAAGGTAGATTTTCAACTGAATGCTCAGATACTCATAATTTTGACAATTATAAGTGGTAAGTGACTGGGGAGTGGGCAGGGAGAATTTAACTAAAAGGGAATCTGGCAAGATGGAGTGGGAGATACGCCCTTCCATGAAAGATTAAAATTCCAGCTACCTTGGTAGGCATGTGTGCCTCTGCCCTGCCCATCAACCAGTATCTGAATATCAGCGTCTAGTCAGTACGCTGTAAATAACCTATATTAATCTAGGGAATTTCATGCTATTGAAGTGAGCTCAGAAAAGCCAGTGTAGTGTTACTCATTTCAAAAAATAAGAGAGAGAGAAAACTAGAACACAGTTTCAGTGAAAACATGCTTCTTAATTCATACTAACTGCCTATTAGGATTGTGCTTACTGATGTGAAAGCCTTGGAAAAACTGTGTGAGATATCACATTAAAACAGGAAACAGATGGTGCTTAACTGGGTATGCAGGTGAGGAAGCAGGAGCTTCCTCATTTGGCTGTGGGGTACACAACAAGAACAGCAGCGACCTGTTTGTTCTTCAGTCCGAGTCCGAGGAAAATATCAGTATGTTTGTGAATTATTGTTCATCATGTTTAATATGTACTAATTTATTTCAACAGAATCTAACATGATAACAAGAATATAATCTGACCACAGATTCAGTGAATTGTGGTTTATTCCTGCTATTACAATAATTTCTGAATATCAAAACCGTTCCTTCTGGTGTTAATATACAGCATGAAAGAATCAGTGGAAATTTAACCATTTGCAAGTCAAGTTAATGCCGAAATAAACTAATTTATAGAATGTACTAAAACTGGATTGCTGGAAAATTTATGACAGGTAGTCATACAATAATAAAAAACCAAAGATTAATTAATATAAAAATTCTGGCTGTCATATTTCTTTAAGTCGAAATAATTTTAATTTTATTTCACTGATTGAACCTCTAACTAGGGCCAGGGTAAAAAGTCAATATGAAAATGAAAGGCTATGAAAGGCACCTTTAGGCTAGAAGGGAAATAGGACATGATCTCACTCACTTTGGAATTAGGATCATTGAATTATTTGCTACATATAGACACACACCCATACACACACACAGATACCTTTAGATATCCATTACTGCTTCCCAAAAATGGAAAATGTGGAAGAAAAATGAATGGGACTAAAAAAGTCTATACAAACTACCTTGACTAATTATAAAATAGCTAATACATAGAGTTTCAGTCCAAAAAACTTGAAACTTATGTTCATTTCATTAATTCTTAAAATATCACATAATTAGAGATAAAAACAAGCCTTTTATAGAAACCGTAACCAAGTAATTAAATTATTGAACCATTTTCCCACAAATAATATAGGGAAATCACACTATAAGAAAAAGTTTGAATAATTAAAAAAAATAGTAATTTAAGCTTTTAAGTAAATGACTTTTAGATACTAAATAAATGTCTGGATTCCGGAGGTAACAGCATTTGCTTTCTATTTCATCTTTGTATCTCTGGAACAGAATGTTTGCTGTATAATATCTGCTCAATAAATGTTGGTTGGACCAAATGGAGTCGTTTTTTTAATGAGGGCTTGTCCAGGACCAATACACTGAAGAGCGTAATAAAGGGGAAGCCCATCTCTTGATTATTATAGATGTACATATGAGGTTCATAAACACTACTGAAAGGGACCTGGTTTTTCTCATGTCCTCTAATGGTGCTGAATGTCACTCTTTTCGTGGCTGCTGGTTGGTAGAAGATGGAAGTGCCTTTTCTGTATTTAGGGTGATTTGTGATGCATTTGTATAGTTTATGCATTGTGAGCAGTTGGCTGGGATTGAAGAAGTAGCCACTTGAAAGTAACCTACAAAAATGATCCAGAATTGTATAAATGGAGATAAAACCGTTCTGTGCTTTTTGTATATTACATAAGAGCAGAGTCACTATTTTAGCAATCATGCATTTTCTGTTAATGCTCACATTTTTGTATAAATTCCTAAGAGTAAGCCCTTACACAATTTTTAACTTTGAAGAAACTCTGTCAAAAAGCAGTACCTAAAGTGATATTTCCCCTTGCCGTGTAACTGAAATAAATATGATCTTTTCTCTTATCCGTAAGCCTCAAAATCAGGAGACCAGAATTACAGTCCTAGATCTTAACACCTTGGGCTGGTCCATTTATTTCTCTCAGTTTTTGTGATTTTCATCCATATAAAAGTACTAATGAAAATGATATAGAGTGATTATAAGTTTTAAACTGAATAAAATAATATATGTGATAGTGCTTAGCTACTTGACGCCTTCCATAATTGTAGTATAAGATTTTTTTTTGTATTAACTTTTATTGAGCTTCAAGTGAACGTTTACAAATCAAGTCAGTCTGTCACATATAAGTTATTATACATCTTACTCGTTACTCCCACTTGCTCTCCCCCTAATGAGTTAGCCCTTCCAGTCTCTCCTTTGGTGAAAACTTTGGCAGCCTCCAACTCTCTCTATCCTCCCTTCCCCCCTCCAGACAGAAGATGCCAACACAGTCTCAAGTGTCCACCTGATATTGTTAGCTCACTCTTCATCAGCATCTCTCTCCCACCCACTGTCCAGTCCCTTTCATGTCTGATGAATTGTCTTCGGGGATGGTTCCTGTCCTGTGCCAACAGAAGGTTTGGGGACCATGACCGCCGGGATTCCTCTAGTCACATCAAGACCATTAAGTATGGTCTTTTTATGAGAATTTGGGGTCTGCATCCCACTGATCTCCTGCTCCCTCAGGGGTTCTCTATTGTGCTCCCTGTCAGGGCAGTCATCGATTGTGGCCGGGCACCAACTAGTTCTTCTGGTCTCAGGATAATGTAGGTCTCTGGTTCATGTGGCCCTCTCTGTCTCTTGGGCTCTTAGTTGTCATGTGACCTTGGTGTTCTTCATTCTCCTTTGCTCCAGGTGGGTTGAGACCAGTTGATGCATCTTAGATGGCCGCTTGTTAGCTTTTAAGACCCCAGACGCCACATTTCAAAGTGGGATGCAGAATGTTTTCATAATAGAATTATTTTGCCAGTTGACTTAGAAGTCCCCTTAAACCATGGTTCCCAAACCCCCGCCCTTGCTCCGCTGACCTTTGAAGAATTCAGTTTATCCCGGAAGCTTCTTTGCTTTTGGTCCGGTCCAGTCCAGTTGAGCTGACCTTCCATGTATTGAGTGTTGTCCTTCCCTTCACCTAAAGCAGTTCTTTTCAGCTAATTAATCAGTAAAAAAAAACCGTCTCCCTCCCTCCCTCCTTCCCTCCCTCCCTCGTAACCACAAAAGTATGTGTTCTTCTCAGCTTATACTATTTCTCAAGATCTTATAATAGTGGTCTTATACAATATTTGTCCTTTTGCCTCTGACTAATTTCGCTCAGCATAATGCCTTCCAGGTTCCTCTATGTTATGAAATGTTTCACAGATTCGTCACTGTTCTTTATTGATGCGTAGTATTCCATTGTGTGAATATACCACAATTTATTTACCCATTCATCCGTAGATGGACACCTTGGTTGCTTCCAGCTTTTTGCTATTGTAAACAGAGCTGCAATAAACATGGGTGTGCATACATCTGTTTGTGTGAAGGCTCTTGTTTCTCTAGGGTATGTTCCGAGGAGTGGGATTCCTGGGTTGTATGGTAGTTCTATTTCTGTTTAAGATAACGCCAGATAGATTTCCAAAGTGGTTGTACCGTTTTACATTCCCACCAGCAGTGTATAAGAGTTCCAATTTCTCCGCAGCCTCTCCAACATTTATTATTTTGTGTTTTTTGGATTAATGCCAGCCTTGTTGGAGGGAGATGGAATCTCATCGTAGTTTTAATCTGCATTTCTCTAATGGCTAATGATCGAGAGCATTTTCTCATGTATCTGTTAGCTGCCTGAATATCTTCTTTAGTGAAGTGTGTGTTCATATCCTTTGCCCACTTCTTATTTGGGTTGTATGTCTTTTTGTGGTTGAGTTTTGACAGAATCATGTAGATTTTAGAGATCAGGCGCTGGTCGGAGATGTCATAGCTGAATATTCTTTCCTAGTCTGTAGGTGGTCTTTTTACTCTTTTGGTGAAGTCTTTAGATGAGCATAGGTGTTTGGTTTTTTAGGAGCTCCCAGTTATCTGGTTTCTCTTCATCATTTTTGATAATGTTTTGTATTCTGTTTATGCCTTGTATTAGGGCTCCTAGGGTTGTCCTTATTTTTTCTTCCATGATCTTTATCGTTTTAGTCTTTATGTTTAGGTCTTTGATCCACTTGGAGTTAGTTTTTGTGCATGGTGTAAGGTATGGGTCCTGTTTCATTTTTTTGCAAATGGATATCCAGTTATGCCAGCACCATTTGTTAAAAAGACTCTCTTTTCCCCAATTAACTGACACTGGGCTTTTGTCAAATATCAGCTGCTCATACGTGGATGGATATATATCTGGGTTCTCAATTCTGTTCCATTGGACTATGTGCCTGTTGTTGTACCAGTACCAGGCTGTTTTGACTACTGTGGCTGTATAATAGCTTCTGAAATCAGGTAGAGTGAGGCCTCCCACTTTCTTCTTCTTTTTCAGTAATGCTTTGCTTATCCGAGGCTTCTTTCCCTTCCATATAAAATTGGTGATTTGTTTCTCTATCCCCTTAGAATATGACATTGGAATTTGGATCGGAAGTGCATTGTATGTATAGATGGCTTTTGGTAGAATAGACATTTTTACTATGTTAAGTCTTCCTATCCATGAGCAAGGTATGTTTTTCCACTTAAGTAAGTCCTTTTGAATTTCTTGTAGTAGAGCTTTGTAGTTTTCTTTGTACAGGTCTTTTACATTCTTGGTAAGATTTATTCCTAACTATTTTATCTTCTTGGGGGCTACTGTGAATGGTATTGATTTGGTTATTTCCTCTTCGATGTTCTTTTTGTTGATGTAGAGGAATCCAAGTGATTTTTGTATGTTTATTTTATAACCTGAGACTCTGCCAAACTCTTCTATTAGTTTCAGTAGTTTTCTGGAGGATTCCTTAGGGTTTTCTGTGTATAAGATCATGTCATCTGCAAATAGAGATAATTTTACTTCCTCCTTGTCAATCCAGATGCCTTTTATTTCTTTGTCTAGCCTAATTGCCCTGGCTAGGACTTCTAGCACGATGTTGAATAAGAGCGGTGATAAAGGGCATCCTTGTCTGGTTCCCATTCTCAAGGGAAATGCTTTCAGGTTCTCTCCATTTAGAGTGATGTTGGCTGTTGGCTTTGCATAGATGCCCTTTATTATGTTGAGGAATTTTCCTTCAATTCCTATTTGGGTGAGAGTTTTTATCATAAATGGGTGTTGGACTTTGTCAAATGCCTTTTCTGCATCAATTGATAAGATCATGTGGTTTTTGTCTTTTGTTTTATTTATGTGGTGGATTACATTAATGGTTTTTCTGATATTAAACCAGCCTTGCATACCTGGTATAAATCCCACTTGATCAGGGTGAATTATTTTTTTGATATGTTGTTGAATTTTATTGGCTCGAATTTTGTTGAGGATTTTTGCATCTATGTTCATGAGGGATATAGGTGTGTAATTTTCTTTTTTTGTAATGTCTTTACCTGGTTTTGGTATCAGGGAGATAGTGGCTTCATAGAATGAGTTGGGTAGTATTCCGTCATTTTCTATGCTTTGAAATACCTTCAGTAGTAGTGGTGTTAACTCTTCTCTGAAAGTTTGGTAGAACTCTGCAGTGAAGCCGTCTGGGCCAGGACTTTTTGTTTTTGGGAGTTTTTTGATTACCGTTTCAATCTCTTTTTTTGTTATGGGTCTATTTAGTTGTTCTACTTCTGAATGTGTTAGTTTAGGTAGGTAGTGTTTTTCCAGGAATTCATCCATTTCTTCTAGGTTTGCAACTTTGTTAGAGTACAATTCTTTGTAATAATCTGATAAGATTCTTTTAATTTCAGTTGGTTCTATTGTGATGTGGTCCTTCTCGTTTCTTGTTTGGGTTATTTGTTTCCTTTCCTGTATTTCTTTAGTCAGTCTAGCCAATGGTTTATCAATTTTGTTAATTTTTTCAAAGAACCAGCTTTTGGCTTTGTTAATTCTTTCAATTGTTTTTCTGTTCTCTAATTCATTTAGTTCCGCTCTAATTTTTATTATTTGTTTTCTTCTGGTGCCTGATGGGTTCTTTTGTTGCTCACTTTCTATTTGTTCAAGTTGTCGGGACAGTTCTCTGATTTTGGCTCTTTCTTCTTTTTGTATGTGTGCATTTATCGATATAAATTGGCCTCTGAGCACTGCTTTTGCTGTGTCCCAGAGGTTTTGATAGGAAGTATTTTCATTCTTGTTGCATTCTATGAATTTCCTTATTCCCTCCTTGATGTCTTCTATAACCCAGTCTTTTTTCAGGAGGGTATTGTTCAGTTTCCAAGTATTTGATTTCTTTTCCCTAGTTTTTCTGTTATTGATTTCTAGTTTTATTGCCTTGTGGTCTGAGAAGATGCTTTGTAATATTTTGATGTTTTGGATTTGGCAAAGGTTTGTTTTATGACCTAATATGTGGTCTATTCTAGAGAATGTTCCATGTGCGCTAGAAAAAAAAGTTGTAGTATAAGATTTTGATAAACCTTTACTTTCCAGTACAGTTAGAGAATGAAAGTTCTGGGTTACTTTAACTTCTAGTTAACTAAAGATGAAGGGAAAACTATCTCTTTTTCAACCGTTATCTTTTTTTTTTAACATGCTTTTGAGATACATCGGTTTGCTTTCCTGATCAACTCTAAAGTAATAATTAAATCTTAAGATTAAATGGGATTTAACAGCCTATCAAACAGCAACTCTAACTGCAATATTGTTGAAGTTAATGCTATAGGAGTTTGGTCTGAAACCATCCTGATCCTAGGACGCTTAGGAATTTTATTTTGTACGTACTGTTTGAAATCAGATGATTTTAAAGGATTTAGCTCTTTTTCATAAGAACACAGTGTAATGAAAAAAAATTAATCAATGGCTACTTAGTGTAACTGTATCTTTCGTTAACAAATATTTTTATAGTGAAATCCTATTCTGTCAATATATCTGATTTATTGTCAAAGTATTAGAAAATATCAGATATCTTGGGCATTTTGAATTTAGTTTAATACAAAAAAAAAAAAAAGGAAAGAAAGAATGAACTGCTACGTATCATTGCTCTCCAAAACTTAAAAAATTCATGGGCTAATTGGATTCAGTAAGTCAACTATCATCTCCAGTTTGGAGAACAGGCTTCACTAAGGAAACTAAAATGAAAGGGCCTGAGTTCAAGGAGTTCACGGTCTTCATAATACCCAACTTTACCATGGTGGTTTGTCAACTTGAGGTGACATAATTTAATCTGGGAATGTGTTTCTTGAATATAAATATGTTAAAATCATGTTCCATGACATTTAAAAGGAGCTAGGCAATCTAAAAAAAAAAAAAAACTAGTTTTTTTTAGGCAATATTTTGTTTTTATTTTAAAAACACCTACATGATGTAGGCAACAGATCATAAGTTATTTACAGGTTGGATTCAGTATGGCAGCATTGTTAGGTTTAATGTTCCTAACATTAACATTATCTTGACTAATCATTAACTTTCTAAGGTGTTTATGTGTTTTAAATGATTTTGCTTCTAATTTTTTCTTATTTTCTTGTGGATACACACACACAAACATATAAGTATATTTATAGGACATTATTTGGTAATTGTATATCTATCTGCCCCCTAAGAATATCAGCAATTTAAGGTTAAGGATCATATACTATTTGTCTGTGTATCCAGGGAGATACTCAAATTAGTTAACCAATGACAAGGCATTGGAACTAATCCATTAGAATGGATGCTGCCCTCTGCACTAGAGAGGGGCTTGAAGCAGTGCAGCTGTGTTTTGGTGTTAGTTCTTTAGTGTCTGTATCCTTGGGAAGTCCAGATCCCAGGGGAGGGTATAAGATAGTTGAAACAATGACTGAGGTGAGGAGGGTTACCCAAGGTACTTGGGCAAGATTTTAACAACCAGCATGAACATAACTTACACTGGTGGAAAATCAGCCTTCTGTCTCTCTTCACTGCTTAGCACAGTGTCTAGCACGTAGTTATCCACTGTAATTTTGTGTTGAACAACAAATAATAAGTTTATTCCATATTCACCAGTTAAGTTTGAGAGAAGACATCCTGGGAGTATTCTGGGTAAGAACAGGGATCCTAGTCAATTATGAAAACAGGACACACAAACATCTACTGAAAATGGGTTGCATATAAAAGAAAGAAAGAATGATTATGCACCAATGATACCAACATCATTTATTTTTATAGGCTGGGGTCTGGTTGAAAGTATTCAGCCAGAACTATCCAGAATGCTCTGTGAGAGGTAGCCTAGATGGCTGAAAGTTGTCTGGCTTCCATTGCCATTATTATTATGTACCCAAATCTATTTGCTAAGACCCAGGAGGAAGAAGCAAGAAGTCCGGTTCAACACAGCCAGAACGAACTCTCAAAAAGTAAAATTCCTAGTACCTTAAGTTGGGGGCAGGGGAAGACAACTGATAAATGGTTGAATAGTGAAGAACTACCCTAGGCAAATAAGCAACAGAAAATTGTTTCTAAATAAGACTAAGGGTGGAGGGGTGGGGGGGGTAGAGCGAGCTTTGTGTGTGACTTTTGCTCTAGTAAACTACCTTACTTTGGAAAAAAAAGCACTCAAATTTCATCAAAGAATAAAGGCTTTCTAAGGACCAACCTCTATTTTTATACGAAGTCCTTTGGGCAACACCTAAGAATTAAACACTATCTTGTAAAGGGATCATCAGTGACAACGCTGATTATGCTGCTTTCATGAAGACAAGATACAGGGAGATTTCCTAAGAAGACTCCATGTTTTCCCACTTTCTGAGTGTCTTCCCAGGAGACAGCTTCACATCCAACAATCCACTCACTCTAAGCCTGAGAAACAGGCATAGTGTTATACATGGCACCTGTGTACTAAAGCCCCATCAGGAAATTTGAGATGCACACATCCAATCCATTAATTACATCCTTCTCCCACACTTTGTGCTTTTGCTCAACCAGCTCCCTACTTCTTCCTGAGAAAGCTCTATACACTTCACATCTCTATTAAGAAGCTTCTTTCTGCCTAGGACTTCCTTCCCCTTTTTTCATCCCTATTTCTAGGAAATCTTTCTTGATCTCCCCAAGTAAAATGTGTCTGTGCGGCCCTTTTTTGTACATCTAGGATATGGCACACACTACATTCTGCTCTGTTATGTTCCTTTCTTACCTCCCCAAATTATAAGAGCCGTGAAACCAGAGGCGAGAGCTGCTTCCTCATCTCTGGATTCTCCATTTAGTAGAGTGTATATATATGCATAAAAGATTCTTGACCAATTTGACCGATTTTAACTATTCAGAGTTACAGAAGAACATGAAGCTCAGCATTTCTGAAGGTTTCTAAGACATGTGCAAAATAAGGACTTCAAAATCTCATATTTCTGCTTCAGTGGGCAGGTGCTGAGATTTCTTAAAGAATCTCATCATAATGAGTAATGCACAGGAAGTGTGATGACTCTATGACTCACAGCCATGAACTGGACTCAGTTCGCAGTCCTGTTGCCAATCTCAGATTATGACATTCAATAAATCACCTACCGTCTTCTACAGTTATGTGTTTTTTTTTCCTGTACTAATACCTCAACTACCTCCCTTGAATGATTAATAAGTTATTATTAATAATGGCTGTCTACCTTATTTTAAAAAAAAGTACTTGTAGAAGAGGCTTTGGTCCAAAAATGAATACATTCAGGGCTGCTTTTCACAGCTGACCCACTTTTCAGTGACCCATTCAGGCCTCACACAGACTAAACAAATATCTGTTTCTTATGTTAGATATTAATATAGAAAATACTTATTAAAGAAGATAATACTGTTATATATAATTTATATAGTTGATAATTATATTTTCCAAAGATATAATTCTTAATTGGATCTGTTATCCTGCTTGGCTTCTTTGAAATTCTATTTGTGATATTTTGCAAAATTAAATTACGGCAATAACTGAGTGATAGACTAAAAATATGCAAATAAACCATATCTCAAATATACATTTTTTTGTACTTATGTGTGATTTATACTGACTAATTCACAGCAGTTGTGATGTTTGAAAAACATTAGTCGATGAATGCTATTTTTTTTTTTTTAAATCACAGATTTGTAAACAAATAAATGGAGCTAAGGTATCAAAAGAAGCCTACCTGGTTGTGGCATTAAAAAAAAAAATCCCTATAAACAAGAAAAATAAAGTAAGGCAAAAATAAATTGCAGGAAAATTATCACATATTAAAATAATAACAGGTGCTACATTTGTGCATGAACGTGCAATCAGGGCTAATATACACATAACCTACTCTGCCTGGTAATTCTCTCCATACAAAAACACATTGTATTTTAAAATCTGGATATTCAGCAATGATGAATGTTATCAAAAAGCAGCCAGGAGAATGACCCTCATGTGTATACTTCAAAACCTTGCCAAGAAATGTATTCCCCCTATTGTCATAAACAATCTACTTGGTTTCATTGTCTGCTGATAAACATTTCCCATCAATTCTTTCGAAGCACATACTATTGACATACTTCCAGATAACAACACACACGTAGCCTTAAAAAACATGTCCTTAACCCTCTTCTACAAGGTCTTTCTTCCTAATAAAATGTAACTTTCAAATTTCACATAGAATCATCAAATCTTTGGAAACTTCATTTTAGCTACAAGCTTCTAATAAATAAAGTTGTATGCTAAGTCAATTCAGCCGTTCCAAATACTTGTTGACTAACCATCAGATTTTTTCTTCTGCAATGAAAAGCCATTGAACCAATTAGCAAGTCTGTCTGAAAGCCAGTTTAGAAGCAGTATTTTATCAAGTAACATTTAAAAAAATTGACTTAACTCTTGAAGATTCCCTCAGGGTTTCCCAGTCCCACCTCAGCACTAGTTATCAGCAAACCACTGATCTATAAACACATAGAGCCCTGTATCTCTAGACTCCGTTTGTCAATCAATGTACCTACTTTGTATTAACCACAGGTTTTGTGGCCAGTGTTTACTATGCTGAGAAATATTT
This sequence comes from Loxodonta africana, assembly GCF_030014295.1. Taxonomy (NCBI): domain Eukaryota; kingdom Metazoa; phylum Chordata; class Mammalia; order Proboscidea; family Elephantidae; genus Loxodonta; species Loxodonta africana. The sequence continues at coordinate 55,610,965 of NC_087355.1, read as the reverse complement.
ACTGAATTAAGCAAAGTTGTCAAAGTGATAATAATCTTGTATCATCAGTATTAATATTGACTCATCATGCCTTCAAAACATATTTTAATAAATTGCCTTTTCCTTCAGGAAAATAGAACATACTATGAAGTTAATTCAACATAAAATCAAGAAAGTCCTGGTACTTTAATACATGAAAGCACCAACAGAGCTAATTTCTAGGTGAACGGGAGGAAGGCATGCGCACTTTATCCTTTCCTACAGAGGGCTGCTGTCATCTGAACTGGAGATTTGTTGTCCATCGCTGAATGGCTACAATGGAAACCCAGCTCCTAAGCTATAGTCCTGTCTTGTGCACTGCTATGCAGGTAGACACAAAGTCAAGTCCTTAGTACGAAAATCTTACAATGTAGCTTGGGTTGGACTATAGAAACCTGACCTAGAGGGAATGAAAACTCCTACAGGAACAGTCACAGCAGAGAGGCTAAGTTCCCTCTAGCCAAGGCCTATATCAACACCATTTTTCCTAGGGAAGTTGCTGGGGTCCTTTACCATGTTTGGTCAAGCATGGCATCACTAAAGCCCAAGGCTCTAATTCCATATACCTTCTGGCATGTCAAAAGCAGAGAGAGTATAGTTTTAGCTGTTTCTCAGGGTACTGACAGCCCAGTGGTTGAAGTATACATCTTGGGATCAGAGAGATCTGAGTGTAAATACTGACTCAACCTCTTAAAAGCTGTGTGACCTTGAGTAATTTACCTAATTTCTGAGATTTAGTATCTGAGATCCACATTTATGAAATGGAGATAAAACAGTACCTACCTTATAGGATCACTGTGAGATGAAATGAGCTAATGTATGCAAACCAATAGTCTTGGCACCTCGGAGACATGCAAAAGAATAACTATCATCATCATCATCATTATTATTGTTATCGTGCACCAATATGAAATGCCATCAAATTCACAAAAGCATCTGGTAGCGAATTCTCAGTATATTGATGTAATCTCACTATGTCATAAGACTCAGAAAAGAACACTGAAAGTCACAGGGAAATATCAAGGCAACTGTACAGAGATTGGGGTTACAATGGTGAACAAGACATATTCAAATTCATTCTCAGCTTCCTGTCCTATCAGAAGGAACATAAGTAAAAGTCAATTTTAATACAATATAGTAATGATAAGCATTGTGCCCTATGAACATATATAGAAGGAATAGGTAACCTGGGCTTGGGGTCAGTGTGTGGGGCATTCTGGAAGGCTTACTGAAAAGGTAACGTGAAGATGGCTGAGACCTGAAAATAAGTTGGACTCAGACAGGTACACAGTATATGTGTGTGTGTGTGTGTGTGTGTGTAGGAGGTGTGGGAAGAGGATAAGAATAATGAGAGAAAGTGTATGGCGAGAAGCCACCATTACAGACAAGAATATATGCAAAGGCCAGGAGACAAGAGAGTGTGGAGTGTGCCTGATGGTGGTGAAAAGGTGACTACATTCACAGAGCTACGAACTTGTGTTTGTTGATGGCAGTGTGAACCTTCAAGCAGATTCGTACTAAGTTATAAGTACAATTTATTTTTAATGAGCACTCATAAATTGGCCATAGTTGATAGCAGGTTGCATTTCTATGGAAGGAACACTGCTTTGGATTAGGTGGGGAAAGAATCTCCAAATTTGCCTCTCAAGGTGCTCACTACATGGTGAATATTTGCTTATGTGAACATTAACATTCCTTTTCTTTACAAGTTATATTCCACCTCCACTGATAGGCCTCATTTGGGTTAGAAGCAGTTCAGTGTGATGTTCAGCTTCCATCCAGGAAAAAATTATTTCAGCTATATTTTATATTCGCTTTTCTTTTTTCTGGAAGTGAGACAGGGGCCCTGGAGCTGTCTTCTATGATACTCCCACCATTCATCCTCAGCCCTCAATCCCATGTGCACCTCAGTGCTCTAAATCTAAAATCCAGATGCTACAGGCTCATCTCTGCCCTTCAGAGACTTGAAAATAAAGACCCTATCACTCTGAGTAAAGTCACAAATGTTCACAATGGGGACCTGAGGCTTGACACGACCGAGGATGAAGTCAAAAGAAATATATAATCAAATTATTAGTAAAATTAGATCACCCTTGTTTCTGGAACACTTATAAATAAAATGTGATTAAATATTTCAGCTAATATACCTAGGTAATCTTTCAAGTAACAGAAAACAAATATGATTTGTAGGATTTCTGCAAAAGGAAGAGGAAACGCTGTGTGAGACACTTATTTCTGATGTTTAAATAAAATTCACTGAAAAGGAGTTATTTCACAAAGATCATAGCTGTAGTCATCAATAAATAAATAATAACACAAGTCCCCAGAACAGAATAAAAGCGCCAGCACCTCCTGCTCAAACCTGCCAGGAAACAAATCCCCCAAAGAAGAAAGGTAAAAATATCAGAGGGAAGCTGGCAATATCTCACAAGGATCTACAAGATGTCTAGAAGTGAATGTCATTTTCTCACCAATAATCTGTACTTTAATCTTACATGAAACAATTTTTCACAAAAAAAGTCTCTGTTCCCTTGTATTTGATAAAGAAAAAGAATTAGAAATAGACCCAATTTCTTTTAGAAAAGTAGGTTTCTTCAGCTTTCGATTGGCCTTTCTCATGACCTCCTATACAAGAAGGCAGATAATAAATATAATGATTTATACTGAAAAGAGAGCAGTGAGGATAATGGCCCAAACAGTGCTGTCTTTTATTATGTTACCATAGTAAATAATAGCAGTACCGTTCACACCGTTATACTTAAGGTTGTAGCAGCGACTCCATTATAATTCCTGTTTTTCAGAAGTTTATAACTTGGTCTTGACAATATACTCCAGCCTGAAACTAGCTGTTTTTTTAAGTCAAAGGCTGGTTTTCCTTGATTGCCATGCTATTATTGAATAATCAGATTTGAAAATTAAATTGCATTTTCACTATTAATTCTGGCTGTACTTCGCATATATATCTTGAAAACCTCCTCTGTAATACACGGACGTACACACATACCCCTACTGATTTGCCTGTGCATTCAAGATTTGTATTTAGAAAACCAAAGAGCATTGAGTACATTCAGTCTTCATTAATTTGGATGACTTTCTTAACAATTCACTATGAAATGCCTAAAAGACATATATTAAAAATTCATATATATATGTGTTAATTCTATAAATAATAAGATGCTGATTTTATTAAGGCACATAGTCTCCTTTGAAGACAGAAACACAATTCAACCAAAGGCTGACCAATATAGTTCAAGAAAAGATTAAATTAATAAAGAGACAATCTAATATCTTGGTATGCCAGAAGTGAAAATGGGCAATTTTCTCATTATATCTCTTTTGCACCCCTAATAGGAGAAAAGAGATGAGATGCAGACTCTAAATATAGTCTTAATTTTTAATGCCTGAATAATTGTACTCTAAAAAAAAAAAAATTTTTTTTATGGAGAGGAATTTTTTTGTAGTCGGAATAAATGTCACCTGTCCAGTAACATAGGTCCCAGGGCAGCACAAACAGTCGTGCTCAACTATTAGCTGAAAGGCTGGTGGTTCTAACCTACCCAATGGAGCCTTGGAAGAAAGGCCTGGTGATCTGCTTCTGTAAAGATCTCAGCTATTGAAAAGTCTATGGAGTGCAATTTCCTGAAACATATGGGGTCGCTGTGAGCCGGCAATGGGTTTGGTTCTTTTTGGTTCAGTAACAGAAGAAGAATTAGGAACCATATTAAAAAATTAAACGATATGAAACCCATGTCTCACAAAGCCTGCTACTTCTAATAATTTGGCACTGATATTACTTTCCTGATGCAGACAGATGAAAAGAGTATTTTGGTTAAAAGAAAAAAAAATATTTTGTGTAATAGTAATTAGGACTCCAAAGCTTCTGTTCAGGCCTATGAAAGTAAAGGCTTAAATCCACACAGTTCCTATTGAAAAGAAAGGTTCTCTCTACAGTTAGCAGCCACATAAAGAATTCTATCTTAAATACAGTTTTACGTAATGCATGAGTGGAAAATGGAACTAACTCTGAATTTTATAGCAGATTGCCTAGACTTAATTTGCAAATAACAACTCTACCTTAGTTTTCTAATCTAAGGCAAGAAATAAAGGGAAATCGTTTCTCATTTTTGAGCAATTGTTTGAAATATTTTAAGTTAAATTTATATTTTTAATTGCAAGCTCAAGAGGACCCTAAAAATGATGGAGAAATTCTTAGTTTGGAAGGAGTGAAAAAATTCCATTGTGATGGCAACAATCTTTGAGCCATCATTTAGGACAAAAATTCACCAGAGGAGGCACTGGTCTATAAAACTATAAATAGAGATAACACTTGTGACTTGTGTAGGACCTTACCAGAAGATGTAAATGAAGGAAACCAACATCTACTAGAAATTTTATTCAGTGAGTGATACAGAAATAGGTGAAAGACACTGGAGAGAAAGTAGGCAGTATCGATATTGGCTGGATTAGAACCATGCAAACCAAATATTTGAAATCATATATTTTAAAGATCTCATACTGTGAGTCTCTTATTTAAGAGACTCTATAAAAGTACCCCATGTGTGTCAGAGTAGAACTGTGCTCCACAGTGTTATTAATGGCTGATTTTTCAGAAGTAGATCATCAGACTTTCTGAGGTATTTCTTGGGCGGATTTGAACCTCCAACATTTCAGTTAGCAGCAGAGCATGTTAACCATTTGCACCACCGAGGGGTATGAGGGTAAATTAAGACTATAATAGTCAGTCATAAACAGTACATATATTTTGACTTAATAATAATCTATTTTTGATATCTCAAAGTCTCATTCACTCAGTCCTGCCCTTTGCAGCAGCTGCAGGAATCCATTGGGATCAACAGTAGGGGAAGACCATCAGAGTATTTGTCCACCTTCATGATGCCATCACCAGGGTAAGCAAAAGGACATGCGAAGTCTCATGAATAACTCAACTGACACAATGAAAAGACTCAGGTGTTCCTGAATGCAGTTTTAAGTTTGGAAAATAAATGAGATTAAAAAACAACTAAAGCACCAAAAGGCCAAGACAGAGAATGGCTGGAAACACATGGTTAATCTTTCCAGCAGTCACCAAAGAGAAATATCCCATGTTGAAAAGCAGGATGGTATAGTGGTTTAGCGGTTATCAGTACAGATTGCAGCCAGGCTGCCTTGGTTCAAAACAGGGGTCAGTCACGTGCTGGCTGTGTGAAGCCAGAAAAATCATTTTACATCTCTGGTTTCCATTTTTCTCACCTATAAAATAGAGATAGTAACAACTCTTAGTAAAAACTACATACCATTTGCTATCATTTCAATTTTACATAGAACAAAATAATGATCAGGAAGAAAAGATATTTGCTTAAAATTACATAATTTAAAAAAGTAGAGCTGGGGGAAGGGTTAGCCCCCTCTGATAGATTCTGGAGGCCTGTCTTTCTACTACTCCACAATGTTGGGTGCTGTCAAGTTGATTCCAACTCATATCGGCCCCATGTGACAGAGTAGAACAGCCCCATAGGGTTTTCTTGGCTGTACTGGTACGGGAACAGATTGCCAGTTCTTTCTCCCAAGGAGGCTCTGGGTGGATTTAAGCTGTCAACCTTTCAGTTAGCAGGCTAGCACTAAACCACTGCACCACCAGGGCTCCTTTGCTACTCCACACTACTTCTTTCATTTTTTGCTGTCATAAGTTATTTGAGAATTAACAACAGTGATTCTTGGAACTCTGTCATCTTCAGAAACTTGGGGATAAAAGGATAAAAAGGACATCAGGTGGAGCTTCCCAAGACCTTGAGTTTCTGGAGGACTAGACAGGAGTTATCTCTCACTGTTCATCGTGAAGGACTGGCCAATAGTGGCCTCTGGATATTAGACAAGGAACTCAGGTGGATGCAATCTCCAGTAAGAAGAGGGCAAAAGCACGCCCATTGTAGAGAAGATGTAACCTCACTAACCTATTTCCCAAAATAAGAAGTGATTATTCTCAATTTTCTGTCTGTGAATTTCTCACTATTAGTAGTCACATCACACTGGTGATGCTCTTCACCAAAAGTTACTATTTGCTTTAGGTAAATATCTCTGTAGAGTGTACTGATCACACATGTGTTTCTGTACTGCACAGTATTATGATTCTTTGGGCAGTACTGGAAAGATGCAAGGCATTTTTAAAATGATCATTAAGAAAGCATAATTACCATCAATTGTTTAAAGAAACGAACAGCAATTTACTATACAACACCCAAGCACATGAATGCATTTTTCCTGTTCAATTTGTGTTGATTTAAGTGCTTATTATATGTGAAAGATATTGATGGAGTACTTTTGCAAATGGCCTCAAAACATAGAATTCCCTTTTTCTATTTTACTACCACAAATTTCAACATGAAATATTTTGCCAGTATGCTATGAACACCAATAGTATAACATAAACCATGGAAAAGTTCCAGGCTGTGTTGACATATTTTATGAATGTTATGGGATGCCAGATTGGAGGTGTACATCTGTGGGGGTTGGCCAGTCATCCCACTGCCTTCTGTGTATCTGTATGCTGATATGAATTAGCTAACATAAAAACAGTGCATAAACAAGTTTAATGTCACAGAATTTCCTTTATAGGATACAGAACATTCAAATCTGAATAAAGCAAGTTCAGAACTATGTTCAGCTGCTGTTACTTGGGAACAAGGAATGTATAAAATGGAAAAGATGCAGAACCCAAACAGAAATACCTTATACCTAGTGCTTGGCTCTTCTCCTTTTTCTCTGCTTTATTATACCGTCCTGTTTTACAAGCTCAGTGTTTTTGCAACTTAGTTGGTGAACAATGATCCTTTTCAGGGGAATGGAGGAGCCATCTCGTACCTCAAGGTCATTCATTGACTACTAAATCCCTTTCTTCCTGAGAAAAAACCAAGCCATAATATTCAACTCTCAACCCTAGAATTCCATCTCTGAATTAGTCTTTCTACAACATTGTAGTCACTTATCAAGGCAGCCTCCCCTGGTAGCTGATCTAAGAAAAGAATCACTTAGTAATGTGACATTCTTGTCCTATCCTTCATATAAATACACACACACACATATATATATATATGTATATATATACATAAATTCCTCAACGATAAGCCCTGGCTACAAGGCTTGATGTCAACAGCTTCACACTGAGTTCTCCTCTCCCTCCTTGGATTTAATTCCTTCGTGTGTCTTACTGGTTAAATAGCGTAAATGGTTTTGTCTGATATATTGGTTGACTTTAACTTTCATTATGTTTTCTCTTAATTCTTAAACATTATTTTGCTTGAGTTATTATTTCTCCCTGGATTCATTATCTGTTAAAAATTGTGTGTGTGTGTGTGTGTGTGTGTGTGTGTGTGTAGGAACTACACAAATGAATAAAAGGAAGCAACAAATGATTTCTCAGGGGAAACTATATATACGCATATACAGTAAATATAATTGGTGTTATTTTCAATGGTGGCATTTTTAAGTTAGGCAAGAAACAATAAAACTTTTATTTTTAGCTAACAGTTTGTGGGCTAATTTAGTCCTTGAAATCCTTCCAAGTATGATAGCTTAAATTTGCCCCAGATGGACTTTCTCTTCTGTTCAAATCGCTCGACAGCAACATAACAGCCATTTATAACAAAGTCTGCAGAAATGGGCTGGTGCTTCTAGTCTTCCAAATACATTGGTCTGTTTGTAAGGAGAGTGCCCCCATAAATCACCATGAATTAAAGAGGAACGCACACGTCCCAATCAAAACATCAGGAAGAAACCGTTGCCCAATAGATAAGAACACAAACAAGTGCAAAGCATCACTTGAGTTTTTATAGAAGGCCCATATTTTTGGAAGGCAACCAGTGCCGTTTCACATGCTGTACTCTCTAATCTGACTGACTCACAGTCTTGTGATAGTGAGATAAGCTAGGTAGGCAAATTTTTATAGAGTTGCAATTACTGAAATTGTCATTACGCTGCTCACTGTAAAATAAATATAGATAGAAGTGAAATTATGCACAGGCTAGAAGTAGAAAGTGTTTTGCTTCTGTTTGCTAAATTAATCTCTTCCTAAATGGCTGCAGGCCAGGTAGGTTAGCATTTGTGGTTTCAAAGGTTTTCAGCGCTTGCAATGAGCCATGAAATTACTGCATGCTGCTGAAAATGGCAGCTGATGAAAGGAAAAGAGTGAATCCCAAAGGCAGAAAGACAGGAGGAAGCAAAATTACAGGCAGAAAGTCTGATTTTTGATGTTGCTCATTGTGAAATGTACACCCAAACTTTTAATAAAACATAAAACATTAATAAACCTGCTAACAATTCCTTACAATTTCTTTTGAAGTCTGAGTATAATTTCTGAATACTTATTAAAACAGGCAACGATTCAGAGGGGGCTGAGCAGTTTTCTGTCTATGGTGTGTGCTATATTGGTATATACTCTACTTGTGACTTTTGAAATAAGATTTTTATTGATGTTTTTAATTGAATCACACAAAAGCATTGATTTTCAGTTAATAAAAAGTACCCAGATCCTTTTAGTTTCTGTTAGGATTAGCTAAGCTTTGTTTTGATGCTGTCTGGTGTCATATACTATGGCCAGTGCTGTTATCCTGTTTTAAATCATCCGAACTTCGGCAGAATAAGGTGATGTCTGAGTCTTTATGCACAGGTTTAAACACTGTACAGGCCACAGTGCTGTGTCCCAAGAGCCGTTACCCCATTCTCAGGAAATATGTGAATGAGGTTGATTTTTACAAAACCATACACACTACGTCTTGGCATAGACAGGCAGGCTATTCATGCCAAGTAAACACTTTCCCAGTCTCACCGCTTTGCCTCTTGAGGATCGATTTCAAATTGAGAGTTCTAACAGTTCTTAAACATATTTATAAAGGGGTTTCCCATCTTGTAATGAAAATCAGCCTTTAAGACTTTCAGACATTCCATAGGCAAGAGAGATTCCTGAAAAATGAAATGATTGTCATTAAGAAACCCAAACTTCTAAATACTCGACAGACTCGCTTTCTGTGCAACTGGAGTTCACCCATACTAACACAATCATGCTACCACTAAGGAATGCAAAATAATTACACAGTCTTAGAGATTCCAAGCACTTACACTTGCATGATGTTACAGATTAGTTACTAGGAAGACAGAGAATTGTAAAGATTTTTGGATTAAATTCTGTTATAGAGGGCATAAATAATCTAATGATTACTATGCATGCCTGGTCAAACGGTTACTGTCACCAAGTTATTAGAGCACTGTTTTCACCTCCAGCATGGGAAGGATCTGAGCTACAAATGGAGCTCATCTGTAAGGAAGAAATGCCTGTATCCTAGCCACCAAACCTCTGAGAAAAAGGGGAGCAGCCAAGTTAGTGACAACAAAAGCACATGAAGCATTTCCTGATTTGTGCTTAAGCTAAACCTTCACGTGGGAAATACCCAGCTACCTATTGCAGCCATTTTGGCATTAATTCTTAAATGGCATGAAAATATCCCCTTCCTATATTCTTGGTGTTCCCCTCCCCCCATTTTCTTTTTTTTTCTTTTTAAAAAATGTCACAGTTATGTGATTTCAGGCAAAAATAGTTCAGGCAGAAATTGGTTTATTGGAAAGTGCATTAGATTTGGAGCTGGAAGAGCTTGGTTTGAGTCACAGCTTTGCCACTTAACAGCCATGTAATCACGTGGCTGAGGGCACTACCTTACTGAGTCTGATTATTTATTTATTTATTTAGCATACAAAAAATAACGAAAACTTGCCTTATAGAATTAAGTGAGTCCATGTAGAGAAACTTTCCACTTTGTAATCTAGAAACTCATATAATTGTGACAGATAATTTCAAAATGAATGTTTGTGACATTGGCAGTTTTCAAATAAGATTGATGAAGAAGGTAAGAAGTCTGGAAAATTCATCAAACTGAGGCTGTAGACCAAGTGGTCATGTGTAACGGGGCTCTGGCAAGGAAAATCTGACACCCCGTCACATACCTGAACTGCTTCCTGATCTCTGGAAGAAATGATATTCTTGTCTTCCCTATTCATACCTCCACCTTACAGAATTTTGAATTGAGCTACAATTTTCAAGCAATTCAAATCAAGTTGCTATAATTCCTGATTTGCCCTGACGTGTGTCAGCACCAAAGCTTCAGTAACAGAAAAAAAAAAAAAGAAAGATAGCATGTCTGCCCCTTGCTCAAAAAAATAAATAAATAAATAAAGCACATTTCCCAGTGAAACATTCACACATAGATCAGAAAAGATGTTGACCTTAGAAAAATAGGGTATAAGTTTTACCATCCAGTTCAATTTAGTCACAGTCATAGCTACTGCCAAGTTTGATCTAAAGTCAAATTGTAAATTCAGGAGGAACGGACCTAGAGGATGCTAATCATACTGATGATGTAGGAAGTATTTGAAAATACAGCCATTTTCTATTAATGCTTCTGTAGTAATTTCTATTGTTCAAAGCAATGCAGTAGAATTCTGTTTTCAAGTAAACAAACAAAAATGACAACAATGAAAAAAGATTTTGTCACAACAAGCCCTCAATAGCCACATCACATCAAAAGCAAACATCCCGTCGATAACCTCAGAACTAGTGACCAGGAAGTTAAAATGCTCAGAAATAGATACTGTATGAATTCTTTATTGAAATTCTATAGTGACTGTTAAGGGTATTTGAATCTGCTTCGAAAAATTTCTGTCTAAATATATTATTCATCCACTTACTCAACAAATGTTTGCTGAGTGCCTAGCATGTGCCAAGCATTGTTGTAAACATGGGGAGGCAAAACAGCTACATTCATGCTCTACTGGAGCCTAAATTATTATGAGCCTGCATATATGACAGTCACTGTAAATCAATTTCATTTTGATTGTGCCTGTACATTGATTAGCAGTGAGCCTGGACAATTATGTCAAAAAGGACTATGATAGTTGTAAATAAGTTCAAGAGGAAAAACTGCCAAGATTGACTAGTGATGTCTGCCATGGGAGCCACATAGGTAAGTATTGACATGCATGCCACACTTGCTACTCCTGCTTTACAGGAAATGACTGTGGAGCTTCAGGCATCCATCTGGCTATTTGACAAAAGAAATTCAGCAACTATTTTCTAAGAAAAATATTGGTGCTGGCTATATACACCACCTTGACCTACTTTTGTGCCATCCTTTCTGAGGTGCAGTAGGAGAAAAGAACCTTACACTTACTTTTCTATGTGGGTCTAACTAGGCTCTTGAGTTTTCCCAAAAGATTAACCTTTTCTCTCCTTTGTTGGTCCATCAAAACTAAATATAGATAGATAGATAGATAGATAGATAGATAGATAGATAGATAGATAGATAGATAGACAGACAGACAGACAGACAGACAGACAGATAGATAGATAGATAGATAGATAGATAGATAACAGATATATAGAGACACACACACACTTATATATACACACACATATATATACATACATGTATACAAATATCCAAAAGCATATACACCAAACTGTTAAACATTGTCTTTCCTGGGGAGTAAGCAATAGAAAGGAAGGATAATCTTTTATTTTTCACTGTAAGTTTTCACTTTCATAATATTTTATTTTTTTAATGAGCATATACTACTTTTATAATAAAAACAGAAGAATTTGGGTGAAGATTTGTTAGAAATATTTAAGTCAAATTAAAATAAGATGGCAATATTAATTTCAGACAGAACAAAATTTAAGGCTTCTGTAATAAAAAGTCCCATCTGGCAACAGATATAATTTTAGATTAGTAAAATGCATATTGAAAATATTACAGATGCTTACAGGGCTTCTATAGGGTGGTTATGAGTTGGAATTGACTCCTTGGCAATTGGTTTGTTTTCTGGTTTACATGTCAAAGGATACTATTCACATACTCAAAGCAAAAACTGTTGGAAATTTAGGAAAAACTGGATATAAATACCATCTTTAGAAACTTTAAAGTCTCACTCCTCCTTTCACATTTCAAATAGATCAAAAATAGTGGCATAGTGAACAAAGGAAAAGACTCTATGATAAAATATTTATTACACTTTTCTTATATAAATTATAACTCAGGATGTAACCAAAAGGATGATGAGGGGAATTTTCTCTTTAAAAAACTCTTCCTAATAAAGAAAGAAGAAATGATAAAATCAAAATACCATTTTTCAATTCCGAATGAAATCATGTAACTGGGAAATGATCAAAGGCTGCTGGCATCACCACCTGCTGAGAAGCAGTCCTGTTTAAAAAAAATTTGAGCCTGAATCTGATAAAGCATTTATATCTAACTACCAACTTGCAGGAAATATAGAGGACAGAAAGGAGCCTGGGTGGCGCAGAGGTGAAAGCGATCAATTGGTAACCAAAAGGTAGGCAGTGCTAAACCACCCAGAGCTCCTTAGGAGAACCTTGCGGCAGTCTGCTTCCACAGAGACTTAAAGCCTTGGAAGACCTACGGGGTTGTTGGCGTCAGAATGGACTCGGTGGAAGTGTTGTTGTTGTTGTTGCTGAGGACAGAGGAACGTTTTAAATTAGACCACAGGGATGCAACCAGCAAAGTCCAGACTCTGGAAAACTGTAAAACAACCTGATTTCTTCTACAGAAAAAAAAAAAAAAATAGAAACAAAATGAAATACCAGGAGATGAAGAAGGAAACTATAGATTAAAAGACATGTGGGAGGAAAATCAAAAACAAAACAAAAAGGCACAATGTTCGGAATTTATTTGGATTCTTAAACGAACTTGATAAAAAAAAAGAGAAAGAAAAAAATTGCAATACAACTGGAAATTTGAACACTCATTGGGGGATATTTGATAATGAGTAATTTTTGTTAGTTTTATTTGTTATTAGGTGCTACTGAGTCACTTCTGACTTGTAGAGACCCTCTCTCTGCACAATAGATGCAAAACTGCGCAGTCCTGAGCCATCCTCACAATTGTTGCTATGTTTGAGCCCATTGTTGCAGCAACTGTGCCAACCCATTTTGTGGAGTGTCTTATTCTTTTTCAATGACCCTCTACTTTACCAAGCATGATGTCCTTCTTCAGGGACTTATCCCTCCTGATAATGTGTCCAAAGTATGTGAGATGAAGGCTCGCCACCCTTGCTTCTAAGGAGCATTCTGGCTGTCCTTCTTTCAAGGCAGACTTGTTCGTTCTCCTAGTAGTCCCTGGTATATTCAATGTTCTTTGCCAACACCATAGTTCAAAGGCATCAATTCTTCCTTGGTCTCCTTTATTCATCTCCCAACTTTCGCGTGCATATAAGGTGATTGAAAACACCATGGCTTGGGTCAAGCGCACCTTAGTCCTTAAAGCAACATCTTTGCTTTTTAACACGTTAAAGAAGTCTTTTGCAGCAGATTTGCCCAATGCAATGCATCTTTGATTTCTTGACTGCTGCTTCCATGGATGTGGATTGTGAATCCAAGTAAAATGAAATCCTTGATAGTTTCAATCTTTTCTCCAATTATCATAATGTTGCTCATTGGTCCAGTTGTGAAGATTTTTGTTTTCTTTATGTTAAGGTGTGATCCATACCAAAGCCTGTAGTCTCTGATCTTCATCAGTAAGTGCTTCAAGTCCTCTTTCAGCAAGCAAGGTTGTATGATCTGCACATTGCAGGTTGTTAATGAGTCTTCCTCCAATCCTGATGCCCCATTCTTCTTCATTTAGTCCAGTTTCTCAGACTATTTGTTCAGCATACAGGTTGAATAATAATGGTGAAGGATACAAGTCTAATGAACACCTTTCCTGATTTTAAACCACACAGTATCCCCTTGTTCTGTTCGAACGACTGCCTCTTGGTCTATGTACAGGTTTAGCATGAGCACAATTAAGTGGTCTGGAATTGCTATTCTTCCCAATGTTATCCATAATTTGTTATGATCCACACAGCTGAATGCTTTTGCATAGTCAATGAAACACAGATAAACAACTTTCCAGTATTATCTGCTTTCAGCCAAAATCCATCTGACATCAGCAATGATATCCCTCGTTCCAGTTCCTCTTCTGAATCTGGCTTTAATTTCTGGCAGTTCCCTGTTGATCTATTGCTGCAGAGCTTCTGAATGATCTTCAGCAAAATTTTACTTGTGTGTGATATTAATGATATTGTTCGATAATTTCTGCATTCTGTTGGATCACCTTTCCTTGCAATGGGCACAAATCTGGATCTCTTTCAGTTGGTCTTCTCTATAGGGTTGCTATGAGTCAGAATTGACTCTACAGAAAATGATTTGGTTTTAGTTTTCTAGTTGGTTGGCCAGGCAGCTGTCTTCCAAATTTCTTAGCATAGATGAGTGAGTATTTCCAGTGCTGCATTCATTTGTTAAAACATCTCAACTGGTATTCCATCAGCTCTCAGGGACTCATTTGGGCTTCTTCCTTCAGTACCATCAGTTCTTGATCATATGCTATCTCCTGAAATGGTTGAACATCAACCAATTCTTTTCGGTAGAGTGACTGTATTCCTTCCATCTTCTTTAGATGCTTCCTGTGTCATATGATATTTTCCCTGTAGACTCTTTCAGTATTTGCAACGGGAGGCTTGATTTTTTTCTTTAGTTCCTTCAGTTTGGGAAATGCAGAGTGTGTTCTTCCCTTTTGGTTTTCTAACTCTAGGTCTTTGGACATTTCATTTTAATACTTTACTTTGTATTCGCAAGCCACTCTTTGAAATCTTCTGTTTAGCAATTTTACTTAATCATTTCTTCTATTTGCTTTAGCTACTCAGTGTTCAAGAGCAAGTTTCAAAGTCTCTTCTGACATCCATTTTAGTCTTTTCTTTCTCTCCTGTCTTTTTAATGACCTCTTGCTTTCTTCATGTATGATGTCCTTGATATTATTCCACAACTCGTCTGGTCTTTGTTCATCAGTGTTCAATGTGTCAAATCTATTCTTGAAATGGTCTCTAAGTTCAGGTGGGATATACTCAAGGCCATACTTTGGCTCTCCTGGACTTGTTCCAATTTTCTTCAGCTTCATCTTGTATTTGCATATGAGCAATTGATGGTCTGTTCCACAGTCGGCCCCTGGCATTGTTCTGCCTGATAATATTGAGTTTTCCATCATCTCTTTCCACAGACCTAGTCAATTCGATTCCTGCATATTCCATCTGTAGAGGTCCACATGTATAATCACCGTGTAAATTGTTGAAAGAAGGTATTTGCAATGAAGGAATTGTTGGTCTTGCAAAATTCTATCATGCCATCTCTGGCCTCATTTCTATCACCAAGGCCATATTTTCCAACTACCAATCCTTCTTGTTTGTTTCCAACCTTCACATTTCAATCACCAGTGATTATCAATGCATCTTGATAGCATGTTCAATCAATTTCAGACTGCAGAAGTTGGTAAAAATCTTCAATTGGAACTTTGGTGAAAGGTAAGACAGTACACAGTACTGGGGAAGCCAGCACAACTTGTCCAAGGCAAGGTCATGGAAGCTCCATAGACACATCCAAACTCCCTGAGCTACCAAATTACTGGGCTGAAGGTTGTGGGGGCCATGGTCTCTGGGAACATCTAGCTCAATTGGCATAACATAGTTTTTAAATAGTTTATAAAGAAAATGTTCTGCATTCTACTTTGGTAAGGAGCATCTGGGGTCTTAAGAGCTTCTGAGTGGCCATCTAAGATACTCCACTGCTCTCACCCTGGAGAACAAAGAAAACCAATGACACAAGGGAAAGATTAGTCCAAAGGACTAATGGACCACAACTGCCACAGCCTCCACCAGACAGAGTCCAACACAACGACATGGTGGCCAGCTACTACCACCAACTGCTCTGACAGGGATCACAATACAGGGTCCTGGACAGAGCTGGAGAAAAACATAGCACAAAATTCTAACTCACAAAAAAAGACCAGACTTACTGGCCTGTTAGAAATTGGAAAAACCCTGAGAGTATGGCCCGTGGATACCCTTTTAGCTCAGTAATGAAGTCACTCCTTAGGTTCATGCTTCAGCCAAAAATTAGACAGGCCCATAAAACAAAATGACACTAAAGGGGAACAGCAGCCCAGGGGCATGGACTAGAAAGCAGGAGGAGACAGGAAACTTAGTAATAGGGAATTCAAGGTCGACATGTCGACATGTCACGGGGTTGGTAATGAATGTCACAAAACAATATGTGTACTAATTGTTTAATGAGAAGCTGGTTTGTGTGGTAAACCTCCATCTAAAGTACAATTAAAAAAGAAAAAAAATCTTCAATTTCCTTATTTTTGGCATTAGTGGTTGGTGTGTAAATTTGAATAACAGTCACATTAACTGGTCTTCCTTATAGGCATATGGATATTATCCTATTATTGACAGTGTTGTACTTCAGGATAGACCTTGAAATGTTCTTTTGACAAGGAATGCAATGCCATTCCTCTTCAATTTGTCAATTCCTGACATGGTAGACCATATGATTGTCTGAATCAAAATGGCTAATCCCAGTTCATTTCCACTCACTAATGCCTAGGATATTGATGCTTATGCATTCCCTTTCATTTTTGATGATTTCCAGGTTCTTCTTCGTAGTCTGTCTTATTTTCCAAGCTCCACTCTAACTTGTCCACCATGGGTGACCCTGTTGGTATTTGCATAGCTTCCAGAATCACAGCAACACGCAAGCCATCACAGTACAACAAAATGACAGATATATGAGGAAGTTTTATTTGGGCATAGTAATAATATTTAGGTGGTTATATTTTCAGAGTCCTTGTAGTTTAGAGAACATACTGAAAGAACTATAAATAAAATTATTTGATGTTTAGTATTTACTTAAATCAAGAATGAGGAAGATGTTTGGGTAATTAATTTTGACATTTCAATAAGATTTCAGTGAAAGAAGACTTTAGAAAATTCCTCCATATTTCACCTTGAATTAAGAACTAAAACAATAACACATTATGAAAAATGGGAGGAAAACTGGGCTGCCTCCAACAATTATGTAATAGAAATAAATTTAACTGGAACACTATGTAACTGGCATAAGAATTGACATATCAGTGGAACAGAAGAGATAGTCTTAACACAGACCTTAGGGTAGAGAAGAATTTAATATTTGATAAAGAATGCATACATAAATTATCCCATAAAAGATGTTGAGAAAAGTGACTACTTAAAAAATCCAGTTTGATATAAAAATAGATGTGTGTTATGGTATCTGCACAATGCTCAATTTAGGGAATCTGCTTTTTGTAAAACCAAATGAGTAGATATCGTCATCTAATGGACCATGTGATCACTATTCCCATGGCCATAGTTGCAGAATCAAGATACATCACTTCAAGGATATGTATTCTTTTAAAGTCTAGACTTCATCATTAGGTTCAAAAATATGAGTTTGACTATCAGATCACTCTTTCAGGAAGAACTGAGAAACTGAGAAATTTTGGAAGTTAGCAGCAGGAAATAGCTAGAAAGGTAAAATTGAATATATCATGCAATAGTGTCATGACCAAGATGATGTATAAAAACGTCTTAGAATTAATAAATAAAGATAAAACTCTATTATAAACCAGATACAAATACTATAGGTAGTTCACAGAACAAATACAAATGATAGCCACCTTAAAAAAAAAAAAGGTTAAACTTCTCTAGTAATCATAGAAATGTAGATATAATGTAGATATAAACAGTAAGGGGTTACTAATTTTACTATTAGTTTGAAAAAGATAAAAACTAATATGCTACCTTTGAATAATGACAGATTTATGCTGAGATAGGCACTGACTTGTGCAATGCCAGTGAGAACAGGAACTGGTAAAAATAAGTGGATCAATAAATTTTCTGGAAAGAAATCTATCAAGAGCCTTAAAACAGTACATATTTTTATCCAGAAATGTCACTTTTAGGATCCTATTCTAGTGAAATAATCAGAAATATGTGTGGATTTATATATAAAGAAAGCTCCTGTATCACATTTGTAATAGTGAAAAATGGGGAAATGTGAGAATGTTAAATAATTATACTTCATAGGAATGATGCTACTGATCACCAACATTTAAGAGAACGCTTATTATGATGCAGTAGTGAAAAGTCCCAGCTTTGGAGTCAGACTGCTTATGTACATATTCCAGCTCAGCGATTTACCAGCTGTCTTGAGCTCTCTGTTTCCTCATTTGTAAAATAGAGATACTAATAGCACCTACCTCCAGTGGTTGTTGTGAGATTAAATCATAACAGCATTTGTGCCAGATGCAACGCTAACATTTTGCTCTAAATTATTTAATGCAAAGCAAAAAAAAAAAAAATCTGTTAGTATTGTCGTTATGAACATCAGAAAGTCAAAGCAAATATTAAGTAACTCTAGCAAAAATTATAGAGCTAAAAGTAACAGAAAGGTTCAAAAAGGTTTAATGCATATAACAACGGCCATATTAGAACACAAGCATTTAGTAAGCACAATACTAAATTGTAGAGTTTGGGAAAATTAACTCTTTCATTGAGGGGAGTAAAAGTGGTTAAAATTTTTTGGAATTTAATTGAGATTCTTTCTGGAAGTTATGAACGTGCAGAACCTTTAGTGAGGAATCCTAATTTTAGGATTCAATCCCATAGAAATACTAGCACGTGTATACCAATATATGTATACAGTCTTTTATATTTCAGCATTGTTTGTAAGAAGTTACTGGAAACATCTCAAATACTCATCAGTAGGGGAATAGCTAAATTAATTATAGTACATTAATACAATTCACACCATGCAGTTGTGAAAATGAATGTCGTTGGTTAACATGTACTGGCTTGGAGAGAAAGCCATAACTTATGTTAACAGAACCATATGAGGGGGCGGATTTATATATATACTTGACAGATAGTATCTGTGTGGAAAAAGCCCTTATCTATATCTGTGTGTGCATATAAATATATTCTATATTATTATAGTTTAAAACAATGAGTATACGTGCTGGACTAATAACAGGTATTGCTTCTGAAGAATGAAACTGATAGGGTAGCAGTATAGGAAGTTGTTTCAGTTTTTACTTAGAACTGTTCACAAAAGTCCTGGGATTTGAGTAACTCCTACCTTTTTATTTGTTTATTTTTTCTGCATTTTCCAAATTTCTGGTATAAACCTATGTTTTAATTTGCAGTCTGAGAAATAAGGAAACCCTGGTGGTGTAGTGGCTAAGAGCTACAGCTGCTAACCAAAAGGCTGGCAGTTTGAATCCACCAGAAGCTCCCTAGAAACCCTGTGGGGCAGTTCTGCTCTGTCCTATAGGGTTGCTGAGTCGGAATCCACTCGACGGCAGTGGGTTTGGTGTTTTTTTCTTCTGAGAAATAAAATCACAAAACATTATCTATTTAGTTTGTACCTAACTTTGCAAAATAAAATATGAATTACTACATGGAAATGGAAAAATACTAAAGGTAGAAGAAATACACTCAATGCATTTCATATTTTTCTTTGTCTTTCTATGTTTTTCACAATGAGCTCATTATGACTATGTATATATACATATAGAATATGACTGTATATATAAATATATATATATATAAACATGCTGGAGTTCAGGAAATATTAGCCCGTATTTTTCTCCAAGTAATCTAAATTCTCTCCTTGATGAAACCCCAACTCCTAGAAATCTATCTGCTTAGACCACGTATATAATGGCACTTGATCAAATTGATTCTTTCATTTATGACTTTACACTCAGCCTATTATGTGTGGTATTCTAAGAAAAAAATAATAATAAACTTTTTTCACTGTATTTAACTGAGAGATATTGTCAAGGCTATCACACAGCATCTCCTTCATGAGAAAATATTTAATAGTATAAAACAGGAATAGCTATGTTTGTGCTGAAAAAATAATTTGTTTTATGGCATTTTGCTTTGGTGTAACTGCCAGCATTTTCCTTGCTTTAGCTCCCAGGAAGCCTACCTCCAGCTACTATACAAGACATGAGTCTGTCATCTTCTGTATGAACTCTATCACCTTTGGCTTGATCTTAGTTTTTCTGTTCTCACTTATTATTTTTTATTGTATAGTCTGTATTTCTTCAAGCTATTGCAAATTCTCTTTTGAAAAAGTTGAGGTATTGGGGGAGGGGGCTTTCAGAAGAATATCCTAGTGGAAAGCAAGAAAATCTCTTGTCTTTTTTTTCCTGTTCAATCTACCTTTGATCAGTGGTTTGAAACTGGGGTTTTGAAGCACAAAAGTAAAATTGTGATGGAAATATGAGTTCCTGTGGGGAAGTGTGCCATCAATATCGATAGTTAGAAAGACTTTTCAATAAGAAATGTTAGTTGAAATATATTCGTTCTACACTTAAAAAATGAGAAACAATTAAACTTACTTTTTCTCCTTGGCTCACAATTTCAATCATCAGAGATAAGGATAATAATATTTTTCATGTTTCCAACAAATTAGTTCAGAGAATTGTCAATGAATAGTTTGATTATTTGTCCACATATTTAATTAATCATATTTTTACTCAATTATGCCTATTCCTGGTTAGCTTCTTATCACTAAAACTATTTTAAAAGCTCTTTAAGAATTTATTCCTCCTGCCACAATCTTTCAGATTTCCCATTATAATGGTCAAAACATTTAGCTACTTGCTGTGCAAAAGAGTAGGGTTAAGCCTTGAAGTTATGAATGTATGATACGTACATTCCCACTGAGTCCCTCCCATGCCTACTGACAAAATGCTGGGAGTCTGTGTCAGTTCACAGTTGTTCAACTTCCTTCCTTCCTATATTGAAAGTGTTCAACATTTCCTTCTCCATTAGGAATCCTAAACTCATCTTCCCCAATTACAGAGTGGAAGTTGTCCTCATTCTTCTTTGCTTACTGATCTAAATGCAGTTTCTATAGCAGGATGTAAAGAGGATTTCATGGCAACCCTGCATGTGTAACATCTGGATATTCGATTCATTGCTTTGAATGTGTTCTAGAAACGGAGGTGTTCTGTTCATACAGAGGTGAGCATGATGCAGATGCACATCATAGCCAATGCTTCTTTAAATTGTCAGGGCTTTCAAATCTACACAAGCCTTTGTGAGACTATTGTCATGATGCTTATGTGAATTTTTATTGGAAACAAGGTCTTAGCTTTAAAAATAGAGACTAATAACATAAAGAAAATACTGTTTTTCTGCAGCATTTCTTTGGCCTTGCCATAAACCAGGCACCCGAGGATGGATTCTATGATGTATTTTGTAGCATCTCACATTGTCCTCCAAAGGTACTCCAAAATGATAGTTGATAGTTGCTTTCACTGAACAAAGTTATTCCAGCAATATGCTACTTAGCTCATTCTTCTTTATTGTCTTCAAGTTCTGAGTTAAAAAAAAGAAGTATGGCTTGACCATTTTCAAGTGTGTCTGTTAATATTCTATTGGTTAGAAACTATATTTGTACATTTTATAGGTAAAAAAGCAAAGAAACCTTCTATGAGACTACATATGGTTATTTAATTAACTCACATGGACGACCATCTTTCCTAATCCATTAGAAAGAACCGTTTCTAAAAAAAGTTCTAGTTTACAAATTTAAAGAATAACAAACACATGAATATATAAATTAAATAATGAAGCCAAAAGGGAAGACAAGTCATATTTTAAAGCTATAAATCAAAACAAAGTGTTATAAAGCTAACTCAGCAAAGAAGTGCAAATATTTTTCATTATTTGAGGGTGAAAAATACAGCTGGAGTATTTTAGAGAAATAAAAAAGAAGAAAAAAGGAAAATATCAGGAACAACATTTGTTAACATTAGCTATTTGTTAAAATCTGCATGCTTAAATAAAATATCACTTTCAATATCACCTCTATGCCAACTCATACATTTTTATCCTCAGTCCATATGTCTTTCCTACCTCGGTTATTATATTTAACAGCTTCCTTGATGTACCTCCACTTACACGATAATAGGCATATCAAACTTAACAAATCCAAAACAGAATTTTTTATCTCCCACACCAAACCTGTTCCTTCCCTCATCTTCCTTGTCTCAGTAAATGGAACCACCTTTCATCTGATTGCTTACATCAGTCTAGGTGTTATCACTGATGCATAAATTTGGTCCTATTTTCCAGCTCCACACTGAATCTTCCCAATTACCTACATCACCATGCAACTATCCTAATCCAACCCACCATCATTTTTGGCCTGGACCACCACCATAGACTCCTAATTAACCTCCCCTACAATCCATTCTCCACTCAGCAGCCAGACTGACCTGCTCCCATCTGTTTATCATCAGTCAGATGTCAGGTCAAACGTCACCTCCTTATAGAAAAGAATTTACTGAACTCACTTTTTAGAGAAGCATCTTCACTCTCCCCATCCCTTTTATACCCCACAGTCACTCTCTCTCACATTACCTGGTCTCATTGTCTTTATAACACCATGTGAAAATATTTTGGCTATTTGTTTACTTGTTTATTGTGTGCTTCCCCTCCTCATCTCCAACTAGACTTTAAGAGGCAAGAGAGCAAGGACCATGTCGGTTCTATATCCTCATCAAGTAGACCAGTTCCTAGAACATAGTAGGTGCTTAAAAATATTTATTAAAGGAAAGAAGGAGTGAAAGAAGGGAGGAAGAGGAGAGGGAAAAAAGAGAGGGAACAGGAAGGGAGGGAGAAAGAAAAGAAAACATAGAAAGAGGAGGAATGAAGGAGATAGCAGGGAGAGAGGAAGGATGATGAAAGGAAAGAAGGAAGGAAGAAGGAAGGGGAGAATGCATTATAACAGATTCTCTCCCATGTATTAAATCAACAACAAAAACAAAATTTTCTTCTGCTTCAGAACATTTAATTTAGGAGGCACAACACTCATTTTTCTTGTCTTCAACTACCCCTACAAATCCCTCTGCTCTTTAGACATGTTTTCCAAAGCCCTTTACTGACTCCCACCTTCAAGTCTCAGCCTCTGCCAGAAATAACATCCCCACCCATCTCTGCCAGATATCTCCCTGCAATCATTCAATCAGGCTGTGAGATAAGACTTATTCCAGGAAGCCTCCCCTGCCTAATTTAAAGAATGATAGGGATTACGTAAACACTGGCTACTCTGTTCCTAGCGCTAATTTACACTTAGGTTTTATATAATATATATATTATAACATGTCCCTGCTATAGTGTTTATGTCTCAAGCCTACTAAAACAAAGCAATTTTTTTTGCAGTTTATATGAATCATGTATACTTAAGTACTTAATTATTATTCAGTGACCATTAGTACCAGAACTACCCAGTCCATATAACACAGGAAAAAAACAGCCCTCTCAAGAAACCCTGTAGATGCTGACATTAAAATTCAGTGCACAAAGGTTAAGCAATCTGAATTTTTTCATTGTTGACCATTGAAATATCTCTTTTCTATTAGACAGACTTTGGACAGAGGGTAGAATTAAATACAGTATGCGTTCTTCCACTTATTGACTGCTTCCTGATCTAAGGTAAATAATTCAACCATTTTCAACCTTGGTTTCCTCCTTTACAAAAAGAGATGACTATACATAGTCACATACCTGTTGTGGGGGAAGAAATACATCTTAAATGTAAAACACTTGATACAACGCCTGATGCCTTTAACAAACAGAACCAGTAAATGGCCATCATTATTAGTGGTACCATAATAGCATTCTCAGAAATCTCCCAATTTCTTAACCTTCACTAAAATTATAGTGACTTAATGTAGATATACTATTATAATTAATGTCTGATTCACCACTTGGGATTGGACTGTGCTCTCCTTAAGTATAAGGACCTCTGTCTTATTTATTTTGATATGATTATTCATTTGAATTAGTTCCATGTTTCATGAATTAGGTACAGTTCAAATCCACCAGGCGCTCCTTGGAAACTCTATGGGGCAGTTCTATTCTGTCCTATAGGGTTGCTATGAGTCGGAATCAACTCGATGGCAATGAGTTTGGGCTTTTTGGTGTTAAACGTTTCCCTTATTTTAGGATGTCTCTGCATCCAAGACACTATGCTGCAATAGACTATCTCTCTGCCTATGTGATGATTTTTCTTATCACCTAATGGATTTTGGCAATTCTGGAAGACAACAAAATACTAGATATAAAAACCCATGAAGAAATAAATTGTGCTCGTTCATTACCAAATCAGCCAAAACATTTTATACAGAGCCTGGCACATGCACAAATGATTGAGTAAATAGAAGAATGGGTGAATGGTTGAATAAAGAGCTCCTGAGTATAATGAGGAAGAGCTTTTGTTTAGACTCATGATTAATTGGGACACTATTTGTGATTAAGCATGTCTTCTACCTTAAACACAGATATACAAACCTCAGCTCCATTTTTGAAACAAACTTTAATGACACCAAAGTGTTAGTTAAAAACCATGATTGTCCCACAGGTTGATATTTATCTAGCAATCTACTTGCTGATCATAGCTTTAGATTCAGTAGAAAGGAAAGAGTTGTGAAGTACTCTGAATTGACCCAAAATTTAAATTTTCATTTGTCTTCTACTCAGAAATGTGGTGAATGACAAGCCCTGACTCCTCTCTGAAGCCTTCCCTGATGCAGCCCCCTGCCCAGGCCCTCCATTCATCACACCTCTACTTACTCCCATCATCTTATGTACGAAAAATATTTGTTACTTGTTCTTGATAACAACGGGAATCCAGGAACCAACAACAAGCTCATCTCTTTCTCCCCAGTTCCTAAGACATATCCAATATGTTTTTTAAGAGAAGTTGACTGTGTTCTTAATAAACATAGAACTGTTGAAATGATCAAGCTTATCCTACGATAGTTTCTTCTATGTATTCCATTTATACTCCTTGATGAAAGTTAAGAAGGCCTACTACAGGGGGGTCAGACTGCAGTTAGGCGTGGTGTCAGCTATTGAGACCTTAAGTCATACCCACTTTCAGTTTAACTATGAAGACAGCTTATTAACACCTGTGGGACAGTTTAAGAGATGAAGCCTGTCTGGGACTCAACCTTCAAGATCTTCCTAAGGCTCACCTCCATGAAGCTTTCCTACATCAAACCAACCCTAAGATTTTACTCTTCTCTAAATGCTTTGCTTGGAAGCTTCACATCTTTGTGAAACAAGAAGGTTATAAACAAACAAATACAAATAAGCAAACTTGCATTTATTGTTTATATAACCCTTTGATATTTGATGATATGTTCCCTTATGATAATTTTTTAAAAATTACTATACATTCTTGAAATATCCTTTCATTTTTTACATTATGATTAACTTTTGATTTTGGGGACTTCTATTGCTAACCATGGGGTTAACTCTTTGAGGATAAGCACCATACCTCATCTTTCTATGTTTCCTTGTCTAATGTCTGCTCAAAGCCTTGCACATTTTCATTGTTGCCAAGTTGAATTCTGATTCATAGCAACCCTCTATAGGACAGAGCAGAACTTCCCCATAGGGTTTCCAAGGCTGTAATCTTTACGGAATCAGACCACCACATCTTTCTCCCACAGAGTGTCTAGTGGGTTCGAACCACCAACCTTTTGGTTAGCAGCCAAGTGCTTAACTACTGTGCCAACAGGGTTTACCTTGCACATAGTAGGTGTTAAATAGATGTTTGGAGTCCTCGGGAAGTGCAAACAGTTAACACATTTGGCTGCTAAATGAAAGGTTGGAGATTTGAGTCCACCAGAAGCACCTCAGAAGAAAGGCCTGGTGATCTACTTCTCAAAAATCAGCCATTGAAAACCCTTTGGACCACAGTTCTACTCTGACACACACGGGGTTGCCATGAGTTGGAACTGACTTAACAGCAACCGGTTTGGCTTTTGGTTTAAGTGCATTTTTGTTGACATGAAGACACACGTGGGAACACTTTCTTTCTCATTCATTCATATTGGATGGAATAAACCAGTGTAATGAAGAATTACACATTCTTTCCGAAATGCCATTTCTACATAATACAAAGTAAAGAGATACTTTTTGACTCTTGCTCTTATGTTCACAAGTCAAATCTTATTATTGTCACAAATGTTGAAGACTCATTTAAGTAGTATATCTAAAGCCTTTTCAGTGAAAGGAAAATGTTCAAGATCATAATAATACGTTAACAGTTATTAGGCGCTTACTATGCGTCAGGCACTTTTATAAGTACTTTGTATTATTTAAACTTCATATCAGCCCTATGAGCAAGTAACTATTGTTGTCATCTTCACTGATGAGGACAAGTGAAGTTAAGGACCTTTTCTGAGACCACAAAGCTAGTAACTGGTGAGCTGGCATTGAAAACCCTGCAGTGACGCTCCAGCATTCTTCTTCTAAACACTACACGCTGCCTCCTAAGATGGCCCATTCTTCTCATATCATGCTGCTCATGGTCACATTCTCACTTAAAACACCAAAATCAAGTTTACAAAATCATTAACGTATAAGGCTGAATACCAGTGCTTACCGAAATCTGTCTCGGTGGGGGTATTACACTAAATTTACACTTGCTAACCTAGCATCCAATATACATTCTGCTTTTAGATTCAAAAGTGAGTTTGTACAATTGAAGTGTATATAGCCCTTAATCAATCTTGCCTTTAAGTTCTGGAGAAAGAAATATGTGCACTTCCAAGCTGAGAAAGTAAGAGCCACGGCATAAATTCAAAATCTGATAGTTTATAGAAATCAGAACTAAAAAGCATAGAATCTGTCTTTGTGAACAGTCACCATAGTGATAATTTTTCAAAACACTGAAAAAACATTCAAGGTATTTAGAAAGACTATAAAGATATTTTATGAAGACGGCAAAAAAAAAAAAAAAAAACCACTTTCTCATGAGCAGACAGGGAGCTCAACTTGGAATTTCAAATTAACTTTTTGTATGATGCATTATTTAATAAATGTTAGCATTAATTTTTAAAGAGTTCAATTTGCATACCATTACTGGGCCAAATGGTTGATGAGGATCACAATTAAAGAAAGATGCACCATTCATTTTACTAAGAAGAAAAAATCCAACAAAGTCAAATCTTCGTCATTAAACTGAATAAAGGCAGCCTATAACTGCCAAAAACGTAGACCTCCTGACAGATGCAATTTAACTCCTATGATCATTTTAATCAAACTCCTTTATGTATGACCCTAAGCAAAAGCTCAGTATCTTCTCATGGAACAAATTAAAGTTTGTTTTTTTTTTTAATTTTTTTCCTTTAATGCTATGGACTTTAGCAGAAAAAAAGGCATTACAGAAGAAAAGCAACTTAGGGATTTGAGTTTGGGAATATAAGTGCAATTTGAAAGGATATGCCATCATTTTAACGTTACACCACAGATATAAAGCCTCATCCCAAATGGAAGACTCTTGGCTAGCACATTAAGTAGCATTCGGTTCCGGCATGATTCAAACTGGGTTTAGTCTAGAGAAGTTACACAGAATACAAACCTATTCTCACGTATTTAATCATCTAAATCAAATGCATTGTTTTCTCATGCACCTCTCCCACGATATTCTAAAGGAAAATATACTATTTACTGAGTTGTTAAGCAAAGGATTGATGGTCATATGCTTGGTGACAAACACATGGTATATGTGCTATAGTTAGCGTATGACCTGCTTGTAGTAAGCTGCCAGCACAGAATACCTAGAGCACTGCAGCAGGATCTGGGAGCACCCACTGTGCCAGGCATCAATCCTTCACAAGGATGATCATTTGCACCCTGTTTCTGAGCACTGGTTGGGGCACTAAGTACATCTGTCTACTGCAGTATACTCTTGGTATACTTTGTGTAGTTACTAAACCTGAAATAATGTACAATGTCTGTCCCCATTTTTGGCTGTCTGAAAGAGAAAACTTTTCCCAACAAAGATGTACACTAAGCCAGCGATGTTTCAGAACACAGAACCAATGGGCTTGTATCAGGTCCACTTGTCCTTTGCAAATTCCAATGTTGGGCTGAAGCTGCAAAAGCAAGCCCCTCAAGCTCACTCCATATTTGGGTGATAAATTCCCCAACCTAAAACCTTGATGCTGAAAGAAACAGTCACCCATACTGATGTTTACGCAATTACACTGGGCCAGACCCTGGAGATAATCTTCAGCTTTAGGGAACCAACAAACAACAACAACAGCAACAACCGATCCTATAAAGCCCCTTATAAGAGATTGCTAGAGAACAAGATCAATAACACCCAAAGCTTTTTTTTTTGGAGGGTGGGAGAGGCAGTACTTTTTATTTCAAATCACTTTTAAATTGTAACCAGAGTAATCCATGTTCACTATAGAAAATTAGAAAATGGAAAGTTTGAAGAAGAAAACAAATCAAAATGATCATGAAGAGACAAACACTGAAAATTGTTAGTGTTGAGTCTCCTCATATTTCTTCTATACAACCTGTACAGTAGAAGCCCTCTTTTCTGATAACCAGCAGTCCTTTGATTAATCAGAAAGGGTTTTATAAGGTTCGGAATCTCCAAAAATTATACATACATAATGTGTAAGTTTATATATTTGGTATTAACCTATTACTTACCTTTTCCAATTTGGTGTTGAAAAGAATACACCACTAAATTTCTATTTTTATTAAAATGAGTTTTTTCATATTATTAGTAGTCACTGGTCACAAATATTTATTTTGGTTGTCTTCTTTGGCACTTAGTTTTATATAGCAGATATTATTTTTGCATCAATAAGTTTTAAAATCCATTGCTGTCAAGTCAATTCCAACTGATAACGACCCTACAGGACAGAGTAGAACTGCCCCATACGGTTCTCAAGGCTGTAATCTTTTTGGAAGCAGATTGCCACATCTTTTTCCCGATCAAGAAGTCTTAGATAGTATTTTATATCAAACAGTTTAAAATTTTTGGTTGGCATACCCATCAAGCTTTTCCTTTCTATTTTTTTCTTTCTTTTATGCTTAGAAAAGGCTTCTCTACCTCAAAATCAGGTAAATATGTACCAATATTTTCTAACAATTTTATAGTTTTATCTTTTGTATTTAACTCTCTAACTTATTTTGAATATATTTTGTCATAATATATATAGGTAGAGATAATATGATTTTTCCAAATTAATAAACTAATGTGGGGCAAGTTAGCATATTTGTTGTATTGTATTCCCGTTTAGGAATGAGAAATTTCTCTCTGCTTAACCAAAAAGGTCTGTTATTTTTTTTTAATTACGTATAAATATCAGGCCCTGAAACAAATTTTAGTTAACTAAAATTTGATAACTAATAAAAATCAAAATTGTTAAAATATTTAAAACTCCTGTAATTTTTGTTTAATTTGCCATATATGAACCGCAATTCTATTTCAAGTCACTATTTGTCAACTGAACAATCTCAGTCAGTTTAAGGTTTCTCAACCAACGTACTCTTCCTGGCTTATAACCAAGATCTTGCATGTCTGGAATCTTGTCTATTTCTAAACTCTTCTATGAAGATGATGACTGAGAGGTTCATTCAAACTCACCCTCACCAGATGCGCTCAAGGAATTCTGCCCTGTTGCAAGTCCATCTGCCTGGAAACCCCATTCCTTTTGCTCCTGTGACATGTTAAATATTGGGAACTCTATAAGGCTTGCTACCTCTCTGAGTTCACCCAGGAAGCTATGTGAAAATCTTAGGATTGCTAAACCTACCTGGGATTCTGTTGCTTCACTCCTACTCTTTGAAATTGGTGTGGGGTAACAGAGCATATAGCCCCTTCTCAAGGACTTAACCTCATTTGAGCCTTTTTATTTGTCTCGTCTTCCTTTCTCCCACTTCCCACCACTTGTGGATTCTTCATCTAGTCTGAATGTGAGGTAATATGGCTCTTTGTCTATTTTATCCAAAAGATTTTATTTTGTTTTTAAATGAACTTTATGCCTTGAGTATTTTAGTGTTCAGGCTTTGAAACTTAAAGAATCCTAGTCTCTGTGGCTTAAAGGCATTTTCTCTCAAGACTGTTAGCTCTACCATGAGCTCCAAAAGCATCAATAGAAATTCTCAGTACAAAAACTTTGATTTCTGTTCTATTGTGGTACTAATTATCTAAACTAATGAGTGTAATGAGTATAAGAGCATATCTTGCTCCTGCCTGGATTAAAGTAGGAAGGATGAGAAAGGTCATCAAATAATAGGAATTACCAGGAATAGCAAGCACATTATTAAGCTTCACTATTGTAAAGATGTCAATTCTCCCCAAAACTGAACTATAGGTTCAGTGATATCCCCGGCAAATATTTGGCAGAAATTAACCAGCTGACTCTAAAATTTATATGGAAATGCAGAGGGCCACGTCTAACCAAGATACCTTTGAAAGACACATGGAAGAACTTACTTTACTATACATCAAGACTTCATAAAGCAACAGTAATTAAGATCATGTTGTATTGGCAAAGGGTATATATATCCCATGAAACAGATTAGAGGATGTAGCAACAGGCCAGGCCAACGAATATATATGGACACTTGATTTGTTACAAAGGTACTCTAAAGATCACTGAGGAAAATGTGGTCTTTTTACTTAATGGTCAGAGTCGCTTGGATATCCATATGTAAAAATAAAATTAAACTTGACCCCTACTTCTAATTACACACAAAATTCAACCTTAGTAGACCCAATTGCAAGAAAAAAACAATTTATAATACAACACAAGAGAAAACATCAGTGAAAAATAAGGATTTTTAAAATAGGACACAAAAGAAGCTTTAATCATAAAGAGAAACATTGGCAAATTGGACTACATTAAAATAGCACCAATAAGGGAAAAGGTTTTTGCAACACATACAACCAACAAAGGGATCATACGCAGAGCATAAAAGAACTCGTACAAATTAGAAAAAACTTATTGCTCTGGCTAGGACCTCCAGTACAGTGGTGAACACAATGGTGAGAGTGGGTGCCCTTGCCTTGTTCGTGATTGTAAGCAGAAGCACTGTCTTTCACCATTGAGTATGAAGGAAGATTCAGATTTTGCACTGATGCACTACATAAGTTTCAAGAAGTGTCCTTCTATTCTGAATTTGTTGAGACTTTTACCATTAATGGGTACTGAATTTTGTCAAATGCTTTTCCTATACCCGTAGTGATGATCATGTGATTTTTTTCTTTATTCTTTTGACATTGAATTTTGAATGTAAAAACAACCTTGCATTTCTAGCATAAATCCCATTTGATAATGATGCATTATCTTTTTTACATGTTATATATTATCCCTTTTATATACATTGTTAAATCCACTTGTTTATGAGAGGTATTAGTCTGAAGATTTCTTTCTTATGATGTCTTGTCTGGTTTGGTGCTTGGATAATCCGGGCTTCATGAAATGAATAGCAAAGTGTTTTCTCACCTTTTATTTTCTAAAAATAAATTGTGTGCAATTGGTATTTCTTACTTAAAGTCTTGGTAGAATTTGCCAATAATTCTAGCTGGGCCTGGAGTTTTCTTTGTGGGAAGATTTGTAACTATGAATTCAATAGTTACAGAGCTGTTAGATACAGAACTATCCAAGTTATCTTGAGTGAGCTTTGGTAGTTTGTGTATTTGGTCCTTTGTGTCTATTTCATCCTACAACATTAAGTTGTTCATAATATTTCCTTATTATTTCTCTTACTGTCTGTAGGATTTATCAATTTTATTGATTTTCTCAAAGAACCAGTTTTGGTTTTCTGATTTTTCTCTACTGCTTTTCTGTTTTCAATTTCATTGATTTCTGCTGTCATCTTTATTTTTTCATTATTCTGGTTACTTTGAGTTGAAGTAGTACTCTTTTTCTAGTTTCTTAAAGTAGAAGTGTAGGACATTGATTTGAGACCTTTCTTCAATTAATGCTATAAACGTTCTTCAAATTACTGCTTTAGCTGCATCCCACAAATTTTGATATTTTGAGTTATTTTAATTCACTTGAGAACATTTTCTATGATCCTTGTGATTAAATACTCCCATGACCTAGAGTTATTTATAAATCTGTGAGGGTAATAAAATTGTTTATCAATTTTTTACTTAATTTTGTTGTGATCAAAGAACATTTGTATGATTCCAAGCATTTTAAATTAATTGAGATTTATCCCATGGCCAAGAATATGGTCTATACTGATGAATGCTCTGTGTACTTAAAAAATGTATATATGGTCACTATAGGGTCATTGGAGCCCTGGTGGTGCAGTGGTTAAGAGTTTGGCTGCTAATCAAAAGATGAGCAGCTCGAATCTATCAGCTGCTCCTTGGAAGCCCTATGAGGGCAGTTCTACTCTGTCCTATAGGGCTGTTATGAGTTGGAATCAACTCGAGGGCAACAGGTTTGTTCTTTTGGTCTATACTGCCCCATAGGGTTTCCAAAGAGTGGCTGGTGGTGACAGCCTTGTGGTTCTTAGAGGAAATATGGTAAACAATCTAAGAACAGTAAGATTTATTGCACATCAACAGCACTTCCAGCCCCTTGACATTGTGTCTAGGAATTTTCAGAAGCCCCTGGACAGCATGTGCTTTGTTTTCCTTACTCCCATAACAAATGTTGAGCATCGGTATCTGGCCCTTGAATCTTCCCTGCATCCTGTTTTAATGACTCTGCATTTCTACCAGTTAAGCTTAATTTTGACATATCACTCTGACTGGTATGGCATGAAATTTTTGGTCTTTTTGATGATGTTGGGCTCCACAAGGAGTTGGCCATGACGCCAGGTAGGAGTTGGCTGCCATCTCCATAGACAGTACGAAGAAAGAGAGTAGTTTCTGTAAGTTTTTCTTCAAATATTTGGAAGCTCTGTCATTAGGTGCATACACATTTAGGAATGTTATGTCCTCTTGATTATTTGACTTCTTTATCAGTATCAAATGTCTTTTTTCATCCCTTGTGTTATTCTTTGCTCTAAAATCTACTTTATCTGATATAAATATAGTCTCTTCAGCTTTCTGTTGATTTTTGCTTCCATGGTATAACTTTCTCCATCCTTTTACTGTTAATCTATGCATCTCTTTATATTTAAACTGGATTTCTTATAGCAGCATATAGCTGGTTCTTCCTTTTTCAATCTAATCTTACCACCTCTGTTTTTAATTGGGGTGCTTAAATCATTTAAAGTTAATGTAATTTTGGATATGGTCTGTTTAAACCTATTCTCTTGCTATTTTTCTTCTTCTTTTTTTTTTTCTATTTGTCTTGTCTGCTCTTTGCTCCTTTTTTTCCTGCCTTCTTCTGGATTTGTTGAGACATCCCACGATCCCATTTTAACTTCAATATTAGATTATTAGCTATACCTTTTTTGTTTATTTTTTTAGTGGTTGTTCTAAGGATTACAATATATATCTTTAACCCATCACAGTCTACCTTCAAGTAATATTTCCCTTTCACCCCTCATCATCTGTGCTACTGTCATATAGTTTACTTCCACATATGCTATAAACTCCACGATATATTGCTATTATTTTTGCTTTAAATAGTCAATTCTCTTTTACAGTGGTTAAAATACAGAAGTTTCTTTTATATTTATACACATATTTATCATTTTCAGTGCTCTTCATTCCCTGGTGTAAATTTAAATTTCTAGTATCATTTTCTTCTACCTAAAAAACTTAACATTTTTTTTTTTCAAACGGAGGTCTGCTGATGATAAATTCTCTGAGCTTTTGCTTTCTGAAAATGTCTTTATTTCATCTTCATTTTTGAAAGACTTTTTGTTGGGTTAAGAAACCTAGATAAACAGGCTTTCATTTTATCCTTTCAGTACATCAAAGATGTTTCTCCATTATTTTCTGGCTTGCATAGTTTCTGATGACTAGTCTGCTATCATCTTATCTTTGGGGCTCTGTAGATAATGTATCTTTTTTTCTCTGCCTCTTTTAAGATTTTTATCTTTATTACTGGCTTTCAACAATTTTTCATAAAGTACCATAACATGTTTTTGTGTGTGTGTTTATGTTTATTCTGTTTGGAATGAGTCAAGATTCTTGGACTTTTAGGTTTATAGATTTCATCAAACTTGTAAAAAGTTTTTCCATTATTATTCTGTCCCACTTCTCTCTTTTCTTGAGTCTGCAATTACACATTACGTTAGACTTCTTTTATTTAATTTTTTTGTACTTTAAATGAAAGTTTACAGTTCAAGTTTGTTTCTCATACAAAAATTTATACATACATAGTTATGTGACCCTAGTTGCTCTCCCTATAATATGACAGCACACTCCTCCTTTTCACCCCAGATTTCCCGTGTCCATTCAACCAGCTCCTATCCCTTTTTGCCTTCTCTTCTCACCTCCAGACAGGAGCTGCCCATTTAGTTTTTTCTGTCAAGCTAAGAAGCACTCTCTTCGTGAGTATCATTTTATGTCTTATAGTCCAATTATGTTAGACTTCTTGATATTACATTGATGCCCTGGTAATTTTTCAAATGCTTTTCTCTGTACTTTATTTAGGTAGTTCTATTATATCTTCACATTCACTGATGGTTTTTCTAAAATATCTAATCACCGTTAATTCCATCCAGTGTAACTTTTACTACAGATAATGTATTTTTAATCTCTAGTTGATCTGTGTTTTTGTATAGTCCATTTCTCTTCTCATCGTGCTGTTTGCCTCTACCTACTTGAACATATGGGTTATATTTATAATAATTGTTTTAATGAATTTTTGTTCTAATTTCATCATTTGTGTTATTTCTGACTGTGTTTTAATTGATTGATTTTTATCCTAGTTGTAAGTCAATTTTTTTTCCTTCTTTGCTTTCTTGGTAATATTCTATTGTATTCTGGATTCTATGAATTTTACATTGTTACACATTGGATTATGCTGAATTTCTTTAAATAGTGCCGGGGTTTATTTTGGCATGTAGGTAATATTCTTGGAATCACCTAGAACCTTTCAAAGGTTGTGTTTAATATGTTTTATAGTATATCCAAAGGAGCCTTAGTCTAGTTAGGCTAAATTTGTCTTACTACTAAGGCAATACCTGACTAGTGCTCTACCCAGTGCCCCATATATTTCAATGTATTTGCACTCTTAGGTTGGAAACACAAACTATCCCCAGCTCTGTATAAGTCCCAGAAATTGTTCTGCCTACTGGTGTCCAGTGGTTCTCTCCCTGGCTTAAATGATTCCCTCTCATACAGGTGCAAATCAAGCATAAACTATATTATTTAGATATATACACATACTGTACACATAAATAGTAAAATATAAAGTCAAGAAAATGATTATCACAAGTCAAGATACTGGTCATCTCTGGGTGGAGGAAGAGGGACAAGATTGAGGAAGGGCACATAAAGGGCTTCTGGGACACTGAAAATGTTGCATTTACCTTACTAGTGGTTAAAAGGATGTACACTTTATATATATTAGTTATGTTCTTTGCACTTTTAATGGATGTTTTATTTCACAATTACAAATGCAGTATGCATAAATGTATGTACATGTAAAGAAGCCTTGGTTGCACAACAGTTAAGTCTCAGCTGCTACCTGAAAGGTTGGTGATTCTAACCCCCAGTAGCTCTGGAGGAGAAAGACTTGACTATCTACTTATGTAAAGATTACAGCCAAGAAAACCGTAGAAGTTAGTTCTATTCTGTCACGTGGGGTTGCTATGAATTGACAGCACCTAGACTTGATGGCAATGGGTAACAACAACATGTATATGCGTACACATACACACATGTGTGTATATACATAGATGTGTGTGTATGGAAAAGACCTAACTCATAATAACAACACCATACACAAAAACGCGTAAGAGCAAACTTAAAAATAAATGATGTGAATTTTCATGAGAATTATGAAAAAGCCTTGAATAAATGAAGGCTTTTTGCTTTTTTTTTTTTTTTTTGGATAAGAAAGCTCAATATTATGGACTGAAGTTTCTCACTAAAGCGATAAATTTTATGCAAACCCTCTGAAAGTTTTAATGAATTTAAGATTTGAATGGAGCAAAAGTATTTCAAAGTTTTTATGGAAGAATAAGTATTGTAGCAACATGCTCTATCTACTACTAAAACTTATGTTAAAGCACTATTTAGAGAACATCTATATACAGTAGTTAATATAGGAGAAATATGGTACCTCAAATTGATGGAGGAGAAAGAGGGATTACGACAGTATTGGGAAAATCCAGTGAAAAAAATCTATATGAATTAATAACTGATTTCTAGATTAAAAGAAATCACTACAAAAATTTTTAAAAAATAGTTTAAAATTTTAGGTAAAAAAATAATCCTATAGCAGAAAGAATGTCAAGAAAAGTCAGTATATTTTTCATCATAAATAATAATAATTTTTAAAAACAGCATAGCAAAATCATCATAATTGAAATTAAAAGTCAAGTAAAATTCATGTGGCAGACAAAGGGTTAATACCTTCAACTACATAAAATTTTCAAAATAAGAAAGATCAGCAATCTACTAGAAATATGGGCAAAGAACATCAGAAGGGAACCTGTAAGTGAAGGAATAATAGTAGTCAGTAAGTATCAAAGAATAATCAGTCTCACTGAATCTATGATATACAATTCAAATTAGCTCTCATCCTTCACATATCTTATTGGTAGAGATTTAAAATGTCATTACATCCAGTGTTGGCTAGAGTAGGGGCAAAGGGATACCTATACACATTTTCAAAAAAGGCAGGAATTGGTATTTATCAGAGGCAATTTGACCATATGTAAGCATTTTTTTTTTTTTTAAGCATAGTCTTACCCAGCAATTCCAATTTCAGAGATGCATATAAAGGAAACCATTGAACAAATGTGCAACACTATATATATAAGGATGTTCTTTACAGTGTTATTATATTATAGCAAAAAGATAAGAAACATAAATGTTCAACAATAGAGAAATTGTACAAAACACACAATAGGATATCATTCTATCATTAAAAATTATTTATAAAATATATTGAGTGAAATAGCATATAGTGTATAGGTCCATTTATTTAAAAAAAGTTGTATGCATTTATAATGCCTAAAAGGATAACATAACTATCTTTATATGACAGAATTTTAAATGAATTTTGCCTTCTTAATACTTTTCCATTTAGTATAAAGAATATTTAGAAAATACGTATATCAAAAAAAGGGATATTTTCCATTTATTGGACGGGTAAAGATTTTTAAAAATGTAAATTCAGTGTTGACTGGAGAGTGGATAGGTGTAATTATAAATTGTGTGGAATTATAAATTGGTAAGAATTTTTCAGAAAGGCAATCTTTCATGTGTATCAAAAATAGTATTGAATTTAATAGTGAAAAATTAGCATTTATACAGAATCGGCTAAATAATGATAAAGCCACACAATGGAATTTCATGCAATCATTAAAAATGATGATGCATATTTATCCTTAGCAACACAGAAGAATATTCATGGCACAAGTGAGAAAAGTCATATATATTAAAGAGTTTATTTGTAGTACCCAATGATCATTACGTATGTATGTATCTTGATCTCAAAAACGTATAAACAATGAATGTGTCTAGGTTATGGACACTAGTTATTTTAATTTTTTGTAAATCTGTATTGCTTACGCTTGTTTATACTGTGAAAATGGAGTATTTATGAATGAAAATAACAATTACGTATGAAGACCTTATCATCTGAAACACCTACTCTGTCCTACTAACAGCAGTGGTCTCGAGTTCATATTGACATCCAAATCACGAGGCAGAAAAGGTGTCACCTGGCGCTAAACGTATTCAGCTTTAAGAAAGAAGACAGAAAAAGAAAGTATGCAGCATGCACAGCAACAGCACAGAGGATTGGTGACTTCAGGCAGAGTTTCAGATGTTCTGGTTATTCAACACTCGAGTTGTTTGTGGTCAAAATAGATGAGACTCGTGGGTGAACACCTAGAGGTCAGAAGACACATCAGCTCTGGGGTCTCTTCAAGATTTGATACTAGCAAACCACGTAGTTCCCTCAGAGGTGCAGAGCTAGCATTCACTGTCTAGTGTAGCTGCAACTTATCAATAACAGCTACTCATTACTAAATAATCATCTTGACAATGATGTACAGGTCTTCATATGATACATAACCCCCAGAAAGATCCTCATTTATCTTGGAATCAAATACCTAACAATTTCTTGAGTTGAATGTTTCAAGAGAGATTTAAATCCTCATATGTCCCTAAAGCTAGAAGAAAGGCCACTGAACCATCTAGCCTTTTCTTCCAATATGTCATGGGAGTCATTTGAAAAATCAGATTTCACTCTTTCCCACACATCCCACATTTCAGGCATGCTAAGATATGATTAGATTCTGGAACTACCCTCATGTGGCCAGAGTATTTTCACGTTGCTCACTCTTCCAGAAATGCTTTTCCATCCTTTCATTAGCTTGAGCACCTGGCTTAAATCCAATTTCTATTTGAACCCATCCCAGTAAACAGATCACTTCTCACTCCATATTCCTATAGTTTCCTGTTCATTATATGACAGGTTAATTCATATTTTCATGCCGTCATTATCACACGATTAAGTATATAGCTTTACCCATGCTTGTTTTACAAATAATGGAAGATACCAGCAAAAATATAATTATATAAATACAAACCAAAAAAATGTGCATACACCATAAAGAGTGATTTCAGAAATATTTTGATGGTTTGTTTCATTATTTCATGCATACACATACAGGTTTCCTTATACTCCTCTTGCCTCTGTCCCAGTTATGAGTGCTCAAAAAGCCATCTGAGTGGTTGTAAAAGACACATTCGCTTTCAACACTTCAGATTTACTTAAGCTAACACACCCAATCAAAAGTATGATGAAAAACAAAACAAAAACACAACTGGATTATATCTTTAGGCTGAGGTTCTGCAGTCGTCACTTGACCAATGTTTCCACTTTGATAGAAACGAGGATTGCAAGATTAGGTCCAGCTGAGGTGTGGAAAATCACCGATGAAGCAGGCAGTTGGAGGGATTAGAAAAATTTTGTTACTGTTCATTTCATTGCCTTTGGCAAACATTCTAGTAGTAATAATAGTAATGCCAATTCTCCAAAAGAAAATCATTATTATGGCTCACATTAGTTGGTATTAGCATCTACAGAGGACAGGTCCCCACATGCCCGTGCTCATACAGTCATAAACATGGTGACAGTAGAGGGAAACCCTCTATTTGTTACTCAGTGATACTGCCTTTGGCAGGGTAGAAGCGAGTCCTTCTGATGTTACTATTTTAATTTGCAAACCACATTTCTCTGGATGATGATTAGATTTCAAATAACAAAGGCTAAACTGACCCTTGTTTAACAAGATGGAAAAATATGGGCAAAAAAGCAAGCAAAAATATTTTTAGCCTTCCTCTCCAATTGTATAATTGAAAAATCAACTATCCTAAAACCATTTTGCAAGGGTAACACCACGGATACAGGCACTGATTTAAAATGCCATCTAATCTAAGCGTCAGTCCAATCAACTCCAGCGTTTAACCTAGTGCCCCCCAGAACTGAAAGATAAGTACAAATGTGGATGATACTTAAGCACAATGAGGAAATATACATTTGAAAGGATACTCCAGTTTAATATAAGAGATGTTTCACGTGATACAGCCCATTTATCATCCCTACTGACTGAAAGACTTAAGAGGGTAAAAATATTCTACCCTTAGAGTAATAAACAGGCTGTGCATGAACTTCTACATGCATTCTATGTATTTGTATTATATCTACAAAATGCATAATACACCAAAACCAATTAAACCATAATATGAAGTAGTCGCATTCATGGGGATGAAAAGCATATCCAGAGGCTCTTAAGTCCATCTGTACAAATTTTACATTGAATAATCTTTGAGACAATACAGTAATGAAATGTGCTTAACTCAAACAAGTAGCAAAGTAGTATATAAAATTAGTTATTGAAACAAAATGTTCCTCAATTAAAGCTTTGATTTACATTTATTGGTGACAACAAAACTATAACTCATTTTTATGTAAGTAAATAAATATAAAATAAAAACACATGGAATTGAGTCTCCAATTTTATGATTGAGAAGTTACTCGTTGTTCATTTACAACGGATTCAGGAGATAGACTTACACATGAAATAATTGCTCAATACCTACTTGGCATGTACTCATGACCGTCATAGGGGCAAAGCAACTAGATGCATCACCTTCTCTGTATTTACACCTTAACAATCTGTGATGAAGTTTGAGAACCTGCTGTCTATCCTGGAAATATGCAGTAGACCAATTTTGTCTTAGTGAAGCAGATTGTTTCCCTACTGGGAGGAACATTCTCTACAGATACCTATACAATATTTAC
Source organism: Loxodonta africana (assembly GCF_030014295.1). Taxonomy (NCBI): domain Eukaryota; kingdom Metazoa; phylum Chordata; class Mammalia; order Proboscidea; family Elephantidae; genus Loxodonta; species Loxodonta africana. The sequence continues at coordinate 55,570,805 of NC_087355.1, read as the reverse complement.
ACAACATATCTTAAACTGAAATGCCCTTTCCAAAACGGTTGGTTCTTTTTTGGCTCTGTTCTGGAAAGAAACATTCCTTAGGTAGGATCCTCTGCCTTTTCCCAGATTCTCTTCTTAGTCTGGGCATATGTTCGGGTGAAAAGGACAATCACTTAGCTCCCGTTAGTCTCTTTACAGTTATTCAGCTCTTTAAACACAAAACTCTCCCGCAATTTTCCCAGCCACCTAAACCTACTAATCTCTGCTTTCCAAATGGTTGGTTAGAACTTCTTGGTAGATCTCCAAGTTCTCCTTTATTTGTTCAAATGTCATTGGTTTATCTCATTTTCCTTTGTTGGTTTTTGACTATGAGATTTGTACTAGGGAATTTTGTCCATCAAATGTACAGATCTATTTGTATATGGTTGACTCTGTGAATATGGGTATGTATTAGCTGAGAACCAAGATGTGGTTTAAGTTTAAATGAACAGAAAGCCATCCTAGCTCCCATTCCCTCTATTCCACAGATTCAAGTCAATCTAACTGAAATTTTTATCAAGCCTACAGTTCTATCCCTCAGTGTTAATAGGGCTAAAAAAGACGAAGGAAGAAGCTCTGGTGTAACAGAGAGTAAGGACTACCCAGCAGCCTTTCAGAGACCTGTCTTGAGGGAGAGAATCTCCAGGACTTTTTTGGGTTAGATATGTGGGAAGGAATTCTCTTTTCACCTCCTAAAAATTTTGAGTATATCAAGCATCCAGCCTCAATAGGAGCATCAAGTCAGAAATTGCTCCTGGGTGACACCAAGCTTAATATAACAGAGAAAAGATAGTACAGGTATACAAATCCACCAGCTAAGGAATTTGGGAACCTTTATGAACATTTCTTGGAGGATGGGACTCTTGTCAATTTGTATGTGAAAGTTCAGAATTTAAACATTCTACACAGGAAAATGTGGCACTAAAAATTCTTCTTCTCTATTGAAACACTACTTCATAAGTAACAGGCCAAGGTATGCCAAGGATATAAATAGAAATGTGGCCAACTTTGAAGGACGATTTTTAATCTTGAGGTAATTTTTGCAAGGCAGAGGTATCTGAAGAAGGTAGAATGCGAGATAAGTAGAGAGAAAACAGCAGTAATACAGAAAATCAACTTCCTAAAACTGCATTGAGAAAAGAAAGATAAAAGATAAGGAATCTGAGCCAATGAACATCATAGCAGACTGATAAATGTCAAGTCGAAGAAGGCCCTAGACAATACTGAGGTGTAAAAGTCTACAGATGTTTGTTCAACAGATGGGAGTAAAAAACATTAAGAAGATTTGTTGTCCTTCTCCAGAGTTAACCTAACTTCAAGTTTTCCATCCATATTAGTCAGAGTCCAATCTGAAGACAAAACCACAACAGTTATTCTCATCAGGGATGGCATAATGGGCATACGAACAGTACAGTCACACAGGGCCCAATGCTCAGGCAGGTCCCACACTTGGTTTTAAAGCTTTGTAGCTATGATGCTTAGCAGGTTTCAGTGGAGCTTTCAGAGTAAGATGGACTAGGAAGAAAGGCATGGTGATTCTACTTCTGAAAATTAGTCAATGAACACTTTATGGATCTCGAAGAATACTGTCCAACTTGCTTGCTTTGGGATCAATCGCTGGAGGAGGGCATTATTTTTGGTGATGTATAGGGCCAGTGAGGGCAACCCTTGGTGAGAAGGATTGGCAAAATGGCTGCAACAATAGATTCGAATATACTGGCAATGATGAGGATGACAAGCAGGACCAGGAAATGTTTCGTTCTGTTGTATATGAGGTCACCATGAGTCAGAGTTGACTTGATGGCAGCTATCTCTTGTCAACAAACAGCCACTTAAGGCCACTGGAGGATTTAGCTTTCCCATGTGGTATTAATAAGCTATATTTCCTACATTTGGAAAATATGCAATCAGGTGAGAAATTTAGGAATACAAATATAGAGAGATTTAATCAGAAGAGACTCGATTCTATAAAAGAGATCAAAGCAACATTTTAATTTGTCTGTTATATTGCAGATTCAAAACTATTTGCTTGAAATAAAAGCATTGAGGAGGTTTAAATGTACCTGAGAAGAACACTGGATGGGCCTCAGTTCACCTCAACTTATCCTTAAAGAAAAATTGACTCCAAATTTCTTTACCTGGCATTTTAACCTCAAGCATACACTTGATCAGCACCTGCTTTTTAAAATCCTGTGAGGTGATATTCTACACAAGTTTATTCTACTCCATGGTGTCAGTTCCCTGAAATATGTAACACTTCTTATCTTCAAAAGTTGACTATGTGCAGTCACATGACCTGTCTTTTCCAAAATGTGCCACAGCACATGCTGCTTCTCAAACGGTTAAATTAAACTGTTTCCCATTTCAGGCAGGAGGAAATAAGACAATGCTCACTGGGGAAATAAAATTACCCTCTTGAACCACATGTGCAACTTCCGTTGGTGTTTATGGGAGTTGCACAAGCACGTGATATGAATCTAGGCCATTTCATTTCTGGAGATGTTAGCTTTATTCTAATACAGAAATTCTACTAAAGTCAAATATAACAATCAATTTTTCAGTGTATTTTTTCAGGAAACAGTTTTTCCAAGCTAACATTTCATTACAGCGTATTATAAGAAGCAGGTCTTTCTCCCACTGAGTCACTACGTAGGTTCAAACCACCAACCTTTCAATTAGCAGCTGAGTACTTACCCATTGTGCCACCAGGGCTTTTTTTGTTTAACTTAAGACATATAATAATAGTAAGCATGTATAAAGTGCTTACTATATGCTTGGTGGAGTTCCTGGGTGGTACAAATCGTAATTGTGCTTGGCTGCTAATTGGAAGGTTGGAGGTTCAAATCCACCCAGAGGCACCTAGTAAGAAAGACCTGGTGATGTACTTCCAAAAACTTAGCCGCTGAAAACTCTATGGATCACAGTTCTACTCTGACATACATGGAGTCACCACGAATCAGAATCTACTCAATGCAACTGGTATGTGTTTGGCACCATTCTAAGTACTTTACACATGTTAACTCATTCAATTTTCCTAACACGTTTTGAGGTAAGGGCACAAAGAGGGTTTCCTAGCCAGAGCCCAAGTCCATACTCATAACGGCTTTGCCATGTGTGCTGCTTCTTTGTGTGCCTTCCTTCATCTGCTATTTCCTCCAGCGTTTACCCTCACCCTAACAAACACTGTGCAGCCGACTGACCTTCAGATTACAGCTACTCACTGCCCACCCAGTTTTGGGACTGTAATTATCTTACAAAAAATCTCTCCAGGAGCTTTCTAAAATATTTTCTTTTCCTTTAAAAGAATAGCTCTGAAGTACAGACCTTAGGATCCTCCTGGCTCGAGTCTTCCACCTTCCATCATTGCTTGAATTGTACGTTACCCCTATATCTGCTTTGGATTTATCTCTTTTCCTTTCCTTGCTTTGGGTTTGGTTATACTATAGCTGTAGAATCTGTAACTCTGAAGAATAACTTTCTTCACATTATTTTACTTTTCTGAGAATGCTCTTAACGGCAGAGATTTTAATGTTCTATTTTAAAGAAATGACAAACCCTTTAGCTAATCCACTTGCAGTTAGATTTATTTGCTATCTGAGTCTCAAAAGATCAAACCATTTTTTTTTTCTTTTTTTATATCAACAATGGAAAGGATATTAATGTTTCTGGCAATACAGGTACTATATAAACTCAAGAGGTTATGAAGATTATTTTCTGAAATTGAAATTGATTATTGCCTATGAAGGTTGATTATAGCTATTGAGATCTTGAAAATAAAATGTCAACTCTTTTATTATTTAACGAATAGATTTACTTTCCTTTTTGTGAGTAAAAAGGCAGTTCCATGTTACAACTTTAAAAATGTAGTCGATTTTTTTTCTTTCTAAATAGCCATTTTCAGAGGAATGATCTATGACTTGTCAACTTGCAGTACAGCTGATGTAAAAAGTTTGTGATGGCAATCCTAAATGTTTTATCACCTGTCAGAAATTTCAATGATAATAAAAAGTAACATCCTTTAAATTAATTAGACATGATTAGGACTTCAAGCCCAGAGGCCACTTCATTATGCAAAAATTATAACAGTTAGCTATTTAAACTACCATTAAATTGATTCTTATGTTAATTGATATCTCACTTATAACCCAAGATTTTAATTTATATAAGATCTTAGGAAATAATAATGAGCCGTAATGAAATGTTAGTTTGGAAAAATTCCTTCCTGAAAAAATACACTGAAAAATTGATTGTTATATTTGACTCTAGTAGAATTTCTGTATGAGAATAAAGCTAACATCTCATGAAATGAAATGGCCTAGATTCATCTCATATGTTTGTGCAACTCCCATAAACACCAATGGAAGTTGCACATGTGGTGCAAGAGGGTGATTTTATTTCGCCACTGAGCATTGTATTTTATTAAGTTACCCAAGTTATTCTGTTGCAGTTGGTCTGCAGTCCTTGTTTTCAGAAACACTGCTTAGGCAATGGGGATATTCTCAAGGATATTTTGCAGGTGAATTTCATTATTTCTGAATAACGAGGATGATGGATTATAGGGATGCTACGTTAGAGTCTGCTTTCTTAAAGATTACAGCCTTGGAACCCTGTGGGGCAGTTCTACTCTGTCCTACAGGGTCACTATGAGTTACTTGATGGCAATGGGCTTGGGTTTTTTATGGTATACCTAGCAGAATGCCAGATATACCAATCATGTAATGTTAATTGCACCCCCTTTTCCTTTTCTCAGCCTCAATTTCATCATATATAAAATGGAAATATAAGCATCCAAAGAAAGATAGTATTGACTCTGATGAGTATTTTCAAGATTTCCAGGTGATTGCTTTATGCAGACACTTTGGAGAACCAGTGTTCTACATGTTTTCTTGACTCTAACATAGTATCCCTATAATCTACCATTCTCATTATTCAGAAATAATGGAAGCTCCAAAATCAAATCCTTTAGCATGGCAAAAAGGTGCTCCCTAGCACAGCCCCTGCCTAACTTTCCAGACCCGTTTTGCTGTACCTCCTCCACTTTCCTCTCCTCCCAACACCTTGTGCTCCAACAATTCCAAACTGGCTTCTCAACTCATTGCTCCCTCCACCGGAATCACTTGCCATCTCTGAGCCCCTTTTCACATCTATAAAATGGAGATTATAATATGCATCCTGACAGTTGTTTGAAGGTTAACTGAAATAATATATTCAAAATGGTCTAGCTCTGGGCGTGGTCCAAAATAAATGCTTAATATTCATTCATTCACTAATTCCAGAACTTACCAAGTGAGAGCATCTGGGCAGAGCTGTGCTTAAATAACGCTAAAGAAGTATTGACGGTGATGCTGCTGCCTGAACCCAGGATGACAATGCTACTATACTACAGTAAGCATATTTGAAATATGAAAAAAATGGGGGGAGAAATTTCCATACTCTTAGGATTTTACAGGCCACCCATCAACTGTACTAAAAAAATAAAATAATCCCTCACAAAATGGGATGCCTGATCTCCTTAGCTCCAAGATAGCTTATTCGAGAGTGAAGTTTTAAGAACTGAATAAGGAAATGCCCATATTAAACACTAGGTTAACTTCAGTCTCTGGCCTAAAGGTCCTTGCAATCTAAAGGACACAGCGTACAAAGATGGACACAAGCCCAAGAAGGAATTTATAAAGTTATTTTTTTTTAAGTTTTGTCATTTTCTCACTGTGGCCAATATTCTTGACTGATAAATGGAAGGAGGAAAAAAAAAAAAAAGGCAAAGGGAAATTTGGCCCTGGTTCCTATGCACCCCAAATATTTATTTAGTGTTCATCTAATACTTACTTCTTTTTAAAATTTTTATTGTGGTTTAAGTGAAAGTTTACACATCATGTAAGTCTCTCATACAAAACCTTACATACACCTTGCTGTATACTCCTGGAAACCCTGGTGGCATAGCAGTTAAGTACTACGGCTGCTAACCAAAGGGCTGGCAGTTCAAATCTGCCAGGCACTCCTTGGAAATTCTATGGGTCAGTTTTTCTCTGTCCTATAAAAAAAAAAAAAAAAATTTTTTTTTTTTTTTATAGGGTCGCTTTGAGTCAGAATCGACTCGGTGGCACTGGGTTGCTCTCCCCCTAATGAGACAGCACACTCCTTCTCTCCATACTGTATTTCCATGTCCATTCAGCCAGCTTCTGTCCCCCTTGGCCTTCACATCTCCCCTCCAGACAGGAGCTGCCCAAACTGTCTTATGTGCATACTTGATCCAAGAAGCCCACTCCTCACCAGTATCATTTTCTGTCTTGTAGTCTAGTCCAATCCCTGTCTGAAGAGTTGGCTTCGAGAATGGTTCCTGTCTTGGGCTAACAGAAGGTCTGGGGACCATGACCTGCGGGATCCCTCTGGTCTCTGTCAGACCATTAAGTCTGGCCTTTTTGCTAGAATTTGGGGTCTGTATCCCACTTTTTTTTTTTTTTTATCCCACTGCTCTCCTGCTCCTTCAGGGATTCTCTGTTGTGCTCCCTGTCATGGCAGTCATCAGTTGTAGCTAGGCACCATTTAGCTCTTCTGGTCTCAGGCTAATGTAGTCTTTGATTTATTTCATCCATTCCCACTCTTGGGCTCATACTTATCTTGCGTCTTTGGTGTCCTTCATTCTCCTTTGGTCCGGGTGGGTTAAGACCAATTGTTGCATTTTAGATTGCTGCTTGCTAGCGTTTAAGACCCCAGACACCGCTCTCCAAAATGGGATGCAGAATGTTTTCTTAATAGTTTTTATTATGCCAATTGACCTAGATGTCCCCTGAAACCATGGTCCCTAAACCCCTGCCCCTGCTACACTGGCCTTCGAAGCATTTGGTTTATTCAGGAAACTTCTCTGCTTTTGGTACAGTCCAGTTGTGCTGACCTCTCCTGTATTGTGTGTTGTCTATCCCTTCACCTAAATTAGTTCTTGTCTACTAACAAATTAGTGAGTCCTCCTCTCCCTCCTTCTCTCCCTCCCCCTTCTTGTAACCATCAAAAAATATTTTCTTCTCTGTTTAGACTAATTCTTGAGTTCTTATAATAGTGGTCTCATACAATATTTGTCCTTTTGCATCTGACTTATGTCACTCAGCATAATGCCTTCCAGGTTCCTCCATGTTATGAAATGTTTCACAAATTCATTGTTGTTCTTTATCGATGCAGAGTATTCCATTGTGTGAATATGTTGTAACTTATTCATTCATCCATTGATGGGCACCTTGATTGCTTCCATCTTTTTGCTATTGTAAACAGTGCTGCAATGAACATGGGTGTCCATATATCTGCTCGTGTGATAGCTTTTACTTCTCTAGGATATATTCCAAGGAGTGGGATTGCTAGATCGTATGGTTGTTCTCTTTCTAGTTCTTTAAGGAAGTGCCAAATCGATTTCCAAAGTGGTCGTACTATTTTACATTCCCACCAGCAGTGAATAAGCATTCCAGTCTCTCCACAACCTCTCCAACATTTATTATTCTGTGTTTTTTGGATTAATGCCAGCCTTGTTCGGGTGAGATGGAATCTCATTGTAGTTTTGATTTGCATCTCTCTCATGGCTAATGATCCTGAGCATTTCCTCATATATTTATTAGCTACCTGAATGTCTTCTTTAGTGAAGTGTCTATTCATATCCTTTGCCCATTATTTAATTTGGTTATTTGTCTTTTTGTTGTTGAGTTTTTGCAGTAACATGTAGATTTTAGAGATCAGCCACTGATTGGAAATGTCATAGCTAAAAACTTTTTTCCAATCTGTAGGTAATCTTTTCACTCTTTTGGTGAAGTCTTTGGATGAGCATAGGTGTTTGGCCTTTAGGAGCTCCCAGTTATCTAATCTCTTTTTTGCATTTCTAGTAATGTTTTGTACACTGTTTATGCCATGTATTAGTGCTCCTAGTGTTGTTCCTATTTTTTCTTCCATGATCTTTATCATTTTAGATTTTATATTTAGGTCTTTGATCCATTTTGAGTTGATTTTTGTGCATGGCGTGAGGTAAGGATCTTGTTTAATTTTTTTGCAGATACATATCCAGTTCTGCCAGCATCATTTGTTAAAGAGACTGTCTTTTCCCCATTTAACAGACTTTGGCCCTCATCAAATATCAGTTGCTCATACATGGAAGGATTTATGTCTAGATTCTCAATTCTGTTCCACTGGTCTATGTATCTGTTGTTGTACCAGTACCAGGCTGGTTTGACTACCATGCCAGTATAATATGTTCTAAACTCAGGTAGTGTGAGGCCTCCCACTTTGCTCTTCTTTTTTAGCAATGCATTACTTATCTGGGGCTTCTTTCCCTTCCATATGAAGTTTCCTTCCATCTCATTAAAAAATGTTACTGGTATTTGGATCAGGATTTCATTGTATCTACAGGTTTCTTTGGGCAGAATAGATATTTTTACAATGCTGAGTCTTCCAATCCATGAGCAAAGTATGTTTTTCCACTTATGAAGGTCTCTTTTGGTTTCTTGCAGTAGTGTCTTGTAGTTTTCTTTGTATAGGTCTTTTACAACTCTGGTTAGATTTATTCCTAAGTACTTTCTCTTCTTAGGGGCTATTGTGAAGGGTATTGATTTGGTGATTTCCTCTTCGTCACTCTCTTTGTTGATGTAGAGGAATCCAACAGATTTACGTATGTTTATCTTGTATCCTCCCCCATGTGTCTGTCAGTTTGTCGTACTGTGGGGGCTTGTGTGTTGCTGTGATGCTGGAAGCTATGCCACCAGTATTCACATACCAGCAGGGTCACCCATGGAGGACAGGTTTCAGCTGAGCTTCCAGACTAAGACAGACTAGGAAGGACCCGGCAGTCTACGTCTGAAAACCATTAGCCAGTGAAAACCTCATGAATAGCAGTGGAACATTGTCTGATGTAGTGCTGGAAGATGAGCCCCTCAGGTTGGAAGGCACTCAAAAGATGACCAGGGAAGAGCTGCCTCCTCGAAGTAGGGTCTGCCTTAGTGATGTGGATGGAGTAAAGCTTTCAGGATCTTCATTTGCTGATGTGGCATGACTCAAAATGAGAAGAAACAGTTGCAAACATCCATTAATAATGGGAACCTGGAATGTACGAAGTATGAATCTAGGAAAATTGGAAGTCATCAAAAATGAAAGGAAACGCATAAACATCAATATCCTAGGCATTAGTGAGCTGAAATGGACTGGAATTGGCTATTTTGAATCGGACAATCATATAGTCTACTATGCTGGCAATGACAACTCGAAGAAGAATGGTGTTGCATTCATCGTCAAAAAGAACATTTCAAGATCTATCCTGAAGTACAACACTGTCAGGGATAGGATAATATCCATACGCCTACAAGGAAGACCAGTTAATACAACTATTATTCAAATTTATGCACCAACCACTAGGGCCAAAAATGAAGATATAGAAGATTTTTATCAGCTGCTGCAGTCTGAAATTGATCGACCATGCAATCAAGATGCATTAATAATTACTAGCGATTGGAATGCAAAAGTTGGAAACAAAGATGAAGGATCAGTAGTTGGAAAATATGGCCTTGGTGATAGAAACAATGCTGGAGCTCGAATGATAAAATTTTGCAAGACCAACGACTTCTTCATTGCAAATACCTTCTTTCACCAACATAAATGGCAACTATACACACAGACCTTGCCAGGTGGAACACACAGAAATCAAATGGACTACATCTGTGGAAAGAGACAATGGAAAAGCTCAATATCATCAGTCAGAACAAGGCCAGGGGCCAAATGTGGAAAAGACCATCAATTGCTCATATGCAAGTTCAAGCTAAAAGTGAAGAAAATCAGGGCAAGTCCATGAGAGCCAAAATATGACCTTGAGTATATCCCACCTGAATTTAGGGACTATATGAAGAATAGATTCGATGCATTGAACACTAGTGACCTCAGACCGGACAAGTTGTAGAATGACATCAAGGACATCACCCATGAAGAAAGCAAGAGGTCACTAAAAAGACAGGAAAGAAAGAAAAGACCAAGGTGGATGTCAGAGGAGACTGAAACTTGCTTTTGAGCGTTCAGCAGCTAAAGCAAAAGGAAGAATTGATGAAGTAAAAGAACTGAACAGAAGATTTCAAAGGGCCTCTCGAGAAGACAAAGTACAGTATTATAATGACATGTGCAAAGAGCTGGAGATGGAAAACCAAAAGGGAAGAACATGCTCAGCATTTCCCAAGCTGAAGGAACTGAAGAAAAAATTCAAGCCTCAAGTTGCAATAGTGAAGGATTCCACGGGGAAAATATTAAACGACGCAGGAAGCATCAAAAGAAGATGGAAGGACTGCTCTTGGAGCGGGGAGAGCAGCGTCCCAGCCGGGGAGCCATCCCGCTGGGAATTTGGCGAGAGGGGGCGGGGTGTGAGCGCATTCCCCTGAATAGACCCCGGGAGTGAGCCCAGCTGTTCGTGAGGGCCACGCCCACCCAGTTCGCGCGAGCGGTGCGGCGCACCGGAGGGAGAAATCCCCGGGAGGAAGTGACTGGTCTTGGAGTGGGGAGAGCAGCGTCCCAGCCGGGGAGCCGTCCTGCCGGGATTCTGGTGGACGGGGGCGGAGCGTGAACGTGGGGATCAGCTCTATATTCTGTGGTGCTACACGCCTAGCTCTCTGATCCCTCCCCATCCTCCCCAGGCGGCTCCATTAACATCCGAATACCCTGAGCCAGAAGGAGAATTCAGATAGGGATCTGACTGCATTTTTTTTTTAGCTGATTACCTGGAAAATCTAGTTTCCCAGTGATGGCTCGGAGACAGCAGTCCATATCAAACCACATAAAGAAACAGACCATGACAGCTTCTCCAACCCCCCAAACAAAAGAATCAAAATCTTTCCCAAATGAAGATACAATCCTGGAATTATCAGATACAGAATATAAAAAACTAATTTACAGAATGCTTAAAGATATCATGAATGAAATTAGGAGAACTGCAGAAAAAGCCAAGGAACACACGGATAAAACTGTTGAAGAACTCAAAATGGTTATTCAAGAACATAGTGGAAAAATTAATAAGTTGCAAGAATCCATAGAGAGACAGCATGTAGAAATCCAAAAGATTAACAATAAAATTACAGAATTAGACAACGCAATAGGAAGTCAGAGGAGCAGACTTGAGCAATTAGAATGTAGACTGGGACTTCTGGAGGACCAGGGAATCAACTCCAACATAGCTGAAAAAAAAAACAGATAAAAGAATTAAAAAAAATGAAGAAACCCTGAGAATCATGTGGGACTCTATCAAGAAGGATAACTTGCGAGTGATTGGAGTCCCAGAACAGGGAGGGGGGACAGAAAACACAGAGAAAATAGTTGAAGAACTCCTGACACAAAACTTCCCTGACATCATGAAAGACGAAAGGATATCTATCCAAGATGCTCATCGAACCCCATTTAAGATTGATCCAAAAAGAAAAACCCCAAGACATATTATCATCAAACTTGCCAAAACCAAAGACAAACAGAAAATTTTAAAAGCAGCCAGGGAGAAAAGAAGGATTTCCTTCAAGGGAGAATCAATAAGAATAAGTTCAGACTACTCAGCAGAAACCATGCAAGCAAGAAGGGAATGGGATGACGTATACAGAGCACTGAAGGAGAAAAACTGCCAACCAAGGATCATATATCCAGCAAAACTCTCTCTGAAATATGAAGGAGAAATTAAGATATTTACAGATAAACACAAGTTTAGAGAATTTGCAAAAACTAAACCAAGACTGCAAGAAATGCTTAAGGAGATTGTTTGGCCTGATGACCAATAATATCAGGTACCAGCACAATACAAGGTCACAAAACAGAACGTCCTGATATCAACACAACTCAAATAGGGAAAGCACAAAAACAAACAAAGTAAGATTAATCCTAAAAAATAAATAAATAAACAAAATAAAACATATAACAGGGAATCATGGAAATCAATAGATAAACGATCACAATAATCAAAAAGAGGGACTAAATATAGGAGGCATTGAACTGCCAGATGGAGAGTGATACAAGGCGATATAGAACGATACAAGTTAGGTTTTTACTTAGAAAAATAGCGGTAAATAATAAGGTAACCACAAAAAGGAATATCAATTCCATAACTCAAGAAAAACGTAACGACTCAACAAACATAAAGTTAAACATTATGAAAATGAGGATCTCACAATCTACTAAGAAAACGTCTCAGCACAAAAAAGTATGTGGAAAAATGAAATGGCCAACAACACATATGAAAAGGCATCAAAATGACAGCACTAAAAACTTATTTATCTATAATTACGCTGAATGTAAATGGACTAAATGCACCAATAAAGAGACAGAGAGTCACGGACTGGATACAGAAACACGATCCATCTATACGCTGCCTACAAGAGACACACCTTAGACTTAGAGACACAAACAAACTAAAACTCAAAGGATGGAAAAAAATATATCAAGCAAATAATAAGCAAAAAAGAAGAGGAGTAGCAATATTAATTTCTGACAAAATAGACTTTAGACTTAAATCCGCCACAAAGGATAAAGAAGGACACTATATAATGATAAAAGGGACAATTGATCAAGAAGATATAACCATATTAAATATTTATGCACCCAATGACAGGGCTGCAAGATACATAAATCAAATTTTAACAGAATTGAAAAGCGAGATAGACACCTCCACATTTATAGTAGGAGACTTCAACACACCACTTTCGGAGAAGGACAGGACATCCAGTAAGAAGCTCAATAGAGACACAGAAGACCTACTTACAACAATCAACCAACTTGACCTCATAGACTTATACAGAACTCTCCACCCAACTGCTGTAAAATATACTTTTTTTTCTAGTGCACATGGAACATTCTCTAGAATAGACCACATATTAGGTCATAAAACAAATCTTTGCAGAATCCAAAACATCGAAATATTACAAAGCATCTTCTCAGACCACAAGGCAATGAAGCTAGAAATCAATAACAGAAAAACTAGGGAAAAGAAATCAAATACTTGGAAAATGAACAATACCCTCCTGAAAAAAGACTGGGTTATAGAAGACATCAAGGAGGGAATAAGGAAATTCTTAGAAAGCAACAAGAATGAAAATACTTCCTATCAAAACCTCTGGGACACAGCAAAAGCAGTGCTCAGAGGCCAATTTATATCGATAAATGCACACATACAAAAAGAAGAAAGAGACAAAATCAGAGAACTGTCCCGACAACTTGAACAAATAGAAAGTGAGCAACAAAAGAACCCATCAGGCACCAGAAGAAAACAAATAATAAAAATTAGAGCTGAACTAAATGAATTAGAGAACAGAAAAACAATTGAAAAAATTAACAAAGCCAAAAGCTGGTTCTTTGAAAAAATTAACAAAATTGATAAACCATTGGCCAGACTGACTAAAGAAAAACAGGAAAGGAAACAAATAACCCGAATAAGAAACGAGAAGGACCACATCACAACAGAGCCAAATGAAATTAAAAGAATCATTTCAGATTACTACGTAAAATTGTACTCTAACAAATTTGAAAACCTAGAAGAAATGGATGAATTCCTGGAAAAACACTCCCTACCTAAACTAACACATTCAGAAGTAGAACAACTAAATAGACCCATAACAAAAAAAGAGATTGAAACGGTAATCAAAAAACTTCCAACAAAAAAAAGCCCTGGCCCAGATGGCTTCACTGCAGAGTTCTACCAAACCTTCAGAGAAGACTTAACACCACTACTACTGAAGGTATTTCAAAGCATAGAAAATGATGGAATACTACCCAACTCATTCTATGAAGCTACCATCTTCCTGATACCAAAACCAGGTAAAGACATTACAAAAAAAGAAAATTATAGACCTATATCCCTCATGAACATAGATGCAAAAATCCTCAACAAAATTCTAGCCAATAGAATCCAACAACACATCAAAAAAATAATTCACCCTGATCAAGTGGGATTTATACCAGGTATGCAAGGCTGGTTTAATATCAGAAAAACCATTAATGTAATCCATCACATAAATAAAACAAAAGATAAAAACCACATGATCTTATCAATAGATGCAGAAAAGGCATTTGACAAAGTTCAACACCCATTTATGATAAAAACTCTTACCAAAATAGGAATTGAAGGTAAATTCCTCAACATAATAAAGGGCATCTAAAATTTTTTTTTTTTTTTTTTATGCAAAGCCAACAGCCAACATCACTCTAAATGGAGAGAACCTGAAAGCATTTCCCTTGAGAATGGGAACCAGACAAGGATGCCCTTTATCACCGCTCTTATTCAACATTGTACTTGAAGTCCTAGCCAGGGCAATTAGGCTAGACAAAGAAATAAAGGGTATCCGGATTGGCAAGGAGGAAGTAAAGTTATCACTATTTGCAGATGACATGATCTTATACACAGAAAATCCTAAGGAATCCTCCAGAAAACTACTGAAACTAATAGAAGAGTTTGGCAGAGTCTCAGGTTATAAAATAAACATACAAAAATCACTTGGATTCCTCTACATCAACAAAAAGAACACCGAAGAGGAAATAACCAAATCAATTCCATTCACAGTAGCCCCCAAGAAGATAAAATACTTAGGAATAAATCTTACCAAGGATGTAAAAGACCTATACAAAGAAAACTACAAAGCTCTACTACAAGAAATTCAAAAGGACTTACTTAAGTGGAAAAACATACCTTGCTCATGGATAGGAAGACTTAACACAGTAAAAATGTCTATTCTACCAAAAGCCATCTATACATATAACGCACTTCCGATCCAAATTCCAATGTCATATTTTAAGGGGATAGAGAAACAAATCACCAATTTCATATGGAAGGGAAAGAAGCCCCGGATAAGCAAAGCATTACTGAAAAAGAAGAAGAAAGTGGGAGGCCTCACTCTACCTGATTTCAGAAGCTATTATACAGCTACAGTAGTCAAAACAGCCTGGTACTGGTACAACAACAGGCATATAGACCAATGGAACAGAATTGAGAACCCAGATATAAATCCATCCACGTATGAGCAGCTGATAGTTGACAAAGGACCAGTGTCAGTTAATTGGGGAAAAGACAGTCTTTTTAACAAATGGTGCTGGCATAACTGGATATCCATTTGCAAAAGAATGAAACAGGACCCATACCTCACACCATGCACAAAAACTAACTCCAAGTGGATCAAAGACCTAAACATAAAGACTAAAACGATAAAGATCATGGAAGAAAAAATAGGGACAACCCTAGGAGCCCTAATACAAGGCATAAACAGAATATAAAACATTACCAAAACTGATGAAGAGAAACCAGATAACTGGGAGCTCCTAAAAATCAAACATCTGTGCTCATCTAAAGACTTCACCAAAAGAGTAAAAAGACCACCTATAGACTGGGAAAGAATTTTCAGCTATGACATCTCCGACCAGCGCCTGATCTCTAAAATCTACATGATTCTGTCAAAACTCAACCACAAAAAGAAAAACAACCCAATCAAGAAGTGGGCAAAGGATATGAACACACATTTCACTAAAGAAGATATTCAGGCAGCCAACAGATACATGAGAAAATGCTCTCGATCATTAGCCATTAGAGAAATGCAAATTAAAACTACGATGAGATTCCATCTCACACCAACAAGGCTGGCATTAATCCAAAAAACACAAAATAATAAATGTTGGAGAGGCTGCGGAGAGATTGGAACTCTTATACACTGCTGGTGGGAATGTAAAATGGTACAACCACTTCGGAAATCTATCTGGCGTTATCTTAAACAGTTAGAAATAGAACTACCATACTACCCAGAAATCCCACTCCTCGGAATACACCCTAGAGATACAAGAGCCTTCACGCAAACAGACATATGCACACCCATGTTTATTGCAGCTCTGTTTACAAGAGCAAAAAGTTGGAAGCAACCAAGGTGTCCGTCAACGGATGAATGGGTAAATAAATTGTGGTATATTCACACAATGGAATACTAAGCATCGATAAAGAACAGTGACGAATCTGTGAAACATTTCATAAATTGGAGGAACCTGGAAGGCATTATGCTGAGCAAAATCAGTCAGAGGCAAAAGGACAAATATTGTATAAGACCACTATTATAAGATCTTGAGAAATAGTAAAAACTGAGAAGAACACATACTTTTGTGGTTACGAAGCGGGGAGGGAGGGAGGGAGGGAGAGTGTTTTTTATTGATCAATCAGTAGATAAGAACTGCTTTGGGTGAAAGGAAAGACAACACTCAATACATGGAAGGTCAGCTCAATTGGACTGGACCAAAAGCAAAGAAGTTACCGGGATAAAACGAATGCTTCAAAGGTCAGCGGAGCAAGGGCGGGGGTCTGGGGACCATGGTTTGAGGGGACTTCTAAGTCAATTGGCAAAATAATTCTATTATGAAAACATTCTGCATCCCACTTTGAAATGTGGTGTCTGGGGTCTTAAATGCTAACAAGCGGCCATCTAAGATGCAGCAATTGGTCTCAACCCACCCGGAGCAAAGGAAAATGAAGAACACCAAGATCACACGACAACTAAGAGCCCAAGAGACAGAAAGGGCCACATGAACCAGAGACCTACATCATCCTGAGACCAGAAGAACTAGTTGGTGCCCGGCCACAATCGATGACTGCCCTGACAGGGAGCACAAGAGAGAACTCCCGAGGGAGCAGGAGATCAGTGGGATGCAGACCCCAAATTCTCATAAAAAGACCATACTTAATGGTCTGACTGAGACTAGAGGAATCCCAGCAGCCATGGTCCCCAGACCTTCTGTTGGCACAGGACAGGAACCATCCCCGAAGACAACTCATCAGACATGAAAGAGACTGGTCAGTTGGTGGGAGGGAGATGCTGATGAAGAGTGAGCTAATTATATCAGGTGGACACTTGAGATTGTGTTGGCATCTCTTGTCTGGAGAGGGGATGGGAGGATAGAGAGCGAGGGAAGCTGGCAAAATTGTCACGAAAGGAGAGACTGAAAGGGCTGACTCAACAGGGGGAGAGCAAGTGGGAGTACGGAGTAAGATGTATGTAAACTTATATGTGACAGACTGATTGGATTTGTAAACGTTCACTTGAAGCTTAATAAATGTTAATAAAAAAAAATAAGAACAACACTAGGAGCCCTAATACATGGCATAAACAGTATACAAAACATTACTAACAATGCAGAAGAGAAACTAGATAACTGTGAGCTCCTAAAAATCAAATACCTATGCTCATCCAAAGACTCCACCAGAAGAGTAAAATATTACCTACAGACAGGGAAAAAGTTTTTATCTATGACATTTCTAATCAGCATCTGATCTCTAAAATCTACATGATGCTGCAAAAAGTCAACCACAAAAGACAAATGACCCAATTAAAAAATGGGCAAAGGATATGAACAGGCACATCACTAAAGAAGACATTCAGGTAGCTAACAGGTACATGAGGAAATGCTTACGAGATCGTTAGCCATTAGAGAAATGCAAATCAAAACTATAATGACATTCCATCTCACCCCCAACAAGGCTGGCATTAATCCAAAAAACACAAAATAATAAACGTTGGAGAGGTTGTGGAGAGACTGGAACACTTATACACCGCTGGTGGGAATGTAAAATGGTACAACCACTTTGGAAATTGATTTGGTACTTCCTTAAAAAGCTAGAAATAGAACTACCATATGATTCAGCAATCTCACTCCATAGAATATAACCCAGAGAAATAAGAGCCTTTACATGAACAGATAAAGGCACACCCGTGTTCACTGCAGCATTATTTACAATAGCAAAAAGATGGAAGCAGCCAAGGTGCCCATCAACAGATGAATGGATAAGTAAATTATGGTATATTCACACAATGGAATATTATGCATCAAAAAAGAACAATGACGAATCTGTGAAACATTTCATAACATGGAGGAATCTAGAAGGCATTATGCTGAGTGAAATTAGTCAGTTGCAAAAGGACAAATATTGTATGAGACCACTATTATAAGAACTCAAAAAATAGTTTAAACAGAGAAGAAAATTTTCTTTGATAGTTACAAAAGGGGAGAGGGAGGGAGAGAAAGGGGTTTTCACTAATTAGATAATAGATAAGAACTATTTTAGGTGAAGAGAAAGACAACACCCAATACAGGAGAGGCCAGCACAACTGGACTAAACCAAAAGCAAAGAAGTTTCCTGAATAAACTGAACTTTTCAGAGGCCAGCATTGTAGGGGTGGGGATTTGGGGACCATGGTTTCAGGGGGCACCTAAGTCAGTTGGCATAATAAAATCTATTAAGAAAACATTCTGCATCCCACTTTGGAGAGTGGCGTCAGGGGTCTTAAACGCTAGCAAGTGGCCATCTAAGATGCATCAATTGGTCTCAACCCACCTGGAGCAAAGGAGAATGAAGAACACCAAAGACAGAAGGCAATTTTGAGCCCAAGAGACATAAACCAGAGACTATATCAGCCTGAGACCAGAAGAACTAGATGGTGTCTGGCTACAACCGATGACTGCCCTGACAAGGAACACAACAGAGAATCCCTGAAGGAGCAGGAGAGCAGTGGGATGCAGACCCCAAATTCTTGTAAAAAGACCAGACTTAATGGTCCGACTGAGACTAGAAGGACCCCAGAAGTCATGGTCCCCAGACCTTCTGTCGGCCCAAGACAGGAACCATTCCCAAAGCCAACTCTTCAGACAGGGATTGGACTGGACTATGGGATAGAAAATGATACTGTTGAAGAGTGAGTACCTTGGATCAAGTAGACACATGAGACTATGTGGGCAGCTCCTGTCTGGAGAATAGATGAGAGGGCAGAGGGGGACAGAAGCTGGCTGAATGGACACAAAAATAGAGGGTGAAGGGAAGGAGTATGCTGTCTCATTAGAGAGAGAGCAACTAGGAGTAAATAGCAAGGTGTATATAAGTTTTTGTATGAAAGACTGACTTGGTTTGTAAACTTTCACTTAACGCACAACAAAAATTAAAAAAAAAAAAGTGTCAGGAGGGCAAGTCCACAGAGAGAAAGGAATGGGAAAAAATAAGAGATGTCCACAAAATGTTTGAAGCTGGAAAATAGTCAGACTCACATTCAGTTAGAGGCAGAGGAATATAAATTTTTGTGTGGGGATGGGTGCAGTGGTGGTGGTAAACCAAGAAATAAGCCAGTTCTTTCCTAGAGTCCAGAAAAACAGGACTTGTAGACACAGTATGTCTCTATAGGAAGAACATAGGTGGAATTAAGAAGCAGATTTGGCTGCTAACAAAAAGGTTGGTGGTTCAAGTACACTAGGGAGACCACAGAAGAAAGCCATGGTGATCTACTTCCAAAATATCAGCCATCGAAAGCAGTACGTACGGAGTACAGCTCTACTTTGATGCACACGGGTCGCCATGAATTGGAGTAAGCTAGATGGTAAGTGGTAGTAAGAGCCAGATTGGTTGATAACTTGCATTTGAAGAGGTTAGAATTCTGGATATCCTCATCCATTGAGTCCTAGGCAGATGACTGAAGACTTACTCTATTAAACTAGAGGGAAGTTGGAGCCAGCTGAGGGAGCCAGGATGAAAGTAAATGGGCGAAGTGAAAGCTTATTTCCTGATGTGTGAGAAACCTAGTCTATTTTCTCTTTGGCGCTGGAACAGCAGCCAGGCTTATACTCCTCAGGCAGACCTTTAGAGGATTCCTTTCTGAGGAAACCAACGTGCTCAAGAGAAAAGACCTAATAACCACTGCCCCATCCATCACCCTATAATGAACTCACTGCCTATATGGTTAGCTTCTTAGTGCTTCACACTTAACTTAAACAGACATTGATGAATTACCAAACATTTGACAAAAAGAAAAAAAATACATAGAGAACAGTAGAAAAGCAGAGGAAACAGAGGCAATGCAGAGAGCAGAAGAAAACTTCTAAAGAAATAAATTGCCTCAAAGAAAGATATACTTCTGAAACAAGAATAAACCCATTGCCATCAAGTTGATTCTGACTCATAGCGACCCTGTAGGACAGAGTAGGACTGCCCCATAGGGTTTCCAAAGAGCGACTAGTGGATTTGAACTGCTGACCTTTTGATTAGCAGCCATAGCTCTTAACCACTATGCCAGCAGGGCTTCCGAAACAAGAATAGGGAGGCTTTAAAAGAAAAAAAAAAAAAACACTAAGGAAATTCTGAAACAGATCACTGAAATTGAAAAAGTATATATACATAATAGCAGAAATAAAAATGTTAATAGAAGGATGGGAAGATAAAGGTGGAGAAATCACTCGGAAAATGACAAAATCCTCAAAACATAAAAAGATTTTTAAAAAAGTATCTGAATAATGAAAGTTTCAAAAAGAGATAGCAGAAAAGTAGGACGGAGAAAATTATCAAAGAATAGACAAAAAAATTTTTCCATAGAACTGAAGGATACACGTGAGTTTTCAGAATGAAAATTTCCACTAAGTGCCTCTGACAATGAATATAAGCATTTATGCATACACACATACAGAGAGACAGAGAGACTCTGAGCCACACTACCATGAAATTTCAGGGCACTAAGGACGACGAGAACTTAAGATTTAAAAAAAAAAAAAAGCATATTGTATACAAAGCATTAAGAATTAATATGGTATCAGACATTTTAACAGCAACACTGGCAACTAGAAAGCAATGCAAAATACCTTCACAATTTTGAGGAAAGGTATTTTTACTCTAGAATTCTCTTTCCAGATTCCCAATCAAGTGAGAGGGTAGAAAGAAACTTTCTTACAGATACCTAATACATCAGGCATCCTTTTTTAGGGAGCTACTGGAAGATATGTTCCACACAAATAAGGGAGGAAAGAAACGAAGAGCTATATGAGGAAAGAAACGAAGAGCTATATGAGGAAAGAAACGAAGAGCTATATAAGTAAAGAAATGCACATGTAGTATATGTCTTGGTTTTAGGGGATATTTATGCACCATAATGTAAACTCTGAATATTGTATTAACCAAAAATTATGACATAAGAAAGTGGTAGGGAAAGTATGAATGGAGGAATAAAAAGAGAGTTAAATCCTAAGCTCTCTTAGTAGGAAGTCTAAAATAATGCGTACAGCTAAAAAAAAAATTAAGAAATGGCCATATTAGTAAATTATTCAGAAATATGGAGGAAAATTCTAAAAGAAGAGTGAAAAAAAGTTAAAACTGGTGTTGTCTTGAAAGGAATCAAAAGTGGGAGGAGTGGTATGGGTGACTGCTGTTTTTCATTAAAAGTCCTGTAGAAAAATTCACTACTTACTGCCAATGAAAAGACAAGAAAGAAAAAAATCTTAACAAAGGACAGAAAAGAACTTCTTTATCCTCACAAAGAGATTTTACCAAAAATCTACATCAAATGAGGCAGTTAAGTATGAGATATTAAATATTTAGATATATTCTCATTAAAGATACTATGTTCAGTCTTTCCCTTTCCTTGGCATTGTACTGGAGTTTTTAGTAAATCCCATAAAGCAAGACAAAGAAACAGATAATATAAAGATGGATAAGAAAGTGATAATCTTTCATCATTTATAAATGGCAGAAAGAAAAATTATTTCTCTTATGTACAGTCTTAGTATGGGCTCCCTCAAAAGCAAACCCTGATCAAAGAACTGTGTACAAGTAGCTTATTTGGAAGGAGATCATGGGAAGTTCAAGGAAAGAAGTAGGAGAAAGCAAAAAGCTTAGAAAGAAAAATAAATGACAGGGATGCTAAACAGCAGGTTACTGCTGTGGGCAACTACGACTTAATTCCCATGGAGATCCTTTGAAAAAACACGTGGAATACTTCTCAGGATTATCCCACCAAAGGATGGGAGACTGTATAATTTATCTATGGACCCCATTGTTTGAGGGTTACAGGAGAAGCATAAACCTCCAGCTCCTGCTCAGGGCTAATTAGTTCTCATGTGTCATTGAGAGCTCACAGAGAGAGAAGAAGAGAGGTGCAGGTACTCTCATAGCAAGCAGTCAGCATGCCAGGAATTCTCCACAGCTGCAGGAGAACTCACGCAGGTTAAGACCATACGGGGTGGAGCATCAGTACATCTGAAACACATACCGTAAAAACAAACGAACCAAAAAAAAAAAAAAAGCTCAGATGTATGAAAAAACATAGCTTTAAAACTATTAGAAGAAGATGTTGGGGGAATACCCTTATTAATTCATGGAAGAGAGGGTTTTTTTTTTAACACATAAATGCACAAATGATAAAGGACTATATTGCTAAGCTTGACTACATCAAAATTTAAAACTTCTGGATGACAAAAGACACTGTAAGCAAAGTTAATGTACAAAGGACAGATTAAAAAAAGTTAAAGTATTAGTATCCAGAACTCCTCCAGGTCAACAAAAAAAAAGCTGACCTAGTAGAAAAATGGACAAAGAATATATAAAAATAATTCAGAGATGAAATATAAACACTTATTATAAAAAATGTTTGATCTCATAAGTAGTTGTAATGGTTAAGTTTGTGTGTCTCAACTTGGCTGGGCCATGATCCTCAGTGGTTTGGCAGTTAAGATGCAGTTTGGCAATTATGTAATGATGTAATCACATCCATGATGAGATCTGCTATGAGCAGCCAATCAGTTGAAATGGAGTCTCCTTGGGCATGTAGCCTGCATCCAATATACATACGGACTTTCTGGCAAAGGTTGCTGGCTTTTGCTCTGCTCTGGATGCTGCATTTGGCTCAGCATCATCTGACATCCAGTTCTTGGGACTTGAGCTAGCAGCCTCCCATCTTATCTGCCAGTCTTGGATTCATCAGCCTCTGCAGCCAGTGAGCCAGCAGCCTGCTGTCTGATCTGCTGATCTTTAGTTCATCAGCCCCTGCAGCTAAGTGAGTTAGGAGAAGCCTCCAGCCTGATGCCTGACCCATGGACTCAGGACTTTCCAGCCTCTACAACTGTGTGAGCCATTTCCTTGATATAAATTTCTCTCTCTCTCTACACACAGACATAGACATGCACACACATATATATATATATACACATACATATATACATGTATGTGTGTATATATATAACCAAAAAACCCAGTGCCATCGAGTTAATTCCAACTCATAGCGACCCTATAGGACAGAGTAGAACTGCCCCATAGAGTTTCCAAGGAGCACCTGGCAGATTTGAACTGCCGACCCTTTGGTTAGCAGCCGTAGCACTTAACCACTACGCCACCAGGGTTTCCTTGTGTATATATATATATATACGCTTCAATGGTTTTGCATCTCTAGAGAGCCCAGCCTTAGACAGTAGTATTTGTCAGGATAGGCTAGGTTATACTGCCACAAACAATCCTTGTGTCTGATTTATTACAACAGAGGTTTACTTCATACACATGCTCCATGTCCTCTGCAAATCAGTTGGAGGAAGGAATCTGTCCAGGACCCAGTCACCATGGCAGAGACAAAGAGAGTTCTGGAGGGCCCCTCGTTGGCAAATAATGTTCTGGCCAGAAATGGCCACATAAGCCACCAAATCACAATGGGGTCAGGAAATGCAGTCCTACCATATAACCAGAAGGTGTGCAGCAGACATATCTGGTGAACAATGCAAATAAATATCAAGCTAGTTATCAGCAAAATTCATATTAAAAAACAAGTTATCATTTTATACCCATTACATTGGCCAACATTTTAAAGCAGGGCACTGTTTCCATTAATGGGGATGCAGGGAAAGAGGGGCTCTCAGATACCGATGGTAAGAGTACAACCTTTTTGGAAAGCACTTTGACAGTATATAACAAACATGAAAATGCACATACTTTGAGGCCTAGAAATTCTACTTCTAGAAAAAATAAAATATATATATTTTATTTATTTATATACAATATTTATTTATATACAATTTCTCACATATACTCATAAAAAAGGTACGTATAAGAATATTTAAAAACCAGTAAAATCAGTTGCCATCAAGTTGATTCTGACTCACGGCGATCCCGTGTGTGTCAAAGCAGAACTGTGCTCCATAGGATTTTCAAAGGCTGAATTTTCAGAAATGGATTGCCTGGCCTTTATTCCAAATAAGGATATTTAGTGTGATATTATTTTAAATAGTAAACACTTGGAAATGGCTTGTTGTTAGGTGCCTTCAAGTTGGCTCCAACTCCTAGCGACAACAGAACGAAACACTGCCCAGCCCTGTGCCATCCTCACAATTGTTAGGATTCATCCCATTGTTGCAACCACTGTGTCAATACATTCCATTAAAGGTCTTCCCCTTTTCGCTGACTCTCTACTTTACCAAGCAGGATGTCCTTTTCAAGGGAGTGATCCCTACTGATAACCTGTCCAAAGTATGTGAGATGTAGTCTCACCATCCTTACCTCTCAGGGGTATTCTGGCTCTACCTCTTCCAAGACAGATTTGTTCATTCTTTTGGCAGCCCATGGTATATTCAACATTCTTCACCAACATCATATTTCAAAGGCATCAGTTCTTCTTTGATCTTCCTTTTTCATTGTTCAGCTTTCACATGCATATGAAGTGATTGAAAACACCATGGCTTGGGTCAGGAATACCTTAGTCCCTAAAGTGACATCTATGCTTTGTAACACTTTAAAA
This sequence comes from Loxodonta africana, assembly GCF_030014295.1. Lineage (NCBI taxonomy): Eukaryota > Metazoa > Chordata > Mammalia > Proboscidea > Elephantidae > Loxodonta > Loxodonta africana. The sequence goes on along the minus strand of NC_087355.1, from coordinate 55,546,257 downwards.
CGGTCTTTTGCAGCAGGTTTGCCCATACAATGCATTGTTTGATTTCCTGACTGCTACTTCCATGGGTGTTGATTGTGGATCCAAGTAAAATGAAATCCTTGACAACTTCAGTCTTCTCTCCGTTTATCATGATGTTGCTTATTGCTCCAGTTGTGAGGATTTTTGTTTTATGTTGAGGTGTAACCCATACCGAAGGCTGTGGTCTTTAATCTTCATCAGTAAGTGCTTCAAGTCCTCTTCACTTTGTGTGAAGGTTGTGTCATCTGCATATTGCAGGTTGTTGATAAGTCTTCCTCCAATCCTGATGCCCCGTTCTTCTTCAAATAGTCCAGCTTCTTGGGTTATTTGCTCAGCATACAGACTGAATAAATTTGGTGAATGGATGTAACCCTGACACACACCTTTCCTGACTTTAAACTACGCAGTATCTGCTTGTTCTGTTCAAACAACCACCTCTTGGTCTAAGTATGGGTTCCTCAAGAGCACAATTAAGTGTTCTAGAATTCCCATTCTTCTCGATGTTATCCATAATTTGATAGGTAAACATCTTTCTGGTATTCTCTGCTTTCAGACATGATCCATCTTACATCAGCAATGATATCCCTGGTTCCGTGTCCTCTTCTGAATCTGCCTTGAATTTTTGGCAGTTCCCTGTCAATGTACTGCTGCAACCACTTTCGAATGATCTTCAGCAAAATTTTACATGTGTGTGATATTACTGATATCATTCAATAATTTCCACATTCTGTTGGATCACCTTTCCTTGGAATGGGTATAAATATGGATCTCTTCCAGTAGGTTGGCCAGATAGCTGTATTCCAATTCCTTGGCATAGACAAGTGAGCACTTCCCTTGCTGCCGCATCTATTTGCTAAAACATCTCAATTGGTATTCAGTGAATTCCTGGAGGCTTGTTTTTTGCCAATGCTTTCAGTGCAGCTTGGACCTCTTCCTTCAGTGCTATAGGTTCTTGATCATATGCTACCTCCTGAAATGGTTGAATATTAACCAGTTCTTTCTGGTACAGTGACTCTGTGTATCCCTTCTATCTTCTTTTGATGCTTCCTGCATTTTTTAGTATTTTCCCTGTAGAATCCTTCAATATTGCAACTCAAGGCTTGAATTTTTTCTTCAATTCTTTCAGCTTGAGAAATGCCCAGTGTGTTGTCCATTTATGGCTCCAAGAATTAGAAAATCCTACAGTACTCATGTGTTAGATTATTATTCAACTCTAAAGCAAATGTCCTTAATTAGCAGAGATCTCAAAATAATAATATTGAGTAAAAAAATAAAAGCAAACAGCAGTTTTGTTTATGGTATGATGCCAATTACGTAAATTTTAAATATATGTACAAAAAAGCTCAATATATTTTTGATGAATATATTTGTGCTAAAGCATAGGAACTTGAGAGGAGAGTACAAAAGAATTCAACAACATCTGTAATGTTTCAGTTCTTAAAGAGGCACTGGATCAAAAATGATAAGACAGCAATACTTAATTCATTTTGGGTGACAGGTACACAGTGTCATAAACCAAAGAAAAAAAGAAAACCCAGTGCCATCGAGTTGATTCCGACTCATAGTGACCCTATAGGACAGAGTAGAACTGCCCCATAGAGTTTCCAAGGAGTGACTGGTGGATTCGAACTGCTACCCCTTGGTTAGCAGCCGTAGCACTTAACCACTAAGCCACCAGGGTTTCCTATCAGTGTCATAGAGCATCCTTTATACCTGTTTGCTGTGCTTGGGATTGGTGTGGTTCAGCATTTTTGTTTTCAAAACTTAAAGGAAAATCAGGATAACAAAGATAAAATACTATTCTCAGGAATAAGACTTGGAAAAAAAATGCACAAAGCAAGAAAGATGGACAACGGAAAGGAGAACTGGAGAGGCAGGAAAAAAAAAAAATCAACAGAGACCTGAACTAAGATACAAATGCCTGAGAACCATTTCTAGACAATTTCTTCTGCAATTACAGCTCCCTTGTAATTAGCGGAATCTCTTCACTTCCTGCTTTATTTCAGTCCATCAAAACATGACACACGGGAATGTTCTGGCCCCTTCATTTTTAGGAATTGACCTTCAGATCCCAAACAGAGGGCACAACTATAAAAATGAAATGCAATTATAAACTGTTAGTGGCTAACAGCACAGGCTTTGCAGCCCCAAAGCCCACAGAATGAATCTAAGCTTTGCCACTTCATGGCTGAGCAATTTTGAGAATGGCTGTTGCCCTCTCTAAGCCTCTGCTTCATCATGTAATAATAATGTTAGTATTGGGGTTCATCATAATAATATTATTATATGGGGATAATAATATTTTCCACTTCATACTATTGTGCAAATTAAATCTGATTATGCTTTTACAGCTTCTAGCCCAATGCCTTGCTCACAGGTAATAATAGCGCAATAATAGCAGCTATTGTTACCATTTCACTGCATTCAGTGAAAACGTCCTGTCTTCACTATAATATGTTTCATTTTCAAGTAATCTGAGAGCGCAACCAACATTAAGCAGGCAATGTTATTGGAAATTCTTTATGATTACCTAAATATAACATTAAGGAATCCTGGTGGCACATTGGCTAAGTGCTCAGATGCTAACAGAAAGGTCAGCAGTTTGAATCCACCAGCTGCTCTGAGGGAGAAAGATGTGGCAGTCTGCTTCCATAGAGATTGCAGCCTTGAAAACCCTATAGGGCAGCTCTACTCTGTCCTATAAGGTCACTATGAGTTGGAATTGACTCGACAGCAGTGGTTTTTAAAAAAATATAACATTGATTCACATATGCTAATTTGTGTACCCCCCATGTGTCTGTCAGTTTGTCATACTGTGGGGGCTTGTGTGTTTCTGTGATGCTGGAAGCTATGCCCCGGGTATTCAGATACTAGCAGGGTCAGCCATGGAGGACAGGAAGTCATTAGCCATTGATAACCTTATGAATAGCAGCGGAACATTGTCTGATATAGTGCTGGTAGATGATGAAGTCACTCAAAAGACGATTGGGGAAGAGCTGCCTCCTCAAAGTAGAGTCGACCTTAATGACGTGGATGGAGTCAAGTCTTCGGGACCTTCATTTGCTGATGTGGCACGACTCAAAATGAGAAGAAACAGCTGTAAACATCCATTAATAATTGGAACCTGGAATGTACAAAGTATAAATCTAGGAAAAACAGAAATCATCAAAAATGAAATGGAACACATACCTCAATACCCTAGGCATTGGTGAGCTAAAATGGACTGGTATTGGCCATTTTGAATCAGACCATCATATAGTCTACTATGCTGGGAATGACAACTTGAAGAGGAATGGTGTTGCATGCACTGTCATAAAGAACATTTCAAGATCAATCCTGAAGTACAATGCTGTCAGTGATAGGATAATATAAATATGCTACAAGGAAGATGAGTTAATACAACTATTATTCAAATTTACACACCAACACTAAAGCCAAAGATGAAGAAATAGAAGATTTTTATCAGCTGCTGTAGTCTGAAATTGATCGTATGTGCCATCAGGATGCGTTGATAATTACTGGTGACTGGAATGCAAAAGTTGGAAAGAACAAGGATTGGTAGTTGGAAAATATGGCCTTGGTGAGAGAAACAATGCTGAAGATCAAATGACAGAATTTTGAAGACCAACGACTTCTTCACTGCAAATATGTTCTTTCACCAACATAAACAGCGACTATACACATGGACCTCACCAGATGAAACACACAGGAATCAAACTGACTACGTCTGTGGAAAGAGATGATGGAAAAGCTCAATATCATCACTTAGAACAAGGCCAGGGGCTGACTGTGAAACAGACCATCAATTGTTCCTATGCAAGTTCAAGGTGAAACTGTAGAAAATCAGAGCAAATCCACAAGAGCCAAAATATGACCTTGAGTATGTCCCACCTGAATTTAGAGACCATAACAAGAATAGATTTGACACATTGAACACTAGTGACCAAAGATCAGACGAGGGGTGGAAGGACATCATACATGAAGAAAGCAAGAGGTCACTGAAAAGACAGGAAGGAAAAAAAAGACCAAGATGGATGTCAGAGGAGACTCTGATGCTTGCTTACAAACGTCTAGCAGCTAAAGCAAAAGGAAGGAATGATGAAGTAAAAGAACTGAACAGAAGATTTCAAAGGACGGCTCTAGAAGACAAAGTATTATAATGACATGTGCAAAGAGCTGGAGATAGAAAACCAAAAGAGAAGAAGACACTCAGCATTTCTCAAGCTGAAAGAACTGAGGAAAAAACTCAAGCCTCAAGTTGCAATAGTGAAGGATTCTATGGGGAAAATATTAAATGACACAGAAAGCATCAAAAGAAGATGGAAGGAATACACTGAGTCATTATACCAAAAAGAATGAGTCGATGTTCAACCATTTCAAGAGGTAGCATATGATCAGAAACCAATGGTACTAAAGGAAAAAGTCCAGGCTGCTCTGAAGGCATTGGCGAAAAACAAAGCTCCAGGAATTGACGGAATATCAACGGAGATGTTAACAAATGGATGCAGCACTGGAGGTGCTCACTCGTCTATGCCAAGAAATATGGAAGACAGCTTCCTGGCCAACTGACTGGAAGAGATCCATATTTATGCTCATTCCAAAGAAAGGTGATCCAAACGAATGTGGAAAATATGTCATTAATATCACACGCAAGGAAAATTTTGCTGAGGATCATTCAAAAATGGCTGCAGCAGTATATCAACAGAGAACTGCCAGGAATTCAGGCTGGTTTCAGAAGAGAATGTGGAACCAGGGATATCATTGCTGATGTCAGATGGATCCTGGCTGAAAGCAGAGAATACCAGAAGGATGTTTACCTGTGTTTTATTGACTACGCAAAGGCATTCAACTGTGTGGATGGTAACAAATTATGGATAACATTGAGAAGAATGGGAATTCCAGAACACTTAATTGTGCTCCTGAGAAACCTTTACATAGATCAAGAGGCAGTTGTTCAGTCAGAGAAAGGGGATACTGGTTGGTTTAAAGTCAGCAAAGGTGTGCGTCAGGGCTTCATCCCTTCAGCATACCTATTTAATCTGTGTGCTGAGCAACTAATCCGAGAAGGTGGACTATATGAAGAAGAATGAGGCATCAGGATTGGAGCAAAACTCATTAACAACCTGTGTTATGCAGATGACACAACCTTGCTTGCTGTAAGTGAAGAGGGCTTGAAGCACTTACTAACGAAGATCAGAGACCACAGTCTTCAGTATGGATTGCACCTCAATATAAAGAAAAAAAAAATCCTCACAACTGGACCAATAAACAACGTCATGATAAACAGAGAAAAGACGGAAGTTGTCAAGGATTTCATTTTACTTGGATCCACAATCAAGAGCCATGGAAGTATCAGTCAAGAAATCAAAAGATGCATTGCATTGGGTAAATCTGCTGCAAAGGACCTCTTTAAAGAGTTAAAAAGCAAAGATGTCACCTTGAAGACTAAAGCGCACCTGACCCAAGCCTTGGTATTTTCAATGACATCATATGCATGTGACAGCTGAACAATGAATAAGGAAGACCGAAGAAGAACTGATGCCTTTGAATTGTGATGTTGGTGAAGAATATTGAATACACCATGGACTGCCAAAAGAACCAACAGATCCGTTTTGGAAGAAGTGCAACCAGAATGCTCCTTAGAAGCAAGGATGGCAAGACTGTATCGTACATACTTTGGACATGTTGTCAGGAGGGATCAGTCCCTGGAGAAGGACATCATGCTTGGCAGAGTACAGGGTCAGTGGAAAAGAAGAAGACCCTCTATGAGGTAGACTGACACAGTGGCTACAACAATGAACTCAAGCATAACAATGATTGTAAGGATGGTGCAGGACCGGGCACTGTTTCATTCTGTTGTATATAGGGTTGCTACGAGTCGGAACCGACTTGACGGCACCTAACAACAAGAACAATTTGTGTATGTGTGTGAGTAGTGGATGGGAATGTCTCCTCAGCACTCCTATTCCTAGGAATTTCTGCTCATAATCACGATTGTGCAGCCAAAACACAAGACTGTAGACGGAGCTTCCATGTTGAACAAGGTGGCTCAACTAAGTCAGAGTGTGGAGAGAAGTGAGAAATCAAACACTCGGGGAAGAACAGAGAGGGACTCCCATCTGGACGAGTTTTGAATTTTTGGTCTCAATTAATTCCTTAGGCTCAGCTGCATTCTTGTGCTTGAGTTCTGTGAGGCCTCAAGCCCCCATATTAATTCACGTTTTTGCTTATGTTGCTTTGAGTTGGGTTTCTGCTACTCATCACTCAAAGAATTCAGATTAACATGATGCGAATGCAACAAAGGCAAATATGCCCACTTTACCATTTGACCATGGCTGGCACTCAGGAGGAGAGATTGGTAAAACCATGTCATTTATTTGCAAAACTATATTATGCACACATCTCATCAGTTTAAAAATGCTCATCACAAATTTGAAGAATCAGGAGCTTTAGGAGAAGATTCTGAAAATACCCAACCAAGTGAGTGAAGTATGTGTCTGCACATCTTCACCTCACCCAATTCTGTTTATTTAGACATCATAAAAGCACTTATAAAATAATACAGAGTTCTTTTAGATTGAAAAGAGGTAACAGAGAAATGACATGACTTGGCCTAAATACAGTAAAATAATACAAGGAGACAGAATGCAAATGAATATATTTTGTGTGTGGAATAGATATGCTGCTAATTGCGTTCACTTATTATCATAGAAATGACACGTTTTCAGCTTTAGTTATATGCCGCCACAGTTAATAATTGAAACACAAACACATGAAACAGTAATTTAGTGGCAGACTTTGTAATTACAGAAGTATAGTAAGGGTTTGTTTTGTAAACATATGTGAAACTCCTTTGTACATGGTGTAATTACCGTGAGCATAAAAATATAAGAAAAGCTTTAAAAAAATTCAACCATATTTCTTGTAAAGCAATGGTCAGAATAAAGACATACAAGTCTCCATGGGTCCAAAGGTTTTCAAAAGCATTTGCTTAGGAAATATGAGCTGGTTAAAAGGCCTTAAAAACAGTAGGCATGTTTTGAAATATTCATATATTTACTTTAGAAATAAAGTGTTATACTGTATTTTGGGAACCCTGGTGGCGTAGTGGTTAAGAGCTACAGCTGCTAACCAAAAGGTCAGCAGTTTAAATCCACCAGGTGGTTCTTGGAAACTCTATGGGGCAGTTCTACTCTGTCCTATAGGGTCGCTATAAGTCAGAATCAACTCAATGGCAATGGGTTTTTTTTGGATTCTGTATTTTGATAGGTCCTATATCACAATTCCAGACTGCTTTTTAATTTATCTGATGGGCAGGCAGTGCAACTTGGTGGCCAAGATTAGGAGCTCTCAAGTCAGACACTGGTTTTAAACCCTTGCTCTGCCATTAACTCTGTGTGATCTTAGGTAAGCTCCTCATTTATCCTATAAGCCTTGGGTTCTTCTTTTATAAAGTAAATACAGACGACTGGAATGATGCATTTAGATAATGTGCATCTTAAAAAAAACGTGTTAGATATACGTTCCCACAAAAGTACGTTCCCACAAACATATTAGGTACTCAATGAACAGCAGCTAAATTGAGACATAGAAGGCAACTGTGGTGATGCAAACGGTTAAGCACTCAGCTACTAACCAAAAGATTGGTGGTTTGAACCCTCCCAGAGGATCCTCAGAAGAAAGGCCTGGCAATCTGCTTTCAAAAGGTCACTGCCATGAAAATCCCATGGAGCTCAGTTCTACTCTGCAATAAGTGCGGCTGCCATGACTTGGAATCAACTTGACAGCAATTGGTTTTTTGGTTATGAGATACAGATAGTCCTTCTGCATACTGTATTTATAAGCTAAAGGAAATGGACTGTTTTTAGTTAACCTATTTGTAATTGTAATAAATATTAGTACTGAATCTGTTTTTCCTTGTCTTTGTGAACTCAAATAGTCAAGGTGAACATGCCAAAAATTTTAGCTCTCCTAAGCTCCACACTAAACTTCTTACAGACCATCTTGTTGAATTTTCACAAAACAACTCTGTCAAATTAAGCATTACCTCTTCCATTTTATAGATGAAGAAAGTAAGACTAAGAAAAAGCTAGATATACCTTACTCATGATCAAACAGATAGCAACTAATGGAGCTGTAATTTGAAATCTAGTTAAGCTTAAAACCAGACAATTATAAAATCAATTCCATCCCTTGTATGTTAGTTTTCATCACTGAAATAAAAAGTTCATATGCCAGAACATTCATAAACCTAAATTTATTTTCATATAAGATATGTGAAATAGAATAAAGTTATTTACCCTAAAAATAATAGTAAAAGGAAAAGGAATAGAGTCGGGGGAAAATCAAGTAAGAATTCCAGGAGGAAAACAAGGAGAAGCTGCAGTTTGGGGTTATCCTCACACACTGTGGCCCAAGAAAGAGAAGCTCCTATTTATAGAACACAAGCCTAAGTATTAGCCTTAAAATGCCCCCAGATGTGTGTGTAGACATTTAAGATGGAGTACAATTCAGTTAATTCCCACATGGGAAGAGAAGAGCCTGAAGACTTGGACTCTTTATTACCCTTGGTCCAGTCCATTGATCCCAAGAAGATAAGCCTGATAAACTACATATGAATCAAGGTAACACCAGCCTGTGAACCATAAGTGGGTTATCTCAGCATGAAAACACAGAGAAAAGGAAAACCTGCAAGAAAAAAAAGGTAGATGTTTTTTCATCTAGCCCAAGCAGAGCGCATTATTTTTTGACAGAGATGAATATTAGCAAAGGAATATTTGAGGAACTTGAAAAACCCTTCATTTTCTATGGTGGGGTACACGCACACATCTTAATGTGAAATGCACAGAAATCCCTATCTCCCAGGACTACGTTTCCGAACATGCTCAACAAAGGGTGCACTCAGATGAAACATCAGTTAGCTTTTTCTTTCATAGGGAATGTGCTTATTAACTGTTGTTCAAATAGTTTGTAGACATAACAGCCATGGGAGTGAATGTGGCTTTGTATTTACAAGGTAGCCATGTGTTGTTATTTATAGTTCTTTTAATTTTCACCTTTTTACATTTAAATTTTCTTCCAAATGTTAAGATTAAAATAGGTACTACTTAAGAAGAGGAAAAACTTCCTTTAATGTGCATTTTCTTCACACAGGTTTTTGAGCTTCAGAAAGAATACAGGGGTACCCAATTTGTTCTTTTGTCAATTTTTATGGACATTTATAATTTGCTTCTCAAGAAAAACAATCATGGTATCATTATGCAAAACAGAAGGCCCTTTTACCAGAGGTCATCATTCTAAACAGATGTTCTTCTTTTCATCTGGGGGCTAAATTGCTCAAAATAAGGGAAGTAAAAGGAACTAACATTTATTTAAAATGTTAACAGTAGAAGACACTCTGCTGGCTGATAGATGTTCATTTTCATAATTTATTCTTAAAATAAACCAGTAATGTTGGTATTATTATGGAGAGCTGCATGGCAGAGTATTTAACGTGATTTTAATGTCTCACATTTGGGTTTGCATCTAAACGCTGCCACTTATCAACTGTATAACCTTGAACAGGTTACTTAAACTCTTTGTATCTAAAATTCCTTATTTTTATAAACAGAGAAAATAATAGTATATGTGGTGAAATGAGTTTCTTTATGTGGCCTTATGCCTTGGGTCTGTGAAAAAGAGAAAAAGAAAACAGCTAGGGAGAGTTTTTTCCCCTGGGCCCTGAAAAGTTGTTACAGTTGCCCTTGTTACTTATATCCAAGGAAAAAGTCAGTCCCTGCTGGCAGAAAATGTCAGTTATTATGCAAACAGATGGAGCCACTTTCAAGAGGATTGGCCAGTTTAGTTCAGTACAGGAACCGGTCAGTTATTATGAAAATAGGGTATGTAAAATCCACCCAATAGGATTGTGTCACTTGTCTATGTAAGTAGCCATCCCACAGAGGTTGAGGGAGGACCTCATTATCATCAAGAAGAAAAGCCTGGAGCAGAACACAGCATTTGGACCTGGAGTCCCGGTGCTGAGAACCTCCTAGGCCCAGGAGACAGAGTTGTAATACTGGAGCAGCGGCAGCAGGACCAGGAGACTGGTGTGAGATTTTGTGGTGGGCTTCTTGGCCCACAGAGCAAGGTGGCTACGGTGGGTTTGCTGACCCTCGGAGCAAGAGAGCAGATTGCCTTCGGGCAGGAGGCTTGCTGGCAGAGTGAGGTGCCTCCAGGCACTTACAGACAAAGCTAAAAGACCTGTAACACTTTCCTGAGCAGGGCAGGCTGAAAGGAGATCTGTTCTTAGGGGAGTAAGAGGAGGTCTTCATGGCCAGTGGAAAGAAAGACAGAGACAGAAAGGCAGAACTATCCTACCCTAAAAAATGAAAGGATGTGCTCTTCACTTTTGGGGAACCTTCCAGACGTTGCCTGTGTGCTTCCTGACCTTGATCCTATTCCTGTTACTTCCAAGTTAAACCTAAGCCTATGTTATTTCCCTAATAAACCATATAACTGTGAGTATGGTGTGGTGCAATGCATCACTTTCGTGGGGCCTTTATCTCCACGGTCTTGTTAATTCTCCCCAAGTGACTGGTTTAGACTTTGCAAATAAGATAACTGTGGCTCACCAAGGGGATTAGTCAGCTTTGCCATCCCACTAGGCTTGAAGTGAGCCATCCAGAGATGGAGGAAGAGGATCTCATCACCACCAAGGGAGAAGAGCCAAGAACAGAGTGTTTCCTTTGGACTCAGGATCCCTGCACCGAGAAGCTCCTGGAATCAGGAGACAGACACAGAGAGAGAGAGAGAGAGCTGTAACACTGAAGACAGAGAGAAGGGGTGGCAGGAGAGACAGGCAAGGGATGGTGCAACGGGCTTCCTGGCCCACGGAGTGAGAAAACTGAGTGCCTTTTAGTAGGAGGCTTGCTGGAGGAGTAGGGTGCCTCTGGGATCTTGGTGGAGTCAGGTTTGCTGATCCACAGAGCTAGAGCTGAAGGCCTTTAGCCGAAGCTTATTGGTGGAATGGGGTGCCTCTGGGCACTTATCAGCAGAGCTAAAAGAGCTTCATAACACTTGCTCAAGTAGGGCAAAAGGTCAAGAGGCCAGAGAGAGGCACGTCTGTGGGCACAGCTGAGAAGAGGCTGTCCTGATGAAAGAACTGTATTCTGAGTATTCCTGAACCTGAATCATAAACTGTTACTTCACTAATAACCTCCCTAATTGTGAGTATTGTCTGTGAGTTCTGTGTGGCCTTTGCAATGAATTGTTGAACTCAGCAGAGAAGTAGAAAGTGTCATGGGAGGGACAGTTGGTGTCGGAATTGGTAACGATGGTGGAGAGAGGAGGTATGCCTGACCTCTGCCTCACAGGAATCAGACTTAGGCTGTTGATCTTAATTCTCCTTCTCACTTGTTTGAAGGAGTTAGAAGGGGTCAGGCCCCTTTGCCACGCCATGCTTACATATGGTCTATAAGTTCTGCGTGGCCATTGCAATGAATTATCCAACCCAGCAGAGAAATAGAGAGTGCCATAGGGAGGATTGCTGGTATCAGAATTGCTAAGAAGGTCGGAGAGTGGAGCTATGTTTGATCCCTACTTCATCCACATCAGCTTTGGGCTGACGCTGATTCTCATTCTCCCTGAAGTTAGATGAGATTCGATACTATTGTTACCTCATGGCAGTGTGCATGGTAAAAACTTACCATAAAATGTTAAACGAAATAAGGTAGATAAAGCTCTAAACAAATAACTTTATGAATGAGAATCAGCACAAAGCTGATTCCTAGGAGTTGGAGGAGTATATCTCCTGTCCATCTTCTCCGCTGCCTCTGACACGAGCCACTCTCTTCTCCGCAGCACTTTCTCTGCTGTGCTGAGTTCGGTAATTCACTGCAAAGTTACACAGAGCTCACAGATTATAATTACAGTTATGTGGTTTATTAAGGTAAAGGATACAACTCAGAAATAACAGGATAGGATACAAATCTGGGGTCACTCAGGAGCAACATGAAGAGGTACTCAGGTGAGATTTGGAAAGGTCCCCAAAGCGGAGGGCATGTCCTTCCCTTGAAGCTCTCCTTCCAGGATTCTCTATCTCAGGAAGCTTCTTTGAGTCTCAGTGTTTCAGGCCTGTATCAGCCAGCCCACGCTCTCATTATTGTTTACCAAATGGGCTCCCAGACCAGCTCCCACTCATTAATACAAACTCTCAGGTGTGCCCAATGTAGACCAAAGATTCAGAGAGGCCAAGGAAAAGTCAAGCTGCAGGAGGCAATGTAACTCTTAACCCTACTGCTCTTAGCACAGTGCCTGATTTCCTTACTATTGTTCTTCATTTCCCAGAGGAGCAAATTGAGGTACAAGACTTCCCCCAGCCAATAAGTACCAGAACAATATTTGAAACTGGGTCTTCTTTACTCCAAAAACTGCTCCAAAAGAGTACATTGCAATAGGATGAGTGTGACTGGATGGGATATTGTGAAATATGATAGAAGAACAATATTTTTCAGAGTACAGAGGTAAAAATTAGCCTTTTCCCTAGAAATTACTGTGCCAAGTACACAAAAATCTTATCAGAATAACTGTCACAAATGCTAGGAATTCATTCAAAGCGTTATTTCTCTAAAACTCCTAAGTACCCACACAAAAAGACCTATATCATTGATGAGAATACCCTCTGAAAGACAGTGAATAATTAAGGATAGAAATAATAGTCCCTTCATTTGCCCCCATAAAACCCTCATCTCATCTACTGGAGGAGATTATCTCATTTTCTACCAACTCCGTATCAGTCAAGGAAACAGCTGGTAGTAGTCAGCAATATGCCAACATGCAGAAGAGGAACTTAAAAAGTCCGATCTTACAGAGAAGCCAAATCTAGTAAAAGACAGTATCCTCCCTCATGGCCTGCACAAAATCCATGTCATAGTAGCTCTCGAGTATCTCCTCCTTCTGATTTCTCAGCCATTATTATGGCCAAAAAGCATGCACTGAGAAAAACTACAAATAGACCATTTGGAATTAGCAGTAGCATTTGTGGAAAGCCTGATGTTGCCTGTTTATTGTCTAAAGAAAATTCATTTCTTAGAAATGAAATACAGAAATTGAGAAACCAATCAGATAAAAAAATCATGTTCCTATTTTTCAAAACAAGAACACAACCAGCCTCATCACATCTCCACCTTCAGAGTTCGCCTTAAGGCCACACACACCAATAGCACCCTCTACTGTCTAGCAACAGTACTGTAAAAACAGAGTTGGTCACAGCTTTTGACTCCATGGATCATTTACATTTTTTAAATGAAAACATTTTGTCAAGCAATAAAATTTGACGCTATACATGCATGTTTATATATGACAAACAGCAATAAGCAAAACTGCTACCAATTGGTAACCAACAATACATGCTGAAGGGAGAGATTTCAAAATAAGGAAGAGGAAAGTTAAGGGTAAGAAGAGCTATAGCAGCCAGCCTCCAAAATGGCCCCAATGATCCCTGCCTCTTGGTATTCATACCTTTGTATAATCTCCTCCCACATCATACCAGGGTTGGTCTGTATGACAAGAGAATACAGCAGAAGGGGCGATGTCACATCTCCTATTAGGTTATATATAATACTGTGGCTTTTGTCTTCCTTGTGAGAAATCAATCAATCTCTTTCTATCACTTGGTCTGAGGAAAGCCATGGTGTGAATAGTAGCCCTTTGGAGATACCCATGTGATGAGGAACTGGAGCCTCCTGCCAACACCCACATGACTGACCTTGGAAGCTTATCCTCCAACCCCAGTCAAGCCTTCAGATAACTGCAGCTCTGACGGACAGCTGGACTGAAACCTCATGAGACACACTAAGCCAGAATTACCTAACTAAGCTGCTGTCCGATTCCTGATACTCAGAAACTGTGCGAGATAATAAATGTTCATCGTTTTAAGCTATTATGTGTTGAGGTAATTTGCTATATAACAACAAATAACTAATGTAAGAGAGAAGAAGAGGAGTAACTTGATGAGGACAGTCAGGTTAAGAATGGAGACTGTGGGAATTATTGTTTTAGTTTCTTTTTTCATTTTTATGTTTTTGTACCCTGCTCCACTCCCATAACAATATATTTTCTAAACTAAGTAACAATATTTGCATTGCTTGCTTCTGACCCAGTCTTTTATTACACCTGGGACAAACACCTATGGAAATGATGATTGCTGTCAGAAAGACGAGATGTGAGATGTATGTGTGTGTAAGTCTACATATATGTATATAGACACAGTTAGAAACATAAAATCAATTTCACAAGGAAATACAAAGCCTTATTAGAAATTCCTTCACAGAACCCTAGAAAACTTTAATTGAGCCCAGTTAGAAATCTCTACTTAGACACACATTTCATCTCTGTAAAACGTGAATTTCTTGAGTGATTTGAATGAGGGAAAAATAAGAGAAGGCAACAAGGCACAGTATATGTAGGTGGTCACCTAGAAGGTCACCCTTTACTAAGAAGGGTGAAGATCCATGAGAACCCTTGCATAGAAGTCCTGAGTCTTGAGTGCCAAACTTATTTTATTATTATTATTGCAACCTCTGGGCTAACAGTATCCCTATGATTCAAATGTGAAGGTTAGATAACATGACAAGGGTCTCTGAGTTTGTGTGGATGGAGAGGAAAGTGAAGTCCCAATGTGGAAAATTAACAAGATATGTCTTTTATCTACTGAGGAAAGAAATGCCCCCCTCCCTTTTTAATGGGTTTTCTGTGGTATAAGAACCTAAACGCTATTATCCTCTTCAACATCTGATTGCAGTATTCGGTTTAGTGGTTCTCTGTGCACTCGGCTATGCAAGGTCCTATGGTGGATGGATAAGAAGCGTTAGACAAGTTTCCTATAATCAAGAAAGTTTTGATTGCCTTTTGGAAGCCACACCTCCAGGAAGCAATCAGAGAATAACTCCAGACAGTGTGTAATTTATTCCCCTTATGCAATACAAAATGAGGTCATGGCTAGTAGAGATCAGTGGTGACAGCATTGTGGATAAGGAAAATGGAGGTAGCCCTTGAAGAATGAGTTGAACTTGAAGAGGAAGAAGAGGGAGGCTATTTCAGGTTAACACAGCTTCATGGCACCATACATTTCTGCTTATGAGATGCAAAGTGGATGACGACCAAGTTCCTCTGTCACTTTACAGAGAGAGATCACAGCATCTTCTCAATTGTTAAGCACTCCAGCTGATTCCACCCCACCGTGCCCTATTCTGCTTCATTTTTTTATTCTGCTTTCATTGTATGATTAGTATTACTGATAACAATAATGCAAGTTATCACGTATTAATCACCTATAATGAGCTCTACATGTTTGTTTCGTTAATCCCCCAAATTACCTTATGAGATAGGTTTTATCTTCATTTTACAGATGAGAAAACTGAGGTACAAAAGCATTAAATAACTGCTCTCAAAGTTGCACAATCGGTAACTTCACATTACTGTCTGATTCTAGAGCTCATGCAATTATGAAAATGCTTTCCAGCCTTCAGATTCATTTAACTCTTGTTTATTCTCTCTGTTCCTATCTGCCATGCATAACGGTCCCATTCTGGTTTCATCACCCATGCTGTGGAACACTCACGAGGTAGCAAAAACACTCACAAGGGAGTGAAGAGGTTTTGATCAAGAGAGAAACTCCTGTTCAAAACCATCACACAGTTGCTGATATTAAAATGGCAGTCAGAGGAGAAGCTGGTTAGAACAGAATAAAGGAGGGTACTTATCTCCAGGCTTTAAGGTGGAGTAAGAAATAGTCATCAGCCTCAGATTTCTCTACAAGGGGTAACTATAAGTGTGGAAATGCTGCCGGAGCTGTCAGAGCCAGAATACCTTCAGCTTCACCCACAGGGTCACAGCTTTTCGTAGGAGTGATGTTTGGGTCAAGACACCGTATGTCAGACACCCTGCATTGTTGAGGATATGAATAGTGCAGCCTTTCATTATTGGGATTTCCTTAAAAATATTGAACATTTTTCACTACTAAACACTATCTTCAAAATCCTAGGGCAATGTTCCAAGAGCTTTGATTCACCCTGAAATCATTTGGTTCTCAGAATGTTTCAATTCCTGGATTTAGCAACTCTGAGCTGTGGTGCAGAAAAAATATATATTTTGAAAAATCCTTGAAGCTAAGGGCTCAGAAGATCCAAGTAGCTAGCTAGAAATTGCAGAACATTTCATTTTCTTTTCTATTTCAGTGTCAGGATTTCTGCATGGGTATCCAAACAAACACATGACAACATCATACAAATTATATATCAGAATTCAACGTTTTTCATATTAATAATTTGAACAAAGCTGCCAATAATGTTTGGCAACTACCCAGAACTACCACTTCCTAAATAATCTATCTGCATTTTCATGTACTTCTAACCTCCTCTAGAGCAGTTCCTGGCACATTCCAAGTGCTCAACATGTTACTTATTATTTTATTAACCTACTTAAAATATTTTTTCAAGCTTTTATATATCTTTCCCTAAATTGAAGAAAAGTTCATTTGGCTCTAAGCAATGAAGAAGAAATCTGCTTCAGTCTAAAGTTTCTGGCCAATTTTTAGTTCTATAATAGGCAATTTGAATTGATTTTGCTCACTGATTCAAAAATCCTCTTTTCCACTCTGTCATCAATTCATTATAATCTCCGTGCTTGTCTCTACCACTAATTAAACAGCTCTCTCAAAAGGCATCAAGGCTTTAAAAAAAAAAAAAACCCAAACCAGAACCATTGCCGTTGAGTCAATTTCGACTCACAGCAACCCTACGGGGCAGAGTAGAATTGCCCCATAGGGTTTCCAAGGCTGCAATCTCTATGGCAGCGGACTGTCACATCTTTCTCCTGTGGATGTTTGAACATTAGAAAATACTCTTTTGACCATCCCTCTCATTTCACAAAAATTCTCCCCTGCCACCTAATTGGTCAGAAAGCTCTACTGGCTTGAATCATAGACCAAGTTGTGATCACCTAGAGGGTAAGAACCATAGCGCACTCAGTTCACAGCACTCAGTGCTGTTTCTGTGCTTTAGTGGAGCAGATGCTTTGTAAGTGCTCAACAAATGGAAGGAACCTTATACCATTATAATTGAAATTCAATAGTTACTGTGTAATATGCATCCCTCATTCCATATTTAAGTTCCATTGTGTCAGGTAACCATTGTTTGTATCCTCAGCACACAGCAAAAAACTTACCAAATATTTGTTGAATAAATGACTGACTGATTGAATAAATAAATGAATAAGCAAATGAAGTGAGAAACTAATATTAATCATAAAGTAATTTTAAACAAATACCAATCTTCTCAACTGTACGGTTTAATGTACCTCCTGAATCACGATCCAATACTTTCCCCAAAAGGTCCAATTAAGTAAACTATTCTAAAAGGAATACTCAGAGTGGTTGTTTTTTAAACTTCATTTACTGGTAATTGCACTGGAAAATCCTGAACATCTATTGGCGACCCAACAAATGAAGCACCAGGTGTATTGTGGTCTTTCCTGGGTGGTTGAAGCTTGGGTGTCTCAGGAAACAAAGGTGTGTATCAGGGGGCCAGTTTCAGAAACCAGTATTTGGCATCACTTTTCTGAAGGAAGAGGGAGCTCATCTAGTTGTTCTCCTGAGAAAGAAGACCTCTGAGAATAAGTGGAGAGTAAGAATAGAGACTGCAGCCATATCAATGCACCATATATACACCTTCTGGCATCTTTCCCCAGAGCACCTAGTGTAATGCTCAGCACAGAGAGATAAAAAATGCTGTTGATTATTTGCCTGGCCCAGTTCTATGTGGCGAAGAAACATGGGCAGCCATTGGAAAGGATTCAAAAATGTCATTCACTGCCTGAAACTGTAGGACTGATTCCCTTGAGAAATGCAGATGTTCAGTCCACAACTGCCCAAATTTTACCATGGGAAAGGTGTGAATCACTTATTACATTTCTTTCTTTTGTTTCTTTCCACTTACTAAAGTCATTTCAGTCTCATAAATGTTTTAAGATTCAGACGATTAGCAGGTATTTCAAAAAGTTCTTCCTTGGTGGGCACGGTAGCATTCACTTTAGCCATACTTTGAAACAAATGTTTTGAAATAGAAAAAAAAAAAAAAATTAAGGAAATTATCACAACGGCAAGTCAGGTGGAATGGACAAAAAAAAAAAAAAAAAGAATAATTATCAGAAAAAAAGACATTTTTCTGTACCATTCATTTGTATAGGCAGTCTCTAATTCAATAAATCATTTAGTTCCAAAAATTAGTATTTTCTCCCCCTCATTTTTCAAAGTAAAATATGTATGGGTTGGGGCACCACATCCTGAAAGGAGTAGTTAAAATGATCTTTCTTGAATTCCCTACCATCCTATATTCCAGACAATGTTCCACTTAATTTCATAGAGACCACAAAAGATTTAAACTGTTTCCTCCTTTTCCCTCCTTTTTTCTTGCCTTTTTAAAACAGTGCTGAAGCTGAAATGAGGGGATGATGATAATAGCCCTGCCAAATGGCGTAATACTGCAGCAAGGTCACAGTCATGAGTAAATCTACAACTATACATGTTCACTCTTAATGTTTATTGATAATGAATAATGTGAAGGAGCTGGGCTAAAAATACCCCATCACAACCTAAGCTCTATAGAACAAAACCAAGAAACCAAACCCGGTGCCGTCAAGTCGATTCCGACTCATAGCAACCCTATAGGACACGGTAGAACTGCCCCATACAGTTTCCAAGGAGTGCCTGGTGGATTCAAGCTGCTGACCTTTTGGTTAGCAGCCATAGCTCTTAATCACTACACCACCAGGGTTTCCACTCTATACACAGATTCCTAAAAACTTAACACATCTTCCTAAAATTTCTTCCTCTACTTTTATCCTTTCCTATGGCTGTTTCCAGGGGAGATTTTCCTTTTCTCAGATCAAAATTTTACCTTTCAGAAAATAAGCACAAAAGAATTGGGAAACATTTTAATTGCTATCTGCCCAATTTTATATCCAGGTGAGAACTCAAATCCAGATTGGGCAATTCTATAAAATTTAAGCAAACAATATCATTTGGGCATACGCACATTTTAAACTCTCAATTTTGATCAACAGAATCTCCATGTACATTATGTACACATACTAGATGTGTTCTAGTGCTCCCTGCAAAGGGGGAAAAAACAACGGGGGTATGTGGAAAGGTGAGGTGCAAATGTCCACAATAAGGAAGGTGATCACACATGACATGATTTTCTGGATTTTCAGAGTAGGTCAATAAAAGCTATTTTGATGTTCATCAAGAATTCCTATAACTTGATGAGGAAAATTTCTGCCCAATGGCATTAGCTCTGGGAGGGCAAAGGGGGTAAAACTGAGGAAATAAGAATAAGATCCACATCTGAGCAGAGCCCCAGGAGGTATCTCACAATTAGGGTTCTCCAAGCACATCTAAAAAAGGTCTCCTGACCATGCCACTCAATTAGGTCAATGATTTATGAAGTATTTTCTACGGGCCCGGCCTAGTCCCAGAGGAAGAAGAGACGAGTTCACCCAGTAGGGAATGTTAACTCATAAAACAATTATACTATATAAGATGGCAGGTTATTAAAAGCTAAATATAAGTTATTGGCTATGAAAAGAGTGACCATTAAATATATCGACCACACTGGGACACTTTTGAGAAAGAAAGGTGGCACTAGCCAGCTAGACAGGAAGGCAAGGCCACAGACAAATCTGAAGCTGTCCATAGTAACTAAGACATACGACTAGTCTAGCTACAAGAGCATAATCATCAAAGAAGAAAGGTCAATGTGATCCAGAGAAATCCGGGAAAATTTCATGCTTCCTGAAAGAGATTGGATTTGAGCTACACCTGAAGGACACGTACAATTGGTAGCAGGATTGGGTGATTCGGGTAAGGGCAAAACATGATGAAACTGGGGCTTCCCTGTGTGGCTTAAGATAGAGAGATATGGGAAGATACCGGGCTGGGCAACAAGAGCACAAAGATAAAACCATTTACAACAAGGATAGCAAAAAACGTTTCACCTTATGTGTCAACTCAAATCAATTAGAGTGGCTTCCCAGGCCAATATCTGAGTTCAATGATGAAAAGTGCCATAATGCTGGCCATGGGTATAGGAAGAGAACACAGCAGCCCACCCACCACTTGTAGCATTTGTTATCTTTACATTGGATGGACCTGTTGATGTAGCTGGGAACCCTGGTGGCATACTGGTTAAGTGTTATCGCTGCGAACCAAAAGGTCAGCAATTCCAATCCACCAGGCTCTCCTTGGAAACTATGGGGCAGTTCTCTTCTGTCCTTTAGGGTCGCTATGAGTCGGAATTGACCCAATGGCAATGGGTTTGGTTTGAATGATTGGGAAAAAAAAAATTAAACTGGATTCCATGTAAGCCATTTGTTGATTTTATTTGATGATTATATGAGAAAAGTTAAACTCTGTTGTCGAACATTCCTAGAAAGACAAAAAAGTTGTTGGGTGAGAGAGCACAGACTGGCATACTATGTTAAAATATTAATGCTGGTAAACATTCATTTGTTTAGATTTAATATAAAGCATAGAAAATAGATTGTAGAAATGGGCAGGAAGCTGTGCCCCTAAGGTAAAATGCAGTTTTATAGTTATAAAAATTTAATTTGACTGCTTTCCCAATAATTGCTCATATTTGTAGCAGCAGTATGCCAGGAAGATAACGGTCAATCAAACGGACATCACCCTGTAAATGCCTTAAAAAGCCTGCACTGTGTTTCCTGATGGGAGAATGGCATTGCTTCCAATTGTTAAAAGATGCCCAGTTGAAAAGCTGAATAAGAAATTGGACAGTAGGAAATCTTTATATATTGCCATTTTCCTCCCTCTCTCAAATTAAATTCCTGTTGGGAGCTGGAACTATTTTTTTTCCTTCTGAAAATGGAAAGTCTGTCACATCATAAACCAAACCTTGAGAACAGAATGTGTGAAGCTCTCTTTTTTAAATTCTGTTTGTGGTCAAGAAAAATTAAGATATGCTACAAATGTGGGCTGGGCAAATATTTCTTTCATAGGTGAGTGAGGGACAGCAATAAGCCCCTCAGTGTATGAAAAATCTCCCTGGGTCCTAGTTGTACAACAGCAACAGCAAGCTTATTCTCTGTCACTGTCTTCCTCAGAGCCTCCTCTAATCTCTCTCTTTCTTTTGTTCTCTTTCTCCTTCCCTATTTCCCACACTCTTCATGACCGTTGAGAAAATGCCATTAATAACTGGTGCAAAGAATCGTGCTCGGTGCATGGAGATAAACTGGGGATGACAAAATATCAACTTCCTGCTGCTCAATTGAAAGCCCTATCTGTACAACTGGTAATTACTTTTAATTTAATTAGGACTCCTGGTATTGTTTCTATCTCATAGATTACATTATAACATGTAATGTGTTAAAGCAACAAGACAAATTGAGGTGAGAAAACACAGAAAATATTACCTTTTTTGTCTATA
The DNA here is from genome assembly GCF_030014295.1 of Loxodonta africana. Taxonomy (NCBI): domain Eukaryota; kingdom Metazoa; phylum Chordata; class Mammalia; order Proboscidea; family Elephantidae; genus Loxodonta; species Loxodonta africana. The sequence continues at coordinate 55,524,757 of NC_087355.1, read as the reverse complement.
AATAATACCACAGTTTAACTCTTCAAAAAGCCCTCAACTAGCTTTACCAGGGCTAATCATTATTTTCCATATTCCTTTGGCTTGAGTAAGCAAAATCTTATACGATCTAATGAAAAACTAGCATTTCATGGGTATTTAAAGAATTTGTTTTAACTCTACACTTTCCCCTATCGTCTCTCTGGCAAAACAAATAAGTGATTTATGCTGTTGCATGCTAAAACAAAATTCATGCAACCTGAAAGAACAATCATTGGTGCTGGAGAAAGACTAAGACCTGTCTCTTACATACAGGGATAGAATAGTGACTTGGGAAAGGCACCATTTTTAGGCAGAAACACACTGTAAGCAAGGCAAGGAAGCCTATTTGGGATATCTGCTCGCTCAAAGAAATATGAGGACATACACTTGATTTTCATTTCCATGTGGAATTCACAAATGCATTGTGAACTACTGAATAAAATCCTCAAATGGCCCCTAAATATTTAAAATGTATAATAGGGAGGGGAAGGAGGCCGATTCGGATCCCAAAGATTCACCTCCTCAAATAGCTAACTACAGAGAAGATAGCTGAGTGATAGGGAGAGAGAGAGAGAAACAGAGAAAGAAAACATGAATATGGAGACACCAGTGCCAAGAAGACAGATGCCTCAGTTGGAGGAAGGTCCTCCACACTGAGCTTACAACTGCTGCCCAAATAAAATGAAAAAAAAAAAAAAAAAAACTGAACGAACATCAAGTTAAAATGTGATTGAAAAGCTCTCTAATAATATTTTATCTTTTCATCTAGTAAATTACATCTGGAAATTTACAAGATATATTTATTGGCTGAGCAAAGACTTACTCTGAAAATTTCATAGCACACAGAAAACAAACAGACCATCTCTTCAAAAAAAAAGTCCTTTTCTAAAATTAAAGGGACACGTTCACAGATAAATTTAGAAGCAGATGACCTTAACTATCATCTGGTGCAAAAGCCTTATTTAACATATGGTAACACCAAATTCTTTAAAAGCAAATTAGAAGATGTATCCCAGAGAGGCAGAGCAAGAACTAAATTCTAGGTCTTCCCCTTCCTGGTCCAGAATTCTTTCCCTACATGATACCACCATTGTCCATTTCACTAATTGGAATTCAAATGAGTTAGCCTCAGAGGTTTAACAAGTTACATAAACTCAAAAATACTTGTTTTCTCCCTAATTTTCTGCTGTTCAAAGAGATAAAAAACACTTGCATTCACCTGGATGACTGGGCTGATTATCATGCTGTCTCAGTCTCTAGAACAACTCTTCTTTGGCAGCCTCATATCCACAGCCTGATTCAGAGGGACAGCTGTTGCCCTATTCGCAGCCCAAGAAAACAGCACTGGCAGCCAGTTGCTGCAAGACAGAAGACTTCTGGCAAAGTGGCAGTGTTATCTTACAAAAATAGCAAAGCATCATCTGGGTAAATTCGGGAAAGCTTATGACTTCTGCCAAAGTGAAATTTTGCAGTGCTGATGGCAAGTCAATACTGTGCTGGCTAGAGATCGAGGCAAAGATCACTTTAGATTTAAAGGAGATGTAGAGAGTGTTGGGTGCTAAATATCTGAAACAATTCCATATGCAAGCTATGACATTTTCTCCATCAAACCTTCCAATAATTCTTCTTAAATGCACAACTGTAAAACAATGTCTTTTAAAATAAGGCTAAGTAGCTACACGTATTTCTGAGAAAAGTTGCAAGCCATTTTGCCAAAAGGCAGCATGGAAAGTGGGAGGAAAGGTGATGGGGTAGAACAATATTGAGGCTAGACCATATTTAAATATTAATTTTGATAGAATAGTATAGTAACTTTGATGACCCACAGGTCTGGGTATAAAAGAAATACAATACACGTCCTCATAGAGCTAACAGGCAGAGAAGCTGCATAAATAAAACTGGGGGTAGAATATACTTATATACCAAAACAAGATTCCCATTTTATGCTGATTACTGATTTAGAAAAATTATCTTCATAAAAATTAGCAAGGGTTTCCTCATGGAATGTGCTTCTAATAAAGTCCCACAAAGCTTTATGGAACTAAAACATAATGTTGAAATGCATCCTAATTTCCTCATGTGAGATCGTGTACCAGTGATGCCAAGAAAAAGAATGGAAGTATCTGTCTCTTGTTAGTACCTAGAAATTCAGTGAAATTTTCGCCTCCATGCTCCAGGAAAGATGTGAAACAAATATTTCCCATTGCGAAATCAAGAGTAACATCAACCCACAATGAAGCAAAGCTGAGATGTGCAATGTCGCTCAAGGGAGAAAAATTGTCTCTTGAGTCAGCAAGACTAGACTGTGTCCTGTTTGAATAAACAAACATATCTGAGAAAAAGAAATATGAATTAATGGAGATTCAGTCAGCAAAGAAAGCATTCAAAAGGCATAGAGGTAAACATCGGCAGTGACTACTTAAGCATTGTCTAAAAGAAAAATAGTATTATTTGAATGTCCTCATTTCTTCTCCAGATGGAAAGGATGGCCATCTCTAACATGGAGATGGATGTGTAAAGTTAAAATCAAAGGACTTGACAGATTTCTGGTCCCATCAGCAGGGCGGTCCCTATCCTGAAATGGTTGTATCATAATTTCTTATCTCGGCTTCTTTAAAAATTCTGTTTATATAACATCACATCTTCTTCTTTTTCCACCCTTATTAAATAACCTTCTGACACACATTAAGTCTGTCAGGAAGGATAGAATATACTCATAGTCCAAACCAAGATTCATATTTGTCTGACCATTATATTTCTTATTTTGAATAAATAAGTTCACATTTTAGAGTTTATCTCATTCTCAAGTGTCTTAATACATGAGTGCATAGGATCCCAGTTTCCTGGGCATTAACTAAATGAGTCTCTCTGGGCCTCCAATGACCCATGACCATTCTTCCTAGAGTCACCTTTAACTGAGGTCTACAGGTGTGACCAAATATTTATAGGATGCTCAAACTTCTTATTATATCCACCCATTTTAAACCAGAAAAACATTTCAACCAAATATAGGAATTAAACAAGTCATGGTCTTTTTTATTGTCTCATTTAGTGAGGTTTCATCGTTGGGGGTACAATCTGTGTGCTGGACACAACCCCAGTGAGTAGACTTGGTGCGTGGTCCAGAAAGAGATTCCAGTCTCAAATTAGAGGAAACAACTTTTCTGATTGCATGCAACAGAGGCTCAATCAAGCTAACTCAAATAATAATGGTTTATTTTAATGATACAAATGCTCAATAATGAAAACAAGGCTGTCACTTTGTCCTTGAACCAAGTGTTGCATGCTAAATGCTATCAGATCTCTTGGGAACTAGAACTGGACATGGTCAGAAATTACGAAGCTCTGGAGTCACTCTTACTTTCATGAGACTTGGAGGTTCACTTTCATGGTCTATACACTCTCCCCCTGTTCTTTACTGATCTACTTTTTAAGAAGGTAAGAATTGTGGAAAAGCAAGGCCTATGTGGAAAAGCAGGGCTTTGGAACCATGCTAGTTTGGTCTGCCAAAAATTATATTTGGTGGAAGTAGCTCAAACTCGCCCATATATCTTCACAATATATTGAGAAGAACCTACCATGGTTCCCAATCACTTAACACAAATGATAAGAATCTTAGTGCTAAAAGATACTTGTAACCATAAGTGTGAACCCATCATTTTGTGAAGAAAGAAACTGAGGCATAGAGAAGTTTAATGAACTCTGCTCAGTCTAGAAACATAGGTCAGTGTGATTTCAGTACCCAGCACTGCTTCCTTAAAAGCCAGTTTTCTGGAGAAGAACCTGAGCTGAGATTGTGGCAGGTGAGAGGGTCTTAGAAAGGGCTGCCTTTGTGAGATCTTTAAAGGTTCACTTCAATCCTAGTTTCTGGCTACCAGGACAGAAGAGAGTGCTGACCTTTTCTTCAGAAGATCAAAGATGCTTCTCTCTGAGGATATTGCCAATGCAAAGAAGATACCCCGCCAAAATCAGCCTCTTTCTACAGTCTGCAGTCTTTAGATCAGTCAATCCAAGAGACTGAATTGGACCTTGACTATAGAAGTTGTGCTGGGAGACAAGCAGGGCAAAGCCTAACATCTGAAAACAGCCAGTAGATTACAGAGACAGGGATTGAAGGAGGCATACATGGAGCTAGGAGGCATTTGGAGGAAAAAAATAATCCTCTGTGGCTAAAAGTGAACATTCTCTTAAACAAGCTACCTGAGACCACTGCCAAGTGAGGAAGGAATAAGATGAACTCAAGAGTGTGACCTGCAGGGGAAAATGAAAAACCACAAAGATTTATTAGGAGGGTGGGAAGAAATTCGCCATTCAGAGGACTAGGATGTGACTGAAGTTTTTAAGCTACATTAGTCAATTGGTCCTAGGGTGCATTTGCACCCATTAAAAAAAAAAAAATTTTCTTTTTTTTTTTACTGGTAATAGAAAGGTGACATACCCTAATGAAGAAAATCAAGTTTTCAAGCCAGAGGAATATTCAATAATACATTTTAAATATGCTATACAGGACAACAATCTGTAGACAAGACCTCCAAGGAATATCTGTGGGTGATGTTAAAACTTTGGTATCATTGCATATACAACATATAACACACGTAAATGCTTATGTCCTAAATTGAGTCTCCATTGGATAGAAACCCTTAAGATAAAGTTGTTGGTATTTATTGTCACAATGAATGACTTAATCTGCTAAATTGTTGGTTTGTTGCGGCACAGCTCTAAAGAGCTCTACAGTAAGGGATATCACTGCTACTTCTCTGCACCTTAGGCCCATCTCTCTTCCCTTCAAAGAACAATCATTCCCTCGAATCCACAGCCTTCTCTGGCTTCAGATTCACAGCAACAAACACCAATGTTCCAATAGGTCCTTATACTTTTATGTGCTACTTACTGGTTTATACTATTCTTATTATTTGTTATTATTAATGGTGTGAAGTGAAAGGAAAAAACTCTTTTTCATTGTATCAAGTGTCAACTTTCCTACTAAGACTTCAGTCTGAATTTCAAGAGCTTCAGTAATCATTTCTTATCTCACTGTTTGAATCATATTTATTTTCTATTACCCTCACCAATCTCATTACCTTTGGAAAAGACTGTGCTCACAAGAAATGGTCTCCTTTGTCATTCTACCAACCAAAATAATTTCTATCAAGATTGGCCTTCTTTTATGTAGATGGTGCCTGGAAGAACAATGGGGCAACCAAGTTGGGCTATGAGAAACATGTGCTCCAGTTATCTCTGTTCTCCCAGCCAATAGACAGCCACGTAAGTAAGGACATCCTAGACTAACCAGCCCCCAGGTGGTATCTACCAGCTGATTGTTGTTGTTAGGTACTCTCAGGTTGATTTCAACTCATAATGACCCCACGTGACAGCACAGAGCTGGCCCATAGGGTTTCTAGGCTGTAGTTTTTATGGGAGCAGATTGCCAAGTCTTTCCTCTATGGAGCCAGTGGGTGGGTTTGAACCACCAACCTTTTGGTTACCAGGCCCGTACTTTCTTGCACCACCACAGCTGATCTGTTGTTATTCTTGTGTGTTTTCATGTTGATTCCGACTCATAGTGACCCTGTAGGACAAAGTAGAACTGCCCCATAGGATTTCCTAGGCTGAAACCTAGGAGCCGATTACTAGGTCTTTCTCTCAAGGAGTGGCTGCTGGGTTCGAACCGCCAACCTTTGGATTAGCAGCTCAATGCTTAACCATTGTGGCACCAAAGCTAATTACAGACACAAATAAATGCAGCCGCAATAAGCCAAGCCTGCCCCAGATTAGCAGAACCATAAACTTGTTGGCAATAATAAATGCTTATTTTTATAAGTCTCTTAGTTTGGGGGTGGTTTGATATTGCAGCATTAGTATAGAAAGCTGATAAACCAACCTACATGTTCAACCCCATCACTGTCTTTACAACCAATCCTTATCTTGAGCAGATGGATCTGAGTAGCTGCTAATTAATCACACTTTTATGAGAACTGCCATCTAATCACCCTTTAACTAGCTTAGTACTGACCTTGGTCCCAGTTATACCTGGGCTTCTCTCTGTGTTCAAGTTCCTTTCTTGGTCAGCTTAGCACACTAATTATTCTAGTCTGAAACCAAAGCTGCCATTTTCCACAGGTAAGAGTAGACTCTGATTTGGTTACTGAAGCCCTGGAGCTACTTTATGGAGCCAAGTTAATTTCAATGCTACCATCTGCCCTCTTGAATTTCAAACTATGCCCTGCCCCTGAATTCTCTGTTATAAATTTCTCTGCATATGGCCTAGCCATTTGACCTAGTGGAAGCCATCTGCTTTCCTGACTTGCTTGTTGCCTTTATCTTTGTTCTGTAGACACTATGTTGTGCTGCTAGATTGGTTTTCCAGTGCCTGTAATAGTGGAAACCCTGTTGGCATAGTGGTTAAGAGCTATGCCTGCTAACTAAAATGCTGACCATTCAAATCAGGGGCTCTTTGAAAACCCCATGGGGCAGGTCTAGTCTGTCCTTTAGGGTCGCTATGAGCTGGAACTGACTCAGTGGCAACAGGTCAGGTCAGGTCATAATAATCCAGTAGGAGAGATGAATTCCTATCTCATCTCACTAAAATTAAAGGATCATTCTCAGTTCTATCCCAATGATTAATAAGAAGTAAGTAATTCTTCCCAGGAAAGACAGTCCTGGGTAAGTAGCAAACCCTTAGGACCAAAAAGAAAAGTACCAGGAAGAGGGTGACAGACTGCCTATTTCACAACTTTCTACAGCTCCTTGGAAACCTTGTCTTATTCATCTCTACATGTACTTTACAGAATGTCTCATGCATGTTTTATACTCAATACTTACCTACTCATTGCTGTTGAGTCAATTCCAACTCATAGTGACCCCACAGGACAGAGCAGAACTGCCCCCACAAGGTTTCCAAGGAGTGGCTGGTGGATTTGAACTGCTGACCTTTTGGTTAGCAGCCGATTGCTTAGCCGCTGTGCCACTATTTTTTAATTTTTTAAATAAAACTTGCAAGTAGCATCATCTTATATGAAAGAGAGTACATTTTCTCCTAAAAATTATCCTATAATATTTGTTTTTTTAAAAAGCTATGAACGTCTACCTGCTAAATTGGAAAATTTTGCAATATTTTAGACTCATTTGATTGTTTTTAATGACAACTTAAAGCAAACAAAACAACATCAAGGAGGGGGGAAACCTTAAAGTCATTTGCTAAACAGCACAAATTTCTTCCCTTCTTTAAATACAAAGATGAATAGGATATTATCCCTGCCCTCCAGAAACTCACAATCTAATGATGAAGTGGGGGAAAAAAAGATTAAAAGCAACCATAAATTTAAACATTTTGTACCTTAACTGAGTTGCTCATCATTCTCTCATCAGCAAAATAGGGATAATGAGAACTGTTTTACCAAGTGGTTGTCAGGATTAAAGGAAATTGTATATTTGAAAACACATGTGTCTGGCACATAGCAGGTGCTCCGGAAGTGAGTTTTGAGTGTGTTTATAAAGGTGATGTGCTTACTATAATGTGATTTATTAGGACCAATACTAAAAGTTAAGGTTATAATCAGGTATATTTCCAACTATATTTCAGGAAGTTATAGCTGGGACCTTCCCTTGCATATTCATTTTGTCACCTTGTTTTTTATAGCTTTCACTAGTCATGAAATAGTCATGAGATTAGAAATGCATTGCCTTGTCTTAATTCTCTGCAACAAGGTTTCATAAATGTAGAGACGTATTACTTGGATAATTCTGCAACTGCACATTTCTATAAGTACATTTATAAAACTTAATTAGGAACAATATATACAGTTTGGCAGGTAGTTACTGAAACAGCTCTATAGTTTTATGAAATATATTAGATTTGGTACACAAATAATGTAATCATTTAATGGGTCAATTTCAATTATAGTTTTCCACTTGACACTCTGGAAATCGATTTCTTTAACATAGAGGCATTAGTCTTTTTCATATTCCTACATATATTTTAGTCTCCTGAATGGAACTAAAACTAGGTTTAATAAATCTTTTCTTCATTTTCAGCTAAATGTCCTCCAATTGATGGATATTAATGACAAAGCAGGTTATAACCATCATATATGTTAAAAACTTAGAACAAAATACTTTGGTGCACAATATTTTGGGAGGACATTGAGACCCTTTAGAGTATAGTTTTTTGTGTGACTAAACTGCCATCTTATTAAATATTGTAATAACATATCCCAAAGGAGGGCCAAATAAGAGTTTCAGCATTATTCATGTAGACTTATTAAAGGAGAACTGCACATGATATGGCAGAAAAATTTCATTCTATTCCAACGTGTACCCCTTTGGGGGTATGGATGTGGCAAAGTATTTATAGTGGATAAGTATACAATGACCATACCACGGCAAATAGGGTCTTAGGCAAAGGAACAATGACAACTGTAAAAGAAGATTGAAGATTTTTTTTCCCCTTTCAATTTCAACTTTTGCAAAACCAAGATAATATTCTTTCTTTCCTGCAATTTGGGGTGGGTGGGCCGTTAGAAATGGAGTAATAGCTTAAGAACAGGCTACTTCATGGGCTAAATATGTACCAGCAACACCCTGGACCCTATTCGCCTTTTTCAGAACATAATGAGGAAAGAGGTTCCACACCCAACAGAAGAAAAAAGTGTTTACTTTGGTTTTTCTTTTTATTTTCCATCTTTATTAGTGTGTGCCTGTGTATACATATGTCAAAAAAAAAAAAAAAAAAAAAACACTGTTTTTGTTCTCAATCATACTCTGACAGTGGATGTCAACGTTCACGAAGGAGGCTTGGTCAAACACCAGGAATTCATCTGGGGGAAATTACTACTTGGAAGGTTGTACAATCAGAATGCTCCTTAGAAGCAAGGATGGTGAGACTGTGTCTCACATTCTTTGGACATGTTGTCAGGAGGGATCAGTCCCTGGAGAAGGACATCAGGCTTGCTAAAGCAGAGGGTCAGCAGAAAAGAAGAAGACCCTCAAAGAGATGGATTGACACAGTGGCTGCAACAGTGGGCTCAAGCATAACAATTGTGAGGATGGTGCAGGATCCGGCAGTGTTTTGTTCTGTGGTACATAGGGTCGCTATGAGTCAGAACCGACTCAATGGAACCTAACAACAACACTACTTGGAACAATGGCAACATTTAGCAAGCTTGTCTTTTTCTACTGAGAGATGAAACAATCAACCATGGCTTTCACTGAATGCCAAACTGAACTTTCCTTTTTTATGCATAGCTTTACGTTGGTTTAGATTCTGATTAATTGGGGTGGCAACTAAGAGGTTAGAAAAGGAGGTAGCCTTGATAACAGAGAATATTAGTTCAACAGTGGCAAACTGCTATTTTTCAACAGTTTGGTATATTTACCATCATATAGCAATGCCTGCTTTTTCTGAAAAGGACTAGATACAAAATTAGAAGTAAGAGAATAAATACATAATCATCAATTTAATTACCTACATGCATTGGCCTTTATATGTATGTGACAGACATACATGTGCACACGTACACATCACCTTTTTACTTGTGCACTGTCCACTAATTTGAATCTTTAGGTGCTTGGAGGACTGGTTTTTCCTAAAGTAGCCTTCCTGGATAATATTTGGCTGTCTGCGGGTGTAGCTCTTAGGATGGTCATAAAATCCAAGTTGAGCTGAGCATAGGCAAAGAAGCAGGAGACCCTAAAAAGTGTCAGGAAAAAAAGAGTCAAAATGGAGGAAAAATGAGACAGGAGATGGAGAAATAGATGGAAATCTCCAAAGGAAGGAAAGAGGGATGGAAGGTTGCCAGAGAGAAAGCCAGCCAAGGTTGTATATTTTTCAAATAGACACAAAAGCCCAAAGAAATCTGGGACTCTGTCAGCATGTCCAATCATGAGGACAGCAGAATCCGAACTTCTAAAATACCAAGTATTTAAAATCAGATGCAGTTTAAGTAGGAAAACGCAATCCTTTTGCTCAATATTAACTCTGGAAAGGCTCTACCCTTCCCCCCCACCAAAAAAAAAAGAAAGTGAACAATGTGCTAACAAAGGAAGATATATGCTTATGTAAGCTTGCATGCTTATGTCTACGAGGAAATTATTGTATCCTAGAAATTTCCTTCGTTGCTTCCGAAGCACCCCTCCCTTCCTATCCACTGCACCCCGATCCAGATATGTGCCTTTTCCTTTTCCTGCCCTTTAAAAAATGATGTTTGGGCAATACAGCTAGTCAGTATACATTAATGGGTTAAGAGGGTTGAAAACTCATTTGATTTCATAGTTGACTGTTTGCATGACTACAGGTTAAGCTGTGATTAGATTTCCATTTACAGCTCTCTCATTTTCAGGCATTTAAAAATAACTCAGCCCTAAAAGTTCTTTCTAAATTGATTGAACTGGAGCTTGCCAATGAGTCATAGATAACCCTCAACCTCGAAAGCACAAACAAAAAAGCAATACCAAAGTTGTGGGGGGTACCAACTCATAGCTAATTTTTTTAAGTGTTTTTATTCTAGAAAAAAAAAATCATTTTGGGAAGGCAAGCCAATAAATCGTCAGTTGTATAGAAATACTTTTTATAAGTCATTTTTCAAGGAACCAAAATAAGCTAAAACATTCAATATCTGCACTTGTAAAAGACCACATACGCGCGCGCACACACACACACACACACACACACCCTGTTTGTTTGTCTGCATATAAATATAAATAGATAAGGACTCAGTGGCTTCATGGATGTCGCGAAGACACATATTGAAAGTCAAAATGGGCGTTTTGTGATGGTGTGGTCCCTCAGGAAAATCCAAATAAGTTTACAAGACCTGATAAAATATCCTTTTCTTCTCCTTTTTCAGCCTTAAATTCAAGGCTATTCAGGACTTTTGCCAATTTGCCAATTCACAGCTGTAGAATAACCTGAAAGCATACATTTTTTCAAAGCATTCAGTAGGCTACCTGGGAGTTCAGCAGGTTCAGCAGGGGAGCTCCTGGGGGTGGCACCTCATTAGACCTTTAGCACAATGCTGCGATTTTTCTTTCTACCCAAGCTTCTTAGAAGAGGAACTCGTCTCTTGACCCATTCCATGACTTCCAGATTCCAATTTCCTAAAGCACTTCAGCCTCTTATTATTGCATCGGAAAGATTTAAAGTATTTCTTTTCCTTACTCCAAGCAATACATTGATGCTTTTAATAAAATTAAAAACAATGTGAGCCATTGCTATTTACAGGCATATTCTCTCTCTATACTGGTATTTCTGTCCTTTGAGAAGGACATTTTAAAAATAATTTCCTTTGTAACAAAAGCAGCAATAATCACCAAAAATAAGACACAAATCTGGAATCAGTAGAAAAATAAAATAGGATGTTGGTATAATAAACCATTAATTTTGCTTCCACTAATGAGAATTGAAGAAGGCAGTGGTTGTTCAGTGGCTGACTTCTCACCTTCATGCGGAAGACCCAGGTTTGATTCCAATACACCTCATGTGTAGCCACCACCCATCTGTCAGCAGAGGTTTGCATGCTGCTATGATTCTGAACAGGTTTCATCAAAGCATCCACACTAAGGCAGATTAGGTAGAAAGGTGATTTACTGAGGATCTGCTTCCAAAAATTATCCAACCTATGGATCACAGTGGTCAGATCTGCAACCAATCATGGGGATGGTGCAGGACCAGGCGCCTCTTTGTTTGGTTGTGCATGAGTATGGGGCTGATTCAATGGCAATTAACAACAAAAACACAAAATTAATGATACTATGTCCTGGATTGGAAGTCCTGGTGGCACAATGGTTAAGTGCTTGGCTGCTGATCTGAAAGGTCAGCAGACGGAACCCACCAGCTGTTCCATGCGAGAAAGTTGTAGCGACCTGCTTCCATAAAGATTGTTGTTGTTGTTGTTAGGTGCTGTTGAGTCAATTCCATAGCAATCTTATGCACGACAGAATGAACCACTGCCCGGTTCTGTGGCAACCTAACAATTGTTGCTATGCTTCAGCCCATTGTTGCAGCCACTGTGTCAATCCATCTCATTGAGGGTCTTCGTCTTTTTTGCTGACCCTCTAATTTACCAAGCATGATGTCCTTCTCCAGGGACTGATCTCTCGTGGAAACATGTCCAAAGTATGTGAGATGCAGTCTTGCCATCCTTGCTTCCAAGGAGCATTCTGGTTGTACTTCTTCCAAGACAGATTTGTTTATTCTTTTGGCAGTCCATGGTATAGTCAATATTCTTCGCCAACACCACAATTCAAAGGCGTCAATTCTTCTTTGGTCTTCCTCATTCATTGTCCAGCTTTCACATGCATATGAGGCGATTGAAAACACCACAGGTTGGGTCAGGTGCACCTTAGCCCTCAAGGTGACATCTTTGTTTTTAACACTTTAAAGAGATCTCTTGCAGCCCATTTGCCCAATGCAATGTGTCTTTCGATTTCTTGACGCTGCTTCCATGGCTGTTGAGTGTGGATCCAAGTAAAATGAGATCCTTGACAATCTCAATCATTTTTCCATTTATCATGATGTTGCTTATTGGTCCAGTTGTGAGAATTTTTGTTTTCTTTAATGTTGAGGTGTAATCCATAGGGAAGGCTGTGGTCTTTGATCTTTATTAGTAAGTACTTCAAGTCCTCTTCACTTGCAGCAAGCAAGGTTGTGTCATCTGCATAACACAGGTTGTTAATGAGTCTTCCTCTAATCCTGGCACCCCATTCTTCTTCATATAGTCCAGCTTCTCAGATTATTTGCTCGGCATACAGATTGAATAGGTATGGTGAAAGGATACAACCCTGACACACACCTTTAAACCATGCAGTGTCACCTTGTCCTGTTCAAATGACCGTCTCTTGATCCACGTACGGATTCCTCATGAACATGATTGTTATGAAATCCACATTCTCCTCAATGTTATCCATAATTTGTTATGATCCACACAGTCAAATGCCTTAGCATAGTTAATAAAACACAGGTAAACATCTTTCTGGTGTTCTCTGCTTTCTGCCAGGATCCATCTGACATCAGCAATGGTATCTCTGGTTCTACGTCCTCTACTGAAACCAACTTGAATTTCTGGCAATTCCCTGTCAATATACTGCTGCAGCCATTTTTGAATGATCTTCAGCAAAATTTTGCTTGCATGTGATATTATTGATACTGTTTTCTAATTTCCACATTCAGTTGGATCACCCTTCTTGGGAACAGGCATAAATATGGGTCTCTTCTAGTCAATTGGCCAAATATCCTGGCATAGATAACTGAGCACTTTCAGAGCTTCATCCATTTGTTGAAACATTTCAATTGGTATTCCGTCAATTCCCAGAGCCTTGTTTTTCACCAAAGCCTTCAGTGCAGTTAGGGCTTCTTCCTTCAGTACTATTGGTTCCTGATCATATGTTACCTCCTGAAATGGTAGAACATCGACCAATTCTTTTTGGTATAGTGACTGCATATTCCTTCCATCTTCTTTTGATGCTTCCTCCATTATTTAATATTTTCCCTGCAGAATTCTTCAGTATTGCAACTCAAGGCTTGAAATTTTTCTTCAGTTCTTTCAGCTTGAGAAATGCCGAGAGTGTTCTTCACTTTTGGTTTTCTAACTCCAGGTCTTTGCACATGTCATCATAATACTTTGTCTTCTCAATCCACCCTTTGGTATCTTCTGTTCAGCTCTTTTGGTTCGTAATTTTTTTCCTTTTGCATTAGCTACTCGACGTTTAAGAGCAAGTTTCAGAGTCTCTTCTGACATCCATTTAGATATTTTCTGTTTCTCCTGTCTTTTTAATGACCTCTTACTTTCTTCATGTATGATGTCCTTGATGTCATTCCACAACTCATCTGGTCTTTGATCATTAGTGTTCAAGATGTCAAATCTACTCTTGAGATGATCTCTAAATTCAGGTGGGATATACTCAAGGTCATACTTTGGCTCTTGTGGACTTGTTCTAATTTTCTTCGGTTTCAACTTGGACTTGCATATAAGTAATTGATGGTCTGATCCGCAGTCGGCCACTGGCCTTGTTCTGATTGATGATATTGAGCTTTTCCAGCGACTCTTTCCACAGATGTAGTCAATTTGATTCCTGTGTATTCCATCTGGTGAGGTCCGTGTGTATAGTCGCCATTTATGTTGGTGAAAAAAGGTATTTGCAGTGAAGAAGTCGTTGGTCTTGCAAAATCCAATCATGCGATATCTGGCATCATTTCTATCACCAACGGGATATTTTCCAATTACCAGTCCTTCTTCATTTCCAACTTTTGCATTCTAATCACCAGTAATTATCAGTGCACCCTGATTGCATGTTTGATCAATTTCAGACTGAAGAAGTTGGTAAAAATTTTCAATCTCTTCATTCTGGCCTTAGTGGTTGGTGCCTAAATTTGAATAACAGTTGCATTAACTGGTCTTCCTTGTAGGCATAGGGGTATTATCCTAGCACTGACAGCATTGTACTTCAGGATAGATCCTGAAATGTTCTTTTTGATGATGAATGCAACGCCATTCCTCTTCAAATTGTCATTCCTAGCACAGTAAACCATGCGATTGATTCAAAGTGACCAATACCAGTCCATTTCAGCTAATACCTAGGATGTCAATCTTTATGTGTTCCATTTCATTTTTGAAGATTTCAAATTTTCCTAGATTCATACTTCGTACATTCCAGGTTCCAATTACTAATGGATGTTTGCAGCTGTTTCTTCTTCTCATTTTGAGTTGTGCCACATCTGCAAATGAAGGTCCCAAGGGCTTAACTCCATCCATGTCAGTAAGGTCAACTCTACTTTGAGGAGGCAGCTCTTCCCCAGTTGTATTTTCAGTGCTTTCAAACCTGAGGGGCTCATGCTCCAGCACTGTATCAGACAATGTTCTGCTGCTATTCATAAGGTTTTCCTGGCTAATTCTTTTCAGAATCAGATCACTGTGTCCTTCTTCCTAGTCTGTTCCAGTCTGGAAGCTCAGCTGAAACCTGTCTGCCACAGGTGACCCTGCTGGTATTTGAATACCAGTGGCATAGCTTCCAGCATCACAGCAACACAGAAGCCCCTGCAGTATGACAAACTGACAGATACGTGGGGGCCGTAAAGATTATAGCCTTGGAAACTCTATGAGATAGTTCTACTCTGTCTTATAAGGAACGAACTCAATGGCAGATAACAACATGTCCTGGGTTAGACCAAATGCTATTGTTCACTATTGATTAAAAAGAAACTTGCTACGCAGATTAAAAGAGAAAACAAGCCTGAGGCAGGGGAGTGGGTGGGAGAGGCGTACTAAACCTATTTATGAAACTTATAAAAACATAAAGCCTCTAAAAGTAGCACGCTTCAAAACACTTGTTACCTGCTCAGTACTTTGGCATGTACTTCAAGATCTATCATAAAGTAAGGTCCTACCTTAAAGGAGTTTAAAATCTAGTCACCTGTAGTGCACCCTGGACACAAAGGGATTCAGATATTCAGATATAAACAAAAGGAATATTAAATGTTGATTTAAAATTAGGTTAACAGAAGTTAGTCTGAGTATTGAATAGGAAGCAATAATGTTTTATTTAAATATATATTTATTTAAATATTGGACTTAAATATAAAATGCAAAACAAACAAACAAACCCATTGCCGTAGATTCGATTCTGACTCATAATGACCCTACAGGACAGAGTAGAAGTGCCCCATAGGCTTTCTAAGGAGTGGCTGGTGGATTCCAACTGCCAACCTTTTGGTTAGCAGCCAAATGCTTAACCACTGCGCCACCAGGGCTCTGGATTTAAAAACATAAATATTATACATCAGGTCACCATGAGTTGAGATGACTCAAAGACAACTGGTTTTACTTGATATACATATTATATACGTTTATATATAATACACACACAAATGAATGCCGTCAAACCTGTCCAGTAGCTGTAGAAATTAGGAGCCTTCCTGCAACCTTGGCTTCTCTCTGTGTAAAAATATAACACTATGACTTTTGGGGTGTGCTTCATTTGGTCAGCTCCCAGTAGGACAACAACAACAAAACAACATATTGCCAAATGACTCACTTTATAAAAAAAATCTGCCTGGCCACTGCATTAGACCAACCCTTGATATTGGCAAATGAGTGGCATGTCATATTCAATAAATGTGATAACAAAGGTTCACAGACTCCATCCAATACAGATTGTTGGTGAATTTTTAAACTTAAATTATAAGCCAAGTATATTTTACTAAGGAGTAGAATCACCTGCTCAGCTTTTAATTTCTGAGTCTAACATTATAGACGTCCCATCTTAACAAATGAAAACATTAATGTGTTTAAATATTTTGTATTAGGGTATTTTCTTATTTATAGTTTTCTTTAGGTACTATTTATATAACTGAATTATTCAGTTTTCTAATCTTAAAGATTTCAAAAAAAAAAAAAAAACCCACTGCCATCGAGTCGATTCCGACTCATAGCGACCCTATAGGACAGAGTAGAACTGCCCCATAGAGTTTCCAAGGAGCTCCTGGTGGATTTGAACTGCTAACCTCTTGGTTAGCAGCTGTAGCACTTAATCACTATGCCATCAGGGTTTCCAATATCAAAGATTATATACATTCAATGTATTCCCTTTTTAAAAATCTTATTCCATTAATAAGTATAGTTGGCTTAGAAGCTCATAGTAATAAAAGTAACAGCTACAATTTCTTAAACACCTACAAAGTGCCAACACCATTATAAGTAAAAAAAAGTACTTGGTATAAATTAACCCCAATTCTATCCCTAGGGGAGCCCTGGTGGTGTAGTGGTTAAGAGCTTGGCTACTAATCAAAAGGTTGGCAGTTGGAATCCACCAGCCACTCCCTGGAAACTCTATGGGGCAGTTCTACTCTGTCCTATAGGGACACTATGAGTCAGAACTGACTCGACAGCAATGGGTCGTTTTTTGTTTTGTTTTTTAATATGCCCATTTTATAGATGAGAACGCTGAAGCTCAGTGAATTCAAAATATTGTTGATATTCAAATAGCTAGTAATTAAAAAATCCAGTATTAAAGCTCAGGTCAGCAACACGCCAGAGTCCATGTTCTCAGCAGGACAAATTCCCTTCACATTCTTCAAAGCACTCCCATCGCTCTTAATAAAGGAGAAAAAAAAAATGATTGACTTCAGAGCTCATTGGCCTTCATCATCTTTCAATTATCTAGGATCTATTTTCTAATTTCTAAATTACGCATGCTTCTTATTTCTCTTTCATGCCATTTGCTTTTTATATAGTAAACGGTTTATTAGTTAGTTCCCCAGATCATGAAACGTGAAAGGACTGAAGTTTGAAATCAGTGACTATTCTTACTAAAAATTCTAAAAAGTTCTACAGTAAAATAAGGTTAATGCATGTACACACACACACACCATTTATTATGCGCTAGGCGAATATTAACAAATAATAACTGCTTTAATCCTCATAACAACCCCATACGGTGGGCACTGTTTTTACCTTCATTTTACAGAATGGAGAACTGAAACTCAAGAGAGGCTAAGTGGCTTGCCCAAGGTTAGACAGCCATTGACTGGAAGTGCTGGTGTTCTCACAGAGGCGTTCTGGCTCCAGAGTCAGGCTAGCTCTTAACTAAGGCAGAAGATTATTGGTTGGCAATTCATTGGCATACTCTTTTCTCAGGGCAGGTAATTCACTCACATACCCTCTCAGCTGTGTATGGTCAGTCCACAGTGGTGGTATTCTTGCCACCAGGTGATACGTTTGATTAATATGTTTACCTCACATTCATTACTTTCAGAAAGTGGAAAATTCACTGAAGGCAACGTTACTTGGTCAAGTGTGTTTTTGCCCTTTTTATAATGTGCTGCCTAAGAGAAAAGGAGCATGTCTGGTATCAGCTCCACCACGTTTTTTCTGAGTTTAATGTTCCTCCATTTGTGCACATGAAAATTCAGGTTTATGGCTTCATTACTCAATGGGGAGTTTGTCTTATTCATTTTTTATTTCTAGTACCTAGCACAGACCTTGGTTCATAGTAGAAGCTCAATAAATATTTATTTGAAAGAATGAATGAAATTAGGAGAAAAGCAGAGAAATGTTATCATTCTTAAACCTACTCTTCTGGTCTTTCATATGAAATGAATTAATATCTCTCAATTATTCACCAGAAATTAACTTCGATGATGTTTAATGAATCAGAAGGTATATCATATCTTGCCAAACTCCTATGTCATTTTTCCCTGTCTCTGGGATTTCCTTGGTTATTGCTGACATTTTCCTATTATAATATTCATAAAAACAATAACAACAACAAAAAAAACAACAGAAGAGCCAACCTGCTGTTAATAGCTTCTGAAATGAATCAATTTATTGTCATAGCAATGAACATTTACAAAACATATCAATTCAAGAAAAAAAGGTATAAATTCAAACTAGGAAATGAATGTTCCTAGAGAAATGAGATAAATGATTCCATTTTTCAAAAATTAACAAAGATAAGCCTCATTTCTGCCTCCGACAGGTTTTCCACGGTAAAGAATACAACCTATCCAGGGTCTAAATTGGATATAGGAGTTGAGTAAAAGAAAGAGACAATAATGATACCCAAGTATGAAGCAAATGGAGCAGTATGAAGTATGAAGCAGATGGAGGTCCCTGCTCCTCTCCTATGCCCACTTGACGCCCATTTATCCCTCATCTATCAACTCATCCTTCAGATTCCAAGAACACCTTCCATGGCCTCTATCCCTTCCTAGATTGGGGGAGAGACACTTGTGAGCCTTTTATTCATATCAATTATTAATTTATAATCATACATATATTTTTTGTGATTACTTCATTAATGTTTATCTGTTCCTCTAGAACGTGTTTTATAAGTTGAGAGACTCCATCTGTCTTCACTCTCATGGTATATCCAGAGATTATCATGTGATCTGAAAAGCAGAAGGTACTCAAAAAAAATTTGATGAGAACTTAGCAGACAGGTCCTCAGTAATATTTGTACAGCATGTACAACAAAATTTCATTTTTTTTCTCATTGTATCCTTAATAAAATGAACATGAAGGGCAAAATGTTAAAGTGCATGTTAGTAGAGGTGGTTCTAAAGCTTAAGGACTATGGTCCAGATATATAACTTTGGGCATAGGCTTAAAAGCTTTATCCCAGGATGGAAATAAGACTCCTAAAGGTAATGTTACCCATCTCTCAGCTGGCCTTTTAATGAGAACTGATGACTGAACTGTCCTCTCAAAAGTAGTCAGCCCATGGTGATACACATGAGAGATTCCCATGCATGATACATTCCCATCACCAGAGTGTGAATAATTCCATTAACTACCAGTCACTCCAGACTTTTCTCTCCCACTTAAGAAAACCTATTTGCAGCTAAGTAAGTGTGAGTGACTTTACTGTAAGAGGAGCCTTAGGTTTGATTTAATTTATAAGAAAACAAAAACCATCCACAAACACTGATGCTTTATGGAAACAAATCATTCATGCCATACAACGCAACTGATGGTGACGCACAACTTTATCACAATGATTTAGTCAAGAATGGAAGTCCAGAGGTGGGCTCCCAGGGTACTCATAGGAAAAGCCAGAATTTTCTTCAGAAAGTAGTTTGAGGTCTGTTTCAGTAAATAAACAATTACTCAAGTATGTTTCTAACATATTATACCACAGTTTTTGTTGAATTTCTTTTCTTCTAGCAGAAAACAACTTCTTTGGAAGGTTAGACAAGTCACAGGAAGCCAAAAGAACTAGGCTTAGAAAAGTTGGAAACTTAACAGACCTCTTAAGAGGCCAACAATGAAAAGAAGGTGTTTTATCTGTACTTTTATTTTTTCTTGGGTCCCACTTTGCTTAAAGTTCAAAGTCCACAGAGAGTCCAGCTGACTTAGCATAGGTCACATGGCCACCTTGGTTAGAGAAGGGCAGGGAAGCCTGGTTTATAGTCCCACCAAGACTACACTGTGGGTGAGAGGAAATTCTCAAATGGAAATCATATGGTGTTGCTAAAATAAAGATGTATGAATACAGCTGATCATCACTGGAAAGTCCAAGCTTAGGCCCAGTCTGTATAAAGAACTGCTCTAGACAGAAAGATCCAAATATAGTGTTGTTTTATTCCCTTTACTTGGTCTCTTTTGTCAACCCCAAATCCTTCCTCCTGCCTCTACTGAATGCATTGATTGATGAAGGAGGAGCCTAGGTTTCTTCTCTGTCATTTTGACCACTACTGCACTTCTGGTACTCCAATCTCCCCTGAGTATCTATATGCTGGCTCACTTTTGCTCTGTTTCCTCTTGGTATGCTTCCCTCAGGGGTCCTTCAGATGCACAGATTTCCCAAAATGGTGACCTAAAGATGTCCCTAGGACTAGGAATAACTACACGTTGTCTAGATTTATCCACAGCTAGTCTCCACTCTGTGCCAGATGCCCTGGAACTGACTGGAAAGCAAATTGAGACCATTTTAATCTCCCCCAGATACTTCATCTAATGGCTAATGATTTTTAACCTTGACATTTCATAAGGTTGGCACTGCCAATTGCATACTATTGATATTAGCAGCCCTTGATGGTGCTTCTATGCCTGCTACAAGATTTTACTGTGAAACCATTTGAATAAATTAGTTTCAAAATCAACTCTCCATAACTACATGAGTTATAGTCAATTAAATCCAATCTTGGATTTAGACTTCAATCTATTCAGTCTATTATTTTATTTGGTCATGTTCTCTTTGATTCTGATTCTATCTCATTTTGTAATAAAACTTTCTTCAAGTCTCTTGTCACCTGCAAATTTGATCAGCACTCTTTGATAAAGAAGTCATCTAGGACAAGACAAAGAGAAAAACCCAGTTGCACTGTTGTAGGCCTCACTTCAGACTGGTATTCATTTTCTGGTTACTCTGTTATGAATACAACCCTTCAATCAATGTCAGTTCCTTCACCAAATTATCATATGTCCCTATCTTGTTCACTATAATATCATAAGAGACATGCTAAAGCTCTATGTCCAAATAGTTTCCTGATCCTGTTCAATGATTTCATAAGCATATTAGAAAATAACAAGAAGAAGGTAATGGGGTTGTTTTGGTGTGATTTCTAAATGATCACTGATTTCATTTCTAAATGTTCATAAGTAACGCTTTTAGTAATCCATTCCAAACCTTTCCTGGGCATCGAATCAAGCATACACCAAAAACCCATTTCCATCGAGTCAATTCCAACTCATGGCAACACTACAGAACAGAGCAGAACTGCCCCATAGGGCTTCTAAGGCTGTAATCTTTACAAAAGTAGACTGCTACATCTTTCTACTGCAGAGCAGCTGTTGGGTTCAAACCACAGAACTTTTGGCTTAGCAGCTGAGCTCTAAACCACTGCACCACCAGGGCTCCTCCTGAATCAAGCATACTGGTCTTTAAACTGTGGAATCCAAATTCTTCCCATTTTGGAAACTTAGAACAAGTCTTTTATCACTACTTCCAATTTTCACCATTTTTTAGAGTTCAACCATAACTCCTTTGATACCCTTGGAATGAATTCAACTAAAGACAGGACAACTGGCCTTTCCTAACAGCTTGACACACTTTTCACTGCATTGTTTGTTAATCCCTTCTTAACTAGGATTGTTCTATTATTTCTCGTATAAAGAGCTCTCTACTTGACAGAAGAGATGGAACCAAAATAGGGTTGAATAGTTCTTCCTTCTGTTTCACCAGTTATTATAACACAAACTGTCCTGTAGAGAAGACCTATTCTGTGCTCATTGTTTTCCTCTAAACACACAGTAGAAAGAGGCCCCTTTAATTGATATGATCCAGCTGAGTAGTTGGTGGCTTGTATGTGTGTGTTTGTTGTTATTTTGTTACACTTAAATTACATAAGTGTACTCTGTTTCACTATTCTTTTGATATAGGGTTAAGGTCTGTTCTTTGAATATTAATCTCATATTTGGCATCCTGCACTGCTTTTTTTGGCATGAACAATAACGCTAAAGCATAGGCTACAATGTTCCACTTTTGGTTCCTTACAGTGCAATAAAAACAAAACATTAACAAAATAATCAGAGGGCAAAAATCTTCCAGAAATTTACAATTTTCCCAATCTCTTTTGGTTGTCTTACTCCATATATGAAGTGATTTATTTTATTATTATTTTTAGAACTTTTCTTTATAGCATACTTCTAAAACATTTAATTTAGTATTAATTAAAAAAACCTATTTTTCCCAATCATATTTCATGAATTTGCACATTTAACTACTACGACATATAAAACTGGCACAAGCTGGGAATAAACATAATTGAATCTTGGGATGCATACAGCTCCTATGGGCACATTAGAGAGGAACCCAGCAGTCTTTAGCTAGGATGTTTTAAAAACAGAATAAAGATATCAGTGGATCTGGTGTGTCCATAGGCAGAGGTCGGTTAACCAAAACCAAAACCAAACCCGCTCATAGCGATTCCGACTCATAGTGACCCTACAGGACAGAGTAGAACTGCTCCATAGAGTTTCCAAGGAGCGTCTGGTGGTTTCGAACTGCTGACCTCTTGGGTAGCAGCTGTAGCACTTAACCACTATGCCACCAGGGTTTCCAGAGGTCTGTTAGGAGAACTTATTCTGTAACTTTTAAACTTCTTTTTACGATCCTTGTTAGTTTACACAATCCTCACCGCATGAGAGCTTTGTTCTCTAATAGAACACAGTTCTGGCAGGGTTGTTTTGCTTTCTTTCTGAGCTTCCTTCACTCTCTTCTATGCATTTTTAAAGAGAGAGTCCCCTGTAGCAATCACCTCATCTCTTTAACAGTGTCCTCTTTATTATATAATCAAGTTTCCAATAATGATAAATTTAATTTTACCCTATTCAATTAAACCATGTTATATCATTACTGCATACCTAGGTACTTGGCCTTTTTTCTTTGAGCTCTTCCCTTTCTGATCTTTAGGCTATGGGAAAAAACTTAAATGTCCTTTTATATATTTTTCTAATTTACCTTCTTTAAATATGATATATGCCTGACCATTCTATTTTTTTTCCTTTAGTGTTTTAGTAAGGAATGTTTTGGTTTGAAGTTTCAGAGCTCTCCAACTTAAAAGAAAGAAAATAAAAATGTGTGTGTGTGCATGCATGTGTGTGTGTGCGGGTGTGCTCGTGTGTGTGTGGCGGGGGCGGGGTGGTATCAGGGAACTTCTTGTCTCCTGTAGCTAAAAAGTCCAGAGGGAGGGATCCCAGCAGGCGTGTGGTCCAGACTTTCACAGGGTCAGCAGGCCTCTGGCTACACCTCTCTGCAGTTTCCTTGACATTGACCTCATATGTGAGTCAACTTTGTCCTAAGGCTGGTTCTCCTATGTAACTAAAAAGCCAACTGCATATTTAGTCATTTAATGTGACTCTCTCCCTCTGCATAAGCTCCATGACTACAGAGGCCACATCCTGTTTTATTACCTCCTTGCTTATGCCCAACATTGAGCACAAGCTCTGGCACAGAGCAGGTACTCAATAAGCAATTGTTGAATGAATAAATGAGGGCCTGCCATAAGCCAAGTACCGAACTAGGCACTTTACAGATCTCATCTTCAAAGCATATATGATTTTAAGACTGAAATATCAGCATTTAAGTAATATCACATTTAAAAAAAAAAAATTCTTTAAATAAAATTGTATTTGCTCCAAGCTCCCACTCTCTGGGCTGAGGAGAAATTCAATCTTAGTCATTGGGGCACTCCTTACCACTCTATTTTGTACCATACAAAAATGCTGAACTTATGCAGTGCCAGAAAATTAGATGAGAAGCAGTTTCTTTCACCCCTGCTTGCTGCAGTCCTCACATGTCTTGGTCGTTGCATGCAGCTAAACACTTACCAATGCTGTCTCAGTTATCACCATTCCAGAGGAGCACTCAGAGACCCACCCCTCTGAACACTCACTCTGTCATCTCATATCCACTTTCCATCTGAGGCTCTTTATGCCACTGGTCTTTTCGACACCACCCCCAATCTAGGGGAAACCTAACTCTCCCCCAAGTGCCACCACTTCTACCCTCATTATTCAAAATACTTCCCTATGTTTCTGCAACAAACTATGTCAATTCCCCTCAGTGAGTCATTCCTGGGGTGGGAGGAGTCAAAGGAGATGTTAATACTAGATGTTCTTTTTTTTTTAATTAATTTTTCCTATCTTCTATGGGTCACTGTTTGATGATAACAGAACGTGAGATGGTCCTCAAAATGAGGAGTAACAAAAAGCAAAGTGGGCCACTCTGGCTCCCATTCAACAAGTTCATGGTAGGTTCTGTATATATTTCCATCAGTTTCAATTTTTTTTTTTTTTTTTTAGTGAGAATAAAATGTCGAATGATCTCCTGTCTCCACTTTCCGGTTCTACTTCCTTTCTGTCTTCACTAGAGGGAGCAGTACTAAGTGCACCCCCCCCAATTGCCTAAGGAAAAATGTTTGCCAGTTGGTCTCTTTACCCAAAATGTACACCAGCATGAATATACTTCTTCATTCTAACTCCAGTGGGCAGTAATCTGACTGGTAAAAATACTTTTTTTCCCAGTCTACTGGCTATTAGCAACCTTATCAGCACTTTTGTTCTACCCCTCTGATAGTACATGAATATCATCTACCAGTATGATATCGCCTCAGACAACAGAAAAACCCTGTATGCTCAGTTATACTTTCAGCCACAAAGGGATAGGACATTTTTTTCCAGGAAAGAAATCAAGTTCCAACATACAATTTTTCATTGTCCCCATAGCTTCATTAGCCTATTGTCAGTGAGTCAATTCTGACTCATAGTGACCCTACAGGACAGAGTAGAACTGCCCCACAGGGTTTCCAAAGAGCGCCTAGTGGATTCAAAATGTTGACCTTTTGGTTATCAGTCGAGCTCTTCACCATTGTGCCACCAGGGTTCCTTTCTCATGGCCCATTTAAAAAAAAAAATTGCTGTCGAGTCGATTCTGACTCATAGCGACCCTATAGGACCGAGTAGAACTGCTCCACAGGGTTTCCAAGGAGCAGCTAGTGGATTTGAACTGCTGACTCTTTGGTTAGCAGCCACGCTCTTAACTACTGTGCCATTCCCCATAGCAGTGGCTCTAAATCCAACATAAATTCATCTCTTTTACTGCTAAGTCAAAATAGTTAATATATGAAACCACTGGCTATTGAGTATATTTTAAAGATGAATTAAGAAAAAAACAGACTCTTAGCTGTGGCTTTTAATGCCTTGACAGGTTTACAAAGCTAAAAGGAAATGGAGGCATGTGAAGTTATCCAGTCAGCCCAGGTCAGTCTAGACAGCTGTGTGAATTATCTAAGCACTTGTCCTCAGACCATCTATATTATCTAAATGAGCTGGATAATCTATGCAAACTCAGGTTCAGTTAGGCACAGTCTTGGCTGACACACATCTTGGAAAAAAAAAAAGGAATGGAAAAAATAATGATGCTCAAGTTCACAAAATTGGTTTGGAATACTCACAGACATTCTCTGAGAGGTGACTGCTGGCAACCCTTCCTTCCCCTTATGCTGGAAAAACTCTAAGAAAACCTTTCTCACATTATCCTGGGGTCATGGATTGAACTGTGTCCCCCGCCCAAAATATCTGTCAACTTGTCTCGGTCATGATTCCTAGTATTGTATGATTGGCTACCATTTTGTCATCTGATGTGATTTCCCTATGTGCTGTAAACCCTATCACTGGGATGTTAATGAGATGGATTAGCAGCAGTTATATTGATGAGATCTACAAGATTAGACAGTGTCTTAAGCCAATCTCTCTTGATATATAAAAGAGAGAAGTGAGCAAAGAGACAGGGGGACCTCACACCACGAAGAAAGCAGCACCCGGAGCACAGCGCATCCTTTGGACCCGGGGCTCCTGCTCAGAGAAGCTCCTAGTTCAGGGGAAGACTGATGACAAGCACCTTCCTCCAGAGACGACAGAGAGAGAAGGCCTTCCTCTGGAGCTGATGCCCTGAATTTGGACTTCTGGCCTACTAGACTGTGAGAAAATAAATTACTTTTTGTTAAAGCTATCCACTTGTGGTATTTCTGTTAGAGCAGCACTAGATGACTCAGACAACTGGTACTTATAACATGGCCTAGAAAACAGTGCAGAGGAAGACAAAGTGGATAAACAATAAATTTTTAAGTTTGTCTAAATTCTAGAATTTCAAATAATTATGCTTTAGTGTTGAAGAAATGTTTGGTCACTCATATGATTCATTACTGTTTCCTCAGCTCCAATTCCATGCACACCAGAATGTTTATATTTTTAAACATGTAGAAATCCTTTAGGGTGAATACCAGCAACTTCAGTAATATTTTGTATCTGAAAAAAAAGTAAAAAAAAAAACTTTTTTTGTATCTGAGGTTTCTATTAAAGGTTGGCTAGCATCATTTCAAAAGGAAGCATGTTCCCTGCGCACTGCTGTTAAGACCTGTAGCCCTGTTAGATAAGATGCTCTCCTTAGTGCCCTTCTTCCACCTTCTAAGTTTAGAAAGGTATGAATAGTCTTGAAAATCCATTCAAAATTGCCTTGCATAAGGTAAGGTGACTAAATTTGAAGTTTAAAATAAGACAATCCTTGCAGTGAAAATCAGTCACTTATCAGTAGAGTTCCATGCAGCTCATTGGAAATTCTGAATTTGGAACACAAATTTAGAATATGAACATGGCATTATTCATTGCCTGGCACAGACTCATGCAAGGCAGTTAGCCAAACAAGCTATCTCTCTACTTACAGGTGAAACAACGGTTTGGAGAATCTTAGAAATTTGAAAACATTCATAAATCAAAATAGGAGGTTTTCTAAGGGGGGAAGTTAACACTCTGCCAAGTTAAGCAAACTAAAGAAGAAAACACAGTGGCCGTTAAAATTGTTTTCATGACAGACACTTACATTTCCTCCAACAATATCAATTAGTGTCTTTAGAACAGACTTCCCAAACATGATATTTCAATCAGTATATTTTCTGGATGTAAGGAGCTTTCTTCCATTGTTTCAGCTGCAGAAAATAGGACAACTGATAATGTTGCTGACAGTGGCAGAACTAGGGGTTCCTGGGTATGTAAATGCATGAGCTGATACAAAAATTATAGCCCTTCTAGAACTTCAAATTAAAACTTCTCCTTACCTAACAACAGGATTTATTAATGTGTGGACATTCTTAGCTTACATGTATACTTCCTTCTTTACTGAAAATAATTCTGTCTTTTCTAAGGTATGTTCTATATTTGCCACTGTTTTCTAAGGGTATATCAAGAAAATTGATAAAAAGATAGGATATTCAAATAAAGAGGAAAATAAAAGAATTCTTCCTTGCTGGGTAAAGTATTGAGCTCTCCTTTGTTAGAGAAAATCCAGATTTGAAATTAAGCCAGAGGAAGTAAGTTGATTTACAGTATAAAGAGTTGAGAAAGAAGAGTAACCAGGAGGGGCACAGAGAAGCCCATTCACTAGATAAGACAGGGAATTTTGAAGATTTGGTATTTGAAATGCTCCAGAGCTGGAGCGTTGGACAAAATAAAAGAGACATTTGAGAAATGTGGAATGGATTATGAATTGATTCCATTTGGTATTTGAAAGATGCAAGTGAAAATTTAACTTTTTTTTGCTGTTGCTGTACCTGTTTCTTTGGATGCTACTTCATCTACAGCCTGGGCCATGTAGTGTACTGGGGTTTATTCAGGTTATATCCATGATACAAAGAAAATAACTCAAGTCCAAAGAGTCCTGGTTCAGAATCCTCAACAAATTGTCCACAGATAAAGACACAAAGATCCTCTGTCAATGCCAATAACACCAACTACAACAAAGTTATATGCTTAGAGTTGTGTTTGAGTTCATTGTTTGAGAATACCATTTGACATGGGTTTTGACCAAAATAAAGTGGCTACTGTAGTCATCTTAATCTTTCTCGAAGATTATGATGATGGTGGTGGCATTTTAGAAATACTGTACAGTTCACTTGAAAACCCTGGTGGCATAGTTGTTAAGAGGTATGGCTACTAACCAAATGGTCAGCAGTTTGAATCCACCAGGCACTCTTTGGAAACTCTATGGGGCAGTTCTACTCCATCCTGTGGGGTCGCTATGAGTTGGAATTGACTCAATGGCAACAGGTTTGGCTTTTTTTTTTTTTTTTTGGTAGTGTTCACTTAAAATTATTCAATATTCAATATTAGATAATATTAATAATTGTTTTTTAAATCACCTGTTTAAAATTTTTTTTTTTCTTTGTTTAGCACTCCATATGTTCTCTTAGTAAAAAGAAGTCCTTTCAGGAAATCAGAGCTACATCATGCTTTTTCCTTTTAAAAGAGATCCAAATTATCCATTTGCACAATTTGGCATATTCAAGATCTCTCTGTAAGTTGCTGCTTGCTCCAAGATGTAGCCTCCTTTACTCATCAGCAACAGAGATGACAGCAGACTCCTGTCCACATGATGGATTTGCATTGGTTGACCTGGAGCTTCCCTCAGCTTGCTCCAGTCTAGAAGGCTGTTCTCCAGGACTGCCGCACAGCAGTTATCCTGAGCCTTCCTTTGCTGTCCTTCTGAGAAGTTCCTTCAGATCTCTACCTTGAGAAGCATTTTTCCCTCAAAATTTTGAAGATGTTGCCCCATTGTTATGGAGCTTTCAAGGTTTCTGTTGAAATGCCTGAAGTCATTCCTATATTGGATCCATGTGACCTATTCATTTGTTTGTTTCTCTTTGGAATCTGTTAGGATTTGCTCTTTATCCCTGTTGTTTGGAATTTCATAGAAAGATATGCTAGGTCTTTTGTATTATTATGAGTCCTGTTACATGATAGATATATTTACTTGCAAGACTTTTAGATCTAGAAATTATTATCGTTTGGTCCTCGGAAATTTCCTTGTACTATTTCTTTGATAATTTCTTCCCTCACATTTTTTTCCTGCTATCTACTGCACATATTTCTACTTTTTTGGATGATCTTCCAATTTTCTTGTCTCTTTCTCCCACATATTTTTATGTTTTTAGCTTTTTCTTCTTTCTTCTGGAAGACCTGCTCAACTATATCATTCAAACTTTATATTGAATTTTTCCTTCCATATTTTTAATTTGCAAAAGCTTTTTTTTTTTTTTGGTCCTCTGGTCCTTACTTATAGCACCCTGTTTTTTGTTTCATTTATGTAGTATATATCTTGTGTCTCTAGGAATAATAAATACAGATTCTTTGAAATTTCTTTAGCTGCCTTCATGGTCTCTTTAACCTCTGATTTCCTTTTTCCTGCTTGTTTTACTTTCTGTCTTTTGTGGTAAGCACTTTATCTCAAAAATCAGGTAATCTTTGAATATATTTCTATTAGAATAAAGTAGTAAAATTCTAGTTGGAATGTATCTGTGCACATTGATTGGGTAAGTTAAGTAATTGTCTTCGGTGAGGAAAATTGGGTGGAGGGTATTCACCAGCCTTCCAGTGTTTGGGGGTATCTTGAGTGTCCATTATTATAGACCTTTTTCCTTAAGTGGGTCAATATATGCAGAGAGAAATCCTTCCCTCTTCTATCTGGATGGGAAGTGTGAGACATCCAGTGCTCAAAACCAAAAACCAGAGAGTCGGGGCCAAGATCGCAGACTAGGTGGACGCTACCGCGGATCCCTCTTGCAACAAAGACTCAGAAAAACAAGTGAATCGATCACATACATAACAATCTACGAACTCTGAACAACAAACACAGACTTAGAGATGGAGAATGAACAAATACGGGCAGACAGCAATCGTTTTCAGAACCAGGAGCCAGCGTACCAGGCAGGTGACCTTCGGAGGCCGATCTGGGGCAGAGCCCAGGGGGGCAGACGGCACAGACAAGGGGCCCAGCCCTACCCCCCGAACTCATCCCGGGAGGGAGCCTAGCCGGTTGGCGTGGGCGGCGTAGCGGCGCAGCTGGTCGGAGAAGCACCCGGGAGGCAGTGACAGATCTTGGAGCGGGGAGAGCAGCGTCCCACTGTGGAGCTGTCCCGCCGGAAGTTTGGCGGGAAGCGGGCATGGTGCGAGCATGGGAATCAGCTATATTTCCCTAAAGCGACCCGGGGGGGGGGGCCCACCTGTTCCTGCGGAAGACGCCCACCCGGTTCGCGCAAGCAGACCGGTGCGCCAGAGGGAAAAGTCCTCGAAGGGAAGTGACTGGTCTTGGAGCGGGGACAGCATCGTCCCAGCCAGGGAGCCGTCCCGCTGGGATTCTGGTGGGCGCGGGCAGAGTGTGAACGCGGGAATCAGCTCTATATTCTGAGGTGCTACACTCCTAGCTCTCTGATCCCTCCCCCACCCTCCCCAGGCGGCTCCATTAACATCCGAAAACCCTGAGCCAGAGCGAGAATTCAGTTAGGGATCTGACTGCATTTTTTTTTAGCTGATTACCTGGAAAAACTAGTTTCCCAGTGATGGCTCAGAGACAGCAGTCCATATCAAACCACATAAAGAAACAGACCATGACAGCTTCTCCAACTCCCCAAACAAAAGAATCAAAATCTTTCCCAAATGAAGATACAATCCTGGAATTATCAGATACAGAATATAAAAAACTAATTTACAGAATGCTTCAACACATCACAAATGAAATTAGGCTAACTGCAAAAAAAGCCAAGGAACACGTGGATAAAACTGTTGAAGAACTCAAAAAGATTATTCAAGAACATAGTGGAAAAATTAATAAGTTGCAAGAATCCATAGAGAGACAGCATGTAGAAATCCAAAAGATTAACAATAAAATTACAGAATTAGACAACGCAATAGGAAGTCAGAGGAGCAGACTCGAGCAATTAGAATGTAGACTGGGACTTCTGGAGGACCAGGGAATTAACACCAACATAGCTGAAAAAAAATCAGATAAAAGAATTAAAAAAAATGAAGAAACCCTAAGAATCATGTGGGACTCTATCAAGAAGGATAACTTGCGAGTGATTGGAGTCCCAGAACAGGGAGGGGGGACAGAAAACACAGAGAAAATAGTTGAAGAACTCCTGACACAAAACTTCCCTGACATCATGAAAGACGAAAGGATATCTATCCAAGATGCTCATCGAACCCCATTTAAGATTGATCCAAAAAGAAAAACACCAAGACATATTATCATCAAACTTGCCAAAACCAAAGACAAACAGAAAATTTTAAAAGCAGCCAGGGAGAAAAGAAGGGTTTCCTTCAAGGGAGAATCAATAAGAATAAGTTCACACTACTTAGCAGAAACCATGCAGGCAAGAAGGGAATGGGACGACGTATACAGAGCACTGAAGGAGAAAAGCTGCCAACCAGGGATCATATATCCAGCAAAACTCTCTCTGAAATATGAAGGAGAAATTAAGATATTTACAGATAAACACAAGTTTAGAGAATTTGCAAAAACTAAACAAAGACTGCAAGAAATGCTAAAGGAGATTGGCCTGATGACCAATAATATCAGGTACCAGCACAATACAAGGTCACAAAACAGAACGTCCTGATATCAATGCAACTCAAATAGGGAAAGCACAAAAACAAACAAATTAAGACTAATTCTAAAAAATAAACAAATAAACAAAATAATACACATAACAGGGAATCATGGAAATCAATAGATAAACGATCACAATAATCAAAAAGAGGGACTAAATATACGAGGCATTGAACTGCCAGATGGAGAGTGATAGAAGGCGATATAGAACGATACAAGTTAGGTTTTTACTTAGAAAAATAGGGGTAAATAATAAGGTAACCACAAAAAGGAATATCAATTCCATAACTCAAGAAAAAAGCCAAGAAAAACGTAACGACTCAACTAACATTAAGTTAAACATTATGAAAATGAGGATCTCACAATCTACTAAGAAAAACGTCAGCACAAAAAAGTGTGTGGAAAAATGAAATGGCCAATGACTCACATGAAAAGACATCAAAATGACAGCACTAAAAACTTATTTATCTATAATTACACTGAATGTAAATGGACTAAATGCACCAATAAAGAGACAGAGAGTCACGGACTGGATAGAGAAACACGATCCATCTATATGCTGCCTACAAGAGACACACCTTAGACTTAGAGACACAAACAAACTAAAACTCAAAGGATGGAAAAAAAATATATCAAGCAAATAATAAGCAAAAAAGAAGAGGAGTAGCAATATTAATTTCTGACAAAATAGACTTTAGACTTAAATCCGCCACAAAGGATAAAGAAGGACACTATATAATGATAAAAGGGACAATTGATCAAGAAGATATAACCCTATTAAATATTTATGCACCCAATGACAGGGCTGCAAGATACATAAATCAAATTTTAACAGAATTGAAAAGTGAGATAGACACCTCCACATTTATAGTAGGAGACTTCAACACACCACTTTCGGAGAAGGACAGGACATCCAGTAAGAAGCTCAATAGAGACACAGAAGACCTACTTACAACAATCAACCAACTTGACCTCATTGACTTATACAGAACTCTCCACCCAACTGCTGCAAAGTATACTTTTTTTTCTAGTGCACATGGAACATTCTCTAGAATAGACCACATATTAGGTCATAAAACAAATCTTTGCAGAATCCAAAACATCGAAATATGACAAAGCCTCTTCTCAGACCACAAGGCAATAAAACTAGAAATCAATAACAGAAAAACTAAGGAAAAGAAATCAAATACTTGGAAAATGAACAATACCCTCCTGAAAAAAGACTGGGTTATAGAAGACATCAAGGAGGGAATAAGAAAATTCTTAGAAAGCAACGAGAATGAAAATACTTCCTATCAAAACCTCTGGGACACAGCAAAAGCAGTGCTCAGAGGCCAACTTATATCGATAAATGCACACATACAAAAAGAAGAAAGAGCCAAAAGCAGAGAACTGTCCCGACAACTTGAACAAATAGAAAGTGAACAACAAAAGAACCCATCAGGCACCAGAAGAAAACAAATAATAAAAATTAGAGCGGAACTAAATGAATTAGAGAACAGAAAAACAATTGAAAAAATTAACAAAGCCAAAAGCTGGTTTTTTGAAAAAATTAACAAAATTGATAAACCATTGGCTAGACTGACTAAAGAAAAACAGGAAAGGAAACAAATAACCCGAATAAGAAACGAGAAGGACCACATCACAACAGAGCCAAATGAAATTAAAAGAATCATTTCAGATTACTACATAAAATTGTACTCTAACAAATTTGAAAACCTAGAAGAAATGGATAAATTCTTGGAAAAACACTACCTACCTAAACTAACACATTCATAAGTAGAACAACTAAATAGACCCATAACAAAAAAAGAGATTGAAACGGTAATCAAAAAACTTCCAACAAAAAAAAGTCCTGGCCCAGACAGCTTCACTGCAGAGTTCTACCAAACCTTCAGAGAAGACTTAACACCACTACTACTGAAGGTATTTCAAAGCATAGAAAATGACGGAATACTACCCAACTCATTCGATGAAGCTACCATCTTCTTGATACCAAAACCAGGTAAAGACATTACAAAAAAAGAAAATTATAGACCTATATCCCTCATGAACATAGATGCAAAAATCCTCAACA
This sequence comes from Loxodonta africana, assembly GCF_030014295.1. Taxonomy (NCBI): domain Eukaryota; kingdom Metazoa; phylum Chordata; class Mammalia; order Proboscidea; family Elephantidae; genus Loxodonta; species Loxodonta africana. The sequence goes on along the minus strand of NC_087355.1, from coordinate 55,491,231 downwards.
AAATTCTAGCCAATAGAATCCAACAACACATCAAAAAAATAATTCACCCTGATCAAGTGGGATTTATACCAGGTATGCAAGGCTGGTTTAATATCAGAAAAACCATCAATGTAATCCATCACATAAATAAAACAAAAGATAAAAACCACATGATCTTATCAATTGATGCAGAAAAGGCATTTGACAAAGTTCAACACCCATTTATGATAAAAACTCTCACCAAAATAGGAATTGAAGGAAAATTCCTCAACATAATAAAGGGCATCTATGCAAAGCCAACGGCCGATATCACTCTAAATGGAGAGAACCTGAAAGCATTTCCCTTGAGAATGGGAACCAGACAAGGATGCCCTTTATCACCGCTCTTATTCAACATCGTACTTGAAGTCCTAGCCAGGGCAATTAGGCTAGACAAAGAAATAAAGGGTATCCAGATTGGCAAGGAGGAAGTAAAGCTATCACTATTTGCAGATGACATGATCGTATACATGGAAAACCCTAAGGAATCCTCCAGAAAACTACTGAAACTAATAGAAGAGTTTGGAAGAGTCTCAGGTTATAAAATAAACATACAAAAATCACTTGGATTCCTCTACATCAACAAAAAGAACACCGAAGAGGAAATAACCAAATCAATACCATTCACAGTAGCCCGCAAGAAGATAAAATACTTAGGAATAAATCTTACCAAGGATGTAAAAGACCTATACAAAGAAAACTATAAAACTCTGCTACAAGAAATTCAAAAGGACATACTTAAGTGGAAAAACATACCCTGCTCATGGATAGGAAGACTTAACATAGTAAAAATGTCTATTCTACCAAAAGCCATCTATACATATAACGCACTTCCAATCCAAATACCAATGTCATATTTTAAGGGGATAGAGAAACAAATCACTAATTTCATATGGAAGGGAAAGAAGCCCCGGATAAGCAAAGCATTACTGAAAAAGAAGAAGAAAGTGGGAGGCCTCACTCTACCTGATTTCAGAACCTATTATACAGCTACAGTAGTCAAAACAGCCTGGTACTGGTACAACAACAAGCACATAGACCAATGAAACAGAATTGAGAACCCAGATATAAATCCATCCATGTATGAGCAGCTGATATTTGACAAAGGACCAGTGTCAGTCAACTGGGGAAATGATAGTCTTTTTAACAAATGGTGCTGGCATAACTGGATATCCATTTGCAAAAGAGTGAAACAGGACCCATACATCACACCATGCACAAAAACTAACTCCAAGTGGATCAAAGACCTAAACATAAAGACTAAAACGATAAAGATCATGGAAGAAAAAATAGGGACAACCCTAGGAGCCCTAATACAGGGCATAAACAGAATATAAAACATTACCAAAACTGATGACGAGAAACCAGATAACTGGGAGCTCCTAAAAATCAAACACCTATGCTCATCTAAAGACTTCACCAAAAGAGTAAAAAGACCACCTATAGACTGGGAAAGAACATTCAGCTATGACATCTCCGACCAGTGCCTGATCTCTAAAATCTACATGATTCTGTCAAAACTCAACCACAAAAAGACAAACAACCCAATCAAGAAGTGAGCAAAGGATATGAACACACATTTCACTAAAGAAGATATTCAGGCAGCCAACAGATACACGAGAAAATGCTCCCGATCATTAGCCATTAGAGAAATGCAAATTAAAACTACGATGAGATTCCATCTCACACCAACTAGACTGGCATTAATCCAAAAAACACAAAATAATAAATGTTGGAGAGGCTGCGGAGAGATTGGAACTCTCATACACTGCTGGTGGGATTGTAAAATGGTACAACCACTTTGGAAATCCATCTGGCGTTATCTTAAACAGTTAGAAATAGAACTACCATACAACCCAGAAATCCCACTCCTCGGAATATACCCTAGAGATACAAAAGCCTTCACACAAACAGACATATGCACACCCATGTTTATTGCAGCTCTGTTTACAAGAGCAAAAAGCTGGAAGCAACCAAGATGTCCGTCAACGGAGGAATGGGTAAATAAATTGTGGTATATTCACACAATGGAATACTACGCATCGATAAAGAACAGTGACGAATCTCTGAAACATTTCATAACATGGAGGAATCTGGAAGGCATTATGCTGAGCGAAATGAGTCAGAGGCAAAAGGACAAATATTGTATAAGACCACTATTATAAGATCTTGAGAAATAGAAAAAACTGAGAAGAACACATACTTTTGTGGTTACAAAGGGGGGAGGGAGGGAGGGAGGGAGAGGGCTTTTTATTGATCAATCAATAGATAAGAACTGCTTTGGGTAAAGGGAAAGACAACACTCAATACAAGGAAGGTCAGCCTAATTGGACTGGACTAAAAGCAAAGAGGTTTCCGGGATAAAATGGAACCTTCAAAGGTCAGCGGAGCAGGGGCTGGGGTCTGGGGAACATGGTTTGAGGGGACTTCTAATCAATTGGCAAAATAATTCTATTATGAAAACATTCTGCATCCCACTTTGAAATGTGGCGTCTAGGGTCCTAAATGCCAACAAGCGGCCATCTAAGATACATCAATTGGTCTCAACCCACCTGGAGCAAAGGCAAAGGAAGAACACCAAGGTCACACGACAACTAAGAACCCAAGAGACAGAAAGGGCCACATGAACCAGAGACCTACATTATCCTGAGACCAGAAGAACTAGTTGGTGCCCAGCCACAATCAATGTCTGCCCTGTCAGGGAGCACAACAGACAACTCCTGAGGGAGCAGGAGGCCAATGGGATACAGACCCCAAATTCTCATAAAAAGACCATACTTAATGGTATGACTGCGACTAGAGGAATCCCAGAGACAATGCTCCCCAGACCTTCTGATGGCACAGGACAGGAACCATCCCCGAAGACAACTCATCAGGCATGAAAAGGACTGGGCAGCGGGGGGGAGAGAGATGCTGATGAAGAGTGAGCTAATTAAATCAGGTGGACACTGGAGAGTGTGTTGGCAACTCTTGACTGGAGGAGGGATGGGAAGATAGAGAGAGAGGGAAGATGGCAAAATTGGCACGAAACGAGAGACTGAAAGGGCTGACTCAATAGGGGGAGAGCAAGTGGGAGAGGGGAGTAAGATGTATGTAAACTTACATGTGACACACTGATTGGAATGGTAAATGTTCACTTGAAGCTTAATAAAAATTAATTAAAAAAAAAAACAAAACCAAATACCAAACCCACTGCCGTCGAGTCAATTCTGACTCATAGCGACCCTATATACCCAGTGCTCTGGAGGGTGAAAATGGAAAAAGCGTTGAAACTTCTTTACTCAGTATGAAACTTTCACTTAATCCCCCTTTTTTGTGTAGCACTTACCCCTCCTGCTTTGTCTAGTGATACTAGATATTCTGTGGTACATTCTCCTGAAAAACTAAACCCCTAGTCTTCAGCTTTAATGGAAGAGGGAATACAAAATGCCTCATCACTTCAATTAGAGTGGTACAACAAATCCACTTATTTTAAACCAGCAGTGAACTCATACCTCTACTCCTACCTCTGAGGCCCAATATTATCTTCTATTCCTGACTTTTGAAGGTTAAAGTGCTATAGCTGCTAACCAAAGGTTTGGCAGTTCAAATCCACCAGGTGCTCCTTGGAAACTCTATGGGGCACTTCCACTCTTTCCTATAGGTTCGCTTTGAGTCAGAATCGACTCGACGGCGCTGGGTTTATAAAATGAGAGTACACTGTTTCTTTTTTGGCTATGCATTCCACCTCTCCAAAAACTTAGCTGTCAACTTCCTCTTTTCAACACAATCACATATCATTAACTCAGCTGATCTCCAATTCTCATTATTTTTGACATGATTCAACTGCTCTCCTCTCACGTTCTCTTCATTTTCTGTGTTTATGCTTTCCCGCCATTTAATAAGGTTTATAGATAAAGTGGGACCCTGGTAGTGCTGTGGTTAAGAGCACAGCCGCTAACAAAAAGGTTGGTAGCTCAAATCCATCAGCGGCTCCTTGCAAACTCAATGGGGCAGTTGTACTCTGTTCTATAAGGTCAATAAAAGTCAGAATCGACTCAACAGCAGTGGTTTTTTTTTTTTTTTTTTTTTAAATAAAGTAGAAATAAACACATGTGGTCAATCTGCCATTTTAAACTGGAAATCTGTAGTAAATTTTAAGCAAGTCTGCCCTCTAACAGTGCAATACCTGCAAAGAGAAATGATAGCTCAAAGTCAACAGCTTCCTGCCCACCTATTCACCATCACAACCAGAGTGAAGCAGCATTGTGTGTGAGAGAAGTTCTGGTATATTCAAATTATTTTATGCAGCTCTAATTGATACAGTTATTAATAAAAACAACTTTTATGGGTCCTGATGATTTAGATGAATTGTTTGTACAGATGCTGCATAAACTATAAAATCTGTCAATCATCATCATCACCATCATCATCCTCATTGGGAGGAACCAAAGAAACCCCTATCGATCCAGAATTTTCACTGGCAACTCTAAGCTAAAAACTTTTCCTGACGTTTGTCATCAGGGAGCACACAACCCAATGGCAAGAATAATGGCATCTATATGCCAGAAGAAAAAAAAAAATTATCAGATTACAAAAGGGTCTATGATTTGTTTCTGACTTTCAATGTACATGAAGCTTCAAATTATGTGTACATTATTTGAGCAGCAGGAATGAGATCTCACATATGTTGTCATTAGGTGCTGACACATTAGTTCCGACTCACATTGACCTAATGTATAACTGAATGAAAAACTGCCCAGTCACGCACGATCCTCACAGCCACTGCCATGTTTAAATCTACTGTTATGGCCACTGTGCAAATTCATCTCATTGAGGGTCTTCCTCTTTTTTTGCTAACCCTCTACTTTACCAAGTATGATGTTCTTGTCCAGGGACTGGTCCCTCCTGATAACATGCCCAAAGTATGTGAGATGAAGTCTTGCCATCCTTGCTTCTAAGGAGCATTCTAGTTGTACTTCTTCCAAGACAGATTTGTATGTTCTTCTGGCAGTCCATGGTATATTCAATATTCCTCACCAACACCATAATTCAAAGGAATCAATTCTTCCTTGTTCATTGCTCAACTTTCACATGCATACGAGACAATTGAAAATACCATGACTTGGGTTAGGTGCACCTTAGTCCTCAAAGTGACATCTTTGCTTTATAACACTTAAAAGGGGTCTTTCGCAGCAGATTTGCCCAATGCAATGCATTGTTTGATTTCTTGACTGCTGCTTCCATGGGTGTTGACTGTGGATTCAAATAAAACAAAATATTTGACAATTTCAGTATTTTCTGTGTTTAACATGATGTTGCTTATTGGTCCAGTTGTGAGGATTTTTATTGTCTTTATATTGGGATATAATCCATACTGAAGACTGTAGTCTTTGATTTTCAGCAGTAAGTGCTTCAAGTCCCCCCTCGATTTCAGCAAACAAGGTTATGTCTTCTGCATATCAGGGGTGGTTGATGACTCTCCAATCCTGATGCCGTGTTCTTTATATAGTCCGCTTCTCAGATTAGTTGCTCAGCATACAGATTGAATAAGTATGGTGAAAGGATACAACCCTGATGCACACCTTTCCTGACTTTAAACTACGCAGTATCCACTTGTTCTGTTTGAACAACTGCCTCTTCATCTATGTACAGGTTCCTCATGGGCACAATTAAGTTTTCTGGAATTCCAATTCTTTAGAGTGTTATCTATAATTTGTTATGATTCACACAGTTGAATGCCTTTGCATAGTCAATAAAACATAGGTAAACATCTTTCTGGTATTCTCTGCTTTCAGCCAAGATCCATCTGACATCAGTAATAACTTTTTTCCACATCCTGTTCTGAATCCAGCTTGAATTTCTGCCTGTTCCCTGTCAATGTGCTGCTACAATCATTTTTTAATTATCTTCAGCAAAAATTTACTTACATATGATATTAATGATACTGTTCAATAATTTCTGCATTCTTTTGGATCACTTTTCTTTGGGATATGCACAAATGTAGATCTCTTCCAGTCTTCCAAATTTCTTGGCATAGATGAGTAAGCGCTTCCAACATTGCATCTGTTTGTTGAAACATCTCAATTGGTTTTCCATCAATTTCTGGATCCTTGTTTTTTGCCAATGCCTTCAGTGCAGCTTGGACTTCTTCCTTCAATATCATCTGTTCTTCATCATATGCTATCTCTTGAAATGGTTGAACATTGACCAATTCTTTTTGATATAGTTACTCTGTGTATTCTTTCCATCTTCTTTTGATGCATACTGCGTCATTCAATATTTTGCCCATAGAATCCTTCAATATTGCAACTCAAGGCTTGAATTTTTTCTTCAGTTCCTTCAGCTTGAGAAATGCTGAGTGCGTCCTTCCATTTTGGTTTTGTAACTCCAGGTTTTTGCTTATTTCATTATAATATTTTACTTTGTCTTCTTGATCTGCCCTTTGAAATCTTCTGTTCAGCTCTTTTGCTTCATCATTTCTTCCTTTCATTTCAGCTGCTCTACATTCAAGAGCAAGTTTCACAGTCTCTTCTATTTTGGTCTTTTCTTTCTTTCCTGTCTTTTTAATGACCTTTTGCTTTCTTTGTGTATGATGTCCTTGATGGCATCCCACAGCTCATCTGGTCTTTGGTCATTAGTGTTCAATGCATTAATTCTATTCTTGAGATTGTCTCTAAATTCAGGTGGGATACACTTAAGGTCATATTTTGGCTCTTGTGGACTTGTTTTAATTTTCTTCAGCTTCAACTTGAACTTGCATATGAGCAAATAATGGTCTGTTCTGCAGTTGGCCCCTGGCCTTGTTCTGACTGATGATATTGAGCTTCTCCATCGTCTCTTTCTACAGATGTAGTGGATTTGATTCCTGTGTATTCCATCTAGCGAGATGCATATGTATAGTCACCATTTATGTTCTTGCAAAAAATACATTTGCAATGAAGAACTTGTTGGTCTTGCAAAATTCTACCTTTTGATCTCTGGTATTGCTTCTATTAGTAAGAACATATTTTCCAAATACAGATCCTTGTTCTTTGTTTCCAACTTTCACATTCCAATCCTAGTAATTATCAACGTATCTTGATTGCATGTTTGATCAATTTCAGACTGCAGAAGGTGTTAAAAATCTTCAATTTCTTCATCTTTGGCATTAGTGGCTGCTTCATAAATTTGAATAATAGTTGTGTTAACTGGTCTTCCTTGTAGGTGTATGGATATTATCCTATCATTGACAGCATTGTACTTCAGGATAGATTTTGAAATGCTCTTTTTTGGCGGTGAATGTGACACCATTCCTCTTCAATTTGCCATTCCCGGCATAGTAGGGCATATGATTTTCTGATTCAAAATGGTCAATACCGGTCCAGTTCAGCTCACTAATGTCTAAGATATCTATCTTTATGCACTCTATTTCATTTCTGATGACTTTCAATTTTCCTATATACGTACTTCGTACATTCCGCTTTCCTATTATTGATGGATATTTGCAGCTGTTTCTTATCATTTTGAATCATGCCACATCAGCAAATGAAGGCCCGGAAAGCTTGAGTCCACCCACGTCATTAAGGTCAACTCTACTTTGAGAAGGTAGCTCTTCTGCAGTTGTACTCTGAGTGCCTTCCAATCTGAGGGGCTCATCTTCTGGCGCTATATCAGACAATGTTCTGCTGCTATTCATGAGGTTTTCACCTGCCAATTTTTTTAGAAGTAGATAACCAGGTGCTCTTCCTAGTCTGTCTTATTATTAAGCAGCAGAAATGAGATTAATGCACACCTAATTTTTTTTAATGTGAAAAGGGCAAGACTATTCATCAAGAATAAAACATGGAACACAGATTCTATTCCATGAATGTCACTTTATATTTGATGTAATGCTTCCTAACAAATCCACCCAAATGCTCTAACCAGAACCTTGGAATGATCCCCAATTCCCCACACCCTCATCTTTCATATTCAGACCCCATCAGTTATGCTCCCTCAATGTTTTTCTAAGCCATAAATTTCTTCCATCCTCATTGCCCCTCTTCTGACTCAGGTTATTAGCACCTTTTACTTAGTTATTATAATGGTCTCTTAAGTCATGTAACTTTATGAAGTCTCTCACTAAATTCCTTCCATGTAATCCTCAGAGGGAAACTTGAATCACATCTCTCCAGATGATCCCCAGTTGCTCTTATGATTAAATTCAAATTACTAACATAGATTATAAGGCCCTATGTGATATGGGGCCTGCTTACCACACCACCCTCATCTCTTACAATGACTCCACTCACAACCTATACTTCAAATATCAAAATGTGATCTTATCTTGGCTTTCCTCAACTCTGGGCCTTTGTATATGCCATTCCTGCTTTTAGAACCCTCTTTGCCACCTCACTTTACCTTGCTTGACTAACTCATTCTCAACTTCCTTGTCTCAGTTTATTAATAATGATGATTATAAGAATATTAATAATAGTCAAAGGAGCTATGGCAAAGTGGTTAAGTGCTTGGCTGCTAACCAAAAGGTCAGTGGTTCAAACCCATCAGCTGCTCTGTGGGAGAAAGTGTGGCAGTTTGCTTCAGTAAAGATTGTTTTTAGGTGGTATTATGTCAGCGCTGACTCATATTGAACTCATGTTCAAAAGAATGAAACACTGCCTGGTCCTCCACCATCCTCACACTTGTTGCTATGCTTGAGCCCATTGTTGCAGCCACTGTGTCAATCCATCTTGTTGAGGGTCTTCCTTTTTTTCACTGACCCTCTACTTTACCAAGTATGATGTTCTTCTCCAGGGCCTGGTCCCTCCTGACAACATGTCCAAAGTACGTGAGATGAAGTGTTGCCATCCTTGCTTCCAAGGAGCATTCTGGCTGTACTTCTTCCAAGAAAGATTTGTTCATTCTTCTGGCAATCCATGGTATATTCAATATTCTTTGCCAACACCAATTCGTCTTTGTTCTTCCTTATTCATTGTCCAGCTTTTTTTTTTAAAAAAAAATAAATATTACAGACTTGGAAACCCAGTGGGGCAGTTCCACTCTGTACTATAGGATTGCTGTGAGGCAGAATTGGCTGGATGGCAAGAATAATGGTTACTAATAGTCAATATTTATTGAGTGCTTACCACGACCAGATCTATTACTAGGACTTTACATGCACTCTCTCATTTACTGTTTGGAGCAACCCTATGAGACAGGAACTCTCATCATCTACATTTTTCAGATAGGAGACTGATGCATACTTTATATAGTACTTTCTCAGAAAACTCCCCAATGTCTCAGGTTCACATTAGTTGTCTCTCCTACAATGTGGTAGTTAAGATATAAGCTTTGGAACCAGGCTTCTTTGGGAAAATTGTTTAGCCTCTGTTCCTGAAATGGGTTTAGTATCCTTATCAGCATATAATAATAGTTATAAAAATAGCTATCATCTCACATATCCAAATACTTCATGTGGCAGACTGCCACATCTTTCTCCCATGGAGTGGCTGGTGGGTTCAAACTACTGACATTTTGGTTAGCAGCCAAGCACTTAACAACTATGCCAGAGCTCCTTTGACTATTATTATTATTATCGTAATTAATAAACTGAGACAAGGAAGTTGAGAATGAGTTAGTCAAGCAAGGTGAAATGAGGTGGCAAAGAGTGTTCTGAAAGCAGGAATGGCATATACAATAGCATAAACCAAATACTTGGTTTACTGAGTTAAAAAGCTTAGGACCATAGTCTCATGGGACAACTTGGTCAACTGGCATAACATATTTTATAAAGATAATATTCTGCAACCTAGTTTGATGAGTCATGTCTGGGGTGTTAAAAGCTTGTGAGCAGCCATCTAAGATACAACTATTGGTCTCTACTTGACTGGAGCAAAAGAGAATAAACAAAAACAAAGACTCAAAAAAGAAACTAGCATCCTAAGGCACAACTGGTCTCTATTCACCTAGAGCAACAGAGGAAGAATGAGTATCAGAAATAGGAGGAGGATAGGGAATGTGTGGCTGATTACCTCCATGAACAACTGCCTCCTTTGCCATGAGGCCAGAAGAAATGCATGGTGCCTGAACATTACTGAACATTTTGATCAAAGATTCCACAGAAAAATCCTGATCAAAAGGGGAAAATTGCAGAACAGAATTTCAGATTCTCATGGACTTCAGACTTCCTGAAGCTATGAAGGTTGGCAGAATTCCTGAAACTATTGCCCTTAGATAATCTTTAAATCTTAACCAAAAATATCTCTGAAGGTTTCTTAAAACCAAACAATAGCTTAGCTTAACCAAAGGTAGTAAAAAAAAAAAAGTCTGCCTTGAATATTATGCTCTGTTAAGAACATTTATATAAGATCAAATTAACAACAGCAACTTGAATGATTAGATAGAAACCTTGCGGGGGCATTGACATTACATTAATGGGGGAGAAACAACTCAGAAAAGGAGGGTGAGAATGGTTACACAACACGAAGAATGTAATCAGTGTCACTAAATGGTACATGTAGAAACTGATGAATCGATGTATGTTTTGCTGTGTATATTCTCAACAACAGCAATAAAATAAATAAAATTATAAAAAAGACTAAGAGCCCACATGAACCATGGCCTCTTCTGGCCTGAGACCAGAAGCGCTAAATGGTGCCTGACAGTTCTGACCAGGGACACAATAGAAGGTCCCAGATATAATGGGAGAAAAATGTAGAACAAAATTCAAATTCCTAAAAACAGCCAGACTTACTGGACCAATAAGAGACTAGAGGAACCCCCAAGACAGTCCCCCTAAGATACCCTTTGAATTTGGAACTGAAACCATTCCCAGAGGTAACCTTTCAATCAAATAACAAATTGACTTACGAAATAAACAATATTACATGTGAGTAATGTGCCCCTTGAACAGTCAACTACATGAGACCAAACAGTCATCATTACCCAAAACCAAAGATGAGAGGCAAGGGGGGGGCAGGAAAGTTAAATCATTGAAAACAGAATAGGATGGAGATAATGAGAATGCTGACACATTGTGAAAATCACAATCAATGTCACAGAGCAATTGGTATAAAAATGGTTAAATGGGAATGTAGTTTGCTTTGTCAACTTTCACCTAAAACAAAAGAAAATATTAAAGAAAAAAACGTATCAGCTCACATGGTTACGCCAAAGATTCAATGAGTTAATACATGAGAAACACTTTGAATATAACTGCATTTAATAAACAGTGAATACATGCTAGCTATATGCTCCCAGAGCTCCTGGTGCATTTCCTATCTTAATGTTCATGACGCTATATCATAATCTGAGCTTTTAATTTTCTATATTCTGCTCCTCACCTCCCATGAGATTATAAACTCTAGGAGGGCAAGGATAATGTCTATACTATTTAGTGCTGTATCCCACCACCTAGCATAATGCCTACCATGTAAAAAATGCTTAATAAATATTTACTGAAAAGGGGAATCAATGAATGAATGCTTATGGAAATTCAACTCTTTAAGGTGAGCTTTACACATGCAGAAAATAGGTGAGGCTAAAATAATTACCTTCCAGCAGAAACGACATCATTATAAACAGCAAAGGCAGATCATAAAACAGCCCTAATTTGGAATCAGGAGCACTGGCTGTGAGGGTTGCTGTTGTATGCCATTGAGTCCATTCTGCCTCATAGCAACCCAATGACAGTTGAACTGCCTCATAGGTTTCCCATGCTGTGATCTTTACAGGAGCAGATCGCCAGGTCTTTTCTCACATGGAGCAGCTGGTAGGTTTGAACCGTCAACATTTCAGTTAGCTGCTTAGTGCTTAACCATTGCACTACCAGGGCTTCTTGGCTGTGAGGGTAGTGTTTATGATTTTGTGACCATGTGCATCCTTCAAGCCTCTACTACCAAATAGGTTGGTGTGAAGACTGAATGGGATAATGTACATGGCAAGCAGTCTGTAAACTTGAGATCTCTATAAAGGGTTACTGTGAAATATTTCTCTCCAAGCCATATCAATTGGGAAGTACAGTTGGGACATTAGTTTAATAAACCTGTCATTCTCCAGGGTGTTTCATGAACTGTTGTCTTCCTTACAATCCTAAGTGCCTGTTAGATTCCTTCTTGATGACGCAAAAATACAGATTGTGTGAGTGGAATAAGTAGGGGTAGGGGTTCAGGAAGCACAGGCTACTCATGATTCACTCCACCTCCAAGTTTCTAGAGTACAAAGAAAATTGGAATGCTCAGAAATATCACAGAACTGCCAAAAGTCCATGAAGTTAGTTACAGAAATTGTTATACATGAATAATGATTCCATTTGTTCCGGTGACGTTGCAGGGGGAAAGTCTCAAATTGCTCAGTAAGATAGGAGAAAAAAAAAGGAAATACAACTAAGTTCATCTTACATAGGGATCAACCACCACTTCTTCTCACCAACCAATTTGGTCTATTTATTTAATATTCATTTATTTAACTGATACGAGAGATATATACCATCAACTATTTGTCAGGCCTTATGCTTGGTGCTTGGATACATTAGCAAGCAAAATGGAACACAAAGTCTATGCTCATAACTTATAGCTTGGGGGACTTATAGTTAGCTACCTCATACCCCTTCTTCTGGGTTAGAACAACCATAGTATTTTAACTTGTATGGGTCTTTATTCATTAAAGGAAATATGATGGTCAAAATGGGATATTGTTTCATTTCTATAGAGCATATTAGACATTTATTAGAGTATATATCTAGCCCTGGAGGTGCAGTGGTTAAGTGTTCAACTACCAACCAAAAGGTTGGTGGTTTCAACCTACCAGCAGCTCTGCCAGAGAAAGATGTGGTAGTCTGCTTCCATAAAGATTATAGCCCTGGAATTTCTGTGGAACAGTTCTACTCTGTCCTGTAAGGATGCTATGGGTTGGAATAGACTTGAAGGCAACAAGTTTGGTTTGGTTTTTATCTTGCTCAGGATATCACTTCTGAAAATAAGAATGAATTCTGAAGTCAAAGAAAAAAATATTTAAATAATGAATCATACCATAAAAAGAAAATTTAAAGGATTTTTATCTAAACAAGAGAAACCAAAGCCTGACTTAATTTCTGACTTCAATAAAAACTTTTCATGTAAGACATGACCTTAAGTAATGTAGGAGAAATGTAGCCCTTACCTAAGGAAGAATTTCTCAGCATAGGCTGATAAGAAATTGGAATGGCTTACTGAGGAAGAGAACCTCATTTCCGGGAGATCAATGAATTAGACATCAAGTTGCTTCATGGCAGAGACATGAATAAGACCATCTCTCCCTGTTCTTCTCAGCTTTATAGATAAGTGAGAGACCAATTAAAATACACAGTCATTAATTCTGTTTAGGGAAAACAAATTTGTTTTGATCCTATTTACGCTTCCATTACAAAGACCGGAGCAGCTCCTATAAATCACTTCAACATTATTGGACCCTTTTTATGTGTCAGGTACTGTATTGAGTGATGGAAATCTACAAAGATTCTTCTACTATGAGTAAATTTATATTTACTGAGCAGACAGAGTTAATAGCTAGTCAATGTTTAACAACGCCTTATAATGTCCCAGTCATTTGGTTAAGTATTTCATATGTTTGATTTTATTTAATCTTTACAACAACTTTAGGAGGTATGTATTATCATTATCTCCATTCTGCAGACGCAAAAACAATGACAACAATAATCCAGAGCCTTTGAGAGATTAACTAACTCATCCAAGGACCCTCTGCCAAACCATGCAGCCAGAATTCAAACTTGGTCTACATGAGTCCAATTCTGAGTGCTCTTCACCATCACACTACACTTTGTGTTATACTCCAAAACAAATGATAGAAATAATGACAACAATAATATAATGCTTATGAGAGAGAGATAAACAAAGTGCTTTGGGATTAGAGAAGTTGGAGCAATTAACTTGTGGGAAATTGGAAATTTTTGACAGATGGTCCATATTTAATATAAAGACAGCTAACTGCCCATCAATATATGAATCCCCACTACAGTAGAGCTATCATCCCAACCAGGGACTAGATTTCCCAGCCCCTGTGCCATAGTGACTGGTTCTTACCAGTGGAATCTGAGTGGAGGGGATCTGGGCCCCTCTTTGCCTAGGCAGTTGGGAAGCAGGTATACCTTCCCCATTTTCTCTTTCCACCTGCTAATCAGGATCTCTGTAGGGCTACTGCACAAGCAAAATATAAGCTTTTATTCTGTTAAGCCACTGACATTTTGAGATTGATTCATTAAAACTTCTTAGCAATACACTAAATAATATAAAAAGTACTCTAAGCAAGGAGTAGAATATTAGCAAAAGCACAGAGGCAGGGTGTATGCAGGGAGAGCAAAGAATCCCAATTCTTTGGACTATAAATGTGGAAGGAAAGGAGGTATACTGGAAAGGTAACTTGGAACTGTGAATGCCAGGAACAAAGTTTGAACTGTTAGTAATGGAGAGTCCCTGAGACATAGCAGGTCATAAGTGACACGTATCTCATTTAAAGCTAACAAAATGTTTTGTGGGGAGAAAGAATCCAAATTGTGGGTGGATAATTGTTCTCTCCAATTAAATAATTATGGAGCCCTGGGCATAGTGGCTAAGAGATACAGCTGCTAGCCAAAAGGCTGCTCCCTGGAAACCCTATAGGGCAGTTCTACTCTGTCCTATAAGGTTGCTAAGAGTTGCAATTGACTAGAGGGCAATGGGTTTGATTTTTTTTTTTTTTTGGTGTATTAAACAAATAAGGAGCCCTCGTGGTGCAACAGTTAAGAGCTCAGCTGCTAATTGAAAAGTTGGCGGTTCAAACCCGCCAGCCACTCCTCGAAAGAAAGACCTCACAATCTGCTTCCATAAAGATTACAGCCTAGAACACTGTATGGGGCAGTTCTACCCTGTCACATGGGTCACTATTAGTTGAAATCAACTTGGCAGTACCTAACAGCAACAATGAATAAACAAATTTATATTCAGTTTTTAGTTAGCCTATCTGCACACCCACATACACAGAAATGCATACACACGTGCAGTCATATATATGCATGCAAACGCACATGCACGTCTACAAGCACATACATGCACACTCACCTGAACATACCCAGAGGCACATGCATACACATACACATGTGCACACACACAAATTTTCTCCTTAAGCAGTATCAGATGCTATTGTGTAATCTCATACCTGTGCATTTGTGTAGATGCCTATTCAATTCCAGAATTGCATCTGTTTGGACAATTGGCTTAAATATTCTCCTAAGGCAGCAATTTATAAAACTGTAGTGTGTGGTCTAACACTTTTGTCCTTATTGCCTTTGTGATCTCCATCTCTTCTTCCTTGCTGCCTGGAAGTAAGTCAGGAATGGAAAGGTATGACTCAAAAGAAGATGGAAAGTACATCTTTTTAGTATGTCTTTCCTTTCTGTTCTTAAAATACTTTTTTCCATGGGTCTCCACTAACTCTCCTCAGGTTGGTTCAGAAGGTCTTGAGAGCTGCCAACATTTCTCCTCCAGTGAGAAACTTGTGCAAAAGGCCGACTGCTACCCAGAGGGATGTGACAGATGGCAGATCACCGTGCCGAGCTCGCATGGCTCACCCAGGTGGAGAGGCATCAGGGAGCTGGAAGCAGAGCTCTGGAAATTATTCTTGGCCTGCTTCAGCTCCTCATATTGGCAATTCCACAGCCTTCAGATCTATGGATTTGGGATGGGAGGTGGATAGCCCAGATGCATGATTTCTTTTTTGAAAGGATAAATTTGTTTGAACACCCCAGAGCCACAATTTCACTGGGGATATTCATTCTCTTTATAGCATTTCATGCTATTTGCTGCATTCACTGATGCCTAACTCAGTCTACTTTCAAGCCGGGGTGTGATGCTACTTACAAATGGAACCTCAGAGAAACCTCTATCCAGCTCATTTAGGGGACTCTTCAACACCCATGGTGCAGCCAACACCAAGGGAGCACCTGGAATGACATGCCTGGTGTATGGTCCTGAGTTACAGTCAAGGATTTGCAAACTGGCCTGATGGAGGAGTGGGAAGTGCAGAGTGGTCAGACATTCTAGTTTACTCAGAGATAACAAACATTTCCCCTATAGGATACATTGCTTAGGTTGTTCCTTCCTTCTGCGAGCTGCAAGGGAATGACAGTGAAACAGCTTTACTCTTAGAACCCATCATTGGGTGTGAAAGCCTTAAAAGGCAGAGGGTGGGGCTCCACATCTAACCCTTACCTCCAAATAACAGAAATAGTGGTAAATGCCAACCCTCTTATCTCCATAGGGTTAATTAGGTTAACTTTAGCATCCGTATAAGTTACTAGATTTAAGATGTTGGCTGCCAGAAGGCAGGAATTCTGTTTTTATCTATTGCTTTCTTGTTAGTAAGGTGCTGACTACCATAGTTTTGCTGTATTCAGTGGTTGCACCCTGTCTGTTTGTTACAAAAAGAACACCAGCAGAAAAACAAGTTGCTAAAAGCCCCAGGGTAACAATTGGCCCTGTGTGTCAAGATGAAGAGTACCTGTGTTAAAATTAAGAGCCTTGGTATTTGAAGAAACTCCACAGCAGGCCCTTTAATGTGCTTTTTCCACAGAGTGTGAGGTGACACTGTGCTTGAAAGATGTACACATGTAATAGATTTTAGTTATATATACTTCCAAGAAGCTTAGCAAAGTGAGAGCACCATTCATGGACTTGGAAAACATTTGTTTAGATTAGATTTTTTATTTTTTTATGCTCAGTGAAGTGTCTCCAGGTGGATCAAACCCATAGCTCTGGTAACATTATATTCTACCTCATGGGTTTTCATATTTATAGATGAACATTTGAAACTTGATAAAATGCAGATTCCAGGGCCTCGTCCCAGAGACTTTGATTTAGCAGGTCTGAAGAAGGGCCCAAAAATCTGCATCTTAATAAATTTCTGAGATAATCCTGATGCAACAGTCTTGAAACCACACCTGGAAATAGTGCTATAATTGAACCAGGTTTTGAACCTATTCCTTCCAGTTGGAATCCCTGCTGATAACTTGCATTTCTAACAAGTTCCCAGGGGATGCTAATGCTGCTGGTTAGGGACAAATTCTGAGAACCACTAGTAGAGCAGTGGGTCTCAAAATTTATCATACATAAGAATGACCTGGGAATCTTGTTATACCATAGGTTGTGATTCATTATATCTGGGCTGGAAATGCAAATTCTCAGCAGGGTTTCTACTGGAACAAACCAGTTCAAAGCCCTGAACAAAACAAAAATGCCAATTTTTAAAGTTTGAACTTTCTTTTGTAGGTTACAGATACATGATGGAAGTGGGAAAGAGAAAGAAGAAAAATGACAGAGAAAGGAGGGGTCTCTAGTGTTGAGTTCCCTAGAGGCTAAAGCTGAGGCAAGGATTCTATGCAAGTGATTTTAAGGAAGTGCCCTCAGGTCATGGCGTGAAGGAGGCAGGGAAGGGCAGAGAAAGGAGCTAAGCAGAGAAGTGGTCTCAGTTGGAGTCTACCTTCAGCTGACTTCCACGGAATTGGTCCCACCTTGAGAACAGAGGTCAGGTTTTGTGCCCCCACATGTGTCAGTTGTACATGGGCAGCTTAAGCTCCCAGACATCTCTATTTGTAGTGGTTCTGTGAGCAGAGAACAATTCTCTGAAGAAAGCAGCTGTGAGCTTGCTCAACCAACACTCCCAGAAGGTGGGGGGAGGATGCACCAGCCCAATAAAAGAGATTTCTGGTGGGGCGTCAATAGCATTGACTATAGGGTAAGAAGGAAGGAGAGACAGTAGTGACAGAATAATAAGTGAATACTCAGCTAAGTGCGATCCAAATGAAGGTTCCTACTGTCACAGTAAACTACCTGAATGGCACTAAAGCCAGCAGGCTACTTCTTGTACTATTCCACTGAGTGTTCACAAGTTTCTATATTCTCAAGCATCTGAAGTTTTGGTACTGTAAAAATGGCTTGGGGGCAGTGTATGACCTCCTCCAACCTCACAAGCGGGGAAGGAGAACCAAGACCAACAGCTCAAGGCTGACTGTCATGAGGTGGAGGCCAGACAAACCTCCTCTCCCTGCCATCTCTACCAATTCTGACACCAACTGTCCCTCCCACGGCACTCTCTACTGGGTTCGATAATTCATTGCAATGGCCACACAGAAATCACAGATCATGTTCACAATTATGGGCTTTATTAGGGAAGCAACAGTTATAATTCAGGCTCAAGGACACTCAGGACACAGTTCTTCCATCAAGATAGCCTCTGCCCAGCTGTGCTCATAGGCACGCCTCTCCGTGGCCCTCAGTCTTTGCCCAAAGGCACTCAGCTTTCTCTCTTCGTGGGCTGGGAAGCCCACCATACTGTCTCCTGCAGCCAGGTCTCTGCTGCTGGGTCTCTCCTTCCTTGGTGGGGGTGGGCTCCTCCTCTCTGCTCTGAAATTGGCTCTCTTTTAAGACAAAACTGACCAATCCCTTGGTAGGCCACAACTACCCTGTTAGCTGGGTGGGAGTTATAAGACCATGGCCAGAAAGGCCACACACAAAAGTAATTAATTGCACCGAAGACACTGATGTGTGGATAGTACCTATCTTAGTTATCTAGCACCTTTAACAAAGAGAAATTTATTCTCTTACAGTCTAGGAGGCTGGAAAGCCAAATTCTGGGTGCCAGCTCAAAAGGAAGACTTGCTCTCTCTCTGTTGGTTATGGAGGAAGGTCCTTATCATCAATCTTCCCCTGGTCTAGGAACTTCTCAGAGCAGAAACATAGGGTCCCAGGGACTGGCTTCGCTCCCAGTGTTGCTTTCTTGTTGGTATGAGATCCCCATCTCTCTCTGCTAGCTTCTCTCTTTTGTATCTCAAAAGATATTGGTTTAATACACAACCTAATCTTGTAGATTGAGTCCTGTCTCATTAATATAACTGCTGCTAATCCCACTTCATTAACATCATAAAGGTAGGATTTACAACACATAGGAAAATCACATCAGATGACAAAATGGCAATCACATAATGCTGGGAATCATGGCCTAACCAAATTGACATATATTTTGGGGGGACACAATTCAATCCATAACCGTACCCTTTAGAGAAAACTGCATTCGTGAGACTCAAGGGCACAAATGTATGAGGGAGATAAGACTACATCCAATCATATAATCTTTAAGTCAAACATCTGGGCAGTCTAACCATCCTTCCCCAATGCACTGGCCTTCACACTCCACTTTGTGCCATTTGCAGAATCTGATGAACACAGATTTTTCACTGTAGTCAAATCAAAATACAGTATATCATCAAGACCACTCTTATTTAATAAAAAATTCAAAACCCTTTGCACAGGATAAAGCATCACTATGATAACTCCACCTAGGTTTACCACCCAAGTATATGAATTATTTTGTCAATAAATGCCTTCTGAAATCAAAGATATGCCATTACTCTACCATTTCTCTCTGTCACTTTTATGGCCTGATTTTAGAAAGAAATTAATTTAATTTGGTAGTCTCAGTGAGTAAATATTGGCCTGTAGTATCACTACTTTTTTAATATATATAAGTGCTAATAAACCACATGTGTGAGCCTTTGTTCCCAAATGTAACCAGGTTTGACATTATTTTATTGAGCAGTAAAATTTCAGAAATTCCACCACCTCCCCCTATTTATAAATGGGGTCATAAACCCATTTGCGGTAGTTTGATACGTCTTTCAATTACCAAGATTTCTAAAAAAGCACTCAGGGTAACACTATGATGCTCTCTACATGATCTTCAGTATGTTACAATTTAATTCATTTGAGCCTTTGCTCACATAGAGCTGGCCAAGGGTTTTTTTACAATTTGTTCATCCAACTTTGGCTTGTGTTTGCTCTTAATGATACTTGTTCTGCTTTGTCCAGTTCGAAGATGATTCTTCTTGCTAGTAAAGATGTAATTAGAGTCTAAATAACTTTGCTATTTATTCCATTGGGCATATACCTATTGTAGCATTTACAGATCAACTTTTTTTTTTTTTAATTCTCTTTGCTCTCTAGAGAGCAACACAGCCCTTTTGGTTACCTTCAACTGTTTTAGAAACTCGCATTTTGCCCTGGAATTTGGCCTACCTGACATTCTCCCAAAGGTCCAGTTCCCTCTCTTGCCTGGCTCCGGGCTAATGCCTCTCTCCATCCATTTCCGTAGGTCCCCTTCTAAAATATGATATCATCAGCCTGCTATTTTGTGGTCACACTACTAGCTTTAGACACCTCATTTCTGCTTCTTAATTATGACCACTGGTGATTAAATTGTTAGAAATTCTATTTCTCAATGATTCCCTCTTGAGTCACATGCACTTTCGACTTCACCGACAGTGGAGAGGGGCTTGCCCTGGTTATAAACTCTAAGCAATGTATTTCCTAAAGTCTAAGCTTTAGCATTGAGTGACTCCTACAACACATGTAATTTTTTACCTAATATCTCAAATGATTTGACTACTTCCTACAAAGGTTCTGATCATGTCTCTATCATAAAACAGTCCTTTCAAAATTTGGTCCAGAATATTGTTTTCTTTCTTTGTTCCTTCATCTTTCTGAGCTAAGTTGTCAGCAAGTCTAGAATTTATCAGATGCCCTGCCTTTTGTAGAGTAAGGCTGCAGCAGACACTCTGACGAGTGTATTTTCCTTTCTCTTCAAGGCCAGTTTTGTAATCTGCATTTGGAAACGTTTATCCATATCCTCTGTCTGGTCTGTTGGTCTGCAGAATACTTGGAGAATAATATCACTTCTAATTCTCTTTTATCTTATCCTCCCCGAGAGGAAAATTTGCAACGTTCATTCTTTGTGTAGGGAAAAGATCTCTCTAAGTCACAGCTGTCACCTGGGTTTCCAAGTGCAACTGAAAGTTTAAATGCTCAAAAGAGAGGGAACTCAAAGGCCAATAAAAAATCTATCTTCTGTATGGCCCCTGGACACCCTTTTAACTCAGTACTGAAGTCACTCCTGAGGTTCACCCTTCAGCCAAAGATTAGACAGGCCCATAAAACAATAATACACGTAGCTCAACCATGTCTACAAGACTAAATGAGCACACCAGCCCAGGGGCAAGGACAAGAAGGCAAGAGGGGACAGGAAACCTGGACAAATGGAAATGGGTAGCCCAAGGTCGAGAAGGGAGAGTGTTGACACACACATACTGGTTGGCAACCAATGTCACAAAACAATATGTGTATTAATTGTTTAATGAGAAACTAATTTGCCCTGTAAACCTTCATCCAAAGCATGACAACAACAACAAAATACATCTGACAAAGCAGCCTAAAGATCAGTTGTCGTTTTCTCTTGAAAGTTCCTCATACCTAATGGTGTCACCTCTGTCTCAGGTTGTATTAAAACACACACTTATCTAATGGGAGCATAATTTTTGAAGAATTATGTGTAGGCAAAAGATGAATTACTAAGAACAAGAGCTCTGAAGCCCCAAGCTGACATGACATTGAGTCCCAGCTCCAGCGCCTACTACCTAAGTACCTTTGACAACTCTCTAAATCTCAATTGTTCACATGTGTAAAATGGGTTCAATACTAGTAACTGTCTCATAGGGTTGCTGTGAGAATAATTTTTAAAAGGGCTAACCACAGTACCTAGATTTCATTTTTTATTCATTAAAAAAAAAATCATGATTACTATGTGCCAAGAAATATTCTAGACTTTGGTATTACAACAGTGAAGCAGTAAAACAAAATTCCTGGACTTGTTGGGAGGGAGTCTGAGGCAAACTATAAAGACATCCATTCATAAAACATACATGAATTATTGAAAACAGTAAATGCCACAAAGTAAATAAAAAATACATAAATCAGGAACCAGATTTTGACTGTGCATGTGGGGGCAGGTATTTTAGCTAGAACGGTCAGAGAAGACCTCCCTAAAAAGGGGACTTTCCATTGAGGCAGAATGAGAAGAAACAACGAGCGATACAAAAGTCGAAGAGAAAAATATTCCAGACAGAGGTGGAAGCAAGTGTAGATATTAATAAACTATTTCTTGGTGTATATGTTTTCCTTAAATAGACTTTGGCCAAGTGTTTGATCTCATTGTATGTTATCTCACTGGGCATTATCAATTTTCATTTTAAAATGAACAGATTCCCCTTGATCATTCCCTGTAATGTCTTTCAACCAATCATCAATATTTTAAGCTTTTACATAGTGCAAGTTGATGTTGTACAAGACAATGTTTTATCGCTGAGAGACTGTGGCTGAATGCCATGTAAATGAATTTGACTCTGGAAAGCATGTCCCTTCAATTATCTGTTAAATGCTTCTTTTTACACCCAAGCTGCTGACAAAAATGAGAAAGCAAACAAATGAGATGAGTTGTGGTGAGGACACAGGAAGCCAAGAGAGCAGAGCATCTAATTGGATGAGCACAGGAGAATGTTTAAAATAAGCTTCAGGACAGTGATAAGGATGAAGATGATGTTATCTCTTGGATAGAAGAAGCTATTAAAATACACCATAGTGTTTTCAATCACTTAATCAGAAAGCCCTTTTCCTGAGAACTGTCTTTTGTCCGTGTGCCATGAACAAACATAAATATCTTGGATTTCCTGCATCCTTCACCCTGATAATGGGCTCTTAACTATAAGCTCTTCCCACCTCAAAGAAAAAGCTAAAAACAATGATAAAACATGAGAGATAGAACATGATGCCTTTTTCAGATGAATTATTGAATCCAACAAATAGCTTAGTGTTATGTCTTTTCTAGGCTCTTGCTTTTTTATAGGTGATTTTTCACAGCGTTTATATATAGTGTATTTGCATCCTGGGTTTAGAGCATAACACATAATATAAATGTGTACACAAGAGTTGAACTTTGGTAAAGTAAACAGGCTTTTTGAATAGCTCCTGGTAAAAAAATAAAATAAAAAAAAAATTTTAAGTTGCCCCATAACAGTAACCTTTCATCTGTACATAAATTTTCATGGCATATTTAGTATTTGAAAAAGTCTTGAAGAAATAATTTCATAAGGTAATGCTATGAAGTGTTAGTTTAAGATTTTTTATATTTTAATTCTTAAAGTCAATATGAATAACTGTACATGCACGTTTTTAACAAAGTAGTTCATGTCAAAATCAAAACATTTATTATAACAGCCCTATTCAGGAGAAAATACAAATATTATGAATTTTTAAAAATTATAATTAAAACAAATAATTTGGCAGAACCTTATTCTACTATGATGGGTATAAAGTTTCATAAGATATTTACATTCTTATGAGATCTTAACATTTTCTGGATTCAAATAGAGATGTGCCAATCATTTTAATCACAATAAGCCTGACGTTTTCCTTTATGTTAAACAAATAAACCGACTGAAATTCTATTTGGGCGAAAGGTGAAATTAAGTTTAAAGGACCATATTCATGAATAAAATCACTATGAAAAGCAATTAAATGCATTTTTGCTACTATTGTAAGTGACAAATTTTCCCATATACTTTTATATTTTAATATGTAATTGGAAATAGGAACCCTGGTGTTCACACTGATCCCATTGATCCCATCCAGAGTTGTACTCTGAAGTTTGACCTCAGAATTAGCCTAACAATATCACACAGATGATAAAATTATAGAGGAAATTGTGTAATAATAACATTCCTATAGAAACCTTTACCTGCACAGCCATGATTCTTACATACCAACCTGGCTTTGCTTTACATAAGGCTGTAATACCCCTATCTATTTGAACCTTGTGTTACTGAAGCACTAAAATACAGATCTGGTTTAATTAAATGACCACGACCCAACAGAAAGAATCCAATTAATATGAATAATATTCTTGCTTCTCTCTCCAAAACCAAATAGACTGTTTGAGTGCTTTATGGTCAGGTGCATCAAGCCAGTGGGTGCCGGGTGCCATGTCAGAATGATAATTCAAGGGTTAAAAAAGACTAAATTATCATTCATATATGAGAGAAGCTGCTATCAACTCGCTTATTGACCTCATGTGTGCTCACGGGTAAGCTACACTGTTACTTATAATAAGATGAGAAATGGAGTTATCTGGAGAAACGTTAGGAGAATCTGATGGTCTCATTAGTAAGGTGCCTTCCTGGCCATCAACACAGCCTTCCCTAACTAAGGAAGCCGCCACTAATCAAATGTGCTCTTGGAGAGCTACAACAGGGTTTGGCACTAAATTTCGAGATAATGATGGCCGAGTAGGGTTCGATTTATTCTACGCCTTACTTTTATTCTCTTTATTGATTCCTACAAAATAAAGATGGCTGTGCCTGTTACAGAATTTGGAATAATTGCAATCGGTGTTATTTACATAGGATTTGCTGCTTGCCAAAGTTGTGAAGGTGGGGGGGGGGGGTGGCAGGCAGAGGGAGACGTGTCCTTTGAACAGCTGCCTTTGGAAGAAACGTTCCGGTAATAAACTGCCTCCAGTGCTTGTCTGCAACAAATAAATAAATGCTGCGTCGGGTGAATCACATCAGAATCTCAAGACAATTCCAAGATGAACCAACTTGGAGAGTAAATGACCTCTTCATCTGGGTGATAAAGTTCCAGCCAAAATATTCTCTGGGCCCGAGACGTGATTCATTAGAAATATGTGCATGGTGTGCGCTCCGCTCTCTATCTGGCAGAGTCCGGCCTGCACACTGATAAGAAGCAAATGCAAATGTCCTGATAAGAACTGAATGCAAATATTTATGATATGATATTCCCTGGGAATTATGTGCAGATAAAACAAAGTGTATTATTTTCCTGCTTCTCTTTCAGGTTTGCCAAAATGCCCTTTTTCGCTTTTGGAATTTGCATTTCTTCAAAATTGATTCGGCTTGCGTATTATGTTAAGCTATTTGTTTGCTAAGGATGGTAATTAGTTACTGTAATTACAGCAATGACAGTTGCTAAATTGTTTTTAAAGCATTACAGTGAGCCTGTGCCAGAAGATTGCAGTATTTTTTTGGATTTAAGCAGAGGCTGGAAAAACTCCCACTCTAGGGCCAGCATGGGATTTTCAACTACAAAGCTGCTTTTCCTGATTGAAATTAAAAAAAAAAAAAAAAAAATCATTAATTTGCATTGATTGCAAGTGCTAACTTTACACTTAGGTTTATTCACATATCACAGAAATATTAGTGATAGTGGACCTTGGTGTAAAGGAGACACAAGGGGACATCCGTCGTAAATAAAAGTGAAAGCTGATAGCAGAGGAAAAATGGTAGAACTATTACTTGGAACCTGTTAATTAAACTTTTTAGCCTGTTTTTAGATAAATTAAAAACAATTAAAAATGTTTCTTTGAAAGTCATTCCCAAACTTTTCTAACACTCCTAGTTAGAATGAGTAATGTGGAAAAGAATAGTTTGGCCATGCTCTATATTTGACATGTGGAAAGTAACAAAAAGAAAGGTTATTTATACAAATACTTCTCACAGATTTAGTTTAAAAGCAAATAATGAGGAGAGACTTGAGCTACAGAGCGTGTCTGAGATGTTTCATATGATTTATGTCTTATATCAACCTGGAGGTTAAAGGCAGGGATTCCGGTTCTCTGTGATGTCGGTTGTCCCAAGAATGTCTTCTAATGTTACGTCCTGAAGTCTAGAAAAATGCAGGTACACTCGAGGTTTTTTCCCAGCTACTCGAAGTAGAAATAATTAAAAATTTGAACGCATTCTTTAATGTACAGGTGTTTATACTCATACCTTTACACTCACAAAAGCTTCATAAAAAAAAAAAAAAAACCATTGCGATCAAGTCGCTTCCTACTCATTGCAACCCTATGGGGTAGAGTAGAACTGCCACATAGGGTTTCCAAGGAGCAGCTGGTGGATTCAAACTGCTGATCTTCTGGTTGGCAGCTGAGCTCTTTAACCACTGCGCTACCAGGGCCCCTCGTAAATAACAAATACTACTATATTTTAAATGTTGGGCTTCCTCTCCTGGAAGAAAGTTAGCTACTTTCTACATTCCAGGTACTGTGTGAAGAACTTTAAGCACATTTTCTCAACAACTTACGAGGCATTATTATTATCTCCAATTTTTTTTTTTTTTTTTTTTTAGAGATACCAAAAAACTACCTGAAGTCCTCCTTCTGGTAAACACTGGACGTGGAATTCAAACCTAGGCAATCTGTGCTCTTAACTTGAGAGGATATGATTTTGTATTTCAATGTAAACAAATAATACTTTTTACTTCTTTCTTTAACTGACAGCCTTTACCTGAAAGCTAAACTACACAGTCAAGGTGTCAGAAATGAGGTTTTCTCCTCGGAGCTTGTTTTGCTGACATTTTATTCTGTTTACTTATTATAAACATAAATATAATTTCACTGATGATGACTCTAATACTACCAGTGCTTGATGAGAAATTTGACTTTTTACAAAAAGAATCATCTCCTAGACATTGACTATGGCTGCTCCAAAAGAGACTCAACAAATTTAGTCTTGGTTTTTATCATCGTTTAAAAATTATAAATCCCAGTTTGTGTAATATGGTTCTTATATTTATATGAATACAGATAAAATTGGTGAATGGGCATTTTATAACATTTTGAAATTGAGTTTTGAAAATTGTCTCATGTCTTGCACGCTTATGCTCCACCCTTCATTCTATACAGCTTCTTCATGCATAAGCCCAATTATGCAGCACAAATGTGGAAGGCAAGTGTCTTACATGTGATTACCCACATACACACACACTCACACTCAGAGGCACAAATCAATGCCATTTACACAAGCAATAGCTCCAATTAATGTATTCAACAACCACTCTTTATAAGTCATGCCTGATACACTGCCCCCTCCCCCCGGCCCGAAGCTGGAAGTTTTCTCTTCAGTTGCCGAACCTTGTCCTTGTTAGGTGCCTTCAAGTTGGTTCCAACTCATAACGACCTTATTTACAGTAGAATAAAACACTGTCCATTCTTGCACCATCTTCACAATCACTACGTGTGGGCCCATTGTTGCAGCCACTGTGTAAATTCATCTTGTTGAGAGTCATCTTCTTTTTCATTAACCCTCTACTTTACCAAGCATCATGTCCTTCTCCAGGGACTGGTCCCTCCTGATAACATGTCCAAAGTACATGAGATAAAGTCTTATGATCCTTGCTTCTAAGGAGCATTCTAGTTGTATTTCTTCCAAAACAGATTTGTTCCTTCTTCTGGCAGTCCATGGTATATTCAATATTTTTTGCCAACACCATAATTCATAGGCATCAATTCTTCTTCAGTCTTCCTTAATCATGGTCCAGCTTTCACATGCATACAAGGCAGTTAAAAATACCATGGCTTGGGTCAGGCACATTTTAGTCCTTAAGGTGACACCTTTGCTTTTTTTTTTAACACTTTAAATAAGTCTTTTGCAGCAGATTTGCCCAATGCAGTGTGTCGTTTGACTTCTTGACTGCTGCTTCCATGGGTGTTGATTGTGGATCCAAGTAAAACGAAATCCTTGACAACGTCAATCTTTTCTCTGTTTATTGTGATGTTGCTTATTGGTCCAGTTGTAAGGATTCTTGTTTTCTTTATGTTGATGTGCAATCCATACTAAAAGCTGTAGTCTTTGATCTTCATCAGTAAGTGGTTCAAGTCCTCTTCACTTTCAGTAAGCAAGGTTGTGCCATCTGAATAACACAGGTTGTTAATGAGTCTTCTTCCAATACTGATGCCATGTTCTTCTTCATATAGTCCAGTTTCTCAGATTATTTGCTCAGCAAGCAGACTGAAAAAGTATGGTGAAAGGATACAACCCTGACACGCACCTTTCCTGATTTTAAACTATGCAGTAGCCCCTTGTTCTGTTCGGATGACTGCTTCTTGGTCTAAGTACAGGTTTCTCATGAGCACAATTAAGTGCTCTGGAATTTCCATGCTTCACAATGTTATCCATAATTTGTATGATCCACACAGTCGAGTGCCTTTGCATAGTCAATAAAACACAGGTAAAAATCTTTCTGGTATTCTTTGCTTCCAGCCAAGATTCATTTTACATCAGTAATGATATCCCTCATTCCACACCCTCTTCTGAATCTGGCTTGAATTGCTGTTAGTTCCCTTTCAGTGCACTGCTGCTGCCGTTTTTTAATTACCTTCAAACAAAATTTTACTTACATGTCATATTAACGATTCTGTTCGATAACCACCTTTCTTTGGAATGAGCACAAATATGGATCTCTTCCAGTTGGTTGGCCAGGTAGTTGTCTTCCAAATTTCTTGGCATAGACAAGTGAGTACCTCCAGCTCTGCATCTGTTTGTCTCCCAACATACATGACACTATACTTTTATCTCTTACAGCATTTATTGTAAGATTCATTGTGCCTTATATGAACACGGCTCTTTGTGTACATATCTGTCTTCTCCAGTAGACTGAAAGCTCTTGAGAGCTGGGTCTTCTGCATATCCTGGACCTGGCACAGGGCTTGGTATATAGTACATGCAAAATAAAGACATTCTGAATAAATAAGCTACTACAAAATTTCAGTGGCATACAACAATGAGCATTTATTTCTTACTCATAGGTCTATAGGGGCAGCTGGGGCAACTCTGCTTCAGACTGTGGGTCAGCTGGGTCTGCGCCAGTTGCCTCAATTTGGGCCCAGGCTACAGAGGCACAGCTATCTGGAACATATTTTTCACATAGTGGGGGTCACAAGCTTCCAGGAGGGCAAGTGGAAATATGTGATGTCTTTTAAACTCTAGGATTAGAAAGGGCACCTCTTACTTGCATTGCATTGTCCAAAGCAAGTAAACAGCCAAGCCCAATATCAATACAGTGGGGAAGTGTATTCTTCCCACAGAGGTGGTGGAGAGTAGACTGTGGAGAGGGAGTACATGTTTGCTGAATAATGATGTAGTTTACCATAAAGACCAAATATTCATATAATAAGGGGCATAGTCTATTACGCTTTCTTTTATGTAAAGCATCAAAAACATTTAAATTAGAAAGATGGAGAATTGCCTCATTATCAAGACACTGTAAAACATTCATGATTTTCCTCAAAAGAAAATTTAGTTCAATAACTTTAAATGACAAGAGTATTTTCTGTGGTTTCACATCTATACACTATGTTATGGCTTACTGCTTTTTCTCATTTTTGTCCTCTGTATGTCTACAGAAGTAATCAACCCTCTTCTTAAATTTTTGAAGACTATTAGTCAATTCTTCTTATGTCCTCTCCTTAATCCATATCCTACCTTTGTAGCTCTTCTTTGGGACACTCCCCAAAGCATTTAGAGCCAAAAGCTATATTGAAATCTCTTATTACCATTGATCAAACTGGAAAGGGAATCTTATTTCTTTAGAGGAAAAATTTTGGCAAATTCCCAGCAGAAGAGGAACATACGGGTTCACACCCCCATTCCCACATTTTCCTAAACCCCACTCCAATCTGCAAACATATCAGAGTCAATTTGGCTAAACCGTACTGGATCAAAGAAAGCTTCGAAGAGTGTGAAGTCAGGCTTCAAATATCAGCTAAGCACAGTTTGGTTACAGGAAGAAAAACATCCCTCCTGGGGTGAGACATCGTTCTTGTCCAGACATTCAAAGAATGTTATTCATTACTAAGTTTATGGTGCCCATACTGGGAGCACAGCTCATTACTTCAGAATTCCTGCCCGGTTTACACGGAAGGTCTCCCGTCAGCTGCCTAGAGCTTCGCACAGTAGATGTGGTCTCAACAAACATAAAACAGATCATTAGACAATCTCTAGCTGTACTTGGTCATATGGTGACTGGTCATACAGTGACTATGTATGTAAACACTTACCTTGGAGCCTGGAATTTAAAAAATTTTTTATTTAAGTTTTTAAATTAGGAAAATAATTAATTTTGTATTTTAGAGTAAGATTTAGTGACACTTTCTTCATTTAACTTATCTGCTTAACCAAATTCCACTGAAATAGAGAGAGCTGACACGTTAATATCAATGCACAGAAAAAGTCATACTGTGGAACACAAGTTAGTGTAATCCATGGTGAAAGGAAAATAAATGAAAGGGCATCCAAAATCCTACCTGTATCAGTAATATCTGTACTGAAGTTTCAGATCACAAAATGGGGATAATATCACTTAAAATTCTCTTCCTTATAACATTGACTTGATCAATAAGTATGTATGGAGCACCTACTACAGATTTGGCTCTCCCAGGATTCCTGGAAAGCTTGTGAAATGACTCTGAATTAGTGTACAAATTCAGTGACTTTCAGAAACATCAGGAATCAAATAGCACTAAATTGTATGTCTACTAAAACCTAAAATAAATTAGCACAGACATGAAAGAGATTAAGCAAGGATGCAAAAAGAAACTTATCATCCTCTTACACATTTTTCAAGGTCTATTACATCATATTTACCAGGGTAGAAGGAGAAATTTAAGCACTATGATGTAAACCAGCAGGGTTTGTGGGCTGGTGAAAATGTCTCTTGGATCATACATTTTTGTATGTCTGGTTAAACTAAATTACCACATCCCTTCTAAAGCAAATCATATGTCAGTTAATCGCTTGCCCCAGAATTTTAGCCTTCTCCATATAACACAGTGAGTCTGAGAACCTCAAACTAACTGCTGTATGGGGAAATTTGGCCTATTCTGTTATAAAGGTCATGTCTTGAAATTCATGCAAAAGGACAAATAAAGCACCTTAGTTCAGTGAAAGCTCTTCAACTTCCCCACTCAAGACAAAATACAGTGAAAAATTCCTCATATTGATTATATGTGAAACCTTGCTTTAGAAGCTGCTTCTGGCATTTTATGAATTCACATACCTTCCTGGCTTTTCATACAGAGCCTCTGACTACACCACTAAGACATCAGGCTCTTCAGAGACAAACCCCTCAGAAAAAGAAATAATTCAAGCATTCTTACATTCAGCACAGATTTTTTTTTTTTTCTCTTACTCACCAAAGAAATCTTAAGTTGCTGGGGGAAGTTTGATCCCTTTACATTAAAAATATATATATATATACATTTGCATATTCTGATAATTCCAATTTTAATACTTATTCAAGCTTGAAGTCATCAGTTCACATAAGATTGCATTAAAATCATGGAAAGTGGCAGTTCTGATCTTTATAATGTTTACAGTCTGCACCATTTTACACAACGCTCATTGACATCCTCAACTGCCATGGGGCCAGCTGGGCTGAAGGAGGCTGTAACTATGAAAGCCATAATTAGGTGTCTTAGCTCTCTAGGAAAGGTCTCCTGACCTTTATAAGATGGTGCCCAACTTTTATTCATTCAATTTTCTAATACATAACCAGGATTTAGGTACAGAAGCCAGAAATTCCCATCATCTAGACTTGTTTTCTATTTTACATGTATGTACATGAATATGTGTTGTGTGTGTGTGTGTTTAATAAAATGTCCCACTAAAATTACTGAGGAGCTTTCATATTTGAGCCAACATTCTAGGCTCTATCACAGTCCAGTGGTGGACCAAAACATCACAGTCTCAGTTCTTACAGAATTTACAGCCCAATATAGGAGACAGGCAATAAAAAAAATTATATTTAAAATTTTGATAAGCTGAGAACCATCTGAAGGAACGAATGCTAAAAATACATTTAGCAAGGGAAGCTAATTTAGCCAGGGGAGTTAGAAAAGGAGTCCCTGAAAAAGTGATATGTTAATTCTGTCCAGAAAGATAAAGATCAGTGGTGAGGTGATAAGAGGAAAGGGTACTCCAGACAGTGGGAACAGCATATGAAGAACATATTTGAGAAATACATAAAAATCCAGGGTAGACTCAGGGGCTTTTTAGGTCATGATAGGAATTTTAGATTTCATCCTAAGTGCACAAGGAGATTATTGCAGGCTTTTAAACAGGTAAGAAACACTGTAAGATCCGAACGATTTAGATGGAAGTAAGATTGTGCCCTGGGAGACCATTTAGGAGACTATTATAGCAGTTTGGACAAAACATAATTGTAGCAATAGAGATCTTAAAAATAAAGGACGTGAGATGTGTTATTTTTAATCGTGCTTTAAGTGAAAGTTTACAATTCAAGTCAGTTTCTTATGCAAAAACTTATACTAACATTGTTATGTGACCCCAGTTGCTCTCCCTACAATGTGACAGCACACTCCTTCTCTCCACCCTATATTTCCCGTGTCCATTCAATCAGCTCCTGTCCTCCTCTGCCTTCTCATCTGCCTCCAGACAGCAGCTGCCCACATAGTCTCATGTACCTACTTGAGCTAAGAAGCATACTCCTCACCAGTATCATTTTATCTCTTACAGTCCAGTCTTTGTCCGAAGAATTGCTTTTGAGAACAGTTTTAGTTTTGGGCTAACAGAGAGTCTGGGTCCATGACCTCTGTGGTCCCTCCAGTCTCAGTCAGACTGTCAAGTCTGGTCTTTTTACTAGAATTTGAGTTCTGCACCCCACTTTCCTTCTGCTCCATCAGGGATTCTCTGTTTTGTTCCATAACAGGGTGGTAATTGGTGGTAGCTGGGCACCATCTAGTTCTTCCAGTCTTAGGCTGATGGAGTCCCTAGCTTATGCGGCCCTTTTCTTCTCTTGGGCTCATATTTTCCTTGTGTCTTTGGTGTTCTTCATTCTCCTTTGCTCCAAGTGGGTTGAGACCAATCGATGCATCTTAGATGGCCGCTTGCTAGCTTTTAAGACCCCAGACGCCACTCTAGATGTGAGAAGTATTTTGTTGGTCATATTCACTGGGTACAACGCAGGTGGCGGAGGCTCCCTGGATTTCAGCAGGAGCCAATGAAATGGGGAACACGGCATGAGGCTCAGTACTGAAGATAGTGAGGTTAATTTTTAAAGTATTGTAAAAATGCCATGGGGTGGTGTCTGACCTCCTCCAACCCCACAAGGGGAAAAGAGAACCAAGATCAATAGTGCAAGGCTGACTCCCATGAGGTACAGGCCAGACAAGCCTCCTCTCTCTGCCATTTTCACAAATTCTGACACTAACCATCCCTCGCACAACACTCTCTACTTCTCTCTTGGGTTTCATAATTCATTGCAGTGGCCACACAGAACTCACAGACCATACTCACAATTATGGGGTTTATTAGGAAGTAACAGTTACAACTCAGGCTCAAGAACACTCAGGATACAGTTCTTCCATTAGAGTAGGCTCTTCCCAGCCATGCTCGCAGGCACTCCTCTCCCTGTCCCTAAGCCTCCGCCCAAAGGCACTCAGCTTTCTCGATCCTTGAGCTGGGAAGCCCGCCACGCAGTTTCCTGCTGCTGATTCACCTTGCTCGTCTCTCCTTCCGTGGTAGTAGACTCCTCCTCTCTGCTCCGGAATTGGCTCTCTTTTAAAGCGAAACTGACCAATCCCCTTGGTAGGCCACAATTACCCTACGCACAATCACCTGGGTGAGAGTTATAAGACAATGGCTAGAAAGGCCACATACAAAAGTAATTAATTGTACTGCAAGTATTCATTTTGAGATGCCTGTGAAATATCTAAGAGGAAGTATGGTTAGATATATGGTTCTGGAGGTCAACTGAGAGATATGAGTTATGGTTATAAATTTATAAGTCATTAGAAAATATCTGAAGCCATGAGAATGATTATTTTACCTTGAGTAGCATGAGAAGAAATGAAGGTCCAGGGAAAGTCCTGAGACTTTCAGGTAAAGAAGGAAGAGCCTCAAAGAGGAAGAAAGAGAAAAACCAAGAAAGCATGGCAACCCAGAAGCTAAGGGAGGAATATAAAGGAGGAGTGGTCAATCATATCAAATAATGATAAGAAACAAAGTAGAGGTAGTAGATGACATGGTGCATCACCCAGGTGCACATTCTAGGGCTGAACCTCTCATACTTCCAGCTACTGGAACTGCTGGAAACCAACAGTTCTCCCCTGAATCCCTCTCTGGGAATTGCCCTCAGTTAAAGAGAACCACTTTGCCTAAAGTCATGCCTCCTTCCTGGGGTAGCCGGCAACTGAGCATCACAGGGAAAGAACAGCCCAGCACTAACCCCAATTCAGGACAACTCTGAAAGGGCATCTCAGCCCCAGAGTTACCCTAAGGATTGGGCTGCAGTCTTTATTGCAACTGCATCACAGGCTGATTTCTCCCTCTGCGAGCTGCCTTTACGGTTCCACTCCTGTTGAATGCTCCCTACTAACCACCCTTCACGCAAATCTTTATTTTAGAGCCTGTTTCCCAAAGAACTGAACTTCCACAGTAGGATAAGTACTAAGAAAAATTGTCCTTTGAATTTGTCAACATGGAGACATTGGTGACTTCAGCAAGAGAAGTATTTTTCAGAAATACAAATGCATTGTATTGCATGGTGTAAGGGGAATATGATGTTCTACTGATAGCTCTTCTGTCATTATTTTAAAAAACTATATCCTTGTACAGATCTGTCATTATGATAATATTGAACATCTTGAAGAATTTACCTTGCCTCAAGCAGGGTGTCTTAAACCAGTCACCTCATAGCAAAAACATAGGGAGGAAGCACTATCTGAACTCAAATCTCTCAGGTGTTTCTACAAATCCTGTTCTTGAGTATTCAGGTTCTAGGTTAAATCCATCAAACATATCAATAATGGGAAAAAATACTTTGCAAAGAAAACCATTTATTTCCTTTGGATGATTTAATCTGTGTACTAAAAGATTATTTAAGGAAATATATTCTCAATGCAATACCATACCCAAGGTAGATGTGCTCAGGTAGGTTTTTTTTTTTTTTTTTTTTTTAACAACATACATAGTTGCTTTCAGGCTTTGTATACATTTGTTATAGTTTTCTTGCCTCTCCACTTATTGAGCATACAGAGCCTGTTTTATAATAATTTGACATGCTTTGACCTAATATCTCTGTTGACATCCTACATCATTTGTTTTTGGCACTTGTCTGAATATTGTGAAGGTCTCCAAACACTAAAGCACATGGCACTTTAAAAAAAGATATCTGAAATGTCAATTGATACATTTCAGGTCCCTTGCCAACAATGCTTTTCCATGAGTCTTGGTAAAAACCCCTATTTCAGTGATTTTCCCCTCCTGGACTAGCTTTCTAATGCATTTTCACTATAATTTTGCTGCTTGGCAAACACTGCTTATTTGTTCATGAAGGTAGCATTGGTCACCTGTTGACCCTTATGGCCTCAAAAAGAAGAAATCACCAAAGTAACACAAGTCAGCATGACTGCCAAGCACAAGCCTATAAATTCATATTTGACTGTTGGAAAGTGTTTAAAAGTTCCAGATGTTCAAATGGGAACAAAAATGTATTTTAAAAGAGAATAAAGAAGGTTGTGTAAAGTAAATTAGAGCAAACCATAAGAAATGGAGATTAGAAAGAAAAGATAGGTTAAAAAGGGGAAGACAGGACTTCCAGCTTCAGCTTCAACATGTAAAGATCTTAAAAGTTGTCACTCCTACCCTTGCAACAAGAGAAAGCTGGACAAACTGAAAGTCAACGACTTTTCTTGGACTCATGAAAGAACAGAGATCTCCCGGCAAACCACCACTCCAAAATCTTGAGAGACAAGAACATATAAAGAGACAGAACGACAAAGTCAAGATCTGCTCATGTGAAGCAGAAGCTGCTGGAGTCATAAGCTGGTAGAAACAGTTAAATGACAATTGTGACAAAATGCTGAAGGCTGAGTATGCGCTAGCATGAGACCGAGAAACTCCTAGAGACTACAGTATTAAGGGCCTTACCTCCAGGAAACCCCATCAGGTTCTCAAGGTGAAGATCCTAGAAAGATCCCTTATGGTTCTGAAAGGGGGAGAGGAAATGTAATCATTGTGAAATACACCAACAGTCTTCTCAATAACAAAAGAATGTCATCCAGGGGAAAAGACTATACCAAAGCCTTATCCTACCTGGGGGAAAAGACATTTGCCCACTCCAGCCCCCTTTAGCCTTCCTGCTTCACCTAAAAATAGTGAGGGGAAAAAAAAGTCAAAAGAGGCAGAGGATTCAAGGAAACAGATTTCAAATGTCATAGCTAAAGCAGGGAGTAGAGGCATGGGGTGGAGGTAGCTATACCACTAAAGAAACAATTGTGAAGGTCACAGCCCCAAGACACAGGCTCACTAAAAGACTGACATTTCATTAGAAGATTATGGAACGCTACCTCTCCTGACACACCTTACTATCACACCAACTAAGCTTCGGTACATTAACAGTGGATACAGCTAAAAGAGCTGCAAGACCCAGACTCTGTCTAAGGAGGAGTACTTAGGAAAATCCAAAATCAAACGAGGACACTAGAGGAATTTGACAGTTCTGAAAAACATTAAACACGGCCCAATTCCTATGTAGTTTAACATAAATCCTCACACCAAAGGTCTATTTATCTCAGTTGCTATTACCCAATACATGTCTTGCTTTCAACAAAAAAATTACAAGGCGTGCCAAAAGGCACGAAGAAACACGGCCTGAAGAGACAAAGCATGCATCAGAACCAGATTCAGACATCACACAAATGTTGGACTTATCAGAAATAAAAATTAAAAATAATTATGATTAATATACTAAAGGCTCTAATGAAAAAAGTAGACAACATGCAAAATGGGAAATGTAATTAGAGAGATGAAAAGTCTCAGAAAAATTCTAAAGTAAATATTAGAAATAAAAAATACTGTATCAGATAAAGAAAGCCTCCAATGGGCTCATTAGTAGACACAACACGGCTGAGGAAAGAATCAGTGAGCCTGATGATAGTTCAACAGAAACTTCCCGAACTGAAGTGCAAAGAGAAGACAGGATTACTAAAACAGAATAGAACATCTAAGAACTATAGGACAATATCAAAAAGTGTAACATACACATAATTAGAATAACAGAACAGAGAGAGAAAGGACAAGAAATATTTGAAATAATAATGGTTGAGAACCTTCTAAAATCAATGACAGATACCAAACCTCAGATCCAGGAAGCTAAGAGAACACCTAACAGGAAAGGTTTACACAGCAGTTTATATTCCCATTCAACAATTTCTGCACAAGTTGTTCAGTGGCACTGGCCACATTCTTCACAATGCATCAACGGTCTCATTATTTGCATTCTTGTTTCATTTCCATTAATCTAGTTTCTCTGCCCCTTACATTCTCATCTTTGTTTTAATGTGGTTGTTGACCATTTGGTCTCATATAGGTATATAGGTGATTTTTTTAAAGGAGCACATACTTATAGGTGATATTCATTTTTCTCTTTTAGAAAATTAGTTATTTATCTACAAGGTGATCTCAGGGCTTAGTTTCAACTTAAGTCTGAAGAATATCTCAGGGCAATAGTTTCAGGGAGTCCTCCAAAAAAAAAAAATTTTTTTTTTTTTTCCAGTCTCAACCAGTCCAGTAGGTCTCTCTTTTTTTTTTTTTTTTTTTTTTAGGAATTCAAGGTTCTGGCCCACATTTTTCTTCCATTGTATCAGGGATCATCTATCATGGTCCTGATTAGAATGGTCAATAGCTGTACCTGGGCACCATCTAGTTCTTCTGGTCCCAGCGTAGATGAATCTATGGTTCATGTAGACTATTTGTCCTATAGACTAGTTTCTTAAGTCTTTGGTTTCCTTCTTTCTCTTTGTTCTGGAAGAGTAGAGACCAACAGTTGTATCTTAGATGGCTGCTCACAAGCTTTTAAGACCCTAGATACTACTCACCACACTAGGATGTAGAACATAACTTTATGAACTGTATTATGCCAGTTGACCAAGATGTCCCATGAGACTATGGCCCTAATCCTTCAAGTCCAGAAATCCAATCCTGTAGGATGCTTGGTTATACCTAAGAAGTATCTATAACTGTGCACCTGGCCTTTTTTTTTTTTTTTTAATTGGCTCTATCTTGAAAAACAAAATATCAGTACAAAAATCTACATGTATAAATACAAATTAACAATATTTTCCTATAAATATCTGGAAACAGGTATTGGACTATCATTCAATAACCATGTATGCAATATCTTATTTCACTGAGATTTAAATTTATTGATGTCAATCATATTGTCATTGAATACATGTAGAAATTCGGATTTTACAATACAGAAAACAAAGCAAAGCAGGCAAATACGTCTATGCCAAATCTGTCTCCTAATTCTTAACGGAGCTTTTCAAAAACCATGACTAGCTTCTGCTGTCTCATGCAGGAGTGAACAAACTGCCAGAAAAAGCCTCTCTCTGCTCTCTCTCCAGGGACATTTGCAGCCCTAGACAGAAAAACTGAGTAACTTGGGGCACAGGTGGTGTGTTCATCTTCAATCCCTGTATAAGGTCACAGCTTTGGAAGGAACAAAAGAGGACCAGCTGGCCATGTGGATGATGCTGAAGTTCAGAATTTGTCCTCAGACCATGGCTTATAGTGTGAGAACAATGAGGTCCTGGCAATGGATTTGATGCCTCTTAGGAAGACAGGGAAGAGTGACTCTGGCAGCAGACTAGCTGAGCTGACCAAAGCTGACCAAAACGGCTCTGACCTAAAAGGCAGAAGGAGAAAAATTCACCAATTAGACCCTAAAATTACTATTAGGAAGGACAAAAGTTGTGTTAAAGAAAGTGCAATAATATTAGAAAGGCTACAAATTCATTTCAGTGAGAATAATGCAGAATACAAAATTCAGAGCAATATTTAGATCTCGTGTCTTAATTAAATTTATAGAGTAGTCTAGGCCATTCATAAAATAAGTCTTAATAAATGTAAAGGGACTGAAGTCATATAAAGTATGTTCCCTGACCACCATGGAGTTAAGTTAGAAATCAACAACTGAAGGAAAGTCAGGAATTCACAAATGTTTGGAAATTAAGTAACACATTCCTAAATAATTTATGGGTAAAAGAAGAAATTTCAATGAAATTCAGAAAACATTTTGATCTGAATGAAATGAAATTTACAGAGAATGAATACAGTAAAATCGATGGCAATAAAATAACATCACAAACAGCACGTTTTGACTGTTCACTATTTGTCTAATGTTTTCCGCTATTTTCTCCTTTAATTCTCACAGCAGCCCAGTGAAGTAGGTACTACTATCATTATCCATCTTCAACAGCTGAACACAGTGAAGCTTAAGGAGGTCACACACCAAGGAAGCCAAGGAAGTGGCTCGGTAAGGCTTAAACTCAGGACTATCTGACGCCAAAATCTTTGTTTTCAATCACTTAAGCTATGCTGCCAACACAAGATTAATGTGGCCTATTGCTTAATTTTGCTTAAAACTTAGCAATTAATTGAAAAAAATATGTGGTGCAAGAGGTAGTGACATTTTGTTTCAAGAAGGCATTCTTGGGTTTGGAAATCCATGTTCCTGCTCATGAAGCTATGTTGTAGAGAATTTAGGTGAAGATAAGGGAAAAGAGGCAGAAGGCAATTTATGGATAGGAATTTCCCACTGTCCAGTTGGGAGGAAAATAGGTGATTTCCTAAGACTCA
This sequence comes from Loxodonta africana, assembly GCF_030014295.1. Taxonomy (NCBI): domain Eukaryota; kingdom Metazoa; phylum Chordata; class Mammalia; order Proboscidea; family Elephantidae; genus Loxodonta; species Loxodonta africana. Next base: position 55,451,906 of record NC_087355.1, on the reverse strand, counting down.
TTTCAAAATTTTCACAGAGATAAGATAAGGAAGCATTTTTTGAGCAACTACCAAAAGAAAAAAAAAATTGCTATTGAGTCAATTCTGACTCACAGTGACCCTACAGGACAGGGTAGAACTGCCCCATAGGGTTTCCAAGGCTGTAATCTTTACAGAAGCAGACTGCCACATCTTTCTCCCATGGAACAGCTGGTGTGTTCAAACTAGGGCTTTGAGCCGGTTCATTCTGTTTAGAACATTTGCTTAGAATTTGCATTTCTAACAAGTTCCCAGGCAATGCTAATGCTGCTGGTTAGGGACCAACTCTGAGAACCACAGTAAAGTAGTGGTTCTCAAAATGTATTATACATAAGAATCACCTGGGGATCTTATAATTCTGATTCAGTGTATCTGGGGAGCAAATACAAATTTTCAGCAGGGGTTTGAGCTGGAACAAACCAGTCGAAAGCCCTGGTTCAAACCACCACGATATTTTGGTTGGCAGTTGAGTGCTTAACTGTTGCACCACCAGAGCTCCTTAATTGAACAACTACTGCCCTTTAAATATAAAGATAAATGAGACTGACTCTCTGCCCTTAAGATACTGACAATCTGCTAAAATTGGACCATGAAGATGAAAATACTCATGATTTAAATAGGGTTCCCCAGGGAGCCTAGAACTTACATTAGTGTACAGGAAGCTTACTGGGGAGTGCTCTTGTGAACCAGGGTTTCGAATTGGTTTGTTCTGATTCAAACCCCTGCTGATAATTTGCATTTCTAACAAGTTCCCTGCTGATATTTTGCATTTCTAACAAACTTCCTGTTGAAAATGTGCATTTCTAACAAGTTCGTGGGAAGCTATACATAAGAATCACCTGGAGACTTGCTAAAACGTAGATTCTGATTCAGCATATCCAGGTGGAAATGCAAATTCTCAGCAGGGAACATGTTAGAAATGCAAATTCTCAGCAGGCCTTTGAACCAGAAAGAACCAGTTGAAAGTCTTGTTGTGAACGTACCTGTGAGGAAACAGAGGCAACAGGATTGGCCTGAGGAAGAAGTAGAACTCCCATGTTGTCGCAACAGAGGCCTAAGCCAAAGACTAACAAAGACATTAAACTAAAACCAAACCTGCTGCTGTCGAGTCAATTCTGACTTGTAGCGACCTCATATGGCAGAGCAGAACTACCCCACAGAATTTCCAAGACTGACTGCTAACCAAAAGTTTGGAGATTTGAAACCACCAGCGGCTCTGCAGGAGAAAGATGTGGCAGTCTGCTTCCATAGAGATTTACAGCTTTGGAAAACCTATGGGGTCACTATGAGTTGGAATCAACTTGATGGTAGTGGGTTTCTTGGTTTTTTAATCTTTACTGAAGCAGACTGCCACATCTTTCTCCGTGGAGAGGCTGGTGGGTTCAAACCAGTGAACTCTTGGTTAACAGCCAAGTGCTTAATCGCTGTACCAACAAGGCTCCTTAATAAGGACATTAGGTCCATTTATTGACCAGACTTTGAATGAGGGCTGCCCTCAGAGAGAAGGGGTAAACATGGAAGAGGAAGCTCCCTTCTGTAGCAGGAATTCACCATGAAAAAAGACTGAACCATAAACCTCCAGCAGCCAATATTCTAAGCAATTGAGGGAGGGAGTACTTTGGTTCTGAAGGATGGGATCCTGGTGGCCCACTACAGTTCATCCCTGCATTGTTTGGATCTACTTGCTTCATATAATAAATTAATCCCACCTAAGACCAGCTCCTCCAGAATTCTTATTGGAAACTTATAAGAGTTAGTGGGACAAGCTGCAGCCCCCATGATTGTAGTTGGTCATGAAGTCATAACTTGTATTTCCTCTTCTATCCACTCTACATTCCAATTACTCTCATCAAGGACCTTTGCTCCTCTTGGGAACGATATCTATGAGGGAGTGAAATAAGTAGGATTGGGCAGAGCCAGAAGTTAAACTAACATGCAGTTAAAATGCAATATTAAGTCTCCCCACTGATAGTTTTGGGGCTTTGGTGCCATTTGGAATTGTCTTAAATTGAGGAAAAGGGCCTCTCCTTTGTCCCTCCACACTCACCAGGTCACAGGATGCCGGCTGCCCTGGAGAGCTACTCCCTTCAGCAGAGGGCAGCACTTTGGGAGGGGCTCAGCTGTCAACAATAATACTCCCAGTAGATGAGCAGATGAAAGACTGAATGCTTCAGTCTGGAGGGGGGATCTGGGTGGTACACTGCAGTATTCACTAATTAGTATTCTTTGAGCACTGATTAGGTACAGACACTGGGCTAAGGGCTTTGAAAAGATTTTTGGATTTAATCATTATAAAAGCCCTATGAAATAGTTATCATTATTTTATGGACAAGGTTACTATTCTGGAGGTTGTCCTAGGTCATACAGCTAGAAAGTTGAAGAAGGATTAAAACCTGGAGCCAAGAGCTTAACCAGTATGTTCCCAGGTGGCTATGGGAACAAGGACTGGAAAAGAATTAAATGACACATTTTAAACTGCTATTTGTATCAGTTGTTGTCAGGTACCTTCCTATAGGTTCTGACTCATAGCAACCCCATGCACGAAAGAACAAAACATTGCCAGGTCTAGTACCATCCTTACAATCATTTCTGTGTTTGAGCCCATCATTACAGCCACTGTGTCAACCCATCTCGCTGAGCGTCTTCCTCTTTTTTGCCAATCCTCTACTTTATCAAGCATTATGTCCTTCTCTAAGAACTGGTCCCTTCTGATAACATGCCCAAAGTACATGAGATGAAGACTGGCCATCCTCACTTCTAAGGAGCATTCTGGCTGTACTTTTTCCAAGACAGACTTGTTCGTTCTTGTGGCAGTCCATGGTATATTCAAAATTCTTCACCAACGCAATAATTCAAAGTCACAAATTCTTCTTTGGCCTTCCTTATTCATTGTCCAGCTTTTGCATGCATACAAGGCAACTGAAAATACCATGGCTTGGGTCAGGCATGCAACTTAGTTCTCAAAGTGACATCTTTGCTTTTTAAGACTTTAAAGAGGTCTTTCGCAGCAGATTTGCTCAATGCAATGTGTCATTTGATTTCTTGACTGCTGCTCCCATGGATGTTGATTTTGGATCTAAGTAAAATGAAATCCCTGACAACTTCAATATTTTCTCCATTTATCATGATGTTGCTTATTGGACCAGTTGTGAGGATTTTTTTTTTCCTTTATGTTGAGGTGCAATCCATACCGAAGGCTATAGTCTTTGATCTTCTTCAGTAAGTGCTTCAAGTCCTCTTCACTTTCAGCAAGCTATGCTGTGTCATTTGCACGTCACAGTTTGTTAATAAGTCTTCCTCCAATCCTAATGCTGCGTTCTTCTTCATGTGGTCCAGCTTCTCAGGTTATTTGCTCAGCATGCAGTTTGAATAAGAAAGGATACAACCCTACATACCTTTCTGATTTTTAAACCACTCAGTATTCCCTTGTTCTGTTTGAACGACTGCCTTTTGTTCTATGTACATATTCCTCATGAGCACAATTAAGTGTCCTGAAATTTCTATTCTTCACAATGTTATCCATAATTTGTAATGATCCACACTGTCAAATACCTTTGCATAGTCAACAAAACACAGGTAAACATCTTTATGGTATTCTCTGCTTCCAGCCAAGGTCCATACGACATTAGCAATGATATCCCTCGTTCCATGTCCTCTTCCAAATCTGGCTTAAATTTCTGGCAGTTCCCTGTTGATATACTGCTGCAGCTGTTTTTGAAATACCTTCATCAAAATTGTACTGCATGCGATATTAACAACATTGTTTGATAATTTCTGCATTCTTTTGGATCACCTTTCTTTGCAACAGGCACAAATATGAATCTCTTCCAGACAGTTGGCCAGGTAGCTGTCTTCTAGATTTCTTGGCATAGACAAGGGAGTGCGTCCAGTGTTGCATCTGTTTGTTGAAACATCTCAATTGGTATTCCGTCAATTCCTGGAGCCTTGTTTTTCACAAATGCTTTCAGTGCAGCTTGTACTTCTTCCTCCAGTAAAGCACCTTAGTCTTCAAAGTGATATCTTTGCTTTTTAACACTTTAAAGAGGTCTTTTGCAACAGATTTGCTCAATGCAATGCGTCAATTCCTGGACTGCTGCCCCCATGGGTGTTGATTTTGGTTCTTTATCATCTGCTACCTCCTAAAATGGCTACATTGAACAATTCCTTTTGGTATAGTGACTCTGTGTATTCCTTCCATGCTCTTCTGATGCTTCCTGCATAGGTCAATATTTTACCATAGAATCCTTCAATACTGCAACTCGAGGCTTGAATTTTTTTTTGGTTCTTTCAGCTTGAGAAATGCAAAGCATATTCTTCCCTTTTGGTTTGGGCATTTCATTATAATACTTTGTTTTCTTGAGTTGCCCTTTTAAATCTTCTGTTCAGCTCTTTTACTTCATCATTTCTTCCATTCACTTTAGCTACTCTGCATTCAAGAGCAAGTATCAGAGTCTTTTCTGATATCCATTTTGGTCTTTTCTTTCTTTCCTGTCTTTTCAGAGAACTTTTGCTTTCTTCATATATGATAATCCTTGATGTCATCCCATAATTCATCTGTTTTTCGGTCATTAGCGTCCAATGTGTCAAATCTATTCTTGAGATGGTCTTTAAACTCAGGTGGGATATACTCAAGATTGTACTTTGGCTCTCGTGGACTTGTTTTAATTTTCTTCAGCTTCAGCTTGAACTTGCTGATGAGGAATTGATGGTCTGATCCATAGGAACTCTCGCCTTCTTCTAACTGATGATATTGAACTTCTTGCTTGTCTCATTCCACAGATGTATTTGATATGATTTCTGTGTATTCCACCCAGCATGGTCCACATGTGTAGTCTCCATTTATGTTGTTGAAAAAGATAATTTGCAATGAAGAAGTTGTTGGTCTTGCAAAATTCTGTCATGAGTCCTCTGGCATCATTTCTATTGCCAAGGATATATTTTCCAACTACCAATCCATCCTTTTTGTTTCCAAGTTTCGCGTTCCAATTACCAGTAATTATCGATGCATCTTGATTGCATGTCTGATCAATTTTAGACTGCAGAAGTTGGTAAAAATCTTTAATTTCTTCCTCCTTGGCCTTAGCGGTTGGTTCGTAAATTTGAATAAATTCGTATTAAGTGGTCTTCTTTATGGGCATATGGATATTATCCTATCACTGACAGCATTGTACCTCAGGCTAGATCTTGAAATGTTCTTTTTGACAATGAATGTGACGCGATTCCTATTCAATTTGTCATTCCTGGCATAGTAGATCATATGACTGTCTGATTCAAAATGGCCAATACTAGTTCATTTCAGCTCACTAATGCCTTTGATATCGATGTTTATGTGGTCCATTTCATTTGTGACGACTTCCAATTTTCCCAGGTTCATACTTCATACATTCCACATTTCAATTATTAATGGATGTTTACAGCTGTTTATTCTCATTCTGAGTCGTGCAATGTCAACAAATAAAGGTTCCAAAAACTTTACTCCATTCACGTCATGAAGGTCAATTTTACTTTGAAGAGGCAGCTCTTATCCAGTAATATTTTGAGTGCCTTTCGACCTGAAGGGCTCATCTTCCCCTCATTCTTTTTCGGAACTAGACTGCCAGGTCCTTCTTCCCAGTCCATCTTAGTCTGGAAGCTCCACTGAAACCTGTCCACCATGGGTGTTCCTGCCGATATTTGAAATACCAGTGGCATAGCTTCCAGCATCACAGCAACACACAAGCCACCACAGTATGACAAACTGACAGACAAGTGGTAGAGTCTTTGCGTCTAGACTCAAACAAATTCTATACCTATGTACAATAATCTTAAGAAAAATTAGAGATTTTAAAAGATTTTAAAGACCAAAGGAAAATATTAGGTTGGGTATGAGGGTTATGACACAGAAAGCAAAGATGGAAAAGATTACTATGTCCTACTTAAAAACCAGAGCCCTGATGGTGCAGAGGTTAAGAGTTCAGCTGCTAACTGAAAGGTCGGTGGTTCAAACCTACCAGCTGTTCCTTGGGAGAAAGGTGTGGCAGTCTTCTTCCATAAAGATTACAGACTTGGAATCCCTATGGGGCAGCTCTACTCTGTCCTACAGGGTTGCTATGAGTCAGAATCAACTCGACGGCAATGGGATTGGTAAGGTTGGTTTTTTAGTCAACAAACATTTCAGTATGAGTCAACAGTACAATGGGGCTATGAAACAGTGAATGCAAGTCTCAGGCTGTGTCAGGATAGAGTCTATAATGAAAGATATATTAGATCTACTCAGCTTTCTCCTATTCAAACTGCTTCTGAACTTTTACATTCAGTTCAAGGTATCATGCTTGAAATCAGATAAAAGAGAAAAGGAAGCAAGTTTGGAGAAGGGGAGATATAATTTTGAATTAATTGAAACCCTTGTCTTCTAGGTACCAAACCAAATCTACTGCCTCACTGGTAAGTGGAGGATGCCGTGCAGTTCACGAGCTACCAAAAAAAAAAAAAAAAACAAACCCAGTGCCATTGAGTCGATTCTGACTCATAGCCCCTAACGGACAGAGTAGAACTGTCCCGTAGAGTTTCCAAGGAGTTCCTGGTGGATTTGAACTGCTGACCCTTTGGTTAGCAGCCGTAGCACTTAACCACTACACCACCAGGAGCTACAGGTCTGTTTAAATACAAGCCAGCAATCAGCATCAGGCCTGGAGTTCAGGGGCAAGAGAGCTAGCCTCAAAGGTGAGTGGTAACAGCAAGTAAGGAAAAACCAGGTACACGAAGGAGTGGGGGAAGCAAACTGCCATGTTGTGAGCTTTTCTCTGAAGAGATCCACATGACAAGGAACTTCTATCCCTGTCCAATAGCCAAAGAGGATGTGAAGCCTACCAGCCACCATGTGAATGAACTCAAAAGTGGATCCTCCCCTTCTGGGGAACTCTGACCGCAGCTCTGGCTGACACCTGGCTTGAAGCCTTGTGAGAGATCCTAAACCAGAGATACCCAGATTACTGACCCACAAAAACTATGAGGTAATTAATAACTGTTATTTTGAGCACTAAGTTTTGGGGTAATTGCTACGCCACCTGGATAATACAAGGGATTATGATTCTTTCGTCCAAAAAGACGAAATAGTGAGTGAAAATGCCCTGAAGCTAGAGCAGGCTTTGGTGAACTGTATTTGAAGAAGAGCAAGTAAGCCTGTGGGAGGAGCTTAGCAGAAGGAGGGTAGTAGGAGGCGGGAGCCATATAGGTAGCTAGAAACATGAGGTAAGGACTTTGGTTTTATTCTGCATTGGATTATAAAGTTCTAATCTATTGTCTTCATCCAGGCTGAAATCTCTTGCACCTCAGGTCTGTATGTGCTGGCCTGTATTTAAAAATATCTGTAGCTCCTGAACCTCACAGCATCCTCCACTCACCTGTGAGGACACCCCTGATACTTTATGTCAGCTACATCTCCCCATACCCACCCAACTACTTGCTTAATCACTAGATCTTGTTTGTTGCTAAATTACCTGGACACTTTGTTGTGTCTTCCAGACTAGACTTTCTCCAGGGTTTGACTACAGGGCTTGATGTCCTTTGGTGGGCAGTTCTTGGTGCAGGGCAGCCCCTTCATGCTTGACCCACTTTTATAAATGTAACTGTGTATCACCCATTTATGTCTTAACCAACAAGAGTAACCTGGATGACAGGTTTAGAAACCAGTTGATATGTAGAACACCAAAAGAAAATGGTGATGTGTAGCCAAATATGATCTAGAAAAGGCCTGAAAGGTAGCTTCAAATGATGGAATCTCTGTAATACAGAATAAGGGGGTTTCAAATTTGATGCAGCTTCTGGAGTTAGAACAAAGACCAGATTCAGGTTTTATGTGGAAAGAACTAACATTTAGTATAAAGAATAGAAGATTTCAAAAGGTAGAAAATTCTCAGTCATTGCATGCATTTATACAGGATATATGGCATCCGTGAAGGCTGTAGTAATAGGAATTCCTGTAGTCTTTAGGAGCCCAAATGATAGAGCTACTCCAGTCCCTTCCAATGTACACCACTTCAGCAATTGGAATGTATCATAGATAAATTTTTGCAAGCAACTATGACTGTTTTCTATATCTCAAAAAAAACTTTACGTTCAAAAGTTTCACGCATACAAAAAAACAACATGAAGGATCATCTATGCAATTGGACATTGCTTCTACATGATTATAGTCAGAACACCAGTTAAAAGGAAGTTGACTTGTGAGCACTGAGCAATTCATATTTTATCCCATCCCAAGAATTTATAAAACTACTACCACCAAAACTTACATGCAACAAGACAAACACATTTTTTAAATGCCATATTAGGTCAGAACAGCATTCAGCCAATACACTTTTCTATCTTTGGAACTGCCCCTTGGAAAAATGTGTTCTTAAGAGATGAAGGTTTTATGAAGCTCAGTTTCAACAGCACTGATAAAAGAAATAAATTTGTTATAGCAAAGACAGACTATGGCAGAGAAAAAATCTGGTGATGGCTCTAAAAATTCATACTTCAACTGAATTTTTATCCTATTTACATTACAATAGTGTTCTGAATAGATGCATAAAATGTAAAATTCTCCAAACTCTGTGTGATTTTCATCTCTCTCTGCTGATTAATGCCAAATCAATCGTCTCTAGCCACAACATCTTCCCGAAGCTCCAGACTTGTATATCCAGCTGGCTGTTGGGCACTTCCACGTGGATGTTCCATAAACACCTGGAACTCACTGAGTTCAAGGATAATAATCACATTATCTTCATGTCCAAACCTGACCTTCCTCCTGTGTTTCCTATTTCTATAAATGGTATCATTGTATGCCAAAGCCAAAAACTTCCTCTATCCCACATTCTCAACAACGCTTATAGTTTTGACCTCATTGTTATCTCTTATTAAGTCTTATTTTCTTTATTTCCAAGGCTACTACTATAATTCAAGCCATTATTTTCCACATCTATCTTATTACACTACCTGTAACTGCAAGTTTCCCAACTGATTTTCCTCCTTTGTTTCTGGTCCTTCTCCAGTCTTTTCTCATCAGAGTGACGTTTTAAACTACAAACATAACCTTACAACTTCTTCAATGACTTCCATTCCCCATGAAATAAAGTTCACATTTTTAGGGCGTATTATAGAGGCTAGTTATCCTAGCCCCTGCCTCTCCTTCCACCTCACAATCTACACTGCAGCTATTCTAAAATATTAATATCCCTGGAAATAATCTTGCTTCAAATGCTTGTTTCTTTCACTGGAACATATGTCATATTCTTCTTTTACCTGGATAGTTTGTATTTGTCATTCAAGACTGATTCAACTTAAGTGCCATGTGATGAAGACTAGGAAATATAGTTTACAGACCTCTATCCTCAGCATTATTACAGTACAAATTGCTGTTTCCACTTTGACTGCATTTAAAGGCTTTTTAGTTCCCTTAACCTCCAGGATAGACAGCATTATCTCAACAAGGAAGTTGAGATTTTACAAAAGACAGAACTAAGTGTTCATTAAAACAAGAAAATGTTCTACTTTCTTGTCTGCAAAAATACGAAGACAAGGAATTACTAAGGGTTTTTCTCCATAGATAAAGTAATGTAGGAAATTAAAAAGAAGAAGAAGAAAAAAAACACTATCCCAAAAAATGGTCCTTCACAGTGGCACTAAAGTAGCAGAGTGAATATGCAATTGGTTAAAAAAAAAAAAAAAATTGTAATCCATACTTTTTGGAGAATCTTTGCATCCCATAAACCAATGCCTTTTCCTTTCTCTATAAACCACTACCTCCCTCATAGCCTGTGGGTTTTCAGTAGCTATGTTTGTAGGGCATGACCTCATCTCTTAGTCACAGTTGATTTGACCAGTGGTGGTATCTTAGTTATCTAGTGCTGCTGTAACAGAAATACCAAAAGTGGGTGGCTTTAGCAAACAGAAGTTTATTCTCTCACAGTCTAGTAGGCTAGAAGTCCAAATTCAGGGTGTCAGCTCCAGGGGAAGGCTCTGGAAGAAGGTTCTTGTCATCAATCTTCCCCTGCACTAGGAGCTTCTCCAAGCAGGAACCCTGGGTCCGAAGGATGCACTCTGCTCCCAGCACTGGTTTCTCGGTGGTATGAGGCCCCACCTCCCGCCCTGCCCTGTCTGCTCACTTCCCTTTCCTTTTATCTCTTGTAAGATAAAAGAGGGAAACGCTGGTAGCATAGTGGTTAAATGCTATGGCTGCTAACCAAAAGGTCAGCAGTTCGAATCTGCCAGGTGCTCCTTGGAAACTCTATATGATAGTTCTACTCTTCCCTACAGGGTCACTAGGAGTCAGAATCGACTCCACGGCAGCGGATTTGGTTTTTTGGTTTTTAAGATAAAAGGTGGTGCAGGCCACATCCCAGGGAAACTCCCTTTACATTGGATCAGGGATGTGACCTTAGTAAGGGTGTTACAATCCCACTCTAATCCTCTTTAACATAAAATTACAATCACAAAATGGAGGACAACCACACAATACTGGGAATCATGGCCTAACCAAGTTGACACATATTTTGGGGGGACACAATTCAATCCATGACAGGTGGGAATCTTGATCTAGTTTGGGCCAGTTAAGATCTTTTCCCTAAGAATTTGGAACTGAGACCAAGAGAGATCTGACTTGTAACATGCGAATGCAGGAGTTGTGGGATGGCTATGGTTCCCATCACAGGCCTGAGAAGAAGAGAAACCTGGTCTGCAGAAAGATGTTATAAAAAAAAATGAAGCAGACATACACAGAAAAAAAGAGAAGAAAAAAAAGACTGCCATGATTTCCTATTGCTTTCCAGTTTTTAGTTTCACTTTTTTTAAGGACCTCCCAAACTTTTATAACCTTTGGTTCTATATACTTATAATTTATTTAACTTGTATTTATTTCTGTTACTTGCCACCAAAATAGTCCTAACTAATACAGAAATAATTGATTATAGTTCCTAAGCCCCATCTGTTTTAGTCTGGGTTCTCTAGAAGAGTGAAACCAGTGAAGTATATATAGACATACCTAGAAAGAGAAATTTACTTCAAGGAAATAGCTCATGCAATTGTGAGGAAACAGCTCATGCAATTGTGGGAGCTTACAAGTCCCAAATCTGTGGGTCAGATGACAAGCTGACAATCTCTGTCAGCTCATGTGGTTGCAGGGGCTGATGAACCCAAAATCTGCAGTTCAGGTGACAGGCTAGATGCCTCTGCTTGCTGACATCCCAAGAATTGGAGCTCAGACACGGAGAAGAGTTGAGAGAGAGAGAGACAGAGAGAGTTTTGCTAGACATCTGTTCATATACTGGGTGCAGGCCACACCCCCAAGGAAACTCCTCTTCCAACTGATTTGTCACTCACATCAGATCACAAAATGAGAGGTGATTGTGTAGGGTCTGCCAAACCACTCAGAATCATAGCCTAGCCAAGTTGACATATAACGTTAATCATCACAATCCACCCCATGTTAACTTGGCACCTATACACATCTCTTTAAACCATACATAAAAACCATAACCTATTGCTGTAGAGTCAATTCTGGCAGTTCAAATCCACCAGCCACTCCTTGGAAACCATGTGAGCAATTCTACTCTTTCTTATAGGGCCACTATGAGTTGCTCTGAGAGTGGTTAAGCGTTCAGCTGCAGACCAAAGAACTGGCAGTTCAAATCCATCGGCTGCTCTTTGGAAACTCTATGAGGCAGTTCCATTCTGTCCTATAGGGTTGCTATGAGTCAGAACTAATTCAGTGGCAATGGGTATGGGTAATCTCTAAATAAAAATTATAAAGTCATACTTGCACCTAATGATACAACTAGTATGAGCATAACCAAAAACACATTAGCCCTGTTTACATCTTTTATTTTATAATAAATAATGAGATAAAGGAGGGAAGAAAACAAAGATATTTACTATACCCTGGTGGTGTAGTGGTTAAGTGCTATGGCTGCTAACCAAAGGGTCGGCAGTTCAAATCCATGAGGTGCTCCTATGCTGTCCTACAGGGTCGCTATGAGTCAGAATCGACTCGATGGCACTGGGTTTGGTTTATATATACTATTTACCATACATATCCATGGACACACACGTATAACAAAACGTGGAAGTTATCTAGCTACCTAGTACTGTTGTAACGGAAATACCACAAATGGGTGGCTTTAACAAACAAAAATTTATTTTTTCACAGTTTAGGAGGCTAGAAGTCTGAATTCAGGGTGCCAGCTCTAGGGGAAGGCTTTCTCTTTCTGTCCGCTCTAGAGGAAGGTCCTTATCATTTTTGAGCTTCTGCTCCTGGGCGATCTTCATGTGGCTCAGCGTCTCTCTTCCCCCATCTCAGCTTACTCACTTGCTTGTTTAATCTCTTATATCTCAAAGAGCCTGACTTAAAACACATCCTACACTACTACTGTCTCATTAACATAAAGAAAAAACATTCACAAATAGGATTATAACCACAGGTATAGGGGTTAGGATTCACAACACATATTTTGGGGGACACAGTTCAATGCATAACACCACCTATGATCTTTACCCCTATTCATTCCTTCAGTAAACACTTACTGAATAAATTCCATGCCATGCCATATGCTAGTCAGTGGGGATCTAGAGAGGAGCTTGCCATTGTCCTTGGACAAATTGCTAAATCTGAGCCTCATTTTTCTCTTTTATTTAATCAGGAGAGTGATAACAACAACGCCATATCAGACTCATATATATGAAATAATTTTATAAATTGAGGGTACCAAACAAATGTTATGCACTCATTATGGCATAATTTTAGGCTTCCTCCTTTTCCTGTGTAACCTCTAGGATGAGTATGTTCCCAAGTTTGACATTTATCTCCAAAACCTGACTTTAATAATGAGGCATGTTAGTAGCATATTTCCAGGCCAGTTGACTCCAGATCATAAAACTATTTTACTGTAATGTAAGGAACTCCTCAGGGGCACAAAACACAAAGATCATCAAGGTGAGGCACAGAGGGAAGTGATCAAATCCAGCTTCATCTAGTTTAAGATGTCCTTCTGCTTAGAAGCCCTTCTGTCCTTTTGCCCTTCACTTTTCTGTCCACTGCCTTCCTCCTTTTCAAAGCCACACAAATGAGATATGTAGATTTTCTTCCTTACACTACTCAACTTTACTTCCAGCACAAGCTACAGATTTATGCCATAAATACCTATCCACGCACACACATCTGTATATATATATATATGCACACAGTGTGTGTATGTGTGTGTATTTCCTTTTAAACTGGATAAATTCTCCTCGTCAATAATGAAACATGTAATCCTTCTGGTACTTCAGGTCCTATCCCTAATTCAAATCCAAAGTAACCTCAGCACTGAGTGTCAAGATCCTCAGAGAGCCATTATTCTCACCAGCTGTAGAAATCTGACCACTCACAGAATAAAACTTTCTAACTTCCCTTTTCCGCTTCTTATACTATCTTGTTTTGGGATACGTGAGACTTAGACTCATCTCTTTTATGAATTTTGAAGCACTGTCACTCCACCTACACACCGCTTCCGTACTCCATTGGTGTAAATAAGCACAGAGTTTACTTACTGAAGGTGATAGTCTGCGTTTAGCAAAGGGATAATCAATGTTCTAGTCTAGTTCTCTATATAATTCTATTCTGTCACTCGTTAATGGAAAGGCCAAAGGTCTAACTGAGTCAAGGTTTATTTAAGAAGTTCTTGGAGATTCCTGACTCTAATAAACATTGAATTTGTGTCTGAATATCTGTAAAATTTACCTAAACAGTATTTGTTTAGTATTATTACCAATATACACCCCCGTCCTACAAAGGGTTTTTCAAATATCACTCAAAAAAAAAATTTTTTTTTTTTTAAGTTAATAATAATCAAAAGCAAACCAAGTGTTTACTAGGCAGCTAAGCAATATCTTCACTAATGGCCAAGTTCTTTTCCAAGAAGGTTATTGGTCTTCACTTTTCTTTCAAGTCTATAACTTTTATCTATGGGATATATTTTAGCCATAGCATTCATTGAAAATATGTTGAAGACTCATACAGATTTCAGATTATTAATCAAGACACGTAATTCATCACTAAGTACTAACCCAGCCTATCTTCTTAATGTACAGTTTAGTTAAAACAAGAATGATAGTGTATATTAACTCCAAAGGTTTACTGCACTTTAGGCAAAGAATGGTTGTACACAATTTATTAACAGTAGGTTGCTGATTCCCAGATGGTGTGTTACTGATTATAAAACAATTTGACTGTAATCATTCTGTTGCAGTGCTTAAAGCAATGCACATTAACAGAAGAGGAATTCTTGATTTATTTTATTTTTTTTCCTAGTATGGCTAAACAGTACAAATGTAAACACTGAAAATTCCCCAGTCAAATGTCACACTGAGTAAAGATTCTCCATATGGATCTTTGATGTAAAGGAAAAACTTATATGCTTTGTGGAGAAAACATCAGAGAACAGAGTAAGGCATAGCATCTAGTGAAAAATTCCTCTCCCTATTTACTCTGAAAGTATACAACCTCACCAGTTTTTGCTATACTAAAGGAGAGCCTATAAGGCAAAGAAGATGTAAACCGTCTTCAAATAAAAATGGCTCTGCAAAGTTTTACCTTTGTTCTCTGGAGACTCTTGGTTGTTGTATCTTGGTACCAGTTACACAATTAGGAATCTTGATCCCCACCCCAGAGAAAAAAAAAATAAGCAGAGCTATTTTTCCTTACGTACAGTTTCCTACTGAGCCCTAATCTCTAGGGACCTCCTCTGTTATTGGTATTCTCAGAGCCCTGGGTACCCTGCAGTATCTCAAGGACCGCCCGCAAGATCAGAAGAGAGAGGCAGGTAGGATGCTGGGCTTCTCATTGCTCTTCAAGTGAGAAAGCTCTTCTTTTATAAGTTTTATATATTTGCAGTTTATTTTTTGTTTTGTTTTGTCATTTTGTAAGAATGATTTTTTGTGAAACAAATTTGAAATCTGCTGCTATAAATAAAATAGCTGATAGACCCAATATAACAGACCAATATATGGCCCAGCTTAAATATGGCCTCTAAGGATGTGATCGGAAAAGACAGTCCCATCAAATTTTGCCCACATACCTACTGCATAATTTACATATCTCAAAATGTCAGAATTTCATGTTTGCACTGCTTTTTTTTCCTTTAGTCAATTTAAATATATGACTTTAAAGATGTCTCAGAGACTAGAATCATCTTTCCATAGATGAAAAATACTGTGAAAAACTTTTTTTTGTTTGTTTGTTTTTTTTAATATAATGCCTGTTTGGAGTCCGGGTAGTGTAGTAGTTAAAAGCTCAGCTGCTAACCAAAAAGTCAGTAGTATGAATCCACCAGCCATTCCTTGGAAACCCTATGGAGCAGTTCTACTCTGTCCTATAGGGTCGCTATGAGTCGGAATCAGCTCAACAGCAATGGGTTTGGTTTTGGTTTTGGTTTATTTTCAAAAAGATTCTGAAGCAATAAAAATAACAACAATTTTGAAATGGGGCAACAGTTTAAAAATTTCAATCTCCTTACCCCTCAATTTTTTCTTAAATTGTATTGATCACACACGTAAAATAAATATATATAGAGAGAGAGAGAGAAGAGAAAATATACACTTAAAAAGTATGATGCACTCAGGAGGAATTGCTTCTGAGATGAGTGACGTCCAAGTATAATTTCTCAGCTCATACGAAGCAAGAATTAGAAATCGAGTGATGTGTTTTAGGACAGTATTTTTTTTTTTTTTTTTAAGAAGAAGCTTGTCTGGGGAAAAGCAGACTGTGTTATTTTAATCAGTACAGCTCCTTGCAGGTTTAATTTTAATTGTATGAATTTTTACTTTTGCAAAAGTTCCTCCTCGTATCAAGAGGTGTGTTCTAGTACTTTCTTTGCTCAATGGAGCAGCTCCATCTGGTTCCTTCAGTCCCCAGTGGGCCTAGTTGTAAGGGCCTTTCCTTCTTTCACCCTGGTTCCTTCCCTTATTGTTTAAAACCCTGATCACTCGTCTGAAAGCAATGAAAGGAGTAGGACATGTAAGAAGCTGAGCACAATCCTGGGACATGGGCAGGAATCATTCCTGAGAAACAAGTCAGGGATGGCAAGAAGCTGTTGATAGCTGTCTTCACTGTGCAACTGTGAGAAGGGTGTTGCAGCAATACCGGAATGAACTCTACACCTCCTAGGGAAATTTAAGGCTGTCTTTTGCCTGCTTCCCAGACTCATAATTTTGCTAGTTCTACTACATAAAAAAAAAAATTTTTTTTTTTTTTTTTACTACATGGCATTTCAAGAGGACATGTCTACTAGGGTTTCCTTTTCCCTGGGCCTCATAAACCACATGAAATACAGGTTCTGTGTACTCTCAGATCCTCGGACTTAGAGCATATCTATTATGCTTCGTACCTGAGGCGTGGAACAAGAGAAAAGATCTATGTCAAGGGACAGAGACAGAACACAGAGCCTCCCACACAAACTGTGTTGCATCCTTACTATCTTTCCTCCTTCCCCTCCTTCCAAACTCAGAGGATCTGTAACAAGATAGGAGCAGATATACAGAGAACGTATATGATCATGGTCATTCCTACAGCTTCCAAAACCTTTTTTAATTTCACATTTGAATCAGTTGCCTTTGAACTTAGAAGCTATAAATTTTAAGTTTCAATTCTAATAACTGCCCCCTGGGGCTCATGGTAGACCTATGCCTTAGAGAAAAGAGAAATGATTGCCAAGATAGAGAAGTAAGGGGAGAAGAAAGAACAGCCTGATTAGTTTTCATTTAAAAAAAAAAAAAACAAACAAAAAAAGTTTTCATTTAGTAATTATTTATTTATTAACTACTATATGCCAAACACTATTCTAGGCACTATATTTCAAATGATTACTCTGCCACTTCAGTAAATACAAGATTTTTATTCTTTTAAAGTTGAACTGATCTCAAATCTAGAAGCAAAGCAAAGGTATTTATTAAAAAATGAGACCAGAAGAACTGCCATGAGACCAGAAGGACTGGATGGTGCCCGGCTACCATTACCGAACATTTTGATCAAAGATTCTATAGAAGAATCCTGATCAAAAGAGGGAAATTGCAGAATAGAATTTTAAATTCTCATGAACTCCAGACTTTATGGAACCATGGAGGCTGAACCCCCAACCCCCAAAACTATTGCCCCAAGATAATCTTTAAACCTTAAACCAAAAATACCCCCTGAAGTCTTCTTAAAATCAAACACTAGTTTAACTTAACTAGTAAAAAATGGCTGCCTTGAGAATGCTTTTCTGGGAACTATCAATATGGGATCAAATTGACAACAGCAACTTGAAAGATTAGATAGGAACCTTAGGGAGCAGAAAGTTTATGTCAATGGGGAAGGAACAACTTAGAAAAAGAGGGTGAGAATGGTTGAAGAACTCAAAGAATATTATCAGTGTCACTGAATTGTACATTCAGTGTACAACTGAATTCGTGTATGTTTTGCTGTATATATTCTCAACAACAATAACAAAATAAATAACATAAAAAAGTTTTCTATCTTATTTCATAGATTTGCAGTGTGAATTAATTCAAGTTCCAGATGTTTTGTGAGCTCTTGACCCTTTCCAGTATCTACTTAATTTCTTTCCAAAATGAGAGTATCTGAAGCTATAGAATGTTATCAATAGGCCAAAATTTTACCCTGAAATAAAAGGAAAAAAAAAAAAAACTATAAACTGTCTGGAACTACAATTACTTACCTGGGGAATAAGTCCTGGAGCGTAATCTGGGTTTCTCATACTTTGCTGTAGTGGACAGCAGTAATGCGTAATAATTGCCCCCCCCCCCCAGGAAATACGTTCCCCAGTCTTTAAGCCCAAATGCTTGTATCACAAATTATTCTGAAATGCCTGAAGAGTCATAATATAGGTCTCTCTTCCTCTCTTTATAAGTAATTTTTTGAAATTGCATCTTTATTTGGAAGAAAATGGACTCCACCTAAGACAAGTTTTGCCTGTAAGTCTCTCTCTGACACCTCTCACTTCGGAAAGGTTCTAGCCCTTTCTCCTATCAATAAAGAGACATTGTGTTTTCAGGGCTGTTAGAACAAAGAGATTGTTTTCCCTTTCCTGAGAAGCCACTCAAACAGGATTAAGTAGCACAATCCAATGGCCATAACAGAGACAGATGTGTGGGTCATAGGCAATGGATGAACTGGCTGAATGCTTGGAGAGACCATGTCTATCACTAGTGATAGAGAATGCTTGACTATTTTCAGAGAAAACTAAAGAAACCAGACCTTTGCTT
Organism: Loxodonta africana; assembly: GCF_030014295.1. Classification (NCBI taxonomy): domain Eukaryota; kingdom Metazoa; phylum Chordata; class Mammalia; order Proboscidea; family Elephantidae; genus Loxodonta; species Loxodonta africana. The sequence continues at coordinate 55,433,633 of NC_087355.1, read as the reverse complement.
AAATCAAGAAAGCCTTAGGCCATTTTCTACTATAGGTGCATACAGAGGCAATGTTTGAGGAGAGCTACTCAAAATATTTCATTGGCAAAGCTAAACACATACATGAAACTCCAAGAGTTTGTACTAACGGCTAATAAAGAATAGTAATTTTCAAATGCTCCCATTTGTGACCTACAAAACCTTGTTACTTTAAAATCCCTTTAAATGTAAACCTTCTAAATGGATTTTAGAAATAAGAAAACTTTAAACATTCATTTTAACCTCTATTCCTGAGTATATACTAGGTGTTCAGTAATTATTTGTTAAATTGCTCCAAAATCCCTCAAAATTTTCTGCCATGTTGATAATTGTCCTTATTCATTAGGATTTCAACTCTTTTGACTCTTCCTATCATTTTAGGGCCAAGTATATTAATCCATATTATTGGAGTGCCATGAAGTCAGAGGCTTAGCTGGTTTGGCTAAAGACATATCCTCTCTCTAAAATAATTATACTGATATCTTGTTAGATGAGTTGATTTACTGTGCTTTGTCACCTGTATAAGAAGGGAAATAAGAGTTAAACACCAAGCACCTAAAATTCAAACCTTGGAAGATGTTAAGATTGTCTTCTTAGAGCAAGCTTCTTGTAAAGTTGCTTCCTTGAAATAAATCTGAATCTAAAAATGTTATAACAGAATTTCTTAGTTGTATTCAAGGAGTTTAACCTTAGTAATTGTGTGAAACATTTACACTAGATAATTTAATAAGTCCTCAACTTCTTTTTCCAAAAAGTAAATGGTTATCTCCAATGGTAATACTTCTCTTTTCAATAGTATTTTCACATAAATAAATGTCCTGATCACTTAAGAAAAATTATGAAAACTGAACACAAAGTGAGTTGTTTGACCTTTTAGTAGCACTGTGTAATGTTGAAATCAATATAAATATTAAATTCTTGAAATGGTTTAGTTTGATATTCTCAATATCTGATTTGATAGCTGGAGTAGTTCATATATTGAAGCTATTCTACCAATGCACAGTGTCCTGTGCTACTTCAGTTACAATGACCAATAAAACACAGACTCTGTCCTCAGTAGTCTGACATTCTAGAATGGCTTAGAGGAGGAGGAGTGATAATCAACCATATATATAACTGTAGCATGAGACTGCATTTTATGTACCAAAATTGAGGTGTAAATGAAGTGCTAGTGTAATTGGAAGGAGGAAAGAAAGAGATGATGTGTTTGACAGGAGAAGTTAAATTATTAAAATCTTCATGGATTAAATGGCATTTAAACTCTACCTCAAAAGATGCCAAACAGATAGTATCTAACATACAGCATGAGCTTAATAATTACACAAATTAATTATTGATGAGATTTGTATAGACAGGGAGATAGGGATAGAAACTTCTAGACAGAGGGAATTACATTAGCAAGGGCTCAAAGGCAAGAAATGACAAAGTGAGATTGGGACACAGGGAATAGTTGAGATAATATTTATAGTATACAAAAAGAGTTATATCCATGTATATATATATAATGTATAAAAATGTATGGTTGGAGCAATAAAATATAAGGCTCTTAATAATCATCTGAGGAATGTGTACTTAATTTGAAAGGCAATCATTGTAATAACATCAAAATGGAAAAATTGAAAGATGGAAAATATTTCTAAATCTTTAAATTATTTCAAATTTGTCCATGTTAAGTACTACCATCACAATGTATATCTGCAAATACTATGGGGTGAAAATTCTATGAATTTTCTAAAACTCAAGTGTCATAACTTATCCACACTGCCCAGCCAACGACTTTTACTGGGCTCCTGAAATGTTTGTTCACTTGTTAAAATCCATGTCAAAAGCCTTCAGTGCGGCAGCTAATATTTTACAATTGATCAAATAGTCTTGGATATATATTCCAAATATGTGACTTAATGAAAACAACATAAAGATTTATGCTCCATTTAATGTACTTAGCTAAACTCGTGGGATTTCAAAAGAAGATAAAAAACAAAAGGCAACATGGGTTAATGCTTAGTTATCTTTTGGTTAACTTATATAGCTTAGCAATCAAAGAACATCAAAGAGGAACCTTTGATAAAACTTGGTTGCTTTTTAAAATCCATAAAAGGCAGCTGCTGTTCCAGGAAGAAGCATATTAACATTGGAATGTACAGCATTTAAACAAAAGTTCTTACTAAGCTTCATTTGTAATTGACAGCCAAGAAACAATTTTTTAAGCTATTGCCATCCAGTGACATTAACGAAATGTCACTGTCTAAAGTAGGAAGACCATTTTCTTTGCTTATTACATAAATGAAACTTGAGGGCCTTCTCCCAGGTTTCTTTAGGCTACTCAGTATTTGAGAAAGAGCAAGCATGAGTTTCTGGGGCTCACTGATAATAGACTCATAGACTTGGTAGTTCTGATGGACATCTGGAGGTGCCCACTCTGTCTCAGGGTTTCTTCCGAACGTAACTGAAGTTTCCATAACTTTATCAAATATATCTCAGCGTATAGGTCAGTCCAAAAGTTTCCTATAGCTGAAAATGATAATGAAATACTATAGTGTCAGCAACTCTAAAGCTCCGTGAATCTCCCTGGGAAGCTACCACAAAAGATGGCAGAACCTGGACCACAGGAGGGTGGGGTGGCAGAATTTGAGCTGTGAAAAGGAGTGGCAGATGAGGATCCAGGAACAAACATAGAGGGAGCGTTGATGTTGGAATGGTACTGCCAAAGTTCCATGGCATTCAAGGGGCTGGGGTGGAATAACAATAGCTAAATGATAGGACCTCTTTAAGTTGTTAAAAAGCAAAGATGTCACTTTGAGGACTAAGATGCGCCTGACCCAAGCCACGGTATCTTCAATAGCCTCATACGCATGCAAAAGCTAGACAACGAATAAGGAAGTCTGAAGAAGAATTGATGACTATGAATTATGGTGTTGGCAAAGAATACTGATTATACCATGGACTGCCAGAAGAACACACAAATCTGTCTTGGATGAAGTACAGCTGGAATGTTCCTTAGAAACAAGGTTGGCAAGACTTTATCTCATGTACTTTTGGACATGTCAGGAGGGACCAGTCCCTGAAGAAGGACATTATGCTTGGTAAAGTTGCGGGTCAGGGAAAAAGAGGGAAACCCTCAATGTGATGAACTGACACAGTGGCTGCAATGATGGAGTCAAACATAACAACAACTGTGAGGATGGTGCAGAACCAGGCTGTGTTTCTTCTGTTGTACATATGATCGCTGTGAGTTGAGTCATTGATCATCATACACCTGGGGGCATTTACTCACCAGGTACAGGTTCACCTATACCCCAGACTACAAGACCAACTGTATTCTTATCAAGGGGAAATAAAAGAAGCAGGGGGCTATGTCTCAACATTAAGTTGGATCAGAATGAAATGTTGCCTGGTCCTGTGCCATCTTCACGATTGTTGCTATGTTTGAGTCCATTGTTGTGGCTATCATGTTAATCCATCTCATTGAGGTTTCCCTCATTTTTACTGACCCCCTCTTTTACCAAACATGATATCCTTTTCTAGCAATTGATCTTTCCTGATGATGTGCCCAGAGTAACCGAGTCAAAGTCACACCATCCTCACTTCTAAGGAGCATTCTGATTCTATTTCTTCTATGTCTGATTTGTTCATTCTTTTGGCAGTCCACAGCATATTCAATGTTCTTTGCCAACAAACAATTCAAATGCATCAATTCTTCTGTCTTCCCTTTTCACTGTTTAGCTTTCATACGAAGTGATTGTATCCCCTGTACCTTTAAAACTGACTTTCTCTAAAAGTTCACCCAAAGAGAAAATTTCTTCCCATGGAATTCAGATCGATCTCATAATCTGAATATAAAATCTCTGTTAGGGAGGCCTGATGTGGACCAGGCCACCTGTGTAATGGACCTCTAACTGCCACAATCCGTTCCCAAGTTCCCTTTCCACTGAGAATGTTCACAAAACGGAACACTCAAAATTTTATGCTATTTCACTTTCCACCCAGCACCCAATCATTTTGAATATTTTTTTTTTAAAAAGCTCTCAGTCTATACATTTGAATAATTCCCCTTTCTTTCTTTCTTTTTTTGGTAAGTATCTATATACCTGGTTTCTTGGTTTGCGCTCTGTTTCATTTTATGTCATGAAAGTTCTTAAAATAGGAACACTTCTCATTTTTCTGATTTATACATTATGAATGAAAAGAAAGGAATAGAATTTTATGGGGAAGAAAGAAGGATAGAGTTGAAACCTTTGATTATTTAGACAGCAATGTTCATATAAGGATGCCTTTGATTTAAGGTTAGAGTTAGGGTGTCCAATTTACTACGTGCCACTAGTTAGTGTATATATTAGTTTCTTATTGCTGCATAACGAATTACCACGAACTTAGCATCTTAAAATATGACACATGTATTATTTCATAGTTTTCATAGCTCAGGAGTCTGGGCATGGCTTAATTGGTTCCTCTGCTCAGGGTCTCACAAATGTGATATAAAGGTATTGGTTAGGGTGCATTCTTATCTGAAGGCCTGATCAGGGAAGCTCATTCAGGTTGTTGGCAGAATTCAATCCTTGTGGTTGTATGACTGACAGTCCCAGCTGCTTACTGGCTGTCTGAAGAGGCTTCCCTCAGGTCCTAGAAACTGCCTACAGTTCCTTGCCATGTGGCCCTCTCAATAAGCAGCTGACAACATAGCTGTTTGCTTCTTTAATGCCAGCAGGAGACTCTCTCAGTCAAAGAAACTAAGACAGAGTAATATGTAACTCAATCAACGAGGTAATATCCCATCACTTTTGCCACAGTCTATTGGCTAAAAGCAGGTCACAGGTTACACTTGTACTCAAGGAGAGATTATAAAAGGGTATGAGCGATGGGATATCACCTTATGGTGTATCCACTAGGGTATCACATTAGGGTGTATCCACTATAGTGTACTTTTGGTCAAAAGAAATAAAAATGATACCGTGAATCTACCTTAAAAATTAAGGACAATGTATTAATCAAAGCAACTTTCACATTATGATTTCAAATTGAAAACTATTACATTGTCTAGGAAAAAATATATACTATTAATTCACCTGTTTACTGTGGCTCAGAATGATGAATGCCCTCTCATATTTAATTGATCTAATTCCTTCTCCCTGCAAATTTTCAATTAGATTGTTTCTCTCATGCCTCCTTGACCTCTGGGTGCTAAGTTCTGAGCAGTTGTCTGGAAGCTCTCATCTAAGTCATGGTGTCTACCAGATTCGGAACAAGTCGCTTGTTCTACGACAGTAAATAGAGCAACTATACCAGACTTCCTAATACCCAGCCAGAATTGCTAGTTCAAAAATATAAAGTTGGTCACCCTGTTCTTGGATCATTTCCCTACAGAGAGAAAAGCCGGCTTAGGAGGGCTGTGTTTTCATAGCATCAGGCACAATGCTGGACTGAAAGCAGAGCTCAACAAATCATGTTGGCATAGCTTGAAGAGAAGCTGAGTTTGAAATACCATTTCAGTCAATGGAGATACTTAAATTCTGCCATTTGATTCATTCTGGGGCAAAGAGATACATAGTTAAATTTAAATGCCTGATGTTCCTTCCCCTGGATCATGAACATTTCTATGAGGAAGAAAAAAATACTGGCATGAGCTTTTCTTTTGAAAATCTTTCCTGTGTAATCAAATATGCTGCCTTAGAAACCATTCATAGTGCCTGGTTGACTGCAACCTGTTTAACAAAAAGTAGAGTATCCTGATTATACATCCTTAGGTTGACTATACCTCAAACACTTTTTCAGTTATATTTTTTCCTATTCAACTACCCAGAGACTTATAGACGTGGCACATGTTGTTACGACTATATATTTTGCCTTGTAATATATAAGACTAAGTGATATTATAAACCTTTATTTCTTTTCATGTTTTAAGTGTACTCACCCCTGACCATACTCATGATAGCAGAGATCTACATGGGTATTAAGTTTGCTTCTTCCTAAAGGGAAATAAAGTTTCTATGAAAACCTGGTTCAACCACCTAAGTTGAATACTACATTCTTATAGCTCAAATTTCCTCTAACAGGTCATGAAATTTAAAGGCATCAAGTTCAATGCTAGGGTTATAAAGATCTAATCTGAGAATTCTGGATAACTGTACAGCTAAAACCATCTCTGACACTCCTGTTTTCCTTTGCAGTTCTACTCTGTCCTATAGGGTCGCTATGAGTCGGAATTGACTCGACAGCACTGGGTTTGGTTTTTTGGTTTTATACAACACTATAGAAATTTTTCAACATTATTAATTTGCTGATAATGATGATGATGGTGATAAAATTAGCTAATATTTATTAAGTACCTAAAACTTGCCAAATGCTTAAGTCAAGTAATTAACATGCATTATTCACTGAGCTTCATAATACCCTGTAATGGCCTTCATTTTACAAATAAGGAAACTGAGGCTTAGAAATTAATAGCATGCCCCAAAGTCATAGATGTGGCAGATCTAGGACTCAAACCCAGTTTCATCAAAATGCATGCAATTGGCCTCTGTGTTCCATTATGTCACTATGTCTTCATAGTTGCTCAATTTTAGAAGTCATGGTAATGATACACAGAAAAATGTATGAATCTTCAACATGTATATGCTGGAAAAATTGTAATGCTCTGTATACAGCCTTTACTATAGTATCTATTTTCCGTGAAATTTGACAATATTGCCACAAATCTGGAACCACATTTGGTGATGTACCAGATTAAAGTAATTTTAGCTTCAAAATATCTGTGTATGAAATGACCTTGGTCTCCTAGCTTAGCAGAATATGCACATTTCCCATGTGATACGGTGCTTTCTTTAAAGGTGTTAATTATACTCTGTGGTCATTTTTAGATGTTTCCATAGAAAAATGAGTGGCTAGGTACAATTACATGCATGTTGCTGATAAAGAAAATACATACAAGAGACATATTTTGCTATACAAAATGAAGAAGGCATATTGACTGTCACAATTCAATAATACTGTCAATAAATTTTAAGATTATAACCCTCTTAAATGGTTCAATAAAACAAGGTAGTAAGATGATATTGGAGGCATATCCTGATGACTGCCCAGCAAGTAATAAGAACACTTGACTGGGTTGGTGCCAGAGAATCCTTCCCCTTTCCTTGTGTGATTTCCTAAACAAAACAATCAATAAATTATGGAAGAAAATTCAAAAGTGAAAATACTGACAGACAAGTAACAGTTCTTACCCTTAAAATGAAACAAGCCATAAAGTGGTTAACAATTTCCAAAATGCAGAAATTTCCTCCTAAATTTCAGGTAAGTAGCCTAGAATCCACTTTGTACTACATAGTAAATAATTTTGACAAATTGTACAAGGTCAGTTTTGGTAAAGGAAATCATATTTTCCTACTGACTTTCGTTATGAAAGCAGAGATGCATCTCCTGGGCACCAAGGACTCCTCTGCCTTTCTCCTCTGAACGATTCGCAGGACCAATCATCACCGATCTTTTGCTTTTGGGTCAGTTCCAGTTACCAACACTTCAAAGAAGCAAGTGATAAGTAACAGTAACCCATATGGCTTCTATGTTGCACAGGGGTTTCAGATCTAATTTTTTTTTTTTTCTTACAGTTAACAAATAGTACAGCAGCCCTTGCTGAGTATGTGGTTGGGGGCTCCAGTGTCTTCGTTTTTTGCTAATTCATACTCATTTCTCACTCAGGCTAGAATTTGGCATAAAACTTGTGGTAGCAATTTAAGTTTGAAATCAGAGCTTTTGAAAGCATTAGGCAGTGATAAAGAAGAGGGTAGGGTGAACTCTAAAAAATGTAATACAGTAGAGGTTACTGTTAATCATTTTTAAATCATGGACTACTGTGAGGAACTGATAAAAAGCTATGGAGGCTCACTTGGCCACAATCGCACAAAATTTTACACAGCATTTCAAAGAGTTTAAAGATTTCTTAAAAATCAGTGGCCCTCAAGTTAAAAATGTCTTTCATTAAGAAAAAAAGGGGTAGGGAGGTTTGGAGACTCCAGTCTTAGCTCAGGAACACAGAAATCTTGAAAGCGCCCAACTCCTAATTAGACACAACCCCCGCACTAAAGGCCTAGCAGAAGGCCAAGAATGTTCGTCTCAAAGCGTAAAAACTATGTACTTTAGTCTTAGTCTCTACCACTACATAAGATATCTGTCTTTCAACAAAAAAACTACAAAGTATACAAAAAGGTAGTGGGAAAGAAAATCCCAAGAGACAAATCCACCATCCAAACCAGACTTAGGTATGACAAAGACATTCAAACTATGTGACAGAGAATTTAAAATGATTTAAAAGCATGATAAGTATGTTAAAGGATCCAATGGAAAAGATGGACAACATGCTAGTAATGTAAAACACAGTAACAGAAATGACTCGACACAGCCAAAGAAAGACCATTGAGTCAGTTCCGACTGATAGCGACCCTATATGACAGAGTAGAACTGCCTCATAGAGTTTCCAAGGAGCGCCTGGTGGATTCAAACTGCAAACCTTTTGGTTAGTAGCCATAGCTCTCAACCACTATGCCACCAGGGTTTCCAGAATAGCTGAATTTAGTTAGATATATAGAAATTACCCAACCTGAGACCAAAGAAAAGAGAGTGGAAAGGAAATAGAAGAGGGTATCCAAGATCTATTTTCTATTTGTTCTATCTGTTCTTTGTTTCAGTTAAAAATATTTTTTTACTTCCTTAGAGATTTTCTCTTCAACCTATAAGTTCTTTAGAAGCACGTTGCTTAACTTCCCAGTATTCGGATATTTTCAAAATTTTTCTGTTATTGTTTTCTAGTTTAATCCGATTAGAGTACAAGAACATACTTAATATGATTTTGATTCTTTCAAATATCATAAGGCATGTTAATGGCCAAGAATATGATCAATCTTGCTGGCTTTTCCAGATGTATTTGAGAAAAATATGTATTTGCTGCTGTTGGACAGAGTGTTCTAGAAATAAGTATCAGGAAAAGCTGTTTGATAGTGTAGGGGGATTATCTGTATCTTTACTGATTTTCTTCCTACTTGGTTTTTGAATACTGAGATAAGCATTAATGTTTCCAACTATAACTGTAGATTTTTTTATTCCACCTTTTAGATCTGTCAGCTTTTCTTTAATGTATTTTGAAGCTCTTTTGTTAGGTGAATACACATTTAGGATTGTTATATTTTCTGAGAGAATTGATGCCTTGTTCAAACTTCCAGAAAAAAAAAAAATCCTGTGTTATATTGGATTTGGCAAAGAACTTTTAGACACAATAACAAAAACAACAGCAACAAAATAAAATAACTGATAAAAAGAAATCTATCAAAATCTAAACATTTTTCTCTTCAAAGCACATCATAAGAGAATTAAAAGACAAACCACAGAGTAGGATAAAATATTTGCAAATCAACTCTCTGATAAAGGTCTTATACCTAGAATATATAAAGAACTCTCAAAATTCAACAATAAGGGAAAAAAATTAATGGCAAAAGATCTGAACAGGTATTTCACCAAAGAAGAGATGTGAATAATAATCATATGAAAAGGTGCTCAATATCACTAGTCATTAGATAAATATCAAAGAGAACCAAGTTACCACTACACACCTGTTAGAATGGCTAAAACTTGAGGAGAAACAAAATCATAACTGGCAACTCCTACTGCTGGTGAGAATGCCAAGCAATCAGGACTCTCATATATTGTCAGTAGGAATGCAAAATAATGCAGCTACTCCGGAGAGCAGTTGGACTATTTCTTATAAAGGTAAACGTGCACTTGCTATAACCTGCTGCCATGGAGTCACTTCCTACCCATAGTGACCCTACAGGAGAGAGAGCTGCCCCATAGAGTTTCCAAGGAGTGGCTGGTGGATTTGAACTGCCAACCTTTTGGTTAGCAGCCAAATGCTTAACCACTGTGCCACTGGGGCTACTGCACTTGCTATATGACCTAGCCATTCCTCTTCCAGGTGTTTACCTAAGTGAATTGAAAATGTATATTCCCATAAAAACCTGTATGTGAATATTTACGGCAGCTTTATTCATAATCGCCAAAATCTGGGAACAACCTAGATGTCCTTTAACAGGTGAATGGGTGAAGAAACCATGGTATATTCATACAATGCAATACTACTCAGCAATAAAAAGGAATGAATTCATCCACACAACACAGATGCATCTTAAATGCATTTTTCAAAGTGGAAGAAGCTAAAACCAAAAAGCTACATATTGTATGATTCAATTCATAGAACATTCTCAAAAAGAGGTTGAGGACAGGAAGGGTGTTGACTACAAAAGAGATGCTTGAGGGAATTTTGGGAGCTGTGGAACCATTTTATATGTTACTATGGTGGTAAAGAGATGACTTTGTGCATTTGTCAAAACCCACAGAAATGTACATCACAAAGAATAAATTTTACTCTATACATATTTTAAAATGGCACAAGACCAGGCAACATTTCATTCTACTATACACAAGGTTGCCATGAGTCAGACCCAAGTCGCGGGCAATTAACAACAACACAACGTATTTTTTTAAAAATCAACCGGATTGTCAAGGGTCTCCAAGATGGAATGCAAACTACTAACAATTGCACTGTGTAATATATTAACATTAAAGAAAGCTGGGTGACAACTATATGTGAACTCTGTACTATTTTCAACTCCTGTATAAGTCTATATTTTATTAAAATTAAAAGAAAATAGTAGCTGTCTGGCTACATCGCTATCACTTAATATAATAAATAACACCTTAACACCAAAAGAGAAAGAAGGATATAATAGCATAATAAAATTCTTAAAATTATTTCCTGTCCTGATGCATTTTAAGCAATCATTTAAAGGATAGATGTCTGGAAGGTGCTTAGAATAGGTTTCTGAATGAATAAAGAAGTAACAAATACTCAAAATTCAACTCATCATTTTTCCCTTAACCCCAGTGCCTTCTTCTAATTTCACAATTTCAGCTAAAAATAATTTTATCATTCCAGCGCCCCAGGCTCAAAACTTTGGCATGGTTTTGACTCTAGGTTTTCATCACAACACTTTTTCCCACACTACATACATCGAGTAAGTTACCAATGAAGCCATTTCTATTCCTTCTTTTCACTTGCTCCTCTTTACCACAATAGTTAAGGCTCCCATAAATTCTTATATGTGCGATTGCAATATCATTTCAAATGGCCCCCTTTTTAAAAAGTTGCTGCCAGATAAATATCCCTTATGTATTACTCTGTAAAAAAAAATTTTTTTTATTACTCTGATCATGGCATGATCATGCTACAAAACTTTCAAGGATTCACTATTTTACATTATATAAATTGCAACCTGTTTAGCACATTTAGTGGCTCCCAATATTTATCTACACAGGCAAGCTGAACTGTTCACTAAAAAAACTAAAGTTCACTAAGACAGTATCAATTTTCCCAGCTTTCACGCCATTGCTATTGACATTCCTTCCACTGGAATGTGCTCTTCTTGTCCATTCACAGAAGTCTAACCATCTCAGTCCACATTCCATATTCTTCATGAAGCTCTGCCTGAATCTCTGGAAAATGTATGCAAACCTTACCCCCACCCTTCCCAAACTTCCTACTGGTTTTTGCAAACCTCTCTGATTAAATTTATCACATTTCACCTTGCATTATGATTAACACATCTGATTTTTTGCTTCTCATTCTTCTATAAGCAAAATGAGAACAGGTGCTATGATTCATCTTTGCTCTTTATATTTCTTACTGGACAAAGCAAAATACCTGACACATAGTCATAAAGCAATAAATTCTTGCTGATTGAATAAATAAAGATCAGTAGATGAATGGGTGAATGCTGACTAAATTGTGATGGAGGAGGAGGTAAACGTTTGGACCAGAGTTTTATTTTTAAAATACAGATTATTCTTTCTCTTCTATCAAGACTATTGGAAAGGAAAATGAGCTTAATAGCAAAGAATACCAATGATTATTCACAAAATCTGCTGGCTATTGAACCTACTGTATTAATCATGATCGGTGACTACATGGTTTCTCCAAGGAGTTTCCACGATTAAAGGAGGCAGCCAGCCTCCCTCAGTCCTCAGAGCTGATTTTGTGGGCTCTGGCAATGGCTACTTTGATTCTTAGGAATATAAGATCTTCGAGTGCGCTTCCATGCACTGAAAAAAAGCTAGTATTATAGACACTTGTTTTATCTCTTCTACATAAAAGAAACTAGACCATAGAGAAAGAACACTAAAGAATTTACCTCAGGTGATAGCAATCTCAGTAAAAAGCACCTGCTGACCTACACAAAATTAAGACATCACATGACACATATATTAAAGATACACATCAAATCAAATTCTAATACTCCAAACGGCACTCTTCTTTATTAAGCATAACTGAAAGCCAAAGCTGATGAGTGACAGATACTTTTCTAGGCAGCCATAGGTAGAGGATATTTTATGGTTGAAACATGTTTTAAATATAACATAGAATGTACTAAACAAAGCATACTTGGTTTTTTTCTTTTAGAAGATAGTCTCAATCCTATTATTCTGCTGTGAAATGTTTTGCAAATTTATACAAAATTACTTGAAAACTCCTCACTTAAGTTAACAGATCTTGCCTAAAATCATTCATGACCACAAGAAAAATAGAGTACCCTGAGTTACTTCTGCTGCTTTGTTCATGAGACCGGTCAATGGCCCTAGACAAATGGCCTTAATCATGTGTTAGAGAGTTAAGAGTACAGTGTTGAAATACCAACAGCCTACCTACTTATCACTAAATTTCCCTTTAAAAATCTTGAGTTTCACGTATCCATATTCATCTCTCATTACTTTCATATCCCTGGAATAAAACACAAAAGTAGAATTTTATAAATTCAAATATATATGGCATTGCCATAGATATAGATTCTAAGGAGAGGCAAACTCTTTATTTAAAACCCAATGTCTGATACCATCTAGGTAAACTATATTTTACAGAACTCTGGGCACATGAACAATAATTCTATGGCTGGATTATATTTTATATGCACAGGCAGCATTTTAAATGGTTATCTATGTAGTAGCTTTCTCCAAACTCACGTCAACTTTTAAATCATTGGATTCTACACAAGCATCCTCAAAAGGTTAAAATATTTTGCACCAATAAATCTGGAACACACAGGTTCACACAAATTTTAGGTTAATTTACATTAAATACATAATAATTTTTAAAGTCCCTATTCTAAATACTGCTGAGTCCTTGCTTTAAGAAAAATTGCAATTAAAAAGGAAAGAGTATTTAAGGGAATTCTCTAGTGAATCCTTTTGTGAAGTGAGTAATCACATTCTAACTTATCTGTTCTGTAAGTTAGGATTCTTGTTTCTGTATCTTTGGTAGAGGAGATGAGAAGGAGGGCAAAGAGCATCTTTTGGATGGCCCAAGAGGGAAGGGTGAGATGAGAGGAGAGAGCAGTTGCCCAGGTTCTCTCCCTGGAAAGTTAAATGTCAGCAGGGTTAGGCCTTGCCAATATAAATACAATCACAATGATGGTATAAAAAGACATGCATTTTCACCTCTATTGACTTTTCACGTTCATGGGATAATTATTGTAACATTTTCTTAAAGGGCAAAAAGCTTTTGATGATGAATACATCTCATTACATGGAATTTTACGTGTAATCCTAACATGAATCTCATTGTAATTCAATGGATGAATTACGTGTTAATGCTAGCATAACAAGCCTTTAACCTATTTGACTTAATTACAGGCATATCATCAGATTTACTGGCAAAAGGTTTCTTCCCTATGCTCTAAAAAGTCTTTTAACTTTTTTAACCCTTCAGTTAAACCTTTGGAAGATAGTATCAGCTTCTGTTGCTCACAATGTTTTACAACCACTTCCTACAGACTTCACCCATAACTAAGCATAATAAAGAAAGCATTGCTTAATTCAATTTTGGGTGTGTCTATCTAGGTGTGGGGGGTTCCCAGAATCCCTGACTTCTTACGGACGAGACCTTTTACAAACCAAGAAATGAAACAGAATGAACTTTGGTCTGGGAGTTGGAAATCTAGCTCTGACACTCACTAACAGGGTAGTTTTGAAGAGTCGATTAAAATGAATCTCAGCTCTTTTTTCTGTTAAATAAATATCCACCTGCTTACTTGCAAGTTTTGGTGAAGATCCAATGATAGAATGTAAGTGTTGTAGTAGTGCTGTGTAAACAACAAAATAATATAATAAGAGAGTACTGATGATGTCGTCGATGAGGATGAAGAGGTAAGGCTGACTGGGAGGATCTCACTTTCAGTGGGGGAGGGCTCTAGTTTAGATCTGGTATTAGCATAAGTTGCCTTCAGATGGAACTCCTCTGGGGCCACCTTGGACATATCTGGTTTGTCCTGAGTTAATGGCTCACCTGACCACTAGGCAGGGTGCACACAACCTGACAATTAGACCCTTTCTCTTTACCACCTCATCATCTACTTATACCTTCCCATTTAACCTGCAAGGAAAAGCCGCCGTCTTGAGCTTTCAACTTCCGCTTCACCAACTTCCATTTTTCATTTCACCTTTAAACTCCAAGGCATAAACTTTGTTCTACTAAAGTCACTAACACCAGCCCACCAAAAAACCAACTTTTTCCCCAGAGGCTCTGCCCTGATCCCACAGCTGATTGTTATCTTCACCTTCCTTTAGTGTGTCCCTATAGGGGCTTATCAACTCCTCTCTGCTCCTACATTTCCAGTCCTAGCTCAAGCTCAGGTGATCGTCTCAATGCTTCTGGGTACACATTATTTTGTATACTCTGATCCAGCATTTGAAGATAAAAGGGCATGGAGGGGCTCACACAGGGTCTAATCAGAATTGCCACAGTGGGGATTCAAACATGCCAAGTTGAGGAAGACCTGGGAGGGAAGGATCCTATTTTACAGGGACCTAATGGGGACATGCCTGGGAGCTCTGCCTAGAAAGGAAGTGGCAGGGTTGAGACTGGGAAAAGAGACAGGGAAAACATTGCTTTTAACCTTGTGGGTAATTTAATGAATTGCAAGAGTGGCAACCTGAGGGAAGATGGTCCTATGCAACAGTTTGGGTCAAGACCACCAGTTAGATGTGGGTGAGAAGGACAGTGTCATTTGTTTTGTCTTTTGACCCAACTCTCAAAGGAATTTAAGTCACTGGGAGTCAAAAGTGGGGCAAGGCACCAAGATCTCTATCCAATGGAGTGACATCAATGCAGTGAGTCCTGAGGCCAAGAGGACTGAGTGTGCAATGTAGGGACAGCCAAACCCAAAAGCTCAGAAGGGTCAGATGGTGACATAATTGCAGAAAGTAGCCCAGTGAATGGCAAAACATGCTAAGAGGCTGGGACTGTGACTAAACCCCTAGTTATACTCTTTGTTTGGCCCCCAAAAACTGTGTGGGGTCCAAGCAAACACCTTGATGGGCCTGAATTCCTCCAAACAACAGCAAGTTTGCAAACCCTGCATATACTGTAGAGGGAACAGAAACATAGTACTAAAAAAAAATGCTGATAGGAGCCAGGCAGCTAGCTACTCACTGCTTTACATGAACAAACTCAATTACTTCTAACAATTTCACTCTGCATTAGATGCTACTTTTAATCCCATTTTTATCAATGATGCACAGAGAGGTTAAGAAATTTGCCCAAGCTCACACAGTGAGTGGTGGATCCAAGCTTTGAGCTCAGACAGCCTAACTCCAGAGTGCATATGATTAGGTGCTGCTTCAGTTAGCAACTGCCACAACATCGTGCATAACAAACATCTCCAAAACCTCAGAGATTTACATCAAAAGTATTTATTTTTCTAGCTCACAGGAAGGCAGTTGATTGGGGTTCAGATAATCTCTGGCTTTGCTCCAGGGTACAGATCAGGTTCAGATTTGTTCCACCATGTCTCTTCAAAAGGCCCAGTCTAAAGGAGCTGCAGCTACTCGAGGCATGTTCTCATGTCAGTGTCAGAAATATGACAGAGTTAAGCCAAACTTCAAAGCACATGTCACTCTGGTAATGTCCCACAGACCAAAGCAAGTCACATGTCCAGGACCAGATCCAAGAGACAGGGCAGTACATGAGGCCATGGATGTATAATGCTATTAGAGGGGATTGAAGAATTGGGACCAATTATTCAATCTACCACAGGCACTAAACTCAATTACCTCAACATCAACTTCAAAGGACAAATATAAGGGCCAAAGGATGTGCAAGTTCCCCTGGGAGTTTTCAAAGGAAGGGAGGTTCATGGATGTGGGGTCTGAGGTTTCAGTTAAACGAATGATGGTGCTGAGGCAGAATTCACTATTGTTGTGACCCACATTCTCTTGGTTGTACCCCAAGACTGAGGTAACCTTAGAACCACTGGCTGTATTTGAAAGATCCATCTATGGTATCCTGGTGACCTTGAGGACTTGTAGAATTATAACCATTTATTTTGTGGGTCAGTGGCATTGCCATGATGAGAGGACTTGGACACTGAGCAGATGAGAGTCCTCAAGATCACCACAGGTACACAGATGTAATTTCCCTGGCCTTTTTTTCAGCCAGCATTCTATAAATATTTATTTATAAGAACCATGAGAGGGCCTAGGGGCATGAGAGTGAATAGGAAAAATATCAGCTAAGGCTTCACATAGCCTTCAGACTAGTAACAGAAACCGAGAGGTAATTAGACAGTTATGATTCAATGCAGACAATTCCCATTTAGAATCAGGGATGTGTTCCTATAAATAAGAGCACTAACCGTGTTGTCTCTACACAAGGTCATTTTACCTGTGTCCCTAAAGCAATGCATTCCAAACATGGTGCATTGACAATTAGTATGCCTTTCTCTTTAATCATCTGAAGCCATGTCATGGCTCCAGCCATATTGGCTTCAGCTGCCTCTAATACAGTTATTGGTCAATCCTCCCAGGCTGCAATGATGTTTATGATCTTCAAAAGATCAAAGGAGAAATTCTCTCACTGATGTCAAACTTGCATTTCCCTTGGACATCTTCTGTCAGCTGTTACAGGTCAAGGCTGTTTGCCTGGCAAGAAATAAATGGTGGGAAGGGAGGCCAGAGCAAAATAGAGAGCCCACATTGCAGACCATACTCCACTCAGGATGCAGAGGCAAAGTACTTGTTGGCTGGGAGCTTAAGCAGTATGCGATGCTCACTCATTAGCCAAGAATTCACAGTGCAGTCTGCCTCTCTAGTTCTCATCTGCGGAAAACAAACAATGGCACTCATACTTACTTATACTTACTGGAATGGTAGTTTTATATATACATATATATTAGAAATTAATTCAGAGGCCAATAATATTACAGCAAATTACTTTACAGAACATTATTAGAAATGTCATGAATGTATATGCAAAAATAAGGAAAAAATGGAACACCCAAGGAGCACGTAACAGGGATATCTAACTCACAGAAGGGTTCTCAGAGCAAATGACAAGTCTGACACTTGAAGGATAAGTGGAAAGAATTAGAAAGGGAAATGTGTTGGGGGTGAGGTGAGTATGGAGGTAAGAAGTTGCAGAGTTCTCAAGATAGGGATTATAATTTGTGCCTTACTACAAAGTCAGGAAGGACCCAGTCAGTTTTTGCTGAATGAATGAAAAAGAGAACATATTTGAGCAGACAGTGCAAGCTGAAAAAGTGAAAAGAAGGTGAAAGAGTAACATAACGTGGTTCAGTTATAAAAATGTAACTCTGGCTACAGTGTGAAGAGCACTGTAGAGATAGTTAGGAGCAGGAGCAGGGAAACCAGACAGGAGGCTTTGCAGCAATTCCATGACCTTAGAGAGATAGAGAAGGACTTGACCAGTGACTGTATGTGGGGTGCGAGGATGGCCTGAGGAAAAGGTTAAGTGCTGGCATCCCAGATTTAACAAGGATGGAGGCACAAAGCTAGAGATTCTAAACTTCACTCCCAGTTACAGGAGCATATGAGAAGAAAGGCCAAAATCTTTGGGTTATCAGGAGAGACTTTTTTAAAGAACTTTCAGTGGCTGAGTTCTAAAGGAGCGGCCCCTACCTAGCAGAGACGCTCCTCGTGGAAAAGGAAGAAGTGCAGAAGGACAAATGAAATATTCAAGGCCTGGAAGCAGATTAGAACCAGCATACTATCACTTGTACCCATATGCCACTGGCAAGCAAGTCACGTGACCAAGGCCAAAGTCAGCTCTGGTGTAAGTACTGCAAAAACTTATATAGCTAAGGACAGAGATACAGAAGGTGGTAGGGCAGTGAAAAATGGGATCAACAATTCACTCTATCACAAAAAGCATTCAGCAGGGAGAAGGTGTATGAAGAAAGAGTGTGTGAGGTGATCAACCAGCAGTTTGGCTCAGTTATGGAACACAATGGAAAAAGGAAATAAGAGGAGAAATTGGGATGAAGAAAAGTGGGCTTGCGCTGTGCGAAGGGTCTGTTATAAGTCATGTTAAGGTAAGAAAGTGCTAACAATGCAGACAAGCACAGGGTGCTGTGGGAACAGATGAGGAGCAAATGGCCTCCTAGCCTAGACTTGGGGAGTTGCTGGGTAGACTTACAAGGCAGAAAGAATGGCTTGTGAAAGAACCATGGGTCACCTGTGGAATTGCAAGCTCTTTAACAAAGGGGAAGCTCGTTGGCTGAGGCACACTGCATTCATGGTCCTACCATACATGTTTTGTCAGGGATTATACTTAAGCAAAGTAACCAGGCTCTTCTGTTATACTTCGGTGGATACTAGGAAAGGTCCTCTACCCCCTAAAATGACTCTTCAACACATCTAGAAAGCCTATGGAGTCTGGCTTCTCTGCTTGCTGAGCATAGCCCACCCATGGCAGGAGCTCAGGTAGGATTAAACTGTTTGTTCTATCAATAGGCTAGTTAATCCTCCAAAACAATTGCCAAGAATATGCAGAGTAAACATTCTGTTTTTTGTGAGAGTTGTCCCATCAAAAACCCAAAGAGAGAGTTTACTCCTTTGCAGAACTGAAGACCTCTCTCAATCCCCTTTCCCTGCAATTATCAAAGATAACTGATCTCCAAAAACGATGACAGAAGCCTACAAATTCCTCTTTTTATCAGCCAAGGAGAAGCGTGTGTGTGTGTGTGTGTGTGTGTGTGTGTGTGTGTGTGTGTGTGTGTGTGACTGAGTGAGGCCAACAAACTCCCAAGAGTTACTTGAGGTCACAGAGAGTCAGTGGCTCAATGTGGATTAGAAAAACCTCATGCTCTGCCTGGTCCCCAATCCTTTTTTATCCAAGCACAGAGCAAGTTGCCATACAAACAAAACATAAAAGGCATTAACCTCTGATAAGTTACATTTATTTTCTTGTGTATTTGGCATTTATTTTGATTGTTTCAATTTGTGTGGCTTAGTATATAGAGTTCTGTACATTGTCCTCTGATTCTGGGTCTTTTGTTTCTGTTGGCATTTCCCTTATTCTTTAAAGTTACAGTTTTCCACTTCAATAAAAATTGTCTTGAAATCTGTGCTTTGGTGTCACTGGAACTTGGACTTCAGCAAGGTTTTCTCCACCCCACACTAAGATAGAAAGTCATTTCAGCATCAGTCATTATTGATCAACTGATTTGAATGTTTCCTAAGACAAAATTATTTTAACTGTGATTTCACACATTTTCATTGGCCATTTGTCTTCCCAGTGAAAGCCTCTGGCCTTTAAATATGCCCTAACATTTTCCCCACTCACAATGTAGTTGATGTCCATTTAAATCTTTGGTGCACCCATGTCTGTGCAGGCCTGCAGCTCATTTTCTTTGAAATGCTGCCTGTTGACTTCAGTGTGGCAGCACCACAGGCCAGACACTCTGGTTCCAGGGCCACCAAGGAGTTTCTTTCTGAGAACAACAGAATTGACTCCCAGAAAATAAAGGGTTTCACCTGATACAGTCTAAGCAGCTCATATGTATCTGCTTTGTGCTAACTACGAAGCACATGTGGTAAGATTCATAGATTGGCCAAGTACAAATGAGCATAAAGATGAACTCAATTCCCTTTGTTGCACCACTTGAGAAACATGAGCAGTTCCCAATGTCTCAAGATTACTGTTTAAATGATCTTATGGTGTTGGGCAAAACAAACAGCAACACAACAATTTCCAATAACGTGGTTTACCTTAAAATAGCTGAGCTTCTAAGTTGGAAAGAAAATCATCATCTATAAGTGTGATGACATCGTCATTAATGAGCTCATGACCGTCCATGTCTAAGAATATGCTGGCCTGCTGTACTGGCAGAGCCATGTCTAGGGCGAAGCAAGTAAGGTACTCAGTTTGAGTGTGAAATTTAAGGGACTCCAAAAACACAGTAATCAAGGTACATAACATTAAAAACCTAAATTAATGCAAAAAAATCCATGATGAACAAAATATGAAAATTGATCAATCAAAGCTGATTGATTGTAGCAGTCACTACACTTCAGAGGGCGACAACATCACATGAAGGGCAGGAAAGGTAATGTATGGTTGTGAGATGGCTGAAATATATGGTTATCAGGACAAAACTCTATATGCTCCAAGGGACTTTACAGAGAGAGAGAGATCTGTACTTGCTCAATTTTGTGCTTTACCTACCTTAGCTTAATCAGTTGTCTTGGAGTTGATCTGACTCATGATAACTCCATATGTTTCAGAGTAGAACTGCCCTCCATAGGTTTTCATGGCTGTGAGCTTTTAGAAGGAGATCACGAGACCTGTTTTCTGAGGTGCTTCTCCTCTTAGGGGCTTGAACTGCCAGCTTTTCAGTTTGTAGCCTAGTGCTTAACCATTAGTGCTACCCAGGGACTACTTCCTTAGATTAAAGGGGACTGGAATTGGGGAAAGGACCCCTGGTGACTCAGTGATTAAGTGCTCAGCTGCTAGCTAAAATGTTGGTGTTTAAACCCACTAACCACTCCACAGGTTCCATAAAGATTACAGCCTCGGCTGTGGGGACCATGGTCTCTGGAAACATCTAGCTCAATTGGCATAACATAGCTTCTGAAGAAAATGTTCTACCTTCTACTTTGGTGAGTAGTATCTAGGGTCTTAAAAGCCTGTGAGCAGCCATCTAAGATACTCCACTAGTGTCACCTCTTTAGGAGCAAGGAAAAATGAAGAAAACTAAACATACAAGGGTAAGATTAGTCCAAAGGACTAATGGACCACAACTACCACAGCCTCCACCAGACTGAGTCCAGTACAGCTAGATGCTGCCTGGCTACCACCACTGACTACTCTGACAGGGATCATAATAGAGGGTCCTGGACAGAAGTGGAGAAAAATGTAGAACAAAATTCTAACTCACACAAAAAAAGGCCAGACTTACTGGCCTGACAGAGGCTGCAGAAACCCCAAGAGTATATGGCCCCCGGACACACTTTTAGCTCAGTAATGAAGTCACTCCCGAGGTTCACCCTTCAGCCAAAGTTCAGACAGGTCCATAAAACAAAACAAGACTAAAGGGGCACAACAGCCCAATGCCAAGGACTAGAAGGCAAGAGAGGACAGGAAAGCTGGTAACAGTAACCCAAAGTCGAGAAGGGAGTGTGTTGCCATGTCATGGGGTTGTTAATCAATGTCATAAGACAATATGTATACTAACTATTTAATGAGAAAGTGGTTTGTTCTGTAAACCTTCACATGAAGTACAATAAAAAAAAAAAAAAGATTACAGCCTCAGAAACCCTATAGGGCAGTTCTACCCTGTCCTACATGGTCGCTATGAGTCGGACTCAAAGGCAATGGATTTGTCTGTTTGGACTTTGGGGAAGAAGAGAAAACATATGTTATTATCTGCTTTGAGTCGATTTCTGACTCATGGCAACCCCATGTGTGCAGAGTAGACCAGTAACTCCATAAGGTTCTGAAGGATGTGGCCTTTCAGAAGCAGATCTCTGAGCCTTACTTCTGAAGTGACTTGGGGTGGGTTTGAACCACCAGCCCTTCGGTTAGCACTTAACCATTTGTGACACCGAGGGACTCCTGAGAAAACCTATATGAAAAGGAAAAAGAAGGCTTACAGCTGTTCAAGGGTGTCATTAACCTTGATCTGTTCCATCTATTTAGGGACTCTGAAAAGATGACAGTCTCTGGATTCAATTCACGCTCTCCCAACAGCCCATCCCTTTGTTCACCAACTTTGTACTCTGGAAAGCTATCATATCCATGTCATAGCTCAGTGGTAACTGAGGGCCTGGCTTTCAGGCCAAGGGGATGTCCAAAGGCATCAACAATATCTCAGGTAATGAGGCAAAAGCATCTGACCAAAGTTATCTGGAGAATCATCTTGTGAAATATTTTAACTATTAAAGTTGTATTTGGAGACAGTGGAGAAAAAAATGTTTATTAAAAAAAATATGGTGTCACAATGTGTGCTATGTAATATTCAAATGTAAAGTGTTATCCATCACAATCACTGGAATAGGAAAAGTACACATGCCAAAGTACCACTCAGGGATAGGAAGTCCCTGAGAAGAGGACAAGCATGCACCCCATGTAAGGCAAGATGAGGCCACCATCTGTGTGCTATTTGATATTTTCTAATTAATTTCCACTGCTGAGAACTTCAGATCTTTTCATTATTAGTATATTTTACTGAGCTTGTGCCTTCAGGCTTTTCAAGTAAAGGGCACAATTTATAAAAATTTAAACTTTAAATCATCATGCATTAAAAGTTTTTCATTACCATGAATATGTGTAAAAGTGGGGTGCTGAAGTTACCACATAAATCTCCCAAACTGGAATCAGCTAAAGGGGAAATGTATCTTTGAGAAGAAAGGCCCTAGGCCAACAACTCAGATCAAAGAGTACAAGGTCCACATAGGATCAGTCTGACTGCCTTCATGTCTATTCAGGCACACCCAATGGGTAGATTTATAATAACCCATTCCATTCATTCAACCCTCAACAATATTTCTTGAGTACCGACTATGTGTCAAGCACTAAACTAGATCCTGAACAATACAGACCCAATCCCTACTCTCATGGAACTCATAGTTCTACACCTTTAAGCAAATGACCGCCTAAGTAAATGTAGAAAGACAGGCATAATAAACTTCAAGAACAAGTAACTGGGGAAAACTTATCTAAACTAGGGGTTCAGTAAAGAATTGCTTGAGGAAGTGAGATTGATGTTTACCCTGGATGAATGTTATAGCTAGTTGGTTAAGGGATGACCTAGATGGTACAAACTGTCAAATGCTCAGCTGCTAACCAAAAGGCTGGAGGGATTAGATCACCCAGAGGTACCTCAGAAGAAAGGCCTGGAGATCTACTTTCAAAAAAATCAGCCATTAAAAACTCTATGGAGCATAGTTCTACTCTGACACTCATACAGTCACCCTAAGTTGTGATCAACTCAAAGGCAACTTTTTTTTTTTTTTTAATTTGGTGGAAGGATACATTATGGGAAAAGATGAAGCATTTGTTAAAAAGGGCAAAGAAGGAGCCCATGATGAAACCGAATGGAAAATTTTAAAAATATATTTTTTTTAAGTGAATGCAGAGAACTTGCAAGAAAAGTAGACAGGTGTGGGCTTAATAGAGGAACTAGAGTTTACACAAAAGTGAGAGGAGCTGGACAAGTAAAAGTCTGGAAAGATACAGTTAGAAGATCAGAGAAATGGTTACCAATGACTTCAGGTTGGAGCACTGGAGTGCAGATGGAAAAATAAGCTTGCATGGAAGCTGACAAAGCCCACCTAAATTACAGAGTGGAGTTCCCAGAAAAGTCTGTGAAGTTGCTGCATGTGTGGCAAAGCCCGTGGGTCCAAACCTCATGGCTGCATGAGGATAAGCGTTCCCCCTCACTTCTACCTTTCAAACTTGCATCAGCTATGCTCATCATCAATTTCTCCCCCAGGATCATGAAGGGAAGGTGATTCTGGGAAGCTTTGCTCCCATCCTTAGGTAGGAGTGGCGATGGTGCTAGGAACAGCAAAGCAGGCACAGACCTCTTAGGGCTTGTTGTCCACCTCATAATTTGAATTTTAATCCCCAAAGCAACGGGACACCATAGTACGGAACAGCACGAATAGATGTTCATTTCCATCATTCTACTCTGGCTGTGTGGAAGGCAGCTGTGGAGAAGCAGGAATGTAGGCTAGGAGGCTGTTATACACAAGAGATAATAATTTGGACTAGAGTCAAGAATGAGGGAAGCAAAAAGATTAGGATGTAAGATAGATGGGCCTTTGTTATGAATTGCATATAGGTGGTGAAGATAAGAGAGGCAGCGATAGAACTGCCACACGGATTCAGTGCTGGGGCAATTCTTCCACAGTCTAAATTCAGGCAGATTGAAGGACCTTCAGGCCAACTCATCTCCCTCCCTCCCAATGTTGTTTGCCGTCTTTATTCACCATCACATTGATTAGGTGAATGTATACTGATTAGGTGCATGCATGCATGCTCTTTTCAAGAATTGGTTTCAATACACATAATTTCCACAACTTTGCATGAAAATGTCACTGTAATGGTACGAATTCAGGAAGCATACATGAACATTTTCTTTTACTGCACACAGGGAGCAGAGAGAGCAGCACATTAGATAAGAACCAGGACAAGCAAAGTCCAGCGTTCAGTGAAGACAGGTACCTCCCTTCTGACGAGTAGGCAGAGGATCAAGTTTAGAGATGGGTAAGAGTGGAGCTTAAAGGGGATTTGAAGGTGATGAGAAGAAACTCTATGTGGACAGAGAAAGCACCACTGCAGGCGGCGGAGCCAATGCTCCTTACCATTTCCCTTTATCTGCCTCGGAAGCTCCGTGGATAGGCAGGAGCTGGCTCACTGCCAGAGAAATGCTAAGTTAATCATGTGTTTGTACTTGATATCATTTGTTAGAAAAATGCCAACTTTTTACCATTCAGCAATGTAGTTGTTGTAAATGAGAAACTCTGATGATACAGATAAGCCATGTTCTAAATAAATTTGATGGTAAGCTTTCAAGTTTTTAAAACTTGATCAAATTAGCAGGAAGATGATTTCTTCCTCAAACCTTGAAGATTTTTTAGAGTTGTGAATCGTGTGTGAGACGATAAGACCTACTGGTAAAATGTGATGTTGTAACCTAGTATAACCTAGTATAGTTATGGGGAATGATGACCTAGGTTTGGCTTTACACAGTAAACCAAGAAAGAATGCAGAAATGTTTTGCTGAGTTTGAGAGGAAAGTCAAAGAATCAACAGAAAGAAGAAAAATATGTAGACCCTGTTGACCTAAGAAGAAAAGAAGATTAAAATCTTGGCACCTGACACCCAATAGAAAGGATACTGTCATGTGGCTTGTGTGTTGCTGTGGTAGCTTGGGTTCTGCTGTGATGCTGGAAGCTATGCCACTGGTATTTCAAATATCAGCATGGTGGACAGGTTTCAGGGGCGCTTCCAGACTAAGACAGTCTAGGAAGAAAGACCTAGTGATCTACTTCTGATAATCAGCCAATGAAAACCTTACAGATCACAACAGAACACTGCTCAGTTTGCTTGCTTTGGTTATGTCATCAGGAGGGATTAATCACTACAGGAGGACATCATGTTAGGTGAAGCAGAGGGACAACAAAAGCCCGGGAGACCCTCGGTGATATGGTTTGGCACAATAGCTGCAACGATGAGCTCAAATATGCTAGGGATTTTGAGGATGGCACAGGACCAGGCAATGTTTCATTCTGCTGTACATAAGACACTATGAGTGGGAGGCAACTTATTGGCAGCTAACAACAGTAAAAGTTTAAAAAAGTCACAAAAAGTAAAGTTCTATTAGTTCTATTTTAAAACTTTCTCCAGACAATATTGTATGAGTTCAGTGATGTACTGTGAGGTCCGCTAGCTCTAGAACTGGCAAAAAATCTTAAACATTTTTCCCAAAATACTTCAGATCCCTCCACTGATGAATTTTCCACTGGAGGAATTAATTTTTAATTTTATAACAAGCTCCAATCAGAAATAGCATCCACTTTTTAAGAAATATGTTTCATAAAACTTCATTATAAGACATATCATTGTGTTTTATAAATATTTTATAAGTACATCATAGATACATGTTTACAGTCATGAAAGTTCCGAATAGTATAAAATACCTCTGAACTATAAAACCATTATTTCAACTTTAAAATAAAAATATGATATGCAGTTACAAAAATTAAATCTTCATCTCCCTCATTCAGAAATGCAATGCGTCTCTCCTTTATAGTTCCTTAATATACAGTTGTCAACCAATGAAGTGTGAAGCTTTCAATCAAATTACTTTCGAATATAAAATAACAGTGTACTTTGAAAAGTTAATTTTATTTCTTTTACTGGAATCAAATTTTCAAAAACTGTGATGTGTTATTCAAACTCAGAAGGGCTAACACTGCAGGCTTCAGACAAAGATTAGTGGCAGCCTCTAAAATAGCAATTTTCGGTTCATGAATGACACAAAGCCATTTTAGATGGACCTGTTTGCATCCTGAGTAGGATCCTGATGATTTCTATAATGTTGAATGGTAATGTATTAATGTGCCCTGGTGGCCTGAGATTATTAACACCCATATACCTCTTAACAATACCCCAGGTCACATTCCTGCTGCATTTCTAATGCTGTGATATACTAAAAATAACCTAATGGTAACAGCCTCATAAGTTTTGGCAAGGATTAAATGAGATAATGCCTGTAAAGCACTTAACACAGTATCTGTCATAAAGCTAATGCTCAATAAACAATTGCTATTATTATAGTTTAACCTTTCTGCCAACCAGAGGAATTCCATTAGATGGACCATGAGTACAATTTTTCTACCGGAGGTTGAGGTGATCTCAGTAATTTGTGTTCTGTCATCTTTATCCAACCACAATAAAAGAGAACAACCCAAATCAGCTCATTATCCTTTGTAGGTAAATTTCAGGGAAGTATAAATCACACATATGTCTCAAATCTGAAAGAATCTAGTAAACATCAAATAAATACTTTAAAGTCCACAATAATTTGGGCTCTCTGTTTAAGTTGGGCACAGAATCAAAAGATGGAGTTTCTATTCTTAACTCACAAAGTAACTCACACAAGACCATAAGGCTCATCAGCAGACTTTTTGATGGAGATGTATCTCACTCTGTAAAGCAGAGTTGTTAATAATATTACCTCAAGGACAAACTATAAGGGCTATGAGGCCGGGAGTGCAGATGACTGTGGTTCTCCTCCTGGCCACTTGCCTTTTTCTTCATTTCTGTACTTTAGTAGGCCCCAGCAGTCACCCTAATTATTGTTTATTTTAAAGTGGTCAAAAAAAAAAAGCAATCTTTTTGGGCCCAAGTAGCAAAACATCCAAAACAAAATGGTTTAACTGGTAAAGGTACTGCATTTTTAATGTAACAGACGAATCCAGAATTAGAGCAGCTTCACTCCTGCTTTAATCAGAGCTACAGCTCAGTTTTTGCACAAATGCAGTATCTCTCTACCTTCATGAGTCAGCCTTGTCCTCAGGCTGACTTCCCACATCATGGAAAATGGCATCATTAATTCCAGGTGTTACAGCCACACATGACTTTTTCCAGGAAAAAGGACTTCTCTTCCTGTAGCCATCAATTATGAGTCCTGAGGTTCACTCTGGACCTCTTTTGTCCTGTGCCCATGCTGGAAACCAGTCCTAACAGTAGAGAGATGGAGGCATTGACTTAGGGCTGGGGTGGGAGGGTTGGTAGATTTACTGCTACCCACAACATGGATGCTACACAATGAAGAAGGGATAAATGTTGAGACAACCAAAAGCTGTACCCGACTGATAGATTTCACCACAGAGGCTAGAAAGTAGCTCCCTAAGACTTAGAGATCCTTTTGTGATCCAGTCTGTTGCATTCACCATGTCTGAGATCTACTCAAGTCCCTGAATGCCAAAGAACAATCTGAAAGTTATATTTCTTTCTCTGCTAAAAACTGGCATCCCTCAACAGCTCATTGTCCTGGGACCAAGCTTATGTATGACCTCCTTTTCGCATGAGATGAACATTTTTTTTTCTTTTCCATAAAATTCCTTTGTCTCTCATACAAATAGACCCTTGAGGAATTCTACCCAGAGTGCTGGGTATATAGCTTAAATTGATGTCTAGGACCTCTGTTGCACATTTATACTAAAACCTTATATATAAATGAAGAATTTTATAAGAACTAATTGGGATTCAAAGTCCCTGAAGAGAAGTCAATGAGTGAGAAATAAAAGGTAAACAGAAATTACATGGATTTTTCTTTGGAGGAATTTCAGTACACAGGGCCATGTGCATCCATTTTTTTAAAAGTCTTTTATAGGAAATGCTTATAAGGGTGTCATATTGTACTTTTTTTGAGACTCATTTTTTAAATTGTAAGAAAGATTGCAAAGTCCTGCAATTCTCTTAAGAGTTTTCAAAAATGATTTATATAACTTGAATGAAATATTTTAACATGTTTAAATCATTTCAAAAGAATTGTTTTCCTTTGCAGAGTTTAATTCAAAAGGTAATGAGTGTACTTCTTTCTCATGTATTTAAGGTATCAAAAACACTATCTCACTACTCACCTTCAAAAGCATAAATGCAAATCTCCTATCAAAAGGACCAACAGACACCAAAATACAGCTTATGGGGAATTGAGGGGAAATATTTGTATGTATATATGTGTGTGTGTGCATGTGCGTGTGTATTCAGACTATCTCAGGCCACCCAAGTATCTGTGTATATGTACATTTGTGTGTTTAGAAAATTTTTCTAAATAGGTTTTGTTAAAGTGATCGACTATTAACTGAAATGTCGGTGGTTCAAAACTACCAGCAGCTCTACAGGAGAAAGATGTGGCAGTCTGCTTCTGCACAGATTTATAGCCTCAGAAACCGTATGAGGTCAATATAAGTGGGAATCAACGGTATACAGGCTTTGTAAACTTGGGCTCTCTGGTGAAAGCTATGGGAAGTTCCTTATAAAAATAAGATTACAAAGAATATCAAGTATATTAAAACACAGCTGTCAAAATAATAAATTTGTGATGTGGTAATACATGTGCTTCTTTATTAATGTGTTCAATAATAAGATATAGAGGAAGGTCTACTAACTAGTGTAATTTTGAAGTAATTATGACCATGAATGATGTTTCAAGGTGTCTGAAAAACTGTAATGTCATATGAAAACATAGGTGAGATTGGTAGCCAAGTCACAGGTACTGCTGATACTACAATGTTTGTTGCCCTGACTTAGGTCACACAGCTGAGATTCAAACCCAGTCAGTCTGGCTCCAGAGTCCGTTCTCTTAACCACATTGCTATTCTGCCTAAAACAGACATGAGACAATTTAGCTCAACTCCTTCATTTTGCCAGTAAGATGACTGAGGTTCAGAGAGCAGGACTGACATGTACCAGCAACTACAGTTAAGAAGTGTTTTGTTTTGATTTTGTGACCCTGAAACTATGATCATTGCTTAATGACACATCATCATTATTGGTGCAGGCATGGTCCTCTTCTTCATTAACTAAATAACTTAAATAAAATACACTCCCCACCCAGCCCAAGGACTATAGAGATGTTGACAACTTATATCTACCTTTCCTATCCAGTCCTTTTCCTCTCCACCAGAGGTGGCCTGAATCCTGAATTTTATGTTTATCATTCTTTTACACACACACGCACAATGTACATTATTTTTATCATGATGTAGGCATGTATAAAAAATGTTTAGTTTTAGTAGTTTATGAGCTTTATCATACAATAGGTAATCTTCTGGAACATAGTTTTCACACTCAACACCACATGGCTAGGATTCATCCATACTGTTGAGTATGCCAATACTTCAATCAATGGTTTAAGAAAAACACAAAGTTCAGCTTTATGCTGTTATTTTTGCCCTTATTAACTACAGTAGAGCCAGTCCCTGACTCATGGGTACACCATGCATAATGAGATTGGACTGTTGCAATCCACAGAGTTTTCATGGGCTGATTTTTCAGAAGGAGATCATCAGGCCTTTCTCCCATGCTGTTTATAAGAAACAGGAAATAGATTTGGACCCCAACCCCCTAAACAAAAGACCCACACTTGCTCCACTACCCTAAAACTGCTACCTTTTTTCCATCCATGCATTCTTCACTTGTCTGGGCAGCATATTTATTCAGAGGGAGTTTTTCCTAGGAACTCTGAATCAACAGTACCCAGTAAACCCAGTGCCATTGAGTCGATTCCAACAGTAAGGTACTACCAACTATACCTTGGGTAAGACTGGCTTGTTATCTCAAACATGTGAATAAATTGGGAGTGAGCATCTCTGGCCTGATGGAGAGAAAAAAGAAAAGACAACTCACAAGGTATGCACAGGCCTAGGGTATGGGCCCACCTGGGAGGAAATAGTAGCACAAGGTCACAACTGATTGAGCAGTGGGAGATGGGAGTTGAGAAAGACCCTCATATTGCTTTACTTGGGCTAAGACCAAAAGCCAAGCATGGCTGAGACCTTTGGGAGGAGGATTCAATGCCATGTTGCTATGGCGATTCTTCCACCAGCACAGAGGCTTCCTCTGCTCTAGCAGAGACCAACCAGCTTTAAAAGATAGGAGGTGGTAGTAGGGGATAGGTGAGGGGAAGATAGGGCTAAAGAAGCCAAGGCCAGAAGAATTCTGCCGTAAAATTATGAGATGAATATCCCCTTCCACTATGTAGATGTGTGTGTGTGCAGGCGCACATGCCCATGATGGGAAGTGAGGGCTGAAGAATGGATATTCTCTGCTCTGCCCATCATGGGAATACAGCTAACTAACTCATTGCAAATGTCACCCTCTTCCCAAATGATGATAACTCAGGTACCTAACTCCATGTTACAAAATTTCTCTTTTACTGGACTGCAAACAGATCTTATATGAGTATTCTCCTCCACAACAAACACACACCCACAGTCACACACACACACACATACACACACACACAAATACACCCTTCTGCCATCTTTTCTAAACAAACAACAGATTGCTTTTCTGCTGTTCAGAATACCATGCCAGGAAAACAAGAAGGGGGAAAAAAAAACTTCTTCATCAAGATTCAAACCAAATGTATGTGCCCACCAAGTGATACACTGCACAATCATAAGCAGTTCATAAATGTTCATCTAAGCCCATGCCTGCAAAGATTCAGGGAAACTGTTCCCCAGCCGTACTCTCTGGGGAAGGGCCATATGTAAAAGTGAGTCATATTTGCCATCTGCACAATGCATTCCAGAATGCTCAGCAAGCATTCTCTTTGAGGTCACTCCTATGGCCCCCATTTTATGGATGGATAACCAGAAAGAAGAAGAGAGATGCTGTGATTCCTTTTGCCACTGCTTCTCTCAGGGTCCAAAGAAATACATAATCTCCTTTTTTATTCATTGAAATGATATAAAAATGTAACAACTTTTGCCAGATCACAGGGGTACAGTTCACAACATGATCATTTTTCAGGAAACATGACATCTACCATGACTGCCACCAAGTATAAAATGAAGAACTTCTTTCTTCTTTTTGTTGGGAACTCAATTTGAAACTTACATGGCACTATACCAACCAAAATCAACTCTGGGTAAACCACTCACAAGAACTAAGCCCCTGCTGTTTTGTAGCATCTTTGTGATATTACTTTAACGGTGAAGTGAAATTAAGACGCTTAATACCATAAATTTCTTTTCTAAAATGAACGTTTACAGCTATAGCAATATATACATATTCAGCAAGATTCTTTAATTACATTACTAGAGTAAGTCATTACTCTCTGTATGGCCCTGGACAAGTTATTTAATCTTCCTAAGCCTCATTTTTCTCATCTGTAAAATAGGGATAAAAATAGTATCAACCTCTTTGAGTGATTCTGATGATTCAATGAGTTATTGTGCATGTGAAGAACATGGTACAGTGCCTAGGACCCAGTAAGAGCTGAAGAAATATTAGGAAATCCCAGGCTATGCCAAGTTTAAATTACTTACTTGAACTGACCAAAGATTATCCTTCCCAATGGAAGTATAAAGAGATCCCTGCTTTGCAAATTGTTCATCTCGGAGCAGGCATTAGCGAAATACTGATCACAGACAAATACATCTACAAATTATTGCTGAGCACCCATTATTTATAATTTACACGAAAAGAGGGCTGCTGTATAACTTCTAAAATGATGACAGTACCTTCGGCCCCAAGGTGAACTCTGCTGCAGTACTTGGTGAGCTGCAATGGAGAAACCATATGCAGGGAGGAACGGAGGTTGTTCCAGGGCATAGATTCCACCTTTATGGCATGGATGTGGGCAGCTGGGCAACCCCAGCTGCATCAGCCTGGCAGCAGCAAAGACTGGAGCAGCTCCTTTGAATAAAGGGTTCCAGTTGATTGCACACCTAAGTGGCAGGGTCATGAAGGGCCTTAGGTTCTGGGAGGCTGGGCTATAACCACAGTTTGAGAAGAGCCTTTACTCCAAGGACATACAAAGAAAAGGGCTCACCTCCACCAGGATCTTGGGCCACAGACACATATGCTAGGAAGGAAGACCCCCCCCTTCCCCAAACAGTCACCTTTAAGTAACAGAGAATGGCCGGTTATTACGGAGAGTTTCATAACTCAGTGGATATATTAGTAAGTCTCCTAATGTAACATGATTTCTTCTTGTAGCCATCCTAAGAGACAAATTGCTATTCATCTCAATTAGCAATTTAGGAACATGAGGCAGTTAAATTAGTTTGTGTCCAATACTATCATGGAATCCTAGACTTGTAAGAATCAGAAGAGAATGTAGACATCACTTCACCCACTGTCTCCATTATACAAAGAAAATGCCGTCAAGGGAGATTTGTTGACTGGTCGAAGCCCTCACAACTTTCCCTAATACAGGATAATGCAAGAACTTGGTGCTGTTCCCAAAACTCACTAAGATTAATAATTCAGGTGAAAACCTATCTGCCTCTCCTCATTTCCCAGGGCCATGACTCAAATATTCTATCAGTTTAAACACAAAGAACATTCTATCAACCCCCATAGTTCTAGGAAGTCACAGAGGTCTTTCCAACTGCTCCTGAGATTGAGCAGCCTCTTCGTCTCTGTAAATTCCCTCCCCCCGCCACTGCTTGCCTACACACATACAACCAATCAAGGACTGCCGAAGATACTTAGATTCCAATCATAAAGTCTCCCCACCCTCCTTCCAAAAATCTCAAGCTAAGAGAAAGCTCACCAGTCAGAGGCTCCCTCAAGACTTGCCCTTTCTACTCTGTAAAACTCACCCGTCTTTCAAACCTTCTAATTTTTACAAAAGCGTAAATTATGGTCAATGGTTCCCTTGCTTCAGCAAGAGTATGAATAAACAGCCTTCACTAATTTGTTCTCTTAGTTTTATTTTTGCACAGGAGAATTTGAATTGGAAGGTGTTACTAAAAGGCTCTGCTCATTGAATAATACTTTCAAAATACAGACTTTAGAATCCAGTGACTCCAGAACATCTTAACAGTTATTTCTACATGAGGTACCTGCACAAAGTATCACCTTTCTCATGCAAACTTCTAGCCAAATTATTTAGTAACTATAAAAATCATGTCTTGATTTTATCAATTGCCCAAATAACAGAGAATTTTTGTAGACTCTTATTTAATTATTATTTTAGTCCTGCAAACCCACTACCCAACAGAAATGCAGGGTGGCCTTTATTCTTATTGCTTCCTTTCCCTTGCTTCTCATCTCCACCCAGAGAAGTTTTTCTAAGCACAGATTTAAGGATATACCTTCCTCAAGTCCTTCTCAGATCCCCCAAACAAGGCTAACCTAACCCCACTCTGCTCTCAAAACACTTTTTTATTTTTCTATTATAACATTTAACATGGGCTGACTTTGTATGAACAGTTACTATGTCTATGATTCTCTTATGTCTCCTTTAGCCCCTATACAAGGGCTAAAGCGTCTTAAAGATTGGATGATATAGACCAGAATTATGTTGCATCAGTTCTTTCCAATAAACTTCATGAATAAACATATCTTCGGTACTTTTTCAATGCAGGGTACTTTCCTAGGTATTTTAGTTAGGATGAGATAGGTTATAGTCCTGTTTTTAAAAAATCCCTACGGTGTGGTACAACTCATGTATATTTCTTACACCACACAGGCAAAATGGATCAGTATGGATCTCTGCACCATCAGTGACTCAGGTACACAGGATGACTGAGAACTTGACATGTGTAATGTGGTTGATGGTTGTGACCACGCATGAGCTTTGCACTAGCTCTGCCCAAATATGACATGTGTCACTTTAACTTGGTAGGATTGCTTACCAATCCTACACTGTGATAACATGACCCTTAACCAAGGGGCTCCATCAAGGTAGGGTTCTCCCTCACTGTGGTTATCAATAAACTTGGCTTAACTGAAGTAAGTACAAACTTGGCTTTGTCTTATCAACGGGCTTACTTGGAGATATTTTGGGGAGCCAGCATTTAACAACTGCCACCTTTCCAGTCTCCATTGTCTGTTTATTCACCACCTGTAACCTGATCTCTAAAGTGATATATTTTTGGCTCATCAACACTCTGTTTCTGGTCTCAATTTCTGTATTAGTCAATATTTCACTGTGGTAACAAATTACCCTAAAATCTCAATATCTTAATAAAACAAAAGTGTAATTCTTGCTCACATGACATGTTCAATGTGGGTCAAAATGGAGCTGCACACCATATAGCTACTCAGGAATACAGACTGATGGAGGCAGCACATTAACCTCCAAAACAGGAGAAACCGCAGGATCGTTCCTGGGTTTTTCATGCCTTAGCTTTTGGCCGTTGTTGTTAGTTGCCACTGAGGCAGCTCTGACTCATGGCGACCTTATGTATAACAGAATGAAGCACTGCCCATCTTCCCAGTCACTGGTATGTGTGAGTCCACTGTTGTGGCTATTG
This sequence comes from Loxodonta africana, assembly GCF_030014295.1. Taxonomy (NCBI): domain Eukaryota; kingdom Metazoa; phylum Chordata; class Mammalia; order Proboscidea; family Elephantidae; genus Loxodonta; species Loxodonta africana. Next base: position 55,398,776 of record NC_087355.1, on the reverse strand, counting down.
TGTCATTCCATCTCATTGGAAGTTTTCCTTATTTTCGCTAAACCTCTACTTTACTAACCATGATGTTCTTTTCTAGCGATTGGTTGTTTCTGACGAAATATCCAAAGTAAGTGAGCTGAAGTCTCTCCATCCTTGCTTCTAAGGATCGTTACAGTTCTATTTCTTCTAAGACTTATTTGTTCTTCCGGCAGTTCAAGGTATATTCAATGGTCTTGGCCAACACCACAGTTCAAATGCATCAATTCTTCTGTCGTCCTTTCTCATTGTCCAGTTCTCGCATGCATATGAAATGATTGTAAAGACCACGGCTTGGGTCAGGTACACAGAGAATTATCCACATAGCTCAACCAACTTGATGGCGTCAGGAAATCTGATAAGAAATATTGTCTCTGACAAGCTGAGATTTTGTAAGAAAAATAAAGAGATGGCCAGCAAGGGACATAAAGTCCGGTGAAGAAAAAACACTATAATAGCACAAGACACATGATAAATGCCTTTCTGAAGTCACTTCAGTCTGGTGCTGCCTCAAAACCAAACCACGATTATTCGTAGAATACTATTGACAGATAGGCTGGATCTAGACCCCCAGGTTTTGCTCCAATCCAGGGAAGAAAGAGTCTAAGTCATGTAGGCATGCTCTGAACCTCTCCTCTTTTACCCACCATGATGTTCCCTTGATCAGATTTGAACTTGGAAGGGAAGAGAAGCCAAGATTTTGGAGATTAAAAATGATCTGCTGACCTGGGAGACCTCTGAAAGTTCACTAAATTAGTTCAAGATAATAGTACAACCACGTTTAGCCTTGCTCAGGATGAATATGAATAAAATGACTAGGAAAGCCCTAAAATCATCCCAGACACTGATAGATATGAGTACAGCCTCCGCTCCACACCAGAAACTCTGTTGAATACGAACATCACTATCAACCCAATAGATGACTGAGTGGCACAAGCAGTTTGTTATTGGCTACTAACCTACAGTTTGGCAGTTCAAACCCACTGAGTGCTGCCTGGCGACCTGCTTGCTTAAAGATTACAGCCAAGAAAACCCTACGGAGCAGTTCTACCCTGTAACACATGGTGTTGCTGTGAGTCAGAACTGACTCCACAGCAAAGGGTATCATCCTGGGGTGGAGGATGGGAGACTCTCTTTATTTGTCTGCTGGATAATCTGGCTCCTCCATTGGATTCAGTGTTCCAGAGTCCTATCCCAGTGCTTTAGAGCTTAGCCATGGGTCTAATCAAGTGCACATACATTCGTACTTCTGTTCTCATTCATTCAGATGGCGAGATGCTTGTTGGAATTACCGTGATCCTAAGGCTCTGGATGTCAAAGGCCCGATAAACTGAGATAAACCACCGAAAATCAGGATGAGTGACAGCCTTTCTGCAGGAAGCCTCTTCTGAGCAATGGTGATGCCACGTTGGCCCCTTAAGATTCTCTCCATAACACTCTATCTACTCACAAGTCTATTCCAAATCTAAGAATAGCTGTAAGCGAAATAAAACAAATACCCAGAATCTAAATGCTTTTCTCTCTGCCAGGAGGACAAACTACAGAGTGGCAGGTGCTCAGAAAACCCAAGGCAGCCCTCTCCAGACCAGGCCAGCCATGGAAAATAAAAATCATGTTTGCATTTTTTAAAAATAAACATTTAAAGTGTATGCTTCCCTCTGCTTACTTCGTATTTCCTTTTGTCTTCCATCTCCCTGAAGGTGAGCCATGCTGGCAGTTCTGGCAATTATTTCAACCACCTGAAAAGACACCAACTTTGTGGAATCAGCCTGTCATGCTGTACATATCTATTCAGTATGGTATGAAATCCCTTTTTATTAAACTGTACAAATGAAATCAGATAGAGGAACAAGTGCTTATGCCTCATGTAGGGAGCAACTGAGGGAGCCCCACAGAGAAGCAAATTCAGATTGCATCAAGACAGAACAAACCTGGGTGGGGGGAAAAGAAAGTGAGGAGTTTTTCAGGGAAGGGGGCCTGGAATCCTGGCTGCTTTGTAGCTGAGGCTGTGACTATCAGCCTCAGAGTAGGGGGATTCGGTAGGAGGAATGGTACCCAGTGTCTGAGCTGATGACAGTTGAGAACGGGGTGCCCAAAGAATGGATTCAACAGGAAGACTTTTTAGAAGCTCTGCTTGCACTGGTTAAGAGGCCCCTGAAAGAAAACAGTCTTTACCAGCACAGAGAAGTAACACTCAGCAGTAAATTTCTGAGACAGTGCTGTGGTGAGACAGAAAGAAAGCCTAATTCAGGTCTTAAAATAATACAATATTAGAATGAGATTATTTATCACATCTGTTAATTTTATAAATAAGGAAACTGAGGCTTACTAAGATGGCATGATTTGCCCAAAGCCACAGAGTTCCTCAAGACATTGTTTTGCAAATAGATTTCAGGTGAATTCCCATAAACTTACATTTTAAAACGAAAGTAGAAAGCCCATAAAACCAAATCCACTGCAGTCAAGTTGATTCTGACTCATGGCAAGTCCAGGTATTGCAGAGTAGAACTGTGCTCCCTAGGGCTTTCCAGGCTGTGACCTTGCTGAAGCACATCACCAGGCCTTTCTTCCTAGGTGTCTCCAGGTAGGTGAGTCCAAACCACTAACCTTTCGGTTGGTAGTTTGTGCCACCCAGGGACTCCTGGAAAGTACATAACATAGGCAATTATCATAATTTGGGTTACCCCAGGTGCATACCTAAGACAAGGATTTGCTTGCAAATAGTTTATTTGGGAGATGCAGGAAACATCTATAGAAGCTGGGAAAGTAACACAGGGATGGACTTGATACCAATAAAACAGTAGGACAATAAAGGGTGTATATTAATCATGTTTCACCTCTAAGCAATTGGAGTTAATCCTGCTGGGGAAGTCTGGGTTGGAGTAGAACTCTTCTTTCTAAGTTCTTCCATATGTAGAATGAGGAAGCTGGGGTATCTATCCCATAACCCCCATTCCTCACTGATCGAGGGCTGTTCCTAAAAGGAGACAATTCCCTAGCCCTTCCAGCTTGCTCTGCAAGTGGGCCAGGCAGACTTCCTCTGCTTCATAGAAAGTCCTGGCAAATGGAAATTAGCATGAGGGCACAGAAATAAAAAAGCCCAAATGATATGGACAAGGAATCAACAATGTCTGCCACAGCAATTAGAAGTGATTGTTTGGATTATTCAGTACATATTTGGCTACACTTCTGCTCATCACTATTCCACAGATAATTAAGAGGTGGAGACACCCATTTATCTCTTGTTTACTATGCCACTCAATTCCTTATGGACATAAGGGTGGCATACACTAAAACACTGCTCAGTAACCGAGTTTTTCTTCGATGCAGTTTTTCAAACTCTGTACCATAAATGCTACGTCATTGGCTTGACATACACACAATGTATTTTATAGCCAAATGCCCCCACTTACCAACATGAATCATCACGATGCACAGCACAGATAACACGGGTACATTGTTCATTTTGTTAGCTTCCAAACTAATACAAGTAGTCCCCAAATCTGTGAATATTACAGTGCTTTAAATTTAATGAACTGTGAGAGGACTGCATTAATATCTATAATTCAGGTCATGGAATTTGGAAATATGACCTGATCCCCACTGTCTCTGTTAATACATCAAAGGAATACATAGGCATACATCACATCAGCCTTACAAATAAACGAGTATATCTCACCAAATTGAAAAGGAAGTCGTATCTCAAATAAAACTGTAAGCATTCTACTGCAGCTGTCTGGATAATGATTTGGAAAGTTCATTTCTAAAATAGTTAAATTTAAAGTCATTTTAATGTACAAATCTCTGACAAGAACTAGAACTGCAACCTATCACCCCGGAAAAAAGATAAAATAAATGTAGATTTAAAAAGGACTTGAATTTCTTTAAAGCCCTCAGAAAATGTTGCCATTTAGTAATGACATTCCCTATTCAGTTGACCTCAGTTTGACACGCTGAGTTGCTGTGAACAGCTGTGGCCAGACACGTTAAGTTCTACGTCTTAACTCTTGCTTTTCTAATTTGTACAGAAATGCACAATAAAAGAATGCCAAAGCTATGGTAAGAGACAATAAACAAAGCAAAGGCATAAATAATTATAAAATCCACATCAACCAGTGTAAAGATGTTAGCACCATTTCTCCTAAAACTTTGATAACATTCCGCATGGAAATAGCTCACATTCAGAGATATGTCATGCCTCTTACCTGATTTCACGCTTTCAAAATACCTAGATTAGTACTACCTGAACTAATGTCTCTCAACATAAAATTTTTAAACAAAAGATTCTCATGATTTTTGGACTACCCACTGGATTGTAATAGATTTTGAAGGGAGATGTGAGGTGTAGGAGGAGATGCTGGTTTTTATTTCAATATAGACAAGAAAATTTAGAAAATCAGTGACTCTATGAATTAATTTTGACAAATGTGTTAGCTGCTCTTTATCACGTGATACACTTGTGACTCAGCCCCATATTAAGTGGAGAAGAGCAAAAGATTTTGGGATCATAGCGTTAAGTGATTCTTCACGGTCTCAACCCTGGCTGTACATTGGAATTATGTGAAGAACTTTCAAAGTACAATGCCCAGGACTCACCTAGCATCTGTGAGGTTAAACCAGGGATTGAGACAATTCTAATGTTCGGCCAGAGTTGAAAACTACCACTCATTTTAGGAAGAAAAGAACAATGCAGGTGTCTTTATAGACATCATTTATTAATTTCCTGAAGGTTGCAAAGGGGTAACCCACTTTGCTGCCAACCGAAAGGTTGGAGGTTCAAGTCTACCCAAGGCAGCTCAGAAGAAAGGCCTGGTGATCTACTTCTGAAAAATCAGCCACTGAAAACCCTCAGGAGTTCTGTAAATAAAGGAGTTATTATTGCTGTTAGCTGCCATGGAGTTGGCTCCAACTCACTGCATCTTTATGTACAACCGAACAAAACATTGCCTGACGATCCTGCATCATCTTCATGATCGCTGATACCTTTGGGTCCATGTTGTGGCTATGATGTGAATCCATCTCATCAAGGATTTCCCCCATTTTCATTGACCCAGTAGTTTACCAACCATGATGTCCTTTTCTAGCAACTGGTCTTTCCTGATGACATGTCCAAAGTAAGTGAAACGAAGTCTCACCATCCTCACTTCAAAGGAGTATTCTGGTGTTTGTTCTTCTGGCAGTCCATGGGATATGCAATATTCTTTGTCAATACCACAATTCTAGTATATCAATTCTTCTTCTGTCTTCTTTTTTCATTGTATAACTTTTGCATGCATATGACCTGACTGAAAAGACCATAGCTTGGGTCAGGTACACCTAAGTCATCAAAGTGACACCTTAGCTTTTTAAAACTTTAAAGAGGTCTTTTACAGCAGATCTGCTCAATGCAATACATCGTTTGATTTCCTGACTACTGCTTTCATGGACATTGATTTTTGCACCAAGTAGAATGACAACTTCAATTTTTTTCTCCATTTGTCATAATGTTGTTTATCAGTACTGTTGCGAGGATTTTTGTTTTCTGCGCAATCCATATTGACCTTCAACAGTTAGTAAGTGCTTCAAGTCATGTTCATTTTTGGCAAGCAATGTTGTGTCATGTACATATTGCAGTTTGTTAATGAGTCTTTCTCCAATCCTGATGCCACATTGTTTTTCATATAGTCCAGCTTCTCAGATTATTTGTTCAGCACATAGATTAATAAGGTGAAAGGATACAACTCTGCTACACACCTTGTCCCATTTTAAACCACACAGCATCTCCTTGTTCTCTTCAAACCAAAGAGAAGGAAAGAAGACTATATAATAACAATAATATAATAATAGTACAATAAAAGAATTTGTATAGAAGAGTAGATTCTGATAATACAGTGTGAATTACTATTAAATTCTATAAAAGATTGTATAAGTCTCTTGGGGGTAGTTTAAGAACACATTTGGATACTCAGCTGGAGGAAGCAACCATTTGACTTAAGGCATTGGAACAGAAGGCTGAACAATGGTACACTAAAGAAGGTACTTTTCTTATATTTATACTGGGATAGGATGGTTATCTTAGGCTGGGTTCTCTAGAGAAGCAAAACCAGTGATGCACATATGTGTGTGTGTGTGTATGTAGAGAGAGAGAGATTTATCTCAAGGAAATGGTTCACGCAGTTGTAGAGGCTAGAAAGTCTCAAGTCCATGAGGCTAGAGGCTTCTCCTGACTCACATAGTTGCAGATGCTGAAGAACCCAAGATCCACAGGTCAGAGAGGAGGCTGCTGGCTCACAGCCTGAGAAGGCTGACGAATCCAAGGTCAGCAGGTAAGATAGCACGTTGCTGGCTCAAGTCCCAAGAACCAGAGGTCCGATGTTGAGGCACCGAATGCAGGATTCAGAGCACAGCAAAAGCCAGTGAGCTCTGCCAGAAAGTCCACATATATTGGATGCAGGCTACACCCCCACAGAAACTCACTTTCAACTGATTGGCTACTCATAGTAGATCTCATCATGAAGGTGATTACATTATATCAGATCTCATCATGGAGGTTATTACATCATTACACAACTGCCAAACTATACCATAACTGCCAAACCACTGAGAATCACAGCCCAACCAAGCTGACATATAACCTTAACCATCAATAGTACTCTAGGAGAAGCTTGACCCAAATATGGGGGGCCTGGGTTCTAGTTCTAAAACTGGACAGAACCCTAAAGAGCCATAAAATGGACTTAAAAAGAACAAGGAAGGTTGTTCAAGGAGAAACAGGAGAATTTGGTAAAAGCTGAAAAAAGGAGAGAAGTGGTAAGAGAGTGGTTAACAGAATAACATTTGCAAAACTCAAAAAAGATGATGGTTAAAACAAGCCATATGAGTGAAATAAGTCAGACACAAAAGGACAAATACTGTATGATCTCACTTTTATGAAATATCCAGTCTAGGCAAATGCATAAAGAACAAAGTTTAATAGTGGCTACCAGGGGCAGGTTGGAGAGGGAAAGAAGGTGCTGATTAAAGTGCATTGTGAGTTTCTGTTAAGAGTGATGGGAAATTTGGAAACAGATAGTGATAGTTAGCATGGTTGTTGTTGTTAGGTGCCATCGAGTCAGTTCCGACTCATAGCGACCCTATGCACAACGGAACGAAACTCTGCCCGGTCCTGAGCCATCCTTACAATCGTTGTTATGCTAGAGCTCATCGTTGCAGCCACTGTGTCAATCCACCTCGTTGAGGTTCTTCCTCTTTTCCGCTGACCCTGTACTCTGACAAGCATGATGTCCTTCTCCAGGGACTGATCCCTCCTGACAACATGTCCAAAGTATGTAAGACATAGTCTCGCCATGCCTGCCTCTAAGGAGCACTCTGGTTGTACTTCTTCTAAGACAGATTTGTTCATTCTTTTGGCAGTCCGTGGTATATGCAGTATTCTTCACCAACACCACAATTCAAAGGCATCAATTCTTCTCCGGTCTTCCTTATTCATTGTCCAGCTTTCACATGAATATGATGCAACTGAAAATACCATGGCCTGGGTGAGGCGCACCTTAGTCTTCAAGGTGACATCTTTGCTCTTCAACACTTTAAAGAGGTCCTTTGCAGCAGATTTGCCCAATGCAATGTGTCTTTTGATTTCTTGACTACTGCTTCCATGGCTGTTGATTGTGGATCCAAGTAAAATGAAATCCTTGACAACTTCAATCTTCTCTCCATTTATTATGATGTTGCTCATTGGTCCAGTTGCAAGGATTTTTGTTTTCTTTATATTAAAAAAAAAAAAAATTTTTTTTTTTTTTTTGTATTGAGGTGCAATCCATACTGAAGGCTGTGGTCTTTGATCTTCATTAGTAAGTGCTTCAAGTCCTCTTCACTTTCAGCAAGCAAGGTTGTGTCATCTGCATAACGCAGGTTGTTAATGAGTCTTCCTCCAATCTTGATGCCCCATTCTTCTTCATACAGCCCAGCTTCTTGGATTATTTGCTCAGCATACAGACTGAATAGGTATGGTGAAAGAATACAACCCTGACGCACACCTCTCCTGACTTTAAACCAATCAGTATCCCCTTGTTCTGTCCAAACAACTGCCTCTTGATCTATGTAAAGGTTCCTCATGAGCACAATTAAGTGTTCTGGAATTCCCAGTCTTTGCAGCATTATCCATAATTTGTTATGATCCACACAGTCGAATGCCTTTGCATAGTCAATAAAGCACAGGTAAACATCCTTCTGGTATTCTCTGCTTTCAGCCAGGATCCATCTGACATCAGCAATGATATCCCTGGTTCCACGTCCTCTTCTGAAACTGGCCTGAATTTCTGGCAGTTCCCCGTCAATATACTGCTGCAGCTGTTTTTTAATGATCTTCAGCAAAATTTTGCTTGTGTGTGATATTAATGATATTGTTCTATAATTTCCACATTCGGTTGGATCACCTTTCTTGGGAATAGGCATAAATATGGATCTCTTCCAGTCAGTTGGCCAGGAAGCTGTCTTCCATACTTCTTGGCATAGATGAGTGAGCACCTCCAGTGCTGGTTAGTGTGGTACAACATGGTAAATGCAAATAATGAATTGTACACTTAAAAAGGATTGAAATGAGAAACATTTTGTTATATATATATATGTGTCATAATAAAAAAAAATCTAAACAAAAAGCAAGCCATGTGATTAGTAATTAAGAGATTATTACAGAACTTAATGAAAGTTGTTTCATTAAAGTAGGAGGAACACAAACCAGATTATAGTAAAGAGTCGAAATGGAAGAAGTAAAACATTAACTGTAAAATATTTTTTAAAGAACACTGATCATAAAGAAATGATAGGATTGCTTGCGAGTAAAATTGGTGAATTAAAAAATAAACAATAAGCTAATATTTGCCAAAGCAAAATATATTTACCCATTGCTATGACAATTAATCCTGAATGAATTATTCTGAGTTTTAACAAATTGGTTCAAACTTCACGTTATATTTTGGATTAAGTAAACCTCAGACATTTCCTATCATATTTTTCAGTGTTCCTATGTCATTTTTAATAATCACAGGACCTTAATATCTACTAGAGTTTTGTAAATGGGATCAAATAATCTCATCTCCCGTCCCAATTCTACAATGCGCCGCATTTATTAAGCATCAGTGATTTCATTTCAAAGTCTTTTGGTTTTGTCTTGTCCATGTAACCCTCCGGAATGTAACCCTTGCATTGTAACCCTTTTATCAGCCACACCCTTCTACAAATAATCTTTAGAGATATTCTTTTCATATGCCACCTGCCTTGCAGAAAAAAGTACCACTATTATAAAGTTATAGGAAAAAATTTAATTAACAGAGACAATTCATTACAGCCAAAAAGATTACATGCTCAGAAAAGCCCTATGCTTCTTATGCAAAAATTTTTGTTCAATTCACAGGCAGTAGAGAAGAAAGGGAATGAGGAAATAGGGTAGTCTCAGTCCCTACATTGCCTACATCTATCCATAAACTTTGTTTTGTTTTTTAATTCTTCCACAATTGTTGTTTTGCTCCCTAATCACTGCCTGTTCCATCTTTGCTTATCATGCATTCTTAGCAAGGCCACCTCAGGGGACCTGCAGAGGGAGCTGTGGCAGTCACCTATACTTCAGCTTAAAAGAGCTATATTCAATTTCAACAAGGCCAGAGGCTCATGACTTGGCCACCTCCCAGGAAACACACACCTCTAATTGACATTAGAATTCTACAATCAGAAATGATTATACCTTGCAGAGCCTCTTAATCACTCTCATGCCTGGGACAGGACAAGTAGGTTGCCTAACAGGAGGTACTTTCTAACACAGAGCTGAAACTTCCTCCCCATTGGGAACATAACTGGACAATTGATCTAGCACTTGGACTTAAAAAAAAAAAAAAACAGTTGCCTTCCAGTCAAATTTGACTCATGGTAACCTCATTTATGTGAGTCAACTTTTCTCCACAGAGTTTTCAATGGCTGATTTTTTAGCAGTTGATCACCAGGCCTATCTTCCTAGGTGCTTCTGAGTAGACTTAAATCTCCAAACTTTCGGTTAGCAGCAAAGTACAGTAATCATTTGCAACACCTAGGGATTCTAGCACCTGGACTTACATTCTCAAAACTTTAAGGTATCTCAGTCTTGGCGCCAAGAGGTACATAATGCCAAAAGACCAGCCCTAGAAAAGTAGTCAATTATATAAACATACCAGGAAGGCCTGAGTCTAAATACTGTGGTTATACTACAATGCCATACTGGCTGGCCAACTTGGCCCATGCAAATTATTTAAAAAGGCTGTTACAAAGATGTTGGTGAGCCCACCTATGGCAAGAAACGGTTCAGGCATCAAAAATAGGCCTGGCCCACCCAAGGGATTGCTGTTCCTGGAATATAAGTACATTATAATACTCCGTTTTCTTGAGCCGCCCTTTGAAATCTTCTGTTCAGCTCTTTTACTTGATCATTTCTTCCATTCACTTTAGCTGCTCTACATTCAAAAGCAAGTTTCAGAGTCTCTTCTGACATCCATTTTGGTTTTTTCTTCCCTGTCTTTTTAACAATCTTTTGCTTTCTTCATGTATGATGTCCTTGATGTCATCCTACAACTTCAGCCTCGGTCACTAATGTTCAATGCGTCAAATCTATTCTTGAGATGGTCTCTAAATTCAGGTGGGATATACTCAAGGTAGTATTTTGGCTCTCATGAATCCTATGTATTTCATCTGATGAGGTCCATGTTTATAGTCGCCATTTATGTTGTTGAAAAAAGGTGTTTGCAATGAAAAGTCATTGGTCTTGCAAAATTCTATATGCAATCACAGGTGTTGTTTCTATCACTAAGGTTATATTTTACAACTACCAATACTACTTCTTTGTTTCCAACTCTTGCATTCCAATCACCAGCAATTATCAATGCATCTTGATTGCATGTTTGATCAACTTCAGACTGCAGAAGTTGGTAAAAATCTTCAATTTCTTCATATTTGGCATTAGTGGTTGGTGCATAAATTTGAATAATAGTATTAACTGATCTTCCTTGTAGGCATATGGATATTATTCTATCACTGACAGTGTTGTACTTCAGGATAGATCTTGAAATGTTCTTTTTGATGATGAATGTGACGCCATTCCTCTCCAGTTTGTCATTCCTGGCAAAGTAGACTATATGATTATCTGATTCAAAATGGCCAATACCAGTCCATTTCAGCTCACTAATGCCTAAATGGAACTTTATGCATTCCATTTCATTTTTAACGATTTTCCAGTTTTCCTAGGTTCATACTTCGTACATTCCACGTTCCAATCATTAATGGATGTTTTCAGCTGTTTCTTCTCATTTTGGGTCATGCCATGTCAGCAAATGAAGGTCCAGAAAGCTTTACTCCATTCATGTCATTAAGGTTGACTTGACTTTGAGAAAGCAGCTCTTCCCCAGCCTATTTTGAGTGCCTTCCAACCTAACGGCTCATCTTCTGGTACTGTATCAGACAATGTTCCACTGCTATGGCCAATTTTTTCAGACGTAGACTGCCAGGTCCTTCTTCCTAGTCTGCTTAGTCTGGAAAACTCATTGCCATCAAGTCATTTCCAACTCATAGTGACCATATAGGATAGGGTAGAACTGCCCATAGAGTTTCCAAGAAGTGGCTGGTGTATTTGAACCACTGACCTTTTGGTTAGCAGCCATAGCTCTGAACCACTACGCCACCAAGGCTCCAGTCTGGAAGCTCCACTGAAATCTTTCCACCACGGGTGACCCTACGGGTATTTGAAATATTGGTGGCATAGCTTCCAGCATTACAGCAAGCCACCACTGTACGACAAACTGAAAGACAACTGGTGGATATATATGTATGTATGGGAGTGTATATACATATATATATACACACACACACACACACACACACACAATACATATACACACACACAATACATATACTATTGATGAGATAAAAAGTTTTAATAATTCACGCAAAGTATCCGTACATACCAAATGCCCAATAAATTAGTTTCATTATTTCTGCTCAAAAAACTCTTGCTATCAAAAAATCAAGACATAAACATTCTTTTACTGTTTGCATTTGGTTATTATTGCAAGATTTAATGTAGTTCAAGAAAACAGCAGGAAACAATCAGGTTCTCCTTCAACTAGAGCACTAAGCTCATTGTGTTAAAAAAAAAAAAAAAACCCTAAAGAATAAAGAATCTTACACCTGGGGACAATTCTTTCAAAGTTTTTACCAATTTGCATTTATTGCAGGGAAGTTGAATAACCTCCTCCATACCTTACTCCAGCCCCTGTCCCTTCCTCTGAAATGTTATAATTTTTTTAAATGCCTTAGAGACATCCTATTAGGTTAGTAATTTAGAGCCAAAAATGTGTAACTGTTCCATTTTATTTGTTTTCCACTAGTTTGATAAAGGGTCTAATATCACTTGACTTCTCCCTAAAGTATTCAGTCTTAGATTTCTTTCCTTACCTAGAAAATGACAAATACAGTAATTCTTCCTCTACTGTGCGTAAATTCCAAATGCTACCTTAGCAGAATTATGAAATAAAAAATGAATGCTTTTTTTAAAGCATTTATGGAGACTGGGGAATAAATGATAGAATTTTCTTATATTTCTTGTGTATGCAGATAACAGATACATTTAATGCAAGAAGGAAATAGAATTTTAATAGAATTTTTAACTAAAGATCTTGAAACAAAACTAGGCATACATTTTAATTGAATTTCTGGCTCAAATTACAGCAAACCATTATAAATCATTAGGAATCAGTTTTAAAACTGCTTTCACTTTTCCCCGTATTACAAACACAGAGGTAAGCTTTTACAGCTTCAGATAAGTGTTAATAAATTACCCGAATTTCAAAATTAATGGCTGCCCGGCTGCTTTGGGGAGATATCATTGTGTTTCATGAATATTTTGATTTTGTGATTAGATCAAAATGCACTGAATTCCTAAACAGTCATAACCAAGGTCTGCTGATCATAAACTGTTCTTTTTTAATAAATTATATTCCTCACAAATCTGCTGATATGGAATAATTAGAAATTGGTTGCCTGCATTTACTGTAATATTTGCATGACTTTAGATCTCCACCTACTGATCTTGAGGCTGGCAGGAAATGTACATTTTGTACATTTCTAAATATACCTTGCCTGCAGAGATAATGGTTTATATTGTGATGGTAAGAAGGTTTTTTATTTGCAAAAAACAAAGAGGTGTCACTTGCGAGTTCTGGAAGACATTGATTAGGCAGTTTGTGTCATTCCTATTCAGAACTTATTATTTATAGCTTTCTTGTTTCCTTTCCTTTGTAGGAGATAAAGATCTGTACCTTGTAAACTGCTTAAAGAGTGTCTATTTTGCCTTTTTAGGGAGTTTCAAAATACATTTATAAAATGCAAGCACCCTGAAACTAAATGTAAACTGAGTAAAATATACTGTACCAATCTATTATAATATCTCCAAGTATAATCTTTAAATTAAGCGGTACATAAATAGTTACACTGAGGGGGGAAAAAAAAACCTAGTGTAAATCCATCCTTTACTGTGTAAATGACATGTATTTAAATTTGAACATGTATAACATATACTATATAATCTGGCAATTAAGTACAGTCATGTTGTAGAAACCCACTGATTGCAAACACATAAGGCTATTTTTACTCTTCCAAATCTAATCATCTTTCTCAAAAGTTGAGTGACATCCCAATACAATAATATATATGGAGCATTTCTGCAAGGCTCATTAACGAGAGGTTTTCACCAAGGGACAAGAACTCTTCTTGGCAAAACCCAAAGGAAGGCTCCAGGAGAAGGGTGCATGAGACTTTCAGCTACTTTTTACCATTTAGAGGCCTGGGAAAATAAAGAGGGGGCTGCTAGGGGTACGGTACACTCCAGTAATGGTGCAGCTGGTTTCCTCTGTGTCTTCATATGCTAAGGCCAAGGAGTCCAGGGTTCTGTAAGCACTGTGTTATGACATCACAGAGCAATCCCTCCCTGGGTCTTTAAAGTTGAGAATGGGCATTGGTTGTGGCTCACAGCAATTGTCATTTCTTCAAAGAGATTTAAGGCTTGGCCAGTCACAACTGCTCACTCTTAGGTTTCTTTGCAATTCCTTGACTAACCACAAACACAAGGGGAAGTGAAAAGAAGGCCTAGATTCTAATGATTAAGAGCCTGTGCCAATATAATTAATGTAATTAGTGTTACTGAACTGTACACATGAAGACTGGAGAAATGCCAAATGTCTTGTTACCTATAACTTATCACAATAAAATGTGTGTGTGTGTGTATATAAAAATAGTCTGTGGAAAGGTTTTCAATGAACATTTAACCTAATGAAAGATCCTACTCATCCAAAATAGCAATTACAAATGTTCATTTGTGCAAAAATATCTAGAATCTACCTCAAAATTCTGGTTAGAGACCAGAGAAGGAAGCTGAATGATGAAGCAGGAAGAAAGAGCATTTGAAGAACCACTAGGATACATGAAGCAGTAAAATGTGTTTGAGGAAGTTTGTGTACTTTCTTAAGTCTATGAAAGCTAATAAGAGATTTCAGAAACTGAGAGCATAAACTAAACTGACTGGTTATCTACCTCCCAGGTTGCGTCTGGATTAAATGAGACAAAGCATGTGAGTGCTTAAGTACCTGGAGTATAGTAAAAAAATAAATATTATATAAAAACAGAAAACAAGCAAACAACAACCTCCACACAATACTAAGGATTTTACGGAGGCAAACTTTCAGCATGGATTTTTTTTTTTTTTCTCATCTGACCTCCTTTACGCATTCATTCTGTTTTCATCCATCTGCAATTTCTATATAAATCTTTATTTATACTTACATTTGCACTGAAACAAATTCAGGTGAGAATCTTCTTTTTTTTTTTTTTTACTCAAAAGAGAGGGCACCTACATTAGTCATACATGTCAACATTTGCATATACAACAGAAAGCATCTCAATAGCCATAAGCAGCTCTGCGCTCCTTTACTTAAAGTGGAACCTGCATTGTAGACCTGCATTTTCCCAAAATCAACCCTGTGACAATGAAACTTAAGTCAAGTTAAAATATATTCTTCCCTCTCAATATGTTTATGCCCCATAGATGCACATTCTCAATATTTTAGCTAGTCTCTTCCAAACATGTGTTTACTCTTATAAAGTAAAGGTAATATAGAGTGGATTGTTACAGCGATTTATCCACTTACTCATTGAGCATCTGTTCTACTCCAGGCCCTTGGGATCTAGAGAGGAATAAGGCCAGGGACCACCTTCAGGAGGCTGAGTCTATTAGACAGAGAAAAAGCTATACCTCCCATTGTAGTTCATTGTGACTGACTTGGAGGTGGTGTGCAAAGTGTGTGTGGAACCAAAAGAAGGCCTCCAAATCAGACGAGGTGGTCAGCCAAGTCTCTCTGAGATGTTTAGAGTGTGGAAAGACCAGAGAAGGAAGCTGAATGATGAAGCAGGAAGAAAGAGCATTTGAAGAACCACTAGGATACATGAAGCAGTAAAATGTGTTTGAGGAAGTTTGTGTACTTTCTTAAGGTTGAAGCAAAGGATATTTGTGAGTATACCGCAAAGTATAATATTCCAATTACAATTCACTGGAACATGTCTGGGCATTATCTTAACCGGCCCAGGTATAACTGTTAAAGGTAGTTCTCCTTACCACTTTTCAAGAGTCAGTTGAAGTTACAGAAAAACAAACACCTCAAACATGAGCTTTTACAAAATGGAATTCTTGATCTTACCAAGCTTTGCAAGTTTTCCTTTCTTAATAAGTGGCACCCCCACCTACTCAGAATCGTGGAAGGCATTTGTGATGGTTAATGTTATGTGTCAACTTGGCTAGGTTATGATTCTCAGTAATTTGGCAAACACTATGCAATCACCTTTCATTTTGTGATCTGATGTGAGCAGCCAATCAGTTGAAAGGGAAGTTTGGTTGGGGCTGTGGCCTGCCTCCAGTATATAAATGGATGTTCTGGCAAAGCTCACTCTCTCTCATGACCCTGCACTCTTCTGGGTTCTTGGGACAGAAGCCTGCAGAAGTCTCTGGCCTACTGCCTGACCTGTAGATTTTGGATTCTCCAGCCCCTGCAACCACATCAGCCAACAGAGGTCTTCAGCCTGCCACCTGACCAATGGATCTGGAAATGCCAGCCCCAAAATTGCATGAGCCATTTTCTTGAAGTAAATCTCTATGTATTTACTTATATGTACTGGTTTTGCTTCTCTAGAGAACCCAGACTAAGACAGCATTCTTTACATGTTTCTCCTTCATACAACCCCCTTCACAATCCTTTCCCCAGTATGAACAATTATACTTCCAAGTTATGCCTCAACTATCTGCTTCCCTTCACTTCTATTACATGGCTATAGTCCAAACAACCCCCCTATCTTATCTGAACTATTGCAATAATTTTTAATCTAATCTCCTTACCTGTATTCCTAAATCCTTATAATCAATTTTCTTCACAGGGCCATTTAAAAATGTTCATCTGATCATATCTCTTTTTGTTTAAAACCCTGTAATGACTACTCTTTGCTCTTAGAATGAAGTCTAAATCCTCACTGAGAAACTTCTAATTATCTACTAAAATTTATTCTCCCCTTCTTCTCTGAGAATAAGTTGCATCATGGATGTCTGGATAACAACTGAAATTTTCAGTTTCTCTAGCACCTGGGTGTGTCCTTATGATTGGGTCCCAATGAATAATCAAGTATGAATGGGAGTGATATGTGCCACTTCCACATTTGAGCTTTAGAACATTGGACATCCACTCTGCCTATGCTCTCTTACCATCCCACCAACTAAAAAAAACAACTGTAGCAATCTTAGAAGGGAACTACTATGAATGGCAGAACTCTTCTGCTAGCCTGGGTCTCTTCTGTTTCCCAAGGAGAGATTCCCTAGCTTTCCCTGACTGTTTTGTTAGAGATAACTATACTTCCATCTGACTCAAGCCATTGCACTTGGGGTCACATTGTTCCAGCAACTTAGTATTCACCCTGATTCGCCCATTCATGCCAATTTATAAGCCTGGCAGGACTGGTCCCTAGCACCACTTCATCTTGTGGCACTCTCCCCTGTCCACAGCTGGCTTTCCTCCTTGAATGTGACAAGTTCTTTACTGCCCCATAGCCTTTTACACAGTCAGGTCCCTTGGCTCTGAATTCCCACCCCCTGCATCTTCACCCCTACTCTCCTTCCCCCAACTTCTATGTATCCTTCAAGTTGAAGCTTTAAGGTAACTCATCAAAGATGCCTTCCTTGAACTGGATTCTAAATTAAGTGCCTCTTGTTTTCTCATTCATGGTATTCTTCCTTCCTCCCCCCCTCCACTTCCTTTCTTTCAATGTGGTTTATTGAGACCAGCGTCAAATCCATACCAGTGACTGAAAACAAGGATATGTAGTCAGGCTATCAGCAGAAACATATAAAAGATATATAAGCAGATAAAATAATCACATAACTTCAAGTTTTTACAAACGTGATTAATAAATTGAGACTAACAGGGGAACTTTGCATTTATTATAATTTTAAATCATACTTTCATTTGTAAGTTTACTTATTTAGTGCCTGTTTATCCCACTGTAAGCTTTAACGGTAAGGTTCTATCCATTTTGATTGCCACTGTGTATTCACTGCCTTGTACAATGCCTAGACTATAATGAGCACTCAATAGTTGTTAAACAACAGAGCACCAAAATACATGAAGCAAAAAGTGACAGATGAAGGGAGAAGGCGACAGTCCAACAAGAGCTGGAGGAGGCAATACCCCAATTTCCATAATGGATAGAATAACTAGGCAGAAGATGAGCAAGGAAGTAGAATACTTGAACAACACTTTAAACCAACTAGACCTAACGGACATCTATAAAACACTGCACCACCAAAAGCAGATAATACATTCTTCTCAAGTCCACATGGAACATTCTCCAGAATAGACTGTGTGTTCTAAATCCTGGTTTCCTGGGTTCAAATCCTGTTTTTGCAACTTAGCAAACAGTATGACCTTGGGCATGTTACTTGGCTTACTTGTACTTCAGCTTCCCTATGTAAAAAAGGGTCAAGAATAACCACAGAAGGATTTCATAATGATTTAATTAATAGACACATTAAAAGCAGAATGCCTAGCATGTAAATGGATAGATGTTGGTCATAACCACTTTTTATGTATGCATACATGATCTTACTTAATTCTCATAACCAGCTTGTGAGGTATTTTATTTTCCCTTGACAAACTGAAGACTAGGGTCCAGAAGCGAAAGTTTCATGGATCCACACCTGTAAATGAGTTTAAAACCCAAGTTTTTTTCTCCTGTGCCCAATGCTTTTCATACCATTATGCTGGAAGGTATGCTAAAGAAAGTGCACAGGCTCTGTGGACAGGTAAACTTGGGTTGAGGCACAGCTTGTCCACCTTCTAGTCATATGTCTCTAGACAAGGTATTTTACTTGAGCCATGCTTATAAGATGGTATAATAATTCCTAGTTTCTGAGGTTACTATAAAAATAACTGAGAAAAAAATACCTAGCACAGTGCGTGTTACATTTTAGATGATCAACAAATGTCAATTCCATTCTCTTCACACCTCCTTAGCAGTGAAAATATTTCCTCCTTACACTAAGCTGTGTTGAAAAGGATCCCTCTATAGCTGCCAGATCAAGACAGTCAGCTTTGAAATGCTCTCAGTGCTTTGTTATACTAAACACACAATACAATTATTGTAACTAAGATGTGCTCATTATTACTGGATGGGAAGAATGCAAAAATATCAGACTTCTAATAGTAAGGCTGTCACAATTTTAATTTATAGAAATGCCAAACTTAGAGGCTGGTATAAGTCTTATTTTATTTTGTTTTTGAGTACTATAGAATACAACACAAAGAGCAAATCAATTAAAAAAAAAAAAGAGTGGCAGAAGCACTGGGAGAGGTATCATATATAGATCATATTAACCTAATCATGGGGAAAGACACACATTCCAACCGTTCCAATGAAAGCTGAATGCTCAGGCTTATGCTACTCAGTTGAATAGTCACTATAAATGGATGCAGGAAAAATATTACTAAAGGTATAAAAACCAAGTTTCTGTAATTGCATATAATTTCTCTGTCCCCTCAACACAGGAGACTAGATTAAAAAGTACTTGCCAAAAAAATCACCTATCTGAGACCAAGCGGTCAACAATCATTTTAAAACAAAGATGAGAATATAAGGTAACAGGGAAACTAGATAAATGGAAATGGAACAACCAGAACTGAAATAATGAGAATGTTCACACATTGTGAAGAATGTAACCAATGTCACTTAATAACTTCTGTAGAAATTGTTGAATGGGACCCTAAACTGCTGTGCACAACTTCACCAAAAACACAATAAAATACTACTTAAAAAAGAAAAAAAAGTACTTGCCAAATTAAATAACTAAACTAAAGGAAAAAACAAAGAAAGGTTCACTTAATATTATTTTCTCAAAGGGACCTGGCAGGAAAGAAAAGGTAGCCCAAGCCCTCTCCTCAAAGCTGAAGGTTGCAGTTATTAGCATCTGCACTCAGCAAAGAAAGGAAGTAAACAACAATTCATAAAAGAGGATATGGAGAGACTAAAATGTTCGGTTTAAACTAGGAAAATAATATTCTTTTGCCAAAAAATCTAGAAAAATGTGATTTGATAAAAGGCAGTCATCAAAACAGTAGCAACTTCCAGGTCATTCCTGGATTCAGATTTCAAATTGGGGCCCAGGCCAGAATCATCAACGTCAAAAAAAATTTTTTTCATTTTCTCTTTTTCCTTCCATCATTGCTAGCATTTGAGCAGAAAACAAGACAGCAATATCCAAGACTTGCCTCCACGGCCACACCTGAGTGACTCCAGAAAAATAGAACTCTGATGGTCATGATATGATATAATGCATTTCATCCAACTTCATTGATAAAGCTCTCTTACTCTCAAATTTTCGTAAGTTATTATTCACACCTTACAAAATGGACAAAGCATTCGCAATGACTCCACTTCTCTGGTGTTTAACAGGAACCAAGAACATCTGCAGAATCCTAAGAGGTCAAGGGAATATCACATTAAAATAAATTTATACTTCATTCTACAGTTTAGAGAATCAATTTCCCCCACTTGACAAATAGTAGTTTGTAATTTACATTTTTCTTTATAGAGCTTCTGAATTTATGGGTAGCAGCAAGGAACTATTTTTTTTTAATTCATTTGCGGTTTTTATTTTCCAAAGACCCCTGAAAAAAAATAGAGTTCCAAGAATGATCCAAAATTCCTATGTTTTCATAATGGTACAGCCTAAAATCCCCTTTGCACACAATACATATGGTGTTGTCTACAGATTACATACAACCGGATATTATCTGGGTAATAATCATTCACCACCTTTGACATTTCATGTACTGTACTTCTGCAGTATTTGCTAGCCTCTGCGATTTAACTTTTCTCATTCTCTTCAACTAGAGTGTCAACTCCTTGAATATAAGAATCCTGTCGTATACTTAAAGATGTTTGACACGTTGACGATGAAGTGACATGATGTCTCTGAGAATCTCCCAATTTTTAATATCACCATGTTACATGATTTACTCTCATAAAAATTCATTAAATTTACAACTGAGAAATGGAAGTGACCCCTCCAGCCCTTAAGTCACTGTGTGTAAACAAAGAACAACCGTGTTGCAACTTTGGCCAAGTCACTTGCCAGCTTAAACCCATTCATCATTTCCCTCATCTATGGCACAAATTCCAAAGTTTAAAACATGGCTCAGAAGTTTCTTCAAAAACCCTGCCTACTTCTCTGATCTACTTCATATTCTGCTGCTCTCTGCCTCCATGCTTTGATTTCAAGCAACATCTACCTCCTGCTGATGTCCCCAAACATGGTATTTGTTCAGCTATGCTCATGCTAGCTCCGAAACGTGAAAAGCTCTTCCTTCTTTGCTACCTGCAAATGGATAATTCTTCCTTGTATTACTCCAAAAATTTCTTATTCACCCTTTATCCCAAGCTACCCAACAAGTCTGGATTCCCTTCCTGCTTCCTTAATAGCTTGTACCTGTTTATGTATTGGTCATCTCCCTTGGACTGTGATATCCTTGATGACAAGATTGCATGCACTTTTTTAATATAATAGGTGCACTTATTTATTGGAAAAGAAGCCCCGGTTGCACAGTGCTTAAGCTCTCAGCTGCTAACCAAAAGGTTGGTAGTACAAACCCACCAGCTGCTCCACAGGAGAAATATGTGGCAGCCTGCTTCCGTAAAGGTTTACAGCCTTAGAAACCCAGTGGGGCAGTTCTACTTTGTTCTACAGGGTCGCTATGAGTTGGAATTGCCCCAACGATGGTGGGTTTAGTGGGTTATTTATTAGAAGGAAGAAAGGAAAGGAGGAAGGAAGGATTTCGACAGAGTTTTGAAAATCATTTTTGCAACCAACTGAGGTGTAGAATAAGGGCATTAGAGGCAGATAGAACCTCATGAGCAAAGGTATGAAAGGAAAAACTGAAGACAATGGGTGGAAAAAAATATATGGAAGGAGATGAGAGGGAAACAAAATGAAAAGAAAGTTTGGGCAGGTTGTTAAAGACTTGACTATCAGACTAGAGTGTCTGAACATTACTGAGAAGTTAACAGTGAACCACCAAAGAATTTTGAGTAGGCGTGACTGTACTAAAGCAACTTTATGAAAGTAATCTCCAGTTATGGGTAGGATATATTAGAGGAGTCAGAGTCTGGGGAAACCAGATAGAAACGTATTGTAGTACTTAGAGTGAGTTATAATGAGAAGCTGGATTGGGAGAGTAGATTTGGGAATGGAAAAAAGGAGATAAACTGAAAAGAAATTGCAGGGAAAAGAATTGCCAGGGTGATAATGGATTGGAAGTGGGGAGTAAAATAGGGAGCCTGGATGACTTGTAGAATAGTGGTATCATTAACTGACATATGAAATAATAGATGAATCTAGTGTAAGAGGACTGATGATGAATACAAATTGGGACTTGCTAAGCTTGAAGGTTCCTTGGGAGATACATTCTGAGTTGCCCAACAAGTCATTGGAAGTTCAACGTTGGAACTCGGGAGAGTGACCCTGGCTTTAGAAGTACATTAGGGAGTCATCTGATATTAGATATTACAGTTGAGAAAAATATGTGGATGACCTTATGGCCCACCATTCTGAGGGTATAAATGAGTTCACATTGATATTAATATCTAAAATGTATTAGTGCAAAGCCCTCATGTTGTTGTTGTTGTTAGGTGCCATTGAGTCAGTTCCGATTCATAGTGACCCTATGCACAACAGAATGGAACACTGCCCAGTCCTGTCCCATCCTCACAATTGTTGCTGTGCTTGAGCCACTGTCATAGCCACAGGGTCTTCCTCTTTGTCGTGGACCCTCTACTTTACCAAGCATGATGTCCTTCTCCAGGGACTGATCCCTACTGGTAACATGTCCAAAGTATGTGAGATGAAGTCTCGCCATCCTTGCTGATTTCTTGACTGCTGCTCCCATGGATGTTGATTGTGGATCCAAGTAAAATGAAATCCTTGACAACTTCAATCTTTTCTCCATTTATCGTGATGTTGCTTATTGGTCCAGTTGTGAGGATTTTTTTTTTTTTTATGTTGAGGTGTAATCCATAATGACGGCTGTGGCCTTTGATCTTCATCAGTCAGTGCCTCAAGTCCTCTTTACTTTCAGCAAGCAAGGCTGTGTCATCTGCATAACGCAGGTTGTTAATGAGTCTTCCTCCAATCCTGATGCCCTGTTCCTTGTCACATAGTTCAGCTTCTCAAATTATTTGCTCAGCATACAGATTGAATAGGTATGGTGAAAGGATACAACCCTGATGCATACCTTTTCTGACTTTAAACCATGTGGTATCTCTTTGTTTGGACCAAATGACTGCCTCTTGATACATATACAGATTCCTCATGAGCACAATTAAGTGTTCCAAAATTCCCATTCTCCTCAATGTTATCCATAATTTGTTATGACCCACACAGTTGAGTGCTTTAGCATAGTCAATAAAGCACAGGTAAACATCTTTCTGGTATTCTCTGCTTTCAGCCAGGACCTGATACCAGCAAGGATATCACTGGTTCCACGTACTCTTCTAAATTCGGCTTGAATTTCTGGCAGTTCCCTGTCCAAGTACTGTTGCAGCCTTTTTGAATGATCTTCTGCAAAATTTTGCTTGCGTGTGATATTAACGATATTGTTTGATAATTTCCGCATTTTGTTGGATCACCTTTCTTGGGACTAGGCATAAATATGGATCTCTTCCAGTCGGTTGGCCAGGTAGCTGTCTTCCAAATTTCGGGGCATAGGCGAGTGAGCACTTCCAGCACCACATTCATTCGTTGAAATATCTCAATTGGTATTCCATCAATTCCCAGAGCCTTGTTTTTCGCCAACGCCTTCAGTGCAGCTTGGAAATCTTCCTTCAGTACCATCAGTTCCTGATCATATGTTACCTCCTGAAACGGTTGAATGTCGACCAATTCTTTTTGGTATAGTGACTGTGTGTATTCCTTCCATTTTCTTTTACGGTTCCTGTGTTGTTTAATATTTTCCCCTTAGAATCCTTCAATATTGCAACTTGAGGCTTGAATTTTTTCTTCAGTTCTTTCAGCTTGAGAAATGCAGAGCGTTTTCTTCCCTTTTGGTTTCCCATCTCCAGGGTTTTGCACATGTCATTATAACACTTTGTCTTCTTGAGCTGCCCTTTGAAATC
Source organism: Loxodonta africana (assembly GCF_030014295.1). Classification (NCBI taxonomy): domain Eukaryota; kingdom Metazoa; phylum Chordata; class Mammalia; order Proboscidea; family Elephantidae; genus Loxodonta; species Loxodonta africana. The sequence goes on along the minus strand of NC_087355.1, from coordinate 55,375,010 downwards.
TTCTGTTCAGCTCTTATACTTCATCATTTTTTCCTTTTACTTTAGCTACTCAATGTTCGAGAGCAAGTTTCAGAGTCTCTTCTGTTATCCAGTTAGGTCTTTTCTTTCTCTCCTGTCTTTTAAATGACCTCTTGCTTTTTTCATGTATGATGTCCTTGATATCATTCCACAACTCCTCTGGTCTTTGGTCATCAGCATTCAACACATCAAATCTGTTCTTGAGATGGTCTCTAAATTCAGTTGGGATTCACTCAAGGTCATATTTTGGCTTTTGTGGACTTGTTCTAATTTTTTTCAGTTTCAACTTGAATTTGCATGGGAAATTTTTTTTTTTTTTTAATTGATGGTCTGATCTGCGGTCGGCCCCTGGCCTTGTTCTGACTGATGATATTGAGCTTTCCTATCATCTCTTTCCACAGATGTAGTCATTTTGATTTTTGTGTATTCCATCTGGCGAGGTCCATGTGTATAGTCGCCCTATACATGAAAGGATGTAAAAATTAAACCCTTGTCCATGAACTTTACGCATGTTATTCTGAGTACACTTAGGGATATCTCACATCAGGAATCTATATTCTTCTGCTCCAATCTCTTATTAATGTCTGCTTCCCAAAAGCCACTGGAGGGAGTAGGTGTAGCAAAACAAGTTCAAAGAAGATCAAAAAGAACTTTTTGGAGTACAGTATCGGAAATGGCATTATTCCAACCAAGTTCCATGGTGCAGGAGTGCCTAAGGATGTCTGAATTGGAATAAAGGATGGGGTCAGTGGAAGTTTGAAAAACATAAAACCATGTGGCCATGGTGTTAGAAGCATCAATAAGGTAGATGTGGAAGTCACCAAGGGCTTTCCACAAATAGTATGGAGACAAAGGTTGTAAGTGAAGTTAATAAAATCAATAAGAACATTGTGCAGTGTACTTAAGGTTTCAGAAATTATACTGGGAAAAGAATGGAATAAACGGATTTTGAAAGAAATGCATAAAGTATAAACTGGAAGTTATCATGTGGACCACAGATTACACTTTCTGTCTCTCAAGTCAATACAATTCCACCTATAAGAAAAAAAATTGTTGTGATTTCCAGTATATACAACTTTATGGTAGATACGACTGTATTTTCTATATCTTTTATATACCTAGTAGACTGCTAGCCATACAGCTAGAGTTTAATAAATATTTGTTGAACTAATCTGATCCAGAGATGACAGTACACTTCAGTAAAAGGCAAAAACAATTTCTAAAATATCAAATCTAGAACATGCAAAACTAGAGGGTAAAGGCATTTCAAAATATCCAAAGTCTTGCTAATTATTCAAAAGAGCTCCTACACTAAAGCATGCTCTTCTCAATTGCCTAAAATAATTTGTAAAACAGTGCTTTAAAGACAACTTTAAAGGTTTCTAAGAATGATGGTGGAAGCCCATTTTCCATAAGCTATAGGCATTGTTGGAAGTTTGAACTGTTCTGCTTATCAGATGTTGGGCATCTTTCTGAGTCCCAGTGTTGTTAATCAAGATAGATGGCAGACTAGTTAATGCTGCTGTTAGTAAGAGTGTGGCAAAGATTAGAAGGTTATCAAACAGATATAAACAGGAGTTTCAGGATTCCTATCTAACACATAAAATTAACTAATAGGTATCTTTCTTTGATAGTTGATTTGATTGAGTGCATGTGGATAAAAGTCAACAAGTGAACAACTTGATTGTCTGCTGAATTAATAGAATGGAAGAACTTTAAATGGTTCTGAAAGCTAATTTAATTCAAAAACCTCAGTGAGGGTTCCAGCTCTTTTGTGAAACTAGTGAGTAAAATGTTGGCAATTCATTTAGAATAAAAAAGTGAGCACTGGCTTCTTCTGTTCTTCAAATAAAAAAAATCATGTTTAAAAATGGTTCTTCCAAGGAGAGAGCATTGAACTTATGCGTATGTTCACATTATCTTCTGAATAAACACTGTAAATTAAAATAAAGGAAAACTGCCCTTTGAATTTGCCTTGCATTTACAGTCATTTCCATTTCAATCTCCCTCTTGAATTTGTCTTCCCAGACATGTTTTCATTTATATGTACTTCCTTCCCCAACAATTAAAATTGTTCCTTCCTTAGGCTCATTTAAATTTCAATTGCCAATATAACCTGAGTTTTTCAGTCCTCGGTGGGCATATCATTTATTAGTTTTTACTGTAGTATTAACCACAAGCTATAGATTTTTTTTTTTTTTTTTATAGAATAGGATGGAATATAGTTCCTGCCCAGACACTCCTCAAATCACTTGATCATTTGCTCCAACCACACTGACCACTTTTCGTTTTCTCAAGCCCCAAGCTGCTTACTTCCTTGGGGAATTTGCATGTTCTCCTCCCTTTGCCTACATAGTCTTCTTGTCCCCACTTCACCTGCACAGACCTTACTCATCCTTTGAGCCTTAAGTTAGATATCTCGTCCTCAGGAAAGCTTTCCCCACCAGCTACTGCCCTAAGACAGCACCTTCTGCTTTCCTTCCATAACTGTATTCTTTCCAAAACTTATACTTAGTTAAGTGGGCAAATAATAACTTAGTGCCTTTCTCACCTAAAAAAAAAAAAAAAACTAGACCACAAACTCTGTGAAAATGGAATTTGTGTCAGTCTTATTAACTGTGGCTACCAGAACGCCTGGTCCAGAGAGAGAGAGCTCAATAAACACTGTGTTGACTGAATGACACTAGGGGACAGGGAAGAAGCCACAGGTGATTCTAGAACAAACCCAAGCCGAAGACTAACCTCTTTGTATCTGGAGCCCTGGTGGTGTAATGGTTAAGAGCTCAGCTGCTAACTAAGAGATCGGCAGTTCAAATCCACCAGTGGCTCCTTTGAAACCCGATGGGGCAGTTCTACTCTGTTGTATAGGGTCCCTATGAGTCAGAATTGTCTCGACGGCACCCAGCAAGAAGAAGGACCCCCCGGGACCACTTCCAGAGGACAAGTCAAAAGTCTCGTGTCTACTGAATTTAAACATTTCCCCCATATCAGAGTCCTTGGTGTGCCTCCAGAAACGCTCCTACAAGAGAACTGCCATATAGAGTGAGCCGGATTCATACGAATAGCACCTCTGGGAAATTCCAAGCTATTTTGTGCCTATTCCCCACTGTATTTTTTTTTTTTTTTAATAAAAACCTATAATTTGGCTTTTTCATTCACCTTTAGTTAAATTGAACCTTTCTTCTCAATGAAAGAATAGCACAGGTCAAATTATAGTTTCCAAAAATTTCAAACAGTTATTCAAATTCTAGCTTGAATTACACCCAGGACATAATGTTAAGTGAAAGAGGTGGTATTCAAAACTATGTGCACAGTACGATCCCTGTTGTGTTACTTCAGATATCAATCTATTAATAGTAAAAAGATGGAGAAGAAATATACCAAAATGTCAATAGTGTTATTTCTGAGCTGTGAATTGCTGTGTTGTTTCTTATTTATGTTTTTCTGTATTTCCCAAGGTTTTTTTTTTAATAATGATCTTGTAATATTTCTATAATCAAAAAAATAAGTAATCGAGACTTCTGAACAATGCCAAGCACATAGTATATACTTGGTAACTCTTTGTCCACTCCAAACCCTCCCTTCCTTTTCTAGGTACTAATATCACGCACAATATCATGCACAATATCATGCAGGTGCTGATAATTTCTCATCCCCTCCTTTCATAAAAAGAGCCCTGGTTTTGATGGTAACTTACCAATAATTTCAGTCCTAGTTCCGTCACTTACTAATTTTGTAGCCTTAAGCAAGTTATTAATCTTAGGTGGCTCATCCATAAAATGGAGATAATAATGATCCCATCCACACCACCCATTGCCCTCGAGTCCGTTCCAACTCACAGCAACCCCATAGGACAGAGTAGAGCTGCCCCATAGGGTTCCCAAGGGGCATCTGGTGGATTCGAACTGCTGACTTTTTCTTAGTTAGCAGCCATAGCTCTAAACTACTACACCACCAGGGTTTCTGATTCCATCCACACTCCCATTTAAACACATATTCTAGTGCTTTTCCACAAGGGCCAGAGTCAGTAGTTCATTCCTATTCATGGTATTCCTAGAAAGAATCTGTAGGTTCCAGAAATTGAGAGAAAGGGGATTTCAGGCTTTGAATAGTAGAAGTAATTAACACTACCTAATAAGATGTTAATAAGATGATCCCTGATGGTGATGTGGTTGAGTGGTCGGATGCTAACCAAAAAGTCTGCAGTTTGAATCCACCAGATGCTCTGTAGGAGAAAGATGTGGCAGTCTGCTTCTGTGAAGATTTAAAGTCTTCGAAACCGTATGGGAAGTTCTACTCTGTCTAACAGGGTTGCCATGAGTTGGAACCCACTGGACAGCAGTGGGCTTATTTTTTGTTTTGGTTAATGGGAGGAGGAGGAGCCCTGCTGGTGCAATGGTTAAGCGGTCGGCTGCTAACCAAAAGGTCAGTGGTTAGAACCCACCAGCTGCCCTGCAGGAGAAAGATGTGGCAGTCTGCTTCCATAAAGATTACAGCCTTAGAAACCCCATGGGGCAGTTCTACTCTGTCCTACAGGGTCGCTATGAGTTGGAATCAACTCAGTGTCAATGGGTTTAATAATTAATGGGAGGAGAAATGAGTTATTTAAGCACGCAGACACTGAATTTCATCTAACTCCTCCACATCATGGAAAGAAGTCTAGAGATTCATAGTACTGAATTTTAACAAGGTAGTCAATATCTGAATGGAAGACTAGCCAGGGGAGGAAAAAAAAAAAGGCAAAAACCAGAAATCACAAAGTTTTTGTTGTAAGGTCCAGAGAGAAAGAACTGATCTATTTCGAGTTAAAAGGGATGGTAGATGAACATATAAAAATTAATTTTAAAATTTGGAAAACATGGTTGCTAGTCAATTCAGCATTTCATTCTATATCTTTAGTATTCTATCAATATTAATTTATTTTACTGAACAGAAATGTATTAATTTATTTGTTTGCTTGTTTATTGTAAGTTTTCATAGGTTGATCCCAATCATGTTTTTTCTTCACAGCTCCTAAACTCTTCAACTGAGAATTCTCTAATCACAGAGATTTTCACTAATCTTCATGTCTGGGGAAGGAGAGCTCTGGATTTTTAATTAAATAGCATCTTATATAATGCTTAATACATACTGGTCACTCTTCTCAGTGTTTTGCAAATTTTCATAAAAACCCTAGAAGACAGATGAAGCACTGAGCCTCAAAGGTTAAATGACTGGCCCTAGGTCACACTACCAATATGTGGTAAAACCAGGATCTGAGCCCAGCTGATTGACTCTAGAGTCTATTGGCTATATTGTCCCTCAAATTGAGGAAGTGTTAGACAAGACGCTTTTGAAAAAAATATTTATCAGAATCTTAGAATTAGGCAGGAATTATTTGACATGACTTTCTTAAGATATTTATCAGAATTTTAGAACTTCAGAGCAAAAACAGATCTAAAAAAAAATCCATTCCCACACCCAAATCACACAAGGATCTAACGTAGATGTCAGGTGAAACCCAGAGGCAAGTGTGTATGACTTCCTATATAAAACATAATCTTATAAGCAATACATGTCTAACTATATTTTGTTAAAATTTAAACATATTTCAAATATTCTAAAGAATTTGCTCTTTAAAAGACTCCTATCTTAAATTGTTTTATAAGTAAAGAATCTTTTTGGCAAAGCAGTTGCTCTATGTTATTTTTTTAAGATTTTAAAAACGTTCAACTTAAGTAAAGCAATATAAACCTGAATTTAATTATGTATGATATCATATTTTACTATAAATGTCAATAAAGTACAACTTTATGGATCATTGGCTAAGGTGTGATTTTTTTCATATTTTTATAAACATATTTATTATAAAAAGTTTATTTATATCCATATTATTATAAAAAACTAAATATTATAGCTTAAGTATAAATTTCATTGACATTATGATTAACCTGAAAGAGTTCAGCTGACCTCCCTTAACTTACTAAAAGTAAACTGAAACCTCCAATATCGGTGTTACTAAATTAGGAACACGAGGAGCCCTGGTGGTTCAGCGGTTAAGAGCTGGCGGCTAACCAAAAGGTCGGCAGTTCGAATTAACCAGCCTCTCCTTGGAAACCCTATGGGTCAGTTCTACTCTGTCCTATTAAGGTTACTATGAGTTGGAATCAACTTGACGGCAAAGGATAAGACAAGAGAGAAGCATTCTGGTGGTTCAATGGTTAAGCACTTGGCTGCTAACTGAAAGATCAGCAGTTCGAACCCATCAGCTGCTTCACAGGAAAAAAGACCTGGCAATCTGCTTCTGTAAAGATTACAACCTAGGAAACCCTATGGGGCAGTTCTACTTTGTCACATAGGGTCACTATAGGTTGGAATAGCCTCGACAGAACACAACAAGACAAAAGAGTGTTAGCACTCTTTTAGGCAAAACAATAAGAAATCATTCTCTCTGATTATCCTTTCCCCCATGTAGTTTTTTACATTTGCTATACCTTAATAAAATAAAATTTTATAACTTAATAGATATTAGAAAAAATAATTATCCAAATTGATAGATAAAATATGTATTGCCTTCTTCAGTGAATACTTCAGTACACTATAAGCCTCCAGTAATGAAAAAGCATATATTCAATACCTTAATTCCTACAAATTTTATGGTCTTAGACAGAAGCACATGAGATGTACCACTCAATAAACCTTTTGCATGACAATAATACTAAATATTGCTATTATCCTAATAATTATGAGTAGTACTAGAACCATAAGAAGCTATCCAAGATGCGACTTCCGTCTCTGCTGAGGATCTCGTAGTGCTTTCTAGAAAAGTAATGACCATGTGAAAAGATCTCCACTCTTCCTCCAGCAGAATGTCCAGCAAAAAATGGTCATTTTCCCCTTAAAATGATATAGCAGTAGTATATACCACATAGGGTCAGAATTAAATTAGTCATGTGCATGAAATATACTTATCAAAACACCAAGCACATAGAACGCATTCGACAAATGTTTACTGTTTTTGTTATTACTCATGAGATAGCAAGAGCAGAACCCCAAATCTATGAATATCTATTTTTTTAAAACAATTGTTTTCAGAGTCAAATTACCATTGGAACAGGATCTAATAACATGTATACCAACTGATATTACAATTTCAATTATAATTTGATTGTCCCTTCTATTTCTTACTCATACATCTACCAAGAAAATCTATTCTCTGATATTTCTGTGCTTCACCATAATTTTCCTGTATCCAAAGCTGTAATCATGGGTCACCTGTTTCTTGTGTTACTTCCCCAAGGATAAAGGCTAACTCGTTTATAAATATATGCCATTTCAGTTCTAGTCTTACCATTTAACCTAATATTTTATTCTCACAAATCATTAGTAAAATAATAATTTGTAGTAGTTGCTGTCAAGTTAATTCTAACTCATGGTGACGCCACACGTGCAAAGTAGAACTGCTTCATAGGGTTGTCAAGACTGTGACCTTTAGGAAGCAAATTGCCAGGCCTGTCTTCCGAGGCACTTCTGGATGGGTTTAAACCATCAACCTTTCAGCTAGCAGTCTAGCAATTGACTGTTTGCACCACCCAGGGACTCAATATAATAACAACTACCCTTTATTGAATGCCTATTATGTACCAAGTACTCTACTAGGTGTTCTAGAACATATGCTCTCCTTACAACCTGTCTTGGTCATCTAGTGCTGCTATAACAGAAATACCACAAGTAGATGGCTTTAATAAAGAGAAGTTTATTCTCTCATAGTCTAAGAGGCTAGAAGTCAGAATTCAGGGTGCCTGCTCCAGGGGAAGGATTTCTGTCTCTGTCAGCTCCAGAGGAAGGTCCTTGTCATCAGTCTTCTCTTGGTCTGGGAGCATCTCAGCACAGAAACCTCAGGTCCAAACGACACGCTCTGCTCCCAGCGATGCTATCTTGGTGGTATGAGGTTCCCATGTCTCTCTGTTCACTTCTCTCTTTTACATCTCAAAAGAGATTGGCTTAAACCACTATCTAATCTCCTTACATCATAGTGATAGGATTTACAACACATAAGGAAATCACAACAGGTGACAAAATGGTAGACAATCATACAATACTGGAAATCATGACCTAGCCAAGTTGACAGATATTTTGGGGGGACACAATTAAATCCATGACAAAACCTCACTGTAAGGCACCATTATTGCCCTTTTACATAGGAAAAAGAAGAGGTACACAGAAATAAAATAACCTGCACAAAGTCGCACAGGGAGAAAGTGATGGTCTCTGACCTCAAACCCCAAATCGCCTCCACTCTAACATACTCCGCCAGACAGAGCACAGGTATGATGGCTGGCCCCTCTAGGAGTTTGCAGAATGTTTCTGAGGCACAGGCAATAAGAAAACCAACCTGACGGTTAGCAAAAGGGTTACCTAACTACTACGTGATTACGAAGATGGCACAGAACCAGGCAATGTTTCCTTCTGTTATACATAAGGTCACCATGAGCTGGAGCTCAATCTATAGCAAATAACAACTACAATGTTTTCTGAATGTTTGCTTTTAAAACAAAATGGAAAAAAATAATTATTTACACTCACGAATTCTATCTCAGGAAGCAGTTATTGAAACGTAGGGCTCCTCACAGCAGTTCTTAGTAAAGGTGAGGTGACCCAGGTGAGGTAAGCAGAGTTAAACCCCTGATGCTCCAGCTGATGCAGAAGCAAACCCTGTCAGGCGTAAATCTGGGAGGAAAATTGAAATAAGTGAAAAGAACACCTCTGCCCCAACATAACTTGATTTGTTTTGTTCTAGAACTGCTGCATCTGTGCAAATCCTTAAATTTGACCCTCCCTTTTTTATGTATAACATGTTTACTGAGTGCTTAGGCAATACCCTACATCGGGCTAAATCTTTTGCATTCATTGTTTCAAATTCTTCATCTCCCACAGTATCCCAGTACAGAAGACATTGGTATTCCAGTTTTGCCAGCAGAGGACTGAGGTATGTAAGAAACCTGCTGAAGGTCACACAGCTAACAAAAAGCAGGCCCTTGATTCAACTCCAGGTCATTTGACCGCTGTGCTGTAGTAAGTATAAATCTTTAGCATTTGTTATTAAAAATAATAATAATTAGAGCTTTGCACAGATTCCCTATCTCCTTTCAGTGGAAGGGTCACTGAAGACCATCCAAAAAGTTCCCTGTACAAAGTGAGAATGTCACATGTTTCAGACAGGCTAGAAAACCAGTTGGAAGGCACTGTTTGGCATTCTCGATTTGAAAGGCCAAGTTCCACTAAATAAAACCTTCACTTTGCGTATGTGTGTGGAAGTGATTAGTCATTTAATACTGGAAGCTCTACCTGAAACACATTTAATACATTTTTTTTTTCACATGCATGATGTCTTTCCACAATTTATTGCCACATTTTATTAAACTCTTGTTACCTAGCGTGTAATTGGAATCATCACTGATACATGAAACACGAGTATACAAATCTGAAACAGAGTGGAGGCAGGTCAAGAAATAACAGCAAAGCTAAATTTTAAAATGAGGGAAAGACTTAGACTGCAGTGTTATGAATTGCTGCCTTCTTTACCAGCCTAGGGCAATTGCTTCCAGAAAAATCATCTTGCACCTTATACCCACACAAGCTATACACTCTGCGAGTAAGAAACAATGGGGCAAAACATTAAAAAGACACCAAAAGAGAGAGAATGGTAAATTACAATAAAAAATATATATTTTTTATTGTAATTTACAATACATGCCTTTATATGTTTTGATTCTTTGCAAATAGAAATTTTACCAGAGTCAAGTATAAATTTAATCTCACCTTGTCGCTATGAGTCAGAATCGACTCAACAGCAGTGGGTGTGGTTTAGTTTTACTTTCTACTTCATGAGGCTACAGCAGTTTTTCTCAGTGTCCTGGCATCTTGTTTGATAACCTACACCTTTGAAGTCTGCTCTGAAAAGTAATTTTATCATTCCTTTCATAGATCCTAGTACAGTCCTTGCCGCACAGCATAAGAGAAAAATGTTTTATGAATGAAAGGGTGGATAAATAATAAAACCTTGATTCCATCTACATAATCATCATTTTTATATTATTAAAAACATTACTAAAATGCCATGCATAAAGTAAATAGCAAAGTCCCTTTCTCACATTCTTCCAAAGCCTCTACATGAGGCAAACACAAGCATCAGTGAACAAATAGTTACTGAGTGGGCACCCACACACCAGAATTGTTCTTGCTGAACAAGAGAAAGAGAGTTCTAATGGCTAGAAAAAAACTGAACAAGCTAATTACAAAGGTAAGTGCTAAAAAGAAGGTAAAACCCTGCTGCCATTGAGTCGATTCTGACTCACCGTGACCCTACAGGGCAGAGTAGAGCTGCCCCATAGAGTTTCCAAGGAGCGCCTGGCAGATTCAAACTGCTGACCTTTTGGTTAGCAGCCATAGCACCTAACCATTACACCACCAGGGCTTCCAAGGAAAGAAGGTAAAGTAGGGTAAAATGGTAGAAAGTGCTCTGGAAGGTGCAATAGCAAGTGTGGTTTGAACGCATCTTTAAAGAAATGACAGAATTTAGATCTAGATCTCAGAGAAGAACATTACAAGTAAAAGGTGGATTCATGAACTAAGGCCCCAACAGAAGGACGAGTTTGGAGGATTTAAGGGGTAGAAAGATCAGTGTTTCTCAAGTCTGAGAGATAATGGAGAGACATGAAGCTGGAAAGTTAGACAAGGGTCAGATGAAGTAAACCCAGATTATACTCTGATTACAACGAGAAGTTTTTAGAAGGTTTAAAGCAGAGGAGCGAGACGGTGTGATTATGGTTTTAAAAGTTCACCATGGTAAAGATGCCCTGGTGGCACAGTGGTTAAGCACTCACATGCTAACTGAAAGGTCAGCGGTTCAAACCCACCAGGCACTCTGCGGGAGAAAAACCTGGTGACCTGCTTCCGTAAAGATTACAGCTTTGGAAACCCTATGGGGCAGTTCTGCTATGTCCTATACGGACACCACGAGTCAGAAATGACTGAGTGAAAAGTTCACCATAAAGGTGTCACTGTTTAGACGACTGACTTCAGGAAGACAATCAAGGAAATAGGGGCTGGTCATTAGGCTATCACAGTTGTCCAGGCAAGAGATGATGGTGGGTCAGACTAATTCTGTGGCAGTGGAGATGATAAGTGGTTGGAATCAGGAGGAATCAGTAAAATGACAGGATTTGCTGAGAGATCAGATGTGGTAAAAGGGGTGTATTAGGGCTGCCATAACAAAATATCACAAACGAGTTGCCCTAAAAAAAACAGGAACTTACTCTCTCACAGTTCTGGAGGCTAGAAACCCAAAATCAGGGTGTCAGCAGCATTAATTCTTTAAAGAGATTATGAAGCAAAGTTTGTTCCGTGCCTTTCCCCTAGCTTCTGGTGGTTGCTGGCAATCCTTGACATTCCTTGTCTTGTCACTGCAGTCTCTGCCTGTCTTCACATGGCTGTCTTCCCTCTGTGTGTATCTTTGTCTCTGAATTTGCCCCTCTTTATAAGGACACCAAATATTAAATTTAGAGCCCACCCTGCTCCAGAATGACCTCATGTTAATTTAACTGATAACATTTTCAAAGACTCTATTTCCAAATAAGGTCACATTTACAGGTGACCTTACTAGGGACTAGGACTTCAACATTATCTTTTGGGGGGACACAATTCAATCCACAAGAGGAGAGAGAAGAGTCAAGAATGATTTCGAGATAACTCCTATTGACAGACAGAATTCATCCATCTAGATGTTCTTCTCACACGTACCCTATTATAATCTGCATGATTTTTTTCATAGCCTAAATATCAACAATAACCAGCATTTACTATGTATTAGATAATTTATAGTCTCAGTTATTAATACTCATAACAACCTTATAAGATAGATATATGTTATTGTCAGCCCCATTTTATAAATTGTTGTTGTTAGGTGCTGTCCAATCAGTTCCGACTCATAGGGACCCTATGTACAACAGAACAAAACACTGCCTGGTCCTGCACTATTCTCATAATCATTGTTATGTTTGAGTCCATTGTTGCAGCCACTCCATCTCACTGAGGGTCTTCCTCTCTTTCAACGACAGTCTACCAAGCATGACATCCTTCTCCAGGGACTGGTCCCTCCTGATAACATGTCCAAAGTAAGTGAGACGAAGTCTTGTCATGCTCACTTCTGAGGAACACTCTGGCTGTACTTCTTCTGGCAGTCCATGGTATATTTAATATTATAGTATTTAATATTCTTTGCCAACACCGTAATTCAAAGGCATCAATCCTCCTTCAGTCTTCCTTATTCATTGTCCAGCTTTCACATGCATTAGAGGCAACTGAAAATATCATGGCTTGGGTCAGGTGCACCTTAGTCCTCAAAATTACATCTTTGCTTTTGAACACTTTAAAGAGGTCTTTTGCAGCAATTTGCCTAATGCAGTATGTCATTTGATTTCCTGACTGTTGCTTCCACGGGCCTTGATTGTGAATCCAAGTAAAATGAAATCCTTGACAACGTCAGTCTTTTCTTTAATTATCGTGATGTTGCTTATTGGTCTAGCTGTGAGGATTTTTGTTTTATGTTGAGGTGTAATCCATACTGAAGGCTGTGGTCCTCTTCACTTTCAGCAAGCAAGGCTGTGTCATCTGCGTAACATGGGCTCTTAATAAGTCTTCTTCCAATCCTGATACCATGTTCTTCTTTACATAGTCCAGCTTCTCAGATTATTTTCCCAGCATACAGATTGAATAAGTATGGTGAAAAGGATACTTTTCTTTTATCCATAATTTGTTACGATCCACACAATTGAATGCCTTTGCATAGTCAGTAAAACACAGGTAAACATCTTCCTGGTATTCTCTGCTTTCAGCCAAGATCCATCTGATATCAGCAATGATATTTTATTTTACAAATAAGGAAACAGGATTTGAGGTTAAGTAGTTTATTCAAAATCACACAGGTAATAAGTAGTTGAGGCAGAAAACAATCAAACCCAGGTCTGTATAAAATTAAAAGCCACTCCCTTAATTACTATGCAATGTATCTAATGAATGCACCAACATTTATTTAACCAATCCCCTTCTAACACATTTCATTATTTTTACATTATCCCTACTAAAAATAATGCATCTATGAGCATTATTGTACAAACACTTTATACTTTTGTGATTATTTCTTAAAGTAAGTTTCTAGAAGTGAAATTCCTATACCAAAATTATGGATATTTTTAAGGCTTTTGATACATATGCCAATTTTCCATCTGGAAAATTTTGCCAATTTAAAGTCTCACCAGGAATGAATGCAACCAATTTACACATCATCATTATTATCATGATTATTTCTTTCCAGATCTCTCTATTGTATCTTGACTGATGTCACACACTTCAAAAGAGACAGAGCTGGAATGTGAATTTAAGCAATCTTACTCCAGATACCTGTTCTTAACCAATTCATTATGCACTTTTCTTGCTTTTTAATATAATCTGAAGTGATTGAGTTAGGGACTGAGCTTCATTTCTATTTTCAAACTTTTAACCCTGTAAACCCAGCAGCTCCACAGGAGAAAGACCTGGCCATCTAATTCCATAAAGATTACAGGCAAGAAAATCCCATGGGGTGGTTCTACTTTGTCACGTGGGGTTGCTACGAGTCGAAAATCAACTCAACTACACATAACAACAACAATAATCCAGAACCACTTTTTTGAATAATCAAATTTTTTTCCCAATTGATCTGAAATAAATAATAATTATTGCTTTTATGATTATTATTACTCACTGAATATATTATAAAAAAATATTATAGGTGCTACGAAAAGCACAGGTTCACAGCAACCACAAGATAATTACCATTATAGGCTCATATTTTAGTGGAGTAAATTCTTATATATGTATATAGGCAAAAGTCTGTTTAGTATTTATATTAAGACTAGTTGCTATAATAGAAAAAAATGTCAAAATACCAGAGGATTCACACAATAGAGGTTTATTTCTTGTTCATGTCAAGTTGAAAACAGTTTTGCTGATTTCCAAGCTGTTCTCCTCCCTGGTGGCATAGTGGTTAAGAGCTACAGCTGCTTACCAAAAGGTCAGCAGTTCAAATCCACCAGGTGCTCCTTGCAAACCCTACAGGGTAGTTCTGCTCTGTCCTGTAGGGTTGCTATGAGTCGACTCCACGGCAACGGGTTTGGTTTTTTGTTTGTTTCTCCTCAAAGCATGGATTCAGGGCTTCAGAATTTCCATGCTGAGATTCCACTTCTTTAACATGTGTCTATTCTGGTCTGTGCTGGTCTATCTCAAGCCTGCAGAAGGAAAAAGGGAATGGAGATCTCCTCACTCCTCCATTTGAAGTTTTCATGGGGAGGTGGTGAATTCTATTGACTAGAACTCAAACGTGTGGCCACATCTAACTACAGGAGAGGTTGGGAAATATACTAGCACCGTGTGCCTAGGAAGAAGAGGAAATGCCTTTGGGTGAAAACACAGCAGTTCACGCCACAGTCTATTTCAGGATTTTTTATCTCCTCCATTGATCCATTTATGTATCTTTGTGCCTGTTCTGCACTGATTAATCCAGTGGCATGTATTTTCTTCATTATTATTCTTTCTCAAAATTATCTTGCCTATCCTCATAAACTTTACAATCTCTCATAAAAGTCAAGTCACAACAGTAGAAATATAAATGTCTATAAATAGTACAAAAATTGTTTAACCCCATCGGTAATCAAGCACTATACACTGTTAGGCAATGATTTAAAATATAAAAGTCATGTTTGAAGAGGATGCTATAAAACAAATATTCTTATACTTGCTGGTGATAATGTAAATTAGTATAAACTTTCTGTGTAGGAAAAGGGTGAAGGCTGGAGTTTGAAAATATGAAACAAAAGCCATAAATGGTCCATAGCCTTCAGTCACTTCATTCTTTCCTCTTTCATAATAAAAACAGCTTTAAAATCTGATTTTTTTCTCTAAGTATGGCTCTGGAAAAATCTCAGGTATTTTCTAATGCTGGTATTTTCTAAACAGTATATTAGCTACAGTTTTAATTTCTAACTTAGCCAACAGCTATTTAGAAGAATATTTTAAATTATTACTGGTTGCAAATTCAGAAATTTTTAATTTAATTACATTGTGGTTTAAAGAAAGAATATGACCTATTTAAATTCTGTTTTATGAAATTTAATGAGGTTTTTTGTGGCCTAATATGTGATCCCCCCACATGTCTGTCAGTTTGTCATACTGTGGGAGCTTGCGTGTTGCCGTGATGCTGGAAGCCATGCCACCGGTATTCAGGTACCAGCAGGGTCACCCATGGAGGGCAGGTTTCAGCTGAGCGTCCAGACTAAGACAGACTAGGAAGAAGGACCCGGTAGTCTACGTCTGAAAAGCATTAGCCAGTGAAAACCTTATGAATAGCGGCAGAACATTGTCCGATATAGTGCTAGAAGATGAGCCCCTCAGGTTGGAAGGCACTCAAAAGACGACTGGGGAAGAGTTGCTGCCTCAAAGCAGAGTCGACCTTAATGACGTGGATGGAGTAAAGCTTTTGGGACCTTCATCTGCTGATCTGGTGCGACTCAAGACGAGAAGAAACAGCTACAAATATGCATTAATAATCGGCACCTAGAATATACGAAGTATGAATCTAGGAAAATTGGAAATCATCAAAAATGAAATGGAACACATAAACATCGATATCCTAGGCATTAGTGAGCTGAAATGGACTGGTATTGGCCATTTTGAATTGGACAATCATACAGTCTACTATGCTGAGAATGACAACTTGAAGAGGAATGGTGTTGCATTCATCGTCAAAAAGAACGTGTCATCTGCATAACGCAGGTTGTTAATATACCATGGACTGCCAAAACAATGAACAAATCTGTCTTAGAAGAAGTACAGCCAGAATGCTCCTTAGAGGCAAGGGTGGCGAGACGGCGTCTTACATACTTTGGACATGTTGTCAGGAGGGATCAGTCCCTGGAGAAGGACATCATGTTTGGCAAAGTATAGGGTCAGCGGAAAAGAGGAAGACCCTCAATGAGGTGGACTGACACAGTGGGTGCAACAACGAGCTCAAGCATAACAGCAATAGTAAGGATGGTGTGGGACCGAGCAGCGTTCCGTTCTGCTGTGCATGGGGTCACTATGAGTCGGAACTGACTCGACAGCACCTAACAACAATATGTGATCAATTTTATTAGCATTCCACGAGCCACCTTGAAAGCCAGTTGAAAATATTCTCCATATTTACTTATATAAAAGTCAACATATATGCATATGTATATATTAAAACATTCTTATACATATTAAATCTTTTATATAATAATTTCTCAAATTTGATCTATCAATTAAGAAAGATGTATTTCAGCCCTCTAATAGTGTTTCTGACAATTACTCCTTATATGTTGATAATTTTTATGAATTTAAGAGTTACATGTCAACCATTTTTAAAAATACCGTATTTATGTTGATGTGATTTCAATGCTTACTATAAGTCAGCGCGTATGTAACTTTGTAATTCTTGAGTTTCACATTTTGATGCATTTCTAATTTAGCAAGACAGACTTTGAGTAACTCCTCCAGAAAAGGTCATGTGAAGTATATTTGAGCATACTCAAATTTGATTGTCTTTTTATTGCCTTCCCATTTTAGCAACAACATAGCTAGATATAAACTTCTTGAGCTTCAAACTTTCCCTTCCCAAAATTGTGTAAACATTGTGTCAAAATGCCCAGGTGTTAAATGTTAGGGAAAAGACGATAGCCAATCTGAATTTCTTACTTTGTAGGTATTTTTTTCTTGCCTAGAATCTTACATTGTTGTTAGTTACCATCGAGTCGATTCTGACTCATAGCAATACTACATACAACAGAACAAAACACTGCCGGGTCCTGCAGCAACCCCACAATCCTTGCTATGCTGGAGCCCACTGTTGCAGCCACTGTGTCAATCTATCTCTTTCATGACCCATTTTCGCTGACCCTCTCTACCTTATCAAGCACGATGTCCTTCTTCAGGCACTGGTCCCTCCTGATAACATGCCCAAAGTATGTGAGATGAAGTCTCACCATCCTTGCTTCTAATGAGCATTCTGGCTATACTTCTTCCAGGGTAGATTTGTTCATTCTTCTGGCAGTCCATGGTATATGCAATATTCATCACCAACACCATAGTTCAAAGGCATCAATTCTTCAGTCTGCCTTATTCATTGTCCAGTTTTCTCATGCATATGAGGTGATTGAAAACACCACGGCTTGGGTCAGTCACACCTTAGTGTGTAAGGTGACATCTTTGCTTTCTAACACTTTAAAGAGATCTTCTGCAGCAGATTTGCCCAAAGTAACGCATCCTTTGATTTCTTGGCTGCTGCTTCCATGGATGTTGATTGTGGATTCGAGTAAAATGAAAACCTTCGTAACTTCAATATTTTCTTGGTTTATCATGATGTTGCTTATTGGTCCGGTTGTGAGGATTTTTATCTTGAGATATAATCCATGCTGAAGGCTGTAGTCTTTGAACTTCATCAGTAAGTGCTTCAAGTCCTCTTCACTTTCAGGAAGCAAGGTTGTATCATTTGCATACTGCAGGTTGTTAATGAGTCTTCTCCAATCCTGATGCCCCATTCTTCTTCATATAGTCCAGCTTCTCAGATTATTTGCTCAGCATGCAGACTGCGTAAGTATGGTAAAAGGATAGGATCCAAACACTTACCCATCCTGACTTTAAACCACGCAGTATCCCCCTGTTCTGTTCAAACAACTGCCCCTTGGTCTAAGTACAACTTCCTTGTGAGCACAATTAAGTGTTCTGGAATTCTAATTCTTTGCAATGTTATCCATAATTTATTATGATCCACACAGTCGAATGCCTTTGCACAGACAAAAAACACAGGTAAACATATTTCTGGTAGTCTCTGCTTTCAGCCATGATCCACCTGACATCAGCAATGATATCCCTGTGTCCACATTCTCTTCTGAATCCAGCTTAAAATTTGATAGTTCCCTGTCAGTGTACTGCTGTAATCATTTTTGAATGATCTCCCGCAAAATTTTATTCGCATGTGATATTAATGATATTGTTCGATAACTTCCAAATTATGTTGGATCTTCTTTCTTTGGAAAGGGTACAAATATGGATCTCTTCCAGTCAGTTTACCTGGTAGCTGTCTTCCAAATTTCTTGGCATAAACAAGTGAGTACCTCCAGTGTTGCATGTGTTTGTTCAAACATTGCAATTGGTATTCCATCGAATTCTGGAGCCTTGTTTTTCACCAATGCCTTCAGTGCAGCTTGCACCTCTTCCTTCAATACCATCAGGTTTTGATCATATGCTAACTCCTGAAATGGTTAAATGATCAATCAATTCTTTTTGGTACAGTGACTGTGTATTTCTTCAATCTTCTTTTTATGCTTCCTGTGTCATTTATTATTTTCCCTTAGGATCCTTCAATATTGCAATTTGAGGGTTGAATTTTTTCTTCAGTTCTTTCAGCTTGAGAAATGGTGAGCGTGCTCTTCCCTTTTGGTTTTCTATCTCCAAGTCCTTGAACATTTCATTGTAATACTTTACTTTGTCTTCTCGAGCCACCTTTTGAAATCTTCTGTTCAGCTCTTTTACTTCATCATTTTTTCCTTCCACATTAGCTACTCAATATTCAAGAGCAAGTTTCAGAGTCTCTTTTGTTATCCAGTCAGGTCTTTTCTTTCTCTCCTGTCTTTTTAATGACCTCTTGCTTTTTTCATGTATGATGTCCTTGATATCATTCCACAACTCATCTGGTCTTTGGTCATTAGTGTTCAATGCATCAAATCTATTCTTGAGAAGGTCTCTAAATTCAGGTGGGATATACTCAAGATCGTACTTTGGTTTTGGTGGACTTGTTCTAATTTCCTTCAGTTTCAACTTGAACTTGCATACGAGCAATTGTTGGTCTGTCCACAGTCAGCCCCTGGCCTTGTTCTCTGAATGACATTGAGCTTTTTCATCATCTCTTTCCACAGATTCAGTAGATTTGATTCCTGTGTATTCCATCTGGTGAGGTCTACATGTATATTCACTGTTTATGTTGTTGAAAAAAAGTATTTGCAATGAAGAAGCCGTTGGTCTTGCAAAATTCTATCATGCAATCTCCAGCATCATTTCTATCACCAAGGCCATATAAGAATTCTTTCACTTTAAAATTTTAAACTCTCTCTAGGATATGGTTAGATAATAATCGCCTCCCCTTAATTTTTTCAGGTACACAGAGGTCTCATTCTACACACACTAAGGTATTTCCTTAACCTTTTCTATTCCATTTGTGGAATAAATATATGCTTCTATTCCATTTAATCTTTAGGATCACAAATTATCTGTACCCTAAATATCTTTCTTTGTCCTCTATAGCTATAATCTTCTCTTTCATTATTGCTACTGAAACAGGCTGCTCAGCCTTATCTTGAACAGTACCTGAAACAGTTTTTTTCTTCTTATTTCTCTTTTTTCCCTTCCCTACCCCATCTCTGTCTCCAAGTAAGATCGTGATGTTAGCACCTACAAAAGGTTAAGTGTTAACCAATGTTTCCTCTAGGACCATGGAAAACAAGTGATATTGATCTAAACCTGTCAAATAAGATGAAGGATGGCGCCAGCCACCCCCTGGGCCAACAGGATAATGGCAGGAAAAGATCAACGTGTTTGAGATACAACCACCAAAACCAAACAGAACTTATGGCCCCTTTTCCCTTAAAAGTCCTAGCTGATCTGTAGTTCAGCGAGACAGATGACTTTAGGAGGAGATCATTCCCCTCTGTCTCCATATACCGGTACATCTAATCTAGTTCTTGCTACCTACCTCATTCGTCTCAAGAATTGGCTGTTTGTGGCAGGCGGCTCTCACTCACGAAATTGCGGTAACAACTTGGTGGCCTATACGGGGAACCTAGCTGTTTGAGACGTGGTGGCTTTGTGGCAGGGCCCAGGCCTGATCGACAGTTCTCCTACCAAGTGGCCGCTGGGGTCTCTGTTTGTCCCCAGAGGCTGTCCCCAGACCCGGGCTCCCTGCAGTGCCACTGGTCGCCAAACGTGCCAGAGAGATGGGTGAAGGCAAGACCTAACCAGGATTCTGACTTGAGTCCACGGCCCTCTCCCTATTGCACTCAGGGCTGGGATGGAAAGGGCAGGCCAGCATGGCTTCCGGAACTGGACCTGTGCCCTTGGTTTCTAAGACGAGTGATGCCTTGGATGACCGTCCCCGTGAGTAGGATTGCACGGAGGGACTCTTGGTGACTCTACAGTATGGGCAGGCATATGAGTGTGTGGCAGCCATCATTTTTGTGTTTGGATGTTGTCTGTCTCTGGTTGGAGAACCCTTATTTTGGGGAGTGGATGTAGATATCTCTATCAGTTTAGATTGGGAGATTGAAGCCCCTCCATCTGGCGTTGGGGATAGGAGGTATCCGGAGGATTGAAGTGAAGATTCAGACATTCCTAGTAACGTGTTAGACCCCACTAAGATCATCCTCGTTCCCCCTTTTCCTTTCTGACTTGTCTGGTCTGAACACTTTTCTCTGTTTGTCTGGTTTGTCTGATTTGTCTTATGCATAACCTGGCTGGCTATCTGGGAGGTTGAGACTGCAAGGTTATCTCCATTGCTTTTGTCGGTCTGTCTGTTTGTCTTACATATGATTACTTGTCCTCGTAAGGTTTTTCAGTGTCGTCACCTCGTTAATCCCTATCTGTACAAAACCCCTCATCAGGTTCAAGAACAACTTTGACGTAAGTTTCTTGAGACTGACAATTAGTTTCATCAGTCTGAGAAAGTCCACCATGTACAGATTATTTTAGAAGTGTGTCCCCTGAAGAGGTTAGGGTCCTAAGATAAGAACCCAAGAAATCCTGAAAGAATTAAACCTAATTAGAGAAGAGATAAATTTCCAGGCAGATCAGGAAATCAACAAGCATTGTGCTCGAGAGGCTCAAACTCTCCCCTTTGTCAATCAAGGTTGATCCTGCCTGAGGAAGGAAAAGGAGAGTTCAAACAAAAGCGGTATTAGCATGCGGGGAGGACCATCTATTCCAGCTGAATCCTGGCTGGGCTGCATTTTGGCCAATTTGAAAAGGTATGGTTATGAGCCCATGACCAAAAAGTGAATGATTCTCCTGTTTAACAGCACATGGCCTCAATACCAGTTGGGGGACCAGGAACAGTGGGCCCCAGAGGGGTCTTTATGTTATAATACAATACTTCAATTGGATTTGTTCTGAAGGAAAACTAAAAAGTGGGATGAAGTCCCTTATATACAAGCCTTCATGTCTAACAGACCTTGCACCCCCCTAATCAGGTTTTCTTCCAGGGAAAATCAAAGGCCAAAGTACTCCCTGAATCCTCATCAGAGGACCCACTCTTAGAGGGATGGGCTCCAGCCTCCGTTCTGACTCCCCCTCCCCCATATAGAGGAGGCACGGTAGAAATCGAGGGGTCAGACCATGAAACAACAGTAAGGTCTATAAACAGAATGGCCGAGCCCAATTCTAGTTTGGCCAGCCCATCAAAGGCTGATGAAGGAGGAGTATCAGACAGTGAGGGTTCGACTTCTTCAGGTATGGTCTCCCTCTCTCATGCCCATCAGGGTACCATTTTCAGTGAGGGTGCCTCAGGAATCCATGCAGGGCAATGCCCACTAAGAGAAGTTCTGGCGGGAGTGGATGATGAGGGGTGGCCACAAGGACAATGCTGGTTCATACTCCATTTTCCACCCCTGATCTATATAACTGGAAGAGCCATAACCCACCCCGCCCCTCACTGGAGTGACCCAAACAGAATGGCTGAACTGTTTCTATTTTCTCTACTCACCGCCCTACCTGAGCAGATATGTAAGTGCTCCTCACCACTCTGTTAACTTCAGAAGAACGTGGTATGGTGTTAGAGCAGGCTCCAAAAGAGGCCAATAGGTTCCATAACTTAGACCCTAATAATGGAGCCCGACCCCCTGGGACAGAAGCCATCCCTACTAGAGAACTGGGTTGGAATCACAATCGTGAAGAAGGGGTGAGTAGATTTTAGTTCTTCAGATTACCTAATCGTTGAGTTGAGAAACGGGGCCCCCAAACCCAAGAACTTACAAAAGGTTAGAGAAATTATCCAGGGAGAAAAGGAAGATCCATCCACTTTCTTAGAAAGGGTGACAGACGCGTTTCGTCAATACACTTGATATCAACACCGAAGATCCCAACACCAGGCTTATAAACATGACTTTTATTTCGCAGAGTACCCCTAATATTCGGAAAAAATTACAAGAATTAGAAGGAGAACCTGGGATGCCAATAGGGCAGCTGCTTGAAAGGTGTTCAATAATCGGGACCAGGTAGCAGAACAGTGAGAAAAACAAAAGATGAAACAAAAGGCAGCCTTACTAGCAGTGGCCCTAGCCCACCTGAATGAAGAAGGGGGAAGAGAGATAACAGCCATAAAAAGGACCACGCCAGGGCAAGGTGGGAGACCTTTAGAACCTGACCAGTGTGCCTGCTAAAAGACAGCGCCACTGGAAGCAGGAGTGCCCAGAGACAAAGGAAAGGTGAAACAGACCAAAATCTGCCATTCTCCAGGCTTATCAGGAAGGGCCCTCACAGTTAGATGCTTCTGAATGATGGGACCCAGGGCCTCAAACCTCACCGGCTATCTCCCACTGCAAGCCCTGGGTAACTCTAAAGGTGGAAGGATGCCCTATTGACTTTATTCTGGACACGAGTGCCACTTTTTCAGTTTTGAACACCACAAAGTACTGTGTGTTCCACTGTGTAATCCACGTACTGCCCCAGTGGTAGAGGTTTCAAGGGAACTTTCAAACCGGTCCTTCCTCCAACTGATGAATTGTGAAATAGGAAAAGACTTGCTATACAACGAGTTCCTTTATAGGCCAGAGTGCCCTGACCCCCTCCTCGGGAGGGACCTATTGTCAAAACTTGGGGCACAAGTCACTTTTGGACCGTTTCGAATTTTGGTGCAAATTCTGCCCGAACAGCAATGCACTTTGCAGGCAGCCTTGCTGCTATAGGAACCAATGGCCCCTAGAGACATCTCTGTCCACATACAGCAAGAAGTGAACCCAGAAGTCTGGGCATCAGGGAGGCTGGGAAGGGCCAGGTTCGCTAAGCCAGTTAAAATTGCCTAAAGCCTAGAGAGAGCCTGTTGTAAATCAGAAACAACATCCCCTCCGTAGAGAAGCTCTGGAAGGGATTGCTTCACTGGTCCACCGATATGCAGAGATTGGACTTTTAAGACCATACCAGTCTATAACACCCCCATTCTGCCAGCATTAAAGCCCAGGACAGGAGAATATCGGTTCGTGCAAGATTTAAGAAAGATTAATCAAATAGTAGAAGACATTCACCCGGTTCTGCCCAACCTATATACTCTCCTACTAACCATACCCAGCAAGTATGCTTGGCTTTCAGTATTATATCTGAAAGATGCCTTCTTTTGCATTCCCTTGCAGCCTGAGTCTCAACTTTTGTTTGCATCTCAATGGACTGATTTAGAAACAGGGGCAAAAAGACACCTCACATGGCAGGTGCTGGTCCAAGGGTTCAAAAACTCCCCCACAATTTTCGGAGAGACATTGGTTAAAGACATGAGGGCCTTGCAACTAGAAAAGGGGATGGTCTTACAGTATGCAGATGACATTCTGGTGGCCAAGTGAAATTCAAGAAGATTCAGATCAAAATACCATCATGGTCTTAAACCATCTGGCTAGGTGCAGGTACTGAGTCTCCAAAAACAAGGCCCAAATATAACAAGAAGAAGATATCGGGGGTTCCAAATATCACAAGGGCAGCAGAGCCTTCTCCAGGACCGACGAGAAACCATTATGCAGGTAGTGCCCCCTATCTCTAAGCGACAACTTAGAGGTTTTCTCAGGATGGCAGGTTTTTGTCCAATCTGGATACCAAGGTTCAGACTCACAGCAAAACCCCTGTATGAAGCCCTGAAGGGAGGGGATAGGGAACCCCTGTTTTGGACTGCTGAATGTCAACAAGCTTTTGAAAACATTAAATATAAATTAATGATGGCCCCAGCATTAGGGTTACCTGATCTCCAAAAACCATTCAAACTATTTGTACATGAGAGACAGGGAGTTGCTCTAGGAGTGTTGACCCAGACTTTGGGACCAGCGAAGAGGCCAGTAGCCTATTTTTCCAAACAGCTAGACAAAGTGGCTCAAGGATGGCCCCCTTGCCTCCGGGCTGTGGCTGCAACATGTGACTTACTACAAGAAGCTGAAAAATTTACCCTCTGACAAAAGGTGATGGTTCACATGCTTCACACTGTCCTTCCCCTCTTAGAAGAAAAAGGGAGGTTTTGGCTTACAGTGGGATACATGGGGAAATACCAAGCAATCCTATTAGACAACCCAAATGTAACCTTAAAGGCCCTTTCTGATCTCAACCCAGCTACCCTACTACCCATCTTAGAAGAAGAGCCAATACATGACTGTTTAGAGATTATAGAAGAGGTTTATTCCAGCAGGCCCGATCTATCAGACACCCCTTTAACTGACCCCGAGCTAGAAATGTGCACCAATGGTAGCAGCTTCATGTATAAAGGACATCAAAGGGCAGGCTATGCAGTGGTGACTCGGGCTGAAATTTAGAGGCAGCTCTGCTTCCTGCTGGCACCTCAGCACAAAAAGCTGAGTTAATAGCCCTTGGGCGGGCCCTGTGCCTGGGAACAGAAAGGCGTGTAACAGTGTACACGACAGCAGATACGCCCATCTCGTGCTCCACTCGCATGGGGCATTGTGGAAGGAGAGGGGTCTCCTTACTTCTGCCAGCAAAGAGATAAAGCATGTACCAGAAACTCTTGAGCTCCTAGAAGCAGCCAATGACCCCCTCCAGGTGGCAGTGGTGTACTGCCCCAGGCACCAGAAGGGAAAATCCCCTGAAGCTGTAGGGAACCGGAAAGCAGACGCAGAGGTCAAAAGGGCTGTGATGCAAGGAGACAAGATAGAGAAAGAAATAGTCCTGATCCCTCACCTGGACCCTGCTGACCTTCCCGCACCTACCTACACCATTCAGGACTTAAAAAGGGCTGAAGAATGGGGTTTTCGCCCAGCTCCCCATTCCAACCAGTTAGTAAGCCCTGAAGGGAAACTGCTGTTACCAGAAGCCCAGGTATACCGTGTGAAGTCGACTTTACATGAAGAAGCTCATTATGGGAGAGATGCCAGTCTTCAGTGGATCCAACAGGTGGTCACAGGACCAAGTCTCCTCAAGGTCATTTGAGAAGTCACAAGATGCCACCTTTTTGCAAAGAATAACCCAAAAACTGTGCCCCTTCCAATGGAACCGGGAGTCCAACATCGAGGAACTAACATGGGAGAAGATTAGCAATTAGACTTTACAGTGATGGTCCGGGCACCTGGAAACTTCAGGTATCTGTTGGTCTTTATGGATACCTACTCAGAGTGGGTAGGGGCTTTCCCTTGTCAAACTGAGCAAGCTTGAGAAGTAATCAAGGTATTACTTAAAGAGATTATCCCTCGGGTCAGTTTGCCAATTTCAATTCAAAGCGACAATGGAGGAGCTTTCATAGCACAAACAACCCAAGAAGTCAGCAAAGTCCTGGATATAAATTGGAGGCTACATTCTTCCTGGAGGCCACAGTCAACAGGGAAGACTGAGAGGATGACTCACACCCTAAAAAAGGCCCTGACAAAAATATGTCAAGAGACTAACATGGTTACAAGTCCTGCCTATTGCGCTGTTTAGAATCCGAGTGGCCCCTCGAAGTGGGCTTAAGTTAAGCCCTTATGAATTGGTATATGAGAGACCATTTCTGAAAAAGTCTACCTTCCCCACCTCAGTAATGACAGAGGTGGAAAAGAGAGACTGGGTCCGTTCTCTGGGTGCTGTTGTAAACATTATTAACCAATATGCCTCTCTCCATCTGTCTTTTCCCTCTGATACCCCTCTTCACAGGTTCCGGCCAGGAGATCGGGTATTACTAAAGTCTTGGAGATACCAACACCCTGAAGACCAGCTGGTTCCCAAATGGGAGGGGCACTTTGAAGTCCTCCTGACTACTCACTCATCTTTAAAGTTGGTGGGAGTGACCGCATGGGTGCATCATTCCAGAGTGAAAATGGCTCCACTTGAAAAAGAAGGAACTGAAGAGTCACCTTATTCCTGCACACAGGTTCAAGGTTTAAAGTACAGGTTTAAAAAAAATTACCAAATGATAGTTTTAACCTTTGTTTTTCTCTTCTTCCAAGGCACATGCCACACCGTGACACCAAATCAGGCCTCTGCGATTCTGCAAGCCAGAGGAACCCTGACCTTAAAAGTAAGAGATGCCCTGACTCTCCCGTGTATGGTATCATCTCTAACTCCAGTTGGCCCCATTAAATGGATAATGCTTATCCCAGAAAAAGAACAGACAGTTGTCTGGGACTTTAAAACTGCTGGCTCCTCCTGAGTGACCCCCATGGCTGACACCACTCAATCGTACAATTGAGATTTTTTTGATCATTATTTCAGCTATAACCTTGTCCGATACAGGGTTTTATTACTCTGCAAAGTTTAAAAAAAGGGTTGCCAAAAGATATTGAAATCAGTAGGGGTGAAGGAATCCAGATGGTTGTTGTAGGATATCAAGAGCCTGCCCACCTCCCAGATGGGTGGGACTGGTCATCTAATGGCCTAGTCACCATGTTCCAAGTAGTGGCCATAGGAGGAAATCTCAGCAACTGCTGGATATGCCATCATCTTCCTTGGTCAGGAGCACCTTTGAGCTCCATGGCAGCCCCAGTTTTTGACTATAACAAAGATGTCCCTAACTGTAACTTGACTCACTGTGCCCCCAAGGCTCCAATCCGAGCTCAGCTTGTACAGTACCTATTTTCCATACCTTGTTTCCTCCTTGCTAATCTTTTAATCATACCATGGGAAACAAAGTCACAAAGCCCCAGAGCTAAGGTCACACGGCAGGTTTTTTGAGACTTCTGGCTTCTTTCGTCCTGTAACGAATCTTTGACCATAGCCCAGTTGATTTACATCAACTCTAGTATTCCCAATGGACCCAATAAGAATCCATCCTTATGTGCTCCACCGGGGTACACCTTCTTATGTGGAGGGAGATACTACCCCACCAGTAAAGTCCCTGTCCCTAGGCCATCACCTTACACCTGGGCCATTCAGTGCTTAACAGGAGTTCACTTTGTGGGACAGTGTACTCTAGGATTCCTGACCTTCCCAACCTAAGTTTATCCACCATTGCCTAACACATCGTGAAGATCCCACAAAAGAAAAGGCATGTGTTTTCAGTAGATCCTACATCCCTAGAGGTGACAGGGATGGAGAGTAACCCCATTCTAGAGGAAAACGGGTTTGGGTGGTGGTTCTTGAGAACAACTTTTCCAGGTTTAGGAATGTACCACATGGAGGCAGCCATTAGAAACTTCTTGGACACTATCCACCTGCTAGCCCTAAGAACTGAAAAGGCTCTTAGAGCCCAGCAAACCTCTTTAAACTCCTTGGTAGAGGTGGTCCTAGATAATAGAATAGTCTTAGATTTCTTCTAGCCAAATCTGGAGGAGTGTGTGCTGTGATTAACAAAGCCTGTTGTGCCTGGATAAACACCACCAGAGAGGTACAGGTAGGATTGGATGCTATCCACAAGGTAACCAAATGGACTGACCCAACACCTAGGCAAGAGAGCAAGTGGGATTGGTTCACTAATCTTTTCCCAATCTTGGGGTCCTGGTTGACCCCTTTAATAACTTTGGGAGCAACAGTCACTTTGGTCTGCATTTGCACTCCCTGTCTGATAAAAGTGGTTACCAGGGGCACCACCAGCACCCTCAAGACTAGAGAGAGAGATCTTTGCCCTGGTAGACTGAACTACTCCTTTCCCAGACTCCAGGGATCTGTGTCACTTAATCCAGTAAGACATTGACAAATTTCGTCTTTCCAAACCACCACCTATATATGACCCCTAGTAGATGTCAGGTTTCTCTCCCCAACCGACACCCTCATCCAACAGGAAGTAGCTAGAGAGAGAGAGATGGTGCCCTGTTTCCCAAGACTGAGAAACCTACAACAAAAAGGGAGGATTGAAACAGGCTGCTCAGCCATATCTTGAACAGTACCTGATAATTTTTTTTCCTTCTTCTTTCTCTTCTTTCCCTCCCCTAGCCCATCTCTGTCTCCAAGTAAGATCCTGATGTCAGCTCCTCCAAAAGGTTAAGTGTTAACCAATGTTTCCTCTCCCAAAAAAATAGTTCCTCTAGGACCGTGGAAAACAAGTGATACTGATATAAGCCTGTCAAGTAAGATGAAGGATGGCACCAGTCCCCCATGAGCTGATGGGATGATGGCAGGAAAAGATCAACATGTTTGAGATACAACCACCGAAACCAAACAGAAGAAAGAGAATGCACATTCCACAAGTCCCTAAAACTTATGGCCCCTTTTCCCTTAAAAACCCTAGTTGACCTGTAGTTCAGTGAGACAGACGACTTTAGGAGGAGATCATTCCCCTCTGTCTCCACATACAGGTATATCTAATAAAGTTCTTGCTACCCACGTCACTCCTGTCTCAAGAATTGGCTGTTTGCAGCAGGTAGCTCTAACTCACAAAATTGCAGTAACACTGCTTGTTTGAGTTTCTTCTCTATCTTCTATGAAACTTCTTAATATTGTCCTCCAAAATATTTTCACTATATGAACTATAGATTTTGTACTTCCCAATTTGCAGTTAATATAGTAGCTCTGTCACTGCATTTTAGTTTCCTTAAAAACTTTATTTTATCTAGCATCTTGTTTTCAAAATTACATTTTTATGTTATTCAGAAATAAAACATATATAACGTAAAAAAAAAATTTTTTAAGTTTACTCATTTGCTTTAATAAGCTGTATATAAAAAAATTTTTTTATCATAAATATGTTCTTCCTATGTGTTTTTTTTATGTATCTTAAGAATTATTGTCCTTCTTTTATTTTGCAGATCCCCCCACCCCACATCCCTTTTCCTTCTCTTTACTCTTCCAAAAATGAGGAGAGAGTAATCAGATCAGTTATTTATCCATAAACTGAGTTGACAGACTTTTCTCAGCTCTCTATTTTCTTTCTCTGAGATTTAAGTTTGAGAAATGATTTATGTAAATTAGTAACATCAATTTAACAATTCTGCAAACTGCAAATGATAAGTACAAAGTCAAAAAACAAAAAATCAAATCCACTATCAACGAGTCAATTCTGACTCATAGTGACCCTACAGGACAGAGTAGAACTGCCCTATAGGGTTTCCAAGGAGTGGCTGGTGATTCCAAACTGCTGACCTTTAGTTTAGCAGCTGAGCCCTTAACCACTGTTCCTACAAAGCCAGGGTGATGGAAATTACCAGTAAGAAAGTGATTTCTATGATGAGTCCAAAATGATGAGTACACATTATTCAAATTGACTGGAAAAAGTTGGGGTGAAGGAGATATTTAGGGAGGATTTCCAGTATGTACACCATGGAGAATAAAGAAAGCATACTGTATCAGGGAAATGCAAACTAAAGGTAGGCAGGTTCCAAATCATTCCAGATCATTCCTTGTTTTGCTCATAAATTTGGGCTACACTATAAACCAGCATTTCTAAAAATGTGTTCCACACCAAATTAGTCCTGCAAGGCATTCCATAAAAAAAGAAGTAGGTTCCATAATCAAATAAGTTTGGTAAACCTTACATGTTATATCCTTCACCCTTTTTGGAGACTCAGAGTAAACATTAGCACAGTGAGTGCCAACAGTAAGGGTCTTAAGACGACCTATTACAAATAAAACTACTTAATCTTAGCTTAATTAGTACTTAGATTTGTATTTAGTGAATTTTGTGAGAATAAATTAGTGAGGGCAAAAAGGTTTTCACAATCCAAAGAAGAAATCTAAGTATGGAAATAGAGAAGTCTGTAGACATCCTTTACTGTCACTAGGGAACCTTGGAGAGGGAACAAAACAAAACAAAACCAGTTATTTGGGGCTTACAGTGAACAACAGAAAAGACAGCAATGGATACATTTTCTCTGTCTAGAGGAGGGGGCCATCAAGAGTTGGTTTTAGAACAGTGGCTCCCAATCGAGCTTGCATCAGAATCATTCAGAGGACTTGTTAAAACACAGATTGCAGTGTCCCACACCCAAAATTCCTGATTTAAGAGTCTGGGGTGGAGCCTGAACATCCGCTTTTCTAGAAAGTTCCTAGGTATTTCTGCTGAGCTAGGGACCACACTTTGAGAAAAACCAGTTTAAAGAACTGATGAGCATCAGAACTTCCTATGTGCTTTTTTAAAAATGTAGCTGAAGGGAAAAAAACCTATTAATAATTACTTTATCTTTCTTTTAATAAAAATAGAAATACAACAACTGTGGTGTTGCCTTTGAATATCTCTGAAAGATATCAATACTGATCAGTTTACCAAACTTCTAAATGGGAGCCTTTATACCTCAAAATAAATAAATAAATAAGTTGAATAAATGATTCTGTTATTATTTGCACTGATAAAGAAGATTTGAATATTTGTATTTGTTTTGCTTCAGAATATTTTTATCTTCTCTTCCAGCAAGAGTAAAGACTAAATGATAAGAACTCCAATGCAATTCTCAATAATAATATTATTACCTGCCATCAAGTTGCTTTTCAACTCATAGTGACCCCATGTGACAGGGCAGAAATGCCCCATAGTTTTCCGGGCTGTAATCTTTACCGGAGCAGATCGACAGGTCTTTCTACCCCAGAGTCACTCCTCGCAGTTAGCAGCTGTGTGCTTACGATTGTACCACCAGGTCTCCTCTTTAATAATGCCAGCACCTGGAACAGTCATACATTTTGCATTTTGTAGAATTGAGCCCACATGAAAATCCTTTTCAGACAGTGTTAACATTCCCCCTATTAGAGATTAGGAAAAATGATTTAGACTGATTTAAGAGGTTAAATCATGTGTCTGAGTTCATATACCTGGTTGGCTTTGGAACCTGATTTCAAACACAGGTCAGGCTGATTTTAAACTAATGAACTCTCCATGTTTCTCTAGCTTACCTGATAACAATCACCAGGAGTGCTTGTTAAGTAGAGCGGCTGGCGGGTTCAAACCACTGACCTTTTGGTTAGCAGCAGAGCGCTTTAACCACTGAGCCACCAGGGTTCCAGAATTTCCAAGAAAGAACCCTGGAAATCTATAATGTTTAACAAGCAACACAAGTGATTCTTAGTATAGGCAGCTTTGAGAAATACGGCATCATTCCCTTTCTAGAATGCCTAGAACAGTGAAGATATGGAGGATAGAAGTTGTAGAAGCTTCCAACTTTTATCTCATTCTCAAGGTATTAATAAAATGAAGTAATTAATAAAATATATTTATGTAGTTACAACGCCATTATTGTTATTCCCTTCCAGCAGTTTTTGGTAATGCTAAACATTTTTTTACTCAACGTAATAGCTTTTTCCAATTATCTTTAAACTATTTTTTTATTAATTTTTATCTGTGTTGCTCAGGAAATATAAATGTTATGATACCAGAATAGCACAGATCATAAATCCTGCATATGAATTTAAATTAAAGGAAGAATACATTTGGTACTAAGGAAAGGAAAAAAACATCAGTGGAGGTAATCATATCCTCCATGCAGCTCATTTCTGAATAAACATTGAGTTAATATACCAAAGTTACATCACAGAAGGAGAAAGTTCTCCTCGACTTTGTTAAACTGAGCAAAAAAGTATTTGGCCCTTAAAAAAGAGTAATTTTCTCAACTCCAGTTTTACCTCTTTCTTTTCTGTAAAAGAGAATCATTTTCAGATTGAAAACAGTACAGCTAGTACAGGTAAGCCCAGGAGTGAAAAATGATAAAAAGGTGTCCAGATACTCAAAATAAGTTAAAGTCACTTGTTTTAACCAAAGTACATTCCAGTGCAAACATGACATTGCTGGAAAAGATGTCAGTATATTCAAGATGCACATATGCCATTCTAATTTTTAAATGGGGCAGGAATGGAAGTATAGGATATACAAACCATATGTCAATGAGTTGGATATTAAATCCTGAGCAAGGCTCAACCACAAATGTTTAAAGGGATACATCAACAACGGATCATTAAATGGTCACAAAAGCCCAGGATAGGTCCTCTAACAGTGAGATAAATCAAAGTAACTTCTTTATATCTCAGGATTAGTAACCTACGGAATCATAAATGTATGGTAAATACAACATATCTGAAGGTGATCAGGGTTTTGGCAAATTCTTTCATTAGTCTTTGCGGAAAAGTGGAAGAAATATTCACTGAATGAAGTAATAATTATGGTTATACAACTTACCAAAAAGTGTGCTAATAAATCCAAAACAGACCAACATTTTTATATATACCATGGATGAAAATACAGATGGCGTTCCAGATTTTCAGAAGAAATGAAACTCAAAAAGATATGGAATATACTGGTCCCATAATGGTCATCTTAGAAAAACCACATAGGTTGGACTGAGGGGCCAAAACTAAAAAATTACTTAAACGTTTTAAATGTCAAGGTCTTATATTTAGACATTTGGATTCCTATATCAGTAAAGGTTTCTTTGAAGAAGCAGGGCCACTATGACTTATAAGGAATAATGCATTTATAATAGGGAATACACCTTACATAATAGTGGGGACTACCAACGAAGTACAGAGGAAGACAAACCAGGAAGAAAGGCCTGGCAACCTACTTCCCCAAATTAGCCAAAGAAACCCTACGGATCACAAGAGAATATACGGTCCAGTGTAGTTGGAATCCACTCAATGGCAACGGGTTTGGGTTTGGGTTTGGTTTTGTACCGTAAGGAGCCCCGAGGTTGGAAGGCACTCAAAATATACAACGGGTGCAACAATGGACTCCAGCATACCAGCGATGGTAAAGATGGCGCAGGACTGGCAACATTTTGTTTTGTTGTGTTGCACATGGGGTTTCCATGACTCTGACCTGACTGGAAGACAACTAACAACAGTGAAGAAGTCTGGTCCTGAACTCACTGCAGGTCCGCAAAGCAGACCATGGGAAAGAAAATCTTTAGCGAAGCTGGGGGTGGGGAGTGAGGGACACAGGTCGGATTCGCGGAAGGCAAAATGGAATCTGCAACTTTTTTCACTGCCTGCCAGCTCGATGACATACGCGACCAAAAAAAAGAGCCGTGTTCTTCACCCGAAGCTGCTCACATACCTGGCCCAGAACTAGGTGGAACTGAAAGAGGAAACTGATGAAGTGCGACAGCAGCAGCCAGGTAGCTGGCTTACGTTCACAAAAGGGGTCAGCAGATCAACCGCAATGTGCGTGGTCTGCACAGTTGAGGGAAAACTGCCTCTTCATCCAGCCTTTTGTACAATTTTCCTAACCAGGAACCATACAGTGAAGGGAATTCTGGGAAATGTAGTTCCAGCTGAGCTCATTTGCCCCTGCAACAAACAATCAGAGCCCAACCCTTGTGCTTGGCAGCCATACATCTCTTTTAACCCTTATTTAACTTCTAAATTAAAAAAAATAGCAAATTTTTGTTTTGCCTGACATGATGCAGCTGTCCCTCATACAACTGAAAACATGCTAACTCTCTCAACAAGGAGAAAAAAAATGGTTGCCTAGGAGTTGATTCCGACTCATGGCTACCTCATGTGTTACAGAGTAGAAAGGAGTTCCATAGGAAGCAGATCTCCAGGACTATTTTACCGGGAACTGCGAGGTGGATTCTAACTACCAACCTTTAGGTTAGTAGCTGAATGCAAGCCATTTGTGGTACACAGGGACCTTCTCTCAACAATTTTGTCATCGTTGTGAGGTGCCACTGAGTCGCTTCCGATTCAGTGACCCTATGCACCACAAGGAAACCCTGGTGGGGTAGTGGTTAAGAGCTACAGTTGCTAACCAGAAGGTCAGCAGTTCAAATCCACCAGGCGCTCCTTGGAAACTCGATGGGGCAGTTCTACTCTGTCCTGTAGGGTCGCTATGAATCGGAATGGACTTGATGGTAATGGTTTTGTTTTTCTTTTTTTATGTACAACAAAACACTGTTCAGTCCTGCACCATCCTCACAATCTTTTCTATGTTTGCGCCTGTTATGGCAGCCACTGTGTCAGTCCATCTCCTTGAGGGTCCTCCTCTCTTTCCCTGACCCTCTACTTTACCAAGCATGATGTCCTTCTCCAGGGACTGGTCCCTCTTGATAAGTCCAAAGCATGTGAGGCAAAGTCTTACCATCCTGTCTGCTAAGGAGCATTCTGGTTGTACTTCTTCCAAGGCAGATTTGTTCATTTTTCTGTCAGTCAATGGTATATTCAGTATTTCTCATGGCAGAAACTACATATTGTCCAGTGTTGTATCCATAGCAACCAGCACATTGACATGTGCTCAATATATATCTGATGAACTCTGTATTTCTATAATTTTATCATTAATTACGGCCCTGGTTGGTGCAAACAGTTAAGCATTCAACTACTAATCAAAAGGCTGTCAGTTCCAGTCTATCCAGAGGTGCTTTGGAAGAAATGTCTGGCAATCTGCTTCTTAAAGTCCACAGCTTTGAAACCCCTATGGAGCACAGTTCTCCTGTGCACACCTGGGGTCACCATGAGTCATAATCTACTTGACAGCAACTTTTATTTTTTCTCTCAACAACAGAGGATACAAAAATATCACCTCATCCATCTTTAGGGCTGAGTGTCCCACTTGAATATCCTGTAACTTAAATACTGAAATATCACGCTAACTACTGTTAAATATTTTATGTTAAATAGAAGGGGGGTGACAGGGAAAAACTGGTTAGTATATACACAAATATATTCATCCAATATAAGGAAGTAATACTCAAAAGCTATGTCCATCCATTCTTCCCAATTACCCTCAAACTATTAAAAATGGGTTCTGTTTATACTATAAGTTGTTGTATTTATTTGAATTACAATTTGTTTACAAATGTATTTCTCCCACTGAGCTGTGAGTTTTTTCATAGCAGAAACTATATATTGACCAGTGTTGTATCCATAGCAACCAGCACAATATCTTATATGTGCTTGATATATATCTAATGAATTCTGCATTTCTATAATTTTATCATTAATTAGGTGTAACATTCTTACAGTACTTATCAATGGATAAAAAACTGTTTGCATAAGGCTTTTAGGTTTTTGACTATCAGAATAAGAGAGAGAGAGAAAAGATGGGGGTTAAAGGCCAGGAGCATGAGAATATGAGGATGGAAGCATAGGTCACCCATGTCCTTTGAGTTGAGAACCCCTATGGAGCCAGTCAGCAAGAAAGCATCTGTTTCCAAGAGACAACAAAGTGCAGAGGGGGAAAATAAACACTAGTTTAGGAATCAGAATACTCATATTCTAGTCTCAGCTACCACTTTAACTCATTGAGTGACCTTGGACATTTAACCTAACCACTCTGGGCTTTAGTTTCATCTATATAATTGAGAAATTGGACTAGAGAATATCTCAGGTCTTTTCCAACTCTAATGCTATTAAATCCATAAAGTTTGCTTTCCCACTTGCCTATTCTAAAACTGTCTGCTATTAGAGATCCTCCTTCAAATTAGGCAAAAGCACTAGGGCCCGGATCCCCAAAAGGCACTAGTGACTAGTGACTAGAAGTCGCTAATCCTTACTTGTATTGAAGGTGGGTTAGAGTGAATGCTTTGGTTATGTTACCAGATTCTCTGTCAGCTTGGCTGTAAGAAAGATAGATAAACCAAAACACCCATTGTCATTGAGTTGATTCCGACTCATAGTGACTCTATAGGACAGAGTAGAACTGCCCCATAGGGTTTCCAATGAGCGACTGGTGGATTCGAACTGCCGACATTTTGGTTAGCAGCCATATAGCTCTTAACCACTGTGCTGCCAGGGTTCCAATAAATAGACAGACAGATAAAGATTAGATAGTTGCTGATGAGTCAGCTCCAACTCATGCAACCTTATGTACAGCAAAACAAAGTATTGCATGGTCCTGCATCTCCTCATGATTGTCAGCATGTTGAAGTCTATCATTATGGCTATTTTGCCAATCCATTTCACTTAGAGTTTCCCTGGACCTCAATGGACCTCGGCTTCACCAAAGATGATGTCCTCCTCCAGCAATTGATCCCTCTTGATGAAGTGTCCCAAGAGAACAAGTCAGAAAATGGATAATTTTCAGAAGTAGATTTCCAGGCCTTTCTTCCTAGTCTGTCTTAGCCTGGAAGCTCTGCTGAAACCTGTCTACCATGGGTGACTCTACTGGTATTGGAAATATCAGTGGCATAGCTTCCAGCAGCACAGCAACACACAAGCAACCACAGTGCACAAACTGACAGATGGTTAGTGGAAGAAGATACACAGGCATACCTCAGAGATATTGTGGGTTCGGTTCCAGATCACCACAATAAAGTGAATATCACACTAAAGAGAGTCACATGAATTTTTGGTTTCCCATGCATATAAAAGTTATGTTTATATTGTAGTCTATTAAGTGTGCGATAGCATTATGTCTAAAAAAAAGTGTATATACCTTAATTGAAAAAAAAAAACTTTATTGCTAAAAAATGCTAACCATCACCTGAGCTTTCAGCGAGCTATAATCTTTTTACTGGTGGAGGGTCTTGCCTCAATGTTGATGGCTGCTGACTGACCAGGGTGGTGTTTGCTGAAGGTTGGGTTGGCTGTGGCAATTCCTTAAAATAAGACAACAATGAAGTTTGCCACATTGTTTGATTCTTCCTTTCATGTGATGCTATTTGATAGCATTTTACCCACAGTAGAACTTCTTTCAAAACTGGAGTCAATTCTCTCAAAGGCTCCTACTGCTCTATCAAATAAGTTTATGTAATATCCTAAATCCTCTGTTGTCATTTCAACAATGCTTCTTCACCAGGAGTAGATTCCATCTCAAGAAACCATTTTCTTTGCTCATCCACAAGAAGCAACTCCCCATCTATTAAAGTTTTATCATGACATTGCAGCAATTCAGTCATATCTTCAGGGTCCACTTCTAGTTCTCTTGCTGTTTTCACCACATCTGAAGTTACTTCCTCCACTGAAGTCTTGAAGCCCTCAAAGTCATTGATGAGGGTTGGAATCAACTTCTCCCAAACTCCTGTTAATGTTGATATTTTGATGTCCTCCCATGAATCACAAATGTTCTTAATGGCATCTGAGATGGTGAATCCTTCCCAGAACGTTTTCAATTTACTTGCCCAGATCCATCAGAGGAATCACTATCTATGGCAGCTATAGCTTTAAGAAATGTATTTCGTAAATAATAAGACTTGAAAGTTGAAATTACTCCTTGATCCATGGGCTACAGAATGGATGTTGTATTAGCAGGCATGAAAACAACATTAACCTCCTTGTAAATCTCCATCAGAGCTCTTGGGTGACCAGTTGCCTTGTCAATGAGCCGCCATATTTTGAAAGGAATTTTTTTTCTGAGCAGTAGATCTCAACAGAGGGCTTAAAATGTTCAGTAAACCATGTTGTAAACAGATGTACTATCATCCAGGCTTTGTTGTTCCATTTATAGAGCACGGGCAGAGTAGATTTAGCATAAAATTCTTAAGGACCCTAGAATTTTCAGAATGGTAAATGAGCATTGACTTCAACTTAAAGTCATCAGCTGCATTAGCTCCTAGCAAGAGAGTCAGCCTGTTCTTTGAAGCTTTGAAGCCAGGCATTGACTTCTCCTCTCTAGCTGTGATAGTCCTAGATGCATCTTCCTCCAGTATAAGGCTGTTTCATCTACACTGAAAATCTGTTGGTTAGTGTAGCCCTCTTCATCAATTATCTTAGCTAGATCTTCTGGATAACTTGCTGCAACTTCTACATCAGCCCTTGCTGCTTCCCCTTGCACTTTTATCTTACGAAGATGCCTTCTTTCCTTAAACATCATAAACCAACCTCTGCTAGCTTCAAATTTTTCTTCTGCAGCTTCCTCACCTCTCTCAGCCTTCATAGAATTGAAGAGAATTCGAGCCTTGCTCTAGATTAGGCTTTGGCTTAAGGGAATGTTGTGGCTGGTTTCATCTTCTATCCAGACCACTAAAACTTTCTCCATATCAGCAATAACTGCTGTTTCGCTTTCTTATGACTTTTCTTTTCACTGGAGTAGTACGTTTAATTCCACTCAAGAACTTTTCCTTTGCATTCACAACTTGGCAACTGTTTGGCACAAGAGGCTAGCTTTCGGCTTATCAGTTTTCAACATGCCTTCCTCGCTTTTTCCTCGCTAAGCTTAATCATTTCTAGATTTTGATTTAAAGTGGGAGACAACTCTTCCTTTCACTTGAAAATTAGAGGGCCTATTTCAATATTTTCATGTCTCAGGGATTAGGGAGGCCTGAGGAGTGGGAGAGAGATAGGGGAATGGCTGGTGGGTGGAGCAGTCAGAACACACACAACATTTATCGATTAAGATCACCATCTCATATGGGTGTTGTTTGTGACTCCCCAAAACAATCACAGTAGTAACATCAAAGATCATGGATCACAGATCACCATAACAGATACCATAATAATGGAAAAGTTTGAAGTATTGCGGGAATTACCAAAATGTGACATAGAGACACAAAGTAAGCACATGCTGTTGGAAGAATGGTGCTGATAAATGGTGCTTAATGCAGGGTTGCCACAAACCTTCAATTTGTAAAAAATGCAGTATCTATGAAGTGCAATAAAGAAAAGCATAGTAAAACAAGGTATGCCTGTAGTAGGGTTCAAATGTTAGGGTGAAATGGAATCACTGAATTGAATCTATGCTATCCCAGATAAAATAGGCAAAGTTTCACAGCATATATAAGGACTTGGAGGTCATGGGGATCATGGGTGGTACAAGCAGACCCTAGGTGACCAACGAGTATCTTAAAGCTCTAGAGGAGAAATTGGGTCCTTGTAAAGTGCTCCAGCCTGAACTCTGGTCCTAGATTTCCTGGAAGTACATGTGAGTAGATGACAAAAAGGTCCAGACAATGGGATACCAGCCAGAAGGTGGATGCCAAAAGATGGGTCCAGGAAGAGCCACCAACATGGAATCCCTATTTGTTCTGACCTTTACAAGGATCACATTCCTTAATTCTCCCAATAACCCAGTTAAGTAGGAACCGTGATCCTCTTTATAGGTAAGGAAATAAAAGCCCAAGATCACACAGGTCATTAGAGAAAGAGCTAGGACTGAACCAGTTCTACCTGACTCCAAAGCCATGCTCTTCCCACTTTACAAAGGCCATGTTTGCACTGTAATGCCTCAGAAATTTGCCCAATATCAACTTTGTCTGGAGACGTGCCAATTTTAATAAAAACAAATTACAAAAAATAATTTTTAATCATTATCAGATGACTATCATTAACCAGAAACCCTGGTGGCATAGTGGTTAAGTGCTACGGCTGCTAACTAAGAGGTCGGCAGTTCAAATCCACTAGGCGCTCCTTGGAAACTCTATCGGGCAGTTCTACTCTGCCCTATAGGGTCACTATGAGTCGGAATCGACTCGATGGCAGTGGGTTTGTTTTGGTTTTTGGGTCATTAACCACAGATTTTTCTACTTTACCAAAGTATTCCTTGAATCATTGGTTCAGCTCAATGTGGTGACTACCATTTTTTACCAATCACTGATAAACAAATAATTTTTCAGTCAACTTAAGGTCCATCAGAATAAAGATAAGAAAAACTAGTCTTGGTAAGGAATCCCTGGGACGCTTCTCTCTTCCACGGGCCTAGGCTCTGCCAATCTAGAGCCTAACAAGGGTGAAATTTTCTTCCTTTGGTCACCAGACTGTCTCCAAAAGAAGTCAAAGCCTAA
This sequence comes from Loxodonta africana, assembly GCF_030014295.1. NCBI lineage: Eukaryota > Metazoa > Chordata > Mammalia > Proboscidea > Elephantidae > Loxodonta > Loxodonta africana. The sequence goes on along the minus strand of NC_087355.1, from coordinate 55,335,168 downwards.
TATACAAACATGACTTATACAATTTAACAATAGCACAGCAGTTTGGTTTTAGCTTTCAAGGCCTCTTCTAAAATCAAAGATGTGATTTGTCACTTAGCATAATTTTTAAGGATAGATGGGATATTTTGCCTGAGTGTGGGGTGATGGTAAACCTATGTATCTGGACTCAAATTTTTAAGGACTTCGGCCAACCAACCCACCACTGAACACCAGCCACTCTTGTTTTTTTTTCCAAAAACTTTTAAGTAAAAATTTATTATTTTCATTTTTGGTGAAAATACACCCAACAAAACATAATCATTCAACAATTTTTACATGTATAGCTCATTGACAATGGTTACATACTTCACATTGCGTCACCGTTCTCCTTATCTCTGCCCATATTATTTCACCATCGTTAATTTAGACTCTGCCCGTTAAAGTTCTCATTTGTGTTTTAGAGTTACTGTTGTCCATTTAATCTCACATAGATAATTCTTTAAAAAGAGCACAATGTTCAAGATGAACCTTCTTTATTAATCGAGTTAAATTGTTGTTTATTTTAAGATGACTTCATGGGATAGTTTCAGTTCAAGGCTTAAAAGTTGTGTCAAGGCAATAGATTTGGGAGTTCCTCCAATCTCAATGTATCCAGTAAGTCTGGTTTCCAATAAAAATGTGAAGCCCTGTTCCACACTTTTACTCCTTTTGATCAAGAGCACCATTCGCTCTTGATAGGATTAGTTTTCAAGCCTTTGCTCACCTGGCCATTACCAGGAAGGACAAGTGTGTGCATGTGTGTGTGTGAGTAGTGCATGCATGTGTGTATGTGTAGTGTGTGCATGTTTATGCATGTATGAATGCAGGTGTTAGAAATTAAAGTTTGCTTAAGCTTTTATCCACACTTAATGAGCCTCTGCCTCTGTATAATTATTCATCTAGGAGAAAAAAAAAAAAAGACTACTCTAGCTGTACCTCAAACTAGATAGCATTTTACCAAACTAATACTGGACATCTTTGAAAACATAATATAAGTCTACATAAAAGTTAGATTCAATTTATAAACACTTTCTGCTTTCAATTTTTTAGTATCACATCCATTGTATAACAGAAGAATACCTAGATGGGCAATACAAAGATACAGAGAGGAAAAGGAGAAAGCATGTTCGCAGCAAAGCAGGGTATGAAGTCATTAAGACAAGAGGAAAATCTAAACAGCCCACAGAGCATAAGAACATAAGACAGAAGAAAAATAATATAGAAACAAAAGGAAAGGCTTCAAAAATATTGAAATACATAAGGATACCATGCATGGGATAGTAAAGAAAATAAAAAGAAAAGCATAGAACCAAAAATAAGAATGGAATGAAGTCCTACACATGGAAAAGGGGATCTTGAGGTGTTTCTAATTCTCAAATCCTGTAGTTTATACAATTCTATAGTTACAAGATATTTGTTTAATGAATTACCTTCAAATCATAATGCATTTTCCATGGAGAAAAGACAAAAATGCTGCTTATTCCCAGGTACCAGCTGAGACAAAACTGCCTTTCTGGATTCCTCCTGAGCTGGAGCCCATGTTTCAACCCGCTTCCTTGTTTATAAGTTGACAGGTGTGGCACACACCGAAACCTCCTAAAATATAAACTGATAAATTGCAAAGCCTGTCAAAGGCTTGGCCCTGTCAGATGGCTGGAGGGATGGAAAGTACCCCAGACTCCTGTACACTGAAACTTTCTAATGAGAGCAGTAACGTAAAACAGTACACACTTCAAACCACCATGTTATAAACTTCTGTCTCATGAAAGCTGTTCACAAATATGTCCTTGAACTGGAAGAGCTCACCATGAATCTTTCTTGCAGGCAGTGCACATTTTAATGGATGCTAACATGTTTGCAAACATAATGAAAATAGTATTTCCCACAGAGCAGTATGAGATTATTTGAATAAAATATCTGCCTTTGGACATGATCGCAGTAGGATCTGTGCTTTATTTGTGGATTAGAAGCCACAGTGCAGCGTGGACACGTGCTTTATGAGAACTGGTTGTGGAAACCTCTCACCCACTGACATCTGCCCAGATTGTCACTGGTTTTAAATCTCTGCATCTGAATTTTAGAAGCTAAAACTTTGGCACTGCTAAAGAGCCAGGTCTCTAAATGGGAAAGTCTCACGAGGGGATGGAATTCAATACCAGAATTTCAAATGTTTTATCATTGTAGAACAGAAACCGACAAAAGAAAGGGAATACAATGAAAATGCCTGGATCACAGGACTCCAACAAACTGAAAAGTGGTGGCATTTTAATTATAATGGAACTACTACTCCCTTGGGAAGGATTAACACATGTCTCATAGACATTTATTTTGATTGGAAGATACCTTCTTCATACGCAGGGAACAGGATCTAGATTCTATTACTCTGATGCTATGTAAGACTGTGTGCTTGCTAAATGAATATAGAACTCTCGGGGTATTTGTTCCTGCTAAAAAATTGCCCCATGGTAAACCGCTAATATGACGAATGTAACTAATGTCACTGAACTGTACACAGTGGAAATGGCAAATGTTTTCTTACATATATCTTACCACAGTAATTAAAAAAAAAAAAAAAACTGCTTCAGACAGTGGTCCACATTTCTCTCCAAATCTCTCCCATTCTAAATATTCTTTAGTTACTTCTCTATGCATTTAATGTACATCTGGCTTGTGTCATATGCCTCTGTCTTAGGCTGGGTTCTCTAGAGAAGCAAAACCAACAAAGCCTATATATAGAGACAGTGCACAAAGTAGATTTATCACAGGGAAATGGCTCACACAGTTGTAGAGGCTGGCAAGTCCCAGGTCTGTTTCGTGAGTCAGGTGTCAGGCTGGAGACTTCTCCTGACTCACATAGCTGTAGGGACTGAAAAACCCAAGACAGACAGGTCAGAGAGCAGGCTGCTGGCTCATGGGCTGTGGAGGCTGGCAAATTCCAAGATCAGCAGGCAGTATGGCAGGCCGTTGGCTCAAATTCCAAGAACCAGAGGCCAGATGATGGTGAGCTGGATGCAGGATCCATAGCAAGCAAGCAAATTTTACCAGAACATCCATATGTATTTTGGATGTGGACCACACTCCTGAAGAAACTCCCCTTACAACTGATTGGCTGATAACATCATGGAGGATGATTACATCATTATATAACTGCCAAACTACTGAAAATCATGGCCCAGCCAACTTGACATGCAACATTTAACCATCACAGCCTCTCTTCAATAAATGCTCATCTCCCTTTTAACAAGGTCTGGACTTAGCTCTTCCTATAGGTAGAAACTACAACAGAAGGAAGAGCTGGAAGTAGAGAGTTGATTTGGCATCAGAAGGCAGGAAATAAATTGAACTTATAAAAAGCCACTGAAATGCACAGAGAAATGTTCAAAACCTGACCCACATAAGAAATCAACTGTCACAGACAAATTCTCAAACCTTGGTGGTTTAACACAATAGGATTTTATCTGTCACCCACATGAAGTCCAATTGGCTGGAGTGGGTGGTAGTCATGGTTGTTGGACTCCATATAGTCATTCAGGATTCCAAGCTGACAGAGTCATCTTCCATACAAAGCTTCCAATGTTAAACTGGGTGTCAGCTTCCAGCCAGCTAACAGGGAAGGAGAAAGGGTGAAGGACCACATGAGAGGTCCAGAAATAATGTACCTGTCTTTTGCCCACGTCCCATTGGCCAACACTCAGTCATGTAGCTACACCTATAGTGCAAAAGAGGCTGGGAAATATAGTCCAGTGATGTGCCCAGAACAGCTAGCCAGTCACTGCTATACCAAATTAATTTGGAACAAATTCTTCATGCATTTCAGAGGAATTTGAGTTGATCTACAATACATGCAAATAGCACCAAATAACAGTAATAAATTTAATGAGAGACATCATATTTTGAATATATTTAACCTAATCCTTTGATGCCCCCAAATAGAATAAGTTGGAATATATTGATGATGTATGCTGCATTACATTCATTTAGGTCCAGGACCATGTCAGTCTTGCTATGAACTATATTTTGACAACACCTCATCTGGAAAATTATGTGCTCGATAAATATTTCTTAAAGAGATCTCTATTTGCTTGAATATTTCTTGAAGAAATTGAAGAAATCTTCACAGCATCAGCCAATGCACACAAGCATACAGCAGTATCTCCCTAAATATTTGTAGAATAGATGGATATATGCGGAGATGGATAAATGGGCAGATGGATGGACAAAAATTTGATACACAAGCCCTGACACATTTTCCTTCCCTAATTAAGATACCAGTAAGTTTAATCACAATAAATTCAACTTAAAAATCCCCAAGTGCCTTATAGTACGATGTTCAAGAGCATAAATGTAGTAACATTAATAAGAAGTCCATTCTAAAATAATTTGGAATGTTTCTATTTTCTTGGGCTCCTTAATGGTGAAGCAGGCACTTGATTGCCTAGCTCACCTATCTGTTGCGTATTCACACTGATGAAGAGGCAGCGATGCAGAAGAAACATAACATCAGATAATCCAAAAGTCATTTATATTTGGCTCACGGATGCTTTGCATAATAATTTTGCAGCTGATTGATCCTCCTGGGTTTGCTTGTGCTGATATTCAGGCTGTTTCCATCCTGAGAAAATACTGACAGGAAATAGTGGGATGTATAGCCAAACCTACACGTGAGAAAATCATTCGTTCATCAGATGCGCACTGTGTGCCAGGCACTGTGATAGGTAAAAAAATAAAGATAAAAAAGATAAGTGAGGTATTTAAAGTCCTTGCCCAGGAAACTCACTGCCATCAAGTCAATTCTGACTCATAGTGGCCCTATAGGACAAAGTAGAACTGCCCCATAGGGTTTCCAAGACTGTTAATCTTTGTAGAAGCAGACTGCCACATCTTTCTCCTGCGGAGCAGCTGGTGGCTTTGAACAGCTGATCTTTCAGTTAGCAGCAGATCGCCTCAACCACTGCACCACTCGGGCAGAGCAGGTAGCCACCTGCTAGAGTAGAACTGACCCATAGGGTTTCCAAGGAGCACCTGGTGGATTCCAAATGCCAACCTTTCGGTTAGCAGCAGTAGCTCTTAGACTGCTGTGCCACCAGGGTTTCCAGGGCTCTTAGGGCTCATAAATAAATATGATTAAGAGTTAGCCATATGTCGTTTAGTTCTCTGTATATGTATGCCATTGTTCTTCAGGTCATCTTGCCATGTACAAATATGTTTATCATACCTGAAATAAAAGTTGTTAGATATACATATTTAAAAACCTGCCCAGGTTATACTGTAATATTTATCCTCACAAAGAATTAATAATAACAGACATATATAGTGCTTACTACATTCTAGGACTGTTCTGAGTGGTCTACATACAGTAACTAATTTAATCCTGACAACAGCCCCTATGAAAAGTAGTATTATTATCACCTACATTTTACAGATGAGAAAACTGAGGCATAGAGAATAACTTGCCCTATGTCTTAAGTGGCAGATCTGGGATTTGAACCGAAACAGCCTGACTCTAGAATCCATGGTCTTAATTACTGTACTCTGCTGTCCTTTTAAATCAAAAAACCAGAATAAATAGGATGTAAAAATATCAATGACCGTTGTGGAAGAAATTAAATTAAATCCCTATTCCACACCTACAAAAATTAAATTCTCAGTTGATTAGAAAACTTGGAACGATAGCTTTATTGCTGCAGGATTTCTTTCAAAAGACACTAAAAGCACAAAATCAATTATGTGAGTGTATGAAAATAAAAACATCATTTCATATTAAAAGATATCGTAAAGTTTAAAGGCAATGCCTCACTTAGAAAAAAACTTGTAATTCTCTTGCAAATTACGCTGTGGAGAAATCATTAGTATAACCTAAAAGAAAAGTGGTGGAATGATACAAAGTATATGCATAAGAAATTCAAATGATCACTAAATCTTTGAAATGATGTTCAAACTCACTAGTCATCAAAAACAACAAATAAAAACATCTGTCAGATTGGCAAAAATGTTTAAAGTTTGACCACACCACACCAGCCGGAATGTAGAGAAATAGGAACTTTCAGGCGCTGATGTTGGAAGTAGAAAGAGGTAGGGCTATTTGGAGAGCAATTTAGTAGGATCTAGTAAAAGCTTTTTTTGGGGGGGTTTAGTAAAAGTGTCTCATAGGGTCGCTATGAGTTGGAATCAACCCAACGGCAACAGGTTTGTTTTTTTGTTTTAATAAAACTGTAAGGAGCTCTAGTGGTACAGTGGTTAAAGCATTCGGCTGCTAACTGAAAGGGCTGCGGTTCAAAGCTACCAGCCTCTGGTGGAGAAAGATGTGGGAGAAAGATGTGGCAGTCTGCTTCTGTAAAGATTTACAGCTTTGGAAACCCTATGGGGCACTTCTACTCTGTCCTACAGACAGCATCACTATAAGCCAGAATCAAAAATGGCAGTGGGTTTGTTTTTTTTGTTTCATTTAGTAAAAGTTTATACCCTGCAAGCCCTCATTTCTATTACTAAGCATCTGCCCTAGAGAAATTCTTGCATACTTACAAATAGACACATATACAAAGACGTTCATTGCAGCATCATTTCTAATTATGAAAAATTGGAAAATACCTAAATACCTATCAGTAAGGGGATGAATAAATAAAAGGAGATGAAGTTCCAAGTGGGGATACTAAAGCAGAAATAAAGGTAGTGAACTAGGGCCTTGTCTGTTTATTTCAATTTGTATTTATCTCAAAAATAGAAATGTTGAGTGAAAAAAAGCAAGATCAAGAAAATTTAAAAGTATGATACCACATATACATGTTTGGAAAAACAGAGCGAAAACATACATAGATACAAATATATATGTGTAGAAATACTAAACATGGGCTGAAAGGGCACACACCAAATTCATAAGAGTAATTGCTACTCCAGATGGGCCAAAAAAAAAAAAACCTGTTGCCATCGAAACGATTCAGAGTAAAACTGCCCCGTAGAGTTTCCAAGGAGCGCCTAGTGGATTTCAGCTGCTGACCTTTTGGTTAGCAGCCATAGCTCTTAACCACTACGCCACCAGGGCTTCTGGAGATGGGCCAAGGGGAACAGAATTGCAGGATCAAAGGAAATTTCAATTTCAACTTTTTTAAGTTTTTTCATTCAATAAATATGCTCAGATAAATATGATAAAAAGAGTTTAAAAACAATCAGTTTTGGGTGACAGAAATCTTCTAAATATTAGCTTATGTACTTTTTTTTGGTGGTCTTACTATATATGTAATATTTCAACAAGACAAAGAACTAAGGCAAGGATATCCTCTGGGGCAGTGACTTTTTCATTTTAATTTGAACGTGAACTTATCTTCATCTACTAGATGGCATATACTACTTTCTACCCTGGATTGTTATTGTTTGCATTTGTGTCTTATCTCTTACACTGGATTAAAATACTTGAAGGTAGGATTCAGATCAGTGGCAGCTTTGAACCTCCTCTAATTCACACACACAGCACACACAACACATATTGCGGTGCAGTGAATTACTTAATATGGCCCCCATGGTCTTTGTGACTCACACAAAATGCAAATAAGGTATATGGAGCCTGTGATAGGGTTATGTGTCAACTTGTCTAGGCCATGATTCCCAGTATTGTGTGGTTGCCCTCCATTTTATGTGTTGTGGATCCTGACCCATACATGTCGATTTGGCAGGATTAATGTAAGCTGTGTCTTGGGTGGCAGCCTTGCAGGATGGCGTGACTCAAATCCCACCCTTCCTAAAGTTATACCCTTTCCTGGGGTGTGGCCTATATCTAAGATATATGTGTGTGTCCTGGTGAGGCTCTCTCTTTCTGTGTCTGGTTCCCGAGTCCAGTTCATGATCAATTGACCTTCCCAGAGGCTTGCTGTCTGACCTACTGATTCTGGGGTTTGCCAGCCTCCATAGCCCCTTGGGCTGGGTGGTCTATCACGTGACCTGATTCACCACCTTCCTCAGCCTTCTGAGCCAGCAGTTTGTGGTCTGAACTGCCGATTTGGGTTTGTCACTCCTGCAGCCATGTGGGTCAGGAGAAGCCTATGCCTGGCCCACCAAACTTGGGACTTGCCAGCCTCCACAACCACATGAGCCATTTCCTTTATAAGATTCGTGAGTTCTGTGAGATGTTGCAGTGAATTAGCAGACCCAAAGACATGAGGGAGAGTACCGAAGGGAGAGGAAGTAGTTGAGGTTAGAGATGATGGAGCGGTATGGTAGCTTGGAAAAGTTGGACATTTGGGACATCTTTAACCTCTGCCTCATAAGAACCAGCTTTGTGCTGATCCTTATAAAAGAAATTATTCATTTACATAGTCACACATACACACATGTACCCCAACCAAGCCCATTGCCGTCGGTTCGATTTTGATTCATACTGACCCCATAGAACAGAGTAGGACTGCCCCATAGGGCTTCTAAGGCTGTAAATCTTTACAGAAACAGACTGCCCAATCTTTCTCCCTTGGAGTGGCTGGCAGGTTCAAACTGCTAACCTTTTGGTTAGCAGCCAAGCACTTCTGTGCCACCAGGGCTCCTTACACACATGTATGCCCTCACACGTACACACACATGTACGTATACATATGTACACATATATATGTGCACTGTACATGCACACACACATCCACCCATTCATGCAGATATGCTCATACACACACAAACCAAACAGTGCCTTGCATGTAGTTGTTAGCTGCTGTTGAGTTGACCCCCAACTCATGGGTAACCCCACACACAACAAAAGGAAACACTGCCCGATCTTGTGTCATCCCCACGATCAGTTGCAGATAGGCCCATTGTGATCCATGGGGTTTTCATTGACTGATTTTTAGAAGGAGATCCCCAAGCCTTCCTTCCTAGTCTGCCTCAGTCTGGAAGCTCTGCTGAAGTTCTTGTTCAGCATCATGGCAACAAGCAAGCCTCCACTATCAGATGGGTGGTGGCTACACTTGAGGTGCACTGGCCAGGAATCAGACTCGGGTCTCACGCATGGAAGGCAAGAATTCTACCACTGAACTGTTGAGTGTAGTAGACTTTCAACAAACATTTATTGAAGAAATAAACTATTTGGAGAAACTACTCTTTCTTTGAATATCTTGACTCAATATTATGTTCTGATAAGCCCATTTTTGATGGGAATGGGCCAACAGGTAGCAAACTAATCCTGTCTTGCTCAGTGAAATAATGTCTTTCAGAAGTTTTGAAATGTTTTTAGGAGTTATTCTGTTTTCAAATGACATCTTACTTAGAAGCATAAAAAAATAAAACATAATAGGAGAGCTTCTCTGGTCAAACCAGGAGAAGAGAGTCTATATCCCCAAACATACTCTCCATCCTATGGTTTTGGAGGAAGTTCCAGAAAACCCTTACAATGCAGTCCATGAAAGGGTTAAAGTGAAAATAGCATCATGTTCTAATGCATTGTTAGCAAATGGCTTGTGCAAGAAGTGTTGATATTTTCCTGTGTCTTTTGCTGCTCTGTGCATTAACTTGGCCTTCCGTTCAGCCCCACCCTATCTCGCCTTTGAAACCATTGTCTCCTTGACATGAAAAATGTACTTTAGAAAGCCTAATGGCTAATTACATCAAAGGGAAGAAAGTCCAAACCTCAAACATGGAATGATTAACTGCATAAGCTTTAACAGAAGCTATCATACCCTTGAAACTACTCCTCTTCTTTAATAAAAATGTTTCCAGTAATTTATTTTCTGACAAAGTTTGTGTTTTCTGCCTAAGAATGACGTCTGTTTTGTTCACTCCAGGGTTGTAGCCTATCGAGGGCTGGCCCTGACCACGGGCAGAGCAGGCAGCCACCTACATAATATGATTTATGCAAATACAGTCCATTGAAGGAATAGATACCAGGCCTCATGGGAGAGGAAATCCTGCTTGCTTCAATGGCTGTTCCCAAATTGTGTCTAGTGGCATTTTAATGGGTTTTCCATCAAAAAACAATGATGGGGGGAGAGTGTTCTATGATGAAATAACCTTGAGAAGTGCTGGGTTAAACAAAAGTAAACAGGCTTAATTATCAACAGAGCTTTTGATATCTGTTTTCTTAAAACCAGCACCAGGAAAGATTCCTAAGGCATGTGTTTTCCTTCTAAACGTTGCTTAGAGGTAGGAATGTCTGTAGCAGTCAACATTATACCCCAAGCAATCAGCACAGTACCTGTAATATAAGACAGTTATAATATTCCCAAATAAATTAGTAAATGTGTAACCACTGATGTTGTCAACAGTAATGTCTTACAATGACTTGAGTTGTTCATAAACTTTATTCCAACTCTGCCTTGTAACCACCCCAGAGAGACACAGGGTGAGAATTAAAGTCCGCATCCCACAGGCCAGAAAGCTGAGGCTCAGAGAGGTATGAAAGGAATTAAGGAAAGAAGCCACAATTTTTGAGGATCTTCTACAGGTCAGCTACATGCCAAGCTCTTGATATATATGACTTCACTTCATCCTCACCACAGTCTTGTTAGGTGATTGGTAACTTGCCCAAGGATACACTGGGAGGCAAGGGCAGACTGAAGAGTAGTACCTTCGTCTTCTGGTTCTTGACCTGAGTTGAATTTGACTACTACATACTAAAAAGGCATCATTAAAACCGTACTGGGAACAAAGCAGCAAGACTACCTTCTTATAAACATGAGACAAATGCCATATGTGCTTTTGGGTATTTCATCATTTTCTTTCTCTCTTTGATTTTATTTATTTGTTCTTTTATTTTTGAGATGCAACTAGAAATGAGTCAAAAAACTATGGTAATGGTTTTTTTTTTTAATGGTGTGAGAACAATCTGAAAGAATTGGAATGTACAAAGTTGAAAAGATGAAGGCTGAGACATGACTGATAAGTCAACGGTATAAATCTGTTCACTATGTCCTGAAATCCTGAAATGCGATAAAATAAAGTAATGCAAATCCAGGCACAATAGAATGATTTTATAATGTAGAAAGTGGTGATCCTTGAGATTCAATGCTTTAAGACTGTCGTGTCTAAAGGATAAAAATAGCAGATATTCATAGGCTGCTTTCTATTTCCTAGGCTCTGTGCTAAGCATTTTACATGTATCATCTAATTTTAACCTTAAAACAACCTTGCGAGGCACCTACTCTTAATAAGTTCTTTATACCAATGAGGAAGTCAAAGCAGAGACGGGGGTTAAGTAACTTGGTTGTGACGGCACAGCTAGTAAATGGTGGGGGCAGGAAAATAATCGTGATACTACCTCTTACGTGTATAGCACTTAATTTCACTGGGTGTTGGTATATATAATCTGCCTAGTTCCTAACATCAGCCCTGTGAAGTAGGCAGGCATTATTATTCCCGTTTTACGGAGGAGGGACCTGAGGCTGCGCCCCAAGCCAAGATCACACCTAATGTCGAGAGAAGCCACAAAAGATCCAAGTCTCCACACCCTCAGCCAAATATTTTTTTGCTTCACTTTCTTTATTGCTTTACTCAGAGCAGAATATTGGACAGACTCTTACGACTGAGGTCACACCCACTTTCCCAAATTTACTCAGGTCAAAAATCAGACAAACTTCCCATGTGACTGTGGTTGTTGTCGTTAGGTACTGTCAAGTCGATTTTGACTCATAGTGAGCCCATGTGACAGAGTAGGTATTCTAATCTGTTATGTTAAGGGAAGAGATTGCCAGGTCTTTTTCTCCCCCACAGAGCCACTAGATGGGTTTGAACCACCAACCTTTTGTTTAGCAGTCAAGCGCTTAACTATTGTACCACCAGGGTTCCTTGTGTGACTGTGGGCACATTACTTAGCGCCCTCACACAATCTCTCCTCTTCTTTCACCCAAAAGAGGAATCCTTTAGGGGCTAAGCAATGCAAGTGGGATAATATTTGTACAAGATTACTGTTGAAACATGTATATTTTACCTCAAAGGTGAACAAGGCTTCAGCAGTCTCTTCTGGCCTTTTTCGGGAAGCTCACATTATTTATCCTGAGGGTGTGGTAGCCATTTCAATCAAAAAAAAGAACCAGCTCTGACCACACACCTATTACATAACAGGACAAATAAGTGTGGACTCTCCAACAGTAATTACCAACTATCACAATCATGTTTATATCACTCATATGAGTGACAATTTCAACATTTTAATCAAAATAATCAATCCTGGAAAGGACAGAGGTATCTAAAGATGACTAATTAGAGCAAACCCAGTCAGTTCCACCACCAGACCCCTCCTCATCTTTTTCCGTTCTGTGGGATCTGCCCTGGCGTCAGCGACTTTTGCTTCCAGAGTCCACACCAGCCTTTTAGAGGACCACCCATGAAGTACTGGGGCTGCTTTGTCCACAAACACAGAGGAAGGGCATGGGTAGGGGTTTCTGTCCTCCCAGGGTGACCTTTAGGCAGTGATTGACTAGTGTAAGATACGGACAACTTAGAGGCAAACTCTACACTCCAGAATTCTCCTGTGGCATCAAGTGCAAGCACCCTCCACTGGGCTTTGCCAGAAATTGCAGACTTGCATGACATCTTCCTCCTCCCTGTCCTGTTCCCCCATCGTTGTGGTTAGGTGCCTCCGACTCAATTGTGCCTCACAGCAACCCCAGGTGACAAAATGAAACTGCCCCATAACATAAGGATTTCTAGTTTTTTTTTTTAATCTTTATAGGAGCAGTTTGCCAGGTCTTTCTCCAGCGGAGCCACTGGGTGGGTTCAAACAGACAAGCCCTTAACTGCTGCGCCACCAGGGCTTCTTCATTTTTCCCATTACCCCACCAGTTTTTCCTAGGAATGCTTAATTAAGAAATCACTTCCATCCAAATCCTCACCTCAGGGTCTGCCTCTGGGAAACTAAACTGAAGATAACAACCTAGCACAGCTAAAAAAGACAAAATAATAAGTGGGCTGTGTTGCCTTCAGTTATAACTACAGCATGGCAATAGTTAATGTTGCACATAGTCCACAACTGAGAACAGATTTGGCCCCAGAATCTGCCTTAATTGACATGTTATATTTCTTTCCTCAAATGATCTTAGAAGAGGCTACAGATTCCATTCATTCCAATATACCGTCACTTTATCCATTCATTTACCTCTACCTTAACCTAATGTCTTCATCTCCAGAAATACAAAAATGCCTAGGTTTTATTAAAGTTTTGCAATAATGAACTGTCTCCAATCATTTTCCTTCATTCAACAACAATTATGAAACATCTTCTGCCCCATAGAGTTTCCAGTGACTACCTAGTGGATTCAAACTGCTGACCTTTCAGTTAGCAGCCATAGTACTTAACCGCTACACCACTGGGGTTTCCACCTACTAGTGCTAGACTCTAGAAAAAGGAGATGAATATGGTACAGTTCCTATCCTCAAAAAACCAACACTGTTGCTTTACAAAAGACAATTCTGCAAACACCCAAAGCAAACTGGAAGGAGTGAGAGGGAAACATGAGCTCAGCCCTGAATGTGTTCAGTCTGAGTGTGGGATGTCTAAGTAAAGATAGTAATACAAATGTAAGCTATATGGATCTGAAGCTCAGTAAAAGATTTGGTATCTCAGAGGCCAAGGGAGTAGAAAAGATCTCCCAAAGAGAGTGAGGAGAATGAGAAGGCTTCTATGTGCAGGAACAATGACGTTAAAGCAAAGGAAAGAGGAAGAGGAGACCATAAGCCATCTTGAGAAGGAATGTTCAGAGAGGGAGGAGAGAACCTGTAATGTTTTTGAGAAACCATGGAAACAGCATTTTGAGAAGGAAGGTGTGGTCAACCATGTCACATGCTGTTGAGAAGTCAAGATTAGATAAATTTTGGAGTGTTCATATCAACATGTAATCAAACCTACAAATCTTGTTCACTCTTCTTCCCATACATGTTGAAAAAGCAAGTATCTGGCATTGTTCTCCCCAGTCTTTGACAAGGGCCTTAGAAAAAGAGATAAGACTGTACAAAACCGTGGCCTACGATCTCTGACCTCCCAATTTTCTTATGGGGATGGCCTCACTGCTAGAAATATTCTCCTAATAAAGCCAGTTTATCATATATGTTTTTGCTCTTTCACAGAAGACTATGATTATCTGACCACTTGGGTCTACACCCTGGAGCTTTGCATGCTAATCACCTGAGACAGCATGTGTGAAAGCATGAAAAGTGGTGCCAGGCACATAGAAAATGCTTAATAAATGCCAAGTGAATAAGAATCTTTTCACGGTTGGACCAGTCAAAATTCTAACATTCTCTTATTTCATAATATTGCCTGGTGTCCAGAAAAGACTGTAAATATACCTAGAATCACATGTCTGTACATGTGTGTTTGTGTGTCTGTGTATGTATGCATGCCATTTATGACAATTGGCAACATGAAACAGTTACGGACTTGGAGGATTGAGTTATGAATGATACAGTATGGAAGAAACCTGAAAGAACACATTTTTAAATGCAAGGTCTGAGTGCTGATTGACATACTTTGTATGATAGTAAAATCTGGCAGGTGCATTAACTTGCATTCCTCTGATCTGTACACATCCACACTTGTCTTCTTAGGGTACTTGGTAATAAGCTTCTTTAAAGATCCCTGAGTAAGCACTGAAGATAATATCTGGAGTGTGTAGCACTCAGTCCTTTTAGAATGGCTTTTTTCTGCTCCTTTCGTTTTCTTAAGAAAATGTCAGTTTAATCATTTCCTAATGCTTTGATAATGTGTTTCTTTACATAGCTGTAGAACACTCACTTCAGTGTTTTAAAAGCATGAATGTAGATGTAAAAGTGCCAGTTAAATGAGATTACTTTTTCCTAATGAAATAACCAAAGAGGAGTGTAAAGTTTCCTAAACTTGTCTGACATTTTTCAGACCAAATAAATGAAGTTCCAGCCCTCTAATGTGTCTCTTATTTGAGAGATTAACATTTCAATATCATATCTTGCTGGAATATAAATAATGATTGGCAAAGAGGGAATTCATTCATTTCAGACAATCTGTCAAACATTAGGTGGGTTTAGCCTCTAGGTGAGTGGGGAGCGAGTAAGGTGGGACAATAAAAAGGAGAAGGAAGCTAAGGACAGATAGAATGGGAAGCTACCATCACTGACCCTGATGTGGGGTTGACTTCAGCAGAAAAAGCAGGGAGTTTAGCAGACTCAGACTTTATGGAGGCAGGTGACAACACAAAACATCTAACCCAGCAAATGAGGAACCAATGTAAGAGGCCAAGTGGCAGAAGCCTTCACGATAGGGAGGTGTTTTGTGGTTCTGCTCAATCTCTCCATGTGCATCCATCTTGATGGGAAGTTAAATTCTCAGTTTGGAGACAGAAGCCCAGGCACATGGGCTAGGCTTTGGAGCAGGAGTATGCAGGTGGACAAAAAGGAACAAGTCTCTCTTTGTGAGACCCCGAATGGTGGACAGAGTACAGCAGCAAAAGCTCAGAATAGCAGCAAGAAAGATGATGGAGTCATGATCCAGAGCCTGTTCAGGAGGGAGAGATGTTCTGGCAATGGCAGGGAAAATACCAGTTCCTCAGTCAAGAAAGCTGAGGTGCAGGGTAGGACTATGAAAGTCTACAGATTATAAACCTACCTTGTCACCTGCTGCACCCCATGGCTGGGGTCAGTGAAAGCTCTGGGCACCATAGCACACCCCAGAACTTTGGATTCAGAGTTAGTGGCAGTGAAACTCAGTTTAGCCTTCAACAAATATTGGGCCAAAAATGCTGAAATGCTCCCAGTGCTGGTAGGATTAGGTTTGGAAATGGGACAGGGCGAAGACTGTCATGGCAAGTGAATAGAAATGTGGAAGACAGGCACTGATGTTCTCTTGCATGTTTTCGTGAATCCCAGAAGTTCTCTGGAGCAAGATTTTTGCCACTAAGAGAAAGAAAGAGAGCTGCATTAACACAGGCTCTTCCACATTGTTGGATCAATAAACATATTAAAATAATTGAGCCATAAGTACCTAGAAGTATAGATTTCAGTTTCTGGCAGTAGCTGGACCTCCAAGAAAAGCTTATTTTAATATAGCAGTCTCTCTATATTTGCAGGGCATTGGTTCCAGAACCCCCTGTGGATACCCAAATTCATAGTTGCACAAGTACCTTACGTAAAATGATACAGTATTTGCATGTAACCTACCCACATCCTTCTGTATACTTTCAATCACTTCTAGATTACTTATAATACCTAATACAATGTAAATGCAGTATAAACAGTTGTTATACAGTAGTGCATTATTTAGGGAATAATGACAAGACTGGAGACAAACAATGCTCAAACAAGTGCTGGACAGAGACTGAGGATCTGTGAAATGGCGGGAGGCTACAGCAGGGTATGCCTACCCATCACTTCATTTGTGTGGATTCAGCGTAGTGCTCGGTATGTGGCAAATTGAAGTTTTGCTTTTTTGGAACTTTCTTTATATTTCTCTGAATATTTTTAATCCGAGTTTAGTTGAACCCACGGATATGGAACCCGTGGATATGAAGGGCAAACTGTTCTCTTCTTGTAGCTAACAATAAAAGTAATACTGTCTTTCACAAAAGCCACTGAAATATAGGAGTAAGGTCACTTACTTTGCTTCTGAATTTTAGAAGGGACAACGGAAGCTTTTGCTTTTCAGATTGACCTTTGGAATGGTCCTGCATTCAGATTTACATCAAGGATCCCCTTAGACTCCCTGTTGATAAAAGATAATATAATCACAGATAAGATTTTCTACTTCAAAAAGTTAAGCAACCAAATAAATATTAGCTTTCCCCTTATTACTTGACTCCTTCTCTCTAGGACGAAAGGCTATATTCCTTTTATATGTTATGTGGGGCATATGGCCTTTTTCTAGAGGATGTTGCTGTCATATATCTTCTCTTTGTTGACTTTTTAAAAGTATCTCTTCCAAAAGACACTGTCTTGCGTTAGAATGCAAGGGCTGGTGACCATGACTGAATCATCTATCCCATCATTTTCCTCAACCTTTCCAGGCTGGGTATTCATCATTCATTCTCTGGATCCACTCTTTGCCCTTCTTTACTCTGTTCTGTGCCCAGGACACTGATATCTGGGGATTATATCAACAGGTCTGTCTTTTCTCTAGCTTACAGATTGGTCTGGCCAGTGGGAGGCACTGGCAGGAGATCACAGGGTGAAAGCAGAGAGAGGTTAGGTGTTTACTGCCCTGGCCCCCACTCTATGGAGTCATGGTTGCCAGTGGCTGCCTTCCGCTAAGGAAGACCACAGCTCTTGCCAAGTAGCCTGTCCCATAGTCAGGTATCGGTTGGTTCTACTAACAGCTCTCTCCTCTTACTCCTTCATTCCATGGGGTGATAGAAGCTTCTGGTTATTGCTAACCCCAGAGTGTTTCTCCATCCATTTTTCTTCCCTTGGCCCTGCTCACACCACTGAGAATGGTCACTTCATTAAGCTCTTTTAATCACCTTCTGAGTGTACCACCTGTTTCCTGTCAGGACTCTGAATCATACAGCTTCTTCTGTCCATTTATTTCCTGCTTTCTCAAAATTTTGGGGATCTGCTGATTAGCCAATATCAGAGAGAGGAGATGCAACTTGTCCCTGGATCTCTTAAAAGGCTTGCAAGGCAGTCAGTAACAATTGAGGGTTAAAATGGAACCTGCGGATTATCTGCGGGTTTTAATTATCCTTGGTACCCTCATTCTATCTTCCACAGAGAATTGAGAAGCAGCTGTGTCAAGACTAAGTTGACACACATCACAAAAGCTATACAGCAGTCTATCTGCTCATTAAGAGTTTTGAGTATGTCCCACTGATCTTCTACTTCTTGCAATGCTTTTGATGTGGGTTTAATTCTGAGTTCTGACAGAGAAATGTTCTCACATCTGCAGTCCCCAATGCAATCTTCACATGACTGTCAAAAAACAACTACTCGTCCCCAGGCTTAAAGCACCAGCTCCAAAAAGGTCAAGGATTCTCCATAGGCGCATAGACAACATTCTAGCATATACTTAGGATCTTCATTTTATCTTGTACTTTCCTTCAATCTAATGTTTTTTGATATCATGTTTCCAGAGGCCCAATATGTGCTCAGCACATTCTAAAAACAGAGAATAATAACTCAGTTTTTGTTTCCTTTCTAAGGCCACAAGTCTACCTGCTGTGCTAGAGAAATAACAATACAGCAGATTTAAACCTGAGAAATGTAGTGACTAAAGAAAGTCACTTTTCTTTAGTGATTTCTACATGTAATTCTCAGAATTATTCCTTATTTCCATACTCAATAGCTTATGGTTTAAAGAAGAAGATGAAGAAATAAAATCTTTAACAAGCAATAAATAGCAAGTTTTTCCTCATTAATTATCAAGGAATTAAAATACTCCTATTACTTTTTTTTATGGGTAATGTATTTTATTTCCTTGATATGTGGAAATCCTGGTGGTGCAGTGGTTAAGTGCTAGGGCTGCTAACCAAAGGGTCGGCAGTTCAAATCCACCAGGCGCTCCTTGAAAACTCTATGGGGCAGTTCTACTCTGTCCTATATGGTCACTATGAGTCGGAATAGACTTGATGGCACCGGTCTGGACTGGGTATGGGTAATGTTTTTCCACATATAGCATAGTTTTGCTTTTTTTTTGTTAACCTTAGATCAAAATTTATGTAAGTAATATCTTTTACACTATGCGTTTTTTATCGATAGGTAATATAATTCCTAGTCTTGAATTGTTCGAAGAATTGAAGTCTCCTTGAAATTCGAAAATTCCCTAGGTGAACATAATCAACATCATAGAATTATTCATGTAAAATTGTTGAACTGGCAAATGTTTTGTTATATATATTTTTATATTTTGTTATATATATTTTTACCATTTTTAAAAATACCCTAGAAATGGTGGTTGTCTATAGCATTACCATTGCTAATTAACTTTCTCTATTTTTTTTTTAGTAACACCTTTGTGAAATATATAAATATGTTTCTGGATTCAGAGAGGATTGGTAACTTGGCCAAATAGAGTTTCTCGATTCCATTAGAAGTTCTGGGATTTTGACTGCCGTTCTTATATTCAATCCATCATTTATCTTCATCCTATCCTTCACTTTTAAACTGCTAATCTTGAATTGAGGCAAATGGTGTCATTTGTTTGGCTCTAAAATAAGCTAGAATTGTATAGGATCAGCTCCCTAAAATGTGGGTTTTTGGAACCACTAAAGGTGGCTTAAAGCCAGGGCTTCAAGCCAGTTCATTTCTAGCATTTCTAACAAGTTCCCAGGAAGTTACACCTAAGAACTACCTGGGAATCTTGTTAAATGTAGATTCCGATTCAGTATATCTGGGGTATAAATGCAAATTCTCAGCAGGGAACTTGGTAGAAATGCAAATTCTCTGCAGGGATTCAAAGCAAAACTAACCCATTGAAAAAAAAAAAAAAAACCCATTGAAAGCCCTGCTTAAATCCTAGTTGTGTGACTTATCAGAAGTGCTGTGTTGTTTCACAGTTACACAAACACATGAGGGTAGATGTGGCTTGGAATACATTTACATCTCCCAAGTTTATCGGCTTTATGAAAAATGTACTGGCACATGGCACTAAACAAATAATGGCTATTCTGACTGGTATTATTATGACTATTCTTTAGGAATTCTGTTCACAATTAATTAATTGCCTTCAAGTGGGGTGTTGCTGTTGAATGACACTGCCAGGTGATGAGATTTTTCACTCCAAATTTGTGGAAAGAAAAAAAAAACCCACACTTGTCTCTTTCTACCAAAGATAAACAATTTAAACACTTTGTGGAGGAGGTTTTCAAAAACAAAACAAAACAAAAGTAGCTGTAGCATAATGCAGGGCAATGACCAGACAACTAACTGGGTTATGGCCACAGCTTTGTGAATGAACAGGCCTTTAAAAACCAACTAAACCCATTGCCGTCAAGTCAATTCCGACTCATAGCGACCCTATAGGACAGAGTAGAACTGCTCCATAGGTTTTCCAAGGAGCACCTGGTGGATTCAAACTGCTGACCTTTTGGTTAGCAGCTGAAATTCTTAAGCACTACGCCACCAGGTTTTCCAAACAGGCCTTTAGCCTTGAGCAAATCAATAAAACCGTATGGGACTCAGTTTCCTCCCCTGTTAAAAGAAGCTAAACTTAAATTAGTTCAGGGTTCACCTAAACCTTTCAACATTATAATTCAGCTTTTGGCACAAATAGCATAACAGTTAAACACATGGGCTTTGGGGTCTCTGCCAGGGCTTAAATTCTCACTCTGCCACTTACTCTCCGTGAACTTGGGTGAGTTAGTTAACCTTTACAAAGCCTAAATTCCTCATTAATAAAAAGGAGATTCAGTGGTGTGTGGGAGCCAGCTTACGCAGACTCAGACTCTGGAGAGGATTCCATACAACTCTGCCCAACTTCATGTCTGGTGGCAGCACCCTGGTAACTTGAGATCAGCTGTGGTGGGAAAATTTACATTACAGACAAAGAAACTGGCAGAAGCTATAAAGCCACACCCCCACTGCAAGAGCCAGTTGTTAGGTATTTATCAGCACACCACTGGAGAAAATAATACATGCAGTAGTTATTTAATATTTAGAGTTATTTGTTTCTTAGTATCATAGAAAATAATTAATTTCAATCATAAATCATTTAGCACAGTTCTGGGTATGTATTATGCTTTCTATAAATATATATTTCATTTACAAGGTAGAGGGAGTTGTGATGGTGTTCTAAACAAATTTTGCTGATTTTAAAAACAAGTCTAAGGTCCTATTAAAATTTAAAGGAGCCTAACTTTTGGTCAATTATTGAGTTCAAAAGCAAGGAAAATAATCCCACATTTAATTCTGTGTTTACAGTTCCTCCATTAAGCATTATCCCCAGTAGACAGTTTTCTTCTTTATAATTTCAACAAAGATTTTTCTTCTTAGTTTCTAGGATCTTCATAAGCCTGGTAGCAACCCAATGATATTTTGCTGCTGCTGTTGTTGTTTTAATACGGGAAAAGATGACTAAACTATTTCCCAAACAACCCTCGTCCTCATTTAGCGCTCCCTGTCTTACACCATCTTATTGTTCAGTCAGAAACCTAGATCTTTGGTCCCACCTGCTCCCTCACCTCTTATCCCTAAGGCCAGTCAATTTTACCTCAAATTTCCTCCCCAATATGTTTACTTTTTTCCATCTCCACTCCCACCACCCTTATCTGAGCCATCAGTGACCAATATCTGGACTACTGGAGCAGTCTCCTCACTCACCTCCTTCCATGCCTGCCAGCCCCCTGCCCTCTATTCTTTCCAGCATGCCCATCTGACCATGTTATGCCTCTGCTTGGAACCTGTCAGTTCCTTCTTACCACTGCTAGGATAAAAGCATGACCTTCCCCTGGCAAGCAAGGCTGTGCTCAGGCAGACCCCCACTCACCCTGCCACCTGCCTTGCGCCTATTTTCCACCAACAGCTGTGCTCCAGGACACTGGCCTTCTTTCTGTTCCTCAAATGAACCAAGCTTCCTTTGTCTATGGAATCCTCTTCATTCTGACCCTGACTCCCTTTCACTTTATTCTTAGACTTCACTTCAAGACAGCATTTTTTTAATCAAGAAATTCATTCTTGGATACCTGAGGCCCCTTCTTTACACATACCCATCAAAAGGTGTCCCAACTTGCCAAGTGCATATGGTTGAATTTGAATATATTAAACGTAGATATGACTTCACCGTAATCCAATGGAGGAAGTAAATATTCAGGAATTTTGTTAAAGAGTAATGGGGGACACATTCTTTGAGACTACCTTATAAACGACAATAATTAAAACGAGGTCTTTTTGTGTTCAGCAATTATATTCTGTTTATAATAACCACAGTTCATTAATCTCCTACCATGTGCTTGGGCCATTATTCTACCTCTCTATAGGGTCGCTATGAGTTGGAAGCGACTCAGCGGCAATGGCTTCTACCTAATCCAGAGCCCTTGTGGCACAGTGGTTAAGAGCTTGGCTGATAAACAAAAGGTCAGCAGTTTGAATCTACCAGCCACTCCTTGCAAACCCTATGGGGCAGTTTTACTCTGTGGTTGCTATGAGTCGGAATTGACTCCACAGCAATGGGTTTTGCTTGGTTATACTTAACGCAGCAAGAAATTTTCCCTATTTTACAGATGAGGAAATGGAGGTTTTGAAAAGCTAACTGGCCCAATCTAGGCTTCAGACTCATACTGATTCATCTCCAAATGTCTAACTATTTATACTGATTGACCTACCCTGCAACAAATTCTACCCTTGGTGAATTGTGTCCTACTGAGATTTCAGAATATAAGTCTTTTAACATACTTGAAATATCTTGTTACTTTTCAGCGCAATTGTGTTATTCCATTTGAAAATTGTCATATATAATTATGTTTTCTTCAAAATATAGACAAGTATAAGAAAATCTAAGATCTTCTAGATACTAATCAAGTTATTAAATTCTCTTAGTAATAGAATATATTAAGCTAATTAATTATATATTTCCTAAGTACATTACCCTAACTATATCAAGATCCTACAGTGCATTTAAATAATGTACACTGTCTCAGTGTACTGTTATTTTTTAAAAGTCAGAAAAAATGTCAGTGATCTAAAAGAAGTGTGCTCCTATTAATGCTTACTTTTAAAAGTCAGCTTCCTCGGCCTTTTATTTACCATTCAGACTACAGAGAAAAAATTACGGGTAATCTCCTTGGTCGAAAGTTACCCTTTCAAAGCAAAGATAAATAATTACCTTTATTCTTATCTTTCTGAAAGTTTCTACTAAAAAATATAATTACGTACTTTGGATATGGGAAATATTATAGATGCTCTATAACTGGATTGGTAGGCAAATATCATTTAATTGATTTTTAAAAAAAGACCAAAAAACAAAAGAAAAAGGTGTTCCAATTCTTCAGCACACATATCCGTTTGTAATTTTATATTTGTTAGTTTTATTATGTGTTTTATGTCTATAATTCTCAACTAGATTGTGAGTTCCACAGGCTAAATTTATTTCATTGTATTCTCAGTGAAAAACATGTTAGCTTGGGACAACTGGATTTTCATATATAAAAAGAATGATGTTGGATCCCTACCTCACACCATATATAAAAATTAACTCAAAATGAATCAAGGACCTAAATATAATAGCTAAACTGTAAAGTTCTTAGAAAAAGAAAAAAACATAGAAGTAAATCTTCATGACCTTGGATTTGGCAATGGATTTTTATATACAACACTAAAATCAAAAGCAACAAAAGACAAAATAGATAAATTGGACTTCATCAAAACTAAAAACATTTGTGCATCAAAAGTCATTATCAAGAAATAGAAAACACAACCTACAAAATAGGAGAAAGTATTTGCAAATTATGTATCCGATAAAGGTTTAAAAACTAGAATATTTAAAGAACTTCTACAATTCAAAAACAAAAAGACAACCTAATCTGAAAATGTGCAAGGGACTTGGATAGACATTTCTTCAAAGAAGATACATAAATGGCCAAAAAGCACGTGCGAAGATGATTAATCATTAGTCATTAGGAAAATACAAGTCAAAATCACAATGAGATACCACTTCACATCCACTAGAATGGCTAAAAACCCATTGCCATCATGTCAATCCCAACTCATAGCGATCCTATAGGACGAAGTAGAACTGCCCCATGGGGTTTCAAAGGAGTGGCTGGTGGATTCAAACTGCCGACTTTTTGGTTAGCAGCTGAGCTCTTAACCACTGCGCCACTAGGGCTAGTATCAGAAAAAAAGGAAAAACGATGTGTTGGCGAAGATATGGAGAAACTGGAACCCTTGGCATTGCTTGTAGGATTGTAAGGTGGTACAGCCACTATGGAAAATAGTCAGGTGGTTCCTCAAAATTTTAAACAAAATTACCATATGACCCAGCAATTCCATTCCTAGGTATATACTCAAAAGATTTGAAAGCAATGACTCAAACAGATGCAGACACTTGTACACCAATGTTCGTAACAACATTATTCACATATTCAAAAGATGGAAAAAACCAAAGAGTCTATCAACAGAAGAATGAATAAACACATATAATGGAATACTATTCATCCATAAAGGGAAATGAAGTTCTGAAATATGCTACAACATGGCTGAACCTTGAAAACATTAAGCTTTGTGAAATAAGCCAGACACAAAAAGATAAATATTGTCTGATTCCACTTACATGAGGTTTCTAGAATAGGCAAATTCATAAAGTCAGGAAGTAGATTAAAGGTTAACTGTGGCGTGGGGAAGGTGGTTTAGAGTTATTGCTTAATGCATACAGAGCTACTCTTCATGATGATGAAAAAATTTTGGAAATAATAGTGAAGGTTGTCTAATATTGTGAATGTAATCAACGCCACTGGTATGTATACATAAAAATGGCTAACTCCACAAATGTTATGTGTATTTTACTACATTAAATTTTTTTGAAGTAAAAACAAACAAAAAACAACATGGTAGCTGGCATATATTTGGATGAATGAAAAAACAAAGGAATTAATTTTAGCCAGATCTTTCATT
Organism: Loxodonta africana; assembly: GCF_030014295.1. Classification (NCBI taxonomy): domain Eukaryota; kingdom Metazoa; phylum Chordata; class Mammalia; order Proboscidea; family Elephantidae; genus Loxodonta; species Loxodonta africana. Next base: position 55,310,682 of record NC_087355.1, on the reverse strand, counting down.
CTAATGGTTCCTGTTGCACTTAAAGTAAAATCCACTGTGGTGGGAGCTCCCAGTGATCAGACTCCTGCCAGCTTTTCCCTCCTACTCACCAAACTCCAGTGACCCTGGCCTTCTTTACATTCCTCCAGCACACAAAATTCATTCCTGCTTTAGGGCCTGTGCACTCGTTCTCTGAAAACTCTTCCTCTAGCTATCTCATGTCTGCCTTCTCCCATCTTTCATTGTGTTATTGTTTTAACTAATCCTGAATTGAAAGGAGGAGTACTAGCTCCCCAATTCTGCCCATAAAGAAACTAGGCTCCTAAGAGGTTATGTAGGCTTAAAGAGAAAAAAAGAGGGTGGTAGGCTACACTTAAAAAATACATACATATATATATATATATACAAAATATGACAATATGGGTAAATGGCAGGCATATGGAAGAAACACATTGCTATTTGATTTATAAAGAAAAATTTAGCATAGAAATTCCTTCCTCAGACTATAAACTCCATAAGGGCAGGGCTGTCTTATTTTTAGCATCCTAGTGTTTAACACATACTAAACCAAAAACCAAATCATTGCCATTGAGCTGATTCTGGCTCATGGAGGCCCCATGAGTTACAGAGCAGAACTGCTCCATAGGATTTTCTTGGCTATAATCTTTATGGAAGCAGATCTGCAGGTCTTTCTTCCATGGTCCAACTGGGCGGGTTCAAACTGCCAAACTTCAGGTTAGTCATCAAGTACAAATCACTTGTGATACCTTAATACATATTATATACACATTACATACCTTGCTAAGTAACATAAATAATAGGAAAAACAGACAATTGCACTACCATATACTTCAGATCCTATTAACCAAAAGTTACACTTTCAAGGGCCCAACTACTACTTGAACCCATTGCTGTCCAGGTGATTCCAACTCATAGCGACCCTATAGGAGAGGGTAGAACTGCCCCATAGGGTTTCCAAGGAGAGACTGGTGGATTCAAACTGCCAACCTTTTGGCTAGCAGCTGTAGCTCTTAACCACGATGCCACCAGGGCTCCAACTACTACTTGAAGTGGAGTTAAATGAAATGTGTCCTGTGTTTGATTTTGCTGCTTTATAAATGATGGTTTTGGGGGCACTTGTGAAAATTGTACATTAAAAATGTTTTAAGAGGCCTCATACCACCAAGAAAGCAGCACCATGAGCAGAGCACATCCTTTGGACCCGAGGTCCCTGAGCCTGAGAAGCTCCTCCGACCAGGGGAAGATTGATGACAAAGAATCTTCCTCTAGAGCTGACAGAGAGAAAGCCGTCCCCGGGAGTTGACACCCTGAATTTGGACTTGTAACCTTCTAGACTGTGAGAGAATAAATTTCTGTTTGTTAAAGCCAAAACAAAAAATGTTTCAAAGTATGTATGTGTGGTGTGTATGTGTATATATCTGTAATAAGGAGTTTTTTCTTAACAAAAAGTTGACCTGTAAGAAAACCTCAGAAGTTTAAAAACCTTTATCTAAAAGTTTAAAAATAATTCTTAAATACTTGAGCTTAATAAATCCCTATTAGAGATAAATATCATGGATATAATTCCGAGTTAAATTTTGCAGGGAAAATAAAGATAAAAGAAAGGAAGTATGAAAAGAATCCAAGGGGATAAAAAGCAATAAAACATATTCATTAATTCACCAAGTATTTATTGAGTACCCACTATGTGCCAGGTACCTGAATGCTGGGGATACAGCAGTGATCTTGCTTTCATGTCATTTACATTCTAGTGGGCAAGATGGTAAGAAAAGAAAACCATAGTTAAGATTATTTCACATAGTTAAATGAAGCAAATAAAATAAAACAGTGTGGAAGAGAGCTATTTTAAATTGGGTAGTTAGGGGGTGGGTGGGCATTTTTGATTTGCTAATCAGGGAATACCTCTTTTTAGCATAGCCTCCCACCCTTTTTTTCTGTCTTTAAGATTACATCATCTCTTAGAGCCTGGTGTCTTTAAGTGCAAAACTGGAGAATTATTATTCCTCCTTTCAATTCAGAATTAGCTAAAACAAATAACACAATAAGAATTTACAGAGCAGCACAAACCAACTGCAAGATGTTATAAATGCCTGAGACTTTCTTCCCTTTCTGGGACAAGTTTCCCAGAACAATCCACTGATCCTATTGCCAGTTTTTTTTTTTTTTTCTATGTTGCCTATAAACATTTGTAGCAGTTGTTCATTTATTTGCTGTTATGCATTGAATTGTGCCCCTCCGCAAAAATGTGTATCAACTTGAATAGGCCATGATTTCTAATATTGTGTGGTTGTCCACCATTGTGTGATCTGATGTGATTATCCTATGTGTTGTAAATCCTAACCTCTCTGATGTTAAAAAAACAGGATTAGAGGGCTGTTAACGTTAATGAAGCAGGACTCAAAAACTAGAGGATTAGGTTGTATCTTGAATCAACTTCTTTTGAAATATAAAAGAGAAAAGTAAGCAGACAGGAGAGGGACCTCCTACTACAACAAAGAAGAGCTGGGAGCAGAGCACATTCTTTGGACCCAGAGTCCCTGCACTGAGAAACTCTAGACCCATGGGAAGATTGATAAGGACCTTCACCCGGAGGTGACAGAGAGAGAAAGGCTTCCCCTGGAGCTGATGACCTGAATTTGGACTTCCAGCCTCCTAGAATGAGAGAAAAAAATTCTGTTTCTTTTTTATATTTTTTTACTGTGCTTTAAGTGAAAGTTTACAAACCAAGTCCGTCTCATACAAAAACTTATAGACACCTTGCTATATACTCCTAGTTGCTCTCCCTCTACTGAGACAGCACACTCCTTTCCTCTACTCTCTATTTTCGTATCCATTCTGCCAGCTTCTGCTCCCCTCTACCCTCTCATCTCTTCTCCAGACAGGAGCTGCCCACATAGTCTCATGTGTCTACTTGATCCAAGGAGCTCACTCTTCACTAGTATCATTTTCTATCCAGTAGTCGAGTCCAATCCCTGTCTGAAGAGTTGGTTTTGGGAATGTTTCCTGTCTTGTGCTAAAAAAAGGTCTGGGGACCATGACCTCTGGGGTCCTACTAGTCTCAGTGGGACCATTTAGTCTGGTCTTTTGACAAGAATTTGGGGACTGTATCCCACTGCTCTCCTGCTCCCTCAGAGGTTCTCTGTTGTGTTCCCTGTCAGGGCAGTCATTGGTTGTAGCCAGGCACCATCTAGTTCTTCTGGTCTCAGGCTGATTTAGTTTCTGGTTTATGTGGCCCTTTCTGTCTCTTGCGCTAATAATTACCTTGTGTCTTTGATGTTCTTCATTCTCCTTTGCTCAGGTGGGTTGAGATCAATTGATGCATGTTAGATGGCTGCTTGCTAGCATTTAAGACCCAGATGCCACTCTTCAAAGTGGGATGCAGGATGTTTTCTTAATAGATTTTATTATGCCAGTTGACTTAGATGTCTCCTGAAACTATGGTCCCCAAACCCCTGCCCCTGCTACGCTGGCCTTCGAAGCATTCAGTTTATTCAGGAAACTTCTTTGCTTTTGGTTTAGTCCAGTTGTGCTGACCTCTCCTGTATCGTCTGTTGTCTTTCCCTTCACCTAAAATAGTTCTTATCTACTATCTAATTAGTGAAAACCCCTCTCCCTCCCTCCCTCCCTCCCCACTTTTGTAACCATCAAAGAATATTTTCTTCTCTGTTTATTTTTTGAGTTCTTATAATAGTGGTCTTATACAATATTTGTCCTTTTGCATCTGACTAATTTTATTCAGCATAATGCCTTCCAGATTCCTCCATGTTATGAAATGTTTCACAGATTCATCATTGTTCTTTATCAATGCGTAGTATTCCATTGTGTGAATATACTGTAATTTATCTATCCATTCATCTGTTCATGGGCACCTTGGTTGCCTCCATCTTTTTGCTATTGTAAACAATGCTGCACTGAACATGGGTGTGCATATATCTATTCGTGTAAAGGCTCTTATTTCTCTAGGATATATTCCAAGGAGTGGGACTGCTGGATCATATGGTAGTTCTATTTCTAGCTTTTTAAAGAAGTGCCAAATCAATTTCCAAAGTGGTTGTACCATTATACATTCCCACCAGCAGTGCATAAGTGTTATTATTTTGTATTTTTTGGATTAATGGCGGCCTTGTTGGAGTGAGATGGAATCTCACTGTAGTTTTGATTTGCATTTCTCTAATGGCTAATGATCGTGAGCATTTCCTTATGTATCTGTTAGCTACCTGAATATCTTTTTTACTGAAGTGCCTGTTCATATCTTTTGGCCATTTTTTAATTGGATTATTTGTCTTTTTGTAGTTGAGTTTTTGCAATATCATGTAGATTTTAGAGATCAGACACTGATCAGAAATGTCATAGCTAAAAACTTTTTCCCTGTCTGTAGGTAATCTTTTTACTCTTTTGGCGAAGTCTTTGGATGAGCACAGGTATTTGATTTTTAGGAGCTCCCAGTTATCTAGTTTCTCTTCTGCATTGTTAGTAACGTTTTGCATGCGGTTTATGCCATGTATTAGGACTCCTAGCATTGTCCCTATTTTCTTCTTCCATGATCTTTATCATTTTAGAAAAAATTCTTTTTTTTAAAGCCACCCACTTGAGGTATTTCTGTTATAGCAGCACTAGACAACAAAGACACTGGCCCAATCGGTTGTTGCCCAATGCTTGGGCACTTACCATGAGAGAAATTGTGTTAGGCTTACAGTAGCACGAAACTTCACAGTCTTAAACTAGTATATCTGCTAACCATAAATATGTAAACCAAAAAATAGTTGAAAACTTTCATTCAAACAGACCTTTAGGGAAATACGCACTTAGGGCTTCTGTCCTTGAACAGGCTAACTTTTACAACTACCACCCACTGCCATCCAGTCGATGCTGTAATGAAATGCAAATAACTATGTTAATGCAAATGTTAAGGCTACAAATTCAAACATAAAATAGTCAAGAAATGCAAAAGTTAAGGGTCTCCTAGAAACATTAACTCACTCAAATTGTACATATAGAATATTTTCAATTACACTGATGACAGCAAAATGTGACCCCTTAATATACAGTATGTGCAACATGGGTAAGTTAATGCTGTTACGAGGATGTTAAATTTTACAACCTCTGACTTTGTTTTAAAAGTTACAGCCTGAATACTGCATTATTTCTATTTCCATAATACTATTTTCTTAAAATAGAAAAAAAACAAAAGAGGAACAAATGTCATTGTATATTCCATCTATATAAGATTCCAAATGTATTCATTATTTTGTTTAATGGATGAGACAAAAATATGTTTGAAGACTTTATGAAATTTTTCAGTTGAAATATTTCCACTTGGCACATTGAGATATTTTAGATTACGGATTTGCAGAAATGTACAATAAATATGTGTAAAGCTGTTTGTGTTGTTATGTATTATATTACATAAATTATGAAAAGGAAAAAATTCCATTCACAAAGGGAGAATTTTTATAAAACATATTTCGTGCAAACATTCATCAAATGATAAAAAAATAAAATAAAACTCTATGATTTTTTTTTTCCTGATCTAGAACCAAAGTCATTTGTATAGTTTTTCCTCAGGGCCATTCTCCCTGAATGTTGGAGGAAACATAGTGTTCTGTTTACATATTTCTGGAAGCTGAAAATAATAGATTTCACTATATATTTTCAAATTTGGCTAGCCTTTCTTCTACAAATGCTCAGTGGTGCCACAAAATGTTTCATTAATTACATAGGTTGGACTAGATAAATCTATCTTAGTTAAATTAAAAATGAAAGACCTATAAATGTTTAAGCTGGAAAAGCATGTGGTAGTGTTATTTGGAGTGATAATCTCTGAGTGAGAACAGGCAGAGGTCCCGTGTTTCGGGCAGGGTCTCCTAGTGTCTCCTGTGGCACACAGTAACTGAGAAACCACATCACCCAGGTCCCAAGAGGGAGAGGTGCTCGAATGAATGGGGACTTGAAAACTGGAAGGATGTGCAGTCACCGATAAACAAAGCCCCAAACACACCCTGTAACCACCGCATACAATGTTCTAGATGGATTGCTCATTTCCAGCCCTGTGCTGAAAGCCCTTGATGACTGCAATTTTCTACAGTGTCAGTACCCCATTTAGCAGGATCCCTTTAAAAATTTGTCGAGCTTTTGAACTCCCAATATTAACCTGCATTTTCTTGTCTTCTAGTGACAATTATTCAATCAAACTTCTTTTGTGAAGAGTGTAAGATAAATACTTCCACAGTCTGAAAACTAGTGTCATGCTTCAACAGCCTGATCTTAGACTTCATGCTACAAATAAATTGGTATGTTCTAAATAATTACCAGGTAGTTTGTCTACCACCTCTCCCGACTGTTGAAACGCATAACATTATCTCCAGCACCACAGGAGAGCCCCACGGTCCCACTCCACGCCTGCTGTTTTCTCTTTTGCGTGACTTATCCATCATTGGCACAGAAGGTTGAGAGATGGGAATTCAGACTCTGAATTACCCACTTAACCTTTTTGTTCTTTGTCCATAAAATCAGTGCCATCCTATGGATTTACTTCATGGGGTTTCTGAGAAACTTAATGTATCTATGTTCGTTAGGGCTGGGAAAGACCAATATCAGAAATTCTAACTTGTATCATATACTAATTTCTTACCTTTTTATTTGTTTGGAATTTTTGTGGCAGTATTTTTACAAAATATTTATTTTAGGATTGAAGGGTTAGTGTCACACCGCCTGCACTGGCTGAGGGGCTGCTACGGATTTTAAAGGCTTCAATCAAAGTTAAAAGTGGAGATTTTCCAAAATAGAGGCAAACCAAAAAAAAAAAAAAAAGAATTTATAAACAAAGAGGCAAAGAGAGAAAATTTTTTTTCCTCCATTTCTACTTGGAACTGCTATTTTTTACAGCGAACTGAAATACTTCAACATTTGAAAAACATCAAAATAGCTAGAATTCATAAGTCTTAGAAGGGAAAAAGAAAGCACTTTGCTAAAGTGAAGTAAGTTCAGCATTTGCAATGTAATTCAAATTGTGCTTGTAATTCAGGTCCTGGAATTAACCCACTCAAGCAAAGCTTGAAAAGATTTAGATTTACTCAGACTAGCAACAATACAATACTGCCCTACAATGGCACAACCTCCCTGTCTCTTGGTGATACATTCAATACACTCTAAATTATAATTCTAAAACTCAGTTTGCTGTCAAAAAAAAAAAAAAACCCGTGCATCATATCAGAGTCTGTCTTGTTCCAATTTATAAGGGGGAGGGGGACTCACCACCAGTTTTAATCAGGCTGGGATAACACCTGAGCTGCTCCTGTAAACACTTTTTAAAATGATTGTTATCACAATTTTTAACTGCAGAGAGGTGAATTTGGAATAAAACTCCTGTATTTTCAGCCCATTGAGTAGAATGAAAAGAGTAACTTTCACGGCATTGTGGTGTGTGGGGTACAATTCAGGTCACCTGAGATGCCATTTCATTTTGCAGGGTTAATTCTACTAGGAATTCTTCTCATCAAAGATGGAAGGATGAATGGGTTGGGGGAAATGGATTCAGAGCACCGCGTGTTTAGACTGCCAGTCCATGAAAGTTATTTGAAGGTTTTCCATGCAAGCAATTAGGAAAATTCAGCCATTTTTAGCTTTATCTAGTTTGGCAGCTGTTCAAAGCATCCAGGAAAATTTGAAGTTTTCGTTTTTTTTTGTTGTTATTGTTTCTTTTGATTTTGTTTTTGTTAAAGGAGAAAAATGTCTGGCAAGCTCTTGAAAGCGCAGTTCTATAATTTCCTCATTTTTTTTTATGATGGACATTTTCAGAAAGTAACAAAATTTAGGTAGACTTTTTCGTTTTTTTTTTTTTTAATGAAAAAGAGATTCCTAAATGTTTAAACCAGGCTATGAATGGAACTCATTCATTTTTGTTCACTGGCACACATGCGTCACAATATTACAATGTAACACAGTGTTAGAATATTAGTGAATACAGTCAGTTTGGTGCTTACATTCCAGACACACCAACCAATTTAGAAATAGGCAATATTTTGAACTACATGCTGAAGATTTTTTTTTTTTAAAGATGAACAGCTAGGCGGCATTTTGCATGATATTCTAAAATGCTGATATTTGATTGTATAAAATATCAATTGTTTGGTGAAGAAAAAAACCCCAATTTCACTTTTTTAATCTTGGCAAAGCAGCATCTTTCATATTTACTTAGCTTAGTGCTTTCTTTCTATTTAAAACATTTATTAACCAGGAAGACCTCAATGATATGTATATTTCATTTACCATGCCCTGTAGATTAAAATACGTCTGTTTCAGCCATCATTCAGGAAAGAAATAATTTTAATAGTTCATTTTATTAAAAAAAGATTTATGTCAGCATTCAGCTATGACAAGACAAGGCAAGTGGCTTGCACAAAATACTAGCAGGCAGCTTTTTTCTTCTAGAATTTTATCCATATTGAACAGAGCTGTGTCCCTAAAACATATGAAGGAAGCCAAGTAACTTTTTTTTGCCTCCTACTCTGTAGTTTGGAAACCCTGGTGGCGTAGTGGTTAAGAGTTATGGTTGCTAACCAAAAGGTCAGCAGTTCAAATCCACGAGGTACTCCTTGGAAACCATATGGGGCAGTTCTACTCTATCCTAGAAGGTCATTATGAGTTGGAATTGACTGGACGGCAGTGGGGTTGCTTTTTTTGGTTAGTCTGTGCTTCCCAATACTGAGTCACTGAAACAGCAGACCTCTACCATTCTCGTATTTGCACTACGCCATAATCAAAACAATATGACTCTTTTTAATGTGGACTTCTGCCTTGTGTTAAGACAAAATATTTAGGGATATATTCTGAAATCTGGCATTTAATGAATTTTCTTTGCTTCATAATGTAGAGTGTTTAAAAGAAAATGTTTATATGAAATGTCTAGAATAGGCAAATCTATAGAGACAGAAATTAGTAATGGTTGCCTATGGCAATAGAAATGGAGTTTTGGGAAAATGTGGAGTGACTACTATGGGCATGGGGTTTCTTTTGGGGGTGATGAAAACTTTCCAAAATTGATTGTGGTATTGGTTACACAATTTTGAGAATATACTAAAAACCACTGAATTGCCAACTTTAAATGGGTGAATTTTGTGGTATATGAATTTTATCTCAATAATGCTGGCTTGATGTCTCAAGAAATTATAATCTTACTGAATGAGAAGACAGATGTGTGAACAAGTAATTGGAATAATAGTGATAAATAGGAGCACACAAAAATAGAACTGTTTTTTAAAGAGTTCTCTGTCTGGAAGAATCCTTACAGGAGAGATAATGTTTGAGCCAAATCCCAATAACAGGGATGAATAGAAGTTTGCCAGGTATATTTTGAGAATAACCGGAGCTATTAAGGAAATGTTTTCCTGACTGACTGTTCCTGACTGAACAGTCCATGCAAAGATAGGAGGGCAAAGAGGCAGGAAAGAGCATTATATTTCTAGAAAGATACGAATAATTTAACTGGAGGTAGGCAGTGTTGGGGAAGTTTGTGAAAAGGAATTGCCAGAATATTTCCGTCTTAGCTTAAAATTATAAAGGGAAAGAATTAACATTCATAACAGTTGAAAGTTAATGATAAAGACATCAAATTGTAATTAGGTGCTTATTTTCTTGTTCTAATTGCATATTCTATACAGGGATATTAGTAGCCTGGCCTATGTTTATGCTTAGTTATTTTAACAAAAAAGAGTTCTAGCTTCCTTCAAACAGACCACTGATAGTCAACTGTCAAATTGTTACCCTCTCTTTTTCTTCTCAAACGCTCCTCCCTCAGATTAGCCCCACCCACAGTGAGGCTGGCTACTGAACCATAAGACCACAAATGAAGAACCACCATTCTCTTCACCACATATTTTTGTAACATCAAAGAAATAAACAGCCTACCTAGCACTGGCCTAACAAGCCCAAGCCTATTAGTACGTGATGTCAAATGCTATTTAGATCTTTTAAATCTATGTGAAGGAGGAAACAAAACCTGGTAAGAAACGTATTTTGGTAAAATGACTATGAAAATATATAGAAAAAAAATTAATGCCTGACTGGAGAAGGTTTATTGCATGTTGAACATGTCGTTTCAACATTGACAGTTACATATGCCTGATGCCTGATTCACCTCAGTCCTTGGGGATCACAGGCCTAGCCAAAAAAAAAAAAAAAAAACCATTGCCATAGAGTTGAGTGGGACTCATAGTTGACCCTATAGGACAGAGTAGAACTGCCCCATAGGATTTCCAAGGCTGCAATCTTCATGGAAACAGACTACCACATCTTCCTTTACGGAGCAGCTGGTCAATCTTTCGATTAGCAGCCGAGCCCTTATTTCACTCATGGGACGTACAGTATCCCACCCACTTTTCTGGCTCTCGTGTTTCTTGGGAGTTTACGTTTCCCACTAAAAGTATTTGCTGCCCTCCAGTGGAGACTTGTGTAATGCTGAAAGGCAAAAGAAACATTCATTGAAGCACCATCAACCTTACATGTGAGGTAGTACATCCAGGAAGTATGATTAGGTAAAAATTTTGTCTCTTTTGGCTTTTGTGCAGCTAGATAAGCCTTGTAAGCATATTTATGGTTTTCTTGTGATAGTTAGGGAGCCTGGTGGGTTCGGTTTTCTTGTGTATGTGTCTCAATAAATCCTGCAACCCATGACCAGTGGCACATGCACCTATCAATCCTGGCACCGAGAAACCCCTGAGGTTTGTGGGACTCATGCATTCCCAAATAATTTTTTTCAAAATCCATATTACCCATTGCCATTAAGTTTATTCTGACTCATAGAGACCCTATAGGACAGAGTAGAACTCCCCCATAGCATTTCCAAGGAGTGGCTGGTGGATTCAAACTACTGACCTCTTGGTTAGCCAGCCAATAATTTAAACATGCTTTCATTAATGAAAACACATGGTATCAAAAAAATTTTTTTTCTTTCAAAGCAGAAAATAATAGAGTCTTGAAAGGGTTAACCACTGCACCACCAGAGCTCCTTGGTCACACACCCAGAGATGCTGCTAAATGCAGAACAACCTGTTACTCCCTATCCTAGTTGGGGTAAGACCCCTTCCACTTTCCACCCCCTTTGCTCCCTATTTATGTTCTGTTTCCCATCACAGGGAACAATGAAAAGCCATACATGGAATTAGAAGCTAACATATTGTCAAGGATGTCTAATGAGCTATTCTATGCTAAGTGCTCAACATGCATGATTCCTCTGTGAAATTTCACCTACTAAAAGTAATAAGCCACCCACACAACTTCTGTATCATTTAGTACTTATATCAGGCATCTTCTCATTAATCCTTCAGCAACAGTACAAGATAGGCACACTTACCTTCAACCCAAATGCACAGATGAGGAAAATGAAGCTGAGTTAGACTAAATAATTTGGTCAGGATCAGATACGTGGAAGTGGCAGGTCCTGGACTGATTCCCAGATCTGTCTAAAGCCCGTGCCTGTATTCTCAGCCATTTCGCAGTTCTGCTCATTACCCAGAAGACCAAGCTTCACACTGGCACAAGCAAAGGGCAACAAGGAGAAGGAAGACACTGCCAAGAAACTAAGAAGCAGAGGAGCTAGGAAGTAGCCAGACACTCCAGACCATGGGGTGGCTTGGGAGGAACTAGACAATTAAATGACACTACCCGACTGATTTGAGGGGTGGAAAAATTGGAACATCCTTGTCTGTTGACTAGAGTCCTTGGGTAGCACAAATGGTTAAGCACTTGACTACTAATCAAAAGGTTGCTAGTTCAAGCCCACCCAGAGGTGCCTCAGAAGAAAGGCCTGGTGATCTCTTTCCTTGAAAACCCTATGGAATGCAGTTTTACTCTGCAACACATGGGATCACCATGAATCAGAACTGACTTGACGACCGCTGGTTTGGTTTTGGCTTTTAGTTTGTTGAGGCTGTAAATTGACATTGCTTCTCCTTTCCTGTACCTTCCACCTCTCCTGTTCTTTCTTTTCTTTTCTTTTTTTCAATTATGTCATCATTTCACAAATATTTATCAAGCCCCTCCCATATGCAAAACCATCTTCTAAGCACTAAGGGTACAACAGTTAATAAAACATTGGTGTCATATACCTCACATTCTAGTAGTCTCAGAAAGATCACACACAAACAAGCCCCCGGGGTCTAGTTGCTTTCTAAAAATGTTGCGAATTCTTAGAAGGTTTGAGATCCAAAGACTTGAGCTTTATGAAGGGAAAAATATAGAGAAAGAGAGAATCAAATTAGAAATACGTGCTCAGGAATTTTTGCTATCTCCATAAAAGAAATGTAAGGCTGAAGTCCACTATGCAGATCTGTTAGTTTTTAAAAGCTGGCAGAAGAACCAGTTCCCATGAAGTACCAAACAAAACTATTGCCACTTATGTATACGGACTTATACAGTCACCGTCCTTGACAGAATCAAACTGTTATTGTTTCTACTTTTAAATCAGTTAGCTTAGTGGTCTCAAATGGAAGACAACAAATCTATATTTTGTTTCCATCATTAAAGAATTTAAATGCAGCAGTCTTCTAACAATTGAGAGGTACTCAGCTGACAGAACTCAACTTCTATAAAATTAACTTCTTAAATATAAGAGACAATCATCCCAAGCTTAAAATAGATCGTGTCACTATTTTGGTAAGTGATATATGACCAACTCTGAGGAAAATTTGAGAAGTAATGTGTAGACACAGAAAAAGTTGCATAAACTGTTTCCCATACAGAATTGAATAGAGAAGTCTATTTATGATGGGGCAGACATGATTTATATTCCTTCATAGATGATAGTTATGAAAAGAACACTGTTTTCAAAATGTATGGACAAAGGAATCTGATCTTCTACCCAACTGTGTCTATTGTCAGGAAAGATTAAAGAAAAATGGAACCCACACACCTAAAAAAACACAGATTTGCTAAAATTCAGAGCCCCGGAGCGTGTGAATATGAAGTAAGAAATCTTTTCATGGTCACCTTTCTCCTGTCGCCACCCCCCCACCCCTCCCTACTTTCACTTGAAGATAAATTTAAGTAGAAAAATGTAACTAAGGTGCTAGAAATTCCTTTTCCTTACACAGCGAGATCCACATTTCAAAAAAATAAAATCATATTTTTAAATGAACAAGGGCCTGCTCAATCATCTGGACCTATGTAATAAAAGAGCAATTCAATGAAATAAGGTTATTAACTTATTAATAGTTTAGTAAAAGATGAAAGAGTTGCTTTTGAAATTTTACAAATCAATTACTTCCAGTTGAGTTTTAAACCAGGTCTTATAGTCAAAATCAAAGATTTTATAGAGAGAGAAAGAGAAACTGAGATCAAAATCCAACTGCGCATGTTTGGAGCCAATTAAGTTATATTTCAAAGGCACAAGAGATAGTCTTGCTTTTTTAAATTTAAGGTGTTTCATTAAGTGATACTTTAGGCAGCTTTTCCTATTTTCAATATGTTACATTTACTAAAGACCATTATGAAAAGGCATTTGTGATAAGAATACATGGATCTCAGCTGAAGGGTCACTTCACCGAAGAGAATAAAGTCAAAACATCACAGACCAAAGTCGTATGCTTTTGTTTCTATACATGTAAATGTGTTTGAACTAACTTCTCGAGGAATTTTTAGTTAGATGATGACACACTTAATTCTGACCAAATAGGCATTTTGTTTTGGGGGCAAAACGAAGTGTAATTTCATTCCATTAAACATTCAACTGTGGTTAGCCAACTTTTTATAACAATAGTGAACAGTTTTTCTAACTCCTTTACTGTGTCAGCCACAGGGTGGACACTGCATTTCCTCATTTAATCCTCGCATTTTTAACCTCATTTTTCAGGTGCAACACTCTCTGGAGGTAGCAGACCATACATGTTCACACAAAGAGTATATGGCAGTGCTCAGATATAATAGAAGTCCCTCTGATTCCGGAGGCTCACCATCAACCAGTGACCTATAGTCTCACGCGAGCAAGTGGGAATCGCTGAACGTCTTTGTTATTGCCTCATTGTCAAAAAAGATCAAATACGAGCTGTTTATCAAAAAGCTACCACAGGCATTCTTATAATTCATGAAGGATAGTTAAAATTTGTGACCGCCCCCACCAAAGCAATTGATAAATATGTGAGCCAAGGCTGAAACACAGGATTTACATCTTCAAACATCATTACAAAGAAAGAAGAACAAAGGCTAATAATTTAAGATATGGGGTAATTTTTAACATCACAATAATAGCAACTTTATTTCTCTTTTTCCTAGCTTTGGGCTAACACAACGTACTGTGGTGATACTTGGGGTTTGTGCTTCAGAAATTTCCATGGACACATTAGCTTAGCTGGTTTCATTACCCACTCTCATTATTAAGTAGCATTCAATTACTGAGTGTTGTAATGCCAAAGAGCATAAAAGGAAGACAAAATCGCGGTAAGATCTAAGAGGGAAATGGCATTTTTATATTGCTATAAAGATTACTTAACTCTAGTGCAGTACTAATGATCATTTCTGTGACTAAAAACATCCCCCCATGATTAATTGTGTAAACTCTCATCATTTCAAGCCCAATAAAGACTTTCAACATTTTTCATGCATCTTGTATTCCCAGCATTTTTTTTTTTTCCATTTACTCACATTAGAATTGACTCTAAAGTAACCCTTCACCATTACATTAAAATGGCGTACCATTGGGGAATATTCAGGTATTTGTGTACAATTCAGGTACAGTACATGTGGAGTGGGGTGTTTAAATATGGAAAAAGGGAAAAATGTTGTATTACTTACAAATGTTGATTCACCTTCTTCATATTCCTATAAGAGGCATATCTTCTTATATGAGAACAAACTTCTCAATAGTCAGTACTCCAAATTAGATATTTCTAAAAATTAGAATACATAGTAATAATCTCCCTTGAATATTAATTACTGTTGTAAAATTGGGGGAAAAAACTATTGTCCAACAACAGCGGATTGTTTGTAATAGAATACAAGGCAGTCATTAAATATGATGTTATATATAAATGCTTGGTAATATGGAAAGGTATGATGTAGCATTTTGTAAAAATAGAAGTCATAAAGCTGTATGTACAGAAGGACCCCCATTTTTGTAAAAATATTTTATATATATACCTGTAGACCTTTGGTTTATAGAAGGATAAACAGAAAGGCATAAATAGGGTTTACTTCTAGATGGCAGGATTACAAATAATTTTTAATTTTTTTCACTTGAATTACCTCTGTTTAGTAGAATTTTTTTTTTTTTTTCTGTAACGAACATGGTTTGCTTTTGTTTAAGAAAAACAAATCTAAGGAACAAGTAAACCAAAATATCCTTTCTCAATTTTTGGAGTCCAAAATTTGAGATATTTCTTGGATAATGTCCCACAGTTATGAAAATCAGTTCAGAGAGTTATATGACAAACTCCTTCTTTAGTCACAGCCAGGTTCTGGAGCCTAATTCTCTGCCTGGATAGGTGGAGACGCCCTAACAGGTGGTCACTGTGGAAGGCCTTGTGGTTAGGAAATTGCGGCAGACATAAGAAAAGGCGGTGAGAAGTGAAGTCCGTATCATCCCTTATTAAGCAGCTTTGAAGAGGCTGCAAAAGCAGAACAGGAAAGAGAAAAGCAGGGCCTCTGGCTTGACACTTTAAATCACAGAGGTTCAGATGTGCCCACGGTTAGAACGTAGGGTCCTTGGACTGTAGGGTGTTCAGTCTGGATCACTAGAGTCATTTCCTCCAGCGTGATACCTCACGATGTATAATTTTCTTTTCTTCTCTTTCTT
The DNA here is from genome assembly GCF_030014295.1 of Loxodonta africana. Taxonomy (NCBI): domain Eukaryota; kingdom Metazoa; phylum Chordata; class Mammalia; order Proboscidea; family Elephantidae; genus Loxodonta; species Loxodonta africana. Next base: position 55,294,898 of record NC_087355.1, on the reverse strand, counting down.
CCTTCCTTCCCCTCCAACCGGACCCATCTGGAAGCAGGGAAGCCTCTATCTATATGGCACAGGAATTCCGTTTTCAGAAACGTAGTTCTGGGCACCTTCTGAACAGAGGCTGGCAATAATCCCAAACTGCATGTTTTATTATGTGGGCTTTATTTGTGTTTCTTACGAAATGAGCGGAGACACTCAAACTCATTTCAGATAGCAGCCAAAGCTAAATGGCCACATTGTCCCTAGGAAGAAGGTCAGCACATTACAGGCAAAACTGTCCAGCTCCTGAGTTTGCCGGAAAACTTACACGTGAAGACAAGCCGCTTCAGTCATTGCTTTCAGCAGACTGAGGATTTTATTCCAGAAAGATGTATTTGACTGCCTTGACAAATAAAAGAGAAAGGCAAAGGTTTTTTTCTTCGTACTTTTATACTTCTATATAAGGTCAAGCTGTGATTAAGTATAAAAATCCCTTGGGAATTTCATTCAGAATGAAGAAGAACAAAAAACATTAGCTTCTGCTACTACAGTTTTATTTTTTAGAAAAAGCAATTGAAACTGCTTCTTCTATGAAAATAAAACAGTTGAGGTCACTTGTTGGCTGCAGCAAAGTAATTTCTAGTGAAGATTTTTTCTTTTAATCAATTATAAGGGGAGTCTTTACAAACAGCCACACCCTGTGGGGGCAATGAAAATAAACACTGGTAGCTTCTGCCAGAAATAAACAGCAGGTAAATAGCACGCAGCCAGCCCGTTAGGGGCGCTTCCACCTCCCCAGGACCCCAGATGAGAAATTAATTAAGCTAATACATTTAAAACTAAATACATTTTACTCCAAATTACCATCCCCAAAAATTCAGCAAAAACGTGAAATGCCAAAATTGTAAACTTGTATTATACGTGTCTTCAGACTCTAGCAAAACAGTCAAATGAAGAAAACAAACAAAAAAAAGCCAGCGATCATTGACTCAAGATCCCCATCTAGTGACACTGTTCTGAATAGCAGGTTGTTTGTATTTCCGGATAGGTGTTTAAATCAAGTGAATCAGGCATATATTTCATTCATCAGTGAGACTCCTCTCCTTATTATGCCCTTTAAAAAAGTATCCTTGGGCTATTGCTGAAGGAGCACTGAGTTTCTGTTTGGGGTGATGTAAAACTTTTGGAAATGGATAGTGGTGATGGTAACGTAACATGGTGAATGTCATTAACGTCACTTCATTGCACACACACAGAAAATGGTTAAGATGGCACATTTTTGTTACATCTATTGCACCACCATAAAATTGGTTTTAAGCAGCCTTGGGAACAAGTTATGCCCTTTTCACAGTTATGGTGATCCCCCTGTGAGTCTGGTTCATCTGTTTGTGACTCAGTTTGATGTTTTTCCCGGATTCGCCACATATTCCCTAACCTGTGTGGCACCCGGTTAAAGAGATTTGAAACTCTAAACATGAGTTTAAGTCCTCTGAGTAGAATGGTGCAGTACTTGTTGCATGTAGCAGTACACGTGACAACAACCAGGCAACCTATACTATAGGTCAGCAACCATGCTGGTGACCACAGCAGTTACCGAGAGATGCTCAGACCAGACAGTAACATAAATGGTTACAATGAAGTGCACCTACAGGCTTCTCTGGCCAGACACAAGATATAAATACTGGATGAGTCCACTGATATGAAGCATAAGAATGGACAAAGTCAATTGATAGACAGAACTCAAAATAGCAATGACCTTGGGGGAAGGGGACATTGACTAGAAAGAGGCATGAGGAAATGTGTTCTGGGATGCTGGGATCCTCTATATGTTAACCTGGGTGGTGGTTACATAGGTGTGTACATCCGTAAAAACTGAACCAATTATATTTATGTTCAGTGTACTAATGCATGTTACATGGTATACCTTAGTTAAAACTTTTTTTAACTGAAATTTCTCCATAACTGCTGTTTTACTCCAATCCTGAGAGGTAACAGCCACAGAATAACGTTTTAGTATGCTAGTAAGAACTAAGACCCACACAGATTTCTGATGAATCTTCAAGAATTTGGATAAGAAATGGAACAGCTATCAAACCTAAATATCATCAAGTAAAGGATTTGGGGCCTTGTAATTAATTTGACTGCAAACTTTAGGGCAACTCCTTAACTCAGGTTTTAAGCAAACAAAAGGGAACTGTACTCATCAGTATGCCATGGGGGCAGGGCCATTACTCTGTGAGGAGCTATGAGAACTTCTTCAAGCCGTCACTGTTTAGGGCAAAAGTGGAAACAATGGCAAGTGGAAAAACGAGCATGTGGGTAGGTTTAGAATGCATGCTTTTATAATTTGTGTGACACAGAATGTTAGAGCTAGAAGGAAACTTTGTGATCTCCTAGTTCATTCCCTTGTTTTTAAGAGAAGACCCAGAGAGGTTGTACTTAGTCCAAAGTCACAAGACTGGTTAATAACAGCTAGTCCTCCAGTCAGTCTTTCTGACTTCCAGTCTGTCTCCTGGGCTCCCAAAGTTTCCTAAAGTACTGTACAGAAAACACAGCTCAAAATCCTCAAAAGTGTTTTATAACTACTTTCAGAAAGAGTCTGACATCTGCAAAAATTCCTGGATTAACTTTTTTCCAGATTTTTTCCTTACTTCTTTCTTTCTTAGCTTGCATCTTTCCTTCTTTCTTTTGTCTCTGTCTCTCTTTCTCCATGATTTACTAGCAACTAAAGTTCTTGGCGTGCCTCATCGAGAATTAGGGAGCAGTATGTAATTTAAATCATTGCTTTTCAGACTTTATCCTTGAATTGCACTCAAGGATGACACAGCCCCGGCTCTCCCTCCAACCCAAGAACAAAAGGTTTGTATCGCAAACAGACCCAGTCAGAAGTTCAGTGTTCCATACATGGTTTCCCCTGATGCTGCAAAAACAGCTTTGGTGTTTATAATAGGAAGGAGGGAAGGGAAACGTCTCTGGACAGAGGCAGGTAGACTCATTCTTCCTGTACTGTGTTGCTCTGCAATTCTGATCATCTTGAGGTGATTAGAACTGATCCTAGAACCATTCCAGGCTTTCATGCCACACTGGAGAAATTCCATGTAAATCCAAGGTGGTCTTTTTGCCTTCATAGCCTTCCACACCCCAATTAATCCACAAAAGATTATGTATTGCTTCTTGGATTCTCAGAAGGGTGTAAGAGTTGTGTCTCATTAAAAAAAAAAAAAAAAAAAAAAAAGTCACTGTAATGCTTGGTTTCTGGTCCCCAATCATTTAGAGTGTAGCTGAACTCACAAAGCTGTTAGAGAAACAGCATAAGACAGTATCATCACCAATAGCATCTTTAACAAAAAGAAGCTTCATTGAACCCCTACTTTGGGCAGAACCTGGGTTTTAGCTGCCTCAGAAGTTTCGAGAAGGAAGAGAACGTTGCAGGATGGAGGACAGAAGTTTAGCATGCAGGGAGAGAAGGAACTTGGAGGTCACCTGGTCCAGGATGCCCCAGGACTTGAATAAATACAAATAAAACTCATACTCTTTTGAAAAGAGTTTTTCCGATAATTCATCAAAGTAAAAAGGAGAAAGTAGAAACCAGCTTTAATCACTTGAATATCACCACTTTCCCCGAAACATCTACCTGTAATATTTTGGTGTAATGACCTCCACACTTTTATCTATGCATATTTTAATTCATTCATACCAAATAACGTATCTTAGACAACTTACCATGCTGCTAATAAATATAAGTCTGCATAATCATTGCAATGCCAACATAAAAACTCTAGATTCATTTGCATATATTTTTTTAAATAATTTTAATAATTTATTTTTGTTGTTGAAAATATACGCAGCAGAACATACACCAATTCAATAATTTCTACATGTACAATTAAATGACATTGATTACTGTCTCAAGTTGTGCGGCCATTCTCACCCTCCTTTTCCTAAGTGTTCCTCCCCCATTAACTCACTGCCCCCTAAGCTTATTAATAGGTTCGTGGTTTCCAATGCTGGGGTCACCTTCTCTGCAGATACATACTTTCACACTTGTCTGATCATTCTATTTAGATAAATTTCTAGAAGAATTTCTGGGTCAAAGGGAAACAATTTATATTTTGATCCATGGTACCAAATGGCCCTCCAGAAGGTTTTGAACAATTTATACTCCTGAGAGCTTTTCTCACTGACACTGGATGTTATCATTCTTTTCTCATCTTTACATCTGCTTGATTACTTGTGAATACTTGTGACTTGTAGAGTCTCCCACCAACCTCTCTCCTTGTTTTATGCTAGTAAGCTGCATCTCCAATGATTCTACCCATGACTTTCCTCCCTGTTGCTGGATAGAATGTCCTTATGCAAATTTATTGGATTACAAAGCTAGTGGAGTTGTCTCTGAAGTATCCCTGACCACTTTCCCTCCCAGGGCCTTGTCTGCTCTCAGCCACTTCCTTGTCAAAGTAATGGTCCTTTTCTCTCCTGGGCAAGTAGTGACCTAAAGCTTCATCAGGCTGAAGAACAGGATTTTCTTATTAAGGAAGCAATTCCTAGACTGAAAAGAAAAAGGGAAACTGGACCATTGTGGGGCATGGAGTGGCCATCCTTCACCTCACCAGCCTATCTCAATTATTCCCAAATATCACTTCACCAACTCAGATGTTTTTGTTTACACTAAACTTAATTTCTATTTTGAGCCCCGTTTTACTGAGGGACAGTACCTTAATCTGCACCAGTCCAGGAACCCCTCTGGCTCTCACAAGGTCTAAATTAAGCAGGAGTGGGGGGGAGGGTCTTCCATAACATTCAGGTATGGGAACAGGGGGTGTGTTGGGTCTCGCTGTCCTCCATCTACACTGGCATCTGTTTGCATGTTCTCCTTACCATCTGCACCTTGGTTATCACTCCACACAGTTCAAAGCTGTGCCCCTCATGGCCCCAAATGCAAGGCCCCTTTAATACAATGGCTGCCTGGACATTTTGTCCAGGCTTCTCTGGAGGGAACACCTTCTACATACCCCACACAGGAAAGTGCCTCAGGGCCCCTTCTAGGGGCATCATTATATTGCCCTATATCAACTGGAAGCAGAGGAAGATCTAGAGATTTACTACTTCCCCAGGCTCTGCCCTGGAGTCTGGAGACAGAGGTAATCTCTGCTCTCAAATTCCCCAAACTAACGAGAATTCCATTACCTACCTCACCGCCAGGATTTAACCTCCTGAAAGCCAGCTTTTTAGAGACCCAGTTACATAAAACCTCTCCCACTCTGATTCTGTGCTTTTGTTTTCCTCCTCACCAGCCCTGGGAACTTTTATCTTTTTTCAGTTTTGTACTTATTTACCATGCAATTTTTAAAATATTTATTTCTAGGGATAAGCTTTGGAAATAAAGCCCAAGTATTGATGTCTGCCATCTGACCTAGGGGTGAAAGTTGCAGGCCTGACCACCAAAACTGAGGACAAGGCAAAAAGGAATAACAGGAAATAGGTGGAAGAAGTATTCGTTGTTTAATTGATGGAAAGAGGGCATCCCAGGTGTGAGAAACAGCATGGTCAAAGGCACATGTGCTGGAGTCTGGCCTTGCCAGAACAGAAGCCTCCATTGAGGTCCAGTAGGATAAACATTTTCATACATAAGTCGGCCAACACTTGCAGAACATTGTCAAATAACCATGGTGATAGCAGGCGTGCTGTGTTATCTCTGTGCAAACTATCGACATAAAAGTTCCATCTAGCTTCGTAACAGGATAGTTTTTTTCTCTTTAAAGGAAAGTAGAGCACAACGCTAATGGGCAGGACTTGGACTTCAAATCAGACAGACCTAGGCTTGAATCTGGACCCTGCTGCTATTGTCTGTGTTGTTAGGTCAGTTCACTCTTCATCACACTGAATAGCTCTTTCTGTGATGGGACATATATAAAGCACCTGGAATAGACAAGATACCAGTTTCCTTCCCCTTTGCCTGTTTTCAGCCCTAACCCCCAGGCTCATTTATACCATGCCCCATCCCTACCCAAATTAATCTACCGCTAATATTCCATGGATTACTAGAAATTATATGCATGAATTTTTATGCTGGTGGGTCACATGTGTTTCATGTCTTCTCTAAGGAGCTCTGCTATGCTTTTTAATACTCAGTAGGATTCGTAGGAAATATTGATGAAGCATTTTATAAACTGAAAGTAATGTCCAAATTTGCATTACAAAGGTTCTACAATATCATGAACTCTAGGGACAGCTCAAGTCACCTCTTCTCACAACTCTTTGCTCCCTCCTTCCAGCCACTGCCCAGGAAGATCACAAGAAGGATCACAGCCAAAGATGCTTCCGGGTGGCAGTGCTAGAAGCAGGGCTTTTGTCAAACTGAGCAGGGACTGATACTCTGTCATCTGTTAGAAGGCTGCTCTGGCTTGCCTACTTGGACAATGTGTTTTCCATGGGGCTAGTGGGATATGAAAGACTTGAGGAAACGTCTTTCACTGAAGATACCCCCACCCTAGGAAGACCAAAGGATGGGGTGAATCTGCTCCAGGACGACAGCTCTTAAGGCAGAGACTCATTTTACTTTTCCTTCAGATTCTGTTCTCACCACAGGAGGGGTAAGAGTACAAACACAAGTTTAGGGTCAGGGTCCAGGAATAAGATCTTTGTTTCTACTATAGTCTACTTAGGCAAGTAATAATAACAACAACAGCAATAGCGGTGATAGCAGTATCAGTACCAGTTGGCCATGGTGTGAATTCCAACTCATGGCAACCCCATGGGTATCAGAGTAGAACTGTGCTCCATAGGGTTTTCAGTGGGTGTAATCATTTGGAAGTAGATCTTCCAAGATGCCTCTGGGTGGACTTGAATCACCAACATTTCAGTTAGCAGCTGAGTGTGTTACCCGTTCACACTACCATGTAGCAGTAGTAGTAGTTAGTATTTACTGAGCAGCTGCTCTGTGCCAGGTATTGTGCCAAGTGTTTTACAATCATTTTCTTATTTAATCTTCACCACAATTCTAAGAGGTAAGTGCCGTTACAGTATATTTCTTACAGATGAGGAAACTGAGGCTCAGTGGGTTTACAGAACTTGCCTGAAATTATAAAGGTAGAAAATAAGGGAGCCTGGTTTCAAATAGAGGCAGTCTGAGCCATAGTAGTGTCATGTGGCCCAACCCAGCTGGCCAGAACCAAGGACCCAGAGCCAAAGCTCTCATAAGTGTCCCCTCCTCAGAGCACCCAGGAACTTAAAGTTATAGTAAAGAGCTATGAGGATTAAGGATCCTTGGCCCCAGCAATCTCTCATCCTTTTCCACATTTGAACATCTGGCCAATAAACACAATCACTCCCACAAGCCTGGGGCTGGGTTCAGAGCACAATGCAACCCCAGCACCAAACTTGGAGTCTTTCATAAGAAGAGAGAGCCAGGACTCTTCTTTCACTTCCTCTTCCCCTGAGAAATGCAAACATTCAGGCACATTTCCCTATAAAAGGGAAAAGATGAGAGGTATTTTTCAGGGGTATTTGTTAAAACCATGTGTCTTTCCAAAAGGATTTACACTCACCCTACACATCCTCCCAATCTGTGGAAAAATGATCATTTATATTTTCCATTTCTATGAATTCTTGTCTTTCATAAGGAGCTTTAAGGAAACATTCTTGGCACCTCATTGGATATGCAGGAGCAATTTGAATTATCCCCATCTATTCAGAAAAAAAAAAATTTTTTTTTTTTTTTTATTCAGAAGTCTGGAAACCCTGGTGGCAGAGTAGTTAAGTGCTACAGCTGCTCACCAAAAGGTTGGCAGTTCAAATCCGCCAGGCACTCCTCGGAAACTCTATGGGGCAGTTCTACTCTGTCCTATAGGGTCACTATGAGTTTGAATCGACTCGATGGCGACAGGTTTTTGGTTTTGGTATTCAAGAGTCTCTCAAGTTGGCTGTGTCTTAGAATAGATCTAACCCATTCTTTCTTTAGTTCTCTCTACTTTGTCATCCACAATGGTAGCTAAGGCTTAAACCACTCAGATTTATAAGATGAAAGGCTGTCATCGGCAATCAAGGCTATAGGCTTTCTCACTCTGGTCTAGTAGAGGGGAAGGGTGCCTCCCAATCATCAAACAAAGACCCTTCCATTAAATCTGATTGGGTCATCGTAGGTATTATGACAACATTTGGGTTACATGCATGTGCCTGAACCAAAAATTCTATCAAAAAGCTGGGATTATTTTGAAAGACTTAGGCCAATTAAGACCATTCCTAGAGGTGGACTATGCATAGGAGGAGCCTAAGTGGTAGACAGTGGTTAAGAGTTATGGCTGCTAACCAAAAGGTTGGCAGTTTGAATTCACCAGCCACTCCTTGGAAACCCTATGGGGCAGTTCTACTCTGTCCTATAGGGTTGCTATGAGTTGAAATCGACTCAGTGGCGATGGGTTTGGTTTTGGTTTTAGGTAGTACAAGTGGTTTTCGATCAGCTGCTAACCTAAGGGTTGGTAATTTGAACCCGCCTACCAGCTCCACATAAGAAAGGCCTGGCAATCTGCTTCTGTAATGATTGCAGCCAAGAAAACCCTATGGAACAGTTCTACTCTGCAACACATGGGGTTACAAGAGTTGGAGACGACTCAACAGCAACTAACAACAACAAAAACAACTACAGATAGTGGTGAATGAGTGTTCACATCCAAAAAAATCCAGGCGAAGTTAGGAGAGAAAAAGGAGGGGGCTAGTTCTAGGTAGAAAACCAACAAATGTCCAAAAAAAATATGAAGACCTGAAAAATATGTCAAAATATTAGGAGTGTTCAGCTCAATGTTAGGATTAGACATAATTGTTTGATCTTTATATGAGTATGAAATTCTCATATTATTGGTGAATAAAATAAAGTTATTTTTAAAACAATTTCAATGCATAATATTTGTTACGAGTAAAACCAAGTGAACAAATATTAAAAAAAGGAAAATCCTCTAAAATGCCATGTTACAGAAGGGCAATAGTATCATGTCAAAATGTAAAGAGGAGATCATACTTCTCAAAGTTTTGCTAATTGGCCAGTTGGAGTGAAGACACGCTAACCAAGAGGTATAGGAGAAGTGGAGCCTCTGGTTGGTGCAAACAGTTGACACACCTGGCTGCCAACCTTTTTTTTTGGCAGCTCAAGTCCACCATTTAGAAAAAAGTCCTAGTGATCTACTTCTGAAAAAACGGCTATTGAAAACCCTATGGAGCACAAATCTAATCTGACATACATGGGGTCACCATAAGTTGGAATTGACTCTATGGCAACTGGAACTAGACAGAAGAAATGGTTTGAGGACCTACAAAAGCGAAGCCTTACATGGTGTGAGATTGCTATAGAATATTGAACTGGAGCCCAACAGACTGGTGAGATGAATTACAGTCCAAGATGAGAACCATCTGTAATAATCTTAACCTTACTGTTACCTGTTGCCATCAGGTCGATTCTGACTCATAGTGGCCCTATAGGACAGAGTAGAACTGCCCCATAGGGTTTCAAGGAGTGGCTGGTGGATTCCAATTGCCAACCTTTATGGTTAGCAGCCTGAACTCTTAACCACTATGCTACCAGGGCCCCTATAATAATCTCAGCCAATTTTTATTAAACTTTACTATATGCAAGTGGCTATGCTAAGTGTTTTTGTCTGATCACTTTGAGGTAAGTGTTACTATTCCCATGGAGGAGGTTCTATTGGTATCCTGTCTGTATTCTCTTAGCACTCACCATTCCCAGACAGGTCAACAGCTTTCTCCTGCAAACACCAGCACTTCTCTGCTTCAGGATATTCTCTGGCTGCAGGTGCATGTGAGGCTGTGCATGGAGTAGGCCAGAAATGTTAGGGAGTTAACATCCCAGGAGCAGCCTCCAACCAGTAAAGAGCTGTGCTTGATAGATTAATACCCTAGCTTTCTTGCCCCTTAGATGGGTTAACTCTGAGGCATATTCCTCACTATCACTCACGGGTCCCCAGTGGGATCCAGTCCCAAATGTCCACAGTGGTAACCTGCTCATTAACATTTCCTGTGTTGCCATTGGGGCCCTGGTGGTGCAGTGGTTAAGAGCTTGGCTGCTAACCTAAAGGTCGGCAGTTTGAATCCACCAGTCGCTCCTTGGAAACCGTATGGGGCAGTTCTACTCTGTCCTATAGATTCGCTATAAGTCAAAGAGGACTCGATAGCAGTAGGTTTTTTTTTTTGGCGTTGCTTTCCATTTTACCTTGCAGCTCACTTTCCCTTTGCTCTACCATTGCTTTTTAGGATCCTCAGTATTATTTATACTCAATTTTTTGTCTCGGGGTCTGATCCTAGGGGAGCCCAACTCAAGACACTATTTTAAAAGATGAAATAACTGAAACTTATCAAGCAAGTAACTTGCTCAAATCAAACTACTAATAAGTGAATAAGGCCAGAGTCCAACCCACAACTGATCCCACTTAATTCCAATGTCAATGTTACCTCAAACATGGCACATGACCCACTGGAGGTACTTGAGAAGTTTTTGGGTTGTATATGGGTAAATTGTCATGGGTTTATTTTAATGCATATTAGAAAATAATGCAATATTCCATCAAATTTAAGACACTTTCAACTGCAATATGCACCAATATTTTACTCGATAGCACCCAACAACAAAAGGAAAAAAGAAAATAATAAAAAAAAACTGCCACAACCCAATATGTTCTTATCACTTAACATTTACATTTTATTCTTACTGAAAGAAATCTTTTGTACTTCTTTAGACATTGATTTTCAAAATAAATTCAGTGGGGCATACATAAAAAAGAATATATAAGCAAGTTAATTGGCTAAAATATTCCTTAATTTCTTTTCAATCAAGTTTTCAATTTTTCTGGATTACTTTTAAAATCAAAGTTAACAATGTCCACGTTTTCCCACATAATATCATTCTCTATGCCACCAATAGGCTTGGTGTAGTCACGTTTCTTAAAGAGCGATCTCCCCTTGTCTTGGGATTTTCAGCCAAGCCACCTACATCCATTCTTCAAGTTTCTATTTGAGGCCTTCTTCTTCTCACCAGAAGGTGTCAGGCAATGACTGCTGCCTGGTCTACAGAGAGTATAGGATGGTAATTGGCATCAATTGTAAGACACATCATGACCTCAGATCTGCTAACAATGTGAGAAATGGTTCCATAGAACTAATGCAATAAGGGATATAACTGGCACATCAAATCTCTGCTACTACTTAAGATGGGACTAGAATGGTAAATGGAAACCCTGGTGGCATAGTGTTTAAGAGTTCAGCTGCTAACCAAAAGGTGGGCAATTCAAGTCTACCAGGCATTCTTTGGAAACCCCATGGGGCAGTTCTGCCCTGTCCTATAGGGTCACTACAAGTCAGAATTCGACTCGATGGCAATGGATTTTTGGTTAGAGTGGTAAGTAGATCTTTTAAATGTGAGTTAATTTAAAGAAAAGTGTTAAATAAAAAAAATGCACAGGTGATACACTGGTATGGCAAAAATTGTGAAGACAGCAAGCCAGTTACTGACCTTTGAGAAACCCAGCATTGCATCATCCCTCAGTCCACGAAGAATGTACACACCACAAGCAGTGGTCTCTGTACCCAGCAATGACTGTACATAGTACATTGTTCACATATACCCATAATACCACCCACTGGGCCTAATTCCAGGAGTCTCTCAACAACTGAACCTACATCATGAAAGGGGCTCTAAATTGCTATTTAAAGAGTAATTAAAATTTGGGGGTGGAGCAGAGGAGCATACCCCTAAAAGAACAGGATCAGAACAATTTAATAGACCAAATCAAGTTACAGATCAAATTAGGATTCATGTACTGTAAGTAAGGAACAAATGCTTGGTGGCCAGTAAGACTAAATTTCAGCGTTGGAAGGGAATTGTACCCTGTACTTGCCAGCAAAGTACATAGCCTTAGTATTTTCAGATGACAGATGTTTCCATGGCAGAGGGGCTTACTTAGACTGATAAACAGTTATGCTCATTATCCTTAATAATCAAGCTCAAACAGAACCCCAATTAAGGAATTTTCTCATAGTTGTCCCTTTAAGACATTAACTCGGGTTCAGAAACTATAACAGACATATGTTCAAATTGAAATCTGAACGTGGCAACAACTAAGATGCATGATTGTTTTAAATCTACTGCAATGCTTGCAGGAAGTAAGGGACTGTGAAAGAAAATGATTCATACTGTGTGTGAATGTACCATCTGCCAGATACGTTAAGGTCTACTACCTAGAGCTAATTAAAGGAAACTAAAGGACAGACAGAAAAGAAAAAGATCGGGTGGCATGCCTTCTTCATATTTTAGGTAGGTCAAGTATTATAAGTGTCTCATGGCTCCTCAATAAAATATAAACATCTCATTTCCTCTCATTTAAAAGTGTTCTGATTGTTTTTTAAGTAAAAGTTTACAGTGCAGATTAGTTTCTCATTCAAAAATGTATACACAAATTGTTTTGCAACTTTGGTTGCAATTCCCACATTGTGTCAGCACTCTCCCCCTTTCCCTTTCCACCCAGGCTCCCAGTGTCCATTCATCCAGGCTCCCTGTCCCTTCCTGCCTCCTGCCTTCACTTTTGGGTAGGTGTTGCCCATTTGGTCTTATACACTTGATTGAACTAAGAAGCACGTTCCTCATCCGTGTTGCTGTTTGTTTTAGACCAAAAAAAAAAAAACCAAACCCAGTGTCGTGAAGTCAACTCTGACCCATAGCAACCCTATAGGACAGAGTAGAACTGCCCCATAAAGATTCCAGGGAGCCCCTGGAGGATTCGAACTACCGACCCTTTGGTTAGCATCCATAGCACTTAACCACTACACCACCAGGGTTGTTTTCTAGTCCTGTTTAATCTTTGGCTGAAAGGTGGGCTTCTGGAGTGGCTTTGGTTCTGAGTTTGCAGGCTGTCCCGGGGCCACCATCTTGGGTGTTCCTCCAGTCTCTGTCAGACCAGTAAGTCTGTTTGTATATATATGTGTGTGTGTGTGTGTGTGTGTGTGTGTGTGTGTGTGTGTGTGTGGATATGAATTTTGTTCTACTTTTTTTTTTTCTGTCTGGGACCATTTATTGTGATCCCTGTCAGAGAAGTCGGTGGTGGTTCTGATTGTTTTTAAAGGTTCTCCCCAGATCCTACCAACTGATGATATGAAACAAAACAAGGTCTAAATTATTTGATTATAGAATTTAGGAGTAAAGTTTTCTTTCTCTTTCCCTACCTAAAAGGTAAAAGTGGGAAATTTTCTCTAACAGACTGTGTTTTTGTTGTTGGGTGCTGGTAGAGTTGATTTTGAATCGTCTGGACTAAAAACAGACTCAAGACAGAAGTTTACATATGCACACCCCTCCTGGGACAGCCCACAGCCAATGACTAATTGACACTGGAGTACAAAAGACCAGTCCCCTTGTCTTAAGATGGAACCAACTTCATGGCATAATTCATGCTCTGGAGCTCCCCATGGGGTCAAGTCTCCTGCTGAAACCATATCCTTGTTTGGCTTTCCACAATGGATGCCCATATCTGCTTTCCTCAGACCCCTTCTCCTAAGAGCACCCCCCCCCCACACACACACCAAATAAATCCCTTGCACAAGAATCCTTAACAGTTCTGCTTCCAGGGAACCTAACCTAAGATATTACTCCTTCACCCTGTCCCCCTTCCCTTCACTCCTTCTGGAAAGGAAACATATCCCAGGGGCAATATTTGAATCCTCATTAAGCTACACCTAAAGCTAACCTGGGAACCCTGGTGGTGTAGTGCTTAAGTGCTATGGCTGCTACCCAAAGGTTTGGGAGTTCAAATCCACCAGGCGCTCCTTGGAAGTCCTATAGGGCAGTTCTACTCTGTCCTATAGGGTCACTATGAGTCAGAATTGACTTGATGGCACTGGGTTTGGTTTTTGGTTAAAGCTAGCCCTACCCCTGGATTTTTAATTTAAGTATTGCATTATATTTTTTCTAAAGCCAGTTTGGATTGGGTTTTGTATTGCTTATAAACTAAGGTGTATTAAAACATTGAAGGCCAAATCAAAAAACCAGAATAGTTGCCGTCGATAACTATATCCTGGTTTATTTATTCTTCATTCCATAAATATGTATTGAACATCTACTGTGCTCTGGCTACTATGTTAGGATCTGAGGATATAATGGTGGAAAGGCACAGCGTCTGTTCTCAAATAACATTCCATCTTCAAGTAAATCAAAAGGGCAATGCAGAGTGAGAGCGTAATGAAAAAGGGTGTGCTATGGGAACACAGGGAGCCCTGGTAGTGGAGTGGTTAACAGCTCAGCTGCTAATCAATAAGTTGGCAGTTGGAATCCACCAGCTGCTCCTTGGAAATCCTGTTGGGCAGTTCTACTCTGTCCTATAGGGTCAATATAAGTCAGAATTGACTCGTCGGCAACAGGTTTTTTGTTTTTTTTTTTGTTTTTTAGGGGAACACAGAAGAGGACTAACTAACTCCTTATAGAGATCAGATGTACAAATATGCAAACAAACCAATAGAGGGCTTTAAGCAGAAGAGCGATGTCAGCATCACTGTACTTCAGAAAGATGCATCTACATTGCCCTGTGAAGTACAAATCTAAGCAAGAGACCACTTTGACCTGAACTAATAGAAAGATAGATTCAAGAACAATGAGGGAAACGGAACTGACAAAACATAATGCTTGACTGGATGTGGGAATTGAAGGAGAGGAAATAGGCAAGAATGCTGGCTGGAAAAGGAGCAAATGATTACAAGGAAGCCCTCATAGGCAGCCTTGCTCCTTGAAGAATAATGTTAGGTGACTAATCTTGAACACCCGCTAGTTGTTTACCATGAGTTCCTTTATTTATTTATTCATTCAGAAATATTGCATCTCCTACATCCCAAGTTGTAACAGATATTCATTTAATACTATAGTATCCACGGTACTATAAGGAGTGTCACAAAGAACACATATGCGTTCACACACCCATACATACGTGTGCTTGAGCATAAATATGGCTCTTTACCTAAAGCAGTTTACAAGCTCCTTGAGTAGAAAAGACCTAGCGATAGTAAACAAACAAGCAAGCCTAAGTAAGGTAAATAAGTGTATAACACTATCATATAAATGACATATAAGTCCTGAGGGGGTTGCCCCAAGCAAAAGGATGGACAACATGGACTAAAGTTTATGGAGAGGGTGAGCATGAATGGTTTATTTGCTTATTAAAGTTGATTCTATGCAAGGCAGAGAATTTTACATATTATTTAATCCTTACATTAGTCCTTTAAGATCGATACTGTTAATTTCATTTTTTATTTTTCAGGAATAATTCCAAGTGAGAGGAATAGTAAACAAATACACGTGGTGGGGATGGTAAAGAGTTTAGTCTATCTAGAAATTGTGCTGAGGAGTACTTAGTAGGAAGGAGAGGCAGCTAGACAATGTAGATTCCATCATACTTGGCTGGGGTTATGATAGGATGGTGTCTTGGTTATCTAATGCTGCTTTAACAGAAATAACACATGTGGATGGCTTTAACAAAGAGAAATGTATTTCCTCACAGTAAAGTAGGCTAAAAGTCCAAATTCAGGGCTTCAGCTCCAGAGGATGGCTTTCTCTCTGTATTGGCTCTGGAGGAAGGTCCTTGTCCTTAATCTTCCCCTGGTTGAGGAGCTTCTCAGGTGCAGGGACCCTGGGTCCAAAGGAAGCACTCTGCTCCCGGTGCAGCTTTCTTGGTGGTATGAGGTCTCCCTTCTCTGCTCGTTTCCCTTTCCTGTTTATCTCTTGAGAGATAAAGGGTGGTACAGGCCACACCCCAGGGAAACTTCTTTTACAGTGGATCAGGCATGTGACCTGGTAAGGGTGTTACAAGCCCACCCTAATGCTCTTTAACATAAAATTACAATCACAAAGTGGAAAACCACCACAGAATACTGGGAATCATGGCCTAACCAAGTTGACACATATTTTGGGGGGGACACAGTTGAATCCGTGACAGATGGGACACAGTCAGAAATGAGAGACACTATATATTCTTAGGGTAATAGCAGATTGTAAAATACATTGATAAAATATGGCTCCAGCAGCTTCATGCCAAGTATACTGAATTAAGAAGAGTGGTTTAAGACACTATTAAGAAATTAAAACATGTAGTCATAAAGGCCTGGACTGCCTGAATTGGAAAATTAGAGAAACCTGGAGAAAGATCTGATGACCAATTTGGTGTAGGTCTCAAAGAACAAATAAAGAAATTTCTAAGTTTAGGCCAAGAGTTCTGGAAGGACAGTGGTCGCACTGAACATAATACAGAGTTTGGAGTGGCAGTAAAGAGAGCAAGAGTGTAGCTCTAGGAGAAACTTCCATGGTTCCTTTAGGACAGCAACAACTTTCCCTCACTCTTGCCTCATCTCTATCTTCCAAGTGGGAAATAAGTTTGTTGTATGGTCTTGTGTATGTTAGACATACAAAAAAAACCTGCTAAAAGGGTGGATGAATTTTTGAAAAACCGTTAACAAACAGCAATGAACAACATCCCCTGTCTGTGTTTACTCCCAGCTGTAGGGGAGACCCTGGTAAAGTGAGGAAAAAACATCAAATCCAGAATCAGATGATCTGATTTCCAAATCTTGGCTTCTATTCTTACCACTTTTATACTTAAAAATGGTAGATCAGGTCAATTATTATCACTAAGCCTCAATTTTCCTCTTGTGTAAAATGAAAATAAGAACACCTGCCCTCCCCATTTAAAAAAGACTGTTAAATCACACATACTAGTAGGGGAGCCCTGGTGGCATAGTGGTTAAAAGCTATGATTGCTAACCAAAACTTTAGCAGTTCAAATCCACCACATGCTCCTTGGAAACTCTATGGGGCAGTTCTACTCTGTCCTGTAGGGTCACTATGAGTTGCAATCAACTTGACAGCAACAGCTTTGTTTTTTTTAGTAGAGCCGGCACTACCAAATATTTTAATTATTTACACCTGAGTATTTCCTCACCAGGCACTCTGTGTGTTTTCTTTCATGGATCCAGTTCTCGCTTTCTCTGCCATCCTCTGGATGTTTCCAACACTTTGTGTGTGATAACTGAAACCATAGCCCAAATCTCCCCTTTAAGAAAGGACAAAAGCACTTCTCTCTTCTACTCTCCTCCCTCAATA
Source organism: Loxodonta africana (assembly GCF_030014295.1). Taxonomy (NCBI): domain Eukaryota; kingdom Metazoa; phylum Chordata; class Mammalia; order Proboscidea; family Elephantidae; genus Loxodonta; species Loxodonta africana. The sequence continues at coordinate 55,277,797 of NC_087355.1, read as the reverse complement.
AACTGATAGTTAATAAGAGCATGACTGCACTTAGCTAGTACATTTAAGGGAACCTCGATTAGGATTCATTTATTCCCAACAATGAATTAACAAAATGATGAACAACAGGACGAACAGTGAGGATTTACTCTACTCAACTTCTCACTTCATTACACCGAATAAGCATATTCAAACGTAGAACTATAATCACAGACTGTAGTCAAGGGCTTATAAAGGTGTACTGGTTGCATTTGTATGTAACGCTGACATACTTTCTTCTTTCCTTTTTTTTTTTTTTTTTTTTAACAGTGTACCTTACCTCCTCCAAGTTACTCCAAATGGATTAAACTCTTGGAGGAAAGAGACTCAGATTTCCAAACTTTAAAGCCTTTACATTCTTATTTTACCAGCAGTAGTTGCCATCTAGTCAACCCCAATTTATGGCAGCCCCAACTCATGGCGACCCCATGTGTGTCAGAGTACAGTCGTGCTCCATAGGGTTTTCAGTGGCTGATTTTTTTGGAGGTAGATCACCAGGCCTTTATTCTTTCTTCCTCTGGGTGGACTCCAACTCCCAAACTTTCTGTTAGCAGCTGAGCTCCTTAGCCGTATGCATCACCCAGAGACTCACTTTAAGGCCTTTAAGCTCTTAGCACAATTCTCTACACTGAATAAGCACACATGTTTATAGAAGGAATGAGTGGGAAAAAAAAAAAAAAGGAATGAAAGTAATTATTTTATCAATCTACAAAGTAAATACTTAAAAGTAGAAGAATGCCACTGACTCTTTTCCTTCTGTTTTGGCAAAACTCCACAAGATTTTATAAATCTGGGCATTGTTCTTATGCTATAAATCTTATGGCACTCAACCACGTTATGAAATACAAGAGAATATCTATAACAGATAACTCTACATCTTTATTTCATACGAATCTTCAAAAAAGACATGCAAATTCAGGAGCGAGTGGAGTCTAAGAAAACTTAATAAATTCTCTAATTACCGCCAGTGAATTGGCTACATTGAGCTACACAGGCGTTTTGGTTGCAGAAGGATTGATGTAGCTAGAGCTACGAAGGGGAGAGTTGTGGCTCGAAGGTGAGAGTATGGTGGAAAACATAAACGGTCCTGTTCTTCGTAAAGACAAGGCCAAGTGCCGCAGACCACGTTAAAATACTGTTGGACCCCCTTGCTAAATAGGTCTGTTCTATAAGGATTATCTCCCAAGTCGGTGGCAAAGAAACTGCTTACGCTACATACATATGATAATGCTTCTTCCTTATCCTGACAGAGTCCGCCACAACGTGCCTGTCTGTGCACGAAATTCTAAATGAGAGACACATTTCTTTGAGTCTTAAGCGGTATTTATTCACCATTTATTCAATAGATATTTATTCAATGGCATTGACTATGTTCCAAGGATCGTATTAGGTATACAAAGGCAAATGAGATATAGTCCTTGCCCAAAAGAGACTTGAAACTGGTAAAAATACAGCAAAGACACAAATACCACTGAAAAGAGAAACTTCTTAAGTGCTTATCAATAACATTTGGTCACGTCTTCTGTCCCTGAAAGGAATGAACTACCTGTTAAACCAAAAAAACCAAAACCTTTGCCAACCAGTCAATTCCGACTCACAGCAACTCTACAGGATACAGAGCAACTGCCCCATAGGTTTTCCAAAGTCACAAATCTTCACGGAAGCAGACTGCTACATCTTTCTCCCCCCAAACCGCTGACCTTTCAGTCAGCAGCTGAGTGCTTAACCACTGCACCACCAGGCCCAAAAAGCTTTCTCAGGATTTTCACCTGTAGTTTGAAGTTTGTAACACCAGGTGGCACAATTGAGTCTTATGCCAAGTGATTAACTTCTCTCAGTTGGGAATATTAAGACAGATCATGGCTTAACGTGTGTCTCTTAAAATACAGCTTATCATGTATTGTTGTTGTTGTTAGGTGCCGTCGAGTCGGTTCTGACTCATAGCGACCCCAGGCGCAACAGAATGAAACATTGCCCGGTCCTGCGCCATCCTTACAATCGTTATGCTTGAGCTCATTGTTGCAGCCACTGTCAATCCACCTCATTGAGGGTCTTCCTCTTTTCCGCTGACCCTGTACTCTGCCAAGCACAATGTCCTTCTCCAGGGACTGATCCCTCCTGACAATATACCCAAAGTGTGTAAGACGCAGTCTCGCCATCCTTGCCTCTAAGGAGCATTCTGGCCGCACTTCTTCCGAGACAGATTTGTTCGTTCCTTTGGCAGTCCATGGTATATACAATGTTCTTCGTCAACACCACAATTCAAAGGCGTCAACTCTTCTTCGGTCTTCCTTATTCATTGTTCAGCTTTCACATGCATATAATGTGAAAATACCATGGCTTGGGTCAGGCGCACCTTAGTCTTCAGGGTGACATCTTTCCCTTCAACACTTGAAAGAAGTCCTTTGCAGCAGATTTACCCAATGCAATGTGTCTTTTGATTTCTTGACTGCTGCTTCCATGGCTGTTGATTGCAGATCCAAGTAAAATGAAATCCTTGACAACTTCAATCTTTACTCCGTTTATCATGATGTTGCCCATTGGTCCAGTTGTGAGGATTTTTGTTTTCTTTATGTTGAGGTGTAATCCATACTGAAGGCTGTGGTCTTTAATCTTCATCAGTAAGTGCTTCAAATCCTCTTCACTTTCAGCAAGCAAGGTTGTGTCATCTGCATAACGCAGGTTGTTAATGAGTCTTCCTCCAATCCTGATGCCCCGTTCTTCTTCATATAGTCCAGCTTCTCAGATTATTTGTCCAGCATACAGATTAAATAGGTATGGTGAAAGAATACAACCCTGACGCACACCTTTCCTGACTTTAAACCAATCAGTATCCCCTTGTTCTGTCTGAACAACTGCCTCTTGATCTATGTAAAGGTTCCTCATGAGCACAATTAAGTGTTCTGGAATTCCCATTCTTCACAGTGTTATCTGTAGTTTGTTATGACCCATACAGTCGAATGCCTTTGCATAGTCAATAAAACACAGGTAAACATCCTTCTGGTATTCTCTGCTTTCAGCCAGGATCCATCTGACATCAGCAATGATATCCCTGGTTCCACGCCCTCTTCTGAAACCGGCCTGAATTTCTGGCAGTTCCCTGTCAATATACTCCTGCAGCTGTTTTTGAATGATCTTCAGCAAAATTTTGCTTGCGTGTGATATTAATGATATTGTTCTATAATTTCCACATTCGGTTGGATCACCTTTCTTGGGAATAGGCATAAATATGGATCTCTTCTAGTCAGTTGGCCAAGAAGCTGTCTTCCATATTTCTTGGCATAGATGAGTGAGCACCTCCAGTGCTGCATCTGTTTATTAAAACATCTCGATTGATATTCTATCAATCCCCGGAGCCTTGTTTTTTGCCAATGCCTTCAGAGCAGCTTGGACTTCTTCCTTCAGTACCATCGGTTCCTGATCTTATGCCACCTCTTGAAATGGTTGAATATTGACTAATTTTTTTGGTATAATGACTCTGTGTATTCCTTCCATCTTCTTTTGATGCTTCCTGCATTGTTTAATATTTTTCCCCATGGAATCCTTCACTACTGCAACTCGAGGCTTGAATTTTTTCTTCAGTTCTTTCAGCTTGAGAAACGCTAAGCGTGTTCTTCCGTTTTGGTTTTCCATCTCCAGCTCTTTGCACATGTCATTATAATACTTTGTCTTCTCAAAAGGCCCTTTGAAATCTTCTGTTCAGTTCTTTTACTTCATCAATTCTTCCTTTTGCTTTAGCTGCTGGACGCTCAAGAGCAAGTTTCAGAGTCTCCCCTGACATCCATATTGGTCTTTTCTTTCCTTCCTGTCTTTTGAGTGCCCTTTTGCTTTCTTCATGGATGTTGTCCTTGATGTCATTTCACAACTCATCTGGTCTGAGGTCACTAGTGTTCAATGCGTCAGATCTATTCTTGAGATGGTCTCTAAATTCAGGTGGGATATGCTCAAGGTCATATTTTGGCTCTCGTGGACTTGCTCTGATTTTCTTCAGTTTCAGCTTGAGCTTGCATATGAGCAATTGATGGTCTATTCCATAGTTGGCCCCTGGCCTTGTTCTGACTGATGATATTGAGCTTTTCCATCGTCTCTTTCCACAGATGGAGTCAATTTGATTTCTGTGTGTTCCATCTGGCGAGGTCCATGTGTATAGTCACTGTTTACGTTGGTGAAAGAAGGTATTTGCAATGAGGAAGTCACTGGTCTTGCAAAATTCTATCACTCGATCTCCGGCATTGTTTCTATCACCAAGGCCGTATTTTCCAACTACTGATCCTTCTTCTTTGTTTCCAACTTTTGCATTTCAACCGCCAGTAATTATCAATGCATCTTGATTGCATGTTCGATTGATTTCAGACTGCAGCAGCTGATAAAAATCTTCTATTTCTTCATCTTTGGCCATAGCGTTCGGTACGTAAATTTGAATAATAGTCATATTAACTGGTCTTCCTTGTAGGTGTACGGATATTATCCTATCACTGACAGTGTTGTACTTCAGGATAGATCTTGAAATGTTCTTTTTGATGATGAATGCAACACCATTCCTCTTCGAGTTGTCATTGCCAGCATAGTAGACTATATGATTATTTCAAAATGGCCAATATCAGTCCATTTCAGCTTACTAATGCCTAGGATATCGATGTTTATGCATTCCATTTCATTTTTGATGATTTTTAATTTTCCAAAATTCATACTTCATACATTCCAGGTTCTGATATTATTAATGGATGTTTGCACCTGTTTCTTCTCATTTTGAGTCATGCCACATCAGCAAATGAAGGTCCCAAAAGCTTTACTCCATCCTCATCATTAAGGTCGACTCTGAGGAGGCAGCTCTTCCCCGGTCATCTTTTGAGTGCCTTCCAACCTGGGAAGCTCACCTTCCAGCACTGTATCAGATAATGTTCTACTGCTATTCATAAGGTTTTCACTGGCTAATGCTTTTCAGAAGTAGACTGCCAGGTCCTTCTTCCTAGTTTGTCTTAGTCTGGAAGCTCAGCTGAAACCTGTCCTCCATGGGTGACTCTGCTGGTATCTGAATACTGGTGGCATAGCTTCCAGCATCACAGCAACACACAAGCCCCCACAGTACGACAAACTGACAGACACATGGGGGTATCACGTATTATATAACATTAATATAAACTAAATAAAGAAATAAAGCATGTTGCGGTTGTGTGCTGTCAAGTGTATTCCAATTCATAGTGGCCCTCTAGGACAAAGTAGATTGCAAAATAATTAAACATAAAAATAACGGAATAAGAACTCAACAACTATAGCCCAAGGCCTTTGGGTAAACTTTCAGTCTCCTGGACACATTTATTCCTTAATTTTGTTCATTTGGAAACTCCCGGGTCTTTCCTTATCAGGCACCAGTCTTTCCTTCACCCTTACTTTTGGGTCTTTAACACTTGGTACTAGTTATGTTGCACTGCTCTGTCCACTTCCTTGACCTCCAGTGTTGTTTCATGCCGGTATCCGTTAACCTAATTACTGTATTAAACTCTGTCTCAAAGTATGGCTTATATTCTTCATTCCAATTCAAAACCTGACATTTTCTGAACCTCAAACATGAACTCTTCCAAGATACAATAGGTCTCTATTCACCTGGAGCAAGAGCAGAATAAGGAGAATCAGGAATAGGGGGAGGAAATGGAATGTGTGGCTGATTGCTTCTATGAACAAATGTCTCCTTGGCCATGAGACCAGAACTGGGTGGTGCCTGGTTACCATTGCTGAACATTTTGATCAACGATTTATAGAAGAATCTTGATCAAAAAGGGGAAGATGCAGAACAGAATTTCAAATTCTCATGGAATTCAGGCTTTCTGGAGCCACTGAGGCTGCATGAACTCCCAAAACTATTTCCCTGAGATCATCTTTAAACCTTAAATGAAAAATATCCCCTGAAGTCTTCTTTAAATAAAAAATAGTTTAGCTTAATTGGTAAAGACTGTTTGCCTTGAGCATAGTGTTATTTTAGATAACTATATGGGATCAAACTGACAACAGCAACTCCAAACTTAGGAAGCTTTGGGGGCAGTGAGTTTATGTTAGTGCAGGAGGAACAATTCAGAAAAGGAGGGTGAGGGTGGTTGCACAACTTGAAAACTGTAATCAGTGTCACTGAAGCATACATTTAGAAATTGTTGAATAGATGTATGTTTAGCTGTATGTATTTTCAACAAAAAATAAATATATAAAATCAAATAATAAAAAAAAAACATGAACTCCTAAACTAGTGGCTCTGAATTGGGTGATGATTTTGCCCCCCAGGGGTTACTTGGCATTATCTGGAAATATTTTGGGTTTTTACAGACTGGGAAGGAGGGGTTGATGCTAGTTGTATCTGGTGGGTAGACATCAGGGATGCTGCTAAACATCCTGTGAAACCCAGGACAATTCCTTGCCCCCAACGAAGAATAATCCAGCCCCAAATGTCAATAATGCTGAGGCTGAGAAACTCTGGCTTAGAACAGGATCCCAAGGAAGCCATGGAATCCTATCAATGCAAACCTGGGTGTGTGAAGAAAATACAAGTTTCTTCCCTTTATGGCAGGGAAGATTTCCGTGTAATAATCCAGGAGAACTGTCACCTGTCAGAAGCTTAACTTTTAAAGGTTACTATAAAAATGGGTCTCCGTTCCTCTACATCAACAAAAAGAACATCAAAGAGGAAATCACCAAATCAATACCATTCACAGTAGCCCCCAAGAAGATAAAATACTTAGGAAGAAATCTTACCAAAAATGTAAAAGACCTATACAAAGAAAACTACAAAGTACTAGTGCAAGAAACTAAAAGGGGCCTACATAAGTGGAAAAACATACCTTGCTTATGCATTGTAAGACTTAATATAGTAAAAATGTCTATTCTACCAAAAGCCATCTATATATACAATGCACTTCCGATCCAAATCCCAACGACATTTTTTAATATAATGGAGAAACAAATCACCAACTTCATATGGAAGGGAAAGATGCCCCGGATAAGTAAAGCATTACTGAAAAAGAAGAAGAAAGTGGGAGGCCTCACTCTACCTGATTTTAGAACATATTATACAGCCACAGCAGTCAAAACAGCCTGGTACTGGTACAATAACAGGCACATAGACCAATGGATCAGAATTGAGAATCCAGATATAAATCCATCCACGTAAGAGCAGCTGATATTTGACAAAGGCCCAATGTCAGTTTTGGGGAAAAGATAGTCTTTTTAACAAATGGTGCAGGCATAACCGGATATCCATCTGCAAAAAAATGAAACAGGATCCATACCTCACACCATGCACAAAAACTAACTCCAAATGGATCGAAGACCTAACCATAAAGACTAAAACAATAAAGATCATGGAAAAAAAATAGGGACAACGTTAGAAGCCCTAATACAAGGCATAAACAGAATACAACGCATTACTAAAAATGATGAAGAGAAACCAGATAACTGGGAGCTCCTAAAAATCAAACACCTATGCTCATCTAAAGACTTCACCAAAAGAGTAAAAAGACCACCTACGGACTGGGAAAAAATTTTCAGCTATGGCATCCCGACCAGCGCCTGATCTCTAAAATCTATATGATTCTGTTAAAACTCAACCACAAAAAGACAAACAACCCAATCAAAAAGTGGGCAAAGGATATGAACACGCACTTCACTAAAGAAGATATTCAGGCAGCTAACAGATACATGAGAAAATGCTCTCAATCATTAGCCATTGGAGAAATGTAAATTAAAACTATGATGAGATTCCACCTCACTCCAACGAGGCTGGCATTAATCCAAAAAACACAAAATAATAAATGTTGGAGAAGCTGTGGAGAAATTGAAACGCTTATACACTGCTGGTGGGAATGTCAAATGGTACAATCACTTTGGAAATCGATCTGGCGTTTCCTTAAAAAGCTAGAAATAGAACTACCATACGACCCAGAAATCCACTCCTTGGAATATATCCTAGAGAAATAAGAGCCTTTACACGAACAGATATATGTACACCTATGTTTATTGCAGCTCTGTTTACAATAGCAAAAAGATGGAAGCAACCAAGGTGTCCATCAACGGACGAATGGATAAATAAATTATGGTATATTCACACAATGGAATACTATGCATTGATAAAGAACAGTGATGAATCTGTGAAACATTTCATACCATGGAGGAACCTGGAAGGCATTATGCTGAGTGAAATTAGTCAGGTGCAAAAGGACAAATATTTTATAAGACCACTATTATAAGATCTTGAGAAATAGTTTAAACTGAGAAGAACACGTTCTTTTGTGGTTACCAGAAGGGGGAGGGAGGGAGGGTGGGAGAGGGTTACTTACTGATTAGATAGTAGATAAGAACTACTTTAGGTGAAGGGAAGGACAACACTCAATACAGGGGAGGTCAGCACAACCAGACTGGACCAAAAGCAAAGAAGTTTCCTGAATAAACGGAATACTTTGAAGGTCAGCAGAGCAAGGGTGGGGGTTTAGGGACTATGGCTTCAAGGAACATCTACATCAATTGGCAAAATAAATTCTATTAAGAAAACATTCTGCACCCCACTTTGAAGTGTGGCGTCTGGGGTCTTAAACGCTAACAAGCGGCCATCTAAGATGCATAAATTGGTCTCAACCCACCTGGATCAGAGGAGAATGAAGAACACCAAGGTCACAAGGTAATTATGAGCCCAAGAGACAGAAAGGGCCACAAGAACTAGAGACTACATCATCCTGAGACCAGAAGAACTAGATGGTGCCCGGCCACAACCAATGACTGCCCTGACAGGGAGCATAGCAGAGAACCCCTGAGGGAGCAGAACAGTGGGATGCAGACCCCAAATTCTCATAAAAAGACCAGACTTAATGGTTTGACTAAGACTGAAAGAATCCTGGTGGTCATGGTCCCCAAACCTTCTGCTGGCCAAGGACAGGAACCATTTCCGAAGCCAACTCAGCAGACATGGGTTGAACTGGACAATGGGTTGGAGAGAGATGCTGATGAGGAGTGAGCTACTTGCATCAGGTGGCCACTTGAGACTATGTTGGCATCTCCTGTCTGGAGGGGTGATGGGAGGGTAGAGGGCGTTAGAAACTGGCAAAATGCTCATGAAAGGAGAGACTGGAAGGAGTGGGCTGACTCATTAGGGGGAGAGTAAGTGGGAGTATGTAGTAAGGTGTATATAAGTTTATATATAAGAGACTGACTTGATTTGTAAACTTTCACTTAAAACACAATAAAAATTATTTTTTTTTAAAAAATGGGTCTCCTTTTCATCTAAAAGTCATAACATAGTCCAAACATAACCTTACAAATACCATTTTCATAAGATCAGAACCTTAGGTTTTTCACATTTAATTAAGAATTAACTGACAACTAGCTGCGAGCAAGATAGGAAGGAGGCCAACAGTGTGAAAAGAGGCCTTTAACTGTAGGGGTGGGAAATAGCAGGATGCACATATTTGCTTTACGGTTTTCCCTCGACAATGTTGAACTTTATCTGAGCCCTGGGTTCCCGGAAAGCAGCTACAGTTAAGAAATTCCCTTCAACATGACTGTGTTCCAAGAAAGGGCAAACCACAGAGGACTATCCCCCATCCTCTGCTCTTTGTGACTCAGATAAAACTCACTGTCTACCTTTCCTCAGGACACCCCTGTTAGGTGGTTCAGTGGTAGAATTCTCACCTTCCATGCAGGGGCCCAGACTTGATTCTTGGCCATCCTTCAGTGAAGGCTTGTGTGTTGCTATAATGCCAAACATGTTTCAGCTGAGCTTCCAGACTAAGACAGAGTAGGAAGAAAGGCCTGGCAATCTATTTCCAAAAATCAGTCAATGAAAACCTTATAAATAACAACAGGACAATCCACAACGGTATCACTAGTGGATGCAGGGGGTGCAAAAAGCACCCCCAATACTGTCAGGGGGTGTGACACCAAAATGACTTTAGGGTCTGCCCAGGTGGCTGGCAGGCCAGCACCACAGTTGGAGAGGCAGCCAAGGCAGTGGTGTCACCACAGTTGATGTCACCCAGTGTGGATGCTAGTCACCCCCCCCGCCCCCATTACCCACCAGTCAAGGTGCCAGTTGCCAGTCTGGTCGCCTGCCATTGGGTGGAGAGGAGGGTCTCCAACTTGGAAGAAGAGAAGAGCTGTGGGGGAGCCACAGGGGGTGGGGCACGGAGGGGCAGGCTGTGCAGGGTGGTGCTTGGCCCTGTGTGGGGGCGGGTCCAGGCAGCCTCTCCCTGCCTCACCCACGGGGGGGTGATGACACCATGAGTCACCACACTAGGTGACACCAACCCTACTGACACCACTAATCATCAACCAGTCATGGGGATGATGCAGGACTGGACAGTATTTTATTCCATCGTGCATGGGGTCAGCACTGGAGGACAGCTAACAACAACAGCATAAAGCCCCAGGTTTTCTTCCTTTTATTTGAGGTGTTCCTCACTAATGTAACAGCCTTGAAGCCTCCATCGAGACCTTCCCCAGCTCCGCCATGGTTCGCGCCCCCACACCCCCCCACCCGCAGCCCGCCAAGCCACAGCTTCTGACTGCGCTTTGGCCAACCACGCTGTGGCCCTAACCACAGTTCCAATTTGGTGTCAGAATCCTGCGCATGTGCGAACCAAGATTTTGGCACATGCGCAAGACCTGAAGAGCTGTGTCCTCAATCTGTCCTTGGACCTGAACATCACGGACACGGTACAACATCCAGACCTCCAAATGTGGACATGGAAGGGCCAAAGGTGGAGAGTTCCAGGTACCAAATCCAACCTCTAGACCCCCTTGGAAATAAAAAGCTCCCCAACCCCCTCAGACAGTGAGCACAGGGCCTTATGGTCACTAGACCCCGCGTGGCTTCTTGTCTGTACAGACAATAAATTTCCACTTTCTGTTTCCCTTGCAGCTGGTGGTGTGGCGTCCATTCTTATTTTGATTGGCTAATTGTTCCATTACAGATTTTGGTGACTCTGTCTGGGACTTGCAGACTCCGAAACCTGAGCGGTGAGCATCCGGACCCCTGCAACCCCTTAAGGTGTGCCCCGACGCCGTTTGGTCAGTAAGGAGTTTCCAGTGGCCACCATGACCCCCCCTGGGGTGAGGTCTACTGGGTCCCCACCTCGGCTCGGAAACAGAAACTAGAAACTGGATGGAAAAGGCCTCTGAATTAAGTAAGCGCGCGGGACCAGGTTGTTCCACTGGTCATCTCGAGGGGGTTAAAATCTCCCCTGAGGGGGGGTTAAGTTCTCCTGGGGAGCTAGGCAAAGAGGAGGGTGGCAACAGCGCAGTCCTAAGGCCCGACCCCAAGGGTTGTAAAACAAGGGAAGTGGGGGTTGTGGCCTTAGGGACCCATCTTCAGCCTAGCTGGGGGTCCTTTGCCCCATCTGAAACCAAGGATATTGGGTCACCTTGCCATCGGCGACAATCTTTGTCCATCTGTGATCACCCAAGGTTGATCAGTAGTTGATGGAGGGTATTTTAGTCCCTCAGAGTTTGCCCTGCCATGGCAACAATCTTTGTTTCAGAACACTCTTCTTTCCCTTTCTTTCTCTCTATCTCTGCTCTCTGATAGCAGAAAACGGGTAACTTAACTTATGGTCATTGATTTTGGTTAAGTCCTGATTTGGGTTCAGGTTTTAGTTTTTGGTTTAGGGGACATCCTTTTTGCATTGGTATTCTCTGTCTGTCTGGTGGACATTCCTTTAGGTTGCGGGGGCATCTTTCTGTCTGAATGAGTTTAAAACTGGGGTTCTTTGTATGTCTTCATGTGAGTGTGTAGGTGTAGGAACAGGGATAATCCTAAAAACATTCCAAAGCCTTCACCCTTAAGGTGTACTTCAGAGAACAGAGATAAATTCGGTTGTAATCGTGGGAAAAAGAGAAAGTCAACTGTGCTGCCGCCAGGGTTAGCGATGAACAGCCCTTACAACTCCAGTAGCGTGCGTGGCTCACCTCCTGAACCTGTGCCGGGGCAGGGTGGCGGGTAGAGGAGGGTGGAGAATTAACCAGAGAAGACAGTTCAAACGTCCTGGGAATTTTCCCTTGCCATCTCCCCATAGGAGGGCAGGGACACCCTGTGGAGGGACAGATATGGCCCTGGGTGCTGCAAAGCCAGAACAGAGCCAACAGGGAGGGCTAGCCCCTGAACAGTATCCCCTCCATGAAACAACTCCAGTGGCGAATAGGAGCCAGGTTCCATTTAGTACAGTGGACCTGATTAACTGAAAGAAAAGCACCTCAGGATGTCAAGAGAAACCAAAGAAATTGTATGAACTATTTACTGCCTTCTTTTTTTTTTTTTTTTTTTTTTAACTCTTGTGATTCCACTTGGGCAGGCCGTTAATCTCTCTTAAGCACCTTTCTCCTCCCAGAAGAGAGGAAAAGGGTCCTAGACAAGCGGGAGAGGAAACCCAGAGGTGACATGATGCTCAATGGACCAGAGATGCTGTCGATGACATCTTCCCCCATCAAAACCCCACTGGGACCACAATTACACAGTGGAATACGGTAGGCTCATCCGACATCGGGACTGTCTATTAGTGGGCCTTGGATGTGGAATGCCTAAGCTCTTAGATTGGAACAAAGGACACAAAATTAACCAGTGTAAAGACAAGAACCCTGCAACCTTCCTCAAAAGAGTTATAGAGCCTTTAGACAATATACTGATCAAGATCCAAAGGACCCAAGAAATGCTCACATGGTCAATAATATTTTTATAAGACAGTGTGCTCTGGATATCGGGAACCAACTTCACAAAATAGAGGGAAGAGTAACTATGAGTATCGAACACCTAGTCGAGCTGGTATTCAAGGTCTATAACAACAGGGAAGAAGACAAAGGCAGGAAGTGCCAGGTTGCCCTACTGGCAACAACAGCAACCATACAGAAACAGTATAGGCCTGCCTCCTAGGAAGAAAAGACCCGCAGCCCTAGTGAGACCCCACCCTGACCCCTGCTGAGAGAGAACCAGTGTGCATACTGTGAGCAAGAGGGCCACTGGCAAAGACAGTGTCCCGAGAGAGTGACTACCAAGTAACTCAATACCAGACCTCTCTAGTCGGTGATCCCAGCGCACCAGTACAATCTGTTGCCGCTCCAGATTCAGCCACCCCTCTTCTCACTCTGTCCCCGGGAGACTCCGTCCACCATGACTGTGTCCAGACGGTGGGCCCGGTCCATGCCAGCTGTCCAGACCCACAAAATCAACCTCTAAGAGACACCAGTTTAGAGATCTTCGGAGGTAGGAGTAGTTTCTTCCAGGGTGACCAAAGGAGAGTGGGCTACGCAGTTGTCAGCTACACCGAGATCCTCGAGGCAAATGTTCTCCCAAATGGAACCTCAGCCCAAAATGCTGAGCTGGTTGTGGTGATCCAGGCCTTGTGGCTGGCCAAGTCCCAGCAAGTGACCATTTATATAGATTCAGAGTACGTGTTGTCAGTTTTACATGTACACGAGACTTTGTGGAAGCAAAGAGAGCTTTTAAATTGGGTCAGTAAAGAAATCAAACACGGCCAACAGATTTCACAACTCTTTGAAGTGGTGTCACTCCCTGCTCCTCTGGCTGTGGTACACTGCAAAGGACATCAACAGGAAGATACAGTAGTGGCCCAAGGCCACTAAAGGGTCGACTTAGAGGCCAAGCGAGCAGTGAGAACTGTGACCCCAGTACTAGTGACTGATTCTAGCTTGCTGTAAGCTACAGAAGACCTTTATAGTTGCAAAAATAGGGGCCAGACAGGGCAGAAACAACTGATGAGGCTTAGAGGAGTAAAAGGGTAGAGAACAAGAAGAATGAAAACAAAAAGGTGAGAAGGAAGTAGAAAGGTAGAAAAGAAAGGGAGGGATGGCTCTAGACTAGACTGCCCTGGGTTTCCAGGAAAAACCTAAATGTAAATACATCGATTTATTTTGCTACTGGATCAGGTTTTATGGTCTTGTGAGCAGCTGGCTCTGTACCACTTGTTACTCTGTACGGTCACTCTCAAGATTAAAGACCACCAAAAAAAAAAAAAAAAAAAACCATTGCCATCCTACAAAAAAGAAGAAAAAAGGGAGACAACAAGATCTTCTTGGCAGTGTAAGAGGAGATTAAGCACCAGGAATATGTTCCAGAAAAAGATTGCAGGAAGAAGGTAAACTGGACTATTGAAGCCCACTGGGCCAAACCTTACAAGAAGACCTAGTTAATATGGGCTAAGACCCTTCCCTTGGCTCTGTTCAGGACTAGGGTGGCACCTGAAACCAAACTTAAGGTAAGCCTTTTTGAGCTTATATGGGCGTCCCCTCCTCCGTAACTTGTGGGAGGGCTTGATTACTCTGGGTCCCGAGACTACCTTGGAGACTAGAGACATGCACAAAGCTAGCTCGCTATTAAACAAGATTTGTATTCTGTGGCAGGGGCGCTTGACTCTCTTTACAGGTAAGTGATGTGACAGACTCTTCCACAACCTGAAGTCTCTCTCTCCGTGTCAAGACCTGGAGCACTACAGACCGGGCAGGAGAACAAACCCCTGGCGCTGCTGTCAAGATTGCCAAAAGGGAGCATAGATCCACAACTCTCGCATCGAGCCAGCTCCTACTCATGATACCAACCTGCAGACCCTGCAGAACAGTAAGAATTGGCAAGACAGTAATAATTGAGAAAGTCAGGCTTCAGAAGATTTAAAGTGATAGACAATTGTGCCAGTTGACTGTCATCCCCTGGTGATTATACGGGTTGTTATTTATGACTCTGTTCATGTTTACCACCTATATGCAGCCTTATACCCTGCTTGTTTATTTGCTATTTCTTCCTACAGGAAAAGCAAGGACCCCAGAATGGCAAAATAATTATCTCATAAGCACCTCAAACACTCTCCACTTAAAAGATCACTGAGTCTGCCTCACGCCTGTACCAGAACTAAAGACAATGTAGAGGCAGTCCTGGTCCAGGTGCCCCCGCCTACTAAAAATATCACTAGATTCCTCATGCGATGGGTCTACCCCTGGGACCATCTTTCATTAATTACAATAGAGACTTTGTCCAACAGACTATCCAGGGTCTCACTGACTTCACTGCTAAAACTCCAGACATTAGAATGAGACAACTTACCTCCAAACTAATCTGACCAGCCAAGTCCGTTATACGTAGATACCTACTGAGAGAAGATATCCAAGAATTTCCTGAGGACTTTTTATTTGCTCCTTGACTATTGCTTGCCCAACCACATGGGGCCTACACCCCCGGGCACACTCATTTACCTCTGAAACACATTTACAATACCACAAAAAAAAAAACAAAAAACCCAAAGCCCCATGTGCTGAGTGTGCCAACCTGGGCTTTGTGGTCCCTTGACCCCAAACTTGTGGTGCAGCACTTGGCTCAAGTGAGCTGGTACCACCCTTGGTGCTGTGCCATCACTGAATCTTTGTGTGGCCCCGGTCGGTGTGTCTGAGTGTGTGGGTCTGGCTCCTGCCTGAGTGACTGCAGCACAGTTTGTCGTTGTCCTGGCTGCAGATGGACAGCTTCTTACATCGGCCCTGTCAAAACCACTGGTCAATGTTCCCTAGGATTTTTGTTCCTCTCAGGCACCAGTGTCTGCATGTACTGGGCCTCCAGCCAAGCCTCAATTTGTAGACTAAAGAGGGCACTGGGTATAATCCTAACTGAGGCAGGTACAGTAATAGGGCTTCTGGCCCCTTCTTGAGGACTCAAGTCCCTCCATGATAAATGGCTACACAAGTTCAACCAAAGCCTAACTTCGCAGGATATCTGAGATATAGTAAAGGCAGCAATCCCAAACTTAACACGGTGTCTTCCCCTTCTGAGATCGTTGGCCATGGTCATCCTGCTGCTTGTATTCAGACCTCATTTGTTTAACCTTTTAGTAAAGTTTGTGTCTTCCAGGCTTCAGAAGTTCCACCTGCAGATGATGCTGCGATGGGGGTATCACCCCTTCTCCCCCGAGCAGGTTCCAGCTGGAGCCTAGTTCTACACCAGTGTCCCTAGCCAGCAGGAAAAACTATAGAAGATGAGACTTTCGGCCCTAAACCCCTTTTAAGATTAAAAGGAACCTGTTAGAGGGGGGATTGAAGCCTCCATCGAGACTTCCCTCGGCTCAGCCGTGGTTCCCCACTCCCCTCACACCCCGCCGAGCTACAGCTTCTAACTGTGGTTTGGCCCAACCATGCTGTGGCCCTAACCACAGTTTAAATTTGGTGCCAGAATCCTGCACATGCACGAATCAAGATTTTGGCACAAGCACAGGACCTGAAGACCTGTCTCCTCAATCTGTCCTTGGACCTGAATATCACCAACATGACTCAATATCCAAACCTCCAAATGTGGATATGGGAGGGCCAAGGGTGGAGATTTCTGGGTACCAAACCCAACATCCAGACGCCATTGGAAATAAAAAGCTCCCCAAACCCCTCAGACAGTGAGCATATGGCCTTATGGTCGCTAGACCCTGTGTTGCTCCTTGTCTGCGCAGACAATAAATTTCCACTTTCTGTTTCCCTTGCAGCTGGTGGTGTGGCGTCCGTCTTATTTCGATCAGCTAATAGGACAGGACAAGAACCCTCGGTTGGCTACAGCCTGAGCAAAATCATCTCCTTAGTGGCCTTGGTGGTCACTAATGCAACAATCTAAGCAAAATCATTTCCTTGTGGTCTTTCATGCCTTTATCTCTCCCAGTGTTCTTTCACTATATTTTAAGCGGCTGGACCTTAGGAATTTGCAAGAGGCAATTGATATCTCCTAGAGCCCTGGTGGCACAGTGGTTAAGAGCTTGGCTGCTAAACCAAAAGGCCACCAGTTCCAATCCACCATCCGCTCCTTGGGAACCCTAGGGGGCAGTTCAACTCTGTCCTATAGGGTCTCCATGAGTCAGAATCTACTTGACGGCAACACATTCTTTAGGTTTTGGATCTCCTCCAAAACAGCCCTGGTGGGCAGTGGTTAAGCACGGGCTGCTAACCAAAAGGTTGGTAGTTCAAATCCACCAGTAGCTCCTTGGGAAAAAGATATGGCAGTATGCTTCCATAAAGATTACAGCATTAGAAAACTTATGGGCAGTTCTACTCTGTCCTACAGGGTCGCTATGAATTGGAATCAACTTGATGGCAATGGGTTCGCTTTGGGGTTTAGATTTCCTCCAGGAGCCTTGGTAGCGCAATGGTTAAGAGTTTGGTTGCTATGAGTTGAAAATCTACTCCATAGCATCTAACAACAAGCCTTTACACACTAACCCAATATACCCCTCTCCAAGTCACTCCCCTCCTTGCCCATCACCATCTAATCCAGGTGACATCACCCTTTAATCCTCCCCTTCAATTCTTCTTCTACTCTTTATTTTCACAGAAACAGTAAACCCTACTTGCTCTGGGGCTTTTATTTTTTATTCTCTAGGGCCTGGTCTGGAAGTCAAAAAAACAGAAAGCTACCTGTTTCCTCTCTTTACATTCCTGCATAGAAATCCGAATTTCCCTGTAGGCAATGTTGATTGCCTTAAACAGACTAAGGCCAGGATCAGAAAGTGGGCGCAGGAGAATAAGAAAAGCCCAAAGATTAATACCAAGTGACACTAATACAGTAGAACCTGCAAAAGACAGAACCTATGTAAGGCAGTAACCTGTCAGAGAAGGAAAACTCAAATATTTTCCACTAAAATGAGCCACTGAAAAGTGGGAAGACCGCACCCTGTCAAAGGCAGAAAACTTTCGAGACCCAGAAAACCTAGGCAGTCCCATTGAGTTCTGGCTCTCACAGGTTTCACTGCTACCTTTGGATTTCAATAACTGGTAATCATTCACCCAGTAAGTACTGGTAACTGGATAGATATAAGACACAAACATGAAAGAAGATGATTCGAAGGTGTTAAGCCAGGTTAACTGTGACAATGGAAAGTTAAGACCTTGCAAAAAAAGTTGGGAGGTGAGATGGGTTTAGGAAAACGAAGATCATGACTTATGCTCAGGACTTGTTGAGGTTGAAAGGATCAGAAAACATCCAAGTGGAACGTCTTCTAAACTGGCAGGATACAAAGTTCATTAGGGCTGAAGGCATTATTTCGATGGCAACAGGTTTGTTTTTTTTTTAATGTTTAGTACCATATGTGTATTAGTAGACATTGAAAATAAGATATGTTTATTCAGGGATAAATAGAAAAAGGGAGCCGCAGATTGTCAAAAATCAAAACTGGGAGGTCACCCACATTTAGGGGACAAGAATAAGAAGAACACTTGGCAGCGGTGAAAGGGGCAGTGTGAGAAAGAGATTGTAGGGGCCTAATGCCCTGGGTATGGAAACTGTGGTGGCATAGGGGTTAAGTGCTACGGCTGCTAACCAAGAGGTCGGCAGTTCAAGTCCAACAGGCGCTACTTTGAGAACTCTATGAGGCAGTTGTACTCTGTCCTATAGGGTTGCTATGAGTTGGACGGCAGTGGGTTTGATTTTTTTTTTTTTTTAACGTCCTGGGTATCATAGCATTGTTTCTGCATGGCTTGCATAGTTAGCCTTTACATACCCCAGTGATTTTGTGATTTGTGGTTTGTTTCCTCCTTTCCCTCTATCATTCTCCATGATTCTATGAAGTTTAAAATTTACGTATGTTCCTCTTGGAAAAGCAGAAAAACAATCAATAAGATCTGGGATGACTCAACTACACAATGGGGGCCCATCTTGTGACAGAAACCAGGATGGCATCAGAAGACCTCTAAGAATACCCGCAGAAGATCAACATGTCTGAAATGTGGTCAACATGCCCCCCTCAAAGGAGAGCTGCCATTCTCCAGATTCTTCAAGCCTAAGCCCTAACTCTGTAAAACCCTCTGGTCGGCCTCTGACAGACAGGTTTTGGAGGAGCACATTCCCCTCTGTTTCTTGTATACCGGTATGAAATAAACCCCTCTTGCTGCTTACCTCATCCATGTCTCAGTATTGGCTTTGTGACAAGTGGCTCGAATCCGTGTTTTGCGGCAAAAGCGGTGACAGCAGAAACTAGAAAACCAACTAGGGAAGTGCATTCTCACAAACGTCCAAGACAAAGTTTTTTCAACCTGAAAGAAGTAGTCCCCCATGACCAAGTGCCACAGAGAGGTCAAGGTAGATGAGTTTGATAAAAGTCATTGAATTTGGTCTTCAGAACATCACCAGAGACGTCAGAAAAGGGCTACAGGAGGTGGGGCTGGGTGGAATGTGAAGCAAACCTCTGACCCTGCTTTGTACTTACAGAGCCCTGGGACGTCATCCAGAAGTTTGGGAAGCTTCCAAAGGTATCATTATTTACAAGAGTCATGCTAAACAGTGTTCTTTCACATAAAAACAACTTCTAAAATAAAAGCTTGTGTTTTACAATTTGGATTTGAACGGAACCAAATGCTATCAAACAATTTAAATTTGAAGTTCTTTTTTCAGTTGATGTTCACAGTCTGCCATCTACCAACTGTAGAACTTGGCCAAGTCAGTTTCTTTGGACCTATATTTCTTCATCCATCGCAGGGGAGGTTATTGAAGGATTAAATTAGCCTGAGGATGTGAAAGTCTTTGTTTCGCTTTTTACTACAGCACAATCTGGAGCCCTGGTCACGCAGTGGTTAAAGTGCTTGGCTGCTAACCAAAAGTTTGGGTGGTTTGAACCCAAGAGCCACTCCATGGGAGAAAGTTGTGGCAGTCTGCTTCTGTAAAGATTTACAGCCTTGGAAACCCTATGGGGCAGTTCTACTCTGCCCTATAGGGTTGCTATGAGTTGGAACAGACTCAAAGGCAGTGGATTATTGCTTATTACAGCACAATTTATATGTGTGTCTTAGTTTCTTAGTGCTGCTGTAATAGAAATAAATGAAAGGGTGGCTTTAGAAAACGGAAATTTATTTCCTTAAGTTCAGGGCACTAGAAATCTGAATTCAGGGTGTGGCTCTAGGAGGAGATCTTTGTCTATTTCAGCTTCTAAAAACAAATCTATCGCTGACCTTTCGGTTGGCAGTTGAGCTCTTAACCACTGTACCACCAGGCTTCCATGACCTCATTAATAAAACAAAAACCTCCTGTTTCCAAACAGAACACATGCACAAGTCCAGAGGCACGTGTTTTGGGGGGACACGATTTAATCCATAACAATGTGTAAAGCTTTTAATAGAACTTCCATAGAACATTAAGTCAAATCTAATCTAGACATAGGCAAACACATAAAGACAAAGCAGATGAGCAGGCCTGAGGGAGGCAGAAGTAGGGAGTAATTGCTTAATGGGTACAAAGTTTCTGTTTGGGGTAACACCAAAAAGAAAAAAAAGAAGTTTGGGAAATAAATAGTGGTTAAAAAAAAAAAATCTTGTCTAGAAACAGAAAACTGAGAATTTTATCTCAAAGCGCCACAGTGAACAGGATTCTGTCTTTTGGGCATAAGGCTTCCCATGTGAGACCCTCCTGCTTTCTTCCTGCTGTTTGCTGCCAACTAAAGTCCTAAAATAAAAGGGAGAGGATGTGCTGTCCTCACACACAGAGCGTGCAGACCCAAAAGAGAAACGAATCATTTGGAACAAAATCAGCTTCTGATGAATGAGTTGTTTCCTGCTTTTCCCAGTGAAGTTTTCAGCTCCTCAGCTGGGGTGCATCCTGCACAGACTAAGAAATGACTCCCAAGGATAGCTGAATAAATTCAGCAAGGCTTCCCAGAGCATCGATGGTATTCAGATTTTGGGCAGAGGGCAGTATTTTTATAACACACGAGGTAATGGGGTACATGTGATACAGAATCCAAAATGTACATGATTTGAGGGGACTGAATCCCAGAACTTTAAATAATTTCAAAACTATAGCAGGCCACTTGGGGGCCACATAGCCCCAGTTGCCTGGGAACATTTTTTCTCTTTCCTAACTTTCATTTCCTGTTATACTTGTCCCTTGTCCCTTGGTATCTATGGGGAATTGGTTCCAAGACTTCTGCAAATACCAAAATCTGCAGGTGCTCAAATCCCTCATATAAAATGGTGTATATGCATGTAATCTATACACATCTTCTCTTAGACTTTAAATCATCTCTAGATTACTTGTAATACCCAACACGATGTAAGTGCTATGTAAATAGTTATACAGTACTGAATTGTTTAGGGAATGATGACAAGACTCCAGGCAAACAATGCTTAAATAAGAGTGCTGGAGAGAGACTGAGGAGTTGTGAAATGGCGGGAGGCTACAGCAGGAGACGCCTACACATCACTTCATTCACTTGGATTCAGAGCAGTGATCGCAAAGCCAATTGAAGTTTTGCTTTCTGGAATTTTTTTTGAATATTTTCAATCTACAGTTGGTTGAAGCTAAGGATGCAGACCAGTGGATACGGAGGGCCAACTGTAATGTACACTGGAAAAGTTTGAATAGCACTATCACATTGTCCCTTATGCTCTTTCTCACTGGTGGAGACCTACCTCTAAAGTCGGTGTTTACCCCTACTTAGGACCGATACGCAGCTCGACCGGCAGGCTTTCATCCTCATTGTTGGATGCCTATTGTTGTCGTTGTCAGACATCGTACAGACCACTCTGACTCCTAGCGAGTCCATGTGACTCCATTGTGCTAGGTTCATTTTATGTCAGAAGAAAAAAATGTGCCAAGGAAAATGCTGGAATGGAAGTAGTGGAAGAGCCAAATAATTGGAGCAAATATTTGGACAAAGATCTATTTAAAAACTCAATGTGTCTCATTGGGGATAAGGTCCAACACAACCTCATTAACATAAGAATATGCTTCTTTATTATCTTGTTTTGCCATAGACTTGAATTTTGATGGGGCAATTTTCAGGACTTAAAACATTTGATTGCTACTAATACCTGAAATAATAGCGCAACTGTGTTCAGGGTTAATTTATGGGTATTTAACATAAGTTCAAGTATGGATTTCTCCAAATGGACTTGCTATTTCACTGGGGCTAACCTGTAAGGACATCGAATCCTGCTGGAGTAATCACCAGCAGTGCGAATGGACCCATACACTTATCTCCCCTTTACAGACCCCTTTTAATATAGAGCATGATAGCCAGCAAGTGTTAAGGCTAATTTGACAGGATTTCCCTCCTGGAATCTTATTTAAGTAAAGCCTCAGTAGTAGGGACAAGCAAGGTTTTATATTTTATTCCCCTAGTTTTTTAAAAGAACGCTCTTACCTTGGTTTCTTTACTCATACAGCAGGAGGCTGGCAAAAGCCTGTCTTTACAGTTGGGCCAGCCGACTGCTCCTGGAGTCCACCAGGGGGCACTATCCTGCAAGCGGTGAAATCTCCAGGGACAAACTCGCCTTCCACCTGCATAAAAGACGCAATTGCTGGTGGATGGCAACAAAAGTACTTCTTTCAAAATTTATGTTTTCCAGTGTTCCTAGCTTTCTGACGTTTACACCAGTTCTGCTTCCTCTCATATTTAGAGATCATAAATTGATCAGTCAAGAAACCACATCAGGTCTATGTTTGTTAAATCTTCCTTTCGAATGGAAGTAGTATCTCTGTCCTGTTCTCATCTCCCATCCCCATCTCACACCCTCTCTGGTCCACCTTTTGCTCCAGCTACAGCTGTGGCGATAGTATCTGCAGGACGTTGCCGGGCAATCCTCTATGCTGACCTGCAGGGATCTTGACGCTCCAGGGACAACGCCCGATGAGTGCGGGTGAAGAGGCAGTGGACAAATGCTTCCTTCTTCTTGTCCCCTTGGCCGGACAGGTGAATTCTACAGGCTACTTAAAAGGTTCCAGCAGAATTGAGCCCCAGTTTCTCACAGCAGTGACCAACTCAAGACCATACCCCCTCCTTTCCTGTTTCACTCTTTCCAGTCCCTTACTCTGATCCCGGGGATCGTGTCCCAAAATAATTACCAGAATGCAAGCCCCAACCTCAGGATCTGCTTTGCAGGGGTGTTATGCTTGTCAGGGAGCCCGCTGCTCAGAGAACACAAATCAGATGGAACAGGTGATGGGGTCCCTGAGGTTTTCAGCTTCCGGCACAGCTCCTCATCCTGGCATTCAATGCTAGAGTCAAGGTCCACCATGTCTGTAACATAACCTATAATACACCCCCCACCCCTCACTTCCACCCCTCTACCACCTCCATCCCTCACACCCCAACCACCCACCCCCCCCACCCACCACACACACAGTTTCCCATCCTTCTTTTTTGTTGAGATTTTTCCTAAGAGATTTCATAGTTAGACCATTGGAATTTACGTACAACGGATATAGTTTCTTCTTTTTTTTACAAAATAATACTTTATTGTGTTTTTGGTGAAAGTTTACACAGCAAATTAGGTTGCCTTTTAACAGTTTCTAAGCGTATTGTTCAGTGACACTGGTTACATTTTTCACAAGGTAACATTCTCATTATTTCTGTTCTGGTTGTTTTATTTCCATTAATCTAGCTTCTCTACCCACCCCCCTGCCCCCCGGCTTTCTAATCTTTGCTTTAGGGTAACTGTTGACCGTTTGGTCTCACATAGATGACTTTTTTAAGAGGAGGACAGTACTCACAGGTGATATTGTTTATTTCATGAGTCAATCTATTATTTAGCTGAAAGGTTACTTCCAGGAGTGGTTTCAGTTCAAAGTTTAAAGGGCCATCCTTATTTCTTGATTAACAGGAGAGAGTCGGGTGCATCTGAGGAAGGTGTCTGACCTTGAAATCAGGAATTCTGAGACCAGAGCCAAGGCTGCGCAGTTCACTTTTAGCTGTGTGACTTTGCCTAGAATTGTCTATAAAGTGAGGCTAGCACTGACTTTCTGGAGTAGCCATGAGGCTTAGATAATTAAGTCTTCAAATCAAGTTATATAGTAGATAACTATAGAGTAGGTAGTTTCTTTCTAAGAAGCCCTGGTGGCACAATAGTTAAGCACTCGGCTGCTAAACGAAAAGTTGGTAGTTTTAACCCGCCAGCCACCCCACAGGAGAAAAGACCTGGGGATCTGCTTCCATAAAGAATACGCCTTGGAAACTCTATGGGGCAGTTCTCCCATGTCCTTTAGGGTCCCTGTGAATCAGAGTCAGCTTGACAGCACACAACACCCCCAACAAATTTCCTTCTGGTATACCTGATGTCTTGCTTCTCTCCTGTCGAAAATTATGTGACCAGTAACCCAGAAACAGCCTAGGCTTTGACAGCAAATGGGTCCGATTTTGCATCGTGCATCTCCCATGTGGAGTCTCTGGGTGGTGCGAATGGTTAACAGGCTCGGCTGCTAGCTGGAAGGTTGGAAGTTGAAGCCCACGCAGAGACACCTCAGAAGAAAGGTCTGTCAACCTACTCCCGAAAAACCAGCCATTAAAAAATCCATGGAGCACAGTTCTCCTCTGACCTACGTGGGGTTGCCATGAGTCAGAATCAACGCCACAGTGACTGGTTTTCGTTCCCCAGGAATTCGCTGAAGGCCTTGGGCAAATTCTCCATCCTCTCTTTTTCAGTTTCCTGTACTGTAAAATAGGGATAATAAACTTGCTTCACATGAGGTTTAAATGAAATAGGAGCTATGTACAAACCCTGGTGGAGTAGTGGTTAAGTGCTACAGCTGCTAACCGAAGGGTTGGTGGTTCAAGCCTGCCAGGCGCTCCTTGGAAACTCCATGGGGCAGTTCTACTCTGTCCTATAGGGTTGCTATGAGTCAGAGTCGACTCGCCAGCACTGGGTTTTTGGTTTACTCACCTGCCATGTATAGTCAGTACTCAGTGAAGAGTCAATTCAGTTTTACCAATCTATACTAATCCACACCATTTTAGTGTTCTTTCAGGGCCCGTCTTAAATGCTACTTCCTATACCCAGCCATTTCTGATACCTTTGTCTTCTTTACACCTATCATCTCGCTAAACTTCCACAATATACTGAGTTGATACCTCACTGACTATATCTATCTTGATCTGTCTGACACAACAACACAATGTGTTTTTCATTCTTCCCTCATTATTTCTGTACAACCATTTGTGATGTAAGTGTCTTATGGTAGGAACACTGTCTTACTCAGCAATGTAGCACCTGTAGTCAGGGCTGCCTCATTGCAGAACTCCAGGGCAGTATTTACTTTGCAGGGTGTGGGGACTGCATTCTCTGGAGTTGTCTAAGGTGCTGCCCTGCCTGTAGTAATGTCTCATACCTAGTGGATTCTCAACAAATAATTTGTTGTATTAACCTCCATTGTCCTCATTTAACCAGCAGATTCTGTCTTACCTTGACTCCATGTGGGTCAGAGGAGAATGGTGCTCCATAGAGTTTTCAATGGCTGATTTCCAGAAGTAGAGCAAGCCTTTCTTCTGAGGCACCTCTGGGTTGACTCGAACCCCCAACCTCTCAGCTAGCAGCTGAGCACAGTAACCGTTTGTACCACCCAGGGACTCACTGGGCCTCCTTTAGTGATCTGTAAGTCAGGGTTTTCTAGCCATGGAAGCTTTTTTAAACACACATTATAAAATACAGATCAAAATAGAAGTAGCCTACTGGAAGGGAGAGAGGGATTGGTACTGACCTTCCCAGCACCTTACAAGTTCACCCTCCTAGAAAAGTTTTTGATACACCTCCGAGGAGCCCTGATCCAGATAACCTCTGCAGTTCTAGACAGAGCTGATATTCTTTTCTACTTTTTCAGTACCTAGAAGGCAGTTGCAACTGTGAATTTATGTAGCCCTCAGGGGCACTAACAAACAACTGAGCAGGGCCCAGGGAGTTCTATAAAACATGGTCTGTACAGCATCCTCTTGAATATATTATTCTGATGACCAGGCACTGGTGAACGTGGGATGAGCGATAAGGGAAAGCTCAAGAAGTAGTAGGCCCATGTGTAGTGTCCATAACAACGTAACCTGAAACTTTCCAAAAACGAATTGAAGGCAAGTGTAAAGAAAACGTAGAGGGATGTCTTTGCTCCTCCGTTTCAAGATGCCACCATTAGTGGAGTGAATCTGATGAGGGCTGCATCATTGGGACTGGGTCTAGTGGCAAAAATAGAAAATCCAACACAATGTGGATTTATTTTTTCTCACATAACCAGACTTGACAGGGCTGATATGGTGGCTCCATTATGTAGCCAGGAACACAAGTTCCTTTTCGCTTTCTAATCAGCATCCCTGGACTTGTGGCTTTTGACCCCATCCCTGAAACTTTGTGCCACAATTTCATGCCTCATACCGGTGTTTAATGTAAGAGCAAGGAAAATAGAGGCAGCTCCATCATTGTCTGTCATCTTAACCAAGAAGTAAAGATGATCATAGGAGCCCCTAGAATACTTCTCTCTAGTGTCTTTCTCAGGCTCCACAGCACATGCCTTTTAATATTCTCACTTATTATTAGCACCTCATCATTTACAAAGCCAAGCAGCTCTCTTTTATTGCACACTCCTTTATAACGAGTCCTGGTGGCACAGTGGTTAAAAGCTCTGCTGCTAACCAAAAGGTCAGCAGCTAGAAACCACCAGCTACACTGCAGAAGAAAGATGCAGCAGTCTGCTTCTGTAAAGACTACAGCTTTGGAAACTCTATGGGGCAGTTCTACTCTCCTATGGGGTCGCCATGCGTCGAAATTGACTCGACAGCAATGGGTTTGGTTTTTTGGTTTTATTATGAGCGAGGCACTCTGATATCTCATTTTCTCCGTCATTCCTTTAACAAGTACTTATTGAATTCTTACCACGTAAAAATAGTAAAACTTAGCCAAACTCTGACAGGGAGCACAGTCAGTCATGACGCAGAAGAGGTTTAATTTCTAAGAAGACTTGCATCCTAAGACATTACAGAGTCTTCCCAAAAGTTTTCTATCTGGAGGTAAGCCACACACACACAAACACAAACACAAAAGAACCAGGAACGTTCTGTTCGTATTTTATCCTAATCAGAGACAACAGCTTCTGTTTATCAAACCTGACCCAAAATGTATCCAGTCAGAATTATCAACTTTTTGTATAATAATTTGAACTACATATATCACTTTCTGTCTTTACTCAGGAGTCAGTTAGCCTGAAAGCTGGGCTCCCTTACGTGTGATTTACATTTGTCAAATAAAGAAGAAGAAAGAAAATTCTTCACTCAAAACTCACACGTGGTCTGTGTAGCTTTTCTATCATGGGTGCCAGGAAGTGAACCAAAAAAATCAAAGACTCAGGCCTTGAAGAGCCTATATTCAGTTGGGTGCCTCAGTTCTGGCTACATATACATAAAAAATATGTGGGTTTTATTATTTTATAGTCATACCTTATATATGTTACGACTCTTGTACATTAAAACACCCTAAGTAATAGTTAGCTAACTGAATTTTCAATTTACACAGCACTTTGTAAGTAAGAACCCCTGGTAAGAATCATTAATTTTACGAATGAAGAAACTGAGCTCAGAGAAGTTTAGGGACATTTTAGGATCAGGTAGCCAGGACTCAAAGAAGCTATACCTGGATTTCACAGTTTTATGTCCAGGGCTCTCACTATCTTATTTCTTCCAAAGACATAACTGAAGAGGCTCCAGGCTTATTCCCAATTCTAAAAGCCCAGTCCCCTTGTTTCCATAAATATACTTATTGGATCAAATAACCCAATTTTTAGTTCAGAAAAAAAGTGCTAAAAATCTTGACCATGCTCCGCACAATGCTGACCACTTAGAGTCCTCAGGCAATGTTCCGGAACAAAGCAAATAAGTGGCAGCAAGCTGCCAGATACCAGCCACTATCCTTCATTTGATGTGGAGGGGAAGAAAAGGAGGCAGTGAGTTTATGAAGACCATTTGCTCTGCTAGCTGACCCAGTCTGTTTCTATTCCACTGACAGAGTCTTTTAGAAGCCATCTTAGTCACCTAGTGCTGCTATGACAGAAATACCACAAGTGGATGGCTTTAACAAAGAGAAGTTTATTTTCTCACAGCCTAGCAGGCTACAAGTGCAAATTCAGGGCGTCAGCTCCAGGGGAAGGCTTTCTCTCTGTGTCTGCTCTGGCGGAAGGTCCTTGTGATGTATCAGTCTTCCATTGGTCTGGGAGCAACTCAGCACAGGAACCTCAGGTCCAAAGGACATGCTCTGCCCCTGGCACTGATTTCTTGGTGATATTAAGTCCCCGTGTCTCTCTTCTTGCTTTTTTCTTTTATATCACAGAAGACATTGGCTTAAGACACTATCTAATCTTTTAGGCCTCATCAGTATAACTGCTACTAATCCACCTTATTACATCATAGTGATAGGATTTACAACACATAGGGAAATCACATCAGAGGATAAATGGTAGACAATCATACAGTCATACAAAGGAATAATAACCTGGCCAAGTTGACAGATATTTCGGGGGTACACAATTCAATCCATGACAGAAAGTCTACCAGACGTACCCAGCTCACATATCCAGGAGAAAAAATATCCTCTTCCTCGTCTCATCCCTCACAATTTCTTTGTACTAGCTTCATTTGGGCAGTATTTTCTTCTATAGCAGTGCTTCTCAATTCAACCTGGGCACTATAGGCTGGATAATTCTTTGTTGTAAGAAGCTGTCCTGTGCATTGTAGGATGTTTAGTGGCATCCCTGGCCTGTAACCACTAGACACCAGTGGCATACAACCTCCCTATCCCCACAACTGTGACAACCAAAAACATCTCCAGATATTGCCAAATGTTCCCTGGAAGGTAAAATCACCCCCAGTGAGTAATACTGGTCTATGGTGGCTAGAAGAGAAGATATAAAAGCAAAACTATACTGCTTTATCTTAGTAAAGACAAATGGCAGACTGATTTTCTCTCATTACCCACTAATAATAACACACTAATGTAAAAGGTTTTTTTTTTTTTAATGTAAAAACTAAGATTTGAGGACCTAATATGTGCCAACCACTCTTTTAGTGCTTTACTTAAAGTACCTTTCATTTTCATCAAAGCCTTGCCAGGTGTCTATTTCCAGCCCCATATTAAAACTCACGAAAAAAAGATGCGTACAGCATTTAAATAGCTAATCCAGAGCTAGCTGAAAAATGGTAGATCCCATCCAGATTTGGATTCTCTAACTCTATATCCCTTGTACCTTCAACCACACCATCAGGCTCTAATCAGTTTGCTCATTTCTGCTGCTTATCATCGCCTTGTTCCTAAAAAAGCTGAGCTTCTTGTGCAAGGTCACACTGCTAGTAAGGTCAGTGGTGGGATACAAAGGTTCTTTGTAGGACCCAGCCCTGGAGAAGCTTAAATAATGTAACTCTGAGTTCCAAGCTTCCCATATATGCTGTACGTAACCCACCTGGGCATGTGGTGAGAAAAACAGCTAAGAGGTGAAGACAACCTGAACAGTTGAAAAATGAAGTGTCTCATGGCCAAGCATGCTAGCAGCATCCCTTCACTAGAGGCAGGACCAGAAGACAACTCAGTGGACACCAGGGAAGTGGATAGGTAAGGGATCTGGTATAAGGTCAGACTGATCTGAGGCCAAATCATACCTCGGCCACCTTCCAAGTGCATGAAATTGAGCAAGACCCTTTGTTTATCTCAGTTTCCTCACCTGTAAAAAGAGAATGATACTATCCACTTCAGAGGTGCTTGAGTTGACTGAATGAGTTAGTATAAGAGAAGAACTTAGCATGGAGGCCAACACACAAGAACAGCTCAAAAATTGCTAGCTCTTATGATTAAGTTTAGTTAATATCCAATTTCTGCTAAGTGATTCCTGTTTGTCAACAACACTTCTACTTGGATGATCCACCAAAACCAAAATTTGCTGTTGATTCTGACTCATGGCGACCTCATGTGTGTCAGAATAGAACTGTACTCCACAGGGTTTTCAATGGCTGATTTTTTGGAAGAAGATTTCTAAGCTTTGCTTCCAAAGTGCCTCTGGGTGGACACCAGTCTCCAACATTTCACCATTCGCACCACGTTCATGTTTACCATTTGCACTCCGGTTCCCCATAGGGTTTTTAATGGCTGATTTTTCAGAAGTAGATCACCAGACCTTTCTTTCAAGGCACCTCTAGGTAGACCGAAACCTCCAACCTGCCAGTTAGCAGCCAGGTGCATTAATTACGGACAATACACAAACATCCAAAAATAGACGCATTATCCGAGACAGTGTAGTTGATGGCCTCACCACTCACCACATTCCCTTAATAAGTATTGATCATCTGCTACATACCAGGCACAATGGTAGGTGCTGAGGACATATCCATGGGCAAACAAAGTCCTTACTCTAGTGAAACCTATATTCCGACTAGAATCTTCATTTCATTCTTCTTCCTCTCCTAATTGGCTCAGATCCAGTAAATTTTTATCTCAGAAATATATCCTAAATTCTGTTCCTCCTATTCATCACTACTAAAGCTCTCATCATCGCTCACCTTTTTGTTTCAGCACCCTAGTATTTGCCTTTGAACACCCTTCACCCGTCAGAGTATTCTCCATATGAATGCCCAGAATTTGCTTCATGAACAAAAAATTGTTTCCTTTCATTCTCTTGCTTCAAATCCCTGCTGGCTCACTCTCACCGGATGATAAAATTCAGATTCCCTAATTAGGCACATGCAGTTCTACACAGTCTGGTCAGAGCCTTCCTCCTGAAACTCCTCTCCTCCCCCTCCTGCTCCCACTCGTCTCCACCCCAGCCATGCATCTCAACCCCAGCCACACCAAATTCTCACACTTCTCTGGACACAGCAACATTTTCACACCTCTATTTTTTTATCCCTTTGTAGGAGCCCTGGTGCAGCTGCTAACCAAAAGGTCAGCAGTTTGAATCCACCAGGTGCTCCTTGGAAACCCTATAGGGCAGTTCTACTCTGTCCTATAGGATTGACTATGAGTCGGAATCCACCCGATGGCAATGGGTTTGGTATCCCCTTGAAAATGCTGAATCTCAACTGTAAATGCTATGCTTCTCCCATTCCACTCCTTCCTTTTTTTTTTTTTTCTCTAATGATATCCTGGAAACCCTGGTGGCATAGTGGTTAAGAGCTGTGGCTGCTGACCTTTTGGTCAGCAGTTCAAATCCACCAGGCACTCCTTGGAAACCCTATGGGCCAATTCGACTCTATCCTATAGGGTCACTCTGAGTCAGAATCAACTTGATGACAATTGATGTGTGTGGGTGTAATGATCTCCTACTCATTCTTCTCTATTCTGCAAATCATCATCTCTCTGACACCTTTCCCAGTTCATCAAGCCATTGTTATTTATTCCATCCTCTGGTTCTCAAATCTCTCTGGTGATCACGTATTATGTTTGGGCATTTTAAAATATGTCCAATATGTCCATTTACAAGTATGTCTTTTCCATAAGCTCTTAAGGACAGGGACCATGCCCCATTCTCTGTTGTATTTCATAGAATCTAGTACAATATCCCACCACCTGCCTGTCAGTTTGTCACAGTGTGGTAGCTTGTGTGTTGCTGATGCTGGAAGCTATGTCACTGGTATTTCAAATACCAGCAGGGTCACCCTTGGTGGACAGGCTTCAGCAGACCTTCCAGACTAAGACAGGCTAGGAAGAAAGGCCTGGAAATCCACTTCCAAAATTAACCAATGAAAACCCTATGGATCACAGAATATTGTCTGAGGCTTCGATTCACTTACTTTAGATTATCAGGAGGGGTGCTTGCTGAAGAAGGACACCTTTTTTGGTAAAATGAAGAGTAAGCAACAGAAAGGAAAACCCTTGACTTTGGATGGATTGACACCGTGGCTGCAACAATGGACTCAAACATACCAACAGTCCTAAAGATGGCACAGGACTAGGCAACATTTCGTCCTGTTATACACTGAGGCACCATGAGTCACAGCCGACGTGAGGACAGCTAACAACAACAGTACAATGTCAGCATATATCTGGTTATAATGAGGAGGAGAACTAGCTAGCAGTTATTCAGTTTTGTATCAGTTACTGTTGTATACAACAGAAACCACTATAGCTAGTTTAAACATAAAGAGATTTATACCAGGTACTAGATGGCTTACAAAATTCCTAGAGGGCCAGAGGAGCAAGCTCTAGATTGAGCTTGCAGGAATAACTCTCAGTCCCCAGAATCACACTACCTTTGCCACCATAAGAGAAGTGGATGCTGCAGATGCAGGAAGCTACTCCCCCAGGAAGCTGCGACTGCTGAGTCATGTTTTCCCTATTACAGTCTGTGCCAGCAAAATGGGTGTTTCACTCCCTGCCAATATCTCTCTTTCCTTAACTCAGTTCCACATTCAAGCCTGTGTGAGTGCATTCAATTAATGGAAACTAAATTATATCCAGGACTTCAGCTGCAAGGGAGTCTTAGTAGCAAGAGAGTTACACCATAGAGAGTTTGTGATGGATATTCAATAGGCCAATCCCTAATATCCACCACAAATCAGAGTTATCAAGGCCAAGGCCAAAGAGGCCAAGTTCTATCAATATTTTAAGAAATATGTGTGTGGCTATAAACTGGAGACAAAAGCAAGGGAATCAGACATTAAGTAGATACTTGAATGCTACCGGAAGAAAAAATAATGACTGAATTAAAGCCTGGAGTGGACGACAACTATCAATTTTCAGATTACTCAAGCTTCAATAATATTGATTAATGAGCACCTGAGTTATTGTCCTTTCTTTACTATTTACCTTCCAAAATCCTAATTCAGACAGGCATCATACTGTCTGACCACACCTTCTTCTTCCAATTTACCTGCACAACCAGCCTGACTACAGCTTCTCTGGGACCTCACCAAGACTTTAAATAACATCCCTATCTTCACCACTCTCCCTGTTTCACTGGGGTTCTGTGCTATATCTTTTCAATCACTTCCTTGTCCACATACTCAATGTCCTTGCTTATTCACCCTTTCTTCATCTACTCTTCTGTCAAACTCCCATCAGTGGCTGAGCACATCTCACTGCCTTCTTCACACCTCACCTAGGATGCAGAAGGGCAAACCACACAAGTGGAAAGACTGGTTTCAATAAAAAGCCATAGTCCACAAATTTAAATGGGTACCCAGTAAAAATCTGGTAAAGAAAATTTGGGGGTGAGGCCAGATATGTATGTTTTTACAAAGCCCTAATATGCTAGAATAGCCTTTTACAGAGAATTCCCTCTTTCCCCCTTCCCTTCTCCTTCTGTGTCTCTATCAAATAACCATAATAATGTGAGTTCCTAACTAACCTGATGTTTTAATAATCCCTGTGTAGAGATAGGAAACCCTGGTGGTGTAGTGGTTAAGTGCTACAGCTGCTAACCAAAAGTCGGCAGTTCAAATCCATGAGGTGCTCCTTGGAAACTCTATGGGGCAGTTCTGCTCTGACCTATAGGGTCGCTATGAGTCAGAATTGACTCAATGGCCTTTTTTTTTTTTTTTTTTTGTAATGTAGAGATAAGCATATAAGGAAGACAACTCTATGAAAGAGAGGGGGACAGTCACCCAAGCAGCATCGGCATCTAGAAGTATTGCCATCCTTGGGCAGCCAGCATACTGGTGGTTAGGGAAGGACACAACAGCAAGAGGTCATGTCAGGTCAAGGTGGACTACTAGGCTGAAGATCTCTAGGCACTCCAGTAAAAAGGGCATATAATCATTGCAGCCCTTGGATAAACCATTCAGCCAGGACCAGCCCAGGTAAAGGCTCAAGAAAATACTGCTTGAAAGTGGGTAAGGCTAGTGGATATTGGGATTTAACAGGCATTGATGATAGTCACTCAGCCTAGACTTAATCAGTTGGGGAAAAAAGCCTAGAAGGATTGTCTCCAGAATGGAGGCACCCCTCCCATGCTTCCATTTCTGCTTTGAGAAAATAGGAGTCAGTGCCAGCTCAATAGACTTTATCAAGGGTTCCAGAAGCTGTCCTGAAGAGGAAGATGTACTAAAAAGTATGGAGCACAGCTACTAATGGCCTCAAAATACCTATCCTAGTCTGAGTGGGAGTAAGCCATTGGTCAGATAAATTCCAAGAATTTGAAATTGAGGAAGGACTCTTTGGATGAGTTTAATTCTAACAGGGTCATATTTTGCAAAGAAGGTGAAAAGAACACTTGGCAGAGTGTTCCAAGAGGAAAGCAGAGAGCTCTTTATGCTCCCAATGAGGACTCTTGAACCCCCATGAGCCCTCAGTGTTTCTAACACTAGGACTCCTTCTCCCCTCAGTTGTTAAATCTACCTTTTAGATTATGTGTTCATAATCTAACATGTTCAAGACTTTATGTAGCAATATCCAGTCTACTTTTGGGAGATTAGTTCTAACTCTCCAGGTCCATCTGACAATAGAAGTCAAACAGATTTGTCTCATGATCCATGATTGATAACCAAGACTTAGCATCATCTACCACGTAGTTGCTCCAGTTTATTGAACCCATCTTTGTGCTGGGCTCTTCACCTACATTATCTCCTGTAATTCTCACAACAACTTTATGAGGTTAGTACTATTATCATCTTTATTTTTCAGGTGAGGATTTGTAGGCAGGGAAAAAAATAACTTGCACTAAGTCATTGCAGCTATGCAGTGCTAGAATCAAGATTAGAGTCAGAGCTGCCCTCCAAATTATGCTACACTGCCTCTAACCAGCCCTAAAGGAGTAAAAACCACATTGGAAAAGATGCAGCAGCCCAGACTAGGCAGCAGCCTTTCCTGAAGGATGAAAGAAATCATGGCATCCTAAAGCAAATTAAGCCATAGCTTAAATGAAGTGCATATATTTTACCTCTCTAATACTTGACTCTAGAGTCTGGGTTTTTACAAAAATCTGTGCTCTAAACTCAAAAGCAGTCAGAAGCGTTTGTCTTTAATCTGTCTTGTAAATTGATGTACAGCATAAATGGTGAGAATAATGACAATATGGGACCTTAACCGCATGTCAGATGTTACGCTCCAGTTTCCACATACTGCCTCATCTATTCCTCCAACAACCTTATTAGGCTGGTGCTTAGGAACTCCCATTTCACAGATGGTTATACAGAGAAAATGGGTATACAGAGAGGTTATTACACTCCCTTAAGTCACGTAGGTAGTGAATAAAGGAGCACAGATTCAAACCTGGGCCATTTGATTCCAGAACCTGTGATCTTGGGCCTCGTTAAAGGCTGTCAGGAGTCAATGCAAACTTGAAGAAAACAGGGTGTTAAATAACACTTTTTTTTTTTTTTTCAGTCGAGTTGCTAACACTCACATTTTCTGCAGGATCCACTGAAACACTGTGCAGCTGATTCGGCCCCCTTATCCCACCCTCCACCTATGGGCTATTTAAGAGATGATAAGCAATTCTCTGAGAGTTTACAGAAGCAGGCAGGGAGGACTGAAGATCACTTGGCATAGAGTTCTCTGCTTTCTGTTTGAGTCCCCCACCCCATGCAGAAGGGAAAGGAGGTGATCCTGCCTCATTGTCCAAGTTAAGCCAAATGAAGGGCTTCAAAAAAACTCATTTAGGTAGCCTCATCAAGATTGGAGGATCCCCAGTGAACCTATATAGGGACCCTTGGGAGAAACAGTAAATGCTGGATATTCTCCAACCATAGAAGGCCCCAAACCATAAGTAAGACTTCCTGCCCCTTGCCTGTGCTCCCTGATCCTGTAACTGAACCTGGAGGAGCCCAAAACAGTAGATGCTGGCAACTGGAAAAAAGCTGGAGGAAGGAAAGGAAAAGCTGACCATTCTCATCTGCCCACCACAGACCCCAGTCTGAGGCAGAACCAAGCTGGGGGAGCGGAGGAGCTTTGGTTTATTTTTTCCAAAGACAAGAGCCTAAGACAGTTAGGAGGAGGAAAAATGCTCTTTAGAGCCCCAACCAAAACCAAACCAAACCATACTAAACCCATTGCCATCTAGTTGATTCCGACTCATAGCGACCATATAGGACAGAGTGGAACTGCCCCCTAAGGTTTCCAAGAAGTGTTTGGTGGATTCAAACTTTGAAGAAAGACACACGTGGGTTCAACTCTAGCTTTTCCACTTATAGATTATGTGATCTCAAGCAAGTTACTTACTTTCTGAGACTTGGTGCCTTCATTTTTGTCTGTCTTGTTCACTGTTTCACTGTTTTTAACCCCAGTGCCTAGAACAGATAAAAGATGCTTAATAAGTATTTATTGAATGAAAAAATTCTTCCAGAAAATGGCAATAACAATACCTCTCTCACACTGTTACTTATCCCTTTTAGTCTCACACTGAAGATTAGAGGGGATAAGGCATACGGAAAGATAATATACTGGTATATTAATTTTTACCTATTTCTTGCTTCTCTAAGTAATTCCAAAAATTGAAAAGATGGTTTTTGTTTTCTTTTATTTCTTTCTCCTTTTCCACATCCTGGGGTGACAGGCCTTTGTCTTGACTTCAAAGCCCCAGGGGGAAAAAACTTCTTTGGTTTCATGAGCTGCTCTGAAGACAACACCCATGAGGCCTGTCTGGGAGAACTCGATTGGGGCGGGGGGGGAGTTATGAAGAAGAAATGAGGAGGAAACTAATGCTCTGAGGAAGAAGAAAGTATTCCTTTCCCCTAACCCTACAGTGTAGACTGGGGGCCTGGAGGAAAGCCAGGCTCTAGAGAGCCAGAAATCTGCTCCAAAGATGGCAGAAGCCCTAATGAGGTACCTAATGGATGGCTGGGACATTAAGCTCCTTGAGGTTGGGAGGCCTGGGAAATGTCCCAGGGACTAAGCTGACAAAGAGAGTTGGCAGACAAAATAAACATCTTGATAACAACAGACCGAAGACAGAGGGACTTGCCAAGTCTCCTGGATTATATAAATCCCACGGTTATGGGACTCCCCCAAAGAAGGGGAAGAGGCCCAGCAAGAATTAGAAATGAATTTCTCACCAGCACTGGCTGCCATGGGCCAAATCAGACATAATTTGATTTAATTAAAAAAAAAAAAAAAGAAATAGGATGTTTGTTGCGCCTGAATGTTGTGGAGCTAATTCACATGGGTCATGTGTATGTACAACTCCTGATCCAATGTCTCCTGCTTAGTGAAGCTTAAACCAAAAAAACCAAAGTCATTGCCATCAAGTTGATTCCAATTTATGGCAACCCCATGAGTTATAGAGTAGCACCGTTCCATAGGGTTTTCTTGGCTGTAATCTTTACGGAAGCAGATTCCCAGGCTTTTCTCATGATACCACTGGGTGGGTTTGAACTGCCAACTTTTAGGTTAGTAGCCAATAGCAAACCGCTTGTACCACCCAGGGCCTTGTTGTTGTTAGCTACCATCGAGTCAGTTCAAACCCATAGCGAGCTTATAGCACAGAGTAGAACTGCCCCGTAGTGTTTCCAAGGCTGTAAATCTTTAAGGAAGCAGACTGCCACATCTTTCTCTCATGGAGCGGCTGGTAGGCTTGAATTGCTAAACTTTCGATTTGCAGCTGAGAACTTTAACCACTGTGCCACCAGGGCTACCTTAGTAAAAGTTTAACCAAACTCATTGCCGTAGAGTCTATTCTGACTCATAGCGACTCTATAGGACATAGTAGAACTGTCCCATAAGGTTTCTAAGGCTGTAAGCGGGCTGCCACATCTTTCTACCGAGGAATGGCTGGTGGGTTTGAGCTGCTGACCTTTTGGTTAGCAACTGAGCGCTTAACCACTGCTCCACCAGGGCTTAAACTCATCATCCGTTGCTTTCAAGTTGATTCTGACTTACAGCAGCCCTGTAGGACAGAGCAGAACTGCCCCATAGGGTACCCAAGGAGTGGCTGGTGGATTCAAACTACTGACCTTTTGGTTAACAGCCATAATTCTTAACCACTACACCACCAGGGCTTAGCAGATGCTAATTCTTTCTTAGGATGTTTTCCTTACAAAGCAGAAAATTCTTTGTCTAGTTCTTTAGTCTTGTAGATGATGGAAGAGAACAACTCTAGGTGGATTCAGCTTATGCTGGCAGAAGAAAAGGAGTGTTTGTGTGGGATTTAGGTGGGCCATACAAGATGGTTGTCCTGACATCCACAGCCATAAGATCTGGCCAGAAGAGGGTGTGCAGTTCTGTTAGCAGGTCCCAGCAGGTACAATACCCAGTCTGGTATTTCATGTGTGTTAACGTAGTTAATGCAACAATCCCAATATTATTATTTCCCATTTACAGATAAAGGAACCAAGGCATAGAGAGGCTCAGTAACTTTCCCAAGGTTGACAGAGTCTGTAAGTAGCTGGATTCGACTCAACAGGAGCCAAAGTGAAAACTTTTAGCCACTACAACACACTGTCATCAAAAGTATGAAGTGATATTTGCCTGGAATGGTGAAGACCCCAGCAAGAGGAATATCCCAGGTACCCCTTACCAAGATGGCCATTTATAAGCATATGTGTATCTCTAATTCTGATCTGATACTGAAGGAAGAAGTCTAAAGTGCACTGAAGGTATTGGCAAAAAACAAGGCTCCAGGAATTGATGGAATACCAATTGAGAGGTTTCAACAAAATGATGCAGCACTGGAAGTGCTCACTCCTCTATGCCAAGAAATTTGGAGGACACCTACCTGGCCAATCGACTGGAAGAGATCCATATTTATGCCTATTCCCAAGAAAGGTGATCCAACCAATTGTGGAAATTATTGAACAATATCATTAATATCACACATGAGTAAAATTTTGCTGAAGATCATTCAAAAGCAGCTGCAGCAGTATACAGACGGTAACTGCCAGAAATTCAAGCCAGATTTAGAAGAGGACATGGAACCAGGGACATCATTACTGATGTCAGACGGATCCTGGCTGAAAGCAGAGAATACCAGAAGGATGTTTACATGTTTTACTGACTATGCTAAGGCATTCGGCTGTGTGGATCAAACAAATTATGGGTAACATT
This sequence comes from Loxodonta africana, assembly GCF_030014295.1. Lineage (NCBI taxonomy): Eukaryota > Metazoa > Chordata > Mammalia > Proboscidea > Elephantidae > Loxodonta > Loxodonta africana. The sequence goes on along the minus strand of NC_087355.1, from coordinate 55,239,088 downwards.
GTGAAGAATGGGAATTCCAAAACACTTAATTGTGCTCATGAGGAACCTGTCCTTGTATCAAGAGCAAGGGGATACTGCGCAGTTTAAAGTCAGGAAAGGTGTGTATCAGGGTTGTATCCTTTCACCATACCTATTCAATCTGTATGCTGAGCAAATAATCCAAGAAGCTGGACTATACGAAGAACAACAGGGCATCAGGATTGGAGGAAAACTCACTAACAACTTGCATTATGCAGATGGCACAACCTTGTTTGCTGAAAGTGAAGAGGACTTGAAGCACTTAACTGATTAAGATTAAAGACCACAGCCTTCAGTATGGACTACACCTCAACATAAAGAAAACAAAAATCCTCACAAATGGACTGATAAACAACATCATGATAAATGGAGAAAAGATTGAGGTTGGCAAGGATTTCATTTTACTTAGATCCACAATCAACACCCATGGAAGCAGCGGTCAAGAAATCAAAAGACAGACTGCACTGGGCAAATCTGTTGCAAAAGACCTCTTTAAAGTGTTGGAAAGCAAAGATGTCACCTTGAAGACTAAGGTGCCCCTAACCGAAGCTGTGGTGTTTTCAATCGCCCCATACGCATGCAAAGGCTGGACGTTGAATAAGGAAGACCAAAGAACTGATGCCTTTGAATTGTGATATTGGCAAGGAATATTGACTATACCATGGACTGCCAAAAGAATGAACAAATCTGTACAACCAGAATGCTCCTTAGAAGCAAGGATGGCAAGATTATGTCTCACATACTTTGGACATGTTATTTGGAGGAATCAGTCCCTGGAGAAGGACATCATACTTGGTAAAGTAGAAGGTCAGTGAAAAAGAGAAAGACCCTCAATGAGCTGGATTGACACAGTGGCTGCAACAATGGGCTCAGGCATAGCAACAATTGTGAGGATGGTGCAGGACTGGGTGGTGTTTTCTTCTATTGTACATAAAGGTTCGCTATGAGTCGGAACCAACTTGAAGACACCACCACTACCAACGATTCTGACCTCGTTCCTAAATTCCAAACCATGTTTCACAGTGGGTCCTAAAGAGTTTCACCGGATTATCTCACTAGCTGGTTAACCTCAAAATGTCTGAAGGTGAAATCATATCCTTGTTTTCCAAACCAGTTTTTCTTCCTCATGTTAATATTATCTTTACTTTTTTCAGTCACACTCTCTGCAAATATTAACATCTGCTTTTCTCCCTCCCATTCCTTTTTACTGTACCCAAATCAATGGTCATATAGATTTTGCTTCTATAATATCTTTAAAATATGGCCCCTCTTTTCAACTGTCACAGCTTCAACCTTGGCTTTCAACCTTCACTGCCTAATAGCTATCAGCCTTCCAACTGCTTGTCCTGCAGCATTCTCTCTTAAACCTACTCAGTAAACCTCTATTATATTAGTCTTTGTGGAGCACAGTTCTAATCACATTACTATGCTGTTCTAAAGTCCAGCCTTCAAAGACCATTGCTTGCCAAATTACATACAGATTCCCTTACCTGGTATTTATTTCCAAGTCATCAATCAAGCCTGTTCTCCTACTAGTCTCTCTCACAAACTCTATGCTCTGGCCCAATGGCATTGTGTATTCATTTTACTTCCATGCTTTGGTTTAAATACCCTCACCTTAGTCTTCTACCTTTTGAAGCCCTCTTAACCCTCAAAAAAGCCCACTACAAATGGCACTTTACTGAGCTCCCCCACTTGCCCTGCTTTCTCCCTCTCTTGAACCCCATAATGTTTCTCCATCTTTGACAGCACTTCTATTCTAAACTGCCTTCCCTACCCTCCCTGCCTTCAGTCTCGTTTCTTCCAATCCATCTGAGGCCAAAGGAACATTTCAAAAATCTAAATCAACCTTGTGAGAATTCTTTACACACTCATATACACAGAGGCACACTTACACACATCTCTATATGGCTTCTCCATGTTTTATTTTTCAAGGGTTTCAGGGTGACTGAAGAGGAGGGACAGCAGGAAGGTGTCTGTGGTAGATTAATTACTTTTGTGTGTGGCTTTTCTAGCCTTGGTCTTGTAACTCACATTCAGGTGACTGGCCGGGACTGTGTGATAGGGTAATTGTGGCCTACCAAGGGGATTGGTCAGTTTTGCCTTAAAAGAGAGCCAATTCCAGAGCAGAGAGGAAGATCATACTACCACCAAGGAAGAACAGACAGGAACAGAGAGTGTGATCTTTGGATCCAGGATTCCTGCATGGAAAAGCCCTTGGAAGCAGGAGAGACAGAAATGGAGAGAGAAAGCTGTAACCCTGAAAATGGTGAGAAGCAGTGTCAGGAGAGACCTGGAAGCAGAGACCTGGCAGCAGGAGACAGCACGGTGGGCATCCCAGGCGCACGGAGAGAGAAAGCTGAGTGCCTTTGGGGAGAGGCCTAGGGCCAATTCAGGGAGCCTGAATTGTAACCTGTTACTTCTCTAATAAACCCCATAATCGTGAATGGGTCTGTGAGTTCTGTGTGGCCATTGCAATGAATTATTGAACCCAGAAGAGAAGTAGAGTGCTGTGGGAGGAACAGTTGGTGTCAGAATTGGTAAAGATGGCGGAGAGAGGAGGCATGCCTGAACCTCACCTCATAGGACTCAGCCTTGGGATGTTAGTCTGAGTTCTCCTTCCCCCTTGTGAGTTAGAGGAGGTTAGACAGAGTTCCCAAGTTTCTTCAGCATCAGTCAGGACAGTTCCGGGAAGTTCTTATCCTACTGCCAGTCAACCAAATTGCATTTGTTCCTCACCGTTGCTTTCAGAGTGTTTGCACACCAATCCATGCCGCTCTCAATCACCAGCACCATTGTATTTACGCCGTTCCTATGTACAGAAACATCAATAAGCCCTACCGTCTTCCATTTAATTCACAAAGCCCAGTCTGTTCCCAGTTGTCTACTGCTTTCCTACAGATCTCCTGCTATTCTACTCTGAATTTCTTTCTTTGCTCTGAAACTCTTCTGGCCATTCCTTCTACCCGAAATGTCTTTGTTTTGGTTACTCCAGGTGTATGTAAACTCCTGTTCCTCAGAACCCCTGTATCTCCTTGTTTGCATTCTTCTTATGACACATACCACATACTATTAGTACCTTAGTTTTTGTGAAAATTTTATTATCCCATTATAAAGTTGGAAGAGCCTATGTTATACAACCAGTATGTCCTGTTTCCCCAGCTTGGGGTACATGATAAGCTCAATTAAAAATTTTTTTTTTTTTTACCTAACCAGTTTGGACCCCTATTTCCACTTATCCCAATAATGTATTTCCTTCCTCACTAGACCCCCCCCCCACCACCACCTTTCCACCGCAAGCTAAGAACTCCAATGGGCTGGAAAGTTGTGTCTGTCGTCTGAAAAGCTCTGTTTTCTGCATCGTGGGTTCTTTGCTAAAACAAGGTCATTAACCACATTCTCTGGCAATCCTGAGTAGTTCCTGTCCACTCCTTTTCATGTCCTGGTGATGTGGAACTTGTGACTATGGCTATGCTTTCTCAGGGTACAGGGAAGATCTGGAGTAAGCGTCTCTCTCAGGCTTACACTTAGTAGTACTCACATCACACTAACCAGTCTGGTCTTCCAAAGCCATAATCTGTTGTTGACTCAGCTCTTAAGTCACACATACACACATGTATGTCAAGACTGCCCTCCTCCTTTAAGTCAGTTTCCTCTTGAAGCCTTCATTTATAAACAACATCCTCAACCACAGCCACTTCAGTCCATCAGACATGCTATCAAACATTGAATCTCAAATGCAAAGGGATCAGTACCTTTCCTCCAAGAGCCATCCTTGACTCCCATTAAAATTTGCTCCACATCTATATAACTAAAAGACTCCACCAAAGCTGGTTATTTCCAAAACAAAAAAAGTGTGCTCCAAAGTGAGTCAGTGCTTCTGCCTCTAGTACTAGAAACTACCAACAACTTATTAATGGCAGATTTTCTATATTTAAAATTCTTTTGAGTACCATTCACCATGCATCTCCTTCAGTTACTTTTCAGGAAATACATCACAAATAAATCAATGAGTCAATAAATCTGTTCCCCTTTGTTCCAAACATTCTGTCCTTTCCTGTTACTCTAAATAGTTACTGTAGAGTGGACTCCAATTCATCAAGAGTTCATCCGAGTAGCACTGTGCTCTAAAGGGTTGTCAATGGACGATTTTCTGGAAGTAGGCATTTCTGCTGAGGTGCCTCCAGTGGACTTGAACCTCCAACTTTTCAGTTAGCAGTCAAGCATGTTAACTGTTTGCACCACCCAGGAACTCCTCCTCTCCTCTTACTCTAGGCCTCAGAAATTTCTCCTATATCTGAGTACTATATTTTATGGCATTTACATCTATTAAAAGTAAGTTGCAATCTCACACTTGGCCTGTAGGCATTGGGTATATGTGGTTCAAAGCCAGGCAAGGGAATCATACTTAATTTGGTAAGCAATGGGGAGCCGTTGAACCTGAGCACTTAATTTCAAGGTTATAAAAGACCCTGGACAGTTCTCTGCTTTATCAAGTCTACAAATTCAGCACAGTGTATACTGAGATTTTTTAGAACAAGGGATAGTTCTGTTATTTTATTTATTTATGATGCTGCTGGTAAGCCTTTCATGCCTGCAAAGCAGAATCAGGGTTTCCATAAACACTTGTAAAAAACAGTTCTAGATTGGAGAATTTTCAAATATTCCTCATTTTTGCAAAATCTCATTTTGAAAATCGTTTGCATATTCAGGGTGAAATCCCATGGAAGTATGCCACCTGCCCAGTTTTACAGAGTAATTATTTCTACATTTTTGAACTGCCACCACCTTCAAAACATGTCAGCTCAAACTGCACAATAGACATAGGTATTAATTAGCCAGGCTAATTACCCAGACTTGTTTAGACTAATCAAGTGATGAAACAGCTTCAATCTGTTGGATTTTTTTTTTCCTTGAACAACTAACAGTAAAGCATGAACTTGTTATTACTAGTAAATTACACAAACACAATTTGCGACTGAGAAAGCCATACTCTTTTCCCTAAACGCAGGTCCTTGCTTGCAAAGCCTGGTCCACTGCCGATTCTACCTCCGAAGGTACTTTGAAGAAAAGTCTTTCCATCTCCTCACAGCGGAAAATCAATACTGCACGCCGGAGGGGAAGATGGAGAGTTAAAATGTCCTCTTCACATGGGTGAGTAAACACTACCTCTGAGCTAGGGATGGCACATCTCAGAACTGCAGGCTGCAAGGCAGATTCCAAATAAAACCCTTTACCAAGCAGAGTGGCCAGGGAAGCTCTCATCCCAAAGCTGGCACCGCGGAGCCCTTTGCCTCATATAATTTCATTTCTGTGCAACTGCAAATGCGTGTGTGCCTGTAAAATTGCATAATTTGCCATTTACCCAGCTGTTACTCCAGCAAACCTATTCTTTGCACACTGATTTGTCTGCCTGCCTGCCTGCCTGCCTGCCTGCCTGCCTGCCTGCCTGCCTGCCTGCCTGCCTGCCTGCCTAATAAACCCACAGGAAAGGAGGAAGGGAGAGGCAAACTTTTCCCTATCGCACTGTGTTCTGGGCCTCGTCTTCATCTCAAGTACCTGCCCCTCCCACCTTTAGAGAAAATCACAGGTCTCAAAGCCTCAGTGAATAGAAGCTTGGCATGGGTTCTTCTTTACACAGGATTCACCGCTTTCTGGGCAAAGATGTGTATTTTTCATGTCCTTTGTATCTTAACCTGGTTATGTCTCCTGACCCTCAGGTTTAAAACAAAGCTGCCTTGGCTCTGGGTTTCTCCCCTGCTGCTCTCATGTTTTTTTCTGAGGTGCCCTAGTATTTCTGGCTTCTTCCCACATTGAGTCAAATTTGAGTACAGATTGCAGAAAGCATCTAACGTCATCACAAAATACTCGAGGTAGGCAGCCTCTGACAGCTTTTAGCAGCCCACATCCTCAAGCTGGTATTTTTCTGCTACACTGATGATAAAAAGATAAGACATTGTTCAAATGTTCTTATGCTGCAACCATCTAAAAGCAGGGCTTTGAAAATACAAAACCCTGCTAGTTCCCAGGGACAATATTCACATCTTCCATTGTGCTACCACAAAGCTCTTCCACACCCTGGAGGAACGGAGTACTAATTACTCATGGCACTCCAGATGAGCTGTGAGGGGCACAAAAGGTGCATAATGATGAGGGACTGGGGAGCCAACAACTGGGTGAATTTGAAGTCAACATAAGCTGTTACCACCTTTTCTCAACAGAGCCCTCTAACCCCTGCTCAGAGGGACTAGTTTTTTCTACTCATCTTATTCACCATTAAACCGGATGTGAAATACTTTCTGAAATATTAATCTCTGCTAGTGTTAAACTGTGTATGTATATATGCTATTTAGGTTGTAGCATATAAAGAAAGCAAAGGAAATGCGTATTTGTGCTTGGAAATACACAATAGACATGTTTTTGGAAATGTGGGTGAATTGTATTTTATAAATCAAATCAAAGCCCTTGGGGGCTTTGTTATTTAAAGACATTACTGTGTATCTGCTTATAAAACACGTGATTTTGGTAAATACGGCTTTTCTCATGCCTTTTTTCAAGTAGAGGCATATCTTTTCTTTTTAAAAGGGGCCTAGTATCATAGTTCTTCAAACGGAAAATTTTGGAAATCTTCTTAGACTCCTGTCCAAACCATGGCAGTGGACATTAAGGCCAGGTATTGAATAATCTACAACCAAGTGCTGTAATAATCCTAGACACAACTGCTGTATCCCACACAAACCCTTTTGTTTTACACCCAGAAACTGCAACAACCCTCCTTTATATTGGAACATGTCTTTACATAGCTTTCCTTGCACGACTGTTGCCTCCTTCCCAGAACTGCACACTTGTACTAAGGCACAAATATAATTGTGGAGAATGTATGAGACACATGACACCTTTTTTCATTCTATTACTGGGCAAATTTTTTTTTAACAGAATATAGATTTTAATTCACTTTAATAGTGGCTTTGCTAACAATCCAGGCTCCCAGAAATGTAACTTACTTTTGAGATGGTGATTTCCTTCTCAGTGAGCATATTCAAGTACAATCAGGTATGTTGTAGAAGTACCTTAGAGATGGAAGTTTGTATTAACCAACCTGTAAGGTGGTTTTTTGTTTTGTTTTGTATATGTGTGTACGAATTTTTTTACTGTGGTAAAATACACCTAACATAAGACTTAACACATGACATTTAGAACATTAACAGTGTTGTGCAACCATCACCAGTATCTAGTTCCAGAACATTCTCATCGGCCCAAAAGGAAACCCAGACTCACTAACCAGTCATTCCCTATTCCCCCTCTCCCCCCAGCCCCTGGTGGCCACTAATCTGTTTTCTGTCTCTATGGATTTGTCTGTTCTGGTTATTTAATAAAAAGGAATCATACAATATGTGGCCATCTGTGTCTGGCATTGTTCACTTAGCATCAAAAACCCTTCTGGGTACAAATCACCCCTGATTAGTTGCATTAAAGATACACCTCTTACTCCCATCCCCGCCTCTTCCCTTCCCAGGCCCTCAGGTGTGTTGCTTGCATCGCGTGCCACCCCTCGCCTCATAGGAGCTCCTTGGGGGGCCCCTCTCTGACAGTCCTCTCCCATCGAGTGTTTCATGTCTGACTCTGGGGACACCCGTGGAGGTGGAAATGCAGCAAATAGCTCTCAAACTTTTCTGAGGTTTTCATATTTTAAAATAAGATGTGAGAGGTGCTTTTTCTCTTCCTGACAAATTTAAGTGATAATTAACTGGTAACAGGAAGTCTCCCCTGAAGCAGTGGCATCACTAGGGTTGGTGTCACCCAGTGTTGGTGTCCCCCCTCCCCGCCGGCGGAGCAGCCCGGCCCAACCCTGGCGGCTCCCTTCAGCTCTCCCCGCCTCTTACGCTGCCCAAGGTGGAGATTCTCGTCTGTGCCTAATGGCAGATGCCGCGGCCCAGCCACCTGCACCCTGACTGGTTGGGGGTGGGGGGTGGGGGGTCGGGGGTGGGGGGTGACAAGTTACCACAATCGGTTATGGGTAAGACCAACCCAAGTGAAGCCACTGCTTTGGCAGCACCTGCCCCAACAACTCTGCTCACCTGCCTCCGCCACCGCTGCTGCCGCCGCTGCCATAGACCTGAGATCATTTTGATGTAACCCCATCTGACAGTGTCAGGAGTGTGGTCCACACCCCCTCCCCACCCTCCTAGTGACGCCACTGCCCTAAAGTGTCACAACGTGCTTCTACTTAGCAGAGCCATCCTTTAGATCTACACCACAGATTAGCTCCCAAACTAACATTTGCTTATGGCCAAAAGAGCTGGCATTGCCCCATTATCCCAGACATTCATACCTATACTCACTATTCATATTGCACGTGCATTTTCTTTTTATTAACAGAAGTGACTTAAGAGCAGGCTGTGATGAGGTGGAGAATAACGGATTCCAAGTGAAAAAATTTAGTTTTGAATCATTTTGCCGCCATTTATTAGCTACATGACCATGGGCAAGCCATGAAACAGCCTGAACTTCAGGTTTAAAAAAGTGGATCACCTTATACAGTGGCTAAGCACACCAGCTGCCACCTGTCAGTTTGTCATACTGTGATGACTTGCATGTTGCCATGATGCTGGAAGCTATGCCACCAGTATTTCAGATGCCAGCAAGGTCATCCATGGCAGACAGGCTTCAGTGGACAAACTAAAACTAGGAAGAAAAGCCTGGCAATCTACTTATGAAAATTAGCCAGTGAAAACCGTATAGATCACAACTGAATATTTTCTGATATTGTCCTGAAAGGTGAGCCCCCCAGTTAGAAGGCACTCAAGATACACAGTGGCCACAACAATGGACTTGAATATACAAACATTGTGAAGATGGCACAGAACTGGGCAAGGTTGCCTTTAGTTGTACGTGGGGTTGCCATGAGATGGAGTTGACTTGTAGGCAACCAACAACTTCACCAGGCTGTTGCCAAGATCAAAGACAAGAAATTAATTGCATACACAAAAGCTCTTTGTAAGCTATGATCATATTCCCTAGACGTCCATTAGAATGTAAGCACAGTGCTGGTGGGAACTTTGTCATGTTTTCTGCTTTCATGCCTAATGCATTGCTCAGGATGTAGTAGACATTCAGTAAGATTTTAATTAATTAGTGAAAGACAGAATGATGTTACTATTATCAGCAACAGGACCACACAATTAGCCCTGAAAAGGTTATCGTCTATAGGTAATTATCCGGATCGTTTTTATGCATTGTAGCCAATTTAGTGCCTTATCCCATTTACCTCTCTTCTAAATACTGTTATATGTAGAGAAGAAACAAGAAACATTTCTCTATTGTACAGAAGAGGAAAGAAAAAAACAAAACAAAACAAAACCTGTTGCCATCCAGTCGATTCCGACTCATAGCAACCCTACAGGACAGAGTAGAACAGCCCCATAGAGTTTCCAAGGAGTGCCTGGTGGATTCGAACTGCCAACCTTTTGGTTAGTAGCTGTAGCACTTAACCACTATGCCACCAGGGTTTCTGAGGAAAGAAAAGGTGACTTCAGTTTGAGACATGGACTCTTGTTATGAGCCAATGAAACCTGACTCAAAATTTATCTTCTTTATGATCTTTTCTGCTAGGTCTCTGTCCACGCAGTGACTATGCTTTTACTTCATGCCTCCATCACAAAATGAATTTACTAGTGTGTGTTAAAATGTGCACGATGTGTTTTCAAGTCTGTAAGGTTCTCCTAGGCTGTAACTACTTCCTCCTTTCCTGCCACCCTCCCTCTTTTCCTCCTTTTTCTTTTCTTTCGTTCCTCCTTCCATCTTTTCTTCTTTCTTGTTATTTCTACAGTAACTTATATATTGTCTTAGTCATCTAGTGCTGCTATAACAAAAATACCACAAGTGGATGGCTTTAACAGAAAAAAATTTATTATATCACAGTCTAGTAGGCTACAAGTCCAAATTCAGGGCATCAGCTCCAGAGGAAGGCTTTCTCTGCAGGCTCTGGAAGAAGGTCCTTCTTGTCAATCTTTCCCTGTACTAGGAGCTTCTGCACACAGGAACCCTGGGTCCAAAGCACACGCTCTGCTCCTGGTGCTGCTTTCTTGGTGATATGAGGTTCCCACCTCTCTGCTCCCTTCCCTTTCCTTTTATTTCTTGTGAGATAAAAGGCGGTGCAGGTCACACCCCAGGGAAACTCCCTTTACATGAGATCTGGGATGTGACCTGAGCAAGGGTGTTACATCCCACCCTAACCCTCTTCACCATAATCCAAACCTGCCTCATTGAGGAAATTCAATCACAAAATGGAGGACAACCACGCAATACTGGGAAGCATGGCCCAGCCAAGTTGACAGATATTTTTGGGGGACACAATTGAATTCACGACATATACATATATATTTTGTTTTTTAATAAGATTTTTCAAGGCATGAGTGACAATATTTTAATGACAATCCCTGAAACAATATTATTTCTCCCCTAAGTACATTCATTTTTACCAGTAAAAATAAAAAAAGATTTTTTATACAACCACAATGTATACTGAGCAAATAATCCAAGAAGCTGGACTATATGATGAAGAACAGGGCATCAGGATTTGAGGAAGACTCATTAACAACCTGTGTTATGCAGATGACACAACCTTGCTTGCTGAAAGTGAAGAGGACTTGAAGCACTTACTAATGAAGATCCAAGACCACAGCCTTCAGTATGGATTGCACCTCAACATAAAGAAAACAAAAATCCTCACACTGGACCAATAAGCAACATCATGATAAAAGGAGAAAAGATTGAAGTTGTCAAGGATTTCATTTTACTTGGATCCACAATCAACAGCCATGGAAGCAGCAGTCAAGAAATCGAAAGACGCATTGCATTGGGTAAATCTGCTGCAAAGGACCTCTTTAAAGTGTTGAAAAGCAAAGATGTCACCCTGAAGACTAAGCTGTGCCTGACCCAAGCCATGGTATTTTCAATCATATGCATGTGAAAGCTGAACAATGAATAAGGAAGACTGAAGAAGAATTGATGCCTTTGAACTGTGGTACAGGTGAAGAATATTGAATATGACATGAACTGCCAGAAGAAGGAACAAATCTGTCTTGGAAGAAGTACAACCAGAATGCTCCTTAGAAGAAAGGATGGCGAGACTGCATCTTACATACTTTGGACATGTTTTCAGGAGGGATCAGCCCCTGGAGAGGGACATCATGTTTGGCAAAGTATAGGGTCAGTGGAAAAGAGGAAGACCCTCAATGAGGTGGATTGACACAGTGGCTACAACAATGAGCTCAAGCATTACAATGATTGTGAGGATGGCGCAGGATGGGGCAGCATTTCGTTCTGTTGTGCATAGGGTCTCTATGAGTCGGAACAGACTCAACCACATCTAACAACTACAATACAACGTACAACCACAATGGCATTACCATACTTTACAAAATAACACCAATATCTCTTAACACCTAATGCACACTCTATACTCTCTAGCAGTATCAAAATGACTTTTTACGGTTAGTTTTTTAAGTCGCAGCCTGTAATTAGGGATAGGAATTTATATCTTTTCTTACTCTACTACTTGGCCTTAGTGTACCTGGTACTTACTGCTCAGCGGGCACCCATGAATGTTTTTTGTTCTTGGAATATATATTGAGCACCTCTCTGTGCCAAACAAGGTCTTAATTGCTGGTGATGCAACTATAAATAAGAAATGCTTTTGCCCTCGAAACCCAAATCTTCAAAATGGGGTAAATCAAAAAGAATATTGAAGTAAATGAATAAAGACAACCAAGATGAATCTGTCAAGCCTGGTATTTGCTATTTTTCCTTCAGAGAAATCTTTGAGGTAGAGTGTGCTCAACTTTCCCAATCATGGCATCACTGTATAATCCCATCTAGCTATAAATAGCTATAAATACAGGGAAGTTCCATTGCATGAGCAACATTTCAGAAAGGTTGCTGAACACACATTGTTTGTTTTTTTCCCTTGGCTTAGAGCTGCTCTTTATATTTTATTTTTGGAGGGGGAAAAAAAAAACCCTAAATGTTTAAATATTAGATTTCTCTTCTCAATGGATGAACAACCCTTCATGTAGTAGTTTTCTCTTATCCGAAGGTAATGGATCACCTTCACAAGCAGCTTGTGAGTCTCCCAATGATCCAGGCCTTGCCTACTTCTCCAGATGTATTTCCTGCCTCACACGTTAGGCTTCACCAATACTCAACAGCTAAATTGACTCGACGGCACTGGGTTTGGTTTTGTTTTTTTTAATGTTACTCCACCTCGAAATCTCCCCACATTCACTCCATGATGAATGCCCTTTGTCCTATCATGCCTCTTCTCACACCATTTCTCTGCAAGAATTGCTCTCCTTGCCCTTTGCATGGCCTCTTATCTCCTCAGCTGGCTCCCACACATCATTTAAAACCCAGTTCAGGTGACCCTTCCTCCAGGAAGCCTTCCCTAACTCCCTTGGACTTGGTTGGGCACCCCCTCTTTGAGCTTCTAGAGAATCACATACAAATCTCTCTCCAGAGCAAATGAAGCATTGTACTGTGATAATCTGCTAACAGTGTGACTTCTCTCTCCTTCCCTCCCCCTAGACCATATATGACCTTCTCCAGGACCAGGACTATGTGATCTACATCTCAATTTCCTCAAGGCACAGCCTACACCTGGCAATAGGAAGCCCTCAAGAATTCTTGGATCTTAACTTACTAGAAGACGACAAAGAAAATCAAGTAGGCAGTTTAAAAATTTAGGACATAAAGATCATGATGTTCTTTTTAGCCATTTTATTCAGAGAATCATATAATGTTGGAGCTGGAAAGGTGGAGGAAATGTTCTAGTGATTCCCTCTCATTTGGCAATTAGAAAAAAAAAAAACATTGCTGTCAAGTCGATTCCGACTCATAGCAACCCTATAGGACAGAGTAGAACTGCCCCATAGGGTTTCCAAGGAGCGTCTGATAGATTTGAACTGCTAACCTTTTGGTTAGCAGTGTAGTTCTTAGCTACTATGCCGCCAGGGTTTCCCATTTGGCATTATAGGAACCAAAACCCAGAGAGGACACGACATGGGTATTCACGCTCACCCAGCGTATGAGTCAAAGCCCCAGCAGGAAAGAGACAGCACACTTGAATTAAGGTAACTTCAGAAGGGTAGGTTTGTTTATTTGTTTACAAAATGACTATTTACAAAGGTATGGTTAGAGCGTGGAAGCCCTGGTGGCATAGTGGTTAAGTGATATGGCTGTTAACCATGAGGTTGGCAGTTCGAATCTGCCAGGTGCTCCTTGGAAACTCTACAGGGCAGTTCTACTCTGTCCTATAGGGTCGCTATGAGTCAGAATCAACTCGACAGTGGTGGGTTTTTTTTTTTTTTTTTTGGCTGGTTGGAGTGTGGAGAAACCACAAGAGATATTTTGATTACCTGAATCTAGAAACAGCAAAGGAGCTAGTAACTGTTCCTAGGGTTAAAGTGACCAACTCATCCCAGTATGCCCAGGACATTCCCAGCTTTAAAATAGAAAGTCCCATAACGTGGGAAAGCCCTCATTCCCAGAAAACCGGCGGGGGGGGGGGGGGAGGTTAGTCACCCTATATAGGACCAAGGTAGGAAAGAAGGGAATGGTTATTAGACCTAAAAGGAAAGACAGTCACCTTGAGAAGAAGTGATATTCAGATCACATTAACCCAAAGTGACCTCACAGGGAGGGAGCCAGGGGCATAGAAACCCTGGCCTCATTCTCCTCCCTCATTCTAAACTCTGCAGAGGCACTGCAGTGGGCTCCTCAAGAGACAAACCTAATCAGGGGCCAGGTCCACAGAGGCCAGACTCCCAGAACAGGGAGCAGGATGGACAAAGGTGGAGACTGAATTTGAAGAGGCAAACAAAGCTACCCAGCTCACTCTCATGGGCACACAGAAGAGCCAGGATGAAGATGCCCAACTCCCCATCCAGCATAGACTTCACAAGTCTTATTCAAGTAACAAGATGGTGTTACTCAAATCCTCAAAACCTCCCCAAGATTTCCAAACATTTCCAACAAAATGGGAGTGGAGATAAAGGGTGATTTTAAATTCTTGTGCTCCCCTCTGGCTCCTGCTTCTACTTTAGTCTACACATCACCTTGCCATCTCATGGATGTTATCTCTGGTCCACACTGCACACATTCTGATGTAAGATGCAGCTCCCTCCTTGAATTCCACAAAAACATCCACTCACAAAGGCAATTTCTGTGTTTATCAGATCTTGCTGTCTGTTTGGAGGGAGACTGAAAGAGTTCATGTAACAAACAACTTTGATGTGAAGAAGACATCCTCTGTTTGGAAGCCCTTCACCCCTGGTACCACCAGGAACGCTTCATGGGCTCCCTCACCCTCTATAGCCTCAGCCTCACACTATCGTCTTATACCTCCGTGCCCCTCCCTGCTCTTCCCTTCTCCTCTCAGACCCTCTTCCAAGAGCACAAATGCCTCTCCTTGTTGTGCTGAGCAGTTTGCTGTCTCCTCCACACCCTCCAACAGGGCCAGACAACACCCAAGCCCTCAGGGTCTCACCTTCTTCTGCAAGAGATGTCTTACAATCCTCTGCCTAACAGCACCAGCTCTCTTCCTGCGGTGAATTCTGCTGCCAGCTGTTAGGAAGTTTTTCACCACCTGTTGCACATTATTCTAGAGAAAGCAGTTGATTTTGGTGTAATCCTTTGAGAAGTTTATTAATCAACTTGCATAAAAGCCCGTATCAATGGCTTTCTTGTCTCGTGGAATGTAATTCTTCCTCTGAACATGTCACAGTGCATTACTCTGCTCTGAGCTAGCATATGTGAGCCTCTTGTAGTCACTAGAGGAGCGCAGCCATGGCATAATGAGCTAGTCTTTTTCTTTCAAAGGCTGATTCAGGCAGCTTAGGACCTCAGCTCTTTAAAATTATATTGAGATGAATCTTACTGCATACAAGCTGCCAGTCTAAAGTAATTTTGATTTCTAAATCCTATAAGGTTCTGTGTCTTAAAGAGTTATATTCAAAATGCAATCTGCACACCTAGGCCTTTTAACAACTTTACATGTACCCTTAATGTAGGCGTAGTTGTGAACAAAAAGCCAAGTTCCTTCAAGGATGCTCAGAATGTTAGAGAGAAGCTTCATTAGAAATACTGCTAGCCTTGATGTAGAAAGCCAAAGAGAAGTGGATAAACTTGACTCAGAGCTAGGGAGCTGCTCCCTGTTTTTTCTTTTTCTTTTTTTTGGAGATTCTGAGAGAATGATCCCTACGGTACCCTCTAATCGGTTGACATCAAGATGGAGAAGGACCTACAAGAGACTATAGAATTAAAGGGATGGGAGCAAATTAAATTGTAATGAATTCATTTTAGCCATCAGAGTACCGGATTTGGGAGCTTCTGTGTTGTTTTGTATTAATCCAGACTTAAATATTGCACAGATATTTTCATCTTTAGAACCTACTCTCAGCCTTGTTTTTACTGTTCACTGGGTTTTGTCAATTTTATAGGTCCTTATAAAGTAATCATAATTTTAAATTATGTATCTTCCTATGTCTTACTCGTACCTTGTACATGTGTAGAAGTATTCTATGTGTACTTTTGATTTCATAAACTACACATACAGAGTTACAGAGGCATAAAGGCAGAGGGTTACACTAGAGGTCGAAAGCCCCAGGCTTCACCATTAGCTCTGCTAATTAGTGTGTGAGCTTTGACCTGAGCTGTAGTTGCTGTTGAGTTGCTTTCAGCTACAGGTAATAGAACCACCCCCGGAAACACCTACACTAAATTAAATAATCAGTGTCCTTACTTATGTTCTCATGGGTTAAGCCCCTGTTTGTTGTATTTTCTATTCCACTGAAGTCCCCAATCTGGCATCTCTGCAATTCTCTTGAGGAAAGACCTTTCCTCATGGTCACAAGATGGCTGCTAGAGCTGCAGCCATTTTCACATGTATTGAAAGGCAAGGAGCAGATGGGTAGTTAGGGCAGTGAGAGCATGGTCCTTGCATATCCTTCTCCTCTTAACAATGAGGGGAAATCTTTCCTAGAAACTCCTCCACCCTCAGTATACTTCCTTCACCATCTCATTGGCCTGAACTAGGTCATATGGAAATGTCTAGATTCAAGGCAGCCTGGAAAAATGGGTATTAATGTTTTCAGCCTTTGTAGTGAGAGGCAGACAAGGGAGAAGGAGCTTAGCCATGGCTGGGACAGCAGCCGTTCCTTAAAACCCCACATTACCAAGTAAAACCACCCATGAGAAAAGTCTACAGAGTTGCTATATTTAAACCTATATTTAAGCTTTGTGACTCTCCTATGATGCAAATGTATACATCAGTCAAGCCATGTCCTGCATAATTCAAATGGTTAGCTATAAAGAAAATCTTCCTATAAAGGGGATAATTCAAAAAGAAAACCAGAATGAAATATGGAAGGATATTCAGAGGGGCTTAAAGTTGCCAACCAAATGATATCTTAGGCCTTTTATTATCCAGGGAATCACTTATGATAAATCCAAAGTGGAAGAGTGAGCAGCAATTCTTTCACAAAATCATACATGCTGTGTATTAAAAATAGATTGTCCTGTTGAATTTAAATCAGAAAATAATCTGGTAAAGGCCTGGGTGTCTCCCTTTTCAGATAGTTCACAGTCCCCCAAGTGGCATTCCTGAGTCCACTCTCTGCACACAACCCCGGCAGGCTTTGTGTGCATCAAGCTGAATTAGTCAGCATAGAAATTAAGCTACAGCTTAACAATAAGCAATTGGTGAATCATAGAGACACATGATGAGAGAAATGTCACAGGCTTGGCAGATGTAAATGTCTAAAAGAAAACATTACAATAGAATGTACTGAAACTCAAAATGCAAGCAACAAGCTGAACTTTCTGAAATAATCCAAGCATATCCAGGGGTTGGGAAGATTAGACAGATAAAAAACCGTAAGATACTAAAGTTCAAAATTAACACTTCTTCATTTGTATATGGAAATTCCACATCTGGGGTGATAGTTACTGTGGTCAGAAAATTTAGCTGCTCATTAAATACTTTCTGATTGATTGGTGATAGAATTTTTTCTACTGACGAATCCCTATCACCTTTTCTACTTACTCAATCCAGATCAGAGAAAAATCCAATGAAATTCAGGTATATAAAATGTTCCCCTGCAGTTTAAGTAACAGCCACAGAAACTTGCTGTTTGTGTAGCTAATATACACTGAACCAGAAGAGAAGACACCATAGGCCTGTCTTTTGCTTCTTTTTCCTGGAATATAGGAAATGGAGAAGAAAAGGTGAGTGTTCCTGAGGCAAAGACCTTACAGGCAGGGATGACAAATAGAGAAATCCTTACAGAAGAGACAGGGCAACAATCCACTATGGCTGGAGACACCAGAGCAGGGCACACCTTGGGGCCCCAGGAGCATCCGTGCAGACTACATGCAGCCCAGAACCTCAAATACCCCCGCACCCAGTCCCTCTGGGACTGATGGCAGAGGAGCGGCTAAGGGCTCAATGCACGCAGAGTGGAGACCCTAAACCAGCTGATCTCAACCAGGGATATTTGGCAGTGTCCCGAGACATTTCTGGCTGTCACAACTGCAGGGTAGGGAATGCTACTGGCATCTATTGGGTAGAGGCTAGGGATACTTCTAAACATCCTACAACCCACAGGACAGGCACCACCACCCACCCCCTACCACCTAACAACAAAGAATTATCCAACCCAAGATACCACTAGTGCCAAGGTTGAGAAACCCTGTCCTAAACCATGGGAAAGGAAGTCCAGGTTGGAAAAGAGGGAAGAACCACATCTTACTTATCTCTGTGTCTCCACTACTCAGTACGTTCTGCTGAATGGAAGAAACTAATTCGAAATCTAAGTTTGTGACTAACATATTTAAAAACCTTGAACTTGATCAGTTCCCTTCATCTCACTCTGCCTTAACTTCCTCACCTGCAAATTGGGAATGACAGTAATCGCTACCTAAGAGAGTTGTTGTGATTAAATTAAACAATTCATACATTATTTTCTGAGCTTTATTATGGCCTTCTGCTAATATTGTTCATCTTCTGGGATTTTATCTAGGACAAGATGAAATAATACACGTGAATTTATTTTTTAACTCTAGAACACTATACAAATACAATGGGTAACAGATTAGAAAGCTGCCTCTGTATTTGATGTAAAGGCAGTGCCCAGGTTAGGGACTTCCGATTTACTGACAACTGATACTTGGCCTTTAACGTTATGTAAATCTGCCCTCACTGTGAAACAATTGAACCAACCCCTAAAAAAAAACCCTACTCACAACAAATTCTTCCTCACAATCACCTTCACTTGCTGCGCCTGCAACTTTTATTCTGACTCATAGCGATCCTATAGGATAGAGTAGAATTGTCCCATAGAATTTCCAAGACTGTAATCTTGACTGGAGCAGACTGCCACATCTTTCTCCCGATGAGAAGCTGATGGGTTCGAACCACCAACCTTTCGGTTAGCAGCCGAACACTTAACCACTGTACCGCCAGAGCTCCTCTCTTGCATTAAAGTAAAGCTAAATGCGAACCATATGCCCTTGTTCTGACTTAGCTACAAATTTTACTTAAAGACTTAAAGACACAGTTAGGAATGGATCTTGTTGGTAACCTGGGGATTGCCTGTACAATCGAATGCTAATACTATATTTTAGAAGGTGGGGGGGAAGAAAGAGTGCGTGTATTTCTTTATCGACAGTTTTCTATTAATTAAAGGAGGATAGTCGAGCTATAAGAATACATATTCCCTACTCTAGATTGCATGGATCGCAATAAAGATTTTTTCTGTTTTTATTTTTTAAAATAGGGTTCTCAAATATTTTTTAACTTTTTTAAAGATAATTATAGATTCACATGCAGCCATAGCAAATACACAGAGAGACCCTGTACACCCTTTCCTCAGTTTTTCCCAGAGAAAGGAGAGAATGCTACTGGAACCAGCGGTGCCCCATAGATTCACAGATCACCATTGAAATATCTAACAGGCATCTTAGACTTAGCATGTTTAAAACTGAGCCCCCTGATTCTTCTTCTAATCCCCAGTCATCCCTGTTCATTAGTAGCTCCATCCCTCACATCACTTAAGGCCAAAAACGTAGGAGTCCTCCTCTGACTTCCCCTTTCTCATCCCACATTCAATCCATCAGTAAATATATCCAGATCTACCCATTTCTCATCCCTGCCACCTAATTTATCTTAGTCTAAACTGCCATCCCCCAGCTCTCTCTTGGACTGTTGCAGTAGATTCCAGATGGCCTGCCTACAGCAGATTTTCATCAGAGCAATCAAAGTAAGCCTATTACAAAATCAGTCAGATCTCATCACTCCTGTGCTGGAATCCCTGCCCTGGCTCACATCCCACTCAGAGTAAAAGATACAGTCCTTACAACATCCTCTAACGGTTGCTATGAGTCAGAATCTACTGGACGGCACACAACAACACAACAAGTGTCTCACAAAGGAGATCTGGAGGTTCAAAGGTTAAGTACTCTGCTGCTAACTGAAAACGATCGTGTTCAAACTCACCCAGAGGCTCTGTGGGAAAAAGGCCTGGTGAACTAACTCTGTAGAGATTACAGCCAAGGAAATCCTATAGGACAATCCTACTCTGTTACATGTGGTCGCTATTAGTTGGAATAGACTCAATGGCACCCATAAACAATGTCTCACATGTCCCACCCCTCCCTTACCTATTTGACCTTATGTATCCCTTTTCTGGAGCCCTGGTGGTGCAGTAGTTAAGCACTTGGTTGCTAACTGAAAGGTCAGCAGTTTGAACTCACCAGCCCCTCCCTCCACAGGAGAAAGATATAGCAGCCTGCTCCAGTAAAGATTACAGCCTTGGAAACACTATGGAGCAGTTCTACCCCGTCCTATAGGGTCCCTTTGAGTCGGAATTGACTCATCAGCAATGGGGTCTCGTTTTATCACTTTTTTGCTCTACTCTACTCTCTGCTACCCCTCTGCCTCCCCACCTTTCCTCGTGGCCTTTGCATTTGCTGCTCCCCATTTCTGTTGTAGGAAAGGCTCGCCCCCTCACATCTGGGCTCATGCATTACCTCCTCACTATTGTATTTAAAATTTCAACCTCCTCCACACCCCTCTCACTTTTGCCCTTTCCTGCTTTGTTTTTCTCCCTAGTACTCCTTTGCATCTGACACACTACTTATGTTGTTACTTAATTATAACTTTGACTTTCTTCCCTCACTACAATGAAAAAATTCCAGGATGGTAAGAATTTTTGTCTGTTTTGCGTGTTACTTTATTCCCAGCAACTACATCGATGTCTGATACCTAGTGTTGTTGTTGTTGTTGTTAGGTGCCGTCACCGACTTATAGCGACTCTATGTACGATAAAACAAAACCTGCCCTATCTTTAGCCATCCTTACAATGATTGTTATGCTTGAGCCCATCGTTGCAGCCACTGTGTCAATCCACCTCGTTGAGGTTCTTCCTCTTTTCTGCTGACCCTGTACTCTACCAAGCATGATGTCCTTCTCCAGAGACTGATCCCTCCTGACAACATGACCAAAGTATGTAAGATGCTGCGTCATCATCCTTGCCTCTAAGGAGCATTCTGGTTGTACTTCTTCCAAGACAGATTTGTTCCTTCTTCTGGCAGTCCATGGCATATTCAATATTTTTTGCCAACACCACAATTCAAAGGCATCGATTCTTCTTCAGTCTTCTTTATTCATTGTCCAGCTTTCACATGCATACGATGTGATTGAAAATACCATGGCTTGGGTCAGGCACACCTTAGTCTTCAAGGTGACGTCTTTGCTCTTCAACACTTTAAAGAGGTCCTTTGCAGTAGATTTACCCAATGCAATGTGTCTTTTGATTTCTTGACTGCTGCTTCCATGGCTGTTGATTGTGGATTCAAGTAAAATGAAATCCTTGACAACTTCAATCTTTTCTTCGTTTATCATGATGTTGCTCATTGGTCCAGTTGTGAGGATTTTTGTTTTCTTTATGTTGAGGTGCAATCCATACTGAAGACTGTGGTCTTTGATCTTCATTAGTGTTTCAAGTCCTCTTCACTTGCAGCAAGCAAGGTTGTGTCATCTGCATAACACAGGTTGTTAATGAGACTTCCTCCAATCCTCATGCCGTGTTCTTCTTCATATAGCCCAGCTTCTCAGATTATTTGCTCAGCATACAGATTAAATAGGTATGGTGAAAGAACACAATCCTGGCGGACACCTTTCCTGACTTTAAACCAATCAGTATCCTCTTGTTCTCTCCGAACAACTGCCTCTTTATATGTAAAGGTTCCTCATGAGCACAATTTAGTGTTCTAGAATTCCCATTCTTTGCAATGTTATCCATAATTTGTTATGATCCACAGTTGAATGCCTTTGCATAGTCAGTAAAACACAGGTAAACATCCTTCTGGTATTTTCTGCTTTCAGACAAGATCCATCTGACATCAGCAATGATATCCCTGGTTCCACGTCCTCTTCTGAAACCAGCCTGAATTTCTGGCAGTTCCCTGTGGATATGCTGCTGCAGCCATTTTTGAATGATCTTCAGCAAAATTTTGCTTGCGTGTGATATTAATGATATTATTCTATAATTTCCACATTTGGTTGGATCACCTTTCTTGGGAATAGGCATAAATATGGATCTCTTCCAGTCAGTTGGCCAAGAAGCTATCTTCCATATTTCTTGGAATAGACGAGTGAGCATCTCCAGCGCTGAATCTGTTTGTTGAAACATCTCAATTGATATTCTGTCAATTCCTGGAACCTTGTTTTTTGCCAATGCCTTAAGAGCAACTTGGACTTCTTCCTTCAGTATCATCGGTTCCTGACCATATGTCACCTCTTGAAATGCTTGAACATCGACTAATTCTTTTTGGTATAATGACTCTGTGTATTCCTTCTATCCTCTTTTGATGCTTCCTGCATCGTTTAATATTTTTCCCATAGAATCCTTCACTATTGCAACTTGAGGCTTGAATTTTTTCTTCAGTTCTTTGAGCTTGAGAAACACCGAGCATGTTCTTCCCTTCTGGTATTCCATTTCCAGCTCTTTGCACATGTCGTTATTAAACTTTACTTTGTCTTCTTGAGACGCCCTTTGAAATCTTCTATTCAGTTCTTTTACATCATCAATTCTTCCTTTTGCTTTAGCTGCTCGATGTTCAAGAGTAAGTTTCGGAGTCTCCTCTGACATCCATCTTGGTCTTTTTTTTCTTTTCTGTCTTTTCAATGACCTCTTGCTTTCTTCATGTATGATGTCATTCCACAACTCGTCTGGTCTTCGGTCACTAGTGTTCAGTGCATCAAATGTATTCTTCAGATGGCCTCTAAATTCAGGTGAGATGTACTCAAGGTCATATTTTGGCTCTCGTGGACTTGCTTTGATTTTCTTCAGTTTCAGCCTGAACTTGCATATGAGCAATTGATGGTCTGTTCCACAGACGGCCCCTGGCCTTGTTCTGACTAATGATATTGATCCTTTCCATCATCTCTTTCCACAGATGTAGTCAATTTGATTTCTGTGCGTTCCGTCTGGCAAGGTCCATGTATAGCCGCCGTTTATGTTGGTGAAAGAAGGCATTTGCAATGAAGAAGTTGTTGGTCTTGCAAAATTCTATCATTCAATCTCTGGCACTTTTTTTATTGCCAGGCCATATTTTCCAACTACTGATCCTTCTTCTTTGTTTCCAACTTTCACATTCCACGTGTCTGTCAGTTTGTCGTACTGTGGGGGCTTGCGTGTTGCTGTGGTGCTGGAAGCTATGCCACCAGTATTCAGATACCAGCAGGGTCAGCCATAGAGGACAGGTTTCAGCTGAGCTTCCAAACTAAGACAGACTAGGAAGAAGGGCCTGGCAGTCTACTTCTGAAAAGCAGTAGCCAGTGAAAACCTTATGAATAGCAGCGAAACATTGTCTTATGATACCTAGTAGGCACTCAATAAATCTTTGTTGAATAAATGAATGAATGAACTATCAGAACACACACATCTCCCAAAGATAAACAATAATTCTTGGAGACACCATCAGTCCAATTTTATAATGAGAAAAGGAAACCATTTTCATTAATGTAACTTGACCTGTATAGCTTTCCCATCTGGAAATGGATATGCCATTTAACACCGTTTTCCAGAATAGCTTCAGTTCCCTTTTCCTGGTTTCATACAATGTCTAGTGGCCTATTGTTAGGTGCTGTAGAGTTGGTTCTGACTCATAGCAACCCTGTGTACAACAAAACAAAACACTGCCAGGTCCTGAGTCATCCTCACAATCATTGTTATGCTTAAGCCCGTTGTTGTAGCCACTGTGTCAGTCCATTTCATGAGGTTCTTCTTCTTTTTTGCTGACACTTTACCAAGTATGATGTCCTTCTCCAGGGACCAGTCCCTCCTGCAAACATGTCCAAAGTATGTGAGACAAAGTTTCACCATCCTTGCTTCTAATGTGCATTCTGTCTGTAGTTCTTTCTAGAGATACATAGAAAACACCAGCCATTATAACATTTGTCTCACAGAAACTTCACCGTCTACCACTTTCATCTGCAGAAAGACCAAGTAAAAGTTTGTAGTTAAAAGTTTTCTTTACTTTGGACAGATCAAATTCTTTGGTGTAATGTCCTTTCCAGCACCCCTCAATCTGTCTATCAGCTGAAGGGCTATAGAATAAGAATTGATTTTTGAGTTGTCCAGATAAAGCACTGGAGGACTTGGATAAAAGAAGAGTTCTTCGGATGTGGATGACTTGGCCACAGCTCTGCTTAAAAGAACGTATTCATTCTATGTTAAGAAGCCTCAGGAGATCACTTACTGCAATCCCCTCTGCCCAGGCAGTTAAAACACAGGCCCTGAGGCCCTTGTGGTTTAGTGGAATTATTCAGAGTTTAGGGTCAAGTTCCTTAATCTCTTTGATCCTCCATTTGCCCATCTTCAAAACTGAAATAATGGTACTATCTTAGTACCTGCCAGGGTTACAGATGGCCCGCTATCTGGACTGAGCCTTATTTTATTTCTTTTAATTGCAAATAGAAGGAACTTGCAGGAGCCAGAGACCGGTCAAGTTTTCTGTCCTGTTAGTCCCCATGCAAGGAAATGCTAAGCAAAATGCTGATATTACCCTTGTGCTAAAGTTGGACTTCTTGGCTGTTTAGCATCCCAAAGCCCCTGAACTGGCACAGCTCACTTGGTCAGAGAGAAGAACCCAGAGGAGTTTGATTGCAATCCTCAGACACCATAGATACAACTGGGCAACTGCAAACTGACGATGTTTTGGTCCCTTTAATAGAATTGCTCATTGTGGGAATTGTGAACCCATGGAGACATCCTATTTTATCTCTCTCCCATTATTCGGGATACATACGCGTACTCGCACGCGTACACACACACACAAACACGTTTCTTATTGTTGCTGTTTTTCTGCTCCTTAACAGAAATGCTGGAAAGCAAACCAGCATAATTTTAGACAAAGAAAGACTTTTCCCAGGAAATTTGCAAACAATGCATGTTCCTTTTCCTTTTTTAATATGTTTAGTCTATGTTCTGGGAAAGGGCACAAGGATCTTTGTAGTATCTTCACTAAAAAAAGTATCAATAGCCACAGCCTGTGGGATTTAAATAATTCTGTATTTCATAGGGGTAACCTGTTACTGTCATGTTGATTCCAACTCATAGCAACCCTATAAGACAGAATAGAACTGTCTCATAGGTTTTCCAAGGAGCACCTGGTGGATTTAAACTGCCGACATTTTGGTTAGCAGCTATAGCTCCTAACCATTGTACCACCAGGGCTGCTTCATAGAGGTACTGTGAGTTTTTAGTGAAATAAATATAAAAATGTCTAGCACAGTGCCTTGAATATATACTCTGTGCTCTTGGTAAGTGCTAGTTCACTTCTGTTCTTTCTCTTGTAGTCATATTACAGTGATAGCTAGTGAGGCTGATCCCTTTTCACAGCTCTCTAATATCTCTTATTCCCCCTAGAAAAGGATGGCAAACACAATGATTTTTTTTTTTTTTTTTTTAATTTAAGCAGCCAGCAAGAATGGGATGAGACAGGAACTGGAGGAGACAGGGATCTGTCTTCTCTGTGGATTGATTCCAATACATGTACACGATGTAATATGAACAAGATTAGAGAAGCAACAGGTGAAAATCAGACTATTAAAATATTTTTATAACCTTATAAATGATTAAATTATGCTTTCATTAACAGGGAACAGTTAAATGAATTATCATACATCCATAGCATGAAAAACCAACCAAATGTTACCAAGAATGATCCTATTTTTTGTTAATTAAGAAAAATATGTATATGTTACAACCACACAAGTGCATATATCATAAAAAAATATCATAAGCATTTTCATATATATGTGTGTGTGTATGTATAAACCAAAAACCAAACCTGTGGCTGTCAAATGGATTCCGACTCATAGTTACCCTACAGAACAGAGTAGAACTGCCCCATAGGGTTTCATATATCTATATCTATATATGTACATGTCTGTGTGTTTATGTGCAGGAGTCCTGATGGTACAATGGTTAACTGCTCGGGCGCTAACCGAGAGGTCAACAGTTCAAACCCACCAGCAGCTCCGTGGAAGAAAGATGTAGCAGTCTGTTTCTGTAAAGATTTACAGCCTTGGAAACACTATGGGCAGTTCTACTTTGTCCTATGGGTCGATACGAGTCCGTATCGACTCAGTGACAAAGAGTTGTTTTTAGTGTTTGTGTGTGCACGCTCATGTGATAACTCATGTGATAACCATGTAATTTTGAAGGCAAAATTCAAATCTCTCTGACCAAGAATGAAATGTTTGATAGCGAGGAAAAGAGATTTTCACCTCACCTTTTATACACGTATCAGAAACATTTAATTCTCATTGACTGTCGATATGCTCCTTCAAATTTCTATTTTCCCTTGCCTTTAGGTTTTTTTTTAGACACGTGACTGGTTCCAGCCAAAGAAAATGTGAGCAAAAGTGACATATATCACTTTTTGTCTGGCATACTTAAAGTTGGGAGTTTCCCAAGCAACCTCCCTGCTACAAGAGAAAGCAACCTGAATCGCTAAGTTATCCGTAGAAGACAGCTTCCCAGGGGAGTGCCTGACTTGAACTAAATATGTAGTGTGTCTAGGTGTGTGTGAGTGTGTGTGTTATAGATTGAATTGTGTCTCTCCAAAATATGAGTTGGAATCCTAACCCCTATACCTGTAGATATAATCCCTTTGGGAGTAGGGTTTTCTTTGTTATGTTAATGAGGCCATATTGATATAGGGTGTGTCCTAAACCTAATCACTTTTGAGGTGAAAAGAGGAAGTTAGACACAGGAAACACAAACAGGGGGAAGATAGATGCCACTGTGAAGACTGGCAAGGAACTGAGGAATGCCAGAACTATAGAAGCTGAAAGAGACAAGGGTCTCCTCCAACGGCCAACAGAGAGCCATTCCCTAAAGCCTGTGCCCTGAATTCAGATTTCTAGCCTCCTGAACTGGGAAAAAATTGATTTCTGTTCTTTAAAGCTACCCATTTGTAGTATTTCTTACTACAAGTTACAGCAGCACTAGGAAACTAAGACAGTGTGTATATGGAAACTCAATGTTTGAAGCCACTGAGATTTGGGAGTGAATTAGTTAATGTAGTGTAATAGTTATCTATTGGAGCATAGCAAAT
This sequence comes from Loxodonta africana, assembly GCF_030014295.1. Classification (NCBI taxonomy): domain Eukaryota; kingdom Metazoa; phylum Chordata; class Mammalia; order Proboscidea; family Elephantidae; genus Loxodonta; species Loxodonta africana. The sequence goes on along the minus strand of NC_087355.1, from coordinate 55,212,385 downwards.
TACCCCCAAAACTTAGCAGCTAGAAGCATCAAAATTTTATTATCTCATAGCTCAGGAAATCAGGACTGATTCTAGCTCAGGGCCTCTCGTGAAGCTGTAATCAAGGTGTCAGACAAAACTGTAGGTATCTCAGGGCTCTACTGGAGCTGAAGAATCTGCTTCCAAGCTCATTCACATAGCTGTTGGCAAGCCTCGGGTCCTTGCTGACTGTTGGCCAGAGGCATCAGTGGCCCCTCCATTGGGTTGCTCATGACAGGGAACTTTGCTTCCCTATAGTGAGAGATTTAAGAGAGAGAGAATCCCTAAGACAGAATCCACAGTCTTTTTATAACCTAATTTTAAATGTGACATCCCATCACTTCTGTCTTATTCCGTTCATAAGCAATCAGTGACTAATTCCAGCCCACACTCAAGGGGATGGGAATTGCATGAGGTTATAAATACCAGAGGCAGGATTACTGGGGCTATTTTAGAAGCTGGCTACCACACATAGCATAGCCTAGCTCACCCTGAAAAATGCAATATTCTTCTCTACTCTGTAAATTTTTTTTACAGCAAGCATAAGTTACTTTTAGAACATAAAAACGAAAGATTAAAACCTTATACACCACAGTTTTACAAAGAAGCTACTCTGCCAGAATCTCAGAAGTTCTCTTCCAAAAAATAGCCATCTAACGTGATAGCTAAAACGTAAAATTTTCCATTTTTCCACTATTCAAAGTAACCCGTTAATCTTAAATGAACATCTTGGAAGTGACTCATTTTATCCCTGCTCCATTTGTGCTTCTGTGGCACTTAAGACAGTCCCTTTGCACTGTCTAAACTACTGGGAGGTCCCCTGAACATTTTCTGCAGGAAAACACTTTCCTGTTCATTGCCTACATGTTAATTACATGGAGCAGCAGTGTCTGAAGTAAAAATACAAAGTGAACCAGACAGTAGCTGTCTTCTAAAGTCAGGTCCCCTAAGTTTACGTTGCACTTTGGAGGTACTTCCTTTCAGTAATTAGCTATAGATTTGCTCATGGCTGCTCCTGTACAGCCTCCTCCCTGTTTACCTTCGCTTGCACCATAGGTTAAAAAAAAACACGCTGCCAGCAAGTTGATTCTGACTCATGGCGACCCTATAGGACCGTACAGCTGTCCCATAGAGTTTCCAAGGAGCACCTGGTGGATACAAACTGCTGACCTTTTGGTTAGCAGCTGTAGATCTTAAGCACTAAGCCACTAGGGTTTCTGCTACTTGCACCAAAGCTCTTCGAAATTCTAAGATAATAAGGCAACCAGGAGATTAGGCTACAAATTGACTTGACAGCAACAGTTTTTTTTTTTTTTTTTAGAACCTGTCAGCTCCCCAAGCCATCAGGATTTGGGTCCTCTTACAGGATTATCGCTCATCTCAGGTATTTATCTTTCTTACCGAATATGAAAAGGAAGAAAGGAAAAAGGCGAACATAATTAAAACCCCAAACCCATTGCCATCAGGTTAATTCCATCTCATGGCAGCCTCATGTGTTGCGAAGTAGAACTGCTCCATATGATTTTCTTAATCTGTACAGAAGCAGTGCCCCAGGCCTTTCTTCCATGGCACCGCTGGGAGGGTTTGAACCACCATCTTTAGGTTAGTAGCCCAGAGCAAACTGCTTGTGCCACCCAGAACCTCCAAATGTAATTAAATACCTCTTTAAGTAAGGGGTAAAGATAAAAATTTCAAGAAATTTATATTTGGAAGGAGAGAACTAAACAGGCAAAGGCCCATAGATACCTTTAATGAGGGAAAGTTCCAAGGTAAAAATAAGCTGCTATAGGAGATGAGACCAAGGAGATAGGAAATAAGATTAAATAGAAGAGGGGGTGTTGGGGAGATAAGATTGACACTGAGAGTATAGTAGATTTTGACTTTCTAAATAAGTAGTCATCAGATTCCAAGTCATTTTATGAGTGAACATGCTCTGACCGTCTGTACCATTTTTTAGACCTGGAGAAGATTCAAATGAATTGCACCAATGCTAACAACATGAAAAAGTTGGCAAGTGACGGTAAATCATTTTTAATAGTTGTAGTTTGTAAAATAACGGGTCCAGTGGGAAAAGATCGAGTAGTTTTCACCACAGCTGGGCAGTCCCTATAAAAAAAAAATAATTTCCCTTAATTTCCTTTTAAAAGTCCCACATCAGCAATCTAATTGTCTCACTGTCTCCCTTCTACCCCAGACAGAAGAGAGATCATTGAAGAGAATAATAATGTGGCATTCAACAGTGTTCTCAACAAAGCCCTGAGCTGGTCTCGAGAGTGAGGAGTAGAATCCAGAGATGAAGGAGATATAGCAGCACTCTGAGCACAGACCTGTGCTTCACAGGGCCAGAGGGATTCGCTGGAGCCCCTCCGGGGCCAAGAGAGGGAAGATAAACAATTCTGGACTTGGTCATCATTCTTCTGCCAGAGCATTTTGGCTTAGGTTTCTTTTCCTTGCTGGTTTCCTTCCACTCAGGTTTCATTTGACAGAACTTGGAGGCAAAAAAAGAAAAGCATTTTTTTCCCCTTGTTTTTGTGTTGGTGGACTATCCCAAAGATCAGCATTATCACTTTTTTTCTTTCTTCTAAGAGCTGAAATTCTTTTAGGCATGTTGTTGTTCGTTGCTGTTGAGTCAATTTTCTTCCCATAGCAATCCCATGGGACAGAGTAAACGTGCCTCATAGGGTTTTCTTGTAAAGGTTTGGCTGTAATCTTTACAGGAGCAGATAGATCACCAGCTTATTTTCCCATAGAGCCGCTGGGTGGGTTCGAACCACCAGCGTTCTGTTTAGCAGCCAAGTGCTTAATCATTGTGTAACCAGGGCTCCTTCTTTCAGGCATAAACAAGAGGAAAAAAAAAAAAAACTGTTGCCGTCTAGTTGATTCCAACCCATAGTGGCCCTATAGAACAGAGTAAAGCTGACCCATATGGTTTTTAAGGCTGTAATCTTTACAGAAGTAGACTGCCACATCTTTCTCAGGAGGAGCAGCTGGTGGGTTTGAACTGCTGTCCTTTTGATTATGCCACCAGGGCTCCTTCCTTTAGGCATAAACCGTAACCCATTGCTGTCAAGTTGATTCCAACTCATAGCGACCCTGTAAGACAGAATACAACTGCCCCATAGAGTTTCCAAGGAGCACCTGGTGGATTCGAACTGCCAGCCTTTTGGTTAGCAGCCATAGCACTTAACTGCTAGAAGGAGAAAAAATATCAAAATTGGCCACAGATTCACATTCTGAAAATAGCCTAAATCTTCCAGGAGACAGTAAAAGCACTCAACTGACCTTTCTGCATTTGACTTCTCTTCCCCAGGTCTTCTTGCCCTACTGACAGAGGATTCATTGATTGTATTAGTTAGAATTAAATGCAACTGTGTGTGGCAGGTAACTTAACCTAGCAGTGGTCTAAACAAGATAGAAGTGTGGTGGCTTCACAAAGTCATTAGGGGGTCTATGTGCCTTACAGCTAAGTGTTCTGCCATCCCTAGCTTCTAGACTTCGCTCATCCTGACTCCCTATAAAAGTGGCTAGAACCTTAAAATTCTGGTTTTCCAGACAGTAGAACAAAGGAAGGGAGCACACGCACTAGCCATTATTTAAGGAGGTTTCCAGAAGCTGCCTGTCTCAATCAGTTACTGCCAAAATAATGTGCTAGATTACTCTTGTGCACATGGCTTTCTGATCTAGGCTGGGCTCAGCAGTGTGTCTCCGCTTCAGGCTGCAGGTCTGACCAAGCTTCACACCACACTGCAGCTTGGACTCAGATTTGTTTCACGTGTATTCATTCTGTGCCCCAGGCTAGAAGAGTCAACAGTTTACTGAAACATGTTCTTCTCATGGAGGTTGTCAATTGCTCTCAGAAAGGCAAACAGAAACTGGCACACCATCACTTCCATACACATGTCATTGGTCAAAGCAAGTCATGTGGCCAAATTCAATGTCAATTGGATGGGAAAGTATACTCTTCCCACAGAAGTTGAGGAAAGAAGTGGATCCGAATTTTTTTTTTAATTGTGTTTTAGGTGAAAGTTTATAGATCAAATTAGTTTCTCATTTAACAAATTGTACACAGAGTGTTCCATGTTATTGGTTGCAATCTCCACGCTGTGTCAGCATTCTCTCAATTTCCTCCCTGGGTTCCCCATTTCCTTTTGTTTGGTTTTCCTGCCCCGTCCTGCCTTCTCATCTTTACTTTTGGACAAATGTTGCCATTTTGGTTTCATGTAATTGTTAATTCTATGGTGCACATTCTTTTCAGGTGTTATTGTTTATTTTATGGGCCTGTCTATTGCTTGGCTGGAAGGTGGTTTCTGGGAATGGTTGCAGTTCCAAGTCACAGGGGTGTCTTAGGGCCAATAGTCTTGGGGTTCATCCAGTCTCTATCAGACCACTAAGTCTGGTCTTTTTTTATGAATTTGATTTTTTGTTCTACATTTTTCTCCTGCTCTGTCCAGGGCCCTCTGTTGTGATCCTGGTCAGAGAGATTGGTAGTAGGAGTCAGGCACCATTTAGTCTTCTGGTCTCAGGGTCATGTAGGCTGTGATATTTGTAGTCCATTAATCCTTTGGACTAATTCCTTCCTTGAGTCTTTGGTTTCCTTCACTATCCTTTACTCCAGATAGGAGGAGTCCACTAGCTGTATCTTAGATGGCCGCTCACAAGCTTTTAAGACCCCAGATTCTACTCACCAAAGTAAGATACATAACATTGTTTTTATGCACTATCTTATGCCAATTGATATAGATGTCCTCTGAGTTTATGGTCCTTAGCCTTCAAGCCTGGTATCTTTGTTCTGGGAGGTGTTTGGTTGTGCATAAGAAGTTTCCATGACTGTGCCCCTTATGTGTTTTATTGTCCAAATTATATACGTGCAACATTTACAAATATATATGTAAAGATATCCACAACTTTACCTATATATCTGTAGGTAGGTGTACTCCCTTACACCTCCCACACCTCTTTAGCATACCTATCTACCTATGTGTCCCTTTGTAAATTATTGTATGTTAATACTGTTGCAGCAGGGTTGTCTATGTTATAGTAATTGCCATAGTTATCCTTGGTCCTTGTGTTCCTTTCAGTGCCTTCCTTTGCCTTTGTCATGTAGTGCTGATTTCTACCACATAGCGTATTGCCCTTCCCTTCACCAATATTACCACATAGCTTCTATGTAGTAATTTTTCCTCTTTACCCCTCCCTTCCCTGGTAACCATCAAATAATTTTTTTTCTGTATGTAAACCTTTTCTTGATTTTTATAATAATGGTCTCATATGATATTTGTCCTTTTGTGGTTGGCTTATCTTACTCAGCATAATGTCCTCCAAATTTATTCATGTTGTGAGATGTTTTGCAGATTCGCCATTATTCTTTATTGTTGCATAGTATTCCATTGTGTGTATGTACCATAGTTTTTTTTTTATCCATTCATCCACTGATGAACACTTAGGTTGTTTCCATATTTTGGCTATTGTGAATAATTCTGCAATGAGCATGGGTATGCATATGTCTATTCATGTCACAGCTCTTGTTTCTCTAGGGTTTATTCCTAGGAGTAGGATTGCTGGTTCATATGGTATTTCTATTTCTAGCATTTAAAGTAGTGTCATATTGTTTTCCATAGTGGTTGTACCATTTTACATTCCCACCAGCAGCGTATAAGAGTTCCAAACTCCCCATGACATTGTCACCACTTGTTGTTTTCTATTTTTTGATTAATGCCATTAATGTCGGGGTGAGAAGGTATCTCATTGTAATTTTAATTTGCATCTCTCTAAAGGCTAATGATTGCGCATGTTGCCTGAATATCTTCTTTGGAGAAGTGTCTGTTCATGTCCTTTGCCCACTTTTCAATTGGATTGTTTGTCTTTTTGTTGTGGTGGTGTTCACGTTTTCTATATATTTTAGAGATTAACCCATAGGATATGTTGAATTTTTTTTTTTTTTTTTTTGCTGGATCATATGGTAGTTTTATTTCTAACTTTTTTTTTCTTTTTTTTTTATTGTGCTTTAGGCGAAAGTTTACAACTCAAGTTAGCTTCTCATACAAAACTTTATACACAAATTGTTATGTGACCCTAGTTGCTATCCCTATACTGTGACTGTACATTCCTCCTTTCCACCCTGGGTTTCCCACGTCCATTCAAGAAGCCCCTATCCCTTTCTGCTTTCTCATCTCACCTCCAGACAGGAGCTTCCCATTTAGTCTTGCATATCTACTTGAACTAAGAACACATTCTTCATAAGTATCATTTTTATGTCTTATAGTTCAGTCTATTCTTTGTCAGAAGAGTTAGCTTCAGGAATGATTTTAGTTCTGGGTTAACAGAGAGTCCAAGAGCCATGTCTTCTGAGATTCCTCCAGTCTATATTTTCAGTTTCTTTTTTTTTTTAATAATTTTTATTGTGCTTTAAGTGAAAGTTTACAAATCAAGTCAGTCTGTCACATATAAGCTTATATACACCTTACTCGATACTCTCACTTACTCTCCCCCTAATAAGCCACCCACTCCCTCCTCCCAGTCTCTCCTTTCATGACAATTTTGCCAGTTTCTAACCCTCTCTACCCTCCTATCTCCCCTCCAGACAAGAGATGCCAACACAGTCTCAAGTGTCCACCTGATACAAGTAGCTCACTCTTCGTCAGCATCTCTCTCCAACCCATTGTCCAATCCCTTCCATGTCTGATGAGTTGTTTTTGGGAATGGTTCCTGTCCTGGGCCAACAGAAGGTTTGGGGACCATGACCGCCGGGATTCCTCTAGTCTCAGTCAGACCATTAAGTCTGGTCTTTTTATGAGAATTTGGGGTCTGCATCCCACTGATCTCCTGCTCCCTCAGGGGTTCTCTGTTGTGCTCCCTGTCAGGGCAGTCATTGGTTGTGGCCGGGCACCATCTAGTTCTTCTGGTCTCAGGATGATGTAAGTCTCTAGTTCATGTGGCCCTTTCTGTCTCTTGGGCTCATAGTTATCGTGTGACCTTGACGTTCTTCATTCTCCTTTGATCCAGGTGGGTTGAGACCAATTGATGCATCTTAGATGGCTGCTTGTCAGCATTTAAGATCCCAGACACCACACTTCAAAGTGGGATGCAGAATGTTTTCATAATAGAATTATTTTGCCAATTGACTCAGAAGTCCCCTTAAGCCATAGTCCCCAAATCCCCGCCCTTGCTCCGCTGACCTTTGAAGCATTCAGTTTATCCCAGAAACTTCTTTGCTTTTGGTCCAGTCCAGTTGAGCTGACCTTCCGTGTATTGAGTATTGTCCTTCCCTTCACCTAAAGTAGTTCTTATCTACTAACTAATCAGTATATAACCCTCTCCCACCCTCCCTCCCTCCCCTCCTCGTAACCACAAAAGTATGTGTTCTTCTCAGCTTATACTATTTCTCAAGATCTTAAAACAGTGGTCTTATACAATATTTGTCCTTTTGCCTCTGACTAATTTCACTCAGCATAATGCCTTCCAGGTTCCTCCATGTTATGAAATGTTTCACAGATTCCTCACTATTCTTTATCAGTGCATAGTATTCCATTGTGTGAATATACCACAATTTATTTAACCATTCATCCATTGATGGACACCTTGGTTGCTTCCAGCTTTTTGCTATTGTAAACAGAGCTGCAATAAACATGGGTGTGCATACATCTGTTTGTGTGAAGGCTCTTATTTCTCTAGGGTATATTCCAAAGAGTGGGATTTCTGGGTTGTATGGTAGTTCTATTTCTAACTTTTTAAGAAAACACCAGGTAGATTTCCAAAGTGGTTGTACCATTTTACATTCCCACCAGCAGTGTGTAAGAGTTCCAATCTCTCCACGGCCTCTCCAACATTTATTATTTTGTGTTTTTTGGATTAATGCCAGCCTTGTTGGAGTGAGATGGAATCTCATCATAGTTTTAATTTGCATTTCTCTAATGGCTAATGATCAAGAGCATTTTCTCATGTATCTGTTAGCTGCCTGAATATCTTCTTTAGTGAAGTGCGTGTTCATATCCTTTGCCCACTTTTTGATTGGGTTGTTTGTCTTTTTGTGGTTGAGTTTTAACAGAATCATATAGATTTTAGAGATCAGGGGCTGGTTGGGATGTCATAGCTGAAAATTCTTTCCCAATCTGTAGGTGGTCTTTTTACTCTTTTGGTGAAGTCTTTAGATGAGCATAGGTGTTTGATTTTTAGGAGCTCCCAGTTATCGGGTTTCTCTTCGTCATTTTTGGTAATGTTTTGTATTCTGTTTATGCCTTGTATCAGGGCTCCTAATGTCCCTATTTTTTCTTCCATGATCTTTATTGTTTTAGTCTTTATGTTTAGGTCTTTGATCCACTTGGAGTTAGTTTTTGTGCATGGTGTGAGGTATGGGTCCTGTTTCATTTTTTTGCAAACGGATATCCAGTTATGCCAGCACCATTTGTTAAAAAGACTATCTTTTCCCCAATTAACTGACACTGGGCCTTTGTCAAATATCAGCTGCTCATATGTGGATGGATCTATATCTGGGTTCTCAATTCTGTTCCATTGGTCTAGTACCTGTTGTTGTACCAGTACCAGGCTGTTTTGACTACTGTGGCTGTATAATAGGTTCGAAAATCAGGTAGAGTGAGGCCTCCTACTTTCTTCTTCTTTTTCAGTAATGCTGTTCTTATCCAGGGCTTCTTTTCCTTCCATATAAAGTTGGTGATTTGTTTCTCCACCACATTAAAAAATGTCATTGGAATTTGGATCAAAAGTGCATTGTATGTATAGATGGCTTTTGGTAGAATAGACATTTTTACTATATTAAGTCTTCCTATCCATAAGCAAGGTATGTTTTTCCACTTATGTAGGTCCTTTTTAGTTTCTTGTAGTAGTACTTTGTAGTTTTCTTTGTATAGGTCTTTTACATCTTTGGTAAGATTTATTCCTAAGTATTTTATCTTCTTGGGGGCTACTGTGAATAGTATTGATTTGGTGATTTCCTCTTCGATGTTCTTTTTATTGATGTAGAGGAATCCAAGTGATTTTTGTATCTTTATCTTATAACCTGAGACTCTGCCAAACTCTTCTATTAGTTTCAGTAGTTTTCTGCAGGATTCCTTAGGGTTTTCTGTGTATAGGATCATGTCATCTGCAAATAGAGATAATTTTACTTCCTCCTTGCCAATCCAGATGCCCTTTATTTCTTTGTCTAGCCTAATTGCTCTGACTAGGACCTCTAGCACAATGTTGAATAAGAGCAGTGATGAAGGGCATCCTTGTCTGGTTCCCGTTCTCAAGGGAAATGCTTTCAGGCTCTCTCCATTTAGAGTGATGTTGGCTGTTGGCTTTGTATAGATGCCCTTTATTATGTTGAGGAATTTTCCTTCAATTCCTATTTTGGTGAGAGTTTTTATCATAAATGGGTGTTGGACTTTGTCAAATGCCTTTTCTGCATCAATTGATAAGATCATGTGGTTTTTGTCTTTTGTTTCATTTATATGGTGGATTACATTAATGGTTTTTCAAATATTAAACCAGCCTTGCATACCTGGTATAAATCCCACTTGGTCATGGTGGATTACTTTTTTGATATGTTGTTGAATTCTATTGGCTAGAATTTTGTTGAGGATTTTTGCATCTATGTTCATGAGGGATATAGGTCTGCAATTTTCTTTTTTTGTGATGTCTTTACCTGGTTTTGGTATCAGGGAGATGGTGGCTTCATAGAATGAGTTAGGTAGTATTCCGTCATTTTCTATACTTTGAAATACCTTTAGTAGTAGTGGTGTTAACTCTTCTCTGAAAGTTTGGTAGAACTCTGCAGTAAAGCCGTCCGGGCCAGGGCTTTTTTTTTGTAGGGAGTTTTTTGATTACCTTTTCAATCTCTTTTTTTGTTATGGGTCTATTTAGTTGTTCTACTTCTGATTGTGTTAGTTTAGGTAGGTAGTGTTTTTCTAGGAATTCATCCATTTCTTCTAGGTTTGCAAATTTGTTAGAGTACAATTGTTCATAATAATCTGATATGACTCTTTTAATTTCAGTTGGGTCTCTTGTGATGTGGCCCATCTCATTTCTTATTTGGGTTATTTGTTTCCTTTCTTGTATTTCTTTAGTCAGTCTGGCCAATGGTTTATCAATTTTGTTAATTTTTTCAAAGAACCAGCTTTTGGCTTTGTTATTTCTTTCAATTGTTTTTCTGTTCTCTAATTCATTTAGTTCAGCTCTAATTTTTATTATTTGTTTTCTTCTGGTGCTGATGGATTCTTTTGTTGCTCACTTTCTATTTGTTCAAGTTGTAGGGACAGTTCTCTGATTTTGGCTCTTTCTTCTCTTTGTATGTGTGCATTTATCGATATAAATTGACCTCTGAGCACTGCTTTTGCTGTGTCCCAGAGGTTTTAATAGGAAGTGTCTTCATTCTTGTTGCATTCTATGAATTTCTTTATTCCCTCCTTAATGCCTTCTATAACCCAGTTTTTTTTCAGGAGGGTATTGTTCAGTTTCCAAGTATTTGATTTCTTTTCCCTAATTTTTCTGTTATTGATTTCCACTTTTATGGCCTTGTGGTCTGAGAAGATGCTTTGTAATATTTCGATGTTTTGGATTCTGCAAAGGTTTGTTTTATGACCTAATATGTGGCCTATTCTGGAGAATGTTCCATGTGCGCTAGAAAAAAAATATACTTTGCAGCAGCTGGGTGGAGTGTTCTGTATAAGTCTATGAGGTCAAGTTTTTTGATTGTAGCAATTAGGTCTTCCGTGTTTCTACTGAGCTTCTAACTCGATGAATATTTTTTTAGTAATAATATTAACTATCTGTTACACTATCTTTGTCAGTGGTCCCTAAGACCACCTCAGTGATTCACTATAAAGGCTGACAAAATTCAGAAGTCATTATGCTCACAGCTACAGTTTGTTATAGTAAAAGGATCCAAAAAAAAAAAAAATCAACAAAGGGAAAAGGCACGTGGGGTGATGTCCAGAGGAAGCCAGGTGCACGCTTCCAAGAGTCATTCTTCCAGTGACATCACACACTAACACCAAACCAAATCCAGTGCTATCAAGTGAATTCCAACTCATAGTGACCATATAAGACAGAGTAGAACTGCCCCCAGAGAGTTTCCAAGGAGCACCTGGCAGATTCAAACTGCCGATCCTTTGGTTAGCAGCTGTAGCACTTAACTACTATGCCACCAGGGTTTCCGGCATCACACAGGATGTACTTAATTCCTCCAGCAATAGGTTGTGAGAACACACGTAAATTACTGTCTGTCAAGTTAGCTCACCTGAGCCTAGGAGTCCAGGGTTTTAATTAAGTCATTGAAGCTCCAGGCCTCTAGAAGGAAAACAGGTATTCACCATAAATCACATTGTTTGCACAAACTGTCTAGACAAACTAGTACTACAATGTGATTCAAAATACTCTTACCAGTTAGAACATTCCAAGAGCTCAATTCCCAGGAGCCAATCATGGTATGTTAAAGGTTCTAACAACTCAGGCCCGTTGAGTTAACTCTCTCCTACACAATATCCCATACCCCTTCCTCTAATCTGCAACCACATTGGCCACATCTAACTGCAGGAGAGTCTGGGGAGAAGAAATTTTACTCCAGGTGAATACATACCAAGCTAAGAATCAGGAGTTCTACTTTTAAAGAAAAACTTCAGAACAGATTTTGGGGTGCTACACTGCCTACTTGAGGTGAGCTGTGCAAGTGGGGATAAGAGAAAGATCAGACTCAGGAAAATGCTACTTGTCAGCCAGTAATAATAATGATTATTATTATTGTTATTATTACTCCTATTATTTCTATTATAGCATATTTTATCTTGACCAGGCCCTCCTTGGAAACTCTGTGGGGCAGCTCTCTCTGTCCTGTAGGGTCACTATGAGTCAAAATCCATAGCACCAACAATCAGAACAGCTGGAGGATGTGTGCATTGGTAAAGAGAATACAGACTGAGCATCAGTAGTGCTTACTAGAGTCACAATACCTAAAATTTATTGAACACTTACTACATGCCAGGCACTGGAGCTTCTCTCCTTTTTGCAAATGAGGAAACTGACGTTCAAAGAGGTCAATTAACTCACTCAGGGTTACACAGCTGGTAAATGACAGAGTTTGACCACAGGCAGTCTAACTCCAGGGTCCCTGCTCTTCTTGACCATACTGTATGATCTTCCAAATAAATCCAACAGAGGATCCAGGACATTATTTACCTGGGCAAAAGGAGAAGCCACTCATCTACTCATAGGTGGCCAAATAAGCAAGACAGGAAGATTATATTCATTTTTTAAATACTGATGATTTTTCTAACCCCCCGATTTTGTTTTGCCTTCAATCTTTTCTTTGGGTTTCTAGGCAGATTCTCACCTCATCTGTGGGGCAAAGGAAGATGAATAAAAGTAATTGTTAATATTTCATATGCGGACATTGATCATCACCTTTGGGCTAGCCCTCTCAGACTCTTGAGTCACTTTTCAATTCCTGCCGTATAGGAGTGACAGTTAAATTGGGGGTCTTAGGATCATGGAGGACCTTTGTAATACATGGTTTTGCTATAGTAGCAATGATTACCTTGGTTCTTTGTAATCTTGATGTTCATTAATTTCCTTCTTTGACATTCAAAACAGATTCTTTCCGCATTTCCTCCACAGCTTTAGATAGCACTTCATAGGCACAGACAGCAGAAGGCTGAGAATCATCTTTGTGTCTACTTGGTTGACTTGCCCTCAGAAGAAGCACGAAAGTTGAGTTTTTGCAAAACTGCATAGTATCATATTGAAATTCTCATCTAGTTTTTTGGCCTCAACCATCACTGATTCATCTTTTCCTACCTCTTCATCCTATATCAGATTCCTGGTGGCACAGGGGTTACGAGCTACAGCTGCTAACCAAAAGGTCAAAAGATGCTATTAAAAAGAAAGCAGCACCTTAAAGTGACAAAAAGCCCCACATAAACCAAGACAACATGTAAGCCTCTGGCTCAAAATACAAAACAGTGACTAAACAGGCTTGCACTAGAATCCTTCAAATCAATCCCAGGGTACCCAGACTTCTCTTAAAATAAGGAATGCAAGCCCAAGATTATCAGGATTACCCAGGGACTATACTGAATCCCAAGGTAGCTCTTCTGCTTACATTTGGTAGCGGCCTAGTCCCTCACAGTCAACTTTATGCTTCACAACTGAGATGAGTTATTTATAAAAAGCAAAATTGTTGTTGTCTAGTCAATTCTGATTCATGGCAACTCCATGTGTTACAGACTATAACTGAGCTCCATTGAGTTTTCTTAGCTGCAATCTTATTGAACTAGATTGCCAGGCCTTTCCTCTGCAGTGCCACTGGGTGGGTTTGAACTGCCAAACTTTCAGTTAGTACTCAAGTACAAACCATTTGCACCACCCAGGGGACCTAAGATGAGTAATACCCATTGCTGTCAAGTTGATTCCGACTCATAATAGGTAATCCAAAATTCCAACGTTTCACTGATAGCACATTAAAAAAAAAAAGAGGAAAAAAATGGTGCTAAAATGTTGTCACGAATGGGCTAGGGTAGTTGGCTAAAGGCAGAGTTTCTTGGAAGGCAAGGCACTCTAAGGGCAAAATCATTTTCCATCTTGAAAATCGTGTTTAGTTTCCAATTTTCAAGGAAGGCATGTAGAGCGAGATAAGAACTCACAGGCCCTGATGCCCAGCATCTTTCACCATGTTTGGAAAGAGTCACTGGGTGAGAAGGACAAAAGGAATTGTTGCTCTGCAGGGTAGCCTGAGGTAAAACTCAGAGGGGATAAATTTGATTTCCAGCATCTTTTCACTTCCTTTATCATAGTCAGTGCCCTTTCCTTTCCATTGGCGCCTGGTGCTCTCTAGGCCTCAATTTCTCCTTTCTTCTGTGTGACAATTCAAAGGGATTTGAGTAGAAATTATTCCATAATGCAAAGAAACAGAATAGCTAATGCTGTATTTTTAGGCAACAGTTTCAGAAATTTTAGAGACTAGAGGGGTATTCAAGAAGCCCTGTGGTGGCACAGTGGTTAAGCACTCAGCAGTTAACTGAAAAGTCGGGTGTTAGAATCTACCGGCCACTCCGTGGGAGAAAGGCAGTCTCCTCCCAAAAAGATTACAGTCTTGGAAACCTTACGTGGCAATTCTACTCTGTCCTATAGGGCCACTATAAGTTGGAATCGACTCGACACCAATGGGTTTTGTTTTTTGATATTAGAGGAGTCTTCGGGCTTCAAGCTGATCATACTGCATAGGCAACCACAATAACAAGAGAAACTCTGGTGTTCTGGAAAATACTGTAAACAAAGACATTTAAGAAGTACAGAATTCTTGTCTCTTATTCGTGGTTCTGTGCTGTTCTAGCTGCCACTATTGTGTTTCTTAATCTTGATGGGAAGGAAGACAGCTGAGGTCTGGATTCCCCACTCGATGAATGTAGATATATAACAGCAAAAGGATTTGCTTCCTTGGTCAGAGGAAATGGAACAGTGTTGGTTTTTTTCATAGTGATTCAAATGAATCTTGGTATCTTTGTTCTGTACGCTAATAAACAAATCTCCTTAATCCTGGGCAATGATTCCAATATTTATACAGTACTTAGCAAAATGCCTTCCCAAATATTTTCTCGTTTATCTTTCTACGAAGTCTGTGAACCAGGACAACCTGTGTTTCATTATCCCCGCTTTAGAGATTGATCGACAGGCCTATGCCTACACAATAGTTGGCGAATATATCAGGACTGGTCCAGTGGCCCTTCCACCATATCACTGGATCTCTGATTTGTGGAGAAGCATGTTGTTGTTTTAGCAGCCATCGAGTCAGCCCCCAACTCATGCCATCTCCATGCCCAACAGAAGAAAATTCTGCCCATCCTGCTCCATTCCCATGATCAGTTGCAGATCTCAGAGTTGTGATCCATAGAATTTTTACTGGCTGATTTTTGGAAGTAGATCACCAGGCCTTTCCTCCTTGTGTGTCTTCATCTGGAATCTCCACTGAAACCTTTTCAGCATCATAGCAACAAGCAAATCTCCTCTGACAGACAAGTGGTGGCTGCACATGAGGTGTATTGGCTGGGGACTCCCACACGGAAGATGAGAATTCTATCACTGAACCATCATTGCCCCTGTGGAGAAGCATAAGGGAAGGACTCAATATTTTTGCTTCTCCCTATGAGTCTGAAGTTTGATCACATACTGAAATCTGTGACAATTATCTCTTATCTGTTTTTCTGAGCCTGGTAATAGAGATTGGCTTTTTCAACCAATTTTTTCAAACTAACTCCAGGTGTCTTCACATTCCTCCTTCTCATTTCCACTGGTTTTTGCCTAAGTCAGCTCACTTGATCCCCCTTCTTTTTCCTTCTGTTAAGATAAAACACCCAGATTAATTGTCTCCTCCACCTGGGAAAGAAGTGAAGTGAGAAATTGAAAAGAAAAACAAAATAAGGGGAAAACTAGAAAGGAAAAAAAATTATCACCTACATCTGAAAAGAGACTGCTTTTGTGATAAAACTACTCTGAATAGCTTCTTTAAAATACTAGTAAACAATGCTAACAGATTATTTTAGTGAAAGGACCATTTTCAAGAATTGAAGATCTGATGTGTGAGTGAAATATGGTTGTTATGGGAAGTGAGTTTGATGAGCCATCTTTTCTTCCCTGGAAATTCTGACTTAGCTAATGACTAGTACAGAAATAAGTGTATTCTATGCTTCATCAGTAGAATGGGTGCTTAGTATAAATCAGTGAACAAAAAAGATAAATAGCCCTACCCTCAGAGACGATGAGCCATAAAATAATGAATAATTCAGTATTATACTGTGTTAGTGCTGTGGAAAAAGAAAAAGTAGAGCAAGATACAGGGAAGGGAGTACTAGAGTGTAGGGCTCACAATTTTAAATAGGGTAATGGGGTAGACTTCATTAAGAAGGTGACATTTACTAAAAGCCTTAAAGGAGGTAAGGAGGTCAGGTAGGACAAGCCAGTACAAAGGTCCTGAGACAGGAGTGTGCCTGTATATATTTTTTTGAAGAATAGTAAGGAGGCCAGTGTGGCTGGAGCAAAGAGAGGAGCAGCAGGAGATAAGTTTCAAGAGGTAGCCTTGGGCCTTGAAAGGCATTGCAAGGATTTGTAATTGGGGAGTCTCACTCACACATAATTGACTTGGATTATTCTGGTGGCTATGTAGAGAATGCTAGGGAGAAATGGTGAAATTGCGGAATCTGGTTTGAGAACCACATCAGTTAATAAATTCTTAATCTTTTCTTTCATAGACTAGATTTTGCCGGTGTTGCTGTTTTTAGCTGCGATAAAAAAAATAATAATAATAATTTTTTTTTTTTTTAGAGTCAATCCTGACTCTTGGTGACCCCAGGAGTAACAGTGTGGAACTGTTCCATAGGGTTTTCTTGGCTGTAATCTTTAAAGAAGCAGATCACCAGGGCTCTTCCTCTGTGGCACTGCTGGGTAAGTTCAAACCACTAACCTTTAGGTTAGCTGTTGATTGCATAGTTTTTGTTACTCCCTTTGCAAATTCTTTGCAGATGATCTAATACCTCTTTTAGAATGTGGAGATACTTGGAGTCCTTTTTTTTTTTTTTTTTTTTTCCAGCTTTGAGGCTTCAAACAAAGCCCCAAGACAGTTCCATTTTAACACCTTAGCATACTCACTTAGAAAGGGCTTTTCCTCCTGGACCAGATATCCCAAGGGGCACCACTATTCTGTGTGCCAGGTACAAGAATAACGATGATTTCAGGGTCAGCAAATGTTATCATGTGCTGTTGGATTGATTTTTTGACTCATAGTGACCCCATGTGACAGAGTAGAACTGCGCTATAGGGTGTCCTAGGCTGTAATCTTTACCAGAAGCAGCTCTGTTGGTCCAGTAGTTAAAGCACTTGGCTGCTAACCGAAAGGTTGGTGGTTCAATTCCACCAGTTGCTCTGTGGGACAAAGATGTGGCAGTCTGCTTCGTAAAGATTACAGCCTGAGATAACTAGATAGTGCTCAGCTACCGCCACCAACTCTCTGACAGGGCTCACAATTGCAAGGTAGGCTAAGAACTGTGGAGGGTCCGGCAAGGCTGGTTTCTGGTCAACATGGGCTAGTATATGATGAAGGGTGAGAGGACCTATGAGGAATGGTAAGACTAGAAAATGTGCCAAACATTGGGGAACCAACAGCAATCTTTAGGCCAGGAAGTGATAAAAATCTCAGAAATTATCCAGAGCGTGGAAGATGTATAGAAAAGGAGAGAGAATCACAGAATGGTATTTTTTAAGATAAGAAATTACATGAGCCTGAGCTAAGGCAGTGAACCATGAAATAAAAAGGAGACAAAGTCAAGGGACATTTTGCATGCAGGATATAAAAGGGCTGTCATCTGATTATTAAGTACATGATAGACAAGAGATAAGAATTTGCAAAGGAATCACAGGACAATGATAGCATTAACAAACTTAGAAACTCAGGGGAAGTGTTGGACTAGGGAAGAGGTCAAGGTTGATGATCACAGTTTTCTACCTACTAAGATCATTTTTTCACTTAACAAATGTTTCTTTCCATGCCAATGTTTCTGTACGGCAAATGTATCATGCTACTAGAGCTTGAACATAAGAAATCAGGTAAGAGCAAGCAAGCAGAAAGAAAAGGTGCAGACAGGTGAGATGCCATATCCACAAAAATTGGTTAAGATCTCAAGTGGCAGCAGGTGAGAGTCTAGGTGAGCAGAAGCAGGAGTCTAGAGGCCTTAGGCCAGAGCAAGCACATAAAAGTGTTGACCTGGGATCTGATTTAGGAAATAATATCGGAATCATTATTCCCTATCCTTGGGCATAGAGAACGTGACCCAGCTGGAGCTGGGCTCACAAGGGCTCACAAGGACACACCAACTGGGCCCTCAGGTATAAAGACAATAGCTAGGATAATCTTGGAAAATATCTTTTAGGGAACATTTTACATACACCAATCAACCAGAACACAAAAGACTTTCCACCTTTACCGTTTTCTGTTAGGATTTAGTGAATAGAAAATTTCTTGGACCAGTGAAAGCCCTCTTGACTGAAACCTGTACCAGTGATTATTAAGAAAGGTGATTCAAAATGTAGAATCATGTTGATCTTAGCAGCTTTTAGCCAGTCCATGAAAAGGAGCCGCTTTCAATGATTCTACCCATTTTGTGATGTTAATATACACTGATGATGCCGTAACCTTCCTCAGATTTGGGCAGACATTAGCTCTGACAGCAGGCTTGTCTGCTTTCCACTTTTGCTTTTTTGAATATATGCCAAATAAAACTTTCTTTTTGCTCTACTAGACTTTATGATGTTTCTTCCCTACAACAGATCTGAGATTAGGAACCCCATGTTCCATGCTCTGTTTCATCTGCCATCAAAGGCAGAGAGCCCCGGGCCATTAGGTGTTCATGGCAGCTCAAAGGAAATCGAGAACCCAGGGTGTGGCTCCTGACAGAGGCCTCACTGGCTCTTTCTGCCAGGCTTGCTCTTCACACAGACTGCACTCTGGCATGCAGGGAAACCATTATTTTCCTTTCTAAGTATTTTAAAGTACTTCAGCACATTCAGAAAATACAAAATTGTAAAGTACAGAACAGCGACTTCTCCCTGATAAGGATACTAAAGGAAGCACAGAATAAGGCCAGAACTTATCCTCAACTCAGAATTCCCTTCCTGCCCTTCATTTCTCTCTCTCAATTTAGAGAGAGAACTGGAGGAGGCAGAGAGAAGAAGCAGCAGTTCAGGGAGACACAGATGTGGGTGGCCTAAAAAGGAGGCAGGAAGGCAAGTCAGAGAAAAGATGGGGGGCAGAGGAGGGAAGGAGAGGCAACCTGAGCCAATTAAAATGCTGAAGAGTAAATTCTACATGAAAGCTGTAAAGGAAGAAAAGAGGAAAGAAAGAGAGAGAGAAGGAAAGAAAAAGAAAGAAGGAGGGAGGGAGGGAGGGAAAAGGGAGGAAAGGAACATCTAATTTGAGCTGGGAGCAAGGGGTGGGGATCATCCTTGCAAACAACTTTCAGTGATATATTCCTGTTCCACACAAGGCTTGTCTCAAGAGTGAGCTCAGAGGGGGTCAGGGAGGTGGGACTTGCACATCCTTTAGAACCATGCCTGGAATCAGACCAGACAGATATTACCTTATTTATGTCCTGATTCTAGCAATTTCTTTCAAGTCGGCACTTCCACCGTACATTTGCTTCTCTTTTCTCAATTAGTTAAAAAGCATCAGCTTGCTTATCTGCCTCCTCATCTTTTCCTAATTGCTTCACCAAGCTCTTCTCTCAGTCTTCTGGCTGACTCCTGTGTCCCAGGCCATTTCTTGGTCATTTATGCAGTGGAGAAAGCAGTCAGGCATAGAAGGATATTCTCATCATAGACCCTTATTTGTTCTTTGTCCTTCTGTAGTCACAAATAGCTCGAGTCTCTAGCTTTGTGTTTTAGAAATGGAAACACTCTGAAATGTGGTTATACCTGTATGATTTTCTCACTGGGCTTTCAGAAGGTAGAGACACCTCCTAGGAGGCAATGTGATATGACAGAAACTGGGTTGTCCTTTTGCAATCAGAATACCCGCATTCAGGTCCTTGTTAAGCAGAGTATGACAAGCCTTTTCCTTTGCCTCTCTTGGCTTCATCTCCTCATTTGTGAAGTGATGATGATGTCAAAGCTTTTGTTAGGATCAGATGAGATCGACTATGTGAAAATGCTTTATAAACAAAAATATTATTTCTTGTTGTTGTGTGCTGTCAATTCCAGCTTATACTGACCCTATAGGACAGAGCAGAACTGCCCTACAGGGTTTTCTAAGTTGTAATCTTTATAGTAGCATATTGCCAGGTCTTTTTTTTCCCACAGAGCAGATGGTAGATTCGAATTGCCCACCTTTTGGTTAGAATGAGTGCTTAACCATGGCAACACTAGAGCTCTTTATTATTTAAAAATGCAAGCAAACATTATAGCAGGGTTTTTAATTTGTATTTCCGAGAAGCCTGGAATTCCTTAGGAAAGTCCCACAGGCTGGGGAGAGGTTATAGAACTGTCTTCCTGGATGCCTACCCCCAGATCAACCACTGCAGTTTAGCTTTTGTTAGAGTTTTATATACAATCAAATTCAAAGAAAAAGTGTTCAGCAACTTAAAGAAAATCTTTTTAAAAAAGAAATTAAAATTTAAAAGAAATGACAAAATAAAAGAGCTGAATGGAAGGTTTCAAAGAGTGGCTCAAGAAGACAAAGTAAAGTACTAGAATGACATGTGTAAAGACCTGGAGGTAGAAAACCAAGGGAAGAACACACTCTGCATTTCTCAAGCTGAAAGAACTGAAGAAAAAATTCAAGGCTCGAGTTGCAATACTGAAGGATTCTACGAGGAAAATATTAAATGACGCAGGAGGCATTAAAAGAAGATGGAAGAAATACACAGTCACTACACCAAAAAGAATTGGACGATGTTCAACCATTTCAACCCAACCAACCCAGTGCCGTCAAGTTGATTCCGACTCATAGCGACCCTATAGGACAGAGTAGAACTGCTCCATAGAGTTTCAGGAGTGCCTGGCAGATTCGAACTGCCGACCTTTTGGTTACCAGCCATAGCAATTAACCGCTACTCCACCAGGGTTTCCTCAACCTTTTCAGGAGGTAGCATATGATCAGGATCCAATGGCATTGAAGAAAGAAGTCCAAGCTGCACTGAAGACATTGGCAAAAAACAAACCTCCAGGAATTGATGGAATACCAATTGAGATGTTTCAACAAACGGATGCAGCACTGTAAGTGCTCACTCATCTATGCCAAGAAATTTGGAAGACAGCCACCTGGCCAACTGACTGGAAGATATCTCTATTTATGCCTATTCCCAAGAAAGGTAATCCAACTAAATGCAGAAATTATTGAAAATATCATTAATATCACATGAAGTAAAATTTGCTGAAGATCATTCAAAAGTGGCTGCAGCAGTACATCAACAGGGAATGGCCAGAAATTCAAGTTGGATTCAGAAGAGGATGTGGAGCCAGGGACATCATTGCTGGTATCAGATGGATCCTGGCTGAAAGCAGAGAATACCAGAAAGATGTTTACTTGTGTTTTACTCACTATGCAAAGGCATTCGATTTAAGTGGATCATAACAAATTATGGATAATATTGCTGAGAATGGGAATTCCAGAACACTTAATTGTGTTCATGAGGATCATGTACATACATCAAGAGGAGTCATTCGAACTGAACAAGGGGATACTGCATGGTTTAAAGTCAAGAAAGGTGTGAATCAGAGTTGTATCTTTGTACCACACATATTCAATCTATATGCTGAACAAATAATTCGAGAAGCTGGATTATATGAAGAAGAATGGGGAATCAGAATTGGAGGAAGACTCAATAACAACCTGCGATATGCAGGTGACACAACTTTGCTTGCTGAAAGTGAAGAGGACTTGAAGTACTTACTAATGAAGATCAAAGACCACAGCCTTCAGTATGGATTACATCTTAACATAAAGAAAACAAAAATCCTCGCAACTGGACCAATAAGCAACATCATGATAAATGGGAAAAGATTGATGTTGTCAAGGATTTCATTTTACTTGGATCCACAATCAGCACCCACGGAAGCAGCAGTGAAGAAATCAAAAGACACATTGCATTGGGAAAGTCTGCTGCAAAAGGTCTATTTAAAGTGTTCAAAAGCAAAGATGTCACCTTGAAGACTAAGGTGTTCCATCCAGACCCAAACCATGGTGTTTTCAATCACCTCATATGCATGCAAAAGCTGAACAATGAATAAAGAAGATCAAAGAATTGATGCCTTTAAACTGTGGTGTTGGTGAAGAATATTAAATATACCATGGACTGCCAAAAGAATGAACAAATCTGTTGTGGAAGAAGTACAAACAGAAAGCCCCTGGAAGCAAGGATGGCAGGACTACATCTCACATACTTTGGACATGTTATCAGGAGGGGTCAGTCCTTGGAGAAGGACATCATGCTTGTAAAGTAGTTGTTGTTGTTAGGTACCGTCGAGTTGGTTCCAACTCCTAGGGACCCCATGTACAACAGAACAAGACACTGCCTGGTCCTGCACCATGCCCACAATCATTGTTATGCTTGAGCCCATTGTTTCAGCCACTGTGGCTGGTAAAGTAGAGGGTCTGCGAAAAAGAGGAAGATCCTCAACAAGGTGGATTGACACAGTGGCTGCAACAATGGGCTCAAGCATAACGACAATTCTGAGAATGATGCAGGACCGGGCAGTGTTTCTTTGTGTTGTACATAGGGTTGCGATGAGTCAGAACTGACTCCGTGGCACCTAACAATAACAACAACTTAAAGGAAAGTTGGAAAATTGTACTTCACGAATTATTTTTTTCCTCCAACTTTTCAGCTCCAGTACAACCTTCCTTAATTCCAATGAAGATCCCTTATCTCCCATCCATTTCCCTTCATTTTGGGTGATGTTCAGAGAGGATGGAGGACAGTGCTTCCCAGCCCATGCAAGGGACTTTTGGGTTCTCTAGAAGATTCACTCTATTTCCCCTCAGCTTTATCTCCTCTGGGCAGAATCATCCCACTTTCAGGTCTCCTCACAGGTATTTCCAACCCCTTAGATGCCTGTGCCTCCATAACCACCAGCTCCCTCCCCAAGTGAGCACTGTACAGTGAGGTTAGCAGGTTCTACCAGAACCAAAAAGGCCACAGGGTAAGCTTCAGAAAGTCCCAATAACCAAATGCAGAAGGAGCTGGGGAGCAATCCTTCAGTAGGGCGAGTATAGAAAGAGTAAGAGACTTCAGAGGGCTGGAAAATGGACAATGTGGAGGGAGGGCAGGAAGGCATTACTGCTTAAGCAGGGTCACACACTGGCCCTGCTCTCCTAGTAACTACCTTCCACCCTTGGGTTACTCCCCTAGGGCTGTGCAAGCAAAGAAGCAACAAATAATCCCTCCTCTGCCAAATATCCACCACATTCCATTGGATACATTTGTTGTTTGACTTTTGGCATCTCTCATCTTCCCTTTCTAGTCTCTTCCCCACATCCTCACCACTCACTCCAGATTCATTCACACTAAGGTATTAAATGCCTTAATGAGTTGCCTCACTTGTTAAGATTTATATTTTTAAACAGGCAGCTCAGCCAAATCAAAATTTAACCCAAGGATCCTTCGGGAAACGTTAGACACCAA
The DNA here is from genome assembly GCF_030014295.1 of Loxodonta africana. Taxonomy (NCBI): domain Eukaryota; kingdom Metazoa; phylum Chordata; class Mammalia; order Proboscidea; family Elephantidae; genus Loxodonta; species Loxodonta africana. The sequence continues at coordinate 55,189,214 of NC_087355.1, read as the reverse complement.
TATCAGGCCAAAAAGGGAGATGACTGCTGCTGCAAATCACAGCCCAGTGTAGTCTGCCTTCCGGGCTCAGGAGAACTCAGGCCTCAGGGGAGCCCTGGCCCTGGCCCTGACACAAAGGCCTTTGCAGAGAACTCTTTTGCATCTTCAGTTACACCTCCCAGGCCTGCTGTTGTCCTTAGGTGCCTGGGGTTGGAATTCTTAGTGACCCTATGTACAATAGAACAAAATACCGCCTGGTCCTGCTCCATCCTCACAATCATTGCTATCTTTGAGCCCAGAAATACCCTAGGCCTTCTTCTGTGTGTGGGGGGGGGGTTGGGGGGCTGGGGGGGTTGGGGATGGGGATGGTAACTGCAAGTTCCTTGTCTACAGCTGACAATCTGACCCTTCTTTTCTGTGTTTTTGAATCGTACTAGGCTACTGCTAGAGAGATGTAGCTTTTGAAAGCATGTAATGAAGTGGCGATTGCAAAAGGGCAGCTTGATGGCTGCTTTGATGAGAGTACCATTCTTCTAATACATAGAAATGCAAAAAAGCATTTGAAGGAGTTGTGTGACCTTCCATCCAGCCCTATAGGACAACAATATAATTAACTTGCTTAGCCACCTATCCTCCCCTGAAAAAGATTTAGTACACTAGTCTGTGGGCATATTTATAGTCTATATTCTCTGGAATAGAGAGTTGTTATTTTCCATGAGAATTGTAAACATCTTTATGTTTATTTTAAGCTGTCTATTCTCTGAATTTGTAATTCTTTAAGTATTAGTTATGGCTTATCTGGGACTTAAGAACAAGAAATAGGCTACTACTCCCAAAGTGCAGTAAATAATGTAATATGTAAGCTCCAGCTGGGTAAAGAAATTGTAAAGCTAAAGAATTCAATTTAGTCTCCAGCTCCCTCTGGGCTATGTAAACTTACAGACTCTTTGAGGCAAGTTTCAGAATTCTAGCAGGGTTGAACTGGAATATTTTGAAAAACATTTCCTTGAATTAAATGAGAATCCTGGTGGTGCAGTAGTTAAGAGCTCAGGCCTCTAACCGAAAGGTTAACATTTCAACTCTATCAACCACTCCTTGGAAACCCTACGGGGCAGTTCTCTGTCCTATGGGGTCACTATGAGTACTATAGAAGCAATGGCAGTAGGTTTTTGGTTGAATTAAACAGGGGTGGGCTCCCCAGGATCCTGCAGGAGACAGCCTAAGAGTAGACTAAAATAGTGTTCCCACAAAGAAAAGTCTCCTTTATCCAAGAAATAATCTATCTGTAAATTAATGGCCTCAATCTATCAGAGAATCCCAGGAAATCACTTCCCCCACCCCCAGATTCTTAATAGAGCCCCATTGACCCATTCCCAATATCAACAGAACTTAAAATTTTAAGCTCATTTAAAATTTTCTGTACCGACTGGCTCAGAGATGCCTCAAATGACCTAGATGCTGCTGTCACAATCTGCTTTTGGTTGGTTATCTGGGAAACTCCCAATACAGCAAATTGAAGACAAATACAAAATTCTTCCAGGCAGTTGTCTGGAAAGAGAGAAGGCAGCCGTCCTGCCTACCAGGGCTGGCGTGTAACTTGGCATCTGTACTTCAAGCCTGAGCTAATTCACACTGCCTTTGAAAGATGTCTAATGAAGTGGCCAAAAGTGATACAAAAACGACTCTGCCCTCCTGTGCTTTCGATGTGGTTATGAGTGCAGCTCAGTAGAAGAAGAGGTAAAAATACCTTAAGTGATAGCAACCCCTTGCCCCCAAGCACAAACACACACACAGTAATAAATAGCCCACATTACTGTAATGACTTTGGCATTGCTACATATGGCATACAAAACAGGATTACATGCATTGTCGTAGTCAATCCTCGTAACAAATCCATGAGATGAGGGCAGATATTCAACCCGTATTTTACTAAGAGGTTGTCCAAGGTCTAATGAAAAGTAAAACGCGGGTTGAAGCCAACGCATTCTCATTCTGATTCTTGGTTTTGTGCAACTTTCATTAGTCTCTATTGCTTCTCAGCCTGACTGTGCAATAATCGCCTTAAGAAATCTAGAGTCAGGGTACAGAACTGTCTGCCATGTCACTGATAGTAGAGATGGCCAAAGGCACGAAGAGGCTTGGCTGGAAGCTGCCAGAGCAAGTTATGTTTCTAGATGCTAGAAGGACAATTTGCCTAACTGAGTGAGTGATTCAATCAATACCTGTTCGGTGCTGGGGAGTCAATACCTATTAGGTCCTGATGAAGATTTCCAAACTGGAAGCCCATTCAAAATAAGATCCATGGCTTAGGGATCCACTTCAGGGCATTTATTTTAGGGTTCTGTAGGAGTGCATGGGTAAGGATACTTTCATAGACTGGGTCTTAGAAGATAGGATTGGACAAGCGGCCATGGACTAGCCAGATTCAAAGGAGATAGGACTTCTATTATTTGATACTAATCTTTATGATGTGCAAGATAAAGCCGAACCTAGAAATTTCCACTGAATGCTAACCTAGAGGTTCTCACTGTTCAAGATTTTTACATTATTTTAGGCAATCTGTATTCCTAACAGGGAATGTTAAAGCAGTTACTAAACAAGAACAACAACAACTTTTTAAAATATATGTACAGAAAAGTGCCCATATTATAATTATACGGCTTAATTATTTTCATCAACTACACACACTGTAACCAGCAGCCAGGCCAAGAATACTAGCTGCATCCCAGAAGGCTCCTACCCCTGCCCCATCACCACCCTTCCCACAAGAGTAACCTGTCTTCTAACTTACTTCTACATTTGGTTTAGGGCAATTACTTTTTAAAAACAAGCAAACTAACCTCCTGTTAAAATACTTCACCATGAAGCACTTCTCATTTGTGTGCATGCTTAGGAAGGCCTTTAATAATTACCAACTGGCAATAGACTGCTGTAATAGCAATCCAGCCGGTACAGTTGAAGCACAGAAGACCAATTTTCTGAGGCCTTTTACTCTTCCTGGAGACCACAGGGGAGACTCAGACATGCTATATTTGGTCAGGCCTGACATCTGAATCTTCAACTTTTTTCTCAGAAAGTATTCTTCTGTAAAATGATAAACAAGAGTAAATATTTTCAGACTGTTTCAAGAAATGCTTTCAAAAATTCTCCTCTGCGAGGCTGGTCAAGCACTCTGTTCTATCCATTTTCATTCTTTCTGTTAAAATCTTGATCTATTGTTCAGCACAAGGATTATTCCCCTGTCAAACCCAGAGCTACATATGTGTTGTTAGAAATGTAGTTAGTATTCAACGTACCAGCCGAAGCCCTTTCTAAAGTAAATGAAATTTCAGTGTAGTTATATAATACCAAATCAGATTGTCTGATTTTAACGGAGATTTGGTTAAACTCATTTTATATGTAATTTTCTATTTGTAGAAACTAATAGAAGGAAATTGTAATAGACATGAAAGAGAACAGGAATCTTAGAGAGTTTGTCAAATTCTGCTATGTATTAAAATGATAACACTGATTTCATGGTCCACTATTTCATTAAATTTCCTGCTGTCATTAATGCTTTTATAATTAAAATAACCTTAAATTTAATTCAGAACTTACTACATATTTACAGTGTTCTTCTAACATTTGGCCATCAGATTTTAGAGGGTTTTCCCCTTAAAGGGATGTGATTAACCTTTGCACCAGAGTCTGTATTTGATTTAAGCAGTCCTAAGAAACAGGAAAGAAGAGCTTATTCGATGGAAATTTTGCATAAAATATTCCCTAGTGGGTGGGATTACATATCCAAAAAGGTTTAGTGTGCTCTGAGGTGTTTTCTTTTGACTTATTAGCCTGTTGGAGGTTACCTTTTAATTGAATGCAGCATGGACTCCCCGCCTTTTGAAGTTGACACCTTATTATATTTGTGTATGTATGTAAATGTGTATATACATATATACACACATATATGTATATACATACACACAGTGTATAACCATACTACATATATAAACATAGGTTTCCCTTCTCTATTCACCTGCGATATTTTCTTTATTATAAATATTTGTGTGTTTGTACACTATAACTATGTATATTGCATGTGCACTGGGTTCTGGGTGTGTGTGTGTGTGTGTGTGTGTGTGTGTGTGTATCCTTTCTCTAGTTATCTGTGATGTTTCCTTTATTATACATTATATTGTCTGTGCGGTTAGGTGGATGGATAGAAAATGATAGGTAGATTCTGATTCATTTCTCTGAATTTTTATGCAGTTCCAACTAGCTTTATTACATATTTTAATATCAGATACAACTAAGAATTCGTTGAGTGCTAACTAAGTGTCAAGTATGTTGCTAAGTGCTTTAATCCATATAACACCCATACAACATCCTCACTGTTATGACCCCCATTACGCACATGATAAAGCTGAGGCTTAGGGAAGTCAAGTACCTTGGCCAAGTCCCACAGTTAAAAAGGACAGAGCCAAAGCTCAAATTCAGAGCATGCTAATGATAAAGCCACATTATTATCCACTCTGCTATACTGCCACTTCTATGGTCTTAACCTTTGTGCTGCTCATCCCTCTCCTCTTTTCTAGAACTTTGTTTGATAAACTCCTTGGTGTATACTTCCCTATTAACTTTAGAATTAAGTAACAATGATTCAAGCATCCTATTTGGATTTCAATTGGAGTTGCAATAAACCTATAAAAAATACCTGGAAAGAATTGATATTTTCGTAATATTTCATCTTCTCCTGCAAGAATATGGCATTGTTTTCTATTTGCTCACCTCCTTTTTTAGTTTCAATAAAATATTGCTTTTTTCTTCATATAGGTCTGTCATGGACTGAATTATGTCCTCCCAAAAATGTGTGTATCAATGTGGCTGGGCCATGATTCCCAGTATTACGTGGTTATCCTCTGTTTTGTGATTGTAATTTTATGTTAAAGACTATTAGGGTGGGATTGTACCACCCTTACTAAGGTCACATCCCTGATCCAATGTAAAGGGAGTTTCCCTGGGGTGTGGCCTGTACCACCTTTTATTTCACAAGAGATGAAAGGGAAACAAGCAGAGAGTTGGGGACCTCATACCACCAACAAAGAAGCACCAGGAGCAGAGCGTGTCCTTTAGGCCTGGGGTTCTTGCACAGAGAAGCTCCTAGTCCAGGAGAAGATTGATGAGAAAGACCTTACAGAGCTGACAGAGAGAGAAAGCCTTCCCCTAGAGGTGATGCCCTGAATTTGGACTTCTAGTCTACTAGACAGTGAGAAAATAAATTTCTCTTTGTTAAAGCCATCCATTTCTGTTATAGCAGCAATAGATGACTAAGACAAGCTGAAACATATTTTTTCTGTAAATTACCACTCAGTAGTCCATATTTTTTTTTAATTGTGCTTTAGATGAAGGTTTACAGAGGAAATCAGTTTCTCTTTAAACAATTGACAGACATGTTGTTTTGTGACATTGGTTGCCAACCCCAGGAGACATATCGACACATTTCCCTTCTCAACCTTGGGTTCCCCATTACCAGCTTTCCTATTCCCTCCTGCCTTCTCATCATTGCCCCTGGGCCGGTGTGCTCGTTTAGTCTCGTTTTGTTTTATGGAACTCTCTAATGTTTGGCTGAAGGGTAAACCTCTGAAGTGACTTCATTACTGAATCAAAAAGTGTCCAGGGGCCATACATTCAGGGTTTCTCCAGTCTCTGTCAGACCAGTATGTCTGGTCTTTTTTGTGTCAGTTAGAATTTTGTTCTACATTTTTCTCCAGCTATGTCTGGGACCCTCTATTTTGATCCTTGTCAGAGCAGTTGGTGGTGGTAGCCTGGCACCAACTAGTTGTGCTAGATTCAGTCTGGTGGAGGCTGTGGTAGTTGTGGTCCATTAGTCCTTTGGACTAATCTTTCTCTTGTGTCTTTGGTTTTATTTATTCTCCCTTGCTCCAGATGGGGTGGGACCAGTGGAGTATCTTAGATGGCTGCTCACAAGCTTTTAAGACTCAGTTGTACATATTTTTATTGCTGCTGTTAGATTTGTTTTATTATCTCTTCTGTTAAATGTCTATTGTAGAACCGTGAAGCATCTGAGGTTTTGCACTAATTATAAACTAATAAACTAGCACATTACTGTTTTATGAATGCTGGCAGAAGACATGAGACTCCTGGGTCAGAGAAAACGGGACTTTATTATTCACAGCAAAGGCAGTAGCCAGAGTGTCAGCATGGTGTTCATGCAGGTTCCTCATGTCCCTCGAATCCTTTTGGGATGACTCAGAGGGCCCATCATGGATGCCTGCACACACAGTGGGCTGCATTTACAGGAGAGGACCACTGAGTGTGGGCAATTCTCCATTTGAACAGCAAGCAGAAACAAGCCTGGGTGGAGATGTTCTCTCATCCTTCAAGGCTGCTTGCTGCAAACACAACCCTGATGGGTGGCCAGGGTGATTAGGGCTTTGTTTGTTTGGCATACCCAGCAAGAACATGCACGGACATCTTTTAAGATTCATTTCAAATTTCACCTTTTATAGAAAGCTTTTCTTAAATACCTCTCACAGTAAACTAACCATACTCTTTTTTATGTCTCCACTGAATAACGATCATACCCATGGCCATGGCCTCTCTCAGGTATATGTGAATGATGTTCGGTTTTATGTATTTGTCTCATATGCAGTAATTTTATCAAACTCCTATTAATTTGAATGGCTTTTTAATCGATTCTCTTAGATAAGGTACAGTTGTTATTTCCTTTGCATATACATATTTTAAATCTTAGCTGTTGGTATAGGTCATGTGATCAAGATTTCCGAGATAGTAAATTCTATATCTGAGGCATAAACCCTGGTATTTCAATTCAAAGGGCTTTACCCTTTCTTCTTCACTATGCTGAACAGCACAAATTATATGACTATTTTATACGAAATATTTATTTTTTATAATAACACTTACATTATCATATAGCATTGCCATCATCTGTTGTACATGTGCCTCAGGGTTTTGTTTGTACAGAGGCTTAATTTACGCATCTTTGCAGCCCTGGTGTCTCATATAATGCCTGGAGTGGGCCGGAAGAGATGTGGATGGATGGATGAATCAACTGATATATGAATGCACCTTTGTTCTACACTTTCAATATATCTAAGAATATTTCTTTTTGTGCTAAATGTGTTCCAAGGAAATTCTCTAACCAATTACATTTTATTAGATTGTTTCTGGATAAACAGAAACCACCAGACTGGATTTCTGAAGTTGCCTAGCAAAGGTTAATTGATTTGTTTTATTTTAATGAAGACGGTAATGTTGGATAGAGCTGATAAATATGAACCCTCAAGTTTACTTTTTACTTAATAGAAAAAGGAAGGTATGAAGAAAAGTCAGCATATTCTAAGCACCATTATTCTCAGCTTTCATTTCTGGAGTACCTGCAGCACTTACATAAAATGAAGGCTGTGGTGGTTACTTTTATGTGCTGAGGTGCTTCCTGAGGGCAAAGGGAATATGGAATGGGTACTAGAAGAAAGTAGTTATAAATATCAGCTATGACCACTTGACCAGTTGCAGAAATGAGGACTGTAATTGTTATTTTGTTATGAATATATTTGTGTGGATACATATGGATATATAGACTTTGCTTCCCTCTCTTATCTCCTTACTTGTCATATAACATAAGATGTATCAACTTTATATCATGGTATTTAAATTACAGGATATCAAGAAGAGTGAACGTCTCCCAAGGACTTTGCATCCTCTGCTAGGGAAAGAGTTAGATCAAGAATGGGTTAAGGAGATGTGTGTGAGTGCTAAGCTCACAAGGAGTTGGCTGTGGTGGTTAATTTTATGCCAGCTTGGCTAGGCCGTGGTGCTCAGTTGTTTGGTCAAACACTTGTCTAGATATTGCTGTGACAGTATTTTGTTGATACGATTAACATTTACATTCAGGTGACTCTTAGTAAAGAAGATTACCCTCTATAACATGAATCGGCTGAGTCAATCACTTGAAGTCCCTAAGAGCAAGAAACAGGCTTCCTGAGGAAGAAGGAATCTACTCAAGACTGTAAAACAGCTATTCTGCCAGCCTTTTCAGCCTATGCCCTGTCCTACAGATTTTGGACACACAACTGCTTGAGTTTTCCAGCCTCTCACCTGACCTATGGATTTTGGACTCACCAGACTCCACAGTCACTTGGGCCAATTCCTTAAAACAAATATTTCTCTTTCTCCATATATATATAATCTTATTAATTCTGTTTCTTGGAGAATCCTGACTGCCCCTTAGAGAGTTTACAATTTGCCTTAGTCTAATACTGGTGTGTACTGCCAAACTGAATTCTCAAAAACACACATTTGATCATGTTACTCTTCTCTTTAAAGAGGATATATACATTTTTTATGTATGTATTATGTATATAAAGGGGAACCACATAGATGTCAAGGTACAATCACATTCTTTTGCAAAGTATAAAAACCTCCATGATCTGCCTACCTCTCAGGCTTTGCCTCTCCCCATGACATTCCTCCAAACCTAAGCTTCAACAATGTCAAAATTATTGGAGTTTCCAAAGCAAGTCTATGTCTCCAGGTCTTTACATATCCTGCTCTCTATCTGGATGGCTTTCCTGCACCTTCTTCTTGGCCAATATTTAGTCATCTTTTAAGATTCATTCCAAATTTCACCTTTTATAGAAAGCTTTTCCTAAATAGCTCTCACAGTAAATTAACCATACTCTTTTTTATGTCTTCATTGAATAATAATCATATTTCATCCAGACCACCCATAACACTGTGTTGTGATTACTTATTTGCAAGTCTGTGTATTCCTACTGTCATATTTATCTTTTTGTCTCTAGGGCCTAGCACAGGCATATGGTAAGCACTCATTTATTGGTTTCTCTTCCCTTCTCCCTTCTCTTTTCTTTTCTTCCTTTCCCTTTTCTTCCTTTCAAGGGACAAAGTCTTATTACCAATAAGGGTATTCATGAACTTTCAACTCTGAGATCTACATTCTGTGAAACTGTGCAAAGAATTAGCATCTTAAAGTTGCTCAATTTGTTCTATTAGCACTCTTTAGTAACCAGGAAGCCCAAAAAGTCAGGCAATATACAATACATGTGAGAGCACAGATCTTCGGATGGAGGGGTAGGAGGGGTGGGTATGGGGGTGGGTGGGGTTATTTATATATACCAGAGGAGGTAGAACATCAATGATTGCACGAAAGCAGAACCAGCCTTGGGTGGATGTAGTGATGTGCCCCTATATGCCACCTGTGTCGAGGGTTGACAACTAAGCTGAATCTCTTCCTGGAAATCTCCCTCTCTCTCTATTGCACACACATACACACACATGCAATTCTTATGGGACATTTATCTCCTGAGCTCTCTGTGGGACTGGCTGAAGACTTCCTTACCGACCAGTCCTACTTCTTTCACTGCCTCACAGGGGTTGCACCTGGGAACACTCTCTAATAAACTTTCTGCATGTATTTTCTTGATATAAACCGGCTATTCTATTCAAACAGCAAAATCTCGAGACCAGAGAATCAGGGTCAACATTTTGACTGCTATCATGTTTGAAGTACCGAAGGAAATCAAGGAACGCTAGAATGGTTTTATGAAGTTTATTAATGAAGTTGGCTGTTGATTAAGGCATACTCTATGTTGACACAGTTAACCTAGAGCAAATCCGTGAGATGAGTAAATTGTCTTTGGAGTCCTCCACTGCCTTTTTAAAAACCATCCACTTTACTCTCTCCTTTAAGGATCTTCATTTCCCAAAAACAGCCAATTTTTGCTGCCCTGACCTTCCTTTCTTTCTATAAAGACAAGCCTTCCAAGTCTGGGAGTCTGGAAGTAATTCCCAACTCATTCAAAGAAAAACAACAAAGACGTTTTTGTAAATTCAGATGCGAGGTTCTCCTTCTTAGATATTCTGATTCCTCCCTAAATCTGTGGTGAAGCCCTGGAATCTGTATGCTTAACAAGTACTCCAGAGGATTGGGATGATCAGCTAGATTTTTGGACCACCAATCTGAGAATTTTATTAACAACTTCTTGGTTAGCCTTCTCAAAGGGATTTTCCTTTCAAAACAGCCTCCTAAGCAAGGCAATGCTTACCTCAATAAATAAGAACAAAAAGTAGAGAAGATATTTTCGGGGCAATCAGCTAATCTATGTACTGATCGAATCAAATCCCACAGAAATTATCCACTCCATCTGCCCTTTGAAGCCCATTGAGGTAATCTGGTACCCATCTTGCAACATCCAAGATAAAGAAGAAAAAGAGAAGAATAGCTTTCTCTCTTTCCCTCTCTCTCTCTGTCTCTAACAGTGCAAGCATACACACACATTTCAGAGATTTATGTACTAGTCCTTTCCATTTAAAAAAAAAAAAAAAAGCCACAAGAAGCTGTAATTTATAAAGGAATTCAAAGGACAAAATTAAGCTAAAGAGCTAAAAATTACAACTGTACACACAAGGACAGGCGACCTAAAACGGCCTCAGATATGAAGTACTGCCAAAGAAGGTGGCAGCCACTTCATAGTGACTAACACTAGACAAATGACTCCCATGCTTTGAAATTGCGTATGTGCTTCCTAGCTGCCCACACTCTGATGCAGGCAAACAACAAAATGTCTTGTCAAAAATAAACTATGAGCTCTTAGAGGAAATCTCCTTGAGGACATACCACGGGGTCTTAGGACGGGGGAGGGTGCAACCCCTGGCAGTGAGAACAATCACAATGGGGACAACTGCCCCCACCAATCCCTGAAATAAACCCGGGCAGAGATGACTGCTTCAGAACCAGGAAAGGGACAAAGAAGCAATATTGTTCATGTCCCTGAATGGTAACCATGTCTGCCTCTAGATTTTAGAGAGACAAAGCCAGCCTGGTAGGGGTTAGAAGTCAGGTATCTCTAATTTTCTTGTATTTGACACTTGGGTTCAATAAAAGTTCCTGCAATTTTCCAAGGATATTTTCCTCTGCATCTTGAGCTCCTGGGTAGTTTAAAGGAAGATTAATCCAAGGGCTTTCCATATTATACTCACCTCGTTAAAATATTGCATTAGAAGACGTGTTTAATACCCAAGAATCCTGCTGATCCTCTTTATTAAGCTCTTTAAAGGAACTCTTTAAACAGTGAACAGAGCTGAATATCACAGTTTTCATTTGAGCTCAAAATTTACTTTCTACTGTGGTGCTTACACTCAAGGTTAGATGATCCCTGAGGACATTCAGACAGGGGCTCCGTAATCTATCCATTATCCCGAACTTTTTCAAAGACAGAGAAAAGGGAATGGTGTGTAAGAAGAGAAAAGCAGCTTACTTGCCCCATCTCTGTCTTCAACCACTCTAAGTGTTCATACAGAACAGAAACAAAAACAGCAAATTTTTACGAAGCACTAAGTACTGTTCTAACTCACGTAAACCTCACAAGATTATCGGGTGGGTACTATTGTGATCTCTATTTTACAGGTGGTTGTTGGTGTTAGGTAACGTCAAGTCAATTCCAACTCATAGCAACCCCATGTGACCATGTAGAACTGCTCCTTAGGGTTTTTTAGACTGTAATCTTTACAGGAGCAGATTGCCAGGTCCTTCTCACATGGAGCTGCTGGGTGGGATTGAACAGCTAACCTTTCAGTTAGCACCCAAGCACTTAACCATTGCACCAACACTACCAGGGCTCCTTTTTTACAAATGAGAAAACAAAAAAAAATAACTTGCTCAAGTGACTTACCTAAAGCCGCCAAAGTCCATTGGTCTTTCAGGATATCACTAATTCCTTAAGTCTCTCCCACAGCCATTGTAGCCCTGAAAGATCTTGCCAAGCTCACCTTCAGCATGCTTATTGCCCTTTACTGAACTCCCAGGCATAGCCCTGTGCTCCCTATTCAATCTTAAAGACATGTGTGATGTAAAGGGAAGTCAGAGCTTTGTAGCAGAAAGAACTTTCCTTGGCCTGAGAACCTGGCGCCTTTACTAACCTCATCACTTTTTAGCTGAGTCATCTTGGGCAAGTCTGAGCCTCAATGTTTTCATTTTTAATGGAGGTTGTTCTGAGATTTATGTGAGATAACATATGTAAAAATTATAAGGCAAATTGCAAACTGGTGACCAAATATTAGTAATAATTGTTAATAAAATGTGAGATACATTCAATTGCAATAAAAGAAAACATTACCAGTTCTTACACAGCCAATGTATTTGGTAGCAAAGCAGGTTATGTTGACAATTGAATAAGGTAATAAAACAAACTACCATATATACATATACATATATTCCTAGGACCCAGAGCTTCCAATGTTGAAAGAAGGTGATGAATAAATCTTTGTCATCTTATAAAATTATATCTGTATAATATTTTACAGTTTATAGAGCTCTTTGATGATGGTGTTTATTTTATTATATACAAAGTATATAACATATGCAGGGTATTTTCAAGTGGAGTGTGGACCAGGAAAATGATTGCTATGGAGAGATATGTCCAGATAAACATTTGCTGCAGTGAACTAATTTACTGGTCCTTGGAGGAGCCTGAGCCTTCTGGAGTAATCTGACTGCTTGAAGTATTAAAACCAAGGCTGAGAATAATGGGGGGTTCTTAGAAATATTTCCCCCATCTTCAGTCTTGGCCTTCATATTTAGATGTTTTTGTGAGAGAGTGGCCCTCCAGGAGCTATATGTGTACTAACTCTTGTTGTCTGTGTAACTGAGAAGTGACCAGGCCAGAAGTAAAGGCCATGGCAAGCTCATACCCAGCTGTTCCAGGACGCTTTATGTGTAGACTTTAGGATCCTGGCATACATGAAAGGGTTTCATTGATGAGGCCTGGGAAAAGAGGATTCCTCCCATGATGAGTGGACCATATATTTTGGAGGGCACAGATTGAGGCCTGCTTCCCAAGAGGCAACTCTAAGACTTTTAAGGCTTAGAAGAGAACAGTATCTCTAGTTGTCAAGTATATCAGTCAAGGTGTATTCAGTTGCAAATAGCAGAAACATTTAACTAAAATGTACAGTTTAACAATACAGTTACAAGCTCACGTAATACTTAAAAGTATCTGGCACATAATAGCTTTTCTGGCTGTTATTACTATCATTACAACAAGAAAACCAAGGAGTGGCAGTTCCTGAGTTTGGCAACAGCTCAAGGACCAGGTATTTTTCCTCTTTGAGCTCTGGCCTTCGCAATATGACACTGATGACTACCTCAAGGCTCCAAAAGACTATAGCAGCTCCAGGGGTCACATGCGGATATAATCACTTCAGAAAGGAAAACAGGATGCTTTCTCTCTTCTAGGGAGAGAAGCCTTTCTCCAAGGCCTAGCAGACATCCTCTCCAGTCCCATGGCCCAGTACTGAGTTACCTGCTTATGCACTTACTGATTGCAAAGGGGCCTGGAGAAAGACTAACTGGCATTTTCTGTAGAAGAAGGACTTGTCCAATAAGGAAAAGGAGAGGGTACGGGGGTTCCTGGAAAGGCTACTAATAGTGTCGACCACCCATAATAGATTAGTTCTCCCATTAGCTCCTGTTCAGAAAAGACGGGGAGTTATCAATCTGGTGATGCTGGGCCTTCCTCTTCAGATACTGAATTCCCAAGACAGAAAGAGATGCTGTTGGGCAACCTGAGGTTTGGATTAGAAAATTTACACTTTGTAGTTTTTTTTTCCCTTTTACCTATATTAGGAAAAGTCATTAGGAACCTGAAGAAGGAATGCCACCCACCCTTAGCAAGAGATCAGAGTCACATACTGAGCAGACTTCCTTGGGAAATGGCAACTTCCGTAATGCCAGAAACACAGCAAATGACTTCCAGCACAGCATCTGCTGGAGCCTGTCACACTGGGAGTCACACACCCAGGGCGGGGCAGCCGTATACCACAGAAGAGGAACTTAACAGGAAGCCACAGCCACAGGAAACCAGGGATTGATCAACATCTGGTAGCCATGGGAACGCTTGATGAAGAAAGGCATTATTACAACACTACCTTCACGCTCACTTGCCTGCTAAGCTCTGGTGGTTGGAGAAAAGGAAGAATACCAACCACTGATGAAGTAGATAGAAGACTTTAATCCCTAGGAGAAGATATTGTTCCATGGGTTCAACCCACCATGGAAACGCCTGGGTGTTGAGGCAACCTGGTCCAAAAAGATTATTTTGAGAAAACAAACATTGGGGGCTGGATTTCTATGACTCCAAAGTGAAGTACCATTCTAATTTATATCCCCATTGTACATCCTTAAGAAGTATTTATTAGAGATTTGTCTATAGGTAGGCTGAGCACACTAATGGGGAATCTAGACCTCAGGGAGATCCAGGCAAGCAGTTGGTTGGCTATTTACCTCTGCAAGCTATCAGAGGTAGGAATGACTCAGAGCTTGTGGGCATCAAAGGACATCGCCTCTGATTAAAAGTTTATGGTCTTAATATCAGTTCAAATCCCACTGACTAGCTGTATAAACTTCAGCAAATTATTTAACTTCTCTAGGTCTCAATATTCAGACACACAAAAAAGGAATATGATTGTACATTCCTCTGAGGGTTGATGGGAGGATTAAAAGAGTTGATATATGTAAATTTCTTAGAACAGTATCTTGTACATATAAATATTTGTGGTTGTTAGCTGCCCCAAACTCATGACTACATCATACACAATGGAACCAAACACTGCCTGGTCCTGTGCCATCTGCAAGAGCAGTTGGGGATTGGACCATTATGATCCACAGGGTTTTCACTGGCTGCTTTTTGGAAGTAGATCACCCGGCCTTTCTTCTTAGTCCATTTAAGTCTGGAAGCTCTGATGAAATCTGTTCAGTGTCATAGCACAACATAAGCCTCCACTGACAGTAAGGTGGTAGCTTTGCATGAGGTGCGTAGGCCAGGAATCAACCCAGGTCTTCTGCACAGAAAGCATTAATTCTACCACTGAACCATATAAATGCTAGTGACTCTTTTTCTTTATTAGAGAGCAGATAAAGACAAGGTCTGTGACAGATCCCAGCCATAATCAGTCTCAAATAAACCAATGTTTTACAAACTTGATTGTAGTAAGTCAGCTAATAAAGGGGCCCAATGCAAGTGAATGTGAGTTGACAAAGAAAATTTGGCAGGCACAACCACTTTTCTCAAAATTCAGATATTTTTTTATCACATTGATTAGAATTCTTAGAGGTTATTTCCCTGTTTGGGGGTGAAGATCAAATGCCTATGAATTCAATTAATCAAACTCCCTTGCCAACCTGCATGGGGACAAAGCATGGGTGCTACTTAAACTCTTTATGTTACCTTGTCACCACTCTTCTGTCAGTTTGTCATACTGTGGTGGCTTGCGTGTTGCTGTGATGCTGGAAGCTATGTCACTGGTATGTCAAATACCAGCAGGATCACCCACAGTGGATGGGTTTCAGTGGAGTTTCCAGACTAAGACTAGGAAGAAGGAGGAGCTACTTCTAAAAAAAAATGACCAGTGAAAACTTTATGAATAGCAGTGGAACACTGTGTGATATAATGTTAGAAGACGAGTCCCTCAGGTTGGAAGGCACTCAAAGTAGGACTGGGGAAGAGCTACCTCCTTAGAGTAGAGTCGACCTTAATATCATGGATGGAGTAAAACTTTCGGGACCTTCATTTACTGATGTGGCACAACTCAAAATGAGAAGAAACAGCTGCAAACATCCATTAATAATCAGAATGTGGAATGTACAAAGTGTGAATCTAGGAAAATTGGAAGTTGTCAAAAATGAGATGAAACGCATAAAGATCAATACCCTAGGCATTAATGAGCTGAAATTAACTGGTATTGGCCATTTTGAACAGCACAAACTTATGGTCTCTTATGTTGGAAATGACAAATTAAAGAGACATGGCCTTGCATTCATCTTCAAAAAGAACATTTTACCAACTTCTGCACTCTGAAATTGATCAAACATGCAGTCAAGATGCATCGATAATTATTGGTGATTGGGATGCAAAAGTTGGAAACAAAAAGAAGGTAGTTGAAAAATACAGCCTAGGTGATAGAAATGATACCGAAGATTGCATGACAGAATTTTGCAAGACCAGTGACTTATTCATTGCAAATACCTTTTCTCAAGAACATAAACAGCAGCTATACACATGGACGTAGCCAGATAGAATACACGGGAATCAAACTAACTACATCTGTGAAAAGAGACAATGGAGAAGTTCGATATCATCAGTCAGAACAAGGCCGGGGCCAACTGTAGAACAAATCATCAATTGCTAATATGCAAGTTCAAGTTGAAGCTGAAGAAAATTAAAACAAGACCATGAGATCCAAAGTTTAACCTTAAGTATTTCTCATCTGAATTTAGAGACCATGTCAAGAATAGATTTGATGCATTAAACACTAATTACTGAACACCAAATGAGTGGTGGAAAGACACTGAGGACATCATACATGAAGAAAGCAAGAGGCCATTAAAAAGACAGGAAAGAAAGAAAAGACCAAACCAGATGTCAGAATAGACTCTGAAACTTGCTATCAAACACCAAGTAGCTAAAGTGAATGGAAGAAATGATGGAGTAAAAAGCTGAAAAGAAAATTTCAGAGAAGACAAAGTAAAGTATTACAATGAAATATATAAAGACCCAGAGTTAGAAAACCAGAAGAGAAGAACACACTTGGCACTTCTCAAGCTAAAAGAACTAAGGAAAAAATTCAAGCCTTAAGTTGCAATATCAAAGGATTCCACAGGCAAAATATTGAATGAGAAAGAAAGCATCAAAAGAAATTGAAAGGAATACACAGAGCCATTGTACCAAAAGGAATTGGTCAACATTCAGTCATTTCAGGATGTAACACAGGATCAAGAACTGATGGTATTGAGAGAAGTCCAAGCTGCACTAAAGGCATTGGTGAAAAACAAGGCTCCAGGAATTGACGGAATACCAATGGAGATGTTTTAACAAACAGATGTAATGCTGGAAGCACTCACGTGCCTATGCCAAGAAATTCAGAAGAGAGCTACCTGGCTAACAAACTAAAAGAAATCCATATTTGTGCCCATTCCAAAGAAAGGTGATCCAACAGAATGCTGAAATTATCAAACAATATCATTAATATCACATACAAGTAAAATTTTGCTGAAGATCATTCAAAAGTTGTTGCAGCAATATATTAACAGCAAACTGCCAGAAATTCAAGCTGGATTCAGAAGAGGACATGGAACTAGGGATATCATTGCTGATGTCAGATAGATCTTGACTGAAAGCAGAGAATACCAGAAAGATGTTTACCTGTGTTTTAAGCACTGTGCAAAGGCATTTGACTGTGCGGATCACAACAAATTATGGATAACATTGCACAGAATGAGAATTCCAGAACAATTCATCGTGCTTATGAGGAAATTTTACATAGACCAAGAGGCAGTAATTTGAACAGAACAAAGGGATACTGTGTGGTTTAAAATCTAAAAAGATGTGTGTCAGGGTTGTATCCTTTCACCATACTTATTCAATCTGTATGCTGAGCAAATAATCTGAGAAGCCAGTCTATATGAAGATGAATGTGACATCAGGACTGGAGGAAGACTCATTAACAAACTTCAATATGCAGATGACACAATGTTGCTTTATGAAAGCAAAGAAAGGTTTTAAGCACTTAAAGATGAAGATAAAAGACTACAGCCTTCAGTGTGGATTATACCTCAACTTAAAGAAAACAAAAGTCCTCAAAACTGGACCAATAAGCAACAACATGATAAGCGGAGAAAAGACTGAAGTTGTCAAGGATTTCATTTTACTGAAATGAAGGTAGCAAGGTATGAACATCACCCTTAAAACTGGACCATGAATTTAGCAGGCACTCTGAGGCTTAATCTATCCACTGGAATAATTATCTCAAACTAGAAACTAAAACAGAGTAGGTAGATATCATCTAGAACCTTCAATGCCCTTGGAAACAACAGTCAAGAAATCAAATGTGGTATTGCAAATTGTGGTGTTGGAGAAGAATATTGAATACACCAGGGACTACCAAAAGAATGAACAAATCTGTCTTGGAAGAAGTACAACCAGTACATCCTTAGAAGCAAGGATGGCAAGACTACATCTCACATACTTTGGACATGTTGTCAGGAGGGATCAGTTCCTGGAGAAGGACATCATGCTTGGTAAAGTATAGGGTCGGTGAAAAAGAGGAAGACCCTCAATAAGATGGATTGACACAGTGGCTGCAACAATGGGCTTAAACATAACAATGATTGTGATGATGGTGCAGGACTGGGCGGTGTTTCATACTATTGTACATAGGGTCGCTATGAGTCAGAACCGACTAGATGACACCTAACAACAATAACATTGCATTGGGCAGATCTGCTGGGAAAGGCCTCTTGAACGTGTTAAAAAGCAAAAATGTCACTTTGAGAACTAAGGTGCTCCTAACAGAGGCCATGGTTTTTTCAATTGTCTCATATGCATGCAAAAGCTGGACAATGAATAAGGAAAACCAAAGAAGAATTGATGGCTTTGAATTATGGTGTTGGCAAAGAATACTGAATATACCACAGACTGCCAGAAGAATGGAAACCCTGGTGGCGTAGCGGTTAAGTGCTACGGCTGCTAACCAAAGGGTCGGCAGTTCAAATGTACCAGGTAAAAGGTGCTCCTTGGAAACTCTATGGAGCAGTTCTACTCTGTCCTATAGGGTCGCTATGAGTCAGAATTGACTCGACAGCACTGGGTTTTTTTTTTTTTTTTTTTTTGCCAGAAGAATGAACAAATCTTTCTTGGAATAAGTATAGCCAGAATTCTCCTCAGAAACGATGGTAGTGACACATCATCTCACATACTTTGGACATGTTATCAGAAGTGACAATTCCCTGGAGAAGGACATCATGCCTGGTAAAATAAAAGGTCAGTGAAAAAGAAGATCCTCTATGAGATGAATTGACACAATGGCTGCAATGATGAGCTCAAACACAGAAATGATTGTGAGGATGGTGCCAGGCAGTGTTTCATTCTGTTATACATAGGGTCGTTATGAGTTCAATCTGACCCAATGGCACCTAACTACAACAATAACATGTTACCTTAAGAAAAAAGACTTGCATAATATAAGGGTACACAAGCAATGAAGATAGCATGAAAATCTGTTAAACCTGAAATTAGCTGCAAGAAGAGGCCTCCCAGAAAAGGAACAAAGCTCAAGAACTGGGAGATGGCTTGGGATCCAAAGCAATTTTAGAGCTGTTATCTTGTCATCCCCTCAGCCCCAGGGGTTCATCAAGTTCCCATTAGTATAGTGAGTCAGCCCTTTTCTGTCTCTCAGTCTACCTCTCCTATTGTTCAAATAGCAACCATATGTCATCTGGCTTCCACTGACTCATAGCTTTGGTTTACTTATAACTCAGCTTGCTGACAATTTCTGTGACTCATGATTCTTCATGGCCCTTCTACGTTATGGCCTTGTCACCTTAATTCTGTAGGTCTTTTCAAAAAATCTGATTTATCCAATTTAATCTCCATTGTTCTGATTGAACAAAGTTCTTGTTCCACACCACTGCGTAGCTTATATGTTGTCTTTGGCCAGATATCTTCCTCTGGTCCAATCAGCCATAATCAGGAAGACAAGGTCTCATGGTGCCAATATGAAGATAATTGCTTAAAGAACTGCCTAGGGTTTCTATCTTCGGCAAGGTAGGAGGTCACTCTTAAAACTGGACCATGGGTTTAGCAGGCAATCTGAGGCTTATTCTATCCACTGCAATAATTATGTCAAACTAAAAACTAAAATAGAGTAGGAAGAAATCATCAAGAACATTCAATCTCAGAGAAGGTTTGAGGTTTAAATATAAAAAGTACTTTAGCAACTTGACTGGGCATGAACAAACTTTAGAAGGCTAGGAACACAGATATAAACAGACAATACTAAGGCAAGTCACCCAGGATGCTATGAGGGAGAAAAGCCATACTTTGGCACTCTCTTAGTCATCTAGTGCTGCCATAACAGAAATACCACAAGTGGATGGTTTTAACAAAGAGAAATTAATTTTCTCACAGTCTAGTAGGTTACAAGTCCAAATTCAGGGCGTCAGTTCCAGGGCAAGGCTTTCTTTCTCTGTGGGCTCTGGAGGAAGGTCCTTGTCCTCAATCTTCCCCTGGTCAAGGAGCTTCTCAGGCGCAGGGACCCGGTGTCTAAAGGACAGGCTCTGCTCTTGGTGCTGCTTTCTTGGTGGTATGAAGTCCCCAATTCTATCTGCTTGCTTCCCTTTCATTTTATCTCTTGAGAGATAAAAGGTGGTGCAGACCACACCACAGGGAAACTCCTTTTACCTTGGATCAGGGAGGTGACCCGAGTGAGGGTAGTGTTATGATCCCACCCTAATCCTCTAAATATAAAATTACAATCACAAAGTGGAGGACAACCATACAATATTGGGAATCATGGCCTAACCAAGTTGATACACACATTTGGGGGGGACGTAATTCAATCCATGACAGGCACCAACTTTATATCAGTATGGAGAAATTTGGGAGATCTAATTAAGCATGTTGATACTTCTATTGGGATGTTGTTAGTTGCCGTTGAGTTGGCTCCAACTCACGGTGACCTTATATGTAACAGGACACAACATTGTCCAGTCCTGTGTCATATTCATGATTGTTGGTATGTTTGAGTCCAATGCTGTGGCTACGTGCCAATCCATCTCACTGAGGGTTTCCCTCATTTTTGCTGACCTTCTACATTTCCAAACATTCTGTTGGGATAGTAGATACTAAAGTTATAATTCAGATAGCTTATTGTTATTGAGCTGTTTATATTTTCCGAACAGTTTGAAATTTTTGTATTCCTTGGTTTTTAATAAAGTCATTTATGCCGATGACAGCCTGCCCTAGCCATGCTATGGAGTAGGCCAGTGTGAAAGGGAAAGTTGTGCACATCTGGTTTGAGAGGATCCCAAGGAGAAGGAGAATCTCAGGACCTGTGTCTCTTGCCCCAGAGTTTGTTCTTCTTTGGGGCTCTTGTTTGTTTTAACAAATGAGGTCTCTTTTACAAAATAAATAAATAAGCAAAAATGATTCATCCCTGTTATGGATAGAATTGTGTCCCCCCAAGATATGGATTGTAAATCCTAACCCTTATACCTGTACTGGAAACACCGGTGGCATAGTGGTTAAGAGTTTGGCTGCTAACAAAAAGATCAGAAGTTCAAATCCACCTGGCAGTCCTTGGAAATCCTATGGGGGGCAGTTGTACTCTATCCTATAGGGTTGCTATGAGTCAGAATCAACTCAAAGGCAACAAGTTTATACCTGTGCTCATAATCCCATTTGGGGATGGATTTTCTTTGGTATGTTAACAAGGTAGTATCAGTGTAGGTTGTGTCTTAAATCAATCTCTTTTGAGCTATAAACTGAGCATATTAAGTAGAGAAACAAGCAGAGATGGAGGAAGATAGACGCCACATCACATGAAGATGATCAGGGAACCAAGCAGCAAGGACCTTTCCCAGAGCCAAGAGAGAAGGAAAGGCTTCCCCTGGAGCCCACACGCTGAATTCAGACTTCTAGACTCCTAAACTGTGAGAAAAACAAATTGATGTTTGTTAAAGCCACACACTTTTGTTATAAAAAAAAAAAAAAAATAGACTAGATAATTAAAGGCAATCCCACTCCCTACTACTTAAGTGTGGCCCGGCTACACATAGTGGTTTCCTTCTGAAAAGCGCATAGCAAAAAGCGGAGGGGGGAGGGGGGAGAACAGCTGTGCAGTAGAGAAACCTGACAAATACCACCTCAGTCAGGTGATCAAGGTTAACACCAGCGGTCGTAAATCATGCTGATTTCATGTACCCTTGATATGATGTGATGAAAATGGTCTTCCTCCCTTACCTCCCCCCTCCACCTACCGCTCTGCCAAAAAAAACACCCATAACTCCAAGCTAGTCATGAGAAAAACATCAGACAAATCTCATTTCAGGAACATTCTACAAAAATACCTGACCAGTGCTTTTCAAAACTGTCAAGGTCATCAAAAACAAGGAAAGAATGAGCATCTGTCATAGCCAAGAAGAGTCTAAGGAGACGTGACAACTAAATGCAATGTGGTATCCTGGATGGGATCCACATGCAGAAAAAGGATATCAGATAAAAACTAAAAAAGTCTGCATCAACTGCGGACTTATGTTAATAATACTGTGTCAATATCAGTTCATAAATTGTAACACATGTATCATACTAATGTAAAATGTTAGTAAAAGGAGAACCTGGGAATGAGGTGTCTGGGAACTCTCTGTACTATCTGCTCAATTTTTTTGTAACTCTAAAACTGTTCTAAAAATTAAAATCTATTAATTCAAAAAAGACCTATCCCCAGCAATACATAATTTAGACACTTATCCAGTCCACTTGACTGGCAAGTGATTTAAAACATGGCAAATAGCCCATATGTCTTTATGAGGCTAAAAAAGATGAAGTATGTAACCAGGAAACCCTGGTGGCTTAGTGGTTAAGAGCTACAGCTGCTAACCAAGAGGCTGGCAGTTCAAATCCACCAGGCGCTCTTTGGAAACTGTATGGGGCAGTTCTACTCTGTCCTATAGGGTCGCTATGAGTCGGAATCTACTCGACGGAATTGGGTTTAGTGGGTACGTAACCAGTAGATTATTAGAGAAAGTGTTAGAATCCTCATTTGTTGGCCACCATTTGATCTTGTCGATAATCAAGTGTCCAAACTTGCATCTTCTACTCTTGAAAATGCAATTCGAACTTGCTAACAGAAAAACTTCGTTAGGAGAAGCGGCATACTACAAGTCTAATGTCATGACTCTGAGCTTCAAGTCTTAACATCATGGGCTACTTGACTTAAAAAAAATAAGAGCAGAAAGTGCCAAACAAGTAGTACTTGACAGAGGGCTGGAACAGAACAGTGAGTTCCGCATAATAAGAAAGCTTCTAAAAAGAGCCGTTTCAGACATTATCAGCTCAGGGAAGAAATTTGGCAGAACAGAATGAATATTCTAATTCAATTTATATTATTATATTGATGATGCATTTATACAGTAGTTTTCTTTTTTTTCCATCAAGGCTGTCAAGCACATTAGGCTAAGTTCTGCATAGCCGAATTCAGAATATTAAATAAGACGACAGCACTGTAAAATTCCTCACCTTTGAAAGTCTTTAAAGAAGCCCACAAAACCACTTTTTTTTTTTTTTTTGGTAGATATGACTTAGGAATTACAATTGCCTCAGGAGAAACATTTGTCAAGGTTTTACTTCTCAAATTTTTCAACCATTTCTTGAAAGAGAATCGCCTTCATCAGTTTTCCAGTCTTCACGGCTATGGATGGAAAAGCAGAAGACTAGTTTGGGGTTGGACTGTGCTGGTGAGCCCCTTACAGAGGCTGCGGGTGATGATGAATTAGTGATACCAACTCATTGAGTCCATGACTGAGGTCTTACCCTGCTGCTTGCTTTGGGGCTTAACTTTGTATCCTTAGAAAGTTGTTAATGGCTGTTTGGTTACAATGAATAGTAACTTACTCATTGAGGCAATTAGCTGGGGTAAAAGGATTTTTTTTTTTTTTTAATTAGAGAAATAAAACAGACCATTTCAGAGGTATTCTAAAAGCAAGAAATGAAATAGAGAAGGCCATGAAGGAGCAGAAACTCGAGGGTTCTAAAGCAAGCTCAGGGCCCTTGGGCTCTCAGCTCTGCTCTTCTGTGCACATCTGCCTTCTCCACTGCTCTCTCTCTTCAGGCTGGCTTTCTGGGCTCATTCAGGGCCTCTCTCTTTGCCCATATTTCAGCCTACAACTGGCCGTGGCTTGTTATGGTGCCAACTTTGGTTCCTTCTGTGTATGATCTTACCGTTTAGGCATTCGTCATCTGACTCTGCCTTTTAGTGTCTCAATTCTGATCCCCAGGGGAATATCCAGAATGGATGGGGTCCTGGGATACAAAGTACACCCATCTCTTTCAGAAACTGAGGGTAGCAAGAAGGTGATGGGAGAGTGGGGTCTCTAAGAATAGAATGTGAGAAGAAAGGAACTAATTGATTGATCAATTTCCCCATTTCCTTTTTAAAAATTAATTTACATTATTATACTAATAATTTATGTTCCTTATAGAAATTTTTTTTTTTTTTTTTAGCAAACAGGTTTTTAAGTGCCTGTAATCTCACCACCCAAATATAACTACTGCAAACATTTTGGCACATCGTTTCAGAATTATTAAATATATATGTGTTTATATACACAAAAATGGGATCAAGTTACACAATGTTAAAATCTGCTTTTTCACTTAAAAATATATGTCAATATGTTGAATATATTTCCATGCCCATGAATATAAGTTAGTATCATTTTTAATTCCTGCACAATATTCATTTTGTGGATGTGCCATAAATTCAACTAGGCCCTCTTTGTTAAAGTTTTAAATTGTTCGATGTCTTATAATTAAAAACACCACCACTACCACCCAGATCAATATCTGATGTTTGTAGATTCTCCTGATACTTTGCTCAGGATAAATTATTTCAAGTGAATTTGCTTGGTTAGTTAGATGGCATGAGACATATGGCTAGAGTATTTTCCACAAATGTGGTAGCCACATACATTTCCATGGGTATTACATGACGTGCCAGTTTCTCCATATTCTGGGTATTATCATTCTCTTTAAATTACCTCAGTTGCTCCTTAACTGGCTTCTTGTCACCTAACTTGCCATCTGCGTGGCAACTTGGGCTAAAATCATATGGGTTATATCTCCCTTTAGGTCAAAGATTTTACATCTGTGAATCTCTTTGACCAAATGTTTCATTTTGAGAGAGTGTTATTTTGAGTCTGACTTTTTTTCTTCCGTGCTGTCTTTGTAACTTGCTAAAATGTTTGTATTGAGCATCTGCCTTTCCTTTACCAGCTGGGATAAGTCCGGAAGTGTAGCTTTTCTTCTTTATTTAAAGTTGTCAAATATGTCATTTCCAGGTTTAGCTCACAGAGTCTACTGAATAGTCATCTTTTGGTCAAAGAGTACAGACTCACCTGCTGATAGAACTGACAGTCTGGTAAATGACCTGAGAGTCTGTTACTGAATCAGACTTTGCCACACTGATATCTAAATTTTGTTCAAGGAAATACATGCACATTCACCCATTCATTCATTCATTTACCAGTCCACATTTCCTGAGGAATTAAGCCATAATACTCTTGACTCCCTCTAGGGGATGTTTTTGATAAAGTAATCCTTAAATAGACCTTTCAATATCAAGTAATTTGTCAACAGGGACTGTCATGCATTGAATTGTGTCCCCCCAAAATATCTGCCAACTTGGCTAGGTCATGATTCCCTTGTATGATTGTATGATCATCTACCATTTTATCATCTGATGTGATTTCCCTACATGTTGTAAATCCTGCTACTGTGATGTAATAAGATGAATTATCAGAAGTTATATTGATGAGATCTATAAGATTAGATAATGTCTTAAGCCAATCTCTTTTGAGATATAAAAGAGAGAAGTGAGCAGAGAGACAGGGGAACTGCATAACACCAAGAAAGCAGTGCTGGGAGCAAAGAGTGTCCTTTGGACCTGACGTGCCTACACTGAGATGCTCCCAGACCAAGGGAAGACTGATGACAAGGGTCTTCCTCCAGAGCTGACAGAGAGTGAAAGCCTTTCCCTGGAGCCAGCATCCTGAATTTGGACTTCTAGCCCACTGGACTGTGAAAGAATAAACTTTGTCAAAACCATCCACTTGTTGTATTTCAGTTATAGCAGCACTAGATGACTAAAACCCATTACTATCGAGTCAATTCCGACTCATAGCGACCCCACAGGACAGTGTAGAACTGCCCCATAGAGTTTCCAAAGAGTGATTCGAAGTGCCGACCTTTAGGTTAGCAGCTATAGCCCTTAACCACTACACCACCAGGATTTCCCTGGATGACGAAGAGAGGGACAAATAAAAAACAGATATTTTTGTGACAACTTTATGTGAACAATGACAAAATACTTTAATGATATTTTATAAAAACTATATGTATATATACACACACATACACAGTGGCATCACTAGGGTTGGTGTCACCCAATACAGTAACTCATGGTGTCACCCCTTCCTCATGGACTGCTTCCGTACCAGACCATTCAGAATCCTTGGTAATGTTTTCACCCATAAATCATGATTCCTGTATATCACTGAATGTAATGGCAATAGCAGTGACAGAGCAAAATTAAAATTATACCTTTAAATTACAATATCATAAGCACAGCCTAAATGTCTTTACATTTACATAGTTTCATTTGGCTAAAGTGAAAATTTGGTAAGAAAACAGCAGAACTTGAAATAAAAATGTTTGAGAACTATATCAAAATCATGTTCATTTTAATGTTAAACTTTACCGTTGCATGAGCTACATTAATGGTTAGGTTTGGATAATAACAATGGCACAAATAATGTAGAAGTTGTAGACAAATGCATATGGAAATGTATTCATAAATGAAATAATACCATAAAAATAAACAGGAACAGAGGGGGCGGAGCCAAGATGGCAGACTAGGCAGACGCTACCTCGGATCCCTCTTACAACAAAGACACGCAAAAACAAGTGAATCGATCACATGCATAACAATCTACGAACCCTGAACAACAAACACAGGTTTAGAGACGGAGAACGAACTAATACGGGGAAGCAGCGATTGTTTCCAGAGCCTGGAGCCAGCGTACCAGTCAGGTACGGCACAGGCACAGAGAGCTGCTCCACCCCCCTGAACTAACCCCGGGAGGGGGACCAGCCGGTTCCACGGGCGGCGGGGGACGCAGCCGGTAGGAGAAGTCCCTGGGAGGCAGTGACTGGTCTTGGAGCAGAAAGAGCAACGTCCGAGCGGGGGAACCGTCCTGCAGGGATTCGGACTGGATGCAGTGGATTTTCTGGAAAAACTAGTTTCCCAGTGATGGCTCGGAGACAACAATCCATATCAAACCACTTAAAGAAGCAGACCATGACAGCTTCTCCAACCCCCCAAACAAAAGAATCAAAATCTTTCCCAAATGAAGATACAATCTTGGAACTATCAGATACAGAATATAAAAAACTACTTTACAGAATGCTTAATGATATCACAAATGAAATTAGGATATCTGCAGAAAAAGCCAAGGAACACACTGATAAAACTGTTGAAGAACTCAAAAAGATTATTCAAGAACATACTGGAAAAATTAATAAGTTGCAAGAATCCATAGAGAGACAACATGTAGAAATCCAAAAGATTAACAATAAAATAACAGAATTAGACAACGCACTAGGAAGTCAGAGGAGCAGACTCGAGCAATTAGAATGCAGACTGGAACATCTGGAGGACCAGGGAATCAACTCCAACATAGCTGAAAAAAAATCAGATAAAAGAATTTAAAAAAATGAAGAAACCCTAAGAATTATGTGGGACTCTATCAAGAAGGATAACCTGCGGGTGATTGGAGTCCCAGAACAGGGAGGGGGGACAGAAAACACAGAGAAAATAGTTGAAGAACTCCTGACAGAAAACTTCCCTGACATCATGAAAGACGAAAGGATAGCTATCCAAGATGCTCATCGAACCCCATTTAAGATTGATCCAAAAAGAAAAACACCAAGACATATTATCATCAAACTCACCAAAACCAAAGATAAACAGAAAATTTTAAAAGCAGCCAGGGAGAAAAGAAAGGTTTCCTTCAAGGGAGAATCAATAAGAATATGTTCTGACTACTCAGCAGAAACCATGCAGGCAAGAAGGGAATGGGACGACATATACAGAACACTGAAGGAGAAAAACTGCCAGCCAAGGATCATATATCCAGCAAAACTCTCTCTGAAATATGAAGGCGAAATTAAGATATTTACAGACAAACACAAGTTTAGAGAATTTGCAAAAACCAAACCAAAGCTACAAGAAATACTAAAGGATATTGTTTGGTCAGAGAACCAATAATATCAGATATCAGCACAACACAAGGTCACAAAACAGAACGTCCTGATATCAACTCAAATAGGGAAATCACAAAAACAAACAAATTAAGATTAATTAAAAAAAAAAAATACACATAACAGGGAATCATGGAAGTCAATAGGTAAAAGATCACAATAATCAAAAAGAGGGACTAAATACAGGAGGCATTGAACTGCCATATGGAGAGTGATACAAGGCGATATAGAACAATACAAGTTAGGTTTTTACTTAGAAAAATAGGGGTAAATAATAAGGTAACCACAAAAAGGTATAACAACTCTATAACTCAAGATAAAAACCAAGAAAAACGTAATGACTCAACTAACATAAAGTCAAGCACTATGAAAATGAGGATCTCACAATTTACTAAGAAAAACGCCTCAGCACAAAAAAGTATGTGGAAAAATGAAATTGTCAACAACACACATAAAAAGGCATCAAAATGACAGCACTAAAAACTTATTTATCTATAATTACCCTGAATGTAAACGGACTAAATGCACCAATAAAGAGACAGAGAGTCAGACTGGATAAAGAAACACGATCCATCTATATGCTGCCTACAAGAGACACACCTTAGACTTAGAGACACAAACAAACTAAAACTCAAAGGATGGAAAAAAGTATATCAAGCAAACAACAAGCAAAAAAGAAGAGGAGTAGCAATATTAATTTCTGACAAAATAGACTTTAGACTTAAATCCACCACAAAGGATAAAGAAGGACACTATATAATGATAAAAGGAACAATTGATCAGGAAGACATAACCATATTAAATATTTATGCACCCAATGACAGGGCTGCAAGATACATAAATCAAATTTTAACAGAATTGAAAAGCGAGATAGATACCTCCACAATTATAGTAGGAGACTTCAACACACCACTTTCGGAGAAGGACAGGACATCCAGTAAGAAGCTCAACAGAGACACGGAAGATCTAATTACAACAATCAACCAACTTGACCTCATTGACTTAATACAGAACTCTCCACCCAACTGCTGCAAAGTATACTTTTTTTTCTAGTGCACATGGAACATTCTCTAGAATAGACCACATATTAGGTCATAAAACAAACCTTTGCAGAGTCCAAAACATCGAAATATTACAAAGCATCTTCTCAGACCACAAGGCAATAAAACTAGAGATCAATAACAGAAAAACTAGGGAAAAGAAATCAAATACTTGGAAAATGAACAACACCCTTCTGAAAAAAGACTGGGTTATAGAAGACATTAAGGAGGGAATAAGGAAATTCATAGAAAGCAACGAGAATGAAAATACTTCCTATCAAAACCTCTGGGACACAGCAAAAGCAGTGCTCAGAGGCCAATTTATATCAATAAATGCACACATACAAAAAGAAGAAAGAGCCAAAATCAGAGAACTGTCCCTACAACTTGAACAAATAGAAACTGAGCAACAAAAGAATCCATCAGGCACCAGAGGAAAACAAATAATAAAAATTAGAGCTGAACTAAATGAATTAGAGAACAGAAAAACAATTGAAAGAATTAACAAAGCCAACAGCTGGTTCCTTGAAAAAATTAACAAAACTGATAAACCATTGGCTAGACTGACTAAAGAAATACAGGAAAGGAAACAAATAACCCGAGTAAGAAATGAGAAGGACCACATCACAACAGAACCAAATGAAATTAAAAGAATCATTTCAGATTATTATGAAAAATTATACTCTAACAAATTTGAAAACCTAGAAGAAATGGATGAATTCCTGGAAAAACACTCCCTACCTAAACTAACACATTCAGAAGTAGAACAACTAAATAGACCCATAACAAAAAAAGAGATTGAAACGGTAATCAAAAAACTCCCAACAAAAAAAAGCCCTGGCCCGGACGGCTTCACTGCAGAGTTCTACCAAACTTTCAGAGAAGAGTTAACACCACTACTACTAAAGGTATTCCAAAGCATAGAAAATGACGGAATACTACCCAACTCATTCTATGAAGCCACCATCTCCCTGATACCAAAACCAGGTAAAGACATTACAAAAAAAGAAAATTATAGACCTATATCCCTCATGAACATTGATGCAAAAATCCTCAACAAAATTCTAGCCAATAGAATCCAACAACACATCAAAAAAATAATTCACCCTGATCAAGTGGGATTTATACCAGGTATATATATATTTTTTTTTTATGCAAGGCTGGTTTAATATCAGAAAAACCATTAATGTAATCCATCACATAAATAAAACAAAAGACAAAAACCACATGATCTTATCAATTGATGCAGAAAAGGCATTTGACAAAGTCCAACACCCATTCATGATAAAAACTCTCACCAAAATAGGAATTGAAGGAAAATTCCTCAACATAATAAAGGGCATCTATGCAAAGCCAACAGCCAATATCACTCTAAATGGAGAGAACCTGAAAGCATTTCCCTTGAGAACGGGAACCAGACAAGGATGCCCTTTATCACCGCTCTTATTCAGCATTGTGCTAGAAGTCCTAGCCAGGGCAATTAGGCTAGACAAAGAAATAAAAGGTATCCGGATTGGCAAGGAAGAAGTAAAGTTATCACTATTTGCAGATGACATGATTATATACACAGAAAACCCTAAGGAATCCTGCAGAAAACTACTGAAACTAATAGAAGAGTTTGGCAGAGTCTCAGGTTATAAAATAAACATACAAAAATCACTTGGATTCCTCTACATCAACAAAAAGAACACCGAAGAGGAAATAACCAAATCAATACCATTCACAGTAGCCCCCAAGAAGATAAGATACTTAGGAATAAATCTTACCAAGGATGTAAAAGACCTATACAAAGAAAACTACAAAGCTCTACTACAAGGAATTCAAAAGGACATACTTAAGTGGAAAAACATACCTTGCTCATGGATAGGAAGACTTAACATAGTAAAAATGTCTATTCTACCAAAAGCCATCTATACATATAACGCACTTCCGATCCAAATTCCAATGTCATATTTTAAGGGGATAGAGAAACAAATCACCAATTTCATATGGAAGGGAAAGAAGCCCCGGATAAGCAAAGCACTACTGAAAAAGAAGAAGAAAGTGGGAGGCCTCACCCTACCTGACTTCAGAACCTACTATACAGCCACAGTAGTCAAAACAGCCTGGTATTGGTACAACAACAGACACATAGACCAATGGAACAGAATTGAGAACCCAGACATAGATCCATCCACGTATGAGCAGCTGATATTTGACAAAGGACCAGTGTCAATTAACTGGGGAAAAGATAGCCTCTTTAACAAATGGTGCTGGCATAACTGGATATCCCTTTGCAAAAAAATGAAACAGGACCCATACCTCACACCATGCACAAAAACTAAGTCCAAGTGGATCAAAGACCTAAATATGAAGACTAAAACGATAAAGATCATGGAGGAAAAAATTGGGACAACCCTAGGAGCCCTAATACAAGGTATAAACAGAATACAAAACATTACCAAAAATGATGAAGAGAAACCCGATAACTGGGAGCTCCTAAAAATCAAACACCTATGCTCATCTAAAGACTTCTCCAAAAGAGTAAAAAGACCACCTACAGATTGGGAAAGAATTTTCAGCTATGACATCTCCGACCAGCGCCTGATCTCTAAAATCTACATGATTCTGTCAAAACTCAACCACAAAAAGACAAACAACACAATCAAGAAGTGGGCAAAGGATATGAACACACATTTCACTAAAGAAGATATTCAGGCAGCCAACAGATACATGAGAAAATGCTCTCGATCATTAGCCATTAGAGAAATGCAAATTAAAACTACGATGAGATTCCATCTCACACCAGCAAGGCTGGCATTAATCCAAAAAACACAAAATAATAAATGTCGGAGAGGCTGCGGAGAGATTGGAACTCTCATACACTGCTGGTGGGAATGTAAAATGGTACAACCACTTTGGAAATCCATCTGGCGTTATCTTAAACAGTTAGAAACAGAACTACCATACAACCCAGAAATCCCACTCCTCGGAATATACCCTAGAGATACAAGAGCCTTCATACAAACAGATATATGCACACCCATGTTTATTGCAGCTCAGTTTACAATAGCAAAAAGTTGGAAGCAACCAAGGTGTCCATCTACGGATGAATGGGTAAATAAATTGTGGTATATTCACACAATGGAATACTACGCATCGATAAAGAACAGTGACGAATCTGTGAAACATTTCATAACATGGAGGAACCTGGAAGGCGTTATGCTGAGCGAAATTAGTCAGAGGCAAAAGGACAAATATTGTATAAGACCACTATTATAAGATCTTGAGAAATAGTAAACCTGAGAAGAACACATACTTTTGTGGTTACGAGGGGGGGAGGGAGGGAGGGTGGGAGAGGGTTTTTTATTGATTAATCAGTAGATAAGAACTGCTTTAGGTGAAGGGAAAGACAACACTCAATACATGGAAGGTCAGCTCAATTGGACTGGACCAAAAGCAAAGAAGTTTCCAGGATAAAATGAATGCTTCAAAGGTCAGCGGAGCAAGTGCGGGGGTCTGGGGAACATGGTTTTCGGGGACTTCTAAGTCAATTGGCAAAATAATTCTATTATGAAATCATTCTGCATCCCACTTTGAAATGTGGCGTCTGGGGTCTTAAATGCTAACAAGCGGCCATCTAAGATGCAGCAATTGGTCTCA
This sequence comes from Loxodonta africana, assembly GCF_030014295.1. NCBI lineage: Eukaryota > Metazoa > Chordata > Mammalia > Proboscidea > Elephantidae > Loxodonta > Loxodonta africana. The sequence continues at coordinate 55,156,645 of NC_087355.1, read as the reverse complement.
ACCCACCTGGAGCAAAGGAAAATGAAGAACACCAAGGCCACACGACAACTAAGAGCCCAAGAGACAGAAAGGGCCACATGAACCAGAGACCTACATCATCCTGAGACCAGAAGAACTAGTTGGTGCCCGGCCACAATCGATGACTGCCCTGACAGGGAGCACAGCAGAGGACCCCTGAGGGAGCAGGAGATCAGTGGGATACAGACCCCAAATTCTCATAAAAAGACCAAACTTAATGGTCTGACTGAGACTGGAGGAATCCCGGCGGCCATGCTCCCCAGACCTTCAGTTGACACAGGACAGGAACCATCCCCGGAGACAACTCATCAGAAATGAAAGGGACTGGTTAGCGGGTGGGAGACAGACGCTGATGAAGAGTGAGCTAATGATATCAGGTGGACACTCGAGATTGTGTTGGCAACTCTTGTCTGGAGGGGGGATGGGAGGATAGAGAGAGAGGGAAGCCGGCAAAATTGTCAAGAAAGGAGAGACTGAAAGGGCTGACTCAAGAGGGGGAGAGCAAGTGGGAGTAGGGAGTGAGATGTATGTAAACTTATATGTGACAGACTGATTGGATTTGTAAACGTTCACTTGAAGCTTAATAAAAGTTATTTAAAAAATAAATAAATAAATAAAAATAAACAGGAACAAATACACAAGCATTTCAGCACTTAGTGAACATCTCGACTAAATCAGAACTTTCCTTTTCTGGCCTTCAAAGTCGCAAACTTGTGAATGACTTCATCAAAATCAATGCCTTTCACCAACTCACTTTCAATTAATAACCTCACAGAGGATCAGAAAGCCTTGACTGTCCCATGGTAGATTGCAAATAGTTCTTTATAAGTGTCAGCTTCGAAAATCTCCTCTTGCATAAAGCTACAGACACACAAATCATCAGAAATAATTTTAGGTTTAGTGAAAGGGTTGGGGGAGATTCTATGAAGTCCCATGCAGCTATGAATGTCAAAATGTGTAAAGTTGCCCAATCTTTGGCTTCTTCCAGGTCAATCTCTGCTTCCTTCAGGTGCCTTCTCAGCCTTGGTATCTCTAAAAGCTCACTCTCAGATACCTAATCGTAGAAAGCGGTCAGTTTTGGAATGGATGTCTTTAACTCTTCTCCTTGGCAGATACGAGACTTTTTCTGAACAGCCTCAAACATGACTGCTACTTCCTTGATGGCTCTTGATCTGATCCAGAGTTCAGAATGAAAGTGATCAATGTGCTCAAGCATCACGCTCTTAGTTTCTTCTTGCAGAGCGAGTCCAGCATCACTTGCCTGCTCCCCATCCCCTGCCATTCTCTTCTTGAACCTGGCTTTTCTCTCTACTGCAATTCCGTATTTGTCTGATTTTAAAAGCACCTGTCGAATTGCATGCTCCACTAGCTGACTGTGATCCTCGTGCAGAAAAATCTTAGCGCCTCTAGCTTTTCCACCACCTGGTCGAGAGTTAAGCCGTCAGTCTGCAGGTACTGCTGTGTAAGATTAACTTCCTGAAGTACATCACACCAGAAGTACAGGTAGCACAGAAAAGTGAAATCACAGGCAGCAGGCAAAAGACCTTGTGCCGCTGCTCCTCTTGTGTCTACATTTTCATGTGGATCACAAAGAGCTTCATTCGCCGCCACAAACCTATCAAACTTTTCTCTAACTGGCTTAACTGTAGCATGATCAGAGCTCCAGCATGCTGTTGATAGCCTTTTCACTGACATTCCAGTATGGTTAATTAACGCATGTTTTGTTTTTTTTTTTTATGGATAGGTAGAAGCAGCAAGGAAAGAAAACTTTATCTCAAGAGTTCCAGAAAATGTCACACACCATGTGTTTTCAGCCAAAGACTGCTGACTGCACAAGTTAAGTGAATAGTCCACACATCCATTAAAAACGTTTCTTGTTTTTTCCCTTAAGAGTGGCTTGTACACCTCCATGAATTCCAGGCATATTGGCAGCATTAACGTAACCAGTTTTTTAAGATTGTCAGAGCTGAGGTCAGCAGATTTTTCCCCTTTAAAGGGAAAAATCCTAGAAAGACTTCTTTCCCTTCAACTTTCCTATTGTTGATTTTTACATAACAGATCACTTCAGGTCAGTAGGTGATATGTCAGGTGTGCTTTCAAACATGATCCCAAGTACTTCACAGACCTTATGTCCATGACAAGCTTCTCCTCCATGCGATTTGCCAGGGCGCTTATAAACTCCTTTTGAGTTTTGGTGCAAGATAAGAGGCTGATACTTTGAGTTTACATGTGCTCCGTTTTAATGTCATTAGGTGCTCTTTCAGCACTGGATTGTATTTTGAAAGCATCTCAACCATCTCAAGAAAGTTCCCTTTATTCAATGAAGATTCATCTTCCTTGTGGCCACGGGATATCAGATTCTGCATGAAAGAAACAAGGTAACATGAAGCAATCGGTGCAAGATGTCCCTCCAGTTTTTCTTCTCGGTTTCTGTCCAAGCAGTTTCAGCTACCATCAGGAAAATCAGGTCTATCAATTGGAGACTGAGGAGCAGTGCCTTCTGATGAACCCTGGCCATCATGTGGACGTTTGACATATTGAAGCGTGGATCCAGCAAGTGTTTTGAGTAATTTCATTCTTGCCTCTTTTGCTCATACCCACTGGGCCTCTTTCATTTGTTCACTCCATGTGGCATGATAGAATATCCCTGTACAGTAAAAAAAAAAAAAAAAAAAAGACAAATTAGCAATATTTCAAAAAAAATAAGAAAGTGTAAAACATAAATTTATTGGATATGTTAGTTCTATCAAATGTAAATTTTAATGTGTCAGTATTTTTTAAACTGTAATTCAAATTTAAATCCTGAAAACTTCATAAAAGTCAGATATATACATGGAAGACTGATTTTTTTAATTGTACTTTAGATGAAGGTTACAGAGCAAATTAATTTCTCATTAAACATTTAATACACACATTGTTTTGTGACATTGGTTGCCTACCCCACGAGACATGTCAACACTCTCCCCTTCTCAACCTTGGGCTCCCCATTACCAGCTTTCCTGTCTTCTCCTGTCTTTTCATCCTTGCCCCTGGGCTGCTGTGCCCATTCAATCTCATTTTGTTTTATGGATCTGTCTAATCTTTGGCTGTAGAGTGAAACTCAGGAGTGACTTCAGTACTGAGTTAAAAGAGTGTCCGGGGGCCATACTCTCTGTCAGACCAGTAAGTCTGGTCTTTTTTTGTAAGTTAGAATTTTGATCTATATTTTTCCCAGCTTTGTACAGGACCCTCTATTGTGAACTCTGTCAGGGCAGTCAGTGGTGGTAGCTGAGCACCATCTAGTTGTGTTGGACTCAGCCTGATGGAGGCTATGGTAGCTGTGGTCTGTTAGTCCTTTGGACTAATCTTTCCCTTGCATCTTTGGTTTTCTTCATTCTCCCTTTCTCCAGACAGAGTGGGACCAGTGGAGTATATCAGATGGCCACTCACAAGCTTTTAAGACCCCAGATGCTACTCACCAAAGTAGGACATAGAACATTTTCCTTATAAACTATGTTATGGCAATTGAGCTAGATGTCCCCCAAGACCATGGTTCCCAGCCCTCAGCCCAGTAATTTGGTCCCTCAGGGAGTTTGGATGTGTCTATGAAGCTTCTATGACCTTGCCTTGGTCAAGTTATCCTGGCTTCTCCAGTATTGTGTACTGAGCAAGACAGTGATGTTTAAAAGAAAATTTTTCAAAGAATAGAATTTAAAAAAATAAACTGAATTTAAGATTTAAGTTATATTTCTAAAGATGTATCAAAAAAACAGCATTTCCCCCACTTCATGTTTTAAACTGTCAATTTCTCTAGTTATCAGAGTTATATAGTCAATCATTGTTATACATTCAAGTTTATTATAAATTTTAATCATAGAATAATATGTGATATAGTTGTAAATTGCTTAAATGTAATATTTTTTAGATTATATCAATACTAACAACAAAATTGTTTTGTAAGATCTTTAAACATTGAATTACAACTTTACTAGTCACAACATGATTAGTGACTGAGTGGAAGCCTTTTTTTATTTTTCTTCTTCTTTTGCTTTAATTACTACTTCATTCTCAAAGAAGTTATTGATATAGTTTCAAAAATGCTAATTACCACGATATTGTAACTAAAGCACAAGAAAATTTGACAAAAATCAGTGACTGTAAAAACACAGGCAGCGACAGCAGATGAAACCACGTGATTCCAAACGTCTCTGTGACTGGGTACTAATGACAGCTCAGACCTAAGCACGCGAGTCGATTCCAACTCATCGTGGCCCTATAGGACAGGGTAGACCTGCCCTATACAGTTACCGAGGAGCACCTGCTGGATTTGAACTGCCGATCTTTTGGCTAGCAGCCAGAGCACTTAATAACTATGCCACGAATCCTTCAATATTGCAACTTGAGGACTGAATGTTTTCTTCAGTTCTTTCAGCTTGAGAAATGCTGAGCATGTTCTTCCCTTTTGGTTTTCTAACACTGGGTCTTTGCACATGTCGTTATAATACTTTGTCTTCTTGAGCTGCCATTTGAAATCTTTTATTCAGCTCTTTTACATCATCGTTTCTTCCATTCATTTTAGCTGTTCTACATTCAAAGCAAGTTTCAGAGTCTCCTCTGACATCCATTTTGGTCTTTCTTTCCTGTCTTTTTAATGACCTCTTGTTTTCTTCATGTATGGTATTCTTGATGTCATTCCACAGCTCATCTGGTCTTCTGTTTAGTGTTCAGTGCTTCAAATCTGTTCTTGAGATGGTCTCTAAATTTAGGCGGAATATACTCAAGGTGGTATTTTGGCTCTCATGGACTTGTTCTAATTTTCTTCAGCTTTTTTTCAGCTTGAACTTGTATATGAGCAAATGATGGTTTGTTCTGTAGTCGGTTCCTGGTTGCTTGTTCTGACTCAAGCTTTTCCATTGTCTCTTTAAGCAGATGTAGTCAGCTTGATTCCTGTGTATTCCATCTGGCAGAGTCCACGTGTATAGTCACCATTTATGTTGTTGAAAAAAGGTTTCTGCATTGAAGAAGTCGTTGGCCTTGCAAATTCTATTATGTGATCTGTGGTGTCATTTCTATCACCAATGCCATATTTTGCAACTGTTGATCCTTCTTCGTTTCCAACTTTCATATTCTAATCACCGGTAATTATCAATCCATCTTGATTGCATATTTGATCAATTTCAGACTGCAGAAGTTGGTAATAATCTTAAATTTTGTCATCTTTGGCATTAGTGCTTGGTGCATAAATTTGAATGATAGACGTATTAGCTGTTTTTCCTTGTAGGTGTGTGGTTATTATTCTATCACTGACAGCGTTGTACTTCAGCATAGATCTTGAAATGGTCTTTTTGACGGTGAATGCAACACCATTCCTCTTCAAGTTGTCATTCCCAGCATAGTAGACTATATGATTGTCTGATTCAAAATGGCCAATACCAGTCCATTTCAGCTCACTAATGCCTAGGATATCGATGTTTATGCATTCCATTTCATTTTTGACAACTTCCAATTTTTCTATATTCATACTTTGTACATTCTAGGTTCCAATTGTTAATGGATGTTTGCAGCTGTTTCTTCTCATTTTGAGTCGTGCCACATCAGCAAAAGAAGGTCCCAAAAGCTTGACTCTCCCCATGTCATTAAGGTCAACTCTGCTTTGAGCAGGCAGCTCTTCCCCAGTCGTATTTTGAGTGCCTTCCAACCTGAGAGGTTCATCTTCCAGTATTATATCACACAATGTTCCACTGCTATTCATAAGGTTTTCACTGGCCAATTTTTTAAGAAGTAGATCACCAGGTCCTTTTTCCTAGTCTGTCTTAGTCTGGAAGTTCTGCTGAAACCTATCCACCATGGGTGACCCTGGTTGTATTTGAAATACCAGTGGCATAGCTTCCAGCATCATAGTAACACGAAAGCCACCACAGGACCACTAACAGATGAGTGGTAGACAACAAGAATATATATGTTTATTGTAGGAGTTCCCCAAATATAAGAAAGCACAAAACAAAAATCACCTGTAATTCTATAGCCCAGAGGTAATCAACAGAAACACAATGTTTATTTCTACTTTTCAAATATTAACTCTCAGCATAATCTCAAATAATAGCTGCCAAAGAATCACTTCCAAAAGGACCTTCAGGATGCAATTGAAAACATCTTTAAATTGTTTGTTTACATAAGATGAATGATGATAATTAACCACCAGGAAGGAAAAAACAGTCAGCATCTGGGCGGTATTCAGGAAAAAAAAAAAGAAAATTAAATAAAAGGAAAGTATTAAGCAAGGGAGAAGTAGAGAGGAAATAAACGGGGAAAGTTATACATAAATGAATGGAAATACGCAGTGGCTTATAAAAGCAAAGGGAAGAAGAATGTAGGAGAAGGGGAGACAAGGGACCAGGATCAGAGCAGTTCCTTTGGTTAATCAGGACTCCTTTAAAGGTTGTTAAGTAACAGAAACATAATATAGAATAGGATACAGAAAAAGGGAAGGGGGAGGATTCTTTGGAAGCTTACTAGAGTATTTCTAGTAGCTGAAGGAAAGATTAAACAACCACACTCATGCAGAGTTAAGATGTGTCTCTTGAGCAATAGGAACTAGAGACTCAAACACAGCTAGGATTCTCAAGGGCACACAACAGCAACAATACCATGTGATAGAAAACATAGCCCCTAAGAGCTGACAAGCTTCCCACCCTAAGGCTTCCACAACATGAGAGGGACCTACTCTCTTCCCCTACTTCCAGTTAGGAAAATCACAGGAACTACTTCAATTCATCCACTTTGTATAATTTGTGCACCTCTGAACCAATCAACTGTGGCGAGATAGGGGGTGTCAGGTAAGAATATGGTGGCTCAGTCTAGAACTGCTTCGTTAGCGTGAAGGAAAAAGCAGTTCCTTTTTAAGAGAAAATGAGGTTGTTTCCAGAAGGCTCTGGACAGACTAACTAGAGATACTTCCTACTCGCCTCAAAGCAATTACAGGCAGCCCCTGGGTTATGAACAAGATTGTTCCTAAGACTGTTTTTAAGTCTAATTTGTAGGTAAGTTGGAACAAGTGCATACAGTTCTTATTTAGCCTCATTTTAGTGCAAGAAATTTCAAATGGAAACCCTAGTGGCATAGTGGTTAAGAGTTCGGCTGTTAACCAAAAGGTCAGCAGTTCGAATCCACCAGGCACTCCTTGGAAACTCTATGGGGCAATTCCACTCTGTTCTATAGTGTCCCTATAAGTCAGAACTGACTCAAGAGTAGTGGGTTTGAATTTTTGGGTTAGGGCAAGAAAAGGCTGTAAGCCTTTTCAATGATTTAAAAGCTGCCCTTTTAACAAGTCAAGATGATTGTGATGAGGAATTAGTTGTGAGCAAGGGTTGGTTCAGTAGTTTCAATGTGAGGACAAATTTACATAACGTTAAAGGGTAAATACGAGCTGTCCATAAGTTGGATGCTCATAACACAGGGAATTACTGTATTCTAAATCATTTAGAAGTTTGAAAGATAACAGCAGATCATTGAGGTTTCCTGTCTCCATAGAAAGTATAAGCTAGGCAGGTCACTCTGTGGATCACCCCACCAGTGCCTCTTTGGTTTGAGAATTCTATTAATTCCTAGAAGTGGCCCCCACAGCCCTGGCACAGTCACAAGAAACCTAAGTTCCCTGATACATGGATTTTTACAAGGGCAATTTAAGAGTTGTCTTCCTCAAGAGTCATTTATAAATCTCAAATTTTGAACCTGATCTGCTAATATTATATCTTATGAGCAAGTCAAACCATCTATGAGGCGTTGAGGATGGGGAGTGAAAGGTAGCACCATCGATGGGTGGGAACTCCCTAGTGTTCAGCAGTATCTGTCAAAGCCCAGGGGAATTACTCATGAAGACATAGGGAAATGAGGAGTCAGGGTGGCATTGAAAAACTGGAGCCAGGCTGTGAGTTAGGGTCTTAAGTCTGGAACAAGAAGTCCTGGAATTTAGTGGAAAACTCATTTACCTGAGCAATTCATTTACCTGAGAAAACACTGTCCACTAAAACCTTTTCTTTTTCCTTCTCTCTCTTTTTTTCAGTCTCAAGCTAGACAGCTTGTTCTCCATTCATTTATCAAGTACTGAAGAGTTTGCTTCAAGAACATCCCACCTCTTTCTATTACCCAACTTTTTAAAAAACAGACATTATTCTACTCCATCTGTCCTGCTGGGTTATACATTCCTTAAGAGCTAGGGGTCTGTTTGATATAATTTTGGTGCTACTGCCTCTCTTCCCTCTCCAAGCACTTGGTGAAGAGGAGCTAGTGTGGTTCAGTAAATGTGTGTTAAATTGAATCATATAAAACTATAAAGCCCTTGGACATAACAACTGAGCCTACAATTAAAAGAGGCTTAGAACACATTCTATAAATAAGATTTTGCTAATCTACCCCTTCAGTTATTTTTAAAACGTCCAATTCGCTTCAAACAGTATTTATTGAGTGCCTACTGCACTGTGTTAGGCATTCACAACATATGTTCAGCAAAATTACCATTCTCTCTCTAAAAAGATTGAAGCATCCAAAGAAAAGTTAGACTGCTACAGAATCAAAGATTCTGTAGACTAAAGTCTAACTACTATTTGCTGACAAGATGTGGGGGTGAAGCTGTCAGCTTTGAGCTAGCTACAGATCCCAGTACCCTTCAGCAACTCTCTTGCATCAAGAAATCCAACAGACTAAACCCAGCATTTTGCTGCCGCTGTTGTTGCTGTTTTAAGAACTGGCGGAGTGACTCAGAAGGGCCATTTTTTCCCTCCAGAGTGTTCTCCAGAGAAGGGCATGGAGAATTACTCCATTTGAAGAGTCACAATTAATGTGGAATCATTGCCATGTATTAACTAGATTATTGAGGAACTGTTTTGCAGATCACTTAACACGGTGTGCTTAATTGGATGTTTGAACAGCTAACTGCACAGTCCAGTTGTTTGTTTTTTCCTTGTGTTATTCCATTTTTGTGAGTTTAAAGGTGTTTTTTTTTTTTTTCCCTCCAATTTGGCAAAAGCAAGTTTAGTTTTCTTTTGCTGTTTTTTTGTCCTTTTATTTTTTTTTAACTCAGTGTCATATACACTGTCAAGGAGTACCTTCCCTTCTCTCCAGTATGATGCCCCCTACACTGAAACTTTTTCAGAGAAAAAGTAGCAAACCTCATCTGAACAAGAAACCTAAACTTCATAAGTCATCCAGCTCCAGAAATGTCAGTTATCCTGTGAATAAATGGCTATGACACAGGGGATGACATTAAGAGGTAAGATTTAATATTCTATAGGCCTATCACACATTTTTTCATCATTCCTGAAAGATAGTCGAATCCAGGGAACAGCAAACAGGTTAGGCTAACCACATATCATTTCTAATTTAAATTTTGTTACTATCTCCCATGAAGGCCTGGCCTCTCTTTGCTTAGATTGTATAAAAAGGAACCTTTCTCGCACCTTCTCCTCCCCACCCCTGTTCAATTTTCAAAGAGATGATTCTCTTCTCTCTGCCCATCAGAAATCAAGAGTACCAAATATCAGAAGATATGCCATGTGATATATTGTATATATGTGAGATATATATACACACACACACGTATATATATGATATCACTACTATTGAGGCTGTATGTATTGCTCTCCATATCACTAAATATAATGCTTTTTTTTACCAATTCTTGATTTTTCCACTTTAGGTATTTTCTATTAACTTCCTATTATGGTATGTAAGGATTTAGCTCACTCACTTACACTCACTCTCTCTCACTGTGCCTACCCACCCCTTTTCAGTCTACCACACACACATGCATGCATGCACATATTTTCTCTTCCCTTCTCATTCTCCCACTATAGTTATATTATATATATATATATATATGTAGTTATAACTCAGTCAGTGCTTATATCATGATGACTAGGTAATAATGTTCAGAGCTAAGCCTCATGATAAACTAAGATTATTTTACTTTCTCACACAACTATTTGTTTTCCTTAGTATCAGTAATTTCTTGTTTGCTGTATGTGTTTGTTTTGCTTTGAATGGCTTGCAATATATTTAAGACACAATTGGTATTTCATCAATTTCATCCTCCTGAAGAAGTGGCTTCTGTAGTTGTCTGACTGCTACCTGGACCTGCTGCACATCTCTCACTACTGTGATGTCTTTCACTACAATCTTACAAATTCCCTTTCCCTCTCTCTTTAATTGGATCCCCTGTTTCCCCTAAGCCTTTTTTGTTTATTCTTTCATTTCAGCAGAGCATATCCTCTAGTAGCCTCCAGAGAAAAAATGCGAGGAAGTAAATTTTTGAGATTCTATTTGTCCAAAACTATCTTTATTCTACTTATATACCTGAGTGAAAGTTTAGGTGGGTATTATAATGCTAGGTTAAAAATAATTTTCCTTCAGAATTTGTAAGGCATGTCTTCTAGCTTCTAGCCTTGTTATAAAGCTGTCTGAAGTCATTCGGATTCCTAGTGTTTTGAAGGGCTTGGTTTTTTTTTTTTTTTCCTCTCTAGATGTACTTAGGATCTTCTCTTTGTCCCCGCATGCTAAACCTTCATGGAAATATGTCATGGTGCGGGTCTGTTTTTATTCTTTTTCTGGGCATTTGGTAATCCCTTTTAGTCTATAACTCATATCCTTTTATTCTTAAAAAAATTCTTCCATTATTTATTGTTGATTCACTTTCTCAATTTTTTCCTTCACTATTTCTAGGACTCGTTGACTTTCTGGATATCCCCTCTGATTTTCTAATCCTTTCTCTCTCATTGCTACCTTTTGATCTTATACACCTCTTGAAATATTTCCTTAAGTATATCTTCCAGTGATTCTATTGAATTTTTCATTTTTGCTATAGTACTTTTAATGTCTAAGAGCTCTTTTTTTGTACTATAGCTGTGTCTTTTTATAGCACCCTATTCTTGTTTCATGGATCCAATATCTTATCCAAGGATAGAAAATAACAGTCTTTTTTTTTTTTTTTAAGGATATCTCTCTAAACTGACATTATTTTCTCCAAGTTAATTTTTTCTATTTGTTCTGGCCTATTATTTATTTCTGTATGTTTTCCTCAGATATTTGTTGAACCTTCAGAATGAGATGCTGAAAAGCTTTAGTAAGCTTTGAGAATATGATAGGGCTCAAAACAATGCAAATTTATTACCTTATAGTGATGTAGTTAAGAATCTGAAAGGGTCTTGTTGAACTAAAATCAAGGTTTCAGATTCATTTTTGTATGCTCTAGGGAGAAACCATTTCTTTGTCCTTTCCAGCTTCTAGAAGCCACACTTGGCCACATTCTTTGGCTGGTGGTCACCTTCCTTCATCTTCAAAGCCAGTAACAGCAGACATGTTCATTTCATGCTGTCATCTCTCTGGTTCACCCTATCTGCTTCCCTCTTCCAGTTGTAAGGATCTTTGTGATTATATTGCATCCACTTGGATAATCCAGGATAATCTTCCCTTCTCAATATCAGCTGATTAGCAAACTTAATTCCACCTGCAATCTTAATTCTCCTTTGGCATATACAAGCAGTCCTCAATTTAAGACATATTCCAGTTACAACGAACCACACTTACCACCATCTGTTTTTTGTTTTTGTATATCTTATCTTTAATAATATATACTATATACAATGTTACAGCATAGGAAATTTGCTAATGTTTTCATTCTCAGATGAATGTTTTCAACCCCTAAGGACAAATAAAGATTGAATTTATAAAGATACTGTTATTAAAAGGCAATAATAATGGAAAAAAAAGTGAGGTACTCTACTTATGTGAAAAACAACTTATGACAGAGCAGTCGTCGGATCGCATCAAAATCAGGGACTACCTGTAATTTAAAATACTCACGGGTTCTGGGGATTAAGATGGGGACATCTTTGGTGGTCATTATTCTGCCTACCACAGTACCCCAGTCCTCAATTTTGTCTAAGATGTCAATGAGTCTAGATATTCCTGGTTTTATTCTCTTCATAAACTATTAATTTTCTCTGGAGGGGGGTGCAGTTAATCACTGGGTAGACTAGAGGATAGGATCTGAGGGCCTAATTGCAGTACTTCTTAAGAAGACTTTTGATGAATCTTCCTGTTTATGTCCCCACCTTCAAGCTCACTTTCATTAATCAAACCAAACATGTTGCTGTGGAGTCGATTCCAACTAATGGCGGCCCTATAGGACAGAGTAGAACTGCCACATAGATTTCCAAGGCGGTAAATCTTTACAGAAAGAGACTGCCACATTTTTTTCCTGTGGAACGGCTTATAGGTTGCAACAGATAACCTTTCAGTTAGCAGCCTAGTATATAACCACTGCACCACCAAGGCTCTTCCCTACTTTCTTGATAACCTGGTATATACTAATTCCTGAGAATAAGAGGATTCTGTGAATCACATTAGTATATTGGGTTGCTTCTTGGTTTTCCCCATTGCCAGTTGAGGACTCAGCTTTCTCAGTTATCTCTAAGTTCTAAGTTTTCTTTCCAGCTTCCAAAATTTAATTACTGCTATCTACTGTTCTCTTTGTCCTTGTGGGTTTATACCTTTGTGGTAGATTGACTACAAAACATACCCTTAACTCTTCCCTTCCTCACATTCATGCCCCTTCCAATGCAAATTTTCAGCTCCAATTCAAAGATAGAGTCCATTTTTTCCATCACTTAAATCTGGACAGGACTTGTAACTCGCTTGGGTCCATAGAATGAGGAAGAGTGATAATGTGTCAGATCTGAGGGTAGAACTCAAGAGTTCTTTCAGACCTCCACTCACACCCTTGGGATTCCCTCCCAAGTATGGCTGGCCTGCTGGAGTATAGGAACCTGAATCAGCTCAGTGGTCCCAGCTGAAGTCCCCAAAAAATGAAAGCCCAGCCAAGATCAGCAAAGCTACACTTAACCTGCAGCTGATTGCAGATGCATGAGGGGGCCCAGCTGAGACAAGAAGAATCACCTATTTGAGCCCAGCTCAAGCTGCTGATCCACAGATTCATCAGCTAAATAAATAGTGGTTGTTTTAACCAACAATATTTGGGGAATTTTGTTATATAGCAAAAACTAACTCATACAGCCTTAAAAAATTCCTTTACCAATAGCATTCTTTAATGGGATAGAAAAACTAATCATTAGCTTTATATGGAAAGGAAAGAGGCCCTGGGCTAAGTAAAGCACTTTTGAAGAAGAAGAATAAAGTAGGAGGACTTGCACTACCTGACCCCAGAACCTACTATACAGCTATGGTAGTCAAAATAGCCTGATACAGGTACAGCAACAGAGACATTGACCAATGAAACAGATTTGAGAGCCCAGATATAACTCCATCCACCTATGGTCAACTGATCTTTAACAAAAGCCCAAAGTCCATTAAATGGGGGAAAATACAGTCTTTTTTAACAAATGGTGCTGGCAAAATTGGATGTCCATCTGTAAAAAAAATAAAACAGGACCCATACCTCACACCATATACAAAAACCAATTCAAAATGAATCAAAGACCTGAATACAAAACAGAAAACTATAAAGATCATAGGAGAAAAAATAGGGTCAATGCTAGAAGCCCTAATATATGGCATAAATAGGGTACAAACCATAACTAACAATACAAAAACACTAGAAGATAAGCTAGATAACTGGGATCTTCTAAAAATTAAACACTTGCGCTCACCAAAAGATTTCACTGAGAGAGTAAAAAGGCAAGCTACAGACTGGAAAAAAAAAATTGGCTATGATAAATCTGACAAAGGTCTAATCTCTAAAAATCTATAGGAAAACCCAACACCTCTACAATAAACAGACAAATAATCCAACTTAAAAATGGGCAAAGGATATGAACAGACACTTCACCAAAGACAACATGGTTAACAGACACATGAGGAAATGCTCGCAATTACTAGCCATTAGAGAAATGCAAATCAAAACTACAATTAGTTACCATCTTACCCCTACATTACAGTCAAGAATCAAAAAAACAGAAAATAACAAATGCTAGAGAGGCTGGGGGAGATTGGAACTCTAATGCACTGCTAGCGAGAATGCAAATGGTACAACCATTTTGCAAAATGATACGACACTTCCCTAAAAAGCTAGAAATATAAATACTATACAATCCAGCTATCCCACTTCCAGGAATATATCCTAGAGAAAAAAGAGCTGTTGCATGAATAGACACATGTACACTTTTGTTCATTGCAGCATTATTCACGATAGCAAAATGATGGAAACAACCTAAGTGTCCATCAACAGATGAATGGATAAGTAAACTCTGGTACATATATACACAATAGAATACTATGCAATGATAAAGAACAATGACGAATCTGTGAAACATCTCACAGCATGGATGAACATGAAGGGCATTATGCTGAGTGAAATAAATCAATTACTAAAAGACAAATACTGTATGAGACCACTATTGTAAAAACTCATGAATATCTTCACACCCAAAAATAAATATTCTTTAATGGTTACGAGGAAGGGAGGAATGGAAGGGAAAAGCATTAAACAGACAAAAAGTAAGTGGTAACTTTGGTAAAGGGTAAGACAGTACATAATACTAGGGAAGTCAGCACAACTTGACCAAGGCAAGGAAGGTCATGGAAGCTTCACAGACACACCCAAACTCCCTGAAGGACAAAATTAGTGGGCCGAAGGCTGGGGACCATGGTCTCAGGGGACATCTAGCTCAATTGGTATAACGTAGCGTTGTATCCTTTCACCATACTTATTCAATCTATATGCTGAGCAAATAATCTGAGAAGCTGGACTATATGAAGAAGAACATGGCATCAGAATCAGAGGAAGACTCATTAACAACCTGCAATATGCAGATGACACAACCTTCCTTGCTGAAAGTGAAGAGGAATCGAAGCACTTACTGATGAAGATCAAAGACCACAGGCTTCAGTATGGATTACATCTCAACATAAAGAAAACAGAAATCCTCACAATTGGACCAATAAGCTACATTATGATAAATGGAGAAAAGATTGAAGGTGTCAAGCATTTCATTTTGCTTGGATCCACAACCAACGCCTGTAAAAGCAGCAGTCAAGAAATCAAAAGACGCATTGCATTGGGCAAATCTGCTGCAAAAGATCTCTTTAAAGTATTAAAAAGCAAAGATGTCATTTTATGGACTAAGGTGCACCTGACCTAAGCTATGGCGTTTTCAGTCGCCTCATATGCCTGTGCAAGCTGGACAACGAATAAGGAAAATTGAAGAAGAATTGATAAGGAGAGGATGGCGAGACATTGTCTCACATACTTTGGACATGTTATCAGGAGGGACCAGTCCCTGGAGAAAGGCATCGTGCCTGATAGAGTAGAGGGTCGGCAAAGAAGAGGAAGACCCTCAATAAGATGTACTGACACAGTGGCTGTACCAATGGACTCAAGCATAAAAATGATTGTGGAGATGGAGCAAGACCAGGCAGTGTTTTGTTCTGTTGTACATGGGTCGCTGTGAGTTGGAACTGGCTTAACAGCATCTAACAACAACAACTTTTTTATAAAGAAAATGTTCTACATCCTACTTTGGTGAGTAGTGTCTTAAAAGCTTGTGAGCAGCCATCTAAGACACTCCACTGATCCCACCTTGTCTGGAGCAAGGGAGAATGAAGAAAACTAAAGATGCAGGGGAAAGATTATTCTAAAGGACGAATGGACCACAACCACCACAGCCTTCACCATACTTTGTCCAGCACAACTAGATGATGCCTGGCTACCACAACCAACTGCTCTGACAGAGATCACAACAGAGGGTCCTAGACAGAGCTGGAGAAAAATGTAGAACAAAATTCTAACTCACAAGAAAAGACCAGACTTACTTGTCTGGCAGAGACTGGGGAAGCCCGAGAGCATGGCCCCCAGATACCCTTTTAACTCAGTACTGAAGTCACTGCTGAAGTTCACCCTTTAGTCAAAGATTAGACAGGCCCATAAAACAAAAAGAATAAACCAGCAGACCATCCCAGGGACAAGGACGAGAAGGCGGCGGGGACGGATAGGAAAGCTGGTAATGGGAACCCAAAGTTGAGAACGGGAAAATGTTGACACATTGTGGGGCTGGCACCCAGTGTCACAAAGCAATATGTATATTAATTGTTTAATGAAAAGCTAATTGACTCTGTAAATCTTCATCTAAAGCAAAATAAAAAAAAAAAAGGAAACATACTTTAAAAAAAGAAAAACCTATGAATTTCAACAGTCTAATTCCATTGTGCTTGGCATCACTACAATCTGGGGCCAAACTGACATCAGCTGACAACAATCCAGCTTCCACCGGTAGCTAAAAATTTCCTATAACACATGAAAAGGATTATAAAATTGTGAGCGGATATGTATGTGGAATTTTATCATCTTCTTAAAAAACTTTTGTCTTGGTATTTCTTCTAAATTGTCCTCCTTGTAGCCTGCTTCTTAGCTTTTGATTTTTGCTTTTATTTGACTTTATAAAATATCTATGTCAGTGGCGTATTTAACTAATTGGTGAAGGAATGATATGCTTTCATGATTACCGCAGTAGTCAGTCTCTTTTATGTTGTACAAGTGTGTAATCAATGCACCTTTTTAAATTCTGTGGAGTGTGGTCCTCATTTTAATTGCAGTAAATTGGTTGCACTAATCACTTTGAGTTGTTGGCCAACATAGTTATAGATTTGTACCAGGTGTTCTACCAGAAGATAATTACTTAGCGGCACAGAGTATTTCAACAGTCTTAATTGTAAAACGAACCCAACGTTGACTCCAAATGCTGGCTTCATAGTTAATTCACTCATTCATTCATTCAAAAAATACATTGTGCATCAAAGGTGTGTCAGGCATTAAATGAAGCATTGGGAAAATAAATGGCAGAAGATATACTTCCTGACTTCAAGAATCTCACAATTTAGTGGATATTATAATAAGTTTAAATATAATGAGAAAAGAAATATTTAAAAATTTCCACAAGAGCCCAAAGGAATGACTAGCTAACTCTGCTTTGGAGTTATGGAGTCAGTGTCACAAAGAAGATAATGAAACTTAAGATAAATCTTGAGGAACCTGTGAGGGAAGGATGCAGGTCCCAGGAACTTCAGTACCTTTTGCATGGTTAACACATAGAGTACACATCTGTTTAAGCCTGGCAATAAGGCTATATAGGTAGGGTAGATTGTGAGGCATCGTGTGTTTCAGGGGAAGAACTTAATTTTTTTCTTAACAGTAGAGAACCATAGAGGAGTTTTGATTTTTGTTTTTTAATTTTTATTTTTGGTTTTTTATTGAACTTTAGATGAAGGTTTACAGAACAAACTGGTTTCTCATCAAACAGTTAGCACACACATTGTTCTATGACATTGGTTAACAACCCCACGACATGTCAACACTCTCCTTCCTCAACCCTGGGTTTCCTATTACCAGCTTTCCTGTTTCCTCCTGCCTTCCAGTCCCTGCCCCAGGGCTGAAGAGCCACTTTAGTCTTGTTTTGTCTGTAGGGGAATTTTAATCAAGGAGTGCGTGTACCTCAGAAGACATTTCATTTTACAAATACACACTTATTGTTTTCTCTGTACAAATCTGTCTCCTCCACTAGACTTGTCATGGTGTTTGGCACATAATAGGTTTTCCATAAAGTTAAGAGAACCATAAATGATTGAACTAATAAAAAATATTTTTAAAAAAGTAATCTGGTCAGCCATGGAAAGTCTACATTTGCTCAGGGTAAACTTGAAGAAGAGGAGACCATTTGGAAAATTTACATTAAAGTAGATATAATAAGACATTCAGCAAAATCATGACAATAAGAAACAACTTGCAAAGCCACCAGCCACTCTACTAATTGGCCTTCTGAAATCCTAAGAGTAGGTGCAAAGAAAACTTTCAGGCCTACAGTAATCTCATGCCAGTTACCAAGCTTACTGGGAGGTGAGGGGAGGACTCACTGCCTTTGCCGCCGCCTCCTTGAATGTTATACAACCATGTTGTGAGAGATTTTGTCAAACTCCTTATAAGTTATGCGAACAGGTCTCCCTGAGCTTAAAACTGTGCCCTTTGTTGTAACCAACACTTTTCGTCAGACATTTTAAGTATAATTGTATTGTTTTGATAGGAAGTCTGTTTGAACTGTTGGAAATCCAAACCATGACTTTTCCTGGTCTAATGATGGTCATTTCCAACATCAGCAAAATTCTGTAGCAGCAGTGGCAACAGTAATGTTAGGAAAAAAGGATTATAAGTAAGAGAGAAGGTGAGAGTTGACAACATATAGAGGTAGGTGAGAAACTATAATGAGGGCTCGGTGCACATTTAAGTACCATGCTTTATAGCCAGAGGAGGAAACTGATGGACCAAGGAGCTAAAGAGTAAATGAAACTATTGCAAGGAAAGTGCTTAGAGAATGTAATAGACCAATATTAAACCATTACAAAAAGGAAACTACCCTCTTACCCCAATACTATTAGTACTATACATTTATAAATGAATGGAAATTGTTCTTTACTTGATTCTTGGAAGTATCTCTTAAAACAAAAGCAGTAGAAACATAAAACAAACAAAGAAACTATGCTATTTTTGCTCCCCAGAGTTCTTCCTGTGGACTCAAACTCTTTTTTTTTTAAAAGTATTTTATTGTGTTTTTGATGACAGTTTACACAGCAAATTAGGTTCTCATTTAACATTCTAAGCAATTTGTTCCATGACATTGGTTACATTTTTCACAATGTCTCAGCATTCTCATAATTTCCATTCTAGTTGTTCTGTTCCCATTAATTTAGCTTCCCTGTCCCCCCTTACCTCCTCATCTTTGGTCTAGGATGAATGTTTATCATTTGATTTTATTTGGATGGTTATTTAGAGGAGCACAGTACTCATAGGTGATATTACTCATTTTTTGAGCCAATCTGTCATTTGGCTGAAAATAACCTCAGGGAGTAGTTTGGGTTCCAAGTTTAAAAGGTATCCTGGGGTGATAATCTCAGGGGTTCTTCTAGCCTCTACCAGTCCAGTAAGTCTGGCTTTTTTTTTTTTTTTTTTTAGGAATTTGAGTTTTGTTCTACATTTTTCTCCCATTCTGTCTGGGATCATCTATTTTGTCCCTGGCTGGAACAGTCAGTAGTGGTAGCTGGACACCCTCTAGTTCTTCTGGTCTCAGGGTAGATGAGGCTATGGTTTGTGTAGACTATTAGCCTTGTAGACTAGTTTTTCCTTTTAGCCTTTGGTTTCCTTCTTTCTCTTTTGCTCCAGACGAGTAGAGATGAATAATTGTATCTTAGATGGCTAGTCTCAAGCTTTTAAGACCCCAGACACTACTTACCAAACTAAGATGTAGAATAATGTCTTCGTGAATTAAATTGTGCCAATTCACCAAGTTGTTCCACAAGACTATGGTCCTAAGTTCTCAAATCCAGTAAATCAATCCTGCGAGATGTTTGGTTATGTCTAGGAAGTATCCTGAACTGTGCCCTCTATGTGCTCTGTTTTATATATGAATATATATGCAGCACACATAGACATGTATATACATATACCTATGTATACATGTATACATGCACATCCATATATTCATACGTTCCTTCCTATACATATACATGTGTACATATCTATCTATATAACTGCACGCATATTTTTTAGTTGTTATTACTGTTGTTGCAAAATTGTATACATTATAGCATTTACAAAATTGTTCCTTATTCTTGTGTGCTTAGTGTCATCATTTACCTTGTTCAATTTGTGCTGACATCACTCTTACTTGGTATTGCCTTTCCCTTCACCAAAACTAACAATTGTCTCCTGTCTAGAAAGTGATCTCTTCTCCCTCTCACTCCCATCCCTGGTAACCACCAAAGAACATTGCTTTCTATATGTATACCTATTCTTTTCTTTTTGTAATAATGATATCATACAATATTTGTCCTTTTGTGATTGATATATTTCACTTAGCATAATGTCCTCCAAATTCATTCATGTTATAATGCATTTTTTAGAACTCATCATTATTCCTTCTAGTTGCATAGTATTCCATTGTGTGTCTGTACCACAATTTGTTTATCCATTCACCTGTTGATGGGTAGACTCAAATTCTTGATT
Source organism: Loxodonta africana (assembly GCF_030014295.1). Lineage (NCBI taxonomy): Eukaryota > Metazoa > Chordata > Mammalia > Proboscidea > Elephantidae > Loxodonta > Loxodonta africana. Next base: position 55,136,589 of record NC_087355.1, on the reverse strand, counting down.
AAGCCTTTTTCTCCCGAAACCTAAGCCAGAAGTAAAAGCAACTATTTTCCTCACTTCCACTACCCCACAACTTCTTAGAACCTCAGAGGACCTCTAAGTTATACCACTGCCAGGGACAAGATTGTCCTAAGAGTGAAAATTATTAGTGGAAGAAATCAAACTTTAAGAAGCAATTGTCTTTCCCTTTTAAGCACAAACATGATTAATTCTTATCACATACTCATAAACCAAAGCATGAGCAATGTTAGACCACTAGGCTGAGACAGAGGCACATGACATTTGGAAAATTATTAAGTTGTGAACAGAAGCAAGAAACCAAGAGAAAAGAGTTGGTCTTGGTGGAAGATGATGAGTTTGGCCTTAGGCAATGCTGTTTTTGAAGGGAGGAAAATACCAGGATCTTGAAATTACCTTTCCTCATTCTCTATTCAGTTTTAGATAGGAGTTTAACAAAATATATACTAAATGCTTAATACATATAAAACATATTTTTAGTTTGCATTTTGGAAAATTAAATAAATGAGAACACTACAAAACAATTCCATTCAAAATTCTGATTTTTATAGAGACCAAAGTTTCTATTTAATCCTTTGTTCTTAAGACCTACAGCTTGAATCTTCTACTGTACTACACTCTTGAAGATTCACAGGAAGTAAGACATTTTCATACTTTACATTTTAAAACTCGCTGACTTAAACATACGCTTTATGACAATCATGACAGCTTCTTAAGTTGCTGAATAAAAACAGAAGTATACATCTGTTCGAATTGGCATTTCCATCTCAGTGAACTCACTTGCGTGGCCTGACAAGCTGTGGTTTGCCAGCAGGTCACATACCAGTACTTGGGACAGAATGACACCATGTAACTTTTCTATCGATGGAATCCACGGTACATTCAGTCTAAACTGAAGTCAAGAAATAGGTCAGCAGATTTTCCTGCGAAGACCAAGCAGAAAAGCATATTGTTTCTCATTGCGTCTTAGCACCAAACCATAATGATGCCTTTAATTATTTTCTTAGTTAAGAGGTCACATTGATCTGCCCACACATTGGCTTGTGAATTTTTTGTTTTTCCCAGTGAGTCAGTTGATGTGGGAATGTTGCTTCTTCATTTAAGTAGCTATATGTCAACAATACACTTTAAAAAAATATGAATATTTACACAAACTGTCTCTTTCACACATGCGCACCCACACACAAAAGTTCTGTGAGTCTGTGAAAGTTTATGTGAGAGAAAGATTGACATCTGAATGAGATAAGGATGTGATGTTTAAGCTAGAGATGTCAAACAGGCAATGGGATATTTGGCCCTGAAGCCGAGGAGAGGAGTTCTCAGTCTGGAGAGAGAGATATGGGAGTCATCAGTTTAGAATTAATTATAAATGATAAATGATAAAACTACAAATGGAAGAGAAGGGTGCCTTAGTGAGTGCATTATTCTAAATTTTACATTAATTTCAAATAAACTAATTGAGCTAATAACGTAGTAAGCATTTGGGTTTTTTGTTTGTTTGTTTTTGTTTAGTTTTGTTTTATTTTTTACCTATCCAGCATCTGATTTCATTTGGGAATTCAAGAGGAGATAAGAACTCCCTTTTTCATAAGTGAGCACACCCGCCAACCCCAAACAGTGCCACTAAAAGTCAGGCCAGAATGGGAAGTTCAAGGGGTGATAAGTTTAATGAGGGTAGAATAATTTGGAAAAGGATAGCAAGAACGGTAGCACAACTTGAAGGATGTAACCAATGTCACTGAATAGTATACGTAGAAATTGTTGAAAAGGTTTATCAATAGCTGTCTACTTTCACTAAAATGGAAAAATTAAAAAAAAAAAAAGTCAGCCTAGAGACTTTGGCTATCAGGAAAGATAGCCCACTTTTGGCTATGGCTGCTAAACTGAAAGACTGTAAACTTGTAGTTGTTGGTAAGCCTTACCTTCTTCACCCCTTGGGGAGAGCCTGCCTCAGGGTGATATTAAACTGGGAGAAAAGAGCTTAGAGAGGTGAAGAGATGGCTTCCTGGTGGCATCATATGGTCTATCAGATCAAGCTGTGCCTGAAGCTGACTCCCACTGGACTTTTCACTTGCCTCTGAGAGAACCCTGGTTAATACAAATACTTGGAGAAATGAGGCAGCAACAGAAAAGAAGGAAAATAACTCCTTTCTATCATAGGTTTATAGCTGTTTACAGAATGAAGCCATTTTCTCTACAAAATGCACGATTGCCAACAAATTATTATTGTATAGCATTGGGGGCTATGTTCTTTTCAGTGTTTATGTTTTGATGTATACAAACACTTGTTTTCCCAGATCAGAGCTATAAAGACATAAACTTTCAGAATTGTGGACATTTGACAAAAGACAGAACCTTCAGGAGAAGCAAAGAATAAACTGGAGGTCTACTGCAGTGGCCCCTCTTTTCTCAAAATGACTATCTCCTGGTGACCCCCATCCAGCAAGCAACCAATCATGGTTAGTCAATTTCTCCCAAAACACTTACTGAGACTTAATTAAAATATATATGAATACTTTTTCCCAATTGTAAGTTTCTCAATTAAGATTTTTTTCTCAATTCTCAGTCTATTAATTTATACAGTCTCTCAAACAATATTCATTCACATACTATATTAAAAAGTAAAGTAATTAGAAGAAACTTGACCCTTTTTTTGTGCCTGTACTACGTAGTAAATGCTCAGAAGAGAAACACTGACTTATATTCACAAGCCTGGACAACATTCTGGGACTGTCAGAACCCAAAATAACAATTGCTGTCATATAACAGGAAACCCTGGTGGAGTAGTGGTTAAGAGCTATGGCTGCTAACCAAAAGGTCAGCAGTTCGAATCCACCAGGCACTCCTTGGAAACCCTATAGGGCAGTTCTACCCTGTACTATAGGATCTCTATGAGTCAGAATTGACTTGATGGCAATGGGTTTTGGTTTTTTAATCATATAATAGGGACCCTGGGGAAGCTTGGCTGCTAACCAAAACGTTGGCCATTCGAATCCACCAGCTGCTCTTTGGAAACCCTATGGGACAGTTCTGCTCTGTCCTATATGATCACTGTGAGTTGGAATCGACTTGGCCCTACTGTTTGCCGGAAACCAGGCTCAGTGCTTCAATGCTAACAACGCTAAGGGGTTGATATTTCTATCCTGTTATCCACCACCACCAATCGCCATTGAATCAATTCGGACTCAGGACAGCACCATCAGTCTCAGAGTAGAATTGTGCTCTGTGAGGTTTTCAGTGGCTGACTTTTCAGAACTAGATCACCAGGTCTCTCTTCTATGGCACCTCTGGGTGGACTCAAACCTCCAATATTTTGGTTAGCAGCTGTCATGGATTGAATTGTTACCCCCAAAACTACGTGTCAACTTGGCTAGACCGTGATTCCCAGTACTGCGTGGTTGTCCACTATTTTGTGATCTGATGTGGTTATCCTATGTGTTGCAAAATCCTAACCTCTATGATGTTAATGATGGAAACTCTGGTGGCGTAGTGGTTAAGTGCTACAGCTGCTAACCAAAAGTTCGGCAGTTCGAATCCACCAGGCACTCCTTGAAAACTCTGTGGGGCAGTTCTACTCTGTCCTATAGGGTCGTTATGAGTTGGAAGTGACTCGATGGCAACGGGTGTGGGGATTTTTTTTTTTTGGTATGATGTTAATGAGGCAGGATTAGAGGCAGTTATATTAACGAGACAGGACTCAATCTGCAGGATTAGATTATATCTAGACTTAACCTCTTCTGAGGTATAAAAGCAAATGGAACGGAGAGAAGGACCTCCTACCATCAAGAAAGAAGAGTCGGGAATGGGGGTGTCTTTGGACCCACAGTCCCTGCGCTGAGAAATTTCTAGACCAAGGGATGATTGATGACAAGGATCTTCCCCCAGAGCTTAGATAGAAAATCTTCCTCTGGAGCTGATACCCTGAATTGGACTTCTAGCCTCCTGGACTGTGAGAGAATAAATTTCTGTTTGTTAAAGCCATCCATTTGTGCTATTTCTGTTACAGTAGCACTAGATAACTAAGACAGCAGCCAAGTGTATTAACTTTTTGTACCACCCTGGGACTCCTATCCATTTTATGGATATAAAAACTGAGGCTCAGATAAATTGAATGACTTGCCAAAGTCACAGAGAAGTGAAATTATCAGTTGCATTGTATGCTAAATCAAAAATTCATGTTTTTAATCACTTCATTCTGGCCTTTAGTTAACATCTCTACTTGAGTGGCTATGGAACGACCACTTTTGTTCATGTTGCTTGATTTACAAGGTTTTCCCAGACCTTAGGCAAAATAGGAGGAACATGGGATGAGAAATTTAGAATGTTTTCCAAGCCCCTAAGTTACTGGAGCATAAGACATTGCAAAAAGGGAGTGATGGACTCAGAATTCATCCCTGCACAGCACAGGGTTGTATCTTTACTTGAGCACTTATTATATAGTACTAGGGTGATTTATTTCCTTATTTTCTTCCCTAGTAGGCTATGAAATAGAGAAAGAGAGAGACTAGGTACCATTCATCTCTGAATCCCTTGTTGTGTTGTTAGGTGCCGTTGAGTTGGTTCTGACTCACAGAGACCCTATGCACAACAGAACGAAACACTGCTTGGTCCTGTGCTATCCTTAAAATTGTTGTTATGCTTCAGCTCATTGTTGCAGCCACTGTGTCAATCCACCTCATCGAGGGTGTTCCTCTTTTCAGCTGACTCTGTGCTTTGCCAAGCATGATTTCGTTCTCCAGGGACTGATCCCTCCTGACAACACGTCCAAAGTATGTAAAACGCAGCTCTCACCATCCTTGCCTCTAAGGAGCATTCTGGCCACACTTCTTTCAAGACAGATTTGTGCATTCTTTTGGCAGTCCATGGTATTTTCAATACTCTTCGCCAACACCACAACTCAAAGGTGTCAACTCTTCTTCGGTCTTCCTTATTCATTGTCCAGCTTTCAAATGCATATGATGCGATTGAAAATAGCATGGCTTGGGTCAGGCGCACCTCAGTCTTCAAGGTGTCACCTCTGCTTTTCAACACTTGAAAGAGGTCCTTTGCAGCAGATTTACCCAATGCAATGTGTCGTTTGATTTCTTGACTGCTGCTTCCATGGCTGTTGATGAAGGACCCAGTGTCTACTTCTGAAACGAATCAGCCAGTGAAAACATTACGAATAGCAGGGAACATTGTCTGAATCCCTTGTACCTCACTAGATGTCTCCCACAAAGTTAAGTGAATATGCTTGCCCTCTTTTTTCTTTTATTGTGGTAAACACATATGTAACAAAACATTTGCCATTTCAGCATTGTTCACATGCATAGTTCAGTGACAGTAATTGCGTTCATCCTGTTGTTCAGCCATCACCTTATCTGCTCCCAAATCTTTCCATCACTCTTAACAGGTCCTCAGTGTCCCCTAAGCACTGAGTCTTCCTTTCACCCACTCCCCTGCCCACCCCTGGGAACCACTATATAAACTCTGGTCTCTATACTTTTGCATATTCTAGATATTTCGTATAAGTGGGATCATACAATATTTGTCCTTTTGTGAGTGATTTATGTCACTCAGTTTAATGTTTTCAAGGTTCATACATGTTGTAGCATGTATCAGGACTTCATTTCTCTTTATGGTTAAGTAATATTCCATTGCACATATGTGCCACAGTTGTTTATTCATTTATCTGTTGATGAACATTTAGGTTGTTTACATCTTTTGGCTGTTATGAATAGTGCTGCAATGAACACTGATGTACAAGCAAGTTTGCATCCTGCTTTCGATTCTATTGGGTATATATCTAGGACCGGAATTGCTGGATCATATGGTGATTTCATTTAACTTTTTGAGGAACTGACAAACTATTTTCTACAGAAGCTGTACCAATTTATGATCACACCATAATGAATGATGGTTTCAATTTCTTCACATTCTCAGCAACACCTGTTGTTTTCCATTTTTTAATCATAGCCATTCTAGTGGGCGTGAAGTGATATCTTGTGAATATACTCTTAGACAATCCCTGTGTTGGACATAGGCAACCAAGATATTTCCCTGGAAAAAGACTGAGTCAGTGGAACTTTTCCTCAACATGAAGACCCATAAAAGGGTTACTGGGGCAACTAAGCCTAGAATATCATGTAGTTTTGTGTATGTTTACTTACCTAATATAATGCTAAAGGAATCACTTAATATTTTTTAATTATAAAAGTAAGGTGTTCACTATAGAAAATAAAGAATAAAGAAGAATTTTTAAATCACCAATAATCTCACTAATCAAAAATAGCCATAGTTAACATTTTCATGTATTATCTTCGTCTTTTACACGTATGCATGTACACAACTACACAAATATACAACTCATATGCATTTTCAATTAACATCATATTATAAGCATTTTCCTGTATTTGCAAAGTTATTAAAAACATAATTTTAATAACTGCATTACATATTCTAACATGTGGATGCTTCAGAATGTATTTAATCCTTCAATGACAATAATAATCTATAAATATTTATTGTGCACCTACTATGTATGAGGCACCAGTGCTTAAGCTCAGAGAGACACATCAATGAATTCTGTAGATGTCATATTCATGGAGGTTATAACCTCCCTCTTCTGGAACCCTCTATTGTTTCCAATGTTTTGCTATTTTAATTAATAGTGTGATGGACATCTTTCTACAAAAATTGTCCTAGAGACTTTTTAATAAGTGTAAACTATATCAGTAAAGAATACATTTTATACCACAAGCATATATTTTAGTATATGGGTATATACATACATAAAAAATATATGTAATAATGAAATACAAATTTTATAAAACATTACTAATCCTTACTACATGTAATGCATTCCTATTTTTCTATTCTATTATAGTGTAGTCTTTTAAAAAAAAAAATTTTTTTTTCCCCGAATGACTAGTCCTCACCTACTACATTGATTATGATCCCCTAATAATGGCACGGGAGCCCTGGTAGCACAGTGGTTAAGAGCTTGGCTGCTAACCAAAATATCGGCAGTTCAAAGCCACTAGCCGCTCCTTGGAAACTCTATGGGGCAGCTCTACTCGGTCCTATAGGGTCACAGTGAGTCAGAGTCGACTCAGTGGCAAAGGATTTGGTTTTGGTTTAATGATGGCACACAACAACAACAAATGAGTAACACACCACAGTCTGAAAGCACTGCCTTAGAGCATAGTAAAGCATTATGATTAATCACTGGAGGACATAGTAGGAACTCTGGCACTTACTAAACATCGAACTCAGTTATCAGCTACAGGAGGAGAAAGGGGCTTTCTGAAAAGGCAAAAGACCTAGCAAAGTCTTAGAAAAGCTGCTGTTAAGAGTAGCTACCAAGAATGTTTCATCAGCTAAAGAAGCCACTAGAAGTAATAGCTATCTCTTGAAGCTGTTACAGATAATAGGATCAACTGAAGAGATTTGCCTGCAGGGAGGAGTCCTTGCTACAAAAAGCTTGGCCAATAGGAGCAGGTGCCAGCCACCCCCATGGTCAGGATCCACCTGAGATCTAAGAAAAATTGCTAGGAGTAGCTGAGGAGTCCCTGACAGATGACTTGAGGTTAACGGAAGCCATCATTAGAGCATCAGACAGAGTATCTGGATGGAGGAATTTAAATGCCCAGAGGCATTTAGCTTTTATTCTCTTCATAGACCTGGTCTTCCTTAAAATCAGGGAAATTGTTGATTTTTTTTTTCATCAGAGTTTCCACCAGAGAGGGAGAATAACAATTTTCTGCCTAGAAATCCAATAGGGTTGGAGACCCAGAAAACCACAGAGACACTGAATTGTCAGTCTTTCAAATTCCTGTGCCCCAGAAAAGAGTACAAGTGGGTTGCAATTTGTAGTGAGGATCTCACAGCTGAATACAACGGTGAACTCTGTCTGCTGATTCAACTAGCAGAAGAGACAGGCTAGTGGAGGGTGAGGATACAAGGGGATTTGGTGGATCTTAAGAGGGAAAGCTAAATATTTTTAGTCTGACTCAAGAAAATGAAGAGTATAGCATTTCTAAAGTTAGATACCCACGGTGACCAAGCATATTGGTTTGCCAAGGACTGTTCTGGTTTTAGCACTGAAAGTCCCGCATCCCAAGAAACCCCTCAGTCCTGAAAGAACTGGGACAGTTGATCAACTTGAGTTTGAGTTGAATAAGTTTTCAGCTTACTAACAGTGTGACCTCCAGCAATTTACTCAACATTTGTAGGCCTCAGTTTCCTCATTTGTAAAGTGAGGATATTAGGCCTTGTTGTTGTTTTTGTTAGCTGGCACCAAGTCAGCCCCCAACTCATGGTGACGCAATGCTCAGCGGAAGGAAATGCTGCCTGGTTCTTTGCCATCCCTATGATCGGTTGGGGATTGGACCATTGTGATCCATAGGGTATTCACTGGCTGATTTTCAGAAGTACATCACTAGGCCTTTGTTCCTACCATTAGTGTGGAAGCTCTACTGAAACCTATTTGGCACCATAGCAATAAGCAAACTTCCACTAACAGATGGGTGATGGCTATGCATGAGGTACATAGGCTGGTAATCAAACCTGGACCTTCTGTATGGGAGGTAAGAATTCTGCCACTGAACTACCACTGTCCTCCAACACTGTTTGTCCACCACCAATTAAATGAGATCATAAGTACTTTTCAGAAGCTCTATTCCTGCACAGATGTCACTGCTTGCCCTCGAGCCAACTCTCACCACAACAACACCAAACCTAAAAATGCAGAGAGCTGCTTGAGGGATACATGTTTAGGTTGTTTGGGGTCAGCAGGATTCTAGGACTTGGTTTCTAGCATCCATGGTAGCCTTTTGCACCCCTGATAAATTAAGAGTGATTCAGGCAATCCAGAAATGGCCTGAAAGCCAAGAAATTTTCAAGAATTAGGGAAAGACAGAAGGTTATAAAAAGACGAGTTAGTTTATTATAATTTTGCCCCTGTGTTTTGAACCACCTGTGACAAATATGCAAGCTATCCAGCTTGTTTAACCTTAAAAACAGAACAAAAATTGGGGATAATTTCATTAGCTGTAACCTGTCAAGTACAAAGAAAGTAATCACATTTCTGGAGAGATATTATAGACAATTCACATTTTATTGCCTTTACATTGTCTCCCTCACATTGAAGATAGTTTCTTACCTTGCTTGGACTCATAAAGGAGCCTATTTTTATCTAAATAGTTTCTTTTAGATTCATATGTTGTTCCAACCAAGTTAACAGGCTTTGTTTTTGTTGATATAGTCCATGACTAAGCCACTTCATCTTCGTACTTTTACTTCTTACCACAAGTTTTTCTAGACAATGATCATAAAAATGATTCAAAAGCAATCCAGACTTCCTAAGGCAACATTATTCGGCAAGGGGCCAATATCTCTCATTCAAGAACATTCTCTGAAGATATTTTGTCTCAACTTTTCAGAAGTATAATTTAAGGGGGGCTTTTTATTTTTTCAGGATAATGTCAGAAAAAGCTGTGGCATAGATTCATGAATGGTTAACAGAGGTGAAATGGAAGCCATTACGCAAAGACTATGGTCAGAGATGAGGTCTGGGAAGCTTCAATGAAGGGAAAAAAGTGAACTTTACCAGCTATTATGAAGGCCAAGAGATTTTCCAGAGCAGTGATGCACAAATCTTAGGAAATGGATTAAGATCTTAAACTGTGCCTGAGGCAAAAAAGAGAATAGTAGAAATAAAATTTTAATGTGAACACTGGAAGAACATAAAATTTTTAGGAAAAAATAAAACTTTATGATCAAAAATACTACTAACCGTAATACTTAAAGAAAAAGAAATCACCAGGAGCAAGGAAGAATGAAGAAAACTAAAGACACAAGGGAAAGATTAGTCCAGAGGACTAATGGGCCACATCTACCACGGCCTCCACCAGACTGAGTCCAGTACAACTACATGTTGCCTGGCTACCACCACTGACTGCTGTGACAGGGATCACAATAGAGGGTCCCAAACAGAGCTGGAAAATAATGTAGAACAAAATTGTAACCCAAAAAGAAAGACCAGACTTGCTGGTCTGTCAGAGACTGGAGAAACCCTGAGAGTATGGCCCCTGGACACCTTTCAACTCAGTAATGAGGTTACTCCTGAGGTTCACACTTCAGTCAAAGATTGAATAGCCTCATGGAATAAAACAAGACTAAAGGGGCACACCAGTTCTGGGGCAGGGACTGGAAGACAGGAGGGAACAGGAAAGCTGGTAATAGGGAACCCAGGGTTGAGAAGAGTGAGTGTTGACATGTCGCGGGGTTGTTAACCAATGTCATAGAACAATGTGTGTACTAACTGTTTGATGAGAAACTACTTTGTTCTTTAAACCTTCATCCAAAGTACCATGAAAATTAATTAATTAATTAAAAGCAAAAAAAAAAAAGAGAGAGATCATGTTTTGCCTCCCGTCCTACTATGGGCCAGGCACTGAATTAATTGCTCTCCTTGCAAAAATCTTGTGAGGTAGGTTTATAAATTTACATGAAAACTTAAAAGGATAAGAAACTTGCTGAAGGTCACAAAGCTATTAAATAACTGCTGGGCTTTGAACCCAAGTCTGTCTGACTCCGAAACACAGGTATAATTCAAATCAATTAAGATTAACTCTTTTAAAAAATTGATTTACATAAAAGACTTCCATTTTTCAGGGCTTAAATAGGATGATTTAATTTGATTTCTTTCTTAACTTCTCATCCAAATTCCTAGCAATTTCCCTTAGGCTCTCCCTCAGACTGTAAGCATTTGTTCAAAGCAGATAAACCCAAATTTTTTGGAGGTTATAGGCCAGATCAGAACAGGCATCAGATCTTTGACAAGTAGGAAGTATCAACTTTAGGAAGAGTCTGGGTTTGCATTCCTCCTTTACCAGTCGTGGGACCTAGGCAAGTCACTTAACCTTCTCCAAACTTCAGTTTCCTCATCTGGAAAATGGGGATAATATTAGTATGTACCTCTAGGTGTGTTTGAAGATGAAATTAAATGATATAAAAAACTTAGCATAGTGCCTGGTAAATAGTAGTTTTTTTTTCCTGTTTAGTGTCTATAGTCATTTTCAGGGATCAAGGAGTTATGTTATTTTCAAAGCAATCTATGAATATTCTACATTGAAACAAAAATCCCCAAGTTTGGGAAAAGTTGATTTAATGTCCCAGGAGTTATGAGTACTTAATGAGGCTGCTCTTGCTTCACAGAAGTTAGCAATGCCTATAAAGATCTAGATAAAGATTGCTTCATTTGGAACTTGAACGCGAGTTTGGATAAACCGCAAGAGTAATTATACCCACCTTTTTTTGTAGTGTGCTGAGTTGGAAAAACAACCTGGAGCTAGCAAAAGAAGGAAGCGCTGCCATGAGTCTTCTGTCTATGACGGGGCCCACCAGAGCTTTCTTTGCTCTTGCCAGTGCCTCAGTATTTAGGGATCAGAGTCTTGCCATTTACCTTAGTCTGCATCTTGAAAAATATTCCATAATCCATCCAGGCACTATCCCAGGGACTGGGGATGCAGAGGTCAGTAAGATAAACAAAGACTATTCTCCTAAGCTACTTCATTCCAGTTACGGATATGAATAAATAGAAAACATGATTTTGAATAGAAATAAAAGATATGACGGAAATAAAATAGGATATTGGGATAGAGAATGACTGGGAAGCCTAGATCCATCTTAGAAGGCATCTTTAAGGGGTAATATCTGAACTGAAACCCAATGCTTTAAGAACTGAGTGGTGCAATAAGAACAGCATTAAAAGATCAAATAATATAAAAACCATCACAGAAGACCCTGGATCGGCTCAGAGATATCTATAGGACCACAAAATAAATGCATTTAAATGCATCTAAAATGAAATATCTTATCATAGACAGAAAATCAACTGTAATGTGTTAGTCGATGTGTCCAGTTCTTAAGTATCTTGTGCAGACAAAGCATTCTACTGTCTGCTTATATTTCTTTCCAACACTGTTAAAGGCCAAGATACTGTCCTTACGTAAAAAGGGCTTTTACCTCCATAAACCTCTGTATTCTCACCTGTAAAATGGTAATAATAATGCCTTGGAGTTGTTTCATAGGCTTAAGGTGAGGACTAAAAGAAAGAATGTACACCAAAGACCCGATTCGAAGTAGATTGCTCAGTAATGGCAGCCATCCACAGAGCATACATTTCCAACCCACCTGAAAAAGAAATGATCAATTTCTGTGACTTTGAATAAACAAAGGAGAGACTCAAAGTGATGTTTTCCATATATCTGTGTGGATTTTTTTTTAGAAGAAAACTTCAAATATCTGAGAACTTCATACTAACAAAAATATAAGAACCAAAGGGCTTAAAATAAATGAGACTCAGAGCAATTTTCTTAAAGTATTTTATGTATCCATGTGGAGTTTTTAAGAAAATTTTAAATACCTGAGATCTTCGTATTTTGAAAAATAGAAGAACTACAGGACCAAATAAAAGAACATTAGAGGATCAGGAAGGAGCAGAGAAAATAAAAAATGGTGACATGAAATTGCCAGAGAAAATAAAAAATGGTGACATGAAATAAAAAATGGTGACATGAAATGTAAGTCTCAGAAGGATCTTGATGCTGTCTTGCCATCCAGGAAAAAGGTAGTGTCCCTGAGTCATAGAGTCCTACCAGACTTGTTCAAAGAGCCTTACTGGAAAAAAAGGCCTGGATTCCTCTTCTTCCATGCACAACATTACTTTCCATCTCCATTGGATTAAATTGGTTTGAATGTTTTGTGAGCAGAAACATTATGGCAAAGAATGATGGTGGTTATTTTTCATTCATTACAGAAACGTGTACTGAGCCCCTCTTATGTGCCAGACACCGTGCAGGACCTTGAAGTTGTGAGGGTATCGACTCCCCTTCCCTTCAACTCTCACAGCTACAGAGCAATGCTTTTTGGTGTGAAAGCCTGATGGAATTAAATCAGCTTACACAGTGTGTGTGTACACATTCTTGAGTAAATTGTGAAGCAGAAGAAATGGAAGGTTAAGCCTTCGCTGGAAAGTTAGTGGTGAATTAGCATATTCCCTTTGGAGTGCAAAAAGGGAAATGAGAAGCTTGGTTAATTCTCAGCCCCCCAAAGGAGCTTTGAGAAAACTGGTCTGTTACCTAACAACTTTACATTTTTCAATGCTGTTTAACATTCAACAACTGTAAATGGAAGCCAGCCCTGGCTACTACTTATTAAACCTAACAGAGCACTATCAAGAACAGATTTATGAGTTTAGCATTATAAAAACATACATTCCCAACAAAAATAAAAACCAAATGGAAAGAAACAAATGATACATGGGGCTTAGCAAATACCTTTGGTCTCATCTGTAATTCATATCACAAAACCTTTGAAAACACAGAACATCTTAAAAAGCAAAACATCCACTCAGCAGTGAAATCGATACAGCATATACCATTGCAGCATTTTGCATTACAAATATCTCAGCTTTCTTTCCAATGGCTTTAGTCTCTGCATTTTAAACAGTTATATTTCCAACCTGAGCTAGAGTTATGCATTTTTTCCAAACTAGTCTTGATAAACCACAATTTCCCATCAGTGCCACTTGTCAAGTGACTACTTAAAAAATGTGCGTGCTTGTGTGGGGGAGGGCACTTTATGTGCAAAACCTGTAACAGAGAGATTCTTTGTGGGTTTGAATGAGGGAGTCACTTACATAAAAGCATCACGGGTAAGTTCAGGACCTTTATTTATAACTAAGTCATCTTCATAGAATTTGAGAACAAAAACTAGAATTCTATGCATCAAGAATAGCATATAGACTTAGCATATGGCATTTCATTTGGTCTTCAACAATAGAGAAGGTATTGCTGAACTTATTTTACAAACGACAAAATTTAAGTTACAAGGAGTTAAATAAATTCCTCAAGGTCATTCAGCCAGAATTCAAATCCATGCCCATCTGGCTGCAAAATCTATGCATGTGGTACTACACCGTGCTGCTCTTCTTATCGGTGGCTCTCCTAATCTTCCCCTGTAAAGTCACATTATGCACAAACCTAATCCTACTTTATTTTCTGAAGTTTGCCTAGAATTACAGAATTGGAAGGGACCCTAGAAACAGTCTGATTAAACATTCCATCTGAGATGAATTTAAGACATTGACTTTCCATGCTTAGAGGTGATACCACTGCAAATTGCAATCTGGTAGCTTCTCTTTATTATACTGTCTCATGTTAAATGTTAAAAGGAATATTATGATGTTTTTAGCTCCAAATTTTCTCTGTCTTAATGATGGACAGGAACCACATTCATTCCTCAGATTTGCTATTTGCAATTTTAGCAATTTAGCAAAGTCTTTAGTGCCAAGCACTAAGTTAAGCTTTGAATTTCAAGAACTTCAATAACCCAGAAAAATTAGTCAAGAATCTTTTGATTTCAAGTGACAGAAACACAACTGAAACGGGCTTAAATAAAACAATAAATTTAATGGCTCATTTAACTAAATAGTCCAGAGGCAGTGTGGCTTTAGGTGTGGCTTGGCTCTAAACAGGCTCTTCCCGTATCCTGACACGGTGACCACCAGCATCTCCAGGCTATGTTCCACAGGATTAATGACCATAGCAGAGAATAGAAAATCTCTTTACTAATAGTTTCATTAAAAGCCTTAGAGTTGACTTCATTGAATCAATTCACTGTTGAACTAAGCACCACAACTAGCAAGTGAAATATGCTGATTGGAAGAATTGGGGCACTTACTTACCATATTGACTCAGAGTGGGAGGAGGAGTCACTTTTCAAAGGAAAATTATGGTCCATTTTCCAGGGAAAAGGGGAATAGATTCTTGGGCAGACAAAAATAACAGATGTGCACCCTGTATGGTTCTTATGTTTTGTCATGCCATTGATGTTTCTGTTTGTTTGCTGTTAACATAATGTATCATAGAAATTCATAAAGTGTTCTCCTGAGAAGTACTTTTCTTGTTCTCAGGACACTAGATCAACTCAGTAAAAGCAGTCCAAGAAATTCTTGGTATATAACACGTATTTCGGGCAATGAATACCATGGTTGCAAACATTGACGCTGTCAACTCTAAATGCCTCCCAATATCTATGGCCTTCAAAGTGATTACTCACAGGATCAATCACTTTCTACCTGAGGATGAGATTGCGACCTATATAATTTACAAGTATATTGTGTCATTGAGAAAATCTACAAGGAATGAGAGTTGCTACAGCTACTCTGGAGAGTAGCCTGGCAACACAAACAAATATGAAATACACATGGCCTTTAACATCTCAGTTCTGCTTCTGGGACTCTATAGAGACAAAGCTGCAGAGCCTGAGGGTATATATACAAGGGTGTTTGTTATAGCACCAGGAAAGTTGGCAAAAACAGCAACCTGAATAAGGGAAAATTGAATAAATCACCGTACGTTCAAGCTAACAGCAACAAAAAAAAAAAACGAACTTGTCGCTGTTGAGTCGATTCCGACTCATAGCAACCCTTTAGGACAGAGTAGAACTGCCCCGAAGGGTTTCCAAGGAGCGGCTGGTGGATTTGAACTGCTGACCTCTTGGTTACCAGCCATAGCTCGCAATAGTTCAAACAACTTTTAAAAAACAATGAACTAGCTATTAAGCTGGAAGAAAGTCTAGTTCATTAAGCCAGTCTGATACTCCCACCACCATGAACACACCCACTAACTAACAGACACGAGCCATGGACCATCCTTGTATGTTTCTCATCTAATATCACCCTGACCTAGGTATGTTGTTGTTGTTGCTGTTGTTACGTGCCATTGAGTTGGTTCCGACTCATAGACACCCTATGCACAACAGAGCGAAACACTGCCTGGTTCTGAGCCATCCTTACAATCATTTTTATGCTTGAGCTCATTCTTGCAGCCACTGTGTCAATCCACCTCGTTGAGGGTCTTCTCTTTTCCACTGACCCTGTACTTTGCCAAGCATGACGTACTTCTCCACGGACTGATTCCTCCTGATAACACATTCGAAATATGTAAGACGCAGTCTCACCATCCTTGCTTCTAAGGAGCACTCTGGTTGTACTTCTTCTAAGACAGATTTGTTCATTCTTTTGGCAGTCCATGGTGTATTCAATATTCTTCGCCAACACCACAATTCAAAGGTATCAATTCTTCTTCAGTCTTCTTTATTCATTGTCCAGCTTTCACATGCATACGATGTGATTGAAAATACCATGGCTTGGGTCAGGCACACCTTAGCCTTCGAGGTGACGTCTTTGCTCTTCAACACTTTAAAGGTGTCCTTTGCAGCAGATTTACCCAATGCAATGCGCCCCTTGATTTCTTGACTGCTGCTGCCATGGGTGCTGATTGTGGATCCAAGTAAAATGAAATCCTTGACAACTTCAATCTTTTCTCCGTTTATCATGATGTTGCCCATTGATCCAATTGTGAGGATTTTTGTTTTCTTTATGTTGAGGTGCAATCCACACTGAAGGTTGTGGTCTTTGATCTTCATTAGCAAGTGCTTCAAGTCCTCTTCACTTTCAGCAAGCAAGGTTGTGTCATCTGCATAACACAGGTTGTTAATGAGTCTTCCTCCAATCCTGATGCCCCATTCTTCATACAGTCCAGCTTCTTGGATTATTTGCTCAGCATACAGATTGAATAGGTATGATGAAAGAATACAATCCTGGTGCACACCTTTCCTGACTTTAAACCAATCGGTATCCCCTTGTTCTGTCCAAACAACTGCCTCTTGATCTATGTAAAGGTTCCTCATGAGCACAATTAAGTGTTCTGGAATTCCCATTCTTCACAGTGTTATCTGTAGTTTGTTATGACCCATACAGTCGAATGCCTACGCATAGTCAATAAAACACAGGTAAACATCCTTCTGGTAGTCTCTGCTTTCAGTCAGGATCCATTTGACATCAGCAATGATATCCCTGGTTCCACATCCTCTTCTGAAACTGGCCTGAATTTCTGGCAGTTCCCTGTGGATATGCTGCTCCAGCCATTTTTGAATGATCTTCAGCAAAATTTTGCTTGCATGTGATATTAATGATATTGTTCTACAATTTCCACATTTGGTTGGATCACCTTTCTTGGGAATAGGCGTAAATATGGATCTCTTCCAGTCAGTTGGCCAGGAAGCTGTCTTCCATATTTCTTGGCATAGACGAGTAAGCACCTCCAGCACTGCATCTGTTTGTTGAAACATCTCAATTGATATTCTGTCAATTTCTGGAGCCTTGTTTTTCTCCAAGCCTTCAGAGCAGCTTGGACTTCTTCCTTCAGTACCATCAGTTCCTGAACATATGCTACCTCTTGAAATGGTTGAACATCAACTAATTCTTTTTGGTATAATAACTCTGTGTATTCCTTCCGTCTTCTTTTGATGCTTCCTGCGTTGTTTAATATTTTCCCCATAGAATCCTCCACTATTGCAACTCAAGGCTTGAACTTTTTCTTCAGTTCTTTCAGCTTGAGAAACACTGAGTGTGTTCTTCCCTTTTGATTTTCCATCTCCAGCTCTTTGTACATGTCATTATAATACTTTGTCTTCTCGAGCCACCCTTTATTAATAATCGGAACCTGGAATGTAAGAATATGAATCTAGAAAAATTGGCAATTATAAAAAATGAAATGGAATGCATAAACATCGATATCCTAGGCATTAGTGAGCTGAAATGGACTGGTATCGGCCATTTTGAATTAGACAATCATATAGTCTACTATGCTGGAAATGACAACTTGAAGAGGAATGGCGTTGCATTCATCATCAAAAAGAACATTTCAAGATCTATCCTGAAGTACAATGCTGTCAGTGATAGGATAATATCCATACGCCTACAAGGAAGACCAGTTAATACGACTATTATTCAAATTTACTCACCAACCATTAAGGCCAAAGATGAAGAAATAGATTCTTACCAGGTGCTGCAGTCTGAAATTGATTGAACATGCAATCAAGATGCATTGATAATTACTGGTGATTAGAATGCAAAAGTTGGAAACAAAGAGGAAGGATCAGTAGTTGGAAAATATGGCTTTGGGGATAGAAACAATGCCAGAGACTGAATGATAGAATTTTGCAAGACCAACAACTTCTTCGTTGCAAATACCTTCTTTCACCAACATAAACGGTGATTATACACATGGACCATGCCAGATGGAACACACAGAAATCAAATTGACTACATCTGTGGAAAGAGACAATGGGAAAGCTCAATATCATTGGTCAGAACAAGGCCAGGGGCCCACTCTGGAACAGACCATCAATTGCTCATATGCAAGTTCAAGCTGAAACTGAAGAAAATCAGAGCAAGTTCATGAAAGCCAAAATATGACCTTGACTATATCCCACCTGAATTTAGAGACCATCTGCAGAGTAGATTTGACGCATTGAACACTAGTGATCGAAGCCCAGACAAGTTGTAGAATGACATCAAGGACATCATCCATGAAGAAAGAAAGATGTCACTGAAAAGACAGGAAAGAAAGAAAAGACCAGGATGGGTGTCAGAGGAGACTCTGAAACTTGCTCTCGAAAGTCAAGCAGGTAAAACAAAAGGAAGAATTGATGAAGTAAAAGAACTGAACAGAAGATTTCAAAGGGTAGCTCAAGAAGACAAAGTAAAGTATTATAATGACATGACGTGCAAAGAGCTGGAGTATTATAATGACATAGCTATAGCAAACGCTAAATTCCTTGTTCACCCCTCACTGTGAACCATTGGTACTTGGTCACTCTAAAACTTAACTCTCAGTACATCCCAATGAACTCTATCTAAATGTAGCCCTTGAAAAGAATGTTAGATCTATAAATATTTAGCTACAGGAAAGTCTTGAAATTGTATTATAGATACACTGTGTTGTAGAGGAATATAGAGGATTGTAGAGAAACTATAGGGTCTCATTTTTATAAAAATAAACAATGACTAAAGATATAAATGTAGATATAGATATTCAGACAGATGCAGATATTCACATTCAGATATTTGTTTGAGCTTGAAGAAAATTGTTCAATTTTTTGCACTAGGCAGTTTATATTGACAACGTTTTACACATTGTGAGAATAGGAACGAAGACATGGTAGGGGAATATTACTGTATATTTTAGTAATTTAAAAATCATTGTGTTTTTTCAACAGTTAAGTGATCACATGTAATTAATATAATAATTTTTGTAAGAGAAGGTAAAAAAAAAATTGTTCTCTATTTGCCTGGAGCAACTGAGGAAGAAGGAGAGTCAGGAATAGGAGGAAGTACTGTACATGGCTAATTACCTCCATGAGTAATTGCCTCTTTTACCATGATACCAGAAGACTGGGATGGTGCCCAGCTACCTTTACTGAACATTTTGAGCACAGATTCAATAGCTGAATCCTGATCAAAAGGGGGAAAACACAGAACAGAATTCTAAAATTCACATGGAACCCAGACTTTCTGGAGCCATAAAGGCTGGACGACCCTCCCCAAAAATATCCGCTGAAGTGTTCTTTAAACCAAACTATGTTGTTGTTATTCTTAGGTGCCATCCAGTCAGTTCCGATTCATAGTGACCCTATGGGACAGAGTAGAAGTGCCCATAGGGTTTCCAAGGAATGGCTAGTTAATTTGAACGGCTGATCTTACGGTTAGCAGCTAAGCATTTAACCATGACTCCACCAGGCTTCCAAACCAAACCATAAAATTAGTTTAATTACTAAGGAATGTCTGCTTGTGCATTGTACTCTTTTAAAGAACTATCTATATGGAATCAAATTGACAATAGCAACTCAAAAGGTTAGAGAAGAAACTTAAGAGGCAATGAGTTCATGTTAATGGTGGGGGAATAATTTGGAAAAGGAGGGTGAGAATGATTGTAGTACTTGAAGAATGTAATCAATGTCACTGAATTGTACATGTAGAAGTTGTTGAAATGATGTAGGTTTGGGTGTGTACATTTTCCACATCAAAAATAAAATAATTTTTTAAAAACTAATTTTGAAAAGGACTTTAATAAATGTTTAAAGAAAAAATATTCAATAAATTACCAACGAGGGAAAGGAATCATAGTGAAAAACACTGCCTGTACAACTTCAGGGGCACTATTCACCTGAGAGAATACTACCCCCTTCCCACTTCCCATCGACAGCTCAAGAATACAATGGAAACTAATGGACCACAACTACCACAGCCACCACCAGACTGAATCCAGTACACCTAGATGGTACCCGCCTACTACCACTGACTGCTCTAAGAGGGATCACAGTAGAGGGTCCCGGGCAGAGCTGGAGAAAAACGTAAAATAAAACTCTAACTCACAAAAAAAAGACCAGACTTACTGGCCTGACAGAGACTGGAGAAACCTCGGGAGTGTGGCCCTTGGACACCCTTTTAGCTTAGCACTGAAGTTACTCCTGAGATTTACTCTATAGCCAAAGATTAGAAAAAAAAAGACTAGAGAGGCCCAAAAAACAAAGCGAGACTAAGGGGGCACACCAGTCCGGGAGCAAGGACTAGAAAGCAGGAGGGAAAAAAAAAAGACTACAATGGGAATGGTGCTTTCTGGAGTTATACAATGCAGCAGCCCAGGATAAGCCATTCCAGGTAAAAGGAGCAGCACATGAAAACTTGAAGATGTGAATTTATGTGTAGTGTGAAGTGACTGACACACCTGTGGAGGAGAGGAAAAGGTGAGGTTATACAGGACAGCACAAACTACCAAGCATGGATTTTGCTAGCAGTTCTCAATATGTTTTTCTCCAAAAGAGACATGACAGATAGCATTATTATTCATAATCATCTTTTGCTGAAAACTACGAGTGCATTAAGAATGGCAATAGTTCACAAAGCATTTGAGCATACAGTTTTTTTTTTTTTTTTTAAAACAGGCCTCAGGTTATATGTAATTTCCCCAGATTTACTTGTAGCACCGTACTTTTAATTTCCACTCAAGAAAACATCTCAACTGCAAGAGAGACTGACAAAAATATGATTTAGAGAATCAATCTTCTCTAATTTATATTGAAAAGAATGCTTCACAAACTCCAGTACTTTATTATGAGCAATGAACTACATGAGACACACCTAAACGTGATGGCACATTCCCAGCTGATTGCAACACCAAGGGATGACGTGAGTCCACTTGGAAAGCATTGCAGCAAGTAGTGGAGTTCTAAGCCGAATTCTAAGCATGTTTGCTCGGAGAAACATGATGTGAATCATGTTTTAGAAAGTCCACTTTACCAATAGCCAAGAGGACAATATCTTCTCTATTCGAGTCCCAACCTGACACTCCAACCACCACATACATACCCACTGGCCAGTAGACATCAGCCTATCCTTGTATTTTTCTCACTTAATCTCACCCTGAAATAGTTCTACCCAACTTCAAATTCTTAGTTTATCCCCAACTTTGAACCTATCTTTGGTTCTTAGGTCTTTAAAATTTTGGACCCTCCAACATTTAACTGTCAACGTTCCCCAACAGACTCTGATTTCAATGTGTCTGTTTACTGCTTCCACCTCCAGACCACCTTGGGCAGGAGAGTCTGTACTGATCTTGCCTTCTCATAAACAATTTCCATTGATGCCCCTTAATAGGAATTCCAGCTGGGCCAGTTCCAGGCCCTCCCTGAGGAAGTGGGAGGTGAATGAAAATGACGGGTTAGGGGAAGTAGAAACTGGAGGCAAAAAAAACCTGGTGACAGCGAAATTACAAGAATTCAGTTCTGAGAAGATAGGGAATGAACTAAACTTGGAAATGTTGCATAACACAAAAAAGAGCTGAGCTGACAATGACTAATTCTATGCTAAGAAATGAATTGTGAACAGTTTACTGAAGTGCTAACTTAAGCAAATATATACTTCACACACACATAGAATGAATAACATAAAATGAACTTTTGGTATTAACTCTAATCCTAATGACTTGAGAACTTATTGACCAAAAAAACTCTTACCCATGCATGCTTTTAAAATTTGATTCTGAAATATTCTTCTTTTGTCTTGCTCATCAGGAACAATTTCTGGTTTTGGGTTTTTACAGTCATTGTACAAAATTCTCTCACTGCGTACAATTGCTCAAAGTTCAAACTTTAAACACAGTACCTTGGGGGTCACAAATCAGCCTCAGTGTGTTTTATAGTCTTTTTTTTTTTTCTTTAGCCCACATTGTATTTTAAAATGCATATAACTTGGTGAGTGTTGTGCTTGATGGCAATAAAGGCATCGATGTCTTCCTTGCAGCCTGCTTCACACTTTTATGCAACCCTTCTGGACCCTGTTTTTATTTATGTTACTTGCTTGGCTTCTGTATGCATTTTAGTTTATTACCCCTGAAATTACTTTCACAGCTTTACCCGAATATCTTCCTATTTGCTACTGTTCAGATCTAGGCAAAATGGAATTTAAGATGGCTTTATTCTCCTCCAATATTCACTCTCCAAGTTGGTCTGTCATCTGATGCTGCTGCCTGTTAGCTAGGAATTCTTTCTCTTTCTGCTTCTCTGTCCCTGTCTCTGTTTTCCTGTCCGTTTCTCCCTTCCTCCTTCTCTTCCACACCATAGCCAAAGATTAGAAAGAACTCAGGTTGAATACTACCTGAAACATATTCCCAACAGTGCCAAAGTCATGCCACTAGTTTACTTGTTGGGTTACACCATCAGGCATTGGCCCAGGTCCTGGCCAGCCAGCTCCAGGAGGGCTACTTAGTAGTTCCACAGCTTTGCATCGACAATGCCCAAATAAAACTATTTTTTTTAAAGGTTAATTCACTACCACATTTGAAAAATCTTCCACCTAGCCCAGCATGAGTTTGTAAATCACATGACTGTGCAGTAGTAGACACGTTTCTAACCAAGCATCTAATCACCTCAGATCACAGGCAAACGAAAACCACCAGCCATCCAGATTGTTTTTATTACTCAACTTCCCTCACAGCCCATTTTCTAAAATTCCAACATCTTACGTCTCGCTACTTGGGGAAAAGAAAATGCGACAGCTTTAATAGCATTTTTAGTGTGGGCGGGGGAGGACGGACAGTGCCACTACAGCAGTTACCCTGCACTCCCAGTAACAAATGTAATAATCACAAAAGACAAAATTAATAAACTGTAGTCACAAACTTAATGACTAGGCATCAGTGCATTAATTTCCCTATATGCTGAACCACCCATGTTGTTTATTTGTTGGTAACTGAATGAAATGAGCTGCATTAAGAAGACCATCTGCTCTGTTGGATTTGATAAGTGGAATTAAGACAAGAAGCAAGCTTATAGTCAGTACTACTCACACTTATGTAATAGAAGATAAATGATCTTTCATTTGGGGGTAACTTATCAGAATATTCTCCTAGGATATAACTTAAACTAATGTTTGTTCCTTAAAAATTCAGGTTGGATTTTTCGTTTAGGTAGTTTCCTCCATAGTGAACTTAATGAAAGCTGAATATTCACTTTTGTGACTTGAACATTGAATTGTTGCATTTCATCACTCTTGCATGCTTCATCTGTGTTAAAAAGCAACAAATGTGATATAAAGATTTCAAGGCTAATTAGGTGTTCAGTAATTATTTTTACTTTCCATTCTGCACCGACTATTGATAGCGTCTTGTTTATAGAGCTTGCAGCTAATTATGGTATTAGAGGATTCTTTCACGGCAGGAGTGAGGTTGTTCCCAATATTTAACGTGAATGGCCACCTTTCTGCAAGCTCTTTAAATCGATTGTGAGCAGTCATTCTGGCAGAAGTAGAGCTTAAAGGCATTAGGAGCTAACTGAGAACAGCAGCTTTTCTGAACCAACCAATATAGAGCTCCCAGAAGCAAAACAACACGGGAGAAGATGTGCAGCTTCCTGTTCACAGTGCATTCTTCCAAAAGACCTGAGACATTCTTAGTCGCCATATATATGTGCACTCAGATTTCCAAGATTAATATGGTTTTATTTCTTGGCTAGTTATAATTTTTCCAGAGCTTCGAAATTGATATCTTTTTCCTCTTTTATGGCTAATTCCCTACCACTTCCTGCAAGGGTAATCAAATTCTTTTTATCACTTCTTCCAGGTCATTAAAAAGGACATTCAATGTAAGTGGCCTCGTAATAATAATCTGGCTAGCATTCTCCTAGACAAAGTCTTTCACTCTCACTTCACAACAGGACCATCTTTCATTATGTTTTATGTGTCCTGCTCCCCCTGCAATCCATTTTCCAAACAGCAGTTCACCGCAGTCTTTCTGAAACATGTCACTCGCAGTTTAAAACTCTTAATTGGTCTCCCATTATACTTAGGAGAAAGTCCAAAATCCTTTAACGCCATCTGAAAGGCCCTTTGTGAGCTTGTCTCTACCTAACTCTTCAGCCTCATCTTGTGCAGGTTTCCTTCTCATTTGTTAGTCTAGGTACAGGCACACTGGTGGCTCAATGGTGGCATTTTTCCTTCCACACGGACACTTGGAGTCGATTCCTAGCCAAGGCCCCTAATGCACAGCCACCACCAGTTTGTCCGTGGTGCTCGCATGTTGCTATCATGCTGAACAGGTTTCAGAGGAGCTTCCAGACTAAGATGGACAAAGAAGAAAGGCCTAGCAATGTAGTTTTGAAAATCAGTCAGTGAAAACCCTATGGATCACAATAGTCTGACCTGCAACCCATTATGGGGATGGCACAGGACTGGGCAGCATTTTATTCCATTGTGCATGGGGTTACCATGAGTTGGGGCCAACTCAAAGGTAGCTAACAACAATAGTCTAGGTACCTTGTCCTCCTTTTAACTTTTCGAATGTGCCAAATCTACTTCACCTGAGGGACTTTACACGTACATATGAACTGGAGTCTATATGCTGAATCTTCATTAGCTTCCCACTAAATTTCTCCCCTTTCAACTTGTTCATAACATGTAACACAATCTAGGTAATTATTTGCTTATTCTTGTCTTCCCAATTAGACCATAAGCTCCATGAGGGCAGCCCAGCACTTGTCATATTTACCACTAAACTCTCTTGTACAGATCATAGGCACTCAATGAATACTTGTGGAATGAACAAATGTTGCTGTTAGGTGCCGTCAAGTCAGTTCCAATTCACAGGGACCCTATGTCAATTGAAACAATTTCCAGTCCTGTGCCATCCTCATTATCGTTGTTACACTCGAGCCCATTGTTGCAGCCACTGTGTCAATCAAGTTTACATCTGATTCATTCAGCATTTTTTTTTTTAAGGATTCATCAAAGAAAACATTGCTTTGATTGTAGTAGTGTCAAAAGTTTCACTTCAGAAAATCACAGCTCTTTCTCCTTTTCAGTCATGTCAGTAGAAAGAGCCCAAAGAATTGACAATATATATATACAGGATAAGTTTGTTCAGTCAGCTTAAAAACAGATACTTTAATTATGCTTGAGGGCTTCAAGTTTTGGACATATCCTAAAGAGACTGTTTAAGGAACCCTGGTGGTACAACAGTTAAGTGCTTGGCTGCTAACCAGAAGGTTGGCGGATTGAACCCGTCCAGCAGCTCCATGGGAGAAAGACCTGGTGATCTGCTCCTGTAAAGATGAAAGCCTAGAAAACCCAATGTGACAGTTATACTCTGTCACATGTGGTCGCTATTAGTCAAAATCAACTCAAAGGCACCTAACCACAATAGCAACAAAGAACTATCTAGGTCTCCCAGTCATCTGCCTACACTGATGGTAAGTTCTCCCCCTCAAAAAAATTTGATGCCATTGAGTCAATTCTGACTCATAGCGACCCTATAAGGCAGAGTAAAACTGCTCCATAGGGTGCCCAAGGAGTAGCTGGTGGATTTGGACAGCAAGCCTTTTGGTTAGCAGCCGAGCTCTTAACCACTGAGCCTAGTACTACTAAGTAAAACAAGACTGCATCCAGTGATGTGCTAGCAAATGCTTAACAGCCATCTGGGAGTCCAGGGAAGAGGTAAGAACTACCATATTTTTACGCAAATAACATGTGCCTTCTACATTTGTTTGCCAGCCGTGCCTTACCCCTGTGTAGTATTTTCATAAGCACCACTATGCCAATTTTTTTTTACGTATTGCTGTAAAAAAAAATTAATATAGTGCACTTAGGAAAATACCACATGGGGGTGGGGAAACAAACACAGAAGACACGCATTATTTGCCCAAAAATACGGTATAGCATTCACTGGTTTCTGGGGTGTAAATACACTCACCACGGCCAATTTAAATTAATTGTATTTAATAAGCAGCTTGCAAAACTTCTGAAAATTTAACAATTGGCTCTCACAAACCATATGACCCATCTCCAAGACAACATTGCCTGTATTGTTCCACTAATCTTTATTTTTCATATGCCCACATAATCATATAGGATAAAGAATAAATTAGTAAGTTGTCTTCCAAAAGATATGCTCTGTGCAATATAATATGGAAGAAGAAAAAAGAGAAAATAATTTGTAGTTACAAAGAAAATACTGTCACTTTACTGTGATAAAGTTTATCTTGTAATCATCGATTTCTTCGTTCTATTCCCATCTAGAGTCTGCCCCAAGGCAATTTCACAGCTTAGACCCCATCTGTTCCACTTTATTTTGAACTTTCAAGTAGTCAGATTGCAAGTGTTAAATACCACAGTAATACTTTCCTCCCAGTTACTAGGAACAGCAATAGCTTGTCTTTCTCTAGATTCCTCCCACTTACTATCTGCTCTAATTCATTCATTATGGAGCATATATGAATGCTTACTCTTGAGTCAAAAAGAGCATTACTGGTGCAAACAGTTAAGAACTCGGGTGCTAACTGAAAGATTGGTGGTTTGAACCCACCCAGCAAAGACCTGGCAATCTGCTTCCGTAAAGATTACAGCTCAGAAAAGCCTATGTGGCAATTCTATTCTGTCACGTGGGGTCACTATGAGTCAAAATCAACTTGATGACACCCAACAACAACAACAACCCTTGAGACACTCACCAGGCTGCTGGGCTCTGGGGATTCAGGCAGACTCAGTCCCTGGCTTCAAGGAGTTCACAGCCTGGTAAGGAGGTGGACAAGGACAATGCAAGGCAAGAAGTCCTAGTTTAGAGTTAACTGCAGGGGGCTGGAGAATACATAGAATGTATATGTAACTCAACCAACAGTCAAGTTTGGCCTTGAAGGATGAATACAGAGTGGCCATGGAAAGAAGGAGAGAAAAACCATTTCAGGGGGAAGGAAGAGCAAATGCAAAATTAATTGAGGTCAAGGTGTAGTGGTGACTGGAGCACAGAGTATAAAAGAAGAGTGGAAGAGATGAGGCTACAGAGACAGGCAGTGGGACAGTGGCAGATCTCATAAAGATCCTTGTGTGCCATGTTACGGAGTACTGGCTTGATACTGAAGTCAATGCATCAGAGAGCATTAAAGGCTTTCAGGTAGGTGAATGATAGGATTGATGCTTGAGAAAGATTATTCAGTCAGCATTCAGGACACCAGATTGGAGTGGGATGAGAAAGGAGGCGAGAGACCACCTCCTGGAGCAACGGCCTCAGTGCTGTAATCAGCTCTCCTGCCATTACCATTTTCTCCGGAATTCTCTGCTCATCTTATTTCTCTAAAACTCCCAAGTTTCCTTTTTTATATTGAAGGCAAATGGTGCCACTGTGCTGTCTCCTTTGGTCCCTAATTTTCTTTTAAGCCTATTCTCTCTAAAAAGTTACTCAACATAAGTCAGCATTTTGCAACCAGGTATCAGAAACTTAAGGGACGAAAAGGGCATAGGCTTAAAAACTGAAAGGATCAGATACCCAGCACAAACTTCAGCTTGACCGAGGTAGTATCGTGGCTATTCCAGTTATCTATTGCCACATAATGAACCACCCCAAACTGGTTGTCAAACAACAACAATCATCACTATTATTATTATCTCTCATGGGTCTGAGGGTTGACTTGATTCATTTAGGTGGTTCCAACTTGGGCCTCTCTTGCCACTGCAGCCGAACAGTGGCTGGGAGTGGAAGCATCTCAAAGACCTCCTCACTCGTATGCCTGGTGGCTGTTGCCAGCTGTTGGCTGCAAACTCAGTGGACACTGATGAAGAGAACACATACACATGGACTCTCTTTGTGGCCTGGGCTTCCTCAGAGCACGGTGGCTGGATCCCAAGGTACATGTCCCAAGACAAAAAGCCTTGTTAGTCAAACCTACCTTGTTAGTCATACAGTGTCGCTTCTGCCACATTCTGTTCTTTAGAAGCGAGTCACTAAGCCAGTCCATATACAAAAAAAAAAAAAAACTGTTGCAATCTGTCGATTCCAACTCATAGTAACCCTATAGCACAGAATAGAACTTCTCCATGGGGTTTCCAAGGAATGGCTGATGAGTTCAAATTGCTAATCTTTTGGTTAGCAGCTGGGTTCTTAACCACTGCACCACCAGGGCTCCAATATACAATAGGAGGGGAATTATATTCCGCCACTTGATGGGAGAAGTGTCAAGGACTTCGCAGACATGTTGAAAACCACCACAATCATTTTTTGACCAACGCAGGGGAGATCTGTTCCATGTTAGTGCACCAAGCAGGAAGTGACCCTTCTCAATGGCAAAATAGGATTACAACCAACAGTTTCTAGAGCACATTGAAAGGGAGCAAAGCCTCATATATATGCCCTCTGATAGAGATTCAGCTTTTAAGAGATTTGCCTGAGAGATACTTACGCAAAAGCTACCAGGTCATAATAGTTCCTGTCAAGAAGCAAACATCTCAGAGGCAGTTGGCAGAGGATCCAGGGCTCTGTGGATAAGGGCTAATCCAATTTCCATAGTGAGAAGAATCTGAAGACTGATACCAGAATCCGCTGTTTTCTTTTTACTTTGAGGTGTATACATATGTATAGCAAATGGTAAATAATTGTCATTATACACTGTGGGCCAAATAATTCCCCAAAAAAATCCTTTTATCACCTTCACAAAGGTGATAAAAAACACCTCGAGCTATTATTTATATAGATACCTAGATCCCATAGTGGACAAAACTAGGTAGGAAGCTTCTCTGACAGAATTTTCTCTTAAGAAGATTTATTTCTGCCCAGGTGTGATATACTTTACCATATCTACCTTGCAAGATGAGAAATATTTGAAATTCACACAACTTACAAGTAGGTTAGACTAATGTAATTTTCAATACCTAACATGCGTTAACAGTTTTGTTTTTACTTCTAAATAGGAAAGAGGGGAAATGAGGACACTAGTTGTAAATATTAAGATAAGGGCTGAGGGGAGAGTTTCCTCTTACCTGGTTTTGACAGTATTATTGGGAGATATGAAAGGAGCTCTTTTCTATTCCCATTCCTATTTAGACTGCTCAGTTTCTCAATTTATTCTTTAAACAGGGAAATTTGGGTTAAAAGAATAGAATCAGAGCTAGTCCCTAAATTCAGCCCTTCTTGGTAGCCTTATATTCATTTACCTGGTAATAATCATTTTGGCCAATGGGTCTCACATTTTAAAGCTCTTAAGAATCTCCTATGGAGCTTATTAAAAATGTAGATTCCTGAGTATCAGCACAGAGATTGTGATTCAGCAATAGGATTGCGGTGAGAATTAGAATTTATTTGAGCACCTAATATGAGCTCATGACTGTTCTAGGCAGAGGGGATACAGCTGTGAATAAGAGAAAATTCCTGCCCTCATGAAGCTTATATTCTAGACAGGTATACAGACAATAAATAAACAAATACACTATATAATTTCTAGCAGTGAAGTACGATGAAGGAAAAATAAGTGTTCTAAGTAGGTAAGAATACTGGGTGATACTGTTTTACTTATTTTAAATAGAAATATGTTCATTGTCTATTATAAATATAACATACTTCTAAGAAGAAAGCAAAATACTATATGTAATACAGAAACTGAAAGTCCCTTGAGAAAAAAAAATGATCACATCTTGCCCCGTTTCCTTGCGCTGTGTCTTGAGGAGAAAATGATAAGAATCCTTTCAACATAACCATGTAGAGATCAAAGATTAATTTGTTTATTCAACAATTATTTATTGAACTAACCACTGTTCTAAGAGTTGGAAACAAAGCAGTGAGGAAGAGAAAGACTCTGCTCTCTAGAAGCTGACAGATTTTCCAGATGGGGTATAAATGCAAGTATTAAATAAACTAAAAAGTGATTTAATTTCAGGTTGTAATAAATGCTATAAAGAAAAATTAAGCAGAAGTGGGATAATGTTCAAGGTTGATTTAAGGGATGGTGGGAAATAAATGGAATCAAGAGTGAAGAGATACCACTTCAAATCCACTGTTGTTGTTATTGTTGGGTGCCATCAGTTGATTCCATAGTGATCGTATGTACAACAGAATGAAACACTGCCCAGTCCTGCACCATCCTTACAATTATTATGTTTGAGCCCATCGTTGCAGCCACTGTATCAATCCATATCATTGAGGGTCTTCTCTTTTTCGCTGACCCTCTACTTTACCAAGTATGATGTGCTTCTCCGGAGACTTGTCCTTCCCGATAATATGTCCTAAGTAAGTGAAATAAAGTCTTGTCTTCCTCGATTTTAAGGAGCATTCTGGCTGTACTTCTTCCAAGATAGATGTGCTCATTCTTCTGGCAGTCCACGGTATATATAATATTCCTTGTGAATACCATAATTCAAATGCATTGATTCTTCTCCAGTCTTCTGTATTCATTGTCCAGCTTTCACATACATATGAAGTGATTGAAAAGACCATGGCTTGGGTCAGGTGCACCTTATTTCTCCAAGTGACATCTTTGCTTTTCAACTCTTTGAAGAGGTCTTTTGCAGCAGATTTGTTCAATGCAATTGTCATTTGATTTCTTGATCACCGCTTTCATGGGCATTGATTGTGGATCCAAATAAAATGAAATCTTTGACAACTTCAATCTTTTCTCCATTTATCAGGTTGTTTATTGATCCAGTTATGAGAATTTTGTTTTATGTTGAGGTGTAATCCATACTGAAGGCTGTAGTCTTTGATCTTCATTGGTAAGTGCTTCAAGTCTTCTTGGTTTTCAGCAAGCAAGTTTGTGTCATCTGCATATCACAGGTTATTAATGAGTCTTCCTCCAATCCTAATGCCTTGTTTTTCTTCATGCAGTCCAGCTTTTTGGATTACTTGCTCAGCATACAGATTGAATAAGCATGGTGAGAGGATACAACCCTGATGCACACTTTTCCTGATTTTAAACCACACTGTATGTCTTAGGTTGGGGTCTCTAGAGAAGCAAAACCAGTAAAGCATATAAATGTGTATACATAGAGAGAGATTTTTATCAAGAAAATGGCTCACGTAGTTTAGAGGCTGGAACGTCCCAAGTCCATGAATCAAGACAGAGGCCTCTCCCAACTCACACAGCTGCAGGCTCTGACAAACCCAAGATCGGCTGGTCAGACAGCGGGGCTCCCACTCACAGGCAGTGAAGGTTGACTAATCCCAAGATTGGCAGGCAAGACCAAAAGACTTATCCTGATTCACATAGCTGCTGGGGCTGGCTAACCCAAGAATGGCAGGTCAGAGAGCAGGACTCTTGCTCACAGTCTGTGAAGATTGACAGATCAGCAGGTAGCTGCTAGCTCAAGACCCAAGAACTGGAGGTCAGATGAACAAGAGGCAGCTGCAGGATTCAGAGAAGGCAAAAGCCAGAACATTCACTTGTATTCAGATACAGGCTACACACCCAAGGAAATTCCCTTTCAACTGATTGACTACTCACAGCAGATCCTGTCATGCAGGTGATCACATATAAACACTGAGAATCATGGCCCAGCCAAGCTGACACACAATCCTAACCATCACACTGTATCCCCTTGTTCCGTTTGAACGACTGTCTCTTGGTCTAGTTATAGGTTCCACATAAGCAAGATGAAGTGTTCTGGAATTCTTTGCAGTGTTATCCACAGTTTGTCATTTATCGAACAATATCATTAATATTACATACAAGTAAAATTTTGCTGAAGATAATTAAAATATAGTTGCAGTAGTACATCAACAGGGAACTGCCAGAAATTCAAGCCGGATTCTGAAGAGGACATGGAACAAGGGATATCATTGCTGAAGTCAGACGGCTCTTGGCTGAAGGAAGAGACTACCAGAGAGATGTTTACCTGTATTTTGTGGACTGTGCAAAGACATTCAACTGTGTGGATCAAACCCACTAGGATGGCTACAAAAAAATTCTTTTTAATGAAAGTAGTAAGTGTTGGCAAAGATGTAGAGAAACTGGAACCATTGTGTATTGCTGGTGGATAATGCTGGTGGTAAAATGTTTTAGCGGTGAGGAAAACAATTTTGGCAGTTCCTCAAAAAGTTAGACATAAAACTATTATATAACCCAGTAATTTCATTCCTGGGTATATACTCAAAAGACGTGAAATTAGTAACACCAACAGCTACTTGAACACCAGTGTTCATTTTAACATATTCACAATAGCTAAAAGGAGGAAACAACCCAAGTGTCCACCAACAGACGAATGACTGAACAAAATGTGATATATTCATACAATTGAATATTATTTCACCATAAAGTGAATGCAGTTTATTAGAATGAAGTTTATTAGAATGAAGTTCTGTTATATGCTATGACAGGGATTAACCTTGAAAACATTATGCTAAGTGAAATTAGCCAGACAGGAAAAAAAAAAAAAAGGATATTTTACGATCCCATTTACAGGATACATCTAGAATAGACAAATGGATGGGCTAGGGTGGGAGTGTTAAAGGTGAGAAGTGATTGGATCCTAAATATATTTAGAAGATAAGCCAATAGAATTTGCTAATGGACTAGATATGGGGTAAAATAGGAATGGGGTAATCACAGGTAAAAAGAGAAGAACCAAAGATGACTCTCAGGTTTTGAACCTGAGCAATTGAATGCATAGTGGTGCCATTGACTGAATTGGGGTACCCTGGGAGAGTGTAGAGGTTAAGAGCTTGTCTGCTAACTGAAATGTAGGGGATTTGGACCCACCAGCTGCTCTGTGGGAGAAAGATGTGGCAACGTGCTTCTATAAAGATTTACAGCCTTGGTAAACCTAGGAGGCAGTTCTACTCTGTCATATAGGATTACTATGAGTCTGAATTGACTTGACAGCTGTCGGGGGGAGGATGAGCAGATTTAAAGGAAAATATCCAATACATAAGAGTGAAATTTGATCTCTATGCATTTGCCATTCTTGTCTTTTTATATACATGAGGTCATACAATATTTGTCCTTTTATGATTGACTTAACGTCTTAAAGCATAATGTCTTCAAGCTTCATCTGTATCTTTTACTGGCTGAGTAATATTCCACTCTATGTATGTCTTACAATTTGTTTATCCATTCATTCATTGATGGTTATTTAGGTTGTTTCTACCATTTGGCTATTGTGAATAGTGCTTCAATGAACAAAAACAGGCAAATGTATAGACATCAGAGTTTATTAATGGTTACCAGGGGCAGGAGTACTAAGTTTCAATTTACAGTGATGGGAAAACTGCATTGATTAAAGGTAAGATTGCACAGCTGATTAATGTAATAACTGTCAATAAGTTGTACAATTTAAAAAGTTGAATGGGCAAAGGTCGTGTGATATATTTACAACAATGACAAAAAAAAGAGTACCGTATTTTTATGCAAATAATGCACACTGTCTGTTTGCCAATGGCTCCCTACCACTATGAGGTGCTTTGTAAGCACAGCTATGCCAATTTTTTTTAAAGTCTACTGTAAAAAAAATTAGCATAACACGCTTAGGAAAATACCTTGCAGGGAGGAAGCAGTTGGCAAAAAAAAACGTAAAAGGCTTGAGTTATTTGCATAAAAATATGGTAGCTGCTGAGATTACTTATGTATAACCAAACACTTCATGGGATTTGGTTTCTTGGTTTCGAGATTTAGGATCATGGTTTCATGGGACATCCTAGTTGATTGGCCTAATAACCTGTTTAGTGCTTCTGTTCTACCTCCTAGTTTGTTGCATAGTGCAAGGGGTCTTAAAACCTTGCTAGCAGCCATTCAAGGCACACAATTGGTCTCTATTCACCTGGAGCAACAGAGGAAATAGGAGAGTAAGGAATGGGAGGAGAACATGGAATGCATGGCTAATTTCCTCCATGAACAACTGTTTCCTTTGCCTTGAGACCAGAAGAACTGGATGGTACCTGACTACCATTACTGAACATTTTGACCAAACATTTTATAGAAGAAACCTGATCAAAAGGGAAAAATGCAGAATAGAATTTCAAATTTTCATGGAATCCAGATATTCTGGAGCCATGTATGTTGGATGAACTCACAAAAAGATTGCCCTAAGATAATCTTCAAACCTTAAACCAAAAATATGCCCTGAAATTTTCTTAAAACCAAACAATAGTTTAGCTTAACTAGAAAAGAATGTCTACCTTGAGCATCGTGATCTTTTAAAATCTATCTATATGAGATCAAATTGACAATAGCCACTCAAAAGATTAGACAGGAAACTTAGCGGGCAGTAAGTTAATATTAATGGGGTAGGAACAACTCAGAAAAAGAAGATGAGAATGGTTGCACAACTCAAAGAGTATAATCAATGTCACCAAATCGTACATGTAGAAACTTGATGTTTTTTTTTTTTTTTTGCTGTGTATATTCTCAACAGTAAAAAATATATAAAATAAATTATTTAAAGAAAGAGTGAAGTTTAAAATGTCTATTAAGTATTCAAGTGGGAATGTTGAGGAGGCAATTGAATGTTAATGATTGGTGTCAGGGGAAAGGTCCAGGGACTCACCAGTAAAAAGTTCATACAGGACATAATAATAGATTAAGAGAAATGAGCCCTTTGGTGTTCCAAAATTTACAGATAAAGAAAAGGTGGAAAATTAAGGAAAAATAAGCCAATGCAGAAGGAGGAAAACCAAGTCAGTGTGTTGCCCCGTGTGTTGCCCCTGAAGACAAATGAAGAAAGTTTTCCAATAATAAGGAGCGATCAACTGGGTAAAAAGCTGCTGAGAAGGTAAGAGTTAACAGCTGAATTTGGCAAGACAGAGGTTGTTAGTAATCTTAGTAACCTTGAAAAGAGAAGTTTTTTGGAGTAGTGGGGACAAAAGTATTATTAAAGTTGATGGGGGAAAAATGTGAACAAGAGACAAGAAGTGAGGAGAGTTTTTCAAGGGGCTTTATTAAAACTCTTCAGACATGGATTGGGTTGGACAATGGGTTAGAGAGCGATGCTGATGAGGAATGAGCCTCTTGGATAAGGTGGACACTTGAGACTATGTTGGTCTCTCCTGCCTGGAGGGGAGATGAAATGGTAAAGGGGGTTAGAAGCTGGCGAAATGGACACGAAAAGAGAGAGTGGGGGGAGGGAGCGGGCTGTATCATTAGTGGAGGAGTAATTGGGAGTATGTAGAAAGGTGTGTATAAGTTTTTGTGTGAGAGGCTGATTTGATCTGAAAACTTTCACTTAAAACACAATAAAAATTTAAAAAAAAAAAAAAGGAAGCTGAGACATGGGACTATGGCTACATGGGAATAAAGGGTCTAGATACTTATGTTAAGACTCAAGATAATACAACATGCTTGTATGCTGAAAGGAATGATCCAATAGACAGAATTGGATGATGCAGGAAATTGAGGGGAGGGGGTTGATGGGGTGGGATACTTGTGCTGCAAAGTCTTTGGTGGATTAGAGTACACAAGTGGGGGAATTGCCTTACATAGAAACAAGGACAATTCATCCATTGTAACAAGAGGGAAGGCATAGGAATATTCAAACAGGGCTCCAAGTTTGAATGTAACTACTGGAATATGGATTTTTCATGTGCGCCCTAGATGATTCTAATGTGGGTGGGGTGCTAGCTATATTTTAAGAAATACATGAATACGTCTTATATTAGAAAGAAAAATAAATTCATTCATGTGCAATGTGAGACGAGGAGTGGGGAAAGACATATGAAGAGAACAAAATGACTCTGCAAAGGGCTGGCTCACTCTAGTGCAAGCTGCAACATCACCCTTAAAATGGAAAGGCAGGGCAGAAGCAGGGAGGAGTACAGTGGGGTATTGTTCCCACCACTCAGATTCTATAGAGAGCACATTCCAGATCCTCTGCCCTACTCTCACCTCCTGGAACAATGACAAATCCCTTCCCAGTTGCCCCAGGCCAGTGATGCTTAATATTCACAGGACCACTGACTGATTGGAGGATCTAGTCCAAGTCTGAACCTTCTCTCCAGGCAAAAACACACATTCAGTAGAGCTCTTTGGCTGCAAGACACAAAGTCACTTTTGGCTACACAAACAAAAATAATTCAAAGAAGAATATGGGAAGTTCAGAGATACAAAAAGGAGGCTGAAAACTTGACTAAAAAATAGAAATTAAGCAACTCTCAAGTGCCTCAGTTAGTGGAAGTCCTCAGGAAACCTCTGCTAGAATGAACAAATTCCAAATGAGTTCAGTCTCGTGTCACTTGATTCATGATTCAAATCCCAAAGTGTGATTGTTCAGTTAGCTTGACGTGGGTCATTATGGACTAGAGAAATCCAGAGAACCTGGGCTAGAGAACCACAGAGCACTTTTATTAATAGCCTATCAGAGTGTGTCCAACAAGGAAGAAAATAGAGTGCTATTACTAAAGGAGCTGACCCCCTGGATGGCACAAGTCATGAAGGCTCGACTACTAGCCAAACCGTTGGTGTTTCAAATCCACCCAGAGGTGCCTCGGAAGAAAGGCTTGGCAATCTGCTTCTGAAAGATCACAGTCTTGAGAATCCTATGGAGCAGTTCTACTCTGCACAAATGGGGTCACCATAAGTCAGAATCAACTCTATAGCAACCAGCAATGATAATATTACTAAAAGGCTGTTGAATGAAGCATGCTACAGTACCAAAAAATACCTAATGTTTCAACTTCACGTAAATACAAAATTTTGTGTATAATTTTGGAAAGTTCACAAACCCTCTGAAGCACTTTCTTGGGTTCTTGCCCCCAACAGGTCAAGAAGCCCTAGTTTAAATACACCAAAAACCAGATCCGTTGCAGTAGAGTCAATTCCGACTCATAGTGACCCTGTAGGACTGAGTAGGACAGTCCCATAGGGTTTCCAAGGCTGTAAATCTTTACGGGAGCAGACTGCCGCTTCTTGCTCCTGCGCAATGGCTGGTTGGTTTGAACTACCGACCTTTTGGTTAGCAGCCCAGCGCTTTAACCACTGGGTCATCAGGGCTTCACGTTTAAATATAACTGCTGTATATTCTTGGTTGTGGAGCCCTGGTGGCAAAGTGGTTAAGCACTGGGCTGCTAACCAAAAGTTCAGCAGTTCGAATCCAGCAGCCATTCCCCAGGAGAAAGATGAGGCATTCTGCTTCTGTAAAGATTACAGTCTTGGAAACCCTATGGGGCAGTTCTACTCAGTCCCATAGGGTCCCTGTGAGTCAGAACTCACTTAATGAAATGCAGCAACAATGTACTCTTGGTTATCGCTTCATCAAAAACGTAGACTGCTGGGCTTCTCTTCCCCATCCCCCTTCCTTGCTTGTGTTAAGAGTTTGGGTTGTTGTTCACACTCCCCTGAAGGAGAAAGATTGCATTAAAACTGCTGGCAAGACTTCGCTGTAAGCCCTGCATGATACAGGAAAAGAGCTCAAGGTCTGAAAAAGAGAATCCGGGTTTGAATTCCATTCCTGTCAACCACCAGCTAAGGGGCCCTCAGCTTGAGACCCTCTTTGAACTTCAGGTCCTGTCCTTAAATTTCCCTAATGACCTCAACAGATTTTGTGAGGTTCAAATAATTACCTCAGAATATATTTTGTAAATTATAAGTTATGAACAAATTTTAGATATAATCATCATTACTAATTATGTATCAATTCCTTTCCTATAGTTTACTAAAAAACCAAAAAATCAAACCCGTTGCCATCAAATCGATTTTGACTCATAGTGACCCTATAGGACAGAATAGAACCGCCCCATAGGGTTTCCCAAGGAACAGCTGATAGATTTGAACTGCTGGCATTTGGTTAGCAGCCAGACTCTTAACTGCTGTGCCACCAGGGCTCCTAGTTTACTACAGTGGTTCTCAAACCTGGTTAATCACAGAAACATTTGGGAAGCTTTTAATACTCAGATTCTTAGATTCCTCCCTAAATGTACTAAATAAAAATCTCCAGGGCTGGGGCCTGGAAACCTGAATGCATATATGAAAAGTTTCCCAAATTATTCTAAAGGTAGGTAGATTTGGGATCCCAACCACATTTCAAAACAGAACTAGTCACAGTCATCTGCTGTTTGTTGGTGATTCTGATAAAATTTAATATTACTACTGGTGAGACTATCTAGATTTTGACTGGAGAAAGGAATATATTATTATCTTATCTCATACGGTAACATGAGGCCAATCATATATAGTCAGAAAATCCAACAGCCCCTTTGGGGAAGTGCCAGTATAGCAAAAACTTCCTTAGAACAAATTCGGTGCTCATTTATATGCTCAGAACCATTGAAGTGAGATTTTACAGCTCATGATCATTTTAAGCCCCATCAGTTTATGCGTATGGCTGTTTCCAAATTAAAAAACTTTGCAGAGAAGTCTATAGCTTCCTGTAGCCCTTTAATCTGGAGATGATGTCATGTATTCTTCAGCGGGAGGAAATGAGAGAAATTAAGAAGAATGTAAGCTATGAAAAAAAAAAGATGCTGGGCTTGGCGAAAACATGTTCTTTAACATCTGATGTACCTCCTTCTTATCATTGAGGTATAAGAATTAATTTTCTTCTTCAGTCTTCCCTTAGAGGAGGAAGACATTACACAAAGTATTTAAAAATAAAGGCAAAGCAGACCTTCCATAAATACATTTAGCTTCCTCAATCCTCTGCAGTCTCTGTCTTGCACTGTTTTATACTAGATCTTAACAATGTTCTCATGCTGTTTCACATTTTTTAAAATGTTAACTCTGATAACATAAGTCATACATAAGCATGATAGAAGTCCTGTCATTTTTCTTGTAGTGAGCACTAAATTCCCTTCCTTAATGTTGACTTTAGTTCTGTTTTCCTGAGAAAACAAAGGTAGTATGTTTCCACTGAGTTTATTGGCATGGCCTTCCAGTTTGGCTGCACTGGATCCTTCCTTGCTAGTGTCTGCTAGACAGAACACCATCTTAGAGATGCCAGCAGGGAGTCAGGATTACTGCAAGTCAGGATGCTGATCCCGAATTAATCAACAAAAACGTTTAGTTTTATGGGGAAAGGGCAGTCTTTTTAACAAACGGTGCTGGCAAAACTGGATGTCCAGCTGCAGAAAATGAAATGGGACCCATACCTCACACCGTATGTAAAAACTTATCCAAAATGGATCAAAGACCTAAATATAAAGCCAAAAGCTATGAAGTTCATAGAAGAAAAACTAGGATCAATGCTAGAGGCCCTAATACATAGCATTAACAGGATATAAACCATAACCAACGACACACAAACTCCAGAAGTTAAGCTAGATATCTGGGATCTTCTAAAAATTAAACACTCATGCTCATTAAGACTTCACCAAAAGAGTAAAAAAGGACCTACAAACTGGGAACAAACATTTGGCTATTACAAATTAGACAAAGGTCTAATCTCTAGAATCTACAGGAAAATCCAACACCTCTACAACAAAAAGACAAACAATCCAATTAAAAAATGGGCAAAGGAAATGGACACTTCATCAAAGAAGACATTAAAGGATCCAACAGACACATGAGGAAATTCTGGCAATCACTAACCATTAAAAAAAAAAAATTTTTTTTTTTTTTTTTACCATTAGAGAAGTGCAAATCAAAACTACAGTGAGATACCATCTCAGCCTGGCATTACTGGCATGAATCAAAAAAACAGAAAATAACAAATGTTGGACAGGCTGCAGGGAGATTGGAACTCTTATGCGCTGCTGGTGAGAATACAAAATGATACAACCATTTTGGAAAATTATATGGCAGTTCCTTAGAAAGCTAGAAATAGAAATACCATATGATTCAGCAATCCGGCTCCAAAGAATATATCCTAGAGAAATAAGAGCTGTCACACAAATAGACATATGCATACCCATGTTCATTACAGCATTGTTCACAATAGCAAAGAAATGGAAACAACCTAGATGCCCATCAACAAATGAATGGATGAACAAACTATGGTAAATAGACGCAACGGAGTATTACGCAACGATTAAGAATCTGCGAAACTTCTCAACATGAATGCATCTGGAGGGCATTATGCTGAATGAAATAAGTCAACCGCAAAAGGGCAAACATTATACGAGACTACTACTGTAAAAACTCATGAAAAGGTTTACACACAAAAAGAAACAATCTTTGATAGTTACGAGGAAGGGGAGGGGTAGGGATGGAAAAACACTAAATAGACAATAGATAAGTGGTGACTGGTGAAGGATAAGACAGTACGCAGTACTGGGGAAGCCAGGACAACTTGTACAAGGCAAGGTCATGGAAGCTCCATAGACACATCCAAATTCCCTGAGAGACCAAGATGCTGGGCTGAGGGCTATGGGGACCATGGTCTTAGGGAACATCTAGCTCAACTGGCATAACATAGTTTATAAATAAAATGTTCTACATTTTACCTTGGTGAGTAGCATCTGGGATATTAAAAGCCTGTGATCGGCAATCTAAGATACTCCACTGGCCTTACCCCTTGGGGACCAAGGAAGAATGAAGAAAATTAAACATATAAGGGCAAGATTAGCCCAAAGGACTAATGGACCACATCTACCACCAGACTGAGTCCATTATAAATAGATGGTGCCTGGCTACCACCACTGACTGCTCTGACGGGGATCACAATAGAGGATCCCAGATAGAGTTGGAGAAAAATGTAGACCAAATTCTAACTCAAAAAAAAGACCAGACTTTCTGGCCCAACAGAGACTAGAGAAACGCTGAGAGTATGGCCCTCAGACACCCTTTTATCTCATTAATGAAGTCGCTCCTGCGGTTCACCCGTCAACCAAAGATTAGACAGGCTCATAAAACAAAACGAGACTAAAGGGGCAAACCAGCCCAGGGGCAGGGACTAGAAGGCAGGAGGAGACAGGAAACCTGGTAATAGGGAACCCACGGTAGAGAAGGGAGAATGTTGACATGTCATGGAGTTGTTAACCAATGTCATAAAACAATATGTGTACTAACAGTTTAATGAGAAACTAGTTTGTTCTGTAAACCTTCATCTAAAGTACAATAAAAAAGTATAGTTTTAACATTTTAAACAAAACTAATTAAAATGTAAATTAATAAAGGAATATGCTTCCTCTCATAGCTAGATTCATAAAACCAAAAAACAAACAAAAAACCCTGTTGCTGATGAGTCAGTTTCGATCATCGCAATCCTAGAGGGCAGAGTAGAACTTCCCCATAGGGTTTCCAAGGAGTGATTGGTGGATTCGAACAGCTAAACTTCTGGTTAGCAGCCAAGCTCTTAACCACTGCACTACCAGGGCTCCATGGTCATCAAAGTGACTGCTAAAAGAATGAACAAATCAGTCTTAGAAGAAATACAACCAGAATGTTCTTTAAATGACAGGATAGTGAGATGCTGGCTCACTTACTTTGGACGTATCATCAGGAAAGACCAATTGCTAGAAAAGGCTATCATGGTTGGTAAAGCAAAGGTCCAACAAAAATGAGGGGAACTCTAAATGAAATGTATTGACACAATGGCCACAACAGTGGGCTCAAACACATTGAAGATCATGGAGATGGTGTAGGATTTGGCAATGTTTCATTCTGCTACACATAAGGTTGCCATGAGTTGGATGAATTGGAGCCAACTTGACAGCAATTAACAATAACAACATAACTAGGATATCCATTTTACAGTTTTAGGTGCAAATGCCACTCCCAAGTGCTGCCCTATATAATACTGGTGCCCCCCTCAAGCACATGTTAGGAAGAGTTCAGACTTTCCTCCCAGGTTTCCCTCCTCTGAAAGCTAAATAAGCCCAGACTGCTTTCTAGAGTCCAAAGGTCCAACTGATCCATTCTCAAGTCATATTGAAGTTAGAACTCATAGACGCTTCCTTGAAACTGACAGAATCCCTGCCAGTAATAAAAGATGAGTTCTCTAGAATTTAACATAATGCTGCTTTTGCCACCGTCATTTTCCATGACATCACTAATCGTTGATGCTATCATTAGTACTAGAGTTCGTAATCCTTACCTGTAGAGGCTAAAGTGCCAATCATGGCAGTTCTCACCTTGTGGTTAGAGCCTTGAAGTTGGAGGACTCTACCACCTTAACTGGAAGCTGATTGCTCTAGAATAGGGGTTCTCAAACTTTAGCCTACATCAGAATCACCCAGACAAAAAAAAAAAAAAAACAGCAACAACAAACCTGTTGCTGTCGAGTCAATTCCGACTCATAGCAACCCTACAGGACAAACTAGAACTACCCCATAGTGTTTCCAAGGAGCGTCTGGTGAATTTGAACAGCTGACCTTTTGGTTAGCAGCCGTAGCTCTTAACCACTATGCCACCACGGTTTCCGAATCACCTAGAGGACTCGTTAAAATACAAATTGCTGCTCCCCACTCTCAGAGATTCTGAATCAGCATTGCTGGACTGGGGTCTAAGAATATGCATTTCTAACAATTTTCTGGGTAACACTAATAGCTGTCCTGGGGACCACACTTGGAAACCACTGCTCTTCCCAAGACTGTCTGAAGAAGTTCTCTGGCTATTTTTTTTTTTTCCTATTATTGCTGCTCTGCTGGTCCAACAACCCAAAGCAAGAGATCTGGGCTAAGCCACCACTGTGATACAGACCTCTGGCTGAACTGCATGAGTTCTTCTTAGAGTGAGAAGGGAAGATTGTTCTCTGGCCTGAGTTTCTTGCATTAAAGTTCTTAGAATCAGTCACTCAGTTACCTACCCAGGACCCCAGTCAGCCACATGGACATAGATATAGGTAGGTTCTGATGTCTACAGCTTCACAGAACCCAGATAAATCATTGTCATTTAACCACCTAACTCGTTGCCCCAGCCAACTGTTATGGATTGAATTGTGTCCCCCCAAAATGTGTGTCAACGTGGCTAGGCCATGATTCCCAGTATTGCGTGGTTGTCCACCATTCTGTGACCTGATGTGATTTTTCTATGTGTTGTAAATCCTACCTCTATGATGTTAATGAGGCAGGATTAGAGGTAGGTATGTTAATGAGGCAAGACTCAGTCTACAGGATTAGGTTGCATGTTGAGTCAATCTCTTTTAAGATATAAAAGAGAGGAAGGGGACCTCATGCCACCAAGAATGAAGAACCAGGAGTGGAGTGCTAAGAAGCTCCTAGACCAGGGGATGATTGATGACAGGTGCATTCCCCCAGAGCCAACAGAGAGAGGAAGCTTTACCCTGGAGCTGGCACTTTGAATTCAGAATTTTAGCCTCCTAGACTCTGAGAGAATAAATTTCTCTTTGTTAAAGCCAGCCACTTGTGGTATTTCTGTTATAGCAGCACTAGATAGCTAAGACATCAACCCCCTGGTCTTAAGTCTTTCTACTTTATATGATCATTTTATTTCATAATTTTAACAATAGAGTCTTTATGCCTTACTTAGAACTACCTCGGTTGCCTCAGTAGGTTTTTGTAACTTTGAGTCATGGAGGAAAAGTTGAATTCTGTCTCTCTGTCAGAGGGTTCTTAGGTTCCTTATACCATTTAGTTCGCCCTTGTCTGAGCAACCTTCAAGTTCCATGTAGCACTGCTTGTCTACAATTAAGGTTTTGCCTGACCACCTCCATCATGAAAATTAAACTACATGGGAAAATCTATGTTCCCACTTAATCTAGTTAGTATAAAGGTATATGTTTATATCACCTAATTAATTCTGAATGTGCTATATGATCATGACCCTATCAGAACAAGGGGATTATTTAATCATTCATTCTTTCTTTTCATTCGGTAACTATTAAATAAGCATTTAATATGTGTCAAGCTCTGTACTAGGTCTTCAGAACTCAAATACAGTCAGTTCTGTTGGTCATATTATAGGGAAGATGAAAAAAGAGAAGGAAGAGGAGGAAAGACGTCCTGGTATAACCAAAGAAAACAATTATCCATGATGACAGGCTAATCGGCACAAATTCCCTATCCCAAACTTTGGAAGGCGAGGAGCAGCAAAATCTTAGGATGGGCTCACTAGAGTGAGGGTAGGAGTAGGGCAGTTGGGCTTTTACCAAGTACCAATCACAGCTTGACCACAGTTAGTAAGATAATCTGCTTATATACATATGACTCTTACATAGTCATACTGTTTGGGGGCAAAAAAACATGTAAAAACTATGATATACATGCTAGATATATGACTATAGATGTGAACTAAGTGCAGTGGATGCAATCAAAGAGAGAAGCATGAGCTCCATTTTTAGGCTTCAGGCTAGCTTTATAAAGGAGGTAACACTGAGTGCAGTGTTGAAAGCTAAGTTGAGGGAAGACAGCTAGGGAAACATTCCAGGCAATTAGAACAGCTTGAGCAAAGGTATAGAGATGTAAAAATTAATGCATTCCCAAAGAAGAGCAGGTAGGTCATTCATTGCATAGAAAGGTGAGGCAAAGTCGTTGGAGGGCCTTGAATGACAAGTTAAAAATTGCGGGCTTTCTTCTGAAGTCAGTAGGAAACCATTGGCAAGTTTTGGGTTTTTATTATTTTTTTTTAATACAGAAGGAAGATAAAGATAAAGTCTTTTTATAAAAAACTAAGTCAGCTATGTATAAAAAAAAAAAAATGTATAGGGTGAATTAAAGATGAGAGGCTGGGAGTAGAAAATTTCCTCCACATGATATGCTATAAACTACTCAGCTAGAATAAATGACAGTGAGAATGACAGCAATGGACCAATTTCAGTAACTCTTTGAGACAGGATATATATGC
The DNA here is from genome assembly GCF_030014295.1 of Loxodonta africana. Taxonomy (NCBI): domain Eukaryota; kingdom Metazoa; phylum Chordata; class Mammalia; order Proboscidea; family Elephantidae; genus Loxodonta; species Loxodonta africana. The sequence goes on along the minus strand of NC_087355.1, from coordinate 55,091,769 downwards.
ACTGAGAAGATGAAGCAGAGGGAGACAATAAAAATTACTTTGAAGTTTTTAAGTTGAGCGATTGTGTGGAAAGTGATGTAAATATCCAAGATAGGGAGAAAAAATGAGGAGCCAGTTTGAACAAAGGGGCTGATTGCCTTAGCAGTGTTGAAATTCAGGCATCTGAGGAATATCTAGGAAAGAAAGATTGAATAGAAAGAGGGGCTGCAGTGAGAAGTCTATGGCGGGACTGTACATATGGAAGTCAATGTGGATGAGACTGGCAAAAGAAAATGGTAGTGTTGTTGTTAGGTGCTGTCAGGTCTGATCCAACTCATAGCGACCCAATGTACAACAGAAGGAAACCCTGCCCAGTCCTGCACCATCCTCACAATTGTTGTTATGCTTAAGCCCATTGTTGCAGCCACTATGTCAATCCATCTCATTGAAAGTCTTCCTCTTTTTTGCTGGCCGTCTACTTTACCAAGCATGATATTCTTCTCCAGGGACTGATCCCTCCTAATAACACATTCAAAGTATGTGAGACATAGTCTCCCCATCCTTGCTTCTGAGAAGCTTTTTGACTCTACTTCTTCCAACACAGATTTGTTCCTACTTCTGGCAGGCCGTGGTATAGTCAATATTCTTCGCCAACACCACAATTCAAAGGTGTCAATTCTTCTTCAGTCTTCCTTATTCATCATCCAGCTTTCAAATGCATATGAGGCAATTGAAGACACCATGGCTTGGGTCTGGCACACTTTAGTTCAACACTTTAAACAGGTCTTTTGCAGCAGATTTGCCAAAAAAAAAAAAAAAGTGGAGATTTAGAAAATATACAAAAAGGAAACCTTGGTTGCTATGGGTTGAATTTTGTCCCTTTAAAATATGTGTTGAAATCTTACCCCCCTATACCTTCGGAGGAAACCCTGGTGGCGTAGTGGTTAAGTGCTATGGCTGCTAACCAAAAGGTCAGCAGTTCGAATCTACCAGGTGCTCCTTGGAAACTCTGTGGGGCGGTTCTACTCTGTCCTATATGGTTGCTATGAGTCGGAATCGACTGTACAGCAATCGGTTTGGTTTTATTTATTTATTTTTTATACATTTGGATATGATTCTGTTTGGAAATAAGGTTTTCCTTGTTATAGTAATTAGATCTTACCCAAGTAGGATGGCCCTAACCCTAATCACTTCTGTGTTAATTTAAAAAACAGAATAGACACAGGGATACACACAGAGAGAAGACACCATATGAAGAAAGACATATACATGGCAGATGCATCTACAAGCCCAGAAACTTCAATAATTGCTGGCTACTAGAAGCTGAAATAGACAAAGAATAAAGTCTAAACATGAATCCCTACTTCTAGCCTCCTGCTTGTGAAAAAATAATTTTCTGTTCTTTAAAGCTACCCATTTATGGTATATTTTCATTACAGTAGTACTAGATAACTAAGACATTGTAGAACACCAAAATTAAGGGATAAAAATAGACAGAAGAAAAAGAGCCAGAAAGAGAAGATGAGAAGAAATCTTTAGAAAGGAAGACTTTAGGAACAGTGAATGGTAACTTGGCAGCTAACAGATGACTTTTGAGAGTAGTGGATTGTCAACAGTGTCAACTTTAGTAGCCAGGGTGCCAGAAGGATGTAAAATATGAAGGGATCACTGGAGTTGATAATTACAATGTTCTTTTAGAGAGCATGCCAATAGGATGTTGGGATAAAAGCCAGATTTCAATTGGTTGAAAATTAAACAGTAAATGAGAAAATGAAGACTGTTCTCTATATTTGGTTAATAAAAGAAAGAAGAAAAATTGAGCAGAAGTTTTAGGAGGAAGTAGAGTCGAGAAAAGAATTCTTAAGCCTGGGGGACTTGAGATAGGGAAAGGAGGGAGTATAAGAAAGAGATCAAAGAGCTAAGAGAAACAATGTTAAGTAGAGTGATGTTCTGGTGGAGAGGGAAGTAAAGAAGTGTATTAATCATAGTATCGTATAATCACAGGCTGGACTATTCTGCAGTATCAAACAATTCTAAAAGCTTAACAAAATATTAGATTATTTCTTGAAACTTCACTCCACACAGTCACTCAGGGACTTAGGCTGATGTTCACTTTGCCATTACGCTTGCTAGGCACCTTTAAAGAGAAGAGAGACTGGAAAATTGAACAGGAATTTTTACATATGTCGCTTCTGCTATATTTTATTGGTCGAAAGAGGGCTCTGAAGGGCAATCTCCCATACATTCAGGAAAGAAAAGAGACCCAGACATGGTTGAGAGTTAGCAATGTTTACCACAGGTAGTAAGGATGTTTCCTCTTTGATAAAAAGAAGTAAGGAACCAAGAATAGACAAGAGCAGAGAGATAGACAGCGTTTTTAGAAACAAAGTTTAAAACTTTAATTCCTGATGGCCTAAATTTTCTCACGAACTAGGAAGAAGTCTTCCGCTAAGTTTAGCAGTAGAGAGGAGTAAAGTTAGGAGCTGAGGAACAGCCACTAATAGGAAAGTGACCTACTAAGGATGCATAAAAAAAGACTGCCAAGAATTATCAAAGAACAAACTGAAGGTGGAAATAAAATTTGTGCTGGAAACAAGCAACAAGGTTAAGCAATAATCTGCAACTTTGCTCCTTACCCTGGGCACATGAGCAAAGAAAGCTGTGTGCTTGATCGATTCTGAGCTGAATTTGCAAAGAAAATGCAATGAGAAATCAGGAAGGCAATGGAATTTGAGATGCTGGTCAGGCTCGAGCTGCCCAGTTCAGATTGAGTAGGAAGAGAATGAAACCTAGGATCTAGACAGTTTGGAGGATTTAAAAGTTTGCAAAATTAGGGATTTTTAAGGGGGTGGAGGTCAAAAAAGAAGATGAAAAATAAGTTTAGTGAGAGTGAAGAACTGGAGAGGAAAACAAAAATGGTATTAGAGAAGGAAATGATTTCATAAAGAAAACAAAGAAAAAAGAAGCTAACATTACTGATCACCCACTGCAAACATTATGCTAGGTTCTTTACATCCGTTGTTTCATTTAATCTTTATAACAACTTGTAAGGTATTATTGCATTATTGCATAAGGTAGTATATGTGTGTGTGTGTCTTTAAACAAACATAACTGATGTTCAGAGATATTACATGATTTGCTAAAGATTAAATGACTAGAATGTGATGGGTTTTGGGTCAGTACCTAGAATTATCTGATACCAAAGAGTTCTTTCCATTGAATCGTCATAATGGCCAGTGTTAGGTAATGGCAGAGCTGGCCTGGGCAGGCAACACACAAAATGGCTTCACATAAACAAAGAAAACCCCTTAAAGGATCACACACATATGCTTCCCTTTCTCCTGCCCTTGCTGATTCTTGTTTTATAAGTAGTGGAGAATAGGTCCGGAAGAGTTTCTGGGTAATATTTAGGTTTCAAGCAGCTGGTGTTTTTGAACAACTACTGAGTTGTTTGAGGTGCAGGAAGGAAACCAAGTGTGGCTGAGGGCTGTTAATTAACTTGATAAACTCTAGTTAATAGAGTACATTTTTTGTGAACAAATTGGTGTACATTCACGCATGCAAACACATACTCAGGAAAAAAGAAAATACAGATTTTACAGCAGAACAAAATAAAAAACATGCAAGGTTTTCCTTCATAATGAGATTGCTCTGGACACTGGCAGTTCCATGCCTAACAGTTGATTGGAGCATTAAGTTATTCAGTAAATCAATAGCTGTCAGTAGCATTGTACAACACATCCCAACTCCCACACTTAGTATCAAGCAGTGAGATCTTAACACAGATGTGATCTTCATTACCAAGTAGGTAAGTAGACAAGTAAACCTTTTTTTATGATTGTTGACCTTTATTATTCCAGTGTAGAGTTTTGTTATAAATGCATCTCTAGTTTTTAGTAGACTTAGAAATAATTATTAATAATAATAGCAAAAGCCTTGCATTCTGGCCAACATTTCCTTATGTGACACGTATAGAGTTATAAAAGAGTAACAACTGCAAAATTTGCTCAAGGTTATCTCACGACCAATGGTTATTCTCTAAAGTGCCTTAAGGCACTCTCAGTATAAAGGATATTATATAAAATATTATTTTTCCATTCCTATTGCCAATCTAATAGCTAAAAACCATTCTAATATGGTTTAAAACAATTTTTTTTTTTTTTGGTTTAGAGTGAGAAAAATTCACTCGTCAGCATCTCATAGTAAACAGGAATGAGGTAGCAAGGAAAATATTAATAATATATAAGAATTTTCTCTCACAGATAAAAATCATATTTGCCTTTAATAATTTAAACTTGTCGACGCAACATAAAAATCCCAATAATTTAAAAAAGTTTTCATCATATATATTTTTTCTTTTTTATAGTTTTAAGAGTAAGCTTTTACTTTGTTTTCATTCTATTATACAAATAGTACTCAAGTTATTCATGGGTTATGCTTTTACGAATTTTTTTCTTCTGTGAAGTAATACAAATAGTTAAAAGTACAGAATAATAGTGTAGAGTTCAATGAATAATCACAAAGGGAATATCTAACTACCGCCCAGGTCAATACACGCTGTCAGGATGGACGGATTATTCTGCAGGTCAGTAGCCACTGTCAGCCCCTCAGAAGCCTCCCATCTGTCCCCTTTCAAATACTACGCTGTCTCCCATCCAGGGGTAACTACTATCCTTACTTATATAGTAATCACCTCCTTGCTTGTCTTTAGATTTACCATCTAGGTTTGCACTCTCTAAACCCTAGAGTTTAGCTTTGCCTCTTTTTAAAATGTGTATAAACAGAATTATACACCATGTGGTTCTTTCGTGTCTGGTTTCTTTCATTTAACAGTGTGTTTGTAAGATCGATCCATGATGAGTATGTAGATGTAATTAATTCATCTTCACTGATGTAAAGTATCCCATTGTATGAAATAGCACAATTTATTTATGCCTTTTACTGTTGATAGGGAACCCTGGTGGCACAGCAGTTAAGGGCTATTGTTGATAGACATTTTGATTGTTTACATTTTGAGATATGAAGCTAAAACACTGTAGGCTTTGGGGGTGATAAATTTTTCAGTAAGTCAATAGCAGTCAGAAATGCTGTACAACACATGGAAACTCTACACTCTCAGTGTTGAGCTCTGTGCTGTTAGCACAAATGTGAGCATCGTTATCAAGCATACAAATAGGCAGATAAATCTTGTACATAGTTTTTGGTACAAACAAGCTAACATTTCTGTTGAATATATACCTGGGAAAGGAATCCCTGAGTCACAAGGCATGTGTTTCTTAACCTTTCAGTAGATTATACAAGGTTTTGTATGAACTTACCAGCATTAAATAAGTGTTCCCATTGCTCCACATCCTCAATAGCACTTACTATTGTCAATCTACTGAAGTTTAGTCATTCTCGTGGATGTGTAGGAGTATTTCACTGTGGCTTTGTGTTCTCTTATCAGTAGGGACGCTGAACACCTTTCCACATGCTTATTGATCATTTATATATGCTCTTTTTAAAAAGTACATGTCTTTACCTATTTTTCTAATGAGTTATCTGTCTGTTACTTAATTGATTTTTAGGAACTCACTATACATTCTGGATAGGATTCTATTCCAATTTCTATGTGTAATAAGTATCCTCTTCCTTTGTGTGGTCTGCCTTTTCGCTTTTTAAATACCTCTTCTAATGAACAAAAATTCTTACTTCTAATGTAGTCCAATTTATCAATATTTTCCTTTTTTTGGAGTACTTTATGTACTGTTTAAAATACTTTCTCTAATTTAAGTGATAAAGATAATTTCCTAAACCATCTTCTTAAATATTTACTTTTTTGCCTTTCATTTCTAGAGCTATCTACCTGGAAATAATTTGTGTGTAGGGTGTAAGGTAGAGAACAGGTTAATTCTTTTCTTTCTTTCTTTTTTTGTTTTAATATGTATGGATATCAAATTGTCTAGCTTCATACAGTAAAAGACATTTCTTGCATTGCTCTGCAGTGTCACTTTTATGATGAATCAAGTGCGCGTGGGTGTGTTTCCAGATTCTCTATGCTATTCTATTGATCTGTTTGTCTATCTGTGCACGAATACCCTATGTTTTAATGACTGTAGCTGTAGAATAAATCTTGGTATCCAGGAATGCAAGTCTTGCCTCTTTGTTCTTCCTTCCAATATTCTCTTACCAATTCTTGGTCCATTGCTTTTCCATATGAATTTTCATGCTGCACAGGAAAAAGATATCTATTTAGATATTTTTTTAAGTATTGCATTACATCTGCAGATTGATTTGTGGAGAACCAAAAACTTTATAATAGTAAGTCTTCCAATCTGTGAACTGATAAACCCTCCATTGATTTAAGTCTTTAATTTCTCCCAATAATGTTTTATAGTTTTTTAGGTATTTTAGTTAGTTTTGTTTCTGTGTATTTGGTATTTTGATACCATTATAAATCATATATTTTTAAATTTTGTACATTTTTGTTGGCATGTATAAGTATAATCACTTTTTGTATGTTGTCTTGTACCTGGCAATTTTGCCAGGCTCATTTATTATTTCTAATTTTTTATCTGTAGATTCTTTGGTATTTTCTACCTCGTATAGGTAGAAATCATATCATTTGCACGATTTTTTTTTTTTATATTCTTCCCTTTCAATTTTATATCTTCTATTTATTTACCTTGGCGTACTGCACTAGTTAACACCTCCAGTAAATGTGAAATAGAAGCAGAGAGGCAGGCATCCTTGTCTTGATCCTGATATCAAAGGAAAAGCTTTCACCAGTTGACCAAGAAGTATGATGTCTGTATTAGATACCCTCTAACAGATTAGTTTTCTTCTACTCCTTGCTGTTAAGAATTTTTTTAATAATAAAGGAATGTTGAATTTTATCCAACTCTTTTGGGCATTTTTGTCCTATATCACGTCTCTCCCTCTTTTTAAAAGAGTTTTAAAAATTACAAATCACAGATTATCTTCTGGTTTTTGGTTGAGGTTGAAGGGTAGAGCTTATTGGCTTGGGATAAAAAAAAAAAGGGGGGTTATTATCTGCAACTGTCAGAAATAGATTAAAAACTATTCCTCCAACTCAAACACTCCCCTGCCACCACCCCACCATATCCCTCTTTTTACATATAGCATGTGTAACATTAGGAGAAAATGGGGGGAAGTGACTTTTTAACCTTTGGAAATATGCTAGAATTTGATAGAATCTGTGATTTTAACTACATAAGTGTATTTGGGAGCTATTGTTGGTGTTTGGGTACAGGAATGGCCTTTGTGAGAATTCCTGTACTTTAGAGAAATATAGACTTGTGCTCTACTGAGTGTACAGGAGCTGAACTTGGAGCTTGGCCCTATCTCTGGCAGGGAGAGGGAAGAGGAGAAGGGGTGGAGTAATGGACTAGCTGAGTTACCCAACAGAGCAACATTGTGAGTGGAGAATAACCATACTGGTTTATTCTTTCGTTTGTCCTCCATTCTTCACCTTCCTTCCTTTCCTTTTCAGCGCTATCTGTTTTCTCACTATAGACCCTACCCTGAATTCTAGAATAGAGCTGACATGATGGCAAGATAAGGAAAAAGGGAGCAGTAAATCTTAGTATAAGGAGCCCAGGTGGCTCAATAGTTAAGCACTTGGCTGCTAACCGAAAGGTTGGCGGTTGGAATCCACTAGCCACTCTGAGGGAGAAAAGAACTGCCAATCCGCTACCATAAAGATTACAGCTTAGGAAATCCTACGGGGCAGTTCTACTCTGTCCAATAGGGTCTCCATGAGTCAGAATCGATTTGACAGCGCACACAAAATCTTAGAGTATTTGGTAGCAGCCAGGTTAGAAAACGGAAGGAAAAGGTGACCATCCCCAGGTAGCTAGTCAGGTGCAATGCACAAGTTGAGATTTAAAACAGAAACCTGCTATCACCCTCTCCTTTAGTTACTACTTTCCATCCACACTTTTGCACTCCACCACTATTCCTGCCTGGAACTTTCTTCCTTTGAATTGTCTTATTATTCCTTTGTTCTCTTCATTCAGGTCTCAGCTCAAATTTTCTCTCTTTAGAGTATCTTTTCCTGGTTATCCCCATCCATGTCTTTACTGTTTAGCCCATTAATCTGTTTACTACGTTAAAGGCACTTCCCAATATCTGAAATTATCTTACTTGTCTTTGCTAACCACCAAGGAAGACAATTTCCATGAGGGCAGGATCTTTGACTTGCATGTGACCAGGACAGTGTCTGGAACACAATAGACTCTTGATGACTACTTATTGAGTAAACCGTTGGGAGTTGTCTATTTATAGTAAATATTCACCATAATGCCAGTAGAAAAGAAGACTTTACAGAATATAAACTTTGAATCTCCTCTTTACAAGTAGCAATACTTTTTGAATAGGAGTTTCATGACGCATGTAATATGTTTAATGGCTAGTGTTCAAAAAAATAATTATCCATTTCAATTTTCCTATAATATGACGATCATGACACTTGTTGAATAATTTTTCTTGTCTTGTGAACACAGTGAGCAGCAACACTTCATATCCATTATGAGAAAACAGGTGCCTGTAAATAAGGCTACTTGTTTTGTTTTTTGTTTTTTTTTATAGTATAGTCCGTAATAATCAGTTGACATGCTTGCCATAAATAATAATGCATGGTTTCTCAAGGAATTCAGCATGTAATTGATCTATTGGTTTGAAGAAGCTGTAGGCCTGTGATTTTTTTTCTTTTAATCTATTGATTCCCTCAACCGACTTTATTGTCTTGTTTTTAGCTAGCACTTGAAATAAAGGTTCATGAATTTTTATTGTACATTCAGCCTCTCTGGAGAAGTAACAGTATGCAACTCTTGGAAAATCCTCAGCCTTATCTGTGCATTTCTACTGTAAGATGACACATACCCAGTGATGTTGCAGGCTGTGAGCTGCTAGTGTGTCCAGAGCCATACCCCAGTGAACTCAAATGCCTGAGGCAGGCAATGCTGTATCAGCTATATCACACAATAGGCTATGCTCAAAGCCCCAAATCACCAAATACTAATGTGGCCACATATTGGAGAGGGGTCTTTTGTGTTCTGAGCTCTTGGCTGGTTCATAGTTTCTTTTTCAGTTGATAAGGCCAGGGATGGCTACCTGACTCAAGGCTGGCCAGTGGCCTGTAAAATGGCATGAGACCTCTGCCCAGCAAAGGAAAGTGACCAAATGAACAAATTGGGTTATCTCTCCGGGGGAATTTAAATGCAGGGCATGTGCAACATTAAGGGAATATGAGGGGAAATGATATTTTAACTTTTGGAAACATGATAGAATTTGACAGACTATGTGATTTTGACTACGTAACTTGGGAAGCATCGATCACAGTTTTATATTTCTTCTATAATCCAGTAAATACTAAAATTATTCATGTGAATAGAAAATAAAAACTAAGCATTATCTTGTGCAGAGATTTATCTGCAGAGAATACCCTCACTAAAATTCTTTCCCATCAATTTCTGCCCAGACAACAACAGTCATCATTTGGGTGGATGGGTAGAATGGACAAAAATCCAGAGAAAGTCAGGAAGCATAACCCGTGAGACAGTACAAGCTTTAAAATAGGAGCAACCATGAGTAAGCAAAAATCAGGAGGGTCGTAAGTGAGAGATTAGAGAAAACTTCATGGTAGTTGTGAGAGCTAAATTGGTTTTTACTGAGAATAGAAAAGCTGAATCATTATGATGCTGGGACATTAAGTAAAGAATCTTCATTTTATGTATCTGAGCCTGATATTTCAAGAATAAACCCCTAAGAAACTAGTCTAAGAAACCCTGTTGTTGTTAGGTACCATCGAGTTCGTTCCTACCCATATCAACCCTGTGTACCACAGAATGAAACACCGCTCAGCTCTGTGCCATCCTCACAATTGCTGCTCTGCTTGAGCCTGCTATTGCAGCCACTGTGTCAATGCATCTCATTGAGGGTCTTCCTCTTTTTTGCTGACCCTCTACTTTATGAAGCACGATGTCCCTTTTCAGGGACTGGTCCCTCACGATAACATGTCCAAAGTATGTGAGATGAAATCCTACCATCACTGCTTCTAAGGAGCGTTTTTGCTGTGCTTCTCCCAAGACAGATTTGTTCATTCTTCTGGCAGTCCATGGTATATTCAAATTTTCTTCACCAGCACCATAATACAAAAGCATCAGTTCTTCTTCGGTCTTCTTTATTCATCACCCAGCTTTAGCATGCATATGAGGCGACTGAAAACACCATGGCTTTGTTAGGCACACCTTAGTCCTTACAGTGACATCTTTGCCATTTAACACTTTAAAGAGGTCTTTTGCAGCAGATCTGCCCAATGCAATACATCATTTGATTTCTTGGCTGCTGCTTCCATGGGTGTTGATTATGGATCCAAGTGAAATGAAATCCTTGACAATGTCAATCTTTTCTCCATTTATCATGATGTTATTGACCCATTTGTGAGGATTTTTGTTTTCTTTATGCTGTGGTGTAATCCATACTGAAGGCTATGGTCTTCAATCTTCATCATTTAGTGCTTCAAGTCCTCTTCACTTTCAGCAAGCAAGGTTGTGTCAACTGCATATCGCAGGTTGTTAATGAGTCTTCCTCCAATCCTGATGCCCCATTCTTCATGCAGTCCAGCTTCTTGGATTATTTGTTCAGAATACACTTTGAATAGGTATGATGAAAGAATACAACCCTGACACACACCTTTCCTGACTTCAAACCATAAAGTATCCCCTCGTTCTGTTTGAATGACTGCCTCTTGATCCATGGACAGATACCTCGTGAACACAATTTAGTGTTGCAAAATTTCCATTCTCCGCAATGTTATCCATAACTTGTTATGATCCACACAGTCAAATGCCTTAGCATAGTCAATAAAACACAAACATCTTTCTGGTATTCTCTGCTTTCATCCAGGATCCATCTGACATCAGCAATGATATCCCTTATTTCATGTCCTCATCCATTCTGGCTTAATTTTCTGGCAATTCCCTGTTAATATACTGCTGCAATCACTTTTGAATGATCATCAGCAAAATTTTACTTTTGTGTAATATTAATGATATTGTTTCATAATTTCCACATTCTGTTGGATTAACTTTTTTTGGAATGGTCACAAATATGGATTTCTCCCCATTGATTGGCCATGTAGCTGTCTTCTAAATTTCTTGGCATAGACAAATGAGTACTCCCAGTGCTGTATTCCCTTGTTGAAATATGTGAATTGGTAATCCATCAATTCCTGAAGCCTTGTTTTTTGCCAATGCCTTCAGTGCAGCTTGGATTTCTTCCTTCAGTACCATCGGTTCCTGATCATATATTACCTCCTGAAATGTTTAAATATCAACCAGTTCTTTTTGGTACGGTGACTCTATGTATTCCTTCCATCTTCCATTGATGCTTCCTGCATTGTTTAATGTTTTTCCCAGAGAATCCTTCAATATTGCAACTCAAGGCTTGAATTTTCTGTTCAGTTCTTTCAGCTTGAAAAATGCTGAGTGTGTTCTTCCCTTTTGGTTTTCTAATTCCAGGTCTTTGCTCATGTCATTATAATACTTTATAGCCTTGAGCTGCCCTTTGAAATCTTCTGTTCAGCTCTTTTACCTCATCATTTCTTCCCTTCACTTTAGCTACTTGACATTCAAGAGCAAGTTTCAGAGTCTCTTCTGACATCCATTTTGGTCTTTTCTTTCTTTCCTGTCTTTTTAATGACCTCTTGCTTTCTTCATGTATGGTGTCCTTGATGTCATCTCACAACTCCTCTGGTTTTTGGTCATTAGTGTTTAATAAGTCACATCTATTTTGAGATGATCTCTGAATTCAGGTGGAATATACTAAAAAAAAAAAATTTTTTTTTTATACTTGTGGTTATAGTTTGCTCTCGTGGACTTGCTCTGATTTTCTTCAGTTTCAGCTTGAACTTGCATATGAGCAATTGATGGTCAGTTCCACAGTTGGCCCCTGGCCTTGTTCTGACTAATGATATTGAGTTTTCCATCATCTCTTTCCACAGATGTAGACGATTTGATTCCTGTGTGTTCCATCTGGCGAGGTCCATGTGTACAGTCACCGTTTATGTTGGTGAAAGAAAGTATTTGCAATGAAGTCGTTGATCTTGCAAAATTCTATCGTTCGATCTCCGGCATTGTTTCTATCACCAAGGCCATATTTTCCAACTACTGATCCTTCTTCTTTGTTTCCAGCTTTTGCATTCTAATCACCAGTAATTATCAGTGCATTCTGATGGCATGTTCAATCAATTTCAGACTGCAGCACCTGATAAAATCTTCTGTTTCTTCATCTCTGGCCTTAGTGGTTGGCGCATAAATTTGAATAATAGTCGTATTGACTAGTCTTCCTTGTAGGCATATGGATATTATCCTATCACTGACAGCGTTGTGCTTCAAGATAGATCTTGAAATGTTCTTTTTGACGAAGAGTGCAACACCATTCCTCAAGCTGTCATTCCCAGCATAGTAGACTATATGATTGTCTGATTCAAAATGGCCAATAACAGTCCATTTTAGGTCATTAATGCCTAGGATATCGATGTTTATGAGTTCCATTCATTTTTGACCATTTCCAATTTTGCAAGATTCATATTTTGTACATTCCAGGTTTCGATTATTAATGGATGTTTGCAGCTGTTTCTTCTCATTTTGAGTCGTGCCACATCAGTGAATATAGGTTCCGAAAGCTTTACTCCATCCACGTCATTAAGGTCGACTTTACTTTGAGGAGACAGCTCTTTTCCAGTCGTCTTTTGAGTGCCTTCCAACCTGGGGGACTCATCTTCCAGCACTATATCAATGTTCTGCTGCTATTCATAAGATTTGCACTGGGTAGTTCTCTCCGAAGTAGACTGCCAGGTCCTTCTTCCTAGTCTGTCTTAGTCTGGACACTCAGCTGAAACCTGTCCCCCATGGGTGACCCTACTGGTATCTGAATACCGGTGGCATACCTTCCAGCATCATGGCAACATGCAAGCCCCCACAGTATGACAAACTCAAGAATTTCATTTTACTTGGATCCACAATCAACAGCCATGGAAGCAGCAGTCAAGAAATCAAATGACGCATTGCGTTGGGTAAATCTGCTGCAAAGGACCTCTTTAAAGTGTTGAAAAGCGAAGATGTCACCTTGAAGACTAAGGTGCACCTGACCCAAGCCATGGTATTTTAAATCACATCATATGCATGTGAAAGCTGGACAAGGAATAAGGAAAACCAAAGAAGAATTGATACCTTTGAATTGTGGCGTTGGCAAAGAATATTGACTATACCATGGACTGCCAAAATAATGAACAAATCTGTCTTGGAAGAAGTACAACCAGAATGCTCCTTAGAAGCAACGATGGAGAGACTACATCTCCCTTACTTTGGACATGTTATCAGGAGGAATCAGTCCCTGGAGAAGGGCATCATGCTTGGCAAAGTAGAGGTTCAGCAAAAAAGAGGAAGACCCTCAATGAGGTGGATTGACACAGTAGCTGCAACAATGAGCTCAAGCACAACAGCGATTGTAAGGATGGCCCAGGACCAGGTAGTGTTTTGTTCTGTTGCGCATAGGGTCTCTATGAGTTGGAACCGACTGGACAGCGCCTAACCACAACAACTACATGCCCCTATGGCTACGTGAATCAGGAGAAGCTTCTATCCTTATACATGGACTTGAGACATTTCCGCCTCTAAACCACACGAGCCATTTCCTTGATATAAATCTCTCTCTATATATAAATTTGTACACTTTACTGGTTTTGCTTCTCTAGAGAACCCAGCCTAAGACAGCCCCAGTAATCTACCAGGCTTTTCTTCCTCTGTTTTCTGGAAGAACCATCTGCTCCAGCCAAACTCATTGATTCCTAAGCATGGATCAAGTTCTGTTCATGTCTCAACTCACCCATTCATCCTATAAACAAGTGAAAATTATAAGAATTAATTGAGTCCCTGGGTGGTGTAATTGTTTAAGTGCTTAACTGTTAACCATGTGGTTGGCAGTTTGAACCTGCCCAGAGGTACCTCTGAAGAAAGACCTGGTGATCTGCTTTCAAGACATCATAGCCTTGAAAACCCTATGGGGCACAGTTCTATTCTGACATACAGGGGGTCACCATGAATCAGAATTGACTCAATAGCAAGTTTTTTTGGGGGGGGGTTAGAAGAATTAATACATGAAATGAGATAATATGTAAGTACCTGGCACTGAGTGACTATTAAAAAAGTGTTGATTGCTGCTGCCACCATTGTTATTGTTGCTGTTTAATTGTTGTTGTAATTATGTATTACTCATGTGCCATCAGTTGTTTTGATATCTTTCTCCTTTATGCTGACTTCTTGCCCAGACCATACCAAATGTTCATGGCTGTTAGTTTCTTTCTAGGTGCTGTGTTACAGACTGAGCTCCCTCCCAGCAGTTTCCCCTGTGTCTGATCCTGGTGCTTGACAACCCTTACTGCCTCCTGATAGTGTTTCCTGTCCCAACAGGTCTTTCCCACTCATGTCTCCAAATAATACAAATTCCCTCTCCTTTTCCAGACATTCTTGAAAAAAAAGGCCTAACTCAAATACTTTCTTCTTCATAAAGCTTTACATTACCTTAAGGTTCTATCTGCTCTCTGGAATGCCTACTATATGTAGTCTAAATAATTAATCTGCCAATAAACACTTACTGCCTCATGGAGTCTCTTCAACTAGCCTCTCTAATTGTTATTTAAATCATGTATTATTATTTAATTTGTCACACATCTGTCTTGTGTACCTAATAAGATAGTAGCCTCCTTGATGTTAGCCACTATGTCTTATTCATCTTTTTGTGCCCCACAGCTAAGCCTATGCTTTGCACAAGGCTCAATAAATACATGTTGATTTGATTTGAAATGCTTCATTAGAATTCCATGTAAGCCTATGCCATTCCACATTCTGAGGAAGTCATCAAGATTTAGAGAGGCTGTTAAGGACTAAACCTATAACTGAGAGGAGAGTAAATTGCTTACTTTTAGACAGACGTGCTAACTTTTTAGGCCACTAAGATTCTATTTAAGCAATTTACTGGAAGTAAATTGCTAAATGGATCCAGGTAGCTCCAAAAGGTTAACACTTGTTACTTCCTACTAAGAAGCAAGATATGCTTCCATTCCCTGCTCACCAACCCAAGCCAAGTTCTCCTGTTGCTTATGATATATTGAAAACTATGTTTAAACAGAGTAACCATGTGACCTGAACTTATGCATAGCTGAACAAAACAGTCCTGTAAATTGTAAGATCTGCAGTGCCCTAATGGAACCCAGTTCCTACTGACTTGTCATGATATTAACATCACTCTTCCTTTCTTTCTACTCCATATTCTAAAATGCTCATATGTAACCTGGGAGAAAAGGAAAAAGAATTAATTCAATTGCATTCACTGTTAATTGATGCCAGAACTGCATTCAGGGGGTGGGAATAAGAAGAGATTTAAAACAGGGAAACATCTCTGCTTCATGGAACTGCCATTTTAGTTGAGTCTGAAGAAATGGAGAGGGCAATGGGATAGAAAACAGATAATATGATACAATGTGGTATATACTATAGTAGTAATATTTGCAAAGTGTTTGGGGAAGATAGGTGAGGAGTGAGAAAACCTGCCAGCTTTGGGGGCAGGGGTGTGGGAGCAGCAGATATTTGAGCTATGCCTTAAAAGGTGATTACAAATTTTCCAAGGGAGACAAGAGGACAAAATGCATTCCAAACAGAGAGAGATGCATGAACAAAGAATGATTTTATTGGCAGATGGCAAGAATCATAGGACTGCAAGACAAGAAGAAATCTTATAAATGCTTTAATCTAACCTCTAGATTTTATAGATCAAAAAACAAAACCAACACCAAAGGATTGTAGGTGACACACAGCCACACAACTAGGAGTGGAAATGCAAACCTCGAGCAGAATGCATCTATCTGACTGGTATCAAATCTAGTGCTTAGTCTACCTTTATAAACTGCATATTTAAAAGAAGCTCAATGCAAGGAGGAGGATTGGTAAGTGAATGTTGCTTAATTGGAAGTTCCCTACCAGTTGTATTCATTCATTCACTCATTCACTCACTCACCCAACAAATTTTATTTGGCATTAACTTGTGCCAAATATCCTGCTAGATGGTTGGACTACAATAGTAACCAAGACAGATATGCACAAGTAAACAGGCAGTTAGAATTGGGTGTAAGTAAAAAAAAAAAAAAAAAACCCACCGCTGTCGAGTTGATTCCGACTCATAGCGACCCTATAGGACAGAGTAGAACTGCCCCATCAAGTTTCCAAGGAGCACCTGGCAGAGTTGAACTGCCGACCTCTTGGTTAGCAGCTGTAGCACTTAACCACTATGCCACAAGGGTTTACTGGGTATAAGTAGACCAGAAGAAATGAACATTGCCCAGCTACCATTATCAAACATTTCGAACAAGGGCCCAACAGACGGATTCTGATCAAAAGGAGGAAAAGTGTGAAACAGATCTTCAAACTCATATGGAAGCCAGAATTACTGGATCCAATCAAACTCAGAGAAGACCCAAATCTAATGCTCGGAAATAATCTTTAAACCCTGAACCAAAAGTGTCTCATGAAGTCATAAAACATAAAACAAAACAACAACAACAAAAAAAACACAAACCCATCGCAGTTGAGTTGATTCCAACTCATAGCGATCCTATAGGACAGAGTAGAAGTGCCCCATAGGGTTTCCAAGGAGCAGCTGGTGGATTGGAACTATGAACCTTTTGATTAACAGTTAAACTCTTAACCACTGCACCACCAGGGCTCCTCATGAAGCCATAGTTAATTTAGACTAAACAACAGGTTAGCCCAATTAATGAAGAATGTTTGCCTTGAACACAGCATTCTAATAAAGAATTACCTATATGAATTTAAACTGACAACAGTTAATCTAAATCACAGTTGGGTAGAGATAGTAAGAATGGTGACACAATGTGATCAATGTTATTGCATTGTTCATGTAGTAATTGTGAATGGATGTATATTTGATTACATATATTGCCAACAAAAATAAATAAAATATTAAAAAAAGAAGAATTGGTTGCGAATGTTGTAACATGAAAAGTAGAGAGTGCCAGGTGTGCACCAAGGACTAGGGAGTAACATGTCTCTGCAGGCTAAAACTAGAAGGACAAGAAGGAGTTAGCTAGGGGCTCCACAAAGAGGTAACAGCACACGTAAAGGTCCAAAGGTGAACTACAAAAATCCATTGCCGTCGAGCCCATTTTGACTCATAGCTGCCCTACAGGACAGAGTAGAACTGCCACATAGAGTTTCCAAGGAACACCCGGCAGATTCGAACTTCTGGTCTTTTGGTTAGCAGCCGTAGCACTTAACTGTAGCACTTAACCGCTATGCCACCAGGGTTTCCCAAAGGTAAACAAAGATCTAAAAATAAAAGCATTGTGCATAAGAACAACTAAAAGTTTAGTATGGCTGGCTTTCTTCCTCCCCATGCCACCCCTTAGCCAACTCCCACTTATCTTTTTTGTTGCAAATTACACGTTATTGTCTCCTTTCTCTAATATTAGATACAAAAAAAAAAAAAAAAACACGTCTCCATAGTACCCTGGGCTTCTCATTGTGAACACAATTGTTGATTTATTATGCCTCTCCTACCAATAAACTCCTTGAGGGCACGGACAATGTCTTGCCTCAGTGTTGCACCTCCAGCACCTAATACAGCATCTTGCACAAATGTGGGGTGGGGGGAGTGGATTAAGGCATGAACACCATGGTAAACTGAAAAATGCTCCCCCCCCCCTCAAAAATGTTCAGTCCTAATTCCTGGAACCTATGAATGTTATCATATATGGCAAAACAGGCTTTGCAGATGTGCTTAAATTAAAGAGATGGGAGACTATTCTGAATTATTAGGTGGGTCCTAAAAGAAAGCAGACATGTCCTTATAAGAGAGAGGCAGAGGGAGATTTGGTCACAGACAGAAGACCAAAAGACCATGACCACTGAGGCAGAGATTGGAATGATGCTGCCATAAGCCAAGGAATGTCAGCAGCCACCAGGAGCTGGCACAGTCAAGGAACAGATTGTTCCCTAGAGGCTATGGAAGGAACATAGCTCTGCCAACATCTTGATTTTGGCCCAGTTATGCTGATTTTTGGACATTTGGCCTCCAGAACTGTAGGAGAATAAATTTCTGTTGTTTTAAGCCACCATCATAGTAATTTGTTGCAGCACCCACAGGACACTGATACATATCTCTTTCCTTAAGGATTGTTTTATTTTTGCTCTTAGCATTAACTCCTTTAGATAGATTCCTAGAAATGGAATTCCATGTCAAAATATGTGAGCATTTTTTAGGCTTGATGAAGATTGCTAAATTGATTTCAAATAACAATTTTCACAAACACCTATGATGTAAGAGTGTCTAATCACCTTACCCTTTCCATCATTAAATACAGTATTTTCACTAATTTAAATATATGGCATTTTGATAGGCAAAAGTAGTATTTCAGTCTTGTTCTAATTTGTATTTCTGTGGTTGCTAATAAGATAAACACTTTGCCACGTTTATTTATCAGTTTTATTTCTTTGCATGTGTGTAAAGTTTTTTTGTAAGAGATTTGTATTTCCTAAAAATATCAAACTTTTGTTTCTTAAATTTGTTACAAATACTTTATCTTACTCCATTGTTTGCCTGTTGATTTATATTTTTGTTTTTTAAAGCAGTTGTGCTAAACTTTGATCTACTTGAATAACACAAAGCTGTTGATCTTTTCTTTTGGCTTTCTTATTTTGCTTCTAAGGTTAGAGAGAGCTCCCTCTTCTAGAAGTCTCATAAAATAAATTATATTTTCTTTTAGATTATCTGTGGCTTGACTTCATATTTACCCTTTTATTTGCTTGAAATTTACTTTTCTATATGGTAGAAACTGAAGGACTAAACTGGTTTCCTTTCACGATGCAACAATGCCCATCGTTGCAGTCGTTTATTGAATAATCAATTTGTTCTCCACCGCTTTGTAACGCCTCTTTTATTAGGTATTAAATTCTAACATACAATGACGTCTGTTTCGAGTCTATGCATTCTGTTCCTCTGATCTGATTGTCTATTATCATCTCAGTATCATACAGTTTTAAAAGCTGCATTTTAAATTTGTTTTCAAACCTGGTAGATCTTATCCTCTCCATTTCATGCTACTTTTTTCTTTTTTTTTAATGTCTCTTTGCATTTTTAATCATTTCATAGCTTTGAAAAATGTGCTGAAATACTTTTTTATATTCCTTTAAAACAGATGTTTTCTCTATAACAGAATTATAGTGACAGATCCATGAAAAGTGCTCCTAAATAAAAAAAATAGTATCTATTATTAGTCTTGCTAAAGAATAGCTCAAAAAAAAAAAAAAACACCTTTAGTCTATTTGGTTTCTATACTATATACAGTTGTTCTTATTTTGCCAGTTAAAAACAACCAAGTCCAAGGGTTTGGTCAATTTTCTTTTTGTGAACAAAATTATTGTTAGCACCCACCTCCACACATACACACACACACGTGTGTGTGTGCATACTAAGTAGTATCTGTTTTAAGACTGTAGAATATTTGATTAAGAAAACGGTTGTTCCCATAGTAAGTTGAATAGATCCAGAGCCTTTCACAGCACTCCTCTCTGAGTCTCCAAAACTGCAGAGCTGTGCTTGAATTCTGAGCTCTAAAATCACCGGCACACTTCAGTAAAAACTAGGTCAGTAATCAACTTTGACTAGCTTGAGAAACCATTTATTTCTACATCTTACCAACTTCTTGCCACATCTTTCAAAATATGACTACACAGCATTACTTACAGAATTAAATGATCTACTTGTATCTTCCTTTTTTTCTCTTGCCATACTTGAACAGAACTAATCTTTAGGCATTGCCTATTTATGCAGTTAAATGTTACTCCTTGTACATCTATTGTGCATCTTCTATGAATAAATTCTGGTAATATAAACATTAATAAGATGCTGTCGTTGTCATTAAGAAGCTCAGGTATAATAAAGGAAGTAGCCAAGGAAACAACTATAATGAAACCCTAAGATAACAGCTCCCTTCCCTCAAATGGTAGAAAGTTTTTATCTTGAGGGTAAGGTAGGGTAGAAACTGCAGGAGTTCCTCCCTGACCCTATTTCATTTATTTTGAAATGACAACTGGCATCTCCTATAACAACATGATGGGTTGAAAATTGCAACAATAGGCTGTGAGAGCACAAAGAAGATGATTTTTAAACTAGGCCCTAAAGAAGAAATAGGGGATATTTTACTTAGTAAAAGGATGAAAGGCATTTTAGGAAAATGAAACATTAGGATATAAAAGAACAAGGAATGTTCTAGGAAAAGAAATATTCCAGCATAGCAAAAGTGTAGAATTTCAGTTATACACAGATGCAGAAAAGATAAGGTACAGTGTAGGATGTCAAGTCTTGAAAGATAAGTTGGAGATCAGTTGTAAAAATCCTTAAATGCATTTGGTCTTTATACTGTTGGCAGTCTCTGAGAATTGTATTAGATTGTAAGGTAAGATAATTCATCAACCCAGTCCTTTCCAGCTTTCATTGCCACCACGACACTAAAACCATTCTTATTAACATCACCAACAGTCTCTAGTTTGCAGACAATGTTTTCAAAAATAATAATAATAATATAATGCTGGTAGGTGTACAAAGGGTTGGTTGGAGAGCATCAAGACTAATGGCTGTGGTACCAGTTGGGAGATTGTTGAAGAAAAGGAGACAGATTTTTCTTGCCACAATTAAGGCAAGAAATGATGATGGTCTGAAGGAAAGAATTGGCCATGGAAAATCTAAAGAGTAAACTGGCTATGGAACTATTTATGACATTAAAAGGAATCTGTGATTTACTATAGGGGAGGAAAGAGAGCAATCTAGGGTCATTTCATAGTTCCTAATTTGATCAATTGCATGAAGAGAATGAGCAGGTCAGGGGAATAAGATGAGTTTTCCCAGTTAGGCTAAGTTGAATTTACGTTGATTGTAAGTTATTTAAGCAGGTGGTTCTAGGTGAAAACATGTGCCTAATAGAAAAATAAGTCCTAGAGATACCAATTTGGATATTTTCCCCTGAAGTTGCCCGTATTGATTTTTCATTCCACTTTCTTTCTACAGAAGCCCTCCCCTTCAAACACACCTATCACAGTTGTTGTTGATGTTAGTTGCCATCAAGTAGGCTTTGACTTATGGTGACCTTATGTATAACAGAATGAAATGTTGCCCGGTCCTGTGCCATCTTCATAATCATTGATATATTTGAGCCATCATTATTTCTTTTATAACACAAATTATAATTTTTTTCATTTATATATATATATTTTTACTTTTTTATTTTCCATCTCCTCCATTAGAATACAAGCTCCACAAGGACAAGAACCATGTCTGATTGTCCATTGTTGTGCCTACATCAGCAAGCACAGGACCTAGTACATGGTGCACCCAATAAAATACCACTGGAAGGAAGGAAAGAAAGAAGGAAGGAAGGAAAAGAAGAAGGTGAGGAGGGACGGAGTGAGGAGCGAAGGAAGGAGGAAAGGAAATAGACACGAGGTGTGGAGGGGGAGGGTGTGAATAAAAAAAGGAGAGACCATAGATGGTCAAATACTAAAGAGACTGGTTTTCAGGGAAACTTCAGAGCATATTACATAAGACTGCAGTCTCACTTTTGTAGTTCTCAAACACTCAAACAGATGAACTTCTGTAAGCAGACATTTGGGGATTTGCCTTGTGACACCAACACTCACACAACTGAGAGAATTAAAGCTGATAATTAAGCCTGGCAATCAGCGTTTTTCAGCTCTTGTAGATTTAATAACCCTTAATTTGAAATTGCTTGTGCCAGAGAGACTGCATTTTTTTTTAAATCAAAAACATGAAAACATAACTAATAAATAAGCAACAATGTTTGATTAACTACCAGAGGAAGATAAAAATATGAAGAAAACATTCAAAAGATTCACTATATCCTCACATAACAATAAGGAAAATGTGGACGGACTACAAAGTTTCTTTGAAAGACCCTTAGAAGAACTGTGGTTGTGTGAAATCTCCCTTCCCCAAGTCTCAAAGAAAGAAGTGTCTTTTCTTGTTTTGTTCTAACTTCTTTACTGGGCTCCTGACTCCACTTCTTCCCAACTCCTCTGGTATCTTGCTGCAAAGGTTATTTCCTCTTTCTCATGTATTTCAACATCTTGCTTTTCTTGTGGGCTCTTTCTCAGAATCCTAAACAAGCTCAAGTTCCTCCTGTTTCAAAACATATACTCCTGGACTTTTACATCCCACTAGCTAACTCTGTCCCTTCTCAGCAAGTTCCTCCAACGAATCGTCTTCCCTTATTGACTCTTCACTTCAGTGAACTGTGATCAAGATTTTGCTCTTGCTACTTCTCTGACACTGCTCTAGCAAAGGTCATCTTTGACAACCTAACCGACTGGTCTTTTTTTATTTGAAATCTTGACCTCTCTGCATTACCTGACCATGTTGACACCTCCTGCTTGGAACAAGTCTTCTTTTGGTTAACAGAAAATAGATCTCCTGAATCCCATGCTGCTAATCTTGCCACTCCTGCTTGGCCTATTTGCCAGTCCCTTTTCCTTTCCTGTCCTTTAATGTTGGTAGTTTCCAGGGATGATTTTTCTATTTCTTTCCAATATTAACATTCTCCAATGTGATCTTATCCATCCCTGTAGCTTCAGCTGCTACCAACTTGCCAATGATACCCCAGTTCATGCTTTAACCCAGATCTCTCTCCTGTGGTCCAGAAATACGTATTTCACTGCCTGGATTACTCATCCACCACTACAAACACTTGCCATATAGTCGATTCTAACTCACAGTGACCTCACGTGTGTCAGAGAAGAACTATGCTTTATGGGGTTTTCAGTGACTGATTTTTCAGAAGTGAATTGCCAGGACTTTCTTCTGAGGTTCCTGCAAGTTGACTTGAACGGCCAACCTTTCAGTTAGCAGCTCAGAACGTAACCATTTGCACCACCCAGGGACTTTGGATTAATCATAGACATCTAAAAACCCTCTCTAATCTATAGTCTATATTTGTTCCTCTTCAAAATTTCCCCATCTTAGTGAATGGCCCCACCATCTACCTGTTTCTCCAAGCCAGAAATCCAGGAATCATTCTAGACTCCTCGTTGTCCTTTTTTCCAATCTACAGTCAAGTCGTGTTGATTCTACCTTTTCAAAAGCATTTTTCCAATCTGTCTCCTTTTCTTCCTGGTGGCTACTAAGTTACTCAGTCCTATAGAAATAGTGTTCTAAAGATCTCTCATCCTGCAATCTAACATCTCTTTTATCCATCCTCCTTTTTTCTCCAAAATGACATTGCTTCTTTATGCCCTACTGCTTTATACTTTTGTATCTGCTCACCCGCATTCCTTGGCCTGGAATGCCTTAGTCTTTGTTTACTCACAGAGTACTTACTCACTTTTCAGACTTATTCCAATGATAACCTCCCCGACAGAAATGTCTTATCCCTCCCACCCCATAAAACTGATGACTCATTCCTAAACTCCATTGCACTCTATGTCAGTATCTGTCATGTCACCCCAAACATTGTATTGCACTTAAAAATAATTCCACTATATTTTAAGTTCTCCTTAACCTATTCTAGGTTCCTTGCTGTTAGGAACTGAACCTTATTTGCCTTTCTACTCTCAGCATCAAACAGTGCACAGCGCATAGTTGACAACAACATATGTTTGCTGAATAAATGATAGCAACTTACATTGTCAAAAGAGCAAAAACACCCCCACAAAAGACAGTCCCTCTTGTCCAAAAACAGTAATACAATACATTAAAATTCACTATATCGACACTCAACTCTAATCCAAAAGCTGATTCTGCCTTTAAACTACAATCCTAACTATAACAATAATAAAATATTAAATCTTGCTTGTTGAGTAATATTTTCCAAGGCAGATGGAAAGCATGGGTCTCCATGATTGCCTGGAGGTTTGTTATATAGTCTAGTAAAACCCATCCATTAACTGCAGCCCCTTGGCTCCTGCACTGAGGACATAGTGTGCCCCTGCTGACATGGGGTCACCATGAATTTGAGCTGATTCAAAAGCTACCAACAGCAACAAGCCTACCTTTGAGTATTCCCTCAAGCTATAGTTACACACCTGTGGGTCCTGAGTCTTATACATATTGCTGGTGCATCAAAGTGCAAAGGGCAAAGAGCAAGAGCAGCACAATTTTACATCTATACTCTGTGCTTTCAAAGGCATCCTTGTTCTGGAGCCAAGCTCATACTGAGGTCCTCCTGTAGGCATTACCCAGCACTCCAGACCTTAACTTACTTATCTCAGGCTTCTTCCCTGAATTTAGTTTTACTACTTATATTTGGCCCATTCCTTACTCTGACCTTCAGTTCTTTCTTAGAGTTAAATCCAGGAGGACATGGACTGGACCAGGTTGTGGTCTCTGGGGAGTATCCTAGAAGAAAAGAGAGACAAAAACTGAGGCAGAACTGGGATCCTCAGTACAAAAGGTCAGAGGCCAAGAGTTACAAGAAGCTACTTGCAGACACAGTTCATTCCCAGATTATCTGATCCAAGAAGGAATTTCCTGGGTAGAGCATCGGCAGTACAGATGAGAGAGAGGAGGCCTGTTAGAATCAGAGGTGGAGTGTTTCAGGGACTGGTCTAGCTGCCAAGAACAGGCAGTAGGGGAGCCACAACAGGAACCACCCTCCCCGCTTCCCCCACCCCAGCTGCGTGACTCCAAAGCTTATGCTCGCGGGAGAGCATCCTGAACCTTCTAACGGGTAGGTGAAGATCAGAGCTAAGGTACATTAAGCACCTTGGTGGTTACTGTTCATACTATGATTGTTATCTTACACTTGAACCCACAAGGTTATCTGCCAGTTTTTTTTCCACTGAGATTTATCTTAATTTATCCTAACTGGCTCACCATTTGAAGAAATCCAGAACTTCATTATTCTCACCTTCCTGAAGAATTTTTAAAAGATGTAGATGGGTTACTGTCACGACTTTTTGCTAGAGAATGTCACCATGAATCTTTCTCTAGGCAGAGAAGTATGGAGTATTCTTACCCTTTCTCCAGTGTACTTATATAATACCACTGTGATTTTGAATTATGGTCCTGATTTCATGGTAACTCACTTTTGTTTTGTTTTGATGATAAACTACTGTGCACTCTCTGGACACACCTTCTCAGTGTCCCTAATGGGCCCCTGTTTCTCCACTGAACCTTTAATTCTTAGAATTTCAACACTGTCCTCACTCTGAAGAGTTGGGGTGTGAAATCCCTTCAAAGGCTTTATGGAGTCCTTGTCGCTGTTATTGTTGTTAGTTGACATCGAGTCAACTCTGACTCACGGCAACCCCATCTGTGTCATAGTAGAACCGTACTGCATTGGGTTTTCAAGGCTAGGAGCTTCAAAGGAGGATAACCAGGCCCGCCTTCCAAGGCAACTTTGGGTGGGTTCGAATCACCAACTTTTCAGCTAGTAGTCTAGTGCTTAGCCATTTGCACAACATAGGAACTCCTTA
Organism: Loxodonta africana; assembly: GCF_030014295.1. Taxonomy (NCBI): domain Eukaryota; kingdom Metazoa; phylum Chordata; class Mammalia; order Proboscidea; family Elephantidae; genus Loxodonta; species Loxodonta africana. The sequence goes on along the minus strand of NC_087355.1, from coordinate 55,066,231 downwards.
TGAAAACCTTGATTGCTATGCCTTCAATTGCTAAATATCCAGACTAGATCAATTCTAACACCGTTCCTACTAACATGTTGACACAGTAGTACTATGCTTTATTTCTTATAAACACATGCCAAAAATTGCATATATATTCATTGGTGTATTCAATAAAACAAAGAGATACATTTTCAGAACTAATAGTCTTATTAAAAATAAACATCCTATCACAAGAAGTATATTTGGAAACAAAAAAACCTTTCAAATGTAGTCATACTTACACAAAAAACACATTTCAAAGAAGCTCAGAAGAGATCAAGACGGGGAACTTTTTTCATTTTTGTCATGTCCGTATTTTGAATTTCAAATAATTGATTCCACATAGAAACTAAAGGACCAAACCCAAAACAAACTAAACTGTTGTCATCAAGTCGATTCTGACTCATAGCGACCCTACAGGCACAGTAGAGCTGCTCCATAGAGTTTCCAAGAAGCAGCTGGTGGATTTGAACTGCCAACCTTTTGTTTAGCAGCTGAGCTCTTAACTGCTACACCACCAGGGCTTCACTAAAGGATCAACATTTTAAAAACACACTCCATGATGTCGAGAGTCATTCAGTAATGTTGTTGTTGTTGGGTACTGTTGAGTTGAGCTGTCAAGTTGGTTCTGACTCACAGCGACTACGTACAACAGAACAAAACACTGCCTGTCCTGCATTGTCCTCACAGTAGTTGCTATTTTTGAGCCCATTGCTGCTGCCACTGTGTCAATCCATCTCATTGAGCATCTTTTTTTTTTAATTAATTTTTATTAAGCTTCAAGTGAACATTTACCATTCCAATCAGTCTGTCACATGTAGGTTTACATTCATCATACTCCCTTCTCCCACTTGCTCTACCCCTATTGAGTCAGCCCTTTCAGTCTCTCGTTTCGTGCCAATTTTGCCATCTTCCCTCTCTCTCTATCTTCCCATCCCCCCTCCAGTCAAGAGCTGCCAACACACTCTCCAGTGTCCACCTAATTTAATTGGCTCACTCTTCATCAGCATCTCTCTCCCCCCAGCTGACCAGTCCTTTTCATGCCTGATGAGTTGTCTTCGGGGATGGTTCCTGTCCTGTGCCATCAGAAGTTCTGGGGAGCATTGTCTCTGGGATTCCTCTAGTCGCATTCATATCATTAGGTATGGTCTTTTTATGAGAATTTGGGGTCTGTATCCCATTGGCCTCCTGCTCCCTCAGGAGTTGTCTGTTGTGCTCCCTAGCAGGGCAGACATCGATTGTGGCCGGGCACCAACTAGTTCTTCTGGTCTCAGGATAATGTAGGTCTCTGGTTCATGTGGCCCTTTCTGTCTCTTGGGTTCTTAGTTGTCATGTGGCCTTGGTGTTCTTCCTTTGCCTTTGCTCCAGGTGGGTTGAGACCAATTGATGTATCTTAGATGGCCGCTTGTTGGCATTTAGGGCCCCAGGCGCCACAATTCCAAGTGGGATGCAGAATGTTTTCATAATAGAATTATTTTGCCCATTGACTTAGAAGTCTCCTCAAACCATGTTCCCCAGACCCCAGCCCCTGCTTCGCTGACCTCTGAAGCTTTCATTTTATCCCGGAAACCTCTTTGCTTTTAGTCCAGTCCAATTAGGCTGACCTTCCTTGTATTGTGTGTTGTCTTTCCCTTCACCCAAAGCAGTTCTTATCTACTGATTGATCAATAAAAAACCCTCTCCCTCCCTCCCTCCCTCCGCCCTTTGTAACCACAAAAGTATGTGTTCTTCTCCGTTTTTTCTATTTCTCAAGATCTTATAATAGTGGTCTTATACAATATTTGTCCTTTTGCCTCTGACTCATTTCACTCAGCATAATGTCTTCCAGATTCCTCCATGTTATGAAATGTTTCAGAGATTCGTCACTGTTCTTTATCGATGCGTAGTATTCCATTGTGTGAATATACCACAATTTATTTACCCATTCCTCCGTTGACGGACATCTTGGTTGCTTCCAGCTTTTTGCTATTGTAAACAGAGCTGCAATAAACATGGGTGTGCATATGTCTGTTTGTGTGAAGGCTCTTGTATCTCTAGGGTATATTCCGAGGAGTGGGATTTCTGGGTTGTATGGTAGTTCTATTTCTAACTGTTTAAGATAACGCCAGATGGATTTCCAAAGTGGTTGTACCATTTTACAATCCCACCAGCAGTGTATGAGAGTTCCAATCTCTCCGCAGCCTCTCCAACATTTATTATTTTGTGTTTTTTGGATTAATGCCAGTCTAGTTGGTGTGAGATGGAATCTCATCGTAGTTTTAATTTGCATTTCTCTAATGGCTAATGATCGGGAGCATTTTTTCATGTGTCTGTTGGCTGCCTGAATATCTTCCTTAGTGAAATGTGTGTTCATATCCTTTGCCCACTTCTTGATTGGGTTGCTTGTCTTTTTGTGGTTGAGTTTTGACAGAATCATGTAGATTTTAGAGATCAGGCGCTGGTCTGAGATGTCATAGCTGAATATTCTTTCCCAGTCTGTAGGTGGTCTTTTTACTCTTTTGGTGAAGTCTTTAGATGAGCATAGGTGTTTGATTTTTAGGAGCTCCCAGTTATCTGGTTTCTCTTCATCATTTTTGGTAATGTTTTGTATTCTGTTTATGCCCTGCATTAGGGCTCCTAGGGTTGTCCCTATTTTTTCTTCCATGATCTTTATCATTTTAGTCTTTATGTTTAGGTCTTTGATCCACTTGGAGTTAGTTTTTGTGCATGGTGTGAGGTATGGGTCCTGTTTCATTCTTTTGCAAATGGATATCCAGTTATGCCAGCACCATTTGTTAAGAAGACTATCATTTCCCCAATTGACTGACACTGGTCCTTTGTCAAATATCAGCTGCTCATACATGGATGGATTTATATCTGGGTTCTCAATTCTGTTCCATTGGTCTATGTGCCTGTTGTGGTACCAGTACCACGCTGTTTTGACTACTGTAGCTGTATAATAGGTTCTGAAATCAGGTAGAGTGAGGCCTCCTACTTTCTTCTTCTTTTTCAGTAATGCTTTGCTTATCCGGGGCTTCTTTCCCTTCCATATGAAATTAGTGATTTGTTTCTCTATCCCCTTAAAATATGACATTGGTATTTGGATTGGAAGTGCGTTATATGTATAGATGGCTTTTGGTAGAATAGACATTTTTACTATGTTAAGTCTTCCTATCCATGAGCAGGGTATGTTCTTTCACTTAAGTATGTCCTTTTGAATTTCTTGTAGCAGAGTTTTGTACTTTTCTTTGTATAGGTCTTTTACATCCTTGGTAAGATTTATTCCTAAGTATTTTATCTTCTTGGGGGCTACTGTGAATGGTATTGATTTGGTTATTTCCTCTTCGGTGTTCTTTTTGTTGATGTAGAGGAATCCAAGTGATTTTTGTATGTTTATTTTATAACCTGAGACTCTGCCAAACTCTTCTATTAGTTTCAGTAGTTTTCTGCAGGATTCCTTAGGGTTTTCCATGTATACGATCATGTCATCTGCAAATAGTGATAGCTTTACTTCCTCCTTGCCAATCTGGATACCCTTTATTTCTTTGTCTAGCCTAATTCCCCTGGCTAGGACTTCAAGTACAATGTTGAATAAGAGTGGTGATAAAGGGCATCCTTGTCTGGTTCCCGTTCTCAGGGGAAATGCTTTCAGGTTCTCTCCATTTAGAGTGATATTGGCTGTTGGCTTTGCATAGATGCCCTTTATTATGTTGAGGAATTTTCCTTCAATTCCTATTTTGGTAAGAGTTTTTATCATAAATGGGTGTTGAACTTTGTCAAATGCCTTTTCTACATCTATTGATAAGATCATGTGGTTTTTATCTTTTGTTTTATTTATGTGATGGATTACATTAATGGTTTTTCTGATATTAAACCAGCCTTGCATACCTGGTATAAATCCCACTTGATCAGGGTGAATTATTTTTTTGATGTGTTGTTGGGTTCTATTGTCTAGAATTTTGTTGAGGATTTTTGCATCTATGTTCATGAGGGATATAGGTCTAAAATTTTCTTTTTTTGTAGTGTCTTTTCCTGGTTTTGGTATCAGGGAGATGGTAGCTTCATAGAATGAGTTGGGTAGTATTCCGTCATTTTCTATGCTTTGAAATACCTTCGGTAGTAGTGGTGTTAAGTCTTCTCTGAAGGTTTGGTAGAACTCTGCAGTGAAGCCGTCTGGGCCAGGACTTTTTTTTGTTGGAAGTTTTTTGATTACCGTTTCAATCTCTTTTTTTGTTATGGGTCTATTTAGTTCTACTTCTGAATGTGTTAGTTTAGGTAGGTAGTATTTTTCTAAGAATTTATCCACTTCTTCTAGGTTTTCAAATTTGTTAGAGTACAATTTTATGTAGTAATCTGAAATGATTCTTTTAATTTCATTTGGCTCTGTTTTCTTATTCGGGTTATTTGTTTCCTTTCCTGTTTTTCTTTAGTCAGTCTAGCCAATGGTTTATCAATTTTGTTAATTTTTTCAAAGAACCAGCTTTTGGCTTTGTTAATTTTTTCAATTGTTTTTCTGTTCTCTAATTCATTTAGTTCAGCTCTAATTTTTATTATTTGTTTTCTTCTGGTGCCTGATGGGTTCTTTTGTTGCTCACTTTCTATTTGTTCAAGTTGTCGGGACAGTTCTCTGATTTTGGCTCTTTCTTCTTTTTGTATGTGTGCATTTATCGATATAAATTGGCCTCTGAGCACTGCTTTTGCTGTGTCCCAGAGGTTTTGATAGGAAGTATTTTCATTCTCGTTGCTTTCTAAGAATTTCCTTATTCCCTCCTTGATGTCTTCTATAACCCAGTCTTTTTTCAGGAGGGTATTGTTCATTTTCCAAGTATTTGATTTCTTTTCCCTAGTTTTTCTGTTATTGATTTCTAGCTTCATTGCCTTGTGGTCTGAGAAGATGCTTTGTCATATTTCGATGTTTTGGATTCTACCAAGATTTGTTTTGTGACCTAATATGTAGTCTATTCTAGAGAATGTTCCATGTGCACTAGAAAAAAAAGTATATTTTGCAGCAGTTGGCTGGAGAGTTCTGTATAAGTCTATGAGGTCAAGTTGGTTGATTGTTGTAAGTAGGTCTTCCGTGTCTCTATTGAGCTTCTTATTGGATGTCCTGTCCTTCTCCAAAAGTGGTGTGCTGAAGTCCCCTACTATAAATGTGGAGGTGCCTATCTCGCTTTTCAATTCTGTTAAAATTTGATTTATGTATCCTGCAGCCCTGTCATTGGGTGCGTAAATATTTAATATGGTTATATCTTCCTGATCAATTGTCCCTTTTATCATTATATAGTGTCCTTCTTTATCCTTTGTGGCGGATTTAAGTCTAAAGTCTATTTTGTCAGAAATTGATATTGCTACTCCTCTTCTTTTTTGCTTATTATTTGCTTGGTATATTTTTTTCCATCCTTTGAGTTTTAGTTTGTTTGTGTCTCTAAGTCTAAGGTGTGTCTCTTGTAGGCAGCATATAGATGGATCGTGTTTCTTTATCCAGTCCGTGACTCTCTGTCTCTTTATTGGTGCATTTAGTCCATTTACATTCAGCGTAATTATAGATAAATAAGTTTTTAGTGCTGTCATTTTGATGCCTTTTCATGTGTGTTGTTGGCCTTTTCATTTTTCCACATACTTTTTTGTGCTGAGACGTTTTTCTTAGTAGATTGTGAGATCCTCATTTTCATAATGTTTAACTTTATGTTTGTTGAGTCGTTATGTTTTTCTTGAGTTAGGGAATTGATATTCCTTTTTGTGGTTACCTTATTATTTACCCCTATTTTTCTAAGTAAAAACCTAACTTGTATCGTTCTATATCGCCTTGTATCACTCTCCATCTAGCAGTTCAATGCCTCCTATATTTAGTCCCTCTTTTTGATTATTGTGATCATTTATCTATTGATTTCCATGATTTCCTGTTCAGAGTTCGTAGATTGTTATATATGTGATCGATTCACTTGTTTTTCCGAGTGTTTGTTGCAAGAGGGATCCGCGGTAGCGTCCACCTAGTCCGCCATCTTGGCCCCGCCTCTCCCTCATTGAGCATCTTCCTCCTTTTGCTGACCTGCTCTACCTTACCAAGCTTGACCTTACCATTGAATAATACTCCTTTTTTATAAATTTAGCGGCACAGATTTCTTCAGATGGGTAACTTCACTAATATTTTACCAGACTAATAGTACCTCTTTATTGCTTATAATATTTTGAGTTTTTAAATTGAGATGTAATTTCCCAAAAGAGTGTCAATTCTTTGTCATTGTTCCTTTATGTTATATGTATATGAGTGAGTGCACTGAGCTCCTTGGCTACTGGAGATTCTAGCACATTGTCCAGATATTCAGGCCTGAACTCAACTTCTGCCTAAATGATAATTCCTTTATTGTTAAAACTTACTGTTGGTAGTAAATAGTTATATTCACTCTTAATAAGAATTTGGAGTTTAGAAATGAACTCTTTCAGGCTCTTAAATTTTGGTTTACGAACTTAGCGTTATTATAGTGAAGGCATGATTGCTGGCATTACAAATGTTGATAAAACTGACCAAAGTGATTTGGCTATTAAATATGGTGAAAAGAGAAAAAGAACAACATAGCCCTAAAAGGTAATCTTTATTTCATAGATTTAAAAGATATCTTTACATTTGCTAGTGACATTTGTTTCCACAGAGCAATCCAGTTTTCTGATTTCTGCATGCTTGGTTGAACTGTCTTTTATTGCTGTTTCTCAAGGGTGCATAGCCATCCTTCACTGTGTGAAATGATTCTTTCGTGTTCCTCTTCCTCCCTGCCTCCCTCACTTGTATTCATTTTATTTAAGTTTTATATACGGTAAACATTTAGAATCCTCGTTACACAGCTCTTACATCTTTCAAGAGCCATTATGAACTCTACTTTTTAAAAAATAATTTTATTGAGTGAGAAACTAATCTGTGTTGTAAATTTTCACCTAAAACACAATAGGCTTTTTTTTTTTTTTTTTAATGGTAGTTTTATACTACTCTTGTCAAAGTCTTGAAATTTGGACTCGGAAGACCTGAGAGACCCAGTCTTGCCACTTACCAGCTTTATAACCATAAGTGAGTCATTGACCTCTCTGAATCTCAGCTTTTTCATCTATAAATTGACATCTCCTTCACTTATCCAAGCTCCACTAGTTACTAGTTGGCTGATTTTGGCATATTATTTAAACTTTCTGTGCCTCAATTTTCCCTTTTACAAAAAAAGAATAATAATAGTTCCTTCTTTAGAAGGCAGTTTAAGGATTAAATAATACATGTCGAGTGTATAAAACAGTGCCTGTTTCATAGTAAGTGTTCAAAAAATGACAGCTCTTATTGTTGAAAAGATAAAATGAGCTAGCATATAACAGCATGATGTAGAGGAAAGAGCAAGGCCTTCAGAATCCAACATACTTGGGTCCAAATACTCCACCTGTCTTTTTTTTTTCTATTTATTTTAGATGAAGGTTTACAGAACAAACTAGCTTCTCATTAAACAGTACATATATTGTCTTATGACATTGGTTAACAACCCCACAACATGTCAACACTCTCCCTTCTCGACCTTGTTCCCTATTTCCAGCTTTCCTGTCCCCTCCTACCTTCTAGTCCTTGCCCCTGGACTGGTGTGCCTCTTTAGTCTTGTTTTGTCCCACGGGTCTGTCTAATCTTAGACTAAAAGTTGAACCTCCAAAGTGACTTACTTCATTACTAAGCTGAAAGGGTGTCTGGGGGCCATACTCTTGGGGTTTCTTCAGTTTCTGTCAGGCCAGTAAGTCTGGCCTTTTTTTTTTTTTTTGAGTTAGAATTTTGTTCTACATTTTTCTCCAGCACTGTCTGGGACCTTCTATTGTGATCCCTGTTGGAGCAGTCAGTGGTGGTAGCTGGGCACCATCTAGTTGTACTGGACTCAGTCTGGTGGAGGCCATGGTATTTGTGGTCTCTTAGTCCTTTGGACTCTTTTCCTTGTGTCTTTAGTTTTCTTCATTTTTGCTTGCTCCTGAAGGGGTGAGACCAGTATCTTAGATGGCCGCTCACAGGCTTTTAAGACCCCAGGTGCTACTCACCAAAGTAGGATGTAGAGCATCTTCTGTATAATCTATGTTAAGCCAATTGAGGTAGATGTTCCCTAAGACCACGGTCCCCACAGCCCTCAGCCCAGTAATTCGGTCCCTAAGGGTGTTTGAATTTGTCCATGGATCTTCCATGACCTTACCCTAAATGAATTGTGCTGGCCTCCCCAGAATTGTGTACTGTCTTACTCTTCACCAAAGCTACCACTTATCTATTGTCTATTTAGTGTTTTTCCATCTCACCCCTCTCCTCCCTCCTAACCATCAAAGACTGTCTCTTTTTGTGTGTAAACCTTTTCATGATTTTTTATAGTAGTGGTCTCATACAATATTTGTCCTTTTATGATTGACTTATTTCACTCAGCATAATGCCCTCCAGATTCATCCATGTTGTAAGATGCTTCGCAGATGTATCATTGTTCTTTATCATTGGGTAGTATTATATTGTGTGTATGTACCATAGTTTGTTTATCCCCCCATCTGTTGATGGCCATCTAGGTTGTTTCCATCTTTTTGTTATTGTGAACAATGCTACAATGAACATGGGTGTGCATATGTCTATTTGTGTGACAGCTCTTATTTCTCTAGGATATATTCCTAGGAACAGGACTGCTGGATCATATGGTATTTCTATTCCTAGCTTTCTAAGGAAGTGCCATATCATTTTCCAAAACGGTTGCACCATTTTGCATTCCCACCAGCAGTACAGCCTCTCCAACATTTGTTATTTTCTGGTTTTTTTTTTTTTTTTTTTTTGATTAGTGCCAGTAATGTCGGGGTGAGACGGTATTTCCTTGTGGTTTTAATTTGCACTGCTGTAATGGCTAGTGATAGTGAGCATTTCCTCGTGTGTCTGTTAGCCCACTTGAATGTCTTCTTTGGTGAAGTGTCTGTTTCTTCACTTCTTTTGCCCATTTTTTAATTGCACTATTTGTCTTTTCGTTGCAGAGGTGTTGGATTTTCCTGGAGATTTTAGAGATTAGATGTTTGTCAGATTTGTAAGAGCAAAAAATTTTTTCCCAGACTGTAGGTTCTCTTTTTACTCTTTTGGTGGAGTCTTTTGATGAGCTTAAGTGTTTAATTTTTAGAAGATCCCAGTTATCTAGCTTATCTTCTGGAGTTTTTATGTTGTTCCACCTCTCTGAATCTTACTTCAACTGTGAAATCAAAATTATGAATATTAACAATAGTATACATAAAGAGCAGAGCAGGTATTTAAGAAATAGTGGCATTATAAGTATTATATCAAAGTAGCTTATTGTTGTTAGGTGCTGTCAAGTCAGTTCCAACTCATAGTGACTTACAACAGAACGAAACGCTGTCCGGTCCTGCACCATCCTCCCAATAGATGCTATGTTTGAGCCCATTGTTGCAAACACTGTATTAATCCATCTTGTTGAGGGCCTTCTTCGGCCATACTGAGACTTTCAACCCTTTGATTTTGCCATATGCTCACTGTCCTTCACCATCTTTAAGTCTTCGATTATCTATTTACACAGTTTATATTTGATGGTCTGTCATTACAGTTACATGCTTGGATATGTCCTCAACTCCCTTGCCTCCTCTCACTTCTTTATTCTTGTTTGGGGAAACCCCAACCCTGGTCAACTGTCCTCCCTTTCCATGCTGCAACAATGCAGCAGAACGTGAATGGAAGGACAAACACAGCATACAGACAGGTCTTACTTCAAATTCATGACCACTACCTACAAATGACCCCTTAAAGCTGTCTGCCAATCCCACATCTCCCTGGTGTGTTAATTCTGCCATTCTTCTAGACGACTATTCTTCACTTTCTCCTGTCTTCTCCAGAAGATGCTGGTGGTTCCTAAGATCCTCTTAGGGGGTCTGTGAGGTCAACTCTATTTTCTTTATAATATTAAGACATTATTTGCCTTTTATACTGGCTGCCATTTGCACTAATGGTACAACAGCAATGCTGGATAAAACTGCTGGCCCCATAGCACGAACCAAGTCAGTCGCACCAAAGTATTCTTCGCTGTCATGCGCAGTACTAAAAAAAGATCAAAAAATTTCGCTTAAGAATGGTCCTTGATGAATCAGTAAATATTGCTATTTCTTAAATTTAAATCCTGCCTCTTGAGTACGTCTTTTTAGTATACCAACTAATTAAATCGAAAGTATGCCTAAAGCACTTCTGCTATGTACCAAAGTAGGATATTTACCTCAAAGAAAAGTGCTTATGAGATTGAGTTGCAACCTGAACTAGCCACTTTTTTTGTCAAACACCATTTTTAATTAAAAGACTAGCTGACAGACTACGATAATTCGTACTTGGTTATATGGCTTATATTTTCTTTGAAATGAACAAAATGACTCTGTCACCTCAAGAAAAACAACTCACAGTATTTTTTGCTGATAAAATTTAAGGTTTCAAGTGAAAATTCAGATTCTGAAAAATGAATTCACCACTATGAGCTTGACAGCTCCTCAATACTTAAAGGCTTTTCCGATGGGATCCTTGGTGGTATTAATGAATGTGTGTGGTTTTGTTTTTTATATTGTATAATGAAACGTGCCAACATTTGAAAAATCTTCTGTATGAATGAACTCTTCTGCATGATCTTGGACTCAGGGCATTTTGTTAACAGTACTCATGTCTGATCTGAGGTAGAAAAGTTCTTGTAGCCTTGAGGTGGCACTTTTACTGGTCTGCTCAAGGAACAACAAAGAGGTTAAAGTAGATTGAGCCAGGAAGACAATGGGAGGAGGTGAGGTCAAAGTGGTAACCAGGAGACATAACAGGAAGGTGCAGATCAAATATGGCCTTGTGTATCTTGACAACTTTTTCTCAGAGTGAGCTGGGACACCCTTGGAGATTTTTGAGTAGGTATGACATGATCTGACACGTTCAGAACAATTCACTGTGGCTGCTGGTTGAAAATAAACCACTACTCAAAATCATTTAATTTTTCCATACTTCATTTGTAATGTCAGTAAACTAGATTAGAGGTCCTTTTAGATTGCATTCAACTTTTAAAAAATCATAGTAAGATGAGTAAAAAGGGATTTTTTTTAATTAAATGTTTTGTTAATGATGACAAATAATAAATCATTTGCTTAACCTGGCACCAATCTTTTTCTATGAATGCTTGGCAACAGTTAATTAATGATGATCTACACTTAGGCTGCTCATCAAAGTGCCCTTCAGTTTCTCAGATTCAAGTATTTGCTGTAGCCTACAGATATTTTCACATGTCCCCACTAAAACTTGGCTTGAAGAGCTCCTGAAAAAAAAATGGCAGAAATTCAGCAGATGCAAGATTTATTGTGACTCAAATTTGCACAAAACCAATCAAATCTTGGCATGGGAAACTGAAGCACAATGTATTGAGATGTGTTGTTTTCCTGGTAACATTTAAAAAATAATCCAAATGCTAGTGGCTAGCTACTTGAGATACTGAAGAAAGATTTTTCTGCATTTTATTGATGGTCAGTGTGAGAATAAGCCATGTAAACCTTCAGTTCAAAGCTTCTTATTCACGTAGTGGGATCTCAGTAAACGCTAAACTGAATAGTTTTAATTCCCAGCCAATGCAGATTACCCTACTCATCTGAAACTTTGCATGATATTCCAATTATATTTTCATTGTTCTTCACTTTTCTCTCTTTGCTGGAAACAAAAAAGCCACAATCTAAAGTTCTATTATTAAATTCATGCATAAGAACAATCAGTATTATTAATGAGCAAGAAAAGGGCAAATTTACTTCTCCATCCCTATGTTGCTAATTTAAGTTATATTTGAGAATTGCTGGGGTAAAACCCCTAGATTAGGTTCATCTAAAAAGTGAAACGTAATCTGACAATGCACAGAAGTGTTTTAAACAATTTGGGGTCTGGGATATTAAATTAAAAAAATCAAACCCATTGCCATCAAGTGGATTTCGACTCATTAGTGATCCTATAGGACAGAATAGAGCTGCCCCATAGGGTTTCCAAGGAGTGGCTGGTGGATTGGAACTATGGACCTTTTTTTTAGCAGCTGAACTCTTAACCACTGCACCACCAGGGCTTAGAAGTGACTAAATGTATTTTCATGGAGCTTGAAGCCCTTTCCTCCTCACAGCTGGAACGCTGAATCTCCACATACTTGCATTTCTTAGACTAATCCTTCCCTTAAGGGGAGTTTAGGGACTTCCATCTTAAATTTAGAGAGTTCTGTCCTAGCATTTTGAAACACACCATATATCTATCCACTTTGCTTTTGTTAGCTCTAACACCCTGTGTCCCGGTACGAGAAATCTCTCGTGCTCTACAGGGTCGCTATGAGTCAGGATCGACTCCACAGCAATGTGTTTTGGTTTTCTAGAGCAGCAATACCCATCTTAAACATCCAGCGTAATTCAGTGCTGATTATATATTTCTAACCTAGCTAGTATCTTGGAGCCCTGGTGGCGGTGTGGTAAGAGCTCAGCTGCTAACCAAAAGGTGGGCAGTTTGGATCTACTAGCTGCTCCTTGGAAACTCCATGGGGCAATTTTACTCTGTTCTATAGAGTCACTGTGAGTCAGAATCCACTCAACGGCAACGGGTTTGGGTTTTTGTTTTTGTTTTTATTTGGAGCTGCTACTCAGTCTTTCTGGAATTGGAGCCCTATCTTGCTCTTATTTCACTTCTCTTCTTCCAGGGACTGAAGACGAATTACTAAGGGCCCTGCTGCCTGCTCAGTGTCAACTGTTCTTGTTTTTGTTAGGTGCCATCGAGTTGATTTTGACTTGTAGTCACCCCAAGTGACAGAGTAGAACTGCCCCAGAGGGTTTTCTAGGCTATTGTCTTTACAGGAACAGATCGTCAGATCTTTCTCCCATGGAGCTGCTGGGTGGGTTAGAACCACTAACCTTATGTTTGGCAACCAAGCGCTTAACCACTGTGCTATCAGGGTTTCCTAGGTTCTACTAGTGGCCTGGATTTCCAAGTGCCAGCTGGCTGACCTTCCAGGTAACAGCTATGTGCTGTCCATCTATTGAGGTACTCCTGCTACCTCAGGTAAGGCTGATTTTTCAGGCCACTACCTTTTCTCTGTTCCTGTACCCTTCATATACGGTATTCTTCCCATAAGACTGGGCTTCCTTTCTGGAAGTCAGTCTCTCTTTCCTCCTTCATTTCACCCAAGTGTGTAGGTATAGTTCTAGGTTCCCATGCTCCCAAAATGCCGGTCCCCCAGCAGAATTCACCTTTATTACTCTTGTATAAATGGGCCTGGGTTTTCTCACCTATAAAGTTAGAAGATTACACCAGAGATGACCCTTTCAGCTCTGACATTCTTATGATTCTATAAATGCTTTTTCTATTCAATGGTCCTTGACAGCACCTCAGAGAAAATAAAATCACACCAGGCTCTGAGCAGATTATTTCTATTCCTACATTTCTATGCCTACTTCTCTTCTTTGATGACAAATTTTATGTCATTCCTTTGGAGTAATGTTAATATTTCTTAGAGTACACTTTTCCTTCAATACTATAGGTTTTATCAGTTCACCAAATTTATTCTGGTCAGAACATTAAGGAATGTGCTAATGATTTCCCTTCTGCATTTCTTACAAAACACAAAGTAAAAAACAGAAAGCATCTCTGATCTACTGCTTTCTATCTTTTCAGGTAAGATCCACACATGCCTCTGGTACTGGGCCTTTGCTGGCTAGGATATGTCTGGGCTTGGCCACCTTCTCCTATCTTTTGGAAAAATAATATTTTTAAACAATATATTTATTAGTAACCTTGTTCTTTGAGGCTTGAATATAAATAGAAGATTAAGAGTAGAACTAATTTACATGAGATAGAAACATATCCCTGCAAGCACAATACATTTTAAACGAGCTACTAAAAAAAAAAAATTTATTTTTTTGATACTGAACAAAAGTTAATATAGTTTTCCATTGCATAACAGGTTGGGCAAATCCTCTTGTCATTGACCTTTACTTTTAGAAATGAAGTTCCTAACAATGGACATTTTTCATTCACGAAATTCTTTTTTTTCAATCAGAGAACTTCAGCATAGACTGTTTTTGGAAACATGGTTTCTATACTGCATGCATAAACTGGATTTTGAAAAATGATTAATGGGCTTGTTTCCCTTTCCTAAACAACTGAATTAAAAGCATGATCAAGCTACTTGGCTGTACAGAAGTCAGTCATTAATACTGCTTGAAAAAATTTACTAGGAAACAGCTGATTCAGTGGACATGGATATACATGGCCTCTGTAGAGTTGAACTTGTCTATCTCAAGCCACATTTGAAGTTATTCCAATAGCTTTAAGCAAAATAGTGACAGAGTAATTGGCATTAAACAAGATAAAGGGTATGTGTTCTTTGGCTATTACGTTAGCAACTAAGTACATTGAAATACTATCAGCCAAAAGTATATTTCCAAAAAGAACATTACCGATATAATAAATGTTTGTGACCTTTAAATCCTCTAAAGGTTTAGTATGGTTCTAGGTGGAGAATTAGACATTCACGCACTACCATATCTTCTGCCTTAGGCATGGGTTGCCTCATGGTGAAAGGTCATCTTAGGGGGGAATTGGGAAAACGTCTCCGACCCAAAATTTCTTCCCCACATGCTGAAATTCTACCCTGAAACCTCTACTTAAGATGTTTAACGTCTTCTCCACTCATAAATGATAAACCCGCCACCCACCTGTTAGTTTGTTATTTCGTGGTGGCTTCCATCTTTCTATGATGCTGAAAGCAATGCCATCAGTATTTCAAACACCAGCAGGGTCACCCATAGTGGACAAGTTTCAGCAGAGTTTCCAAATAAAGACAGACTGGGAAGAAAAGTCCAAAAATCTACTTCCAAAAATCAGCCAATGAAAACTCTATGGATCACAACAGAATACTGACCAATATAGTGTTGGAAGATGAACCCCCTAGGTTGGAAGGCAACAATGGATTCAAGCATGCCAGCGATCATGCAGATGGTACAGAACCAGGCAACATTTCATTCTATTGTACATGGGGCCGCCATGAGTCAAAGAGGACGCAATGGCAACTAACAACAACAAATTATAAGTACTTCTAGAAAGAAACCATATTAGTCTTCAAGGTGAATTCATTATAGATTTTTTTTTATAAAGTGAACCATTTCTCATGGAGGAAAAATGAGGGTGAGAAAGGCAGAAATGCCTGGAATCTGAAGGCAGAGGAAAGAATATAGGCAATGCACATGGAGGGAAGAAGGAAAATATAAAAGAGATTACTGGATGTTGAAGATAAACTACCTACCTCATTGTTATATCTAGGGTCTGTGCTGAACTTAGAAACTGTTAAATTTAATTTCAAACTTGATAATTTTATGACATAACAGGATGAGAAAAAAATGATAAAATTCCTGATAAAATAAGAATATATAGATTGCCAAGAATTCAGCTTTGGTTTAAATTAAAAACCAAACATTTTTCTGTAGAGTCCTACAGAGAAGTACATTAGATTTTCTTGTAGCCAATTCTAGTTCCTCTTCACATGCTGGCCTTTTATTACTTGACCTTTCTTTGGCACTGACACTGTTCTCTCTCCTCTCTTTTTAAAATTCTCTTCTTAGTTTCTGTGAAAACAGGCTTTTCTGAACCTCCTTCTACCCACTGACCATTCATTTTCGCTCTCATCACATTGTTGATTTCTCTTCCGCTTCCTCTACATCCTCTGTTGTTGCTATATAAGGTGGAGTTAACTCTGACTTATGGCGACCCCATGCACTAGAGAAGACACATTGCCTGGTTCTGCACCATCCCCATGACAAGTTGCAGATTGGACCCTTGGGATCCATAAGATTTTCACTGACTAATTTTCAGAAGTAGATCACTGGGCCTTTCTTCCTAGGCTGTTTTAGTCTGGTAGCTCGATGTTCAGTGTCATAGCAACATGCAAGCTTCTTCTGACAGATGGGTGGTAGCTGAGTATCAAGTGCACTAACCTGGAATTAAACATGAGTCTTCCACATGGAAGGCAAGAATTCTGTCACTGAACTACCAATGCCCCTCTACCACCACCACCTCCTGAAATACTAATGCTATCTTTGACCGTGTTCTTTTCATATTCTCTAAGGAAAAAATTCATCCTCTTTAAAAGCAGCCTTATCAATACTGGTAGTTTTCTACCTTCAGCCCATTTTTCTGTTTGAGACATGTGTCATATCCAATTGCCTATTGGACTCCTCTACCTGAATCTGCTGGCTCAGAGTTATTCCCATCTTTTTTTTTTCTGCCCTCTTCTCCCAACCTCACTCCCTCTTTCATATCCCCTGTCATAGGGCATGCTTCTACCATCTAGCTGCCTAAACTAAAAATCTGGGAGCCATGGAATTTACCTTCTAAACAACTATTGTTTGTGTTATCTGCTCTCCATTTCCACTGCCACTAGGCACTCATTAGCTTTTCCTGTACTGCTGCAATGTCCTCCTGACTGGTCTCCAGATTTCCTCCAATTCCATTCCAGCTTCCATTGGATGGAAGCATGACTCCTCTGCTCAGAATTCTTTGAAGGCCCCTTATCAACTACATTTTACAGAATAAAATATAAGCTCGTTTGCATGTCATTAAAACTCTTTATGATATAATTTCTAATTATATATCTGATTTCCTACACACACGTGCACACACACACACACACACTTTCAGGCAGCAATACCAAGCTACTTTACATTCCCAGAACACACCGTCTTCTGCCCTCCTATCTCCATTTACTGTCCCTCTGCTGGAATACTTTTCCATTACCCCTTGTACGCCTTCTTCTCCACTGAAAATTTCTTACTCACCCTTTGTTTTTCAAATCAAGTGCTTTTCCTTTGTGAGGCTTTAATTCTCTCCTGTGGTTCTGGTGTACTTTATATGTAGCTCTACTATGGTAACATCTCGGTTACCTTGTGCTGCTGTAATAAAAATACCATAAATTGGATGCTTTAAGGAACAAAAATGAATTGTCTCACAATTTTAGAAGCTATAAATCCAAAGCAGGGCATCGGCTCTAGGGCAGGGTCCCTCCTTGTCGGTAGTCCTGGGCATTCCTTGTTTTGTAGACGGTTCCTCATGTGATATTTGCCTCCTATGTGTGTACGTGTATGTCTATTTTGCTGTTTTTATAAGACACCAGTCAGAGGGATTAGGTTTAGGACCCACTCTAAATGAGGTACAACTCATTAACATTTATAGGTATAGGGGTTAGGACTTCAACATATCTTTGGGGGTGGGAGGGTGGGGAAAGGACGCAATTCAATCCATACCAGGTAGTTACCATATTTGTTCACCAAGCATTCCTTTCACCTGGAACAGTAAGTGGCACATAGTAGGTGCTCAATAAGTATATTTTTTTAAAGAAATGAGCATTGCTTATACTTACTGTACATTTGTTTCCCCACTAAATTATAAACTCCTTTTTATCTGCAATTACTAGCCTGACAGAATAGAACCTCCAGGGTTGAGTCAGATAATTAAGAGCTACAGCTGCTAACCACAATGTCTGCAGTTTGAATCTACCAGCCACTCCTTGGAAACCTTATGAGGCAAGTTCTACGCTGTCCTATAGGGTTGCAATGAGTCAGAATCAACTCGACGGCAACTGGTTTGATTTTTGGTTTGACATTGTCTATAGTCTTTAGAATAGCTCAAGGATTCAGAAATGTGAATTTTTATTAAAATCCCAACAATATTTTAGTTAATTTTTAGAGAATCAATTGTACTTTGCTGAAGAATCATCTTTAGCAAATGCACATTAAAGGAGAAAAGATATAACCTAATATCAAATGATGAAAACCGAAAATAATTTACATTTGGAGTTGGAAAGTGTACTTTGTACTTACATATTAATGAGTGATGACCCAGAAATTCACAATACATTGAACAAATCTTGAGTTCTTACTGCAGTGACCTGGTCGCCTGTGTTCCCTTCTCTGCCCTCTGATCCTGACTTCACATGGGGCATTGATTGCATCACTTCTTAGACTAATGCTAAGGCAGAGCTTACCTTAATACAACTGAACCAGGATTTCTCTGCACATGTGAGGCAAGGTGTTAGTTCACGGCTTTCTGAAGAAAGTCTTGAAAATGCCTCTTTTCTAAGGGTCTCTGCTGGGTTATAGAACAAAGGTCCTTTTTATTTCAACAGACAATAAAATAAGTAGCACCAGTTTATAGATCATATAAGGCAAGTTGAGGCCATAAAAAAAAGCCCATTTAACCTATAACATAGTGGAAATGTTAGACATTGGCAATAAAATTGTAGACAAATACAGCTTCAATACCAGAATAATTAAAAAACAGAAACAACAGATTAAGCAATACCTTGGTTATCAGCATACAAGGATATGTGGACATCTTCCTGCAGTGAGGTTTACTGGCTCTTGCTAAAAGACTAAGCACCTTTTCGTGCCTGGGCTCCAAAGCAAGCAGCCTTTACCACAGGCCACCCAAACACTAATGTCAAGGCAAGTCTCTGTCCTCTCTCTCCCGGTATCGTCTCTGTACTACCCCTGACAAGCAGCTTTGCCTCTCATTTCCCCCAGGGATCTATTTCATTCCTGAATTCCTTCATTCAGTCCCTCAACAAGTGTTTACTGAACATCTACCGAGCAGTGACAAGCCCTCTTCTAGGTGCTGAGGATACAACAACAAAACAAAAAGAGTCCCTATCTATCTGGAGCCTTCTCTCCTCCCTCTCCCTCAGTGGAGATGACAGAATCTGAATATTCTGATTCCATCCTCCAGAGCAGCCAATGCACCAGTCCATGAACCATGGACAAGATGAATGAATTCAGACTATTTCAACTTCAGAGAGAAGTCCGTGCCTCACTTAATTCTTACATGTATTTTCCGAATTAGTAAGGAATGTTCATCAAGTATCTTGCCAGAACACACCTGAAGCCTGTTTTAACAGGAGGCTCTTGAGGGAATCAGTGAACTGTTCTGCCGAGGGTGGGCAACACCATAAACCAGAATAGACTTCTTGAAAGACCATCCACTGAATAGAAAGGAGGGAGAAGGTGGGAAAGAATAAGTTTAAGAGGTAGGCAGTGTGGTTCTTCTGCTCCTGCCTGTGTGAGGCAATATAAACCACGGGCAAAATGTCCTGAGGAGCCTCATTCTGATATATGCTGGTCCTTGAAGTACTGAAGGTTAGAGCTGTTGGCAATCTAATCCAGAGACAGCACAGTCAGCACAGCTGTTTGGGACTATGACCTTTCTACCCTATTCATGCGCAACTAAAGCAGCCTCCGGTAAAGAGCAACCTTACCAAACCCAGCTGGTCTACCTGCTAATTGCATTAATTGCCTTTAAGGCATGCATCTAAAGGGCTAAAAGTATTTATGAAATTTTGCTTGTTTCAGCATTTATAAATTGAGGTTACCATCTCAGGAGTCTCTGTACTTAAGCAGAGCTAGTGATAATGTGGCAAAAGTTGAAATGACTCGAGTTATCGAGTGCCCTGTTGACCAGAACTCGCCAACATAATGTTGTGAAGTGCTTAGCTTTTTCTGTTACTTAACTCATTTTATTGAGTACGAGAATAAAATTTTTATATTGAAATGCTTTTTGACACAATTTCTTTCACATCCCCTGCTGTGCAAGTCGGGCAGCAGAAAACAGGAATCTAAAGATATAAGGCTGTTCTTTTCCATCACAGCTGGTACGTATTCAAAATGCAAACCCGCCTGGGTATTTCCAAGGAGAATATTCTTTTCATGATGAAGCTGGAGTAATCTATTCTTTAGTAGAAATGACCTCTGTTTTTACAGCCTGATAACTGAGCAGTTTTCATACGATTTGATGTATTCTTTGGGGTCAGAAAAATCTGTCACAGATCTTTTGGGAAGATTAGGGCAATAAGCAAACCTAGGGTTCTCTGATCTTCAAAGGAAACTAAAAATAATGACTCCAGGGTCACTGCAGAAAAAAATAGTACAAGCAGCAAAAAGTCAGACTTATACCTCATCTAATGGATACTATCTTAATGTTTTCCAAAAACTAAGGAATAAAAACTTGAAAAAAATCACTTAAAAAAAAATTCCCAAAGGAGGCTTAAGTTGGTTTAACTCAAACAGCTCAAGGTGGTACAATTTCTTAATGTATGCTTTTGATGATTAACTTCCAGGAAACAAAAGGACAACAGAAAAATAACTTTTTTAATTTTATATTAGAGTATAAGGGTTGTTTTGCTAGTGTAACTTGTCTTTAATAACAATAGCTGCCATTTACTGAGTACTTACTATGTGCCTGGCATTATATTAAGTGGTTTACATACTGTATGGTGGAGTGATTGAGTGAATGCTCTGTAATCAGCCTGGCCAAGTTTAAATGTTGGCTATTTACTACCTGTGTGGCCTTGGGAAAATTACTGAACCTCTCTGTGCCTTAGTTCATTTGAAGAATGAAGATAATAAATAATAACATCTACATCATAGGACTGTTTTGAGTATTAAATGCGTAGCATACCTCAGGCACTCACTATATATTAGCAATTACTGTCATCTCACTTAAAGCATGTAAACAATTTAATGCAGCCACAATTTTATATGTGAAAATATGAGTTACGGAGGTTAGGTTACTTGTCCAAGGTGAGATAGCTAGGTCAAATCCAGCTCTGTTTAACTCTTAAGGCCTATGTCTTTAACCACCACAGTATATTATATTGCCAAATACACTGAGGAACCTCAAATCCTATTTAGATTTGGGCAGAGTACAAACTCAGTTATATTCTGTTATACATACTAAAATGAAGAAGTTCTCTATAAAGGACCATCAAGTTGCGATCATACTTGCCAGATTCACTGCTCATGGGCTCATGCGGACATGGGATGAGATTCCATCCAAAAGCATTTCCAGTTGGTATCCTCAATCAATCACAAGAACTTAAAAATCATAAAGTTATGTGCATTTTGAAACTTAGTTCGACAACAGCAAAAAAAACCCTCAGGGTATCTCTTTGTAATTACCAGTGCCTGTAGTTAATTCCCCTTTCACTCCCTTTTTCTTGGTGGGAGCAAGTGTTTCAGACATCTACAAGAGATAGATGTTATTAACATGATAAGTTCATGCATGCCCTGTAGTCTGGTTTTACAATTAAGACGCGTTTACAAGGGTAGATCTTGTGAATTTGAGATATTCAATTTAGAGCCAGGATATATCTTGTGACTACTTGGTATAATGCTGGGTATGCTGTCAGAGTACAGAACATAATAAATAATAGCCACAATAAATATGCTAATACAGAAGTTGCCTAGATTGATGGATCTCATTTGCTACCCTATAGTATTAAACTCCAATGGAAATTACAATTTGCTTGGAAATATATCGCATTTAACTGTAATCTCTAAAAAATGTTTTTCTTTCCCTTTTAGTTATTTATATGTGCTTGTGAAGTTTTGTTTTTTTTTTTTTTTCCAATAAACATAATGCTCCTTTGGGGGGAGCTAAAAGACTTAGCTTTGCCTGGCAGCACGCCAAGTAGAAAAGTCATCATCAATTGGCTTTCCAACAAAAGATGATACTCAGAGTGGTAGACTTAAATTCCCAGTCTTACTTCAGTGTTGATGAGATTCTCAAGTGCTACTAAATGGAGCAGGGTCTACACTGGGAAGAAACAAACTTTTATCGGCGACAAGGGTAAAAATTAAATCATTACAGTAAAACCTGCGAAAGCTGGAGACTGTGTAAGGTAGAAACCTATCAGAGAAGGAAAACTCCAATAGTTTCCACTAAAACAAGTGATAGGAAGTGGTAAGACTGCACCCTCTCAAAGGTGGAAAACCTGGCAGTCCTGTCTAGTTCTGACTCTCACAGGTTTCACTGTATATACAATGATGACCAAACAAGGAGGAAAGAGAAGTTTAAGATTAAAAACAAAAGGGTGATTTAAGGGATGTCTCCATAAAGTGGAGAGGAATCATGGCCCTTTACAAAATATTTCAAGGCAAAACGAAGCCATTGATTTACTTCTCCACTCCCAATTGCATGCACTTGAGAAGAACCACGTGGAAAAGAATTAAGAAGCGACTGAAATAGCTGCCTAATTCAATTTTCCTTAACTTTTTTTTCAAATAGTTGACACATCCCTTCAAGAATTTGATAAAAATAATGAGTCTTCTACTTATAAAAGGACATGAGCACAAAATTATCATACAATATCAGGAGGCTAATAGACCCCTTGAAGCCCATCTACAAATCCAAGGACCACAGCGTTAAGAACCCTATAAATCTTGGAGGAATCCTTTATACTTTATAGGCTGCAGATCAGAATCCTGGCCAAACAAAATGAGTAGTCCAACTGCAGTGGGACTGTTGTTAATTCTAAACATTTTATAGTTTTTATAGATTCCAAAGTGCTGTCTCATATGAGTCATTTGATAGCCCAAGGATATGGCATCTAAGTAGCTAGCTAGGTAAATTAGTTATGAAAAAGTTTAACTGTCTTAGTTCCCTAGTGCTGCCTTAACAAAATACCACAAAGTGGGTGGCTTTAAAGAACAGAAATTTATTGTCTCACAGTTTTGCACACTAGAAGTCCAAATCAGGGCAATGGTTTTAGGGTAGGGTCCCTCCTTGTTGGCAGCCCCAGGTGTTCCTTGGCATTCCTTAGCTTGTAGATGGTTCTTCACATGGTCTTTTTCTCCTGTCTGTGTCTCTCTCCATGCCCTGGTTTTCCCTTTTTTATACAACCACTCAGAAGTGATTAAGTTTAGGACCCACTCCAGTCCTGCGTGACCTGATTAACATAATAAAAGAAAATCTCTATTTCCAAAAATCAGCTTCCATCCAGTCAGCACTGACTCATGGCTACTCCATGAGTATTAGAGCAGAACTATGATCCATAGGGCTTTCAATTGCTGATTTTTTGGAAGTAGATTGTCAGGCCTTTCTTTTGAGGCACCTCTGGGTGGACTCTAACTTCCAACCTTTTGCTTAGCATCCAAGTGTGTTAACCGTTTGTACCACCCATGGATGCCAAACAGGGTCATATTTACATGTACAGGAGTTAGGATTTCAACATAACTTTTTGAGGGACATAATCCAATCCATAACAATCACTACCTACTCTGGACTATGTTGCTTTCCAATGTCTGATATTCTGTTAGATTTATTTTGTATAAATAATGTTCTTTTATGAAACAAATTCTTCTCAGAAAGTGAACACTGAAGTGCTCAGCTACTAGTACTTAGTTGTTGTTGTTAGGTGCTGTTGAGTTGGTTATGACTCGTATCAACCCCATGTATGACAGAACAAAATATTGCCTGGTCTTGGGCCATCCTCACAATCGTTGTTATGCTTGAGCCCCGTGTTGCAGCCACTGTGTCAATCCATCTTGTTGAGAGTCTTCCTCTTTTTCGATGTACCTCTACCTTACCAAGAATGATGTCCTTCTTCAGGGACTGGTCCCTCCTGATGACATGTCAAAGTGCATAAAGATGAAGTCTTGCCATCCTCACTTCCAAGGAGCATTCTGACTGTACTTTTTCCAAGATAGATTTGTTCATTCTTCTGGCAGTCCATGATATATTCAATATTCTTTGCCAACACCATAATTCAAAGGCACAATCATATGGTCTGCTGTGCCGGGAATGACAAATTGAAGAGGAACAGCATCACATTCATTGGCAAAAAAGGACATTTCAAGATCTATCCTGAAGTAAAACACTGTCAGTGACAGGATAATATCCGTATACCCACAAGTATTAACTTAATATGACTATTACTCAAATTTATGCATAAACCACTAATGCCCAAGATGAAGAAATTGAAGATTTTTACCAACTTCTGCAACCTGAAATTGATCAAACATGCAATCAGATGTACTGATAATTACTGGTGATTGGAATGCAAAAGTTGGAAACAAAAAAGAAGGGTCAGTAGTTGGAAAATATGGCCTTGGTGATAGAAATAACACCAGAGATCGCACAACACAATTTTGCAAAACCAACAACCTATTCATTGGAAATAGTTTATAATAAATACTTGTTAGATCTTTTCCAGTGAGAAACAAAATACTTAGGTTTTGAAGTTTAGACCCTAGATCAATAGTTTGTAAAGTGATCTGAGGACCCTGGGAGGTGGGTGGCCTTGAGATCATCCCAGGGGGTACATGAGGTCCCCTCTATGCCAATTATGTATCTCTGTGTGTCTGCATTTTCTTCAAATGCTTCTATCAAAACAATGTATTTCAACAGATTGGCTGCAGAAGCAGCTATGAGAATCCAGCTGCCTTCTATTAGAGCAGACATTAAAGAGATTTGTAAAGGTGGAAAATAATGCTACTCTTCTCACTAAATTTTTTGTATTTTAAAAATATATTTTTAAAGTATTATTTATGTTTACATGTAGTTTTGATTTAAATGAATTTATAAATATTTAAAATTCTTGTTTTAATTTCTAATTGTAAGTATCAAGAGATATGGCCTATGTAAACAAAAAGGAGCCCTGGTGGCACAATGGTTAAGAGCTACTGAAGGGTTGGTGGTTTGAACCAACCAGAGGATCTGCAGAAGAAAAGACCTGGAGATTTGCTCCTGTAAAGATATCAACCTAGGAAACCCTATGGGGCAGTTCTACTCTGTCACATAAGGTCATTATGAATTGGGATCTCCTTGACAGCACACAACAACAACATATAAACAAAAGCTCTTTGGAGTCCTCACTAAATTCTAAGACTGTTAAAGGGGTCTTAAACTAAAATGTCTGAGAACCTGGTTAGTTCTAAAATAGAAGTCCAGGTGGATGAGCAAGTGTAGAGGTGGAAGGGTGGGTGTAGGGATAATCGAGGCAGATGAGGGCATTATGTATCTTGTCTTGGGGATGGGGTTCTTTGAAAGATGCTAAAAGTGGAGGGGTGGGGAATGCAGCCCAGTCTCTCTGCTTCCCCATTTTGCTTGGGGCGCGTCCTAAACACAGCTGTTCATAGCAGAGTGATTTACAGAAGGAGAGCTCAAGAAGCATGCAAGTGGAGTCTGGAACTCTAAAACTATGAAAGGCAAACATCTGCAAGTTGTTTAGTGAAGAACAATGAAGTTGCTCCTTTTTCTCCACTGGGAATGGAAAACGTTTTTGGAATTCTGGTGATTTTTTTTTCCAGATAATAGTTTTTTAATTATCGGATTTTGTATTGTTAATAAAATTTTTCTTTACCTTTTGGAATACCATTTCCTGGAAAAAATCTTAAAGGGGACCAATAGGTAGGGGATAGAGTAAAAGCCTAAATATACCCCAAATTATGTCTTAGAATTTAACATTTACTGATCACCTCCTAAGCACTAAACAGTGTTAAGAGTATGCTGTGGTATAGGGGAAACAATCCAGAACTTGGAAAGAGAAAAGCCGTCAAACCAGGGTCTACCACTTACCTGTTATATCATTTTGGGTAATTTAACCTTTCCGATTCTCATTTTCTTTTCTATAAAATGCGGATAATATTTATCACACATGGCTGTAACAAATTAAAAGAGATAACCTATGCCAACAGGACAGCACAGTGCATTGTACGTCTTCAATGAACAGACGAGAAAGTGCGCGTAAAAGGCCAAGGATAAATCTGGTAGGGGAGATAAGACATGTAGACAAATACTTAAAAAATTCAAAGCGGATGGTCTGACGTGCCACTGCCACTACAGATGTATTTGGAAAGTGCAACAGGGATCTAAGGAAAGGAAGAGTCACACTTGTAGGCAGCCGGGAAAAGGTTCAGGGAAATTAGGGGAATGCCGGGTGAATCCTCCCACTTCTCGATTCCCGAAGTCCGCTCCAGACTGCTTCCCGGTCCAGCTCCAACCCCCGGAGTGATGTCAAACAGCCTCCTACACCAGACTGGGAGAGTTCCGCATTCTAGCCTTGCCCGACTCATCTCGGATGCCCAGAGCAGGGGCGTGCAAACCCAGCTCCCTCCTTCCCCCCGCCGGTGCCCACCTCGAGCTCCGTGCCGATATTAAGGGGAGGCAAGTGGGGCGAGGAAAAGAACTCCCAAGTTCCCAGCCTCCAACCACCCACTCTTCCTCTCCATGCAGCCACCCTCAGTCTCCCAACTCGCCCCCACCCCATCCGCGGGGCCGGCTTCAACGCATTAGACTGCGGCGGAGCTCCACGACCCGCCCCCGCTCTTCAGCCCAAGAACAGCCGGCGGTCGGCGTTCGCGCGCTCGCTCATCGATTGCCACTGCCTCGTTCCTCAGGCTCCGGTCGCGGAGAAAGCGGCCCCCAGACTTCCAAAGTCCGGGGGAGCGCGGGGCGGGCACCAAGGCAGGCGGAGCAGGGGATTGCCGATAGCACGGATGAGCGCGGGTCCCGGCTCGCGCTCCGTCTGGCGGGTGGCGGCGGGGGCTAGCCTGTGCGGCGCGAGGCCGGAGTCTCGCGTTCGCCGCCCCCTCGCCTTACGCCAGCGCGCTGCCTGGTCCTGACCCGGGGAGGGCCGCCCCGTGGGGGGCTCTCGCGGCGCCCCGGGTGGGAGCTGCTAAGCGGCTGAGCGAGGGCCGGAGGGAGGGCAGGAGCGCGCGCGGACGGCGGCCGCCCCTCCCCTCCCCTCCCCCTCCCGTAGCCGCGGAGAGCGCAGGGAGCAGCCGGGGGCTCGGCGGCGGCGGCGGTGGCGGCGTCTGGCCCCGGCTCCTCCTACTTCTCCATCTCCTCCTCCTCCTCGCTCCCTCCATCTGCCGTGGTTATGGCCCGTCGCTGGAGCACAAAAGAGTCTCCGCGGTGGAGGTCTGCGTGGGTCTTGCTTTTTCTCGGAGGGGTGTACGGTAAGTGTCCACGTCTCCGCGCCCCGCTGACGGAACAAAGCTGGGGCGACCCCGGGCCCCGAGGCCTCCAGGACAGGGTTTCCCCGGGGGACCCGGGGAGAGACCCCAGGCGCCTGCGGGACAAAGACCGAGCGAGGGGTAGCTGCGGCGGAGAGGTTGGAGGCAGAGGATGCTTTTGCCCACTCGCCCACCTCGGGGTGTTGAACAGGGGTTGGGGGTCCCGGGCGCGGGGGGACCCCTGTTGGAACGAACGAGTGACTGTCGGACTTCCCGACTTGGGCTCGAGGGCCCCGGCGGCCGGCTCCTCACTCGTAGCCACTTGCACAGTCCACACACACGAAAATGTGTGCGTGTGTGAGAAAGGGGGGCTACCGCCCCCCGCCTCTGTCGGGACGGTCCTGCCACCCCCTACCCTTCCGGGGTCGAGAAGTTCTGTCTCCTGTGAAATTCCCACGGCACCTATCCCTCCCTTCACTCGCTCCCTGAAAAAACACCGGGCTGCCTTCTTCCACCCCTCAGCCTCGGGGGCAGAGGCTCTGTTCACCTCGGGAGGGCAGGATCCTGTTCTTTCCCTAGAAGCAGCACACCGGAGAAGGCCAGTACATAGTTTTCAGCCTCACCGCGAGCTCTCCCTCCTAGGGCGCGGATGACTGCCCTGACTCCCAGTTCACTTGTCATTTCTCTCATCATTGTCTCCTAATGTTGTCACTTTTGTTTTTTTCCAGTCTACTAAACGGGTTAGTTATATTCTTTTGAGGTTAAGAGAAGACTGAAGACTATCTGTGATGATTAAGCTTTGTGTGATACATTGAGATCAGAACTAGAGCTAAATTGAATTAACTGGAAAGAACATTGCTTGAGAGATTTATTATTTTATTAGTGAAAGACATTGGGTGTTTCAAAGAAGACAGTTACTCTTTAGTTTTTGGAGTGGTGCTTTGATTTCTCCAGAATAAAGTAATTAGACGTTATAATTCTTTGGCAAAATTTACTTAACAAAAAGTCTAAAGTCATTTGCGGTAAACACTAATTTGGTGGTAGTGATGTTCAGGCAACATGTAATTCGTGAGCAAATATTGTTTCTTTTGAAAGCATTTATCTGTGGGATTGAATGTAATGGTAACTTTTAAAACCTCAGAAATTACTCTAAGAATTTAATGAACTCAAATTGGCATTTGCCAATAGCCAGGAAATAGTAGTCTTTTCCGTGTAGTTTGGAGTGTATTACTCCCTTATCTGATGGATTTAAGGTTTTTTGGTTTTTGCTTAGACTGATCCACACTTGATGTGGCAGTTGCCAGTGGTGTGTTTGTGTGTGGCCGGTAAACTCATCGCATGACTTTTGATTTTTCATTGCATCAAGTGGCAGTGATCCCTACTTGGTTGATGACTTGTGGGTTTGGGTCTACATTAGAGATCAATAAGCTATTATGTTGTTTCTTCTAGCCTGAAGGTGGGTGTAGTTCTGATACACGTTTGGTGCAATGGCCCAAGAGAGAGAAGAAAGTGGGAGACACCTTTAATCTAGGGTGATTAGGAATGTCCAGCTTGGTCCTCTGCTGTAATCAGAATTGAATTTCTGTGATGTCTGATCAGAAAAGATACATAAATGGGTTCCTTTAGCTCTTCTTTGATTAAAACTGGTATAATTGGTGTTTGAACTAAAAATCTCTTTGCCTGTAGCGATTAGAGATTGTGAGCCTGATAATATGTCTTGGTACATTCTATAGTATTAAGCACAAAGCGATGTTCTAGTAGGTGCTTATCAAAAATTTGTATTCAGTAAGGAATTTTTGGAATCGACTCGATGGCAATGGGTAAGGAATTGTTAGTAGGCAAAGACTGAAACTCCTTTTTCCAACAGTGTGGGACCAAATTAAAAAACTAGCAAGTGGTTATTCAAAGGATTGACTTCTCAAGCCACAGCACGTTTTCAAAGTATAAGAAAAAAGGAGATAGTGAGCCAGGCAGATCATTTCATTGTATGAGCAGAGATTAAAGGAATCCGTCACTCTGCAACTAAGGAAATTCTCTTTATGGCTATGCTTTTTGTCCTCTGTTTTCAGTCTCTCCAACCATATATGGGTTCATGTTAGAGAAAACAGCAATAGTATGGGGGGGGGGGAAGCGTGCTTCCATAACAAATACAGTAGTGGAATTTGTGTAACTCGAATATACGGTAGTTGAGATGAGTAGTGAATTCATCTGAGAACTAGCCATTACCTTCTATCTCTTAAAACAGATATTACTTGTAATTTATTAAACAGTTCCTTATACAGTCAAAAATAATTAGAAAGCTCTGTTGAAATAACTGAATATTCATAGTCACTCTTAACAAAGACCATAGAATAGAAAGAAAAGCAAGTTGACTGTCATTATCCAGGCAGTTCCAATACTAACTTCGCACAGTGACTCTTAGCTATTAACTGAAATGTTAAACAGCTCCAAGTTGTGCCTCTGCTCCAAAAGACTTCTTTAAAGTGTTCAAATCACTTTGCGGACTAAGGTGTGCCTGACCAAGCCATGGTGTTTTTAGTAGCCTCGTAAACATGCAAAAGCTGAGCAGTGAATAAGGAAGACCAAAGAAGAATTGATGTATTTGAATTATAATGTTGGCAGAGAATATTAAATATACCATGGATTGACATAGCAACAATTGTTAGGATGGCAAAGGACCAGGTAGTGTTTTGTTCTTTGGTACATACGGTAGCTATGTGTTGGCACCAAATCAACAGCAGCTGACAACAACCACCACTGCCATGGACTGCCAGAAGAATAAACATATCTGTCTTGGAAGAAGCCAGAATTCTCCTTAGAAGGGAGGATGGCAAAACTTTGCCTTCCGTACTTTGGACATGTTATCAGAAGGGACCAGTCCCTAGAGAAGGACATCATTCTTGGTAAAGTAGAGGATGAACGACAAAAAGGAAGATTCTTAGCAAGATGGATTGACACAGGGGCTGCAACAATGGGCTCAGACATAGCAAGGATTGTAGGGATGGCGCAGGACTGGGCAGTGTTTCATTCTGTTGTACATAGAGGTTGACAACACCTAATAACAGCAATGACAGAAGTCGTGTGTTGAATCTTTTAAATACTTTATGTATGTATGTATTTTAAATCTGTGTTTATTTGCTGTTTATTCTGTTCACATGACCATTTTAGGTGGACTATAATGTGTATTATACTTTCAAGTTACTTTCCTGAATTCTAAGGTCTTATTTGAAATCCTGTCTCAGTTGTGAATTATAGTACAGTTACTGTTTTCTACAAGGAGCCCTGGTGGCCCAGTGGTTAAAGCACTTGGTTACTAACCAAAAGGTCAGCGGTTTGAAACTACCTTGGAACACTGCTCTGCTGGAGAAAAGACCTGGATATCTGCTCCTGTAAAGGTTATAGCCTAAGAACACTGTAGGCAGTTCTGCTCTGTCCTGTAGTGTTGCTATGAGTTCAAATCAACGTGACGGCACATGACAGCATTTCCTAGAAGTAGTTATCCAAGGACCAATAATTACCTTTCGGGAGCTGCTGCATCTGAATAGAATTGAATGTGCCCAAGAGTTAGGAGGAGAAATTAAAGGATAACCTCTGCCTTTATAAGTTTGAAGGGATATGAACATTAGTGGGGACAACAGTGAGCTTCACTAGGCTTTGTCTTAGGCCTGCTGTGAGAGGGGAGGGTGCTTTTTCATCTCCCACATAGGGCTGTCTGGCTTTTACAAATATATAATGGTCTCATCATCGAAGATTTTATTAGTCTTGCTCACTCCCAAACCGTAATTTGGTAACGTTAACAGCTTCTTTGCTTTACGTCCAGTTCTTTTTCTGCTTCTGTTTGTCCCCCAAATCAGTGTTTTCAAACTTTTATTTTTTTTCCTCAAATTCAACCTTAAAGTACATTTTATGTTACTCCTTGTGTGTGTGTATGTACGTGTGTGTGTGTAAAATAAAATTCATGAAGTAATACTAACCATAGTATCTTTGATGCATGCTGGTATTTTCTGTTTATTCACCCTCTTTGTTTGCTGGTGTCTGGACTCATTAAATTAACATTGGACCCCCAAATGGACTGCCATCATTAGTTTGAAAAACTCTGCTTTTAAATGAAGATAAAGCCTTAAAATGTAATTTAGAAAGTTTGTTGTGTTTTTTATGTCATTTTGCAGTAGCCTTGAAGAGTTGCAGTTGGTTAGATTTTGGTTATATGCTGCTAGAGCGTTTGGCAGCAATGAGAACTCTTTCTGGCATATACTGACTTGTGATATAA
Organism: Loxodonta africana; assembly: GCF_030014295.1. Classification (NCBI taxonomy): domain Eukaryota; kingdom Metazoa; phylum Chordata; class Mammalia; order Proboscidea; family Elephantidae; genus Loxodonta; species Loxodonta africana. The sequence goes on along the minus strand of NC_087355.1, from coordinate 55,035,180 downwards.
TTCATGTTTAAACTGGTTTTCAACTTATTATATAGATAGGATCTTTGCTGTGCACAGTACTGTTCTAGATGTTGTGGTACCATAAATGATTCATTTTACTAAACTTGGATTTTATATCTAATCTTTTCCCATGAATTTTATGGAACATTCAGTAGCATTTTATAAATTTCCAGTGTAAGGATAGCTTAGAAGTTCCAATTTTAGAACAGTTGTAGAAATAAGTGGAACATGAGAAATCTAAACCAGAGTCCAATTCTAAAAAAGTCAAGCTTAATTACATAAAATGTATTGAATAAAGCTGAATTAATTGCTTAACATAAAACCTTCCTTGAGTTTAGAATCTACGTTTTATATATATATATATTCATATTCATAATTGAAAAGGAAATATGAAGGTAGGCAGCACATTCCGTAAAATTCTAGGTGGTTGTTAGGTAGAAGGAGCCCTGGGGGCGCAGTGATTAAGAGCTAGGCCCCTAACTAAAACATCGGCAGTTCGAATCCACCAGCTGCTCTTTGAAAATGTTATGGGGCAGTTCTCCTCTGCCCTATAGTGTTGCTATGAGTCGCAGTCAACTTGACGGCAATGGGTTTTATCAGTTAGAAAGTAGTAAGTGACAGCTTTGAGATGATTAGCAATATTCCAGGCACAATATGGAGGCGATTTCAATACGGTAAATAATTTAGAAGGCTCCTAGAAAGTAAAATCTTCTTTGAAGAAAACATAAAAGTGATGTTAGGCTCAAGAGTGAGCAGCAGTTAAAGAAAATGTTTGGACTGAAAAATCTTGGCTTATATGGTTAGAAAATTTAAAGCTTATCAAGAGATTAAGGGAACAGCGAGACCTTTTTGTGTCTCTGAGCTGTTTTTGTTGGTGGTGATTTTTTGCTTTTCACCTTTTTTCAGTAATATTATGATGTAAAGAATGAAAGTTAGGTAAAAAGGAGGTAAGTACATTAAATATAAGTGAGATTTATATAGATCTAAGTAAAGAGAACATGTTTTGATTTTAGAATTTTAGGGTGAGTATTAATCCTGTTTTTACTGCCAGTCTTCATAAACAAATGAAAGTTGTTGTAAGTTTAGGAACTTGAATTGATGAATTATAATTTCCAAGATTACCTTTCTCTCCTGTTCCTCCTCCTTTATTCCTCCACCCCTCCTTTTTTTTTTTTTTTTTAGATAATAGATGTATACTACTTATTCCCGTTTTCTAAGGTATGGGATTAGATTCTGCAAACAACAAGTTATTAATCTGTCTGTTCAGATGCAAATCATCAAAGCCTCTTCCTTTTTTAGCTTGGTGGATTCTCATGCTGTAAGCTATAGAAGGGAGGGAAATAAACTAAACATCCAATTAAGATCAGGTACTGTGCTTGGTCTTTTTCATTGTCAGTTAATCTTTAGTAGGTCTAATTTAACATCCTATAAGGTATTTATCCCATTTTTTGTGTAGAGAAAATTGAAGCTCAGAGAAATTGTGACTTATCTAAGGTTAAACAGCTAGGAAGTAGTGAGTCAGGATTGCAGCCTAATCCTGTCTCTCTCTTCACTCATTCATTCAGCAAATATTTATTGAGCACTTGCTTATGTCTAACCCAAAACCAAACCCATTGCGGTCGAGTCAATTCTGATGCATAGCGACCGTCTAGGGCAGAGTAGAACTGCCCCACAGAGTTTCCAAGGAGCGCCTGGCAGATTCAAACTGCTGACCCTTTGGTTAGCAGCTGTAGCACTTAACCACTATGCCACCACTGTATTATTAGGCACAGCCACTACCACCTGTGGATGGGTTCTGCCCTCATGGAGCTTACAGTCTAGCAAATAAATTATAATAAGTGCTATAAAGGAAACAAACAAGGAGCGGGGTGGTAAATAACACACAGAATACAGTATTTAGAGGAAGGCTTCTTTGATAAGGGACATTTATAAGACCTAAAGGATAGCTAACCATGTTAGGATTGGTGTAAGAGAATCTTGCACATGGGGACGACATGCCAAAGGCTGAGAATCAGGGAAGAGCTAATGTGAAAGAGCTGGTGTGTTACAGGTAAATGAATAAGATCAGTGTAGCTGAAGCATAGTGGTCATAAGGGAGAGTGACAAGGCATGGTGAGAACGATAGGCAGGCACTTAGAGCTTTGTGATCATGGTAGAGAATTTGAATTTTATGTTAAGTGTAACTATTGGAGGGGTTTAAGTGACATGTGATTTATGTTTTGAAGCAGTCACTTTTGCACCTGTGTAGAGTATTGATGTGAACTGGCAAGAGTAGAGGTGGGATGACCAGTTAGAAGGTTTTGGCTATAATCCACGTGAGACACACAGAAGCTTGGACCAGTGTGGTGGTAATGGAGATAGAAAGAAGAGTATGAGTTGCCCTTTTGATAGGAAAAATGGAGGTACTTCCTCTTTTGTGACAGGAGGGAAGGAGAAAAATATTGGTGCAAGTGTACTTAGGTCTGTATGTTTGGGAGATGACACCTGCTTATTTCTGTTTTCTCAAAGTAGTATGAGGTGAAATCATTAGGTCACAGTGAAGGGAGTTAAGAGAGGTTGAGGGTGATTTCTCTTCCTATAATTCAGTAGAGCAGTTTGGACATTTAGGAAGTTATTTAATCTCGAAAAGAGAAGGCTAAGAACACTTAGTGCTAGAAGGGATATTGTGGTGAATAGTTGTACAACAAATGACAGGGGATGAGAACTTAAGCTATAAGGGGAGAGATCTAAGAATGGTTCTCTGGCAAAATCAGTTCTAAAGGCTGTCATCTTTGTCAGTGAAAAAAATGGCATAGCAGAACACAACTTTATGCCATATTACAAGTAGCAAAGAGTGGGACAGAAGGGAGATTTCAAATAACTTTTTTGCCAAGTTAAATACTTTTTACTAAATGATCGGTGAAGATTGCTTTATGTCTTTGGAAGAGTCAAGAACATATTGGTAGATTTGTGAATTTCCAAACACATTTGGAAAAGGAAAGTGACCTTTTTTTTCTTGTATAGTTTATTCCAGAAAATACGACTTCAGTGGCTCTTGCAACTTCAAAGTAAATGTAGCCGACAGTCAGATTTTCTAGTTTTCTTCTCAAATATTTTATAACTCACTGCCCAGCTACTTTCAGCTTGGTGAAGAAGTGAAATTCTTCTATTCCCATGTTTTTACCAGCGAAGGAGAGTAACATGGTATCTACCTTTAATTTGTTTACTTTCAGTTTTTATAGAAACGGGAAATGTTGCCAATCTTATAGAACACTGGGATTTAATGGAGCAAAGTAGAATGTTTAGTAGTTGGAATTTACCTTTTCAAATTTAAGGAAGAAAGTAAGCCTTTTATTGTCTGACTGACTTTCATGAATATTTAAAACATCTTTTAGGTTTAGAGTTAGTCAATCGAAGAAATATGAGTCCTAAATTCTGAAGCTTCAAGAGTAGGGATTTATCTAAGGTTCACTTCTCCCTACTGCTGTTTTCTTCATTTTGAGGTCCATCATTTTTTGCCTTCATTATTGTAACAGCCACTAACTAGTCTTGGCTCTGATGCAGTGTATTATCCATGTAGCAACAGCCAGAGTGACTTTTAAAAGTGCAAATCTGATTATGTTACTTTCCTGTTTAAAACCCAACAGAAGTCCCCTATTATTTTTAAGACACAAACATAACTCATTAGGCCCTTCGTGGTCTGGCTAATTTTTAACTTTTCTAGTTCGTCTCTTGTTACCACCCTTCTTCACTATCATATTCTTGCCACACCAACAGTTTTTCTCATCTCCTGACCTTTGCATACACTGTTCCCTCTGCCTGGCTCTTTCCTCCCCATTTTCATCACTAGACTAACTCCTGCTTGTCCTTCAGCTTTCCTTTAAATGTTACCTCTTTGGGGAGTCTTTTCTGGTTCCTCAAAACTGGGTGCCCTTCTCATAAGCATCTCAGATGGTTCTTACATGCAGTGTTGCTATGGCCTATTTTACTTCTCTCTGTTTCCCCCCTGGAGCAGTGCTATCCAAGAGATACGCACTAAAAAATACGCACTATAAGCCTCAAATGTAAGCATTAGAAACCCACTGCCGTCCTATAGAGTAGCTATGAGTCAGAATTGACTTGATGGCACTGGTGGGCCGTCGAGTCAATTCCGACTCATAGCGACCCTATAGGACAGAGTAGAGCTGCCCCATAGAGTTTCCAAAGAGCGCCTGGCGGATTCAAACTGCCGACCTTTTGGTTAGCAGCCGTAGCACTTAATCACTACACCACCAGGGTTTCCAAGCATTATATGTCATTTTAAATTTTCCAGTAGCCACATAAAAAAGAAAAAGAAACCATTGAAATTAATTTTAATATATCTAACCCACTATACCTAAAATATTATTTCAAAATGTAATTAATAAAGACATTATTAATGAGATATTCAACAATATTTTTTTTTTGTCCTAAGTCTTCTAAATCCGGTGTAAGTTTTATACTTAGCACATCTCAATTCAGACTATATGTGCAGTAGCCACTTTGGAAAACTGTCAACGTCTATTAAAAGTGAACCTCCACATACCCTATCACCAGTAATTATACTCCTAGGTGTAAACTCAGTAGAAATGGATATATAACGTGCAGCAAAAATATGTACAAGAATATTTATAGCATCTTTATTTGTTATACTCCCAGACTAGAAACAACTCATATGTCCATGAGTAACAGAATATACAAATAAATTATGCTGTATTTGTGTAAGGGAATAGTATACAGCAGTGGTTCTCAACCTTTTGGTCTAAGGACTCCACTGTTAGGAATCAAAGTGAATTTTTTTTTAATATGGGCGATATATATGTTTTTAAACAGTATTAGAAATTAAAATTGAGAAATTGTTAAAATATTTAAATTGCATTAGGAAACCCACTACTTGTTAAATGCCTTGTTCCCCATCTTAGCGGGGAGGTAAGCAGTTTCCCACCATTAAGTATGTTAGCTGTAGGTTTTTTGTAGATTCTCTTTATCCGATTGGGGTACTCTCCTTCTACTCCAATTTTATTTTCAGTTTTTATCATTGAAAGGGTGTTGGGTTTTTCCAAATGCTTTCTGTGCATTTATTGACATAATCCTGTGGTTTTGTCTTTTATTAATCAATATAGTATGTTACATTGATTTTTTTTTTTATGTGTTGGACCAAGCTTATGTACTGGGATGGCTCTCATTTGGTCATGGTTTAAAACCCTTGTATGTTACTGGATTCAGCGTCCCAGTATTTTGTTGAGGACTTTTGTGTCTATAGTCATCAGAGGTACATGATTTATAGTTTAGTTTTCTTTTCCCGTGATAGCCTTGTCTGATTTTGGTGTCACAGTAATACTGGCTGATAGAATGAGTTAGGAAGTATTACCTCCTCTTCTATTTTTTGGAAGAATTTGTGAAGGATTGGTGTTAACTCTTCTATGTTTAGTAGAATTTAGCAGTAAAGCCATCTGGTCCCGTACTTTTCATTGTGGGAAGCTTTTTTTTTAATTACTATTTAATGTACTTACTTGTTATAGGTTTATTCAGATTTTCTGTTTCTTTTTCTGTTTCAGTAGTTTATGTCTTTCTAGGAATTTTTCCATTTCTCCTAGGTTATCTAATTTGTTGGCATATAAATTCATAGTATTCCCTTTTAGTCCTTTTTATTTCTGTAAAGTTGGTACTACTGTCCCCTCTGTGATCTCTGATTTTAGTAAATTGAGTCTTCTCTCTTTTTAACTTGGTCATTTTAGCTAAAGGTTGTCCATTTTGTCTTTTTCTAAGAGTCAGCTGTTAGTTTCATTGATTATATTTCTGTTTTGTATTTATTTCCACTGTAATCTTTGTTATTTACCTCCTTCTGCTTACTTTAGGTTTAGTTTCTTCTTCTTTTTTATGTTTCTTAAGATGGAAAGTTAGGTTACTGATTTGAGATCTTTTTTAATACAAGGGTTTATAGCTCTAAATTCCCCTCTGAGCACTCCTTCAACTGTATCCCATAAGCTTTGGTATGTTGTGTTTTCATTTTAGTTCATCTCATAATATTTTCTAATTTCCTTCGTGATTTCTTCTTTGATCTATGGGTTATTTTGGGATGTGTTTTAAAATTTTCATAAGTTTGTGAATTTCCATCTGTTACTAATTTCTAATTTTAATTCATCATCTGAGAAGATACTTTTTATGATTTCAATTTTTTCAAATTTATTGAGCTTTTTTTTTTTAGTGATCTAACCTACAAAAAAAAAAAAAAAATTTTTTTTTTTTTTTTTAACCTATGGTCTGTCCTGGAGAATATTTCATGTGTACATGTGAAGAATATATATCCTTCTGTCATTGAGTGGAATGTTCTATAACTGTTAGGTCTGGTAGGCTTATAATGTTATTCAAGTGTTATGTTTCCTTTTTGATCTTCTGTCTAGTCGTTCTGTTCATTATTGAAAGTGGGAGTATTAAAATCTCTAGCTATTTTGTAAAGCTGTCTGTTTCTTCCTTCAATTCTGTCAATATTTTGTATATTTGGGGACTCTTTTTTTTTTATTGTTAGTAGTACATACATGTTTATAATTGTTATATCTTCCTAATGGTATGAGTTTTTTTTTAATCTTTATAAAGTGTCCTTCTTTGTCTCTAGTAACAATTTTGTCTGCCTTTAGTGTAGTCATTTCAGTTGTCTTTTGCTTATTGTTTATATGGTATATCTTTTTCCATCCTTTTATTTTCAATCTTATTTTTATCTCAGAGCCCTGGAGCCGTAGTGGTTAAGGACTCGACTGTTAACCAGAAGGTTGGTATGTCAGTTCCACAAGCCACTCCTTGAAAAACATATCTTAGAATCTAAAGTGTGGTCTTTTTAAAAAATCCATTATGCCAATCTCTGCCTTTTGATTGGAGTGTTTAATCCATTTACATATAATGTGATTGCTGATAAAGTAGGTTTTACATCTGTCATTTTGCTGTTTATTTCTCTGTTTTATGCCTTTTTTGTTCCTTTGTAGAGAGCCTTTTTTTTATGTTAAGTAAATATTTTCTAGTGTACCATTTTAATTCAGCTCTCATTTCTTTTATTATATTTTTCGAGTTATTTTCTAAGTGGCTGTCCAAGTAATTACATTTAGCACCTTAATTTATAACAGTTTAGTTCTAATTAGTGCCAACTTAATTTCAGTAGTTCACAAAAACTTCGTTCCTTTGTATCTCCATTTCTTTCCCTATCTTTGTGCCATTGTTGTCATACAAATTACATCTTTATACATTGTGTATCTCTTAACACAGATTTATAACTATTGCTTTATGCAGTTGCCTTTCAAATCAAATAGTATAAAATAGATTATAAACAAAACATGCGTTTATCTTGTCTTTTATGTTTATCTATGTAGTTACCTTTACCATTTATTTCTTCATGTGAATTTGAATACTGTCTAGTGCGCTTTTCATTTCACACCCTTTAGTACTTATTGTATGGAGAATCTAGTGATGAATCCACTTGATCGGTATTTATCTGGGAGTATCTCAATCTCTATTTCATTTTTTAAGGACAGTTTTGCTACCTCTGGCCTCCATAGTTTCTGATGAGAAATCAGTTGTTAATCATCTTGAGACTGTCAATGTGTTATGAGTTGCTTCTCTCTTGCTGTGTTTAAGATTCTGCCTTTGTCGTTTGATAGGTTGATTATGTGTCTAGGTGTGAATCTCTTTGAGTTTATCCTACTTGGATTTTGTTCAACTTCTTGGGTGTATAGATCAATTTTTTTTAATCAAATTATTTCTTCAAATATTCTTTCTGCCCTTGTCTGCCTCCTTCTGGGACTCTCAGTATACTGTTATACTTGGTGGTGTTTCACAGGTCTCTGAGGCTTTGTTCATTTTCCTTCATTCTTTTTCTTTCTGTTTCTCATACTGGATAATAATAATTGACCTATATTTAAATTCTGTTTCTTTTTTTTTTTTTTAATTCTCTCAGGTCAGATCTTCTCTTGAGCCCTTCTTGTGAATTTTTCCATTTCAGATTTTATATTTTTCAACTCCAGAAATTCTATTTGTTTTTTTAATCATTTTTATCTTTTTTATTGGCACTTTCTATATGGGAAGACATCATTCTCATATTTATTTCAGTTCTTTAGACTTTTTTTAGCTCTTTGATCATATCTTTGTATAGTAAATCCAGCACCTAGACTCCCTTAGGAAACCCTGATGACATAGTGGTTAAGTGCTACAGTTGCTAACTAAAAGGTCAGCAAGTTCAAATCCACCAGGTGCTCTCTGGAAACTCTATGAGGTGGTTCTACTCTGCCCTGTAGGGTCACTGTGAGTCGGAATCAACTCGACAGCAATGGGTTTAGTTTTTGGTTTAGATTTCCTTAAGGATAGTTTCTATTGATTCCCATGCCTTCATAGTTTCTGATGAGAAATCCACAGTCATTCAAATCATTGGTCCTTGTAGATGCAGCATAGCTTTTTATCTAGTTACTTTCAAGGTTTGTTCTTGTTGGCTTTAGTTTTCAGAAACTTGATTATATCTGGGTATGGATTTCTTTGGGTTTATCCTGGTTGGGGTTTGCTCAGCTTGAATGAATCTGTAGAATTCATAATCTGTAGGATTATGTCTTTTGCCGAACTTTGTAGGTTTTTGGCCTTTATTTCTTCAAAGAAAAAAAAAAAAAATTAAGCCCCACTCACTTTTTCTCTCCTGGAACTTCAGTGACACAAATGTTAGACCTTTCATTATTGAATTTCTGACTGTCTGGTTCCCCACCCCCCATTTTTTTTTTTTTTTTTTTTTGTCTTCAGGTTGGGGATTTTAAGGAGTCCTGGTGGTGCAGCAGTTAAGAGCTCAGCTGCTAACTGAAAGGTCGGCAGTTCAAACCCAGCAGCCACTCCATGGGAGAAAGATGTAGTCTTCTTCTGTGAAGATTATAGCCTTGGAAACTCTGTGGGGCAGTTCTCCTTGGTCCTGCAGAGTTGCTATGAGTCAGAATCGACTCTACAGCAGTGGGTTTGGTTTTTTGGTTTATTTTTTGGTTTTATTGATTCTTCTGTCATCTCTAATCTGCTGTATAGCATGTCTAGTTTTTAATGTTGATTATTATATTTTTCGATTCAAAAATTTCCATTTTTATTTCTTCTCTTTGTTTTATATTTTAGTTTTTTTATTGCTCATTTGAACATTTTTTTAAAGTTCCTTTAAAGTCCCAGTCACATAATTCCAACAGCTGTATCAACTTGTTGGCATCTGTTACTGTCTTACATGAGTTGGCATTTTCATGACTTTTTTTGGAGGCTGAGTAATCTTGGTTCGTATCTTGGACATTTGGAGTATTATGAGTCTGTGTCTTGTTTATATCCTGTAGGAAATGCTGATATTTTGCCTTACCTTTCAGTGTTTCAGTGTCTGCTCTGTTTTTTTTCTTTTCTTTAATTGTGCTTTAAGTGAAAGCTTACAAATCAAGTCAGTCTCTCATACAAAAATTTGTATACACCTTGCTTTGTACTCCTAGTTGCTGTCCCCCTAATGAAACAGCACACTCCTTCTCTCCACCCTGTATTCACCAGGTCTGTCCAGCCAGCTTCTGTCCCCTCTGCCTTCTCATCTCCCCTCCAGGCAGGAACTGCCCACATAGTCTCACGTGTCCACTTGAGCCAAGAAGCTTAGTCCTCACCAGTATCATTTTCCATCCTGTAGTCCAGTCCAATCCCTGTCTGAAGAGTTGGCTTTGGGAATGGTTCCAGTCTTGGGCTAACAGAAGGTCTGGGGACCATGACCTCCAGGGTCCTGTAGTCTCAGTAAAACCATTAAGCCTGGACTTTTTATGAGAATTTGAGGCCTGCATCCTGCTGCTCTCCTGTTCCATCAGGGATTCTCTGTTGCGTTCCCTGTCAGGGCAGTCACTGGTTTAGCTGGGCACCACCTAGTTCCTCTGGTCTCAGGCTGATGTAGTCTCTGATTTATCTGGCCCTTTCTGTCTTTTGGGCTCATAATTACCTTGTGTCTTTGGTGTTCTTCATTCTCCTTTGCTCCAGGTGGTTTGAGACCAGTTGGTTCAGCTCTATTTTAAAAGCCTTTACAATGCTATTCAGGACTGTACCTCATGGGAGACTCTTAGTCATCAGTCTTGCACCTGGGTGGAAATCTACCTTTTAGCTCAGTTTCCATAGCCTTTGCTCTGCTAATTAGGATCAGATTTATGCATGTGCAGGTCAGGAGTGCAACGCCCCCCACCAAGAGTTCATAAAAAACTTTATGGGGTCGTTTTCCTGAAATCCTCACCCTCTGTTATTTCGCCCTTACTTTTCAGTTCCCTGGACTCTTTCTCCTACCCCCCTTTTTTGACCATACAGCCCAAAGTCTCCCAGTTTCGTGTTGCACTGTCATTAGGGCCAAGTGGTAGGAGGGATAGAGGGAGGGAAGAAAGCAAAAGAGGAAAACTGAAGCTCCATTGAATGGAGAGAAATGTTCCTCTCCCTCAGAATTTTGGCTTGTGGAGACTTCAGTTTCTGACTTCTCTTTCTGCCACTACTGTGGGACAACCCTAGGGCTGGAATGTGACAGAAGAGAGAAAAAGCCCTGAAGTATTTCCCCTTTAAGTGTGCCCTTTTGCATTCCTCGAGCTGTATCTCACTCTGCACTGTAGTGGTCACTTCCAAGTTTTGGGTTGAACTGAGTTCACCCTGGGGGAAACCAGATGCAAAAAAAAGTGAAACACACCATTAACTTGGTGGGACTTTACATTCTGCTGTTCTTCCCCAATCTGCCTCCTTATATTTGTTTTTCAGAGTTCAAAAGTAGCTGCCCATGTATGTTTTATAGTTGAATTCAGTGGCAGGTAATAGAAGATACGTGTTTGCTTCGTCTTACCTGGAACCAGAGCTCCAATTGATTATATTTAATTTTATCTAATTTCTTAAAAAGGAGCCCTGGTGGCACAATCGTCAGATGCTCAGCTGTTAACCAGAAGGTTGGCAGTTTGAACCTACTAGCCGCTCTGCAGGAGAAAAGACCTGGTGATCTGCTCCCGCAAAGATTACAGCCTAGGAACCCCTGTGGCATGGTTTTGTTCTGTCCTGTAGGGTCACTGTGATGCAGAATCGACTTAACAACACACAGCAACAAAACTATCTGAAAGATATTCCTGGGTAGTGCAAACACTTAGCGCTCTTGGCTGCTAACAGGAAGGTTGGAGGTTTGAGGTCCACTCAGAAGCCCCTTGTAAGAAGGACCTAGCAGTCTATCTCTGAAATATCAGCCATTGATAACCTTGTGGAGCACAGTTCTACTCTGACAACATAGGGTTGTCATGAGTCAGAGGCCAACCCAAAGGCAACTAACAACAACAGTTTTCTTAAAAAAAAAAAAAGAGTGTATATTTTCTTCTGAGTAGTGCTTTGGCCATATTCCACACATTTACAATGAATATTTCTACTTTTCATTAAATTTTAAGTGAACCGTAATTTTCATTTTAACATTTGTTTTAACCCAATAGTTATTTAGAAAGGCATTTTTGTGTTTTCAAGTGGTTAGATTTTGGAGCTATCTTTGTTTTCCATTTAAACTTCCATTGTGTGGTAAATTGGGACCTGTTGAACTTTCACTGTTTCTGATTCATTGATTTTCTTAGTAGCCTGGTATATGACCAGCATTTCAGTGTAGGTTAAGATCAGGGACTTTGGCATCAGACCACCTGGAATCAAACCCTACTCCACAACTTACTGAGTGACCTCACATACAAGGTTTTGATAATATAATCTTATTCTGTGTTATCTGCTGATTTGTAACTTTCTCATCTTTCTCCCTAACTCTCTAACTCCATCTTTGCCCTTTTCTCTATTCCCACCCCTACCTCTGAGAGTTTGGTAAGAGCTGCAGGTCCTTTCCTCAGAAAAAAGAAAATCCACGTATGCACATTCACAGGAAATTTTGTATATGATTTCGTGTGACTCCAGAACTCCTTAAAGTTCATGAACCCCAGGTCTCCCCAGGTCTTGGCTTTTCAAAGTATCGTTCTTAAACCAGTGCATTGGCCCCACTTGGGAGCTTGTTAGAAATGCAGAATCTTAGGCCCTGCCCCCCAGTATTTTATTAGAGTCTTCACTTTACCAAGATCTGCAGGTGACTTATTTCATATTCATGTTTGAGAAGCACTGCTGTAGGAGATTAGAAACCCCTGTGGAAGATGTGATCTATATTGATTTCTTTTTCTGTTTTCCTCCTGTTTTTACTTTTTTTTTTAAGAAATTATTTCTGTAGTATCATCATGAGCACTTTTTTTTACTCATACCTTGATCACCCAACTGTGTGTATCTAATTAAAGTAGAAATATTTATTTTGAAATAGTCATAATATACTAGTATTTGAGTAGCAAGCTATGCTGTGTGAAGTAGCAAGGAGACAAGGGACCAATGTATAGACTCATTCTTGTAATAGTAGCAAACACTTACATAGCAGTTACTCTGTGCCAGGCAATGTTCTAATTGCTTTGTGTATGTGTATGTACATACAGGTAGGTATATACACACATACTCCTTTACTTCTCATAACAACCCTATGAGCCTAAATACTATTATTATTTCTACTTTTCAGATAAGAACACTGAGGAACAGAGAAGCTGTCTTAGTTTGCTCAGTGCTGCTGTAGCAGAAATACTGCAAGTGGGTGACTTTAAAAAAACAAATCTTTCTTCTTATGATTCAGGAGGCTGGAACTCTGAATTCAAGGTGCCAGCTTTAGAGGAAGACTCTGTCTCCATTGGCTCTGAGGGAAGATCCTTGTCTGTTTCAGCTTCTGTAGCCCAGGTGCTCCTCCGTTGCTTGGCGATCTTCACGTGGCATCTATCCCCCACACCACCACCCTGTTTGTGCTTGCTTCTGTGTCTAATCTGCCTTTTATAATTCAGAAATGATTAGATTTAGGATTTACCCTACACTTACATGGCTCCATTATTATAACAAACAAAGTCCTTAGGTGACACAAGTGGTTTGCACTGGAATCCTAACCTAAAGTTTGGCAGTTTGAACCTACCCGAGGTACTACAGAGGAAAAGGACTTAGGATCTGCATCTGTTAAGATTACAACCAAGAAAACCCTATGGAACAACTCTACACTTTAACACATGGAGTCACCTTAAGTCCAAATTGACTTCATGCCTGCCAACAACAAAACAAAGAAAACCCTATTTCTAAACAGGATTATATCTCCAGGTATAGGGATTAGGACTCCAACACATATTTTTGGAGAAACACAATTCAGTCCATAACAGAAGCTAAGTGTCTTTGCCTTCATAATTAGTAAATGGAAGAGCTATGGTTTGAACCTAGATAGTATGGCTGCAGAATCTGTGCTCATAACCATCGGCCTCTTTGTAGTTTTACTTAAACACCTCCCAAAACTCATTAATGTAGCTTGTAAGTAAGCTGATTAATTCCTGATACATTTACTCTTTTTAATTCATTTCTGGGACTCATCTGCTCATGGTGCTGATAGATGAGCCAGAGGTGCCAAATCATTAGTGTTTTTCTGCATTAATTTTGGTTTGCCATCAATTGAGATTTCTAAATGGCAAGATGCTGGATTTGATGATATCTACCCCGGAGATTTGTTGTGAGGCTATTAAATAACTATTGTAAATACTTTCTACATCAAATCTTAATTTTCTTCCTCAGTAGATTTATATAGACAAAAGGCAATTTGTGGGAGCAGTAATTGGATGACTAATAAAATTAGAAACAAAACTTTACAAGCAGTCGAAGAAATACAAATAAAGTACCATATACCAATTTAGTAATTATGTAAAAATCAAAATGTTCAATAAAGTGGTCAAATGCTCAATCAAGACATAAAAATCAAAATGTGAGGAAATGAACATCCATATGTGACTAGTAGAAATGGCGATCTTTGGCAGATGGGCTTATTGATATTGGCATGTCTTGAACGTTTTCCATGTTACTCCTTCTTCATAAACTGTTTCCCTTATGTTGGCCATTAGGCTGTGTGCAGTTTTTTCAAGTCATAAGTAATGCTAAAATTAATGTTGCTTTTATTAATTTTTAACTGGATTTTTTATTTTTCTTATTACTGAGTTGTAAAAGTAGAATTACTGGGTCAAAAAGTTGGGATATTTTCAAAACTCTCAACAAAAATAAAATGATAACCTAATTTTTATTGAACACTTATCATGTGTCAGGCATTTATGCTAAGGAAGAGGCAAAGTGGCAAATCTCACCTTCATTGTCAGTGGTGTGGCAAAGATCGGTAGAGATCTGTTGCCCAAAATGCGGAGATTGATCCAGTCTTCACCTTCCCACTTCTCCATTCTTGTCAGCCACCCAAGAAACACTCTTTCTCCAGTGCCAGCTACCTGGAGCTGGATCACTTCAGACCAACTCTCAGCAGCCCTTCTTTGACTCCGGTCACCTGGAACTAGGTCAAAGCTCACAAGTTAGAACACCATTCTTCAGACTGCCAAATAAGCAGACACCAGCCCTAAGTTTGGGAAGTTCACACCACATCTCACCCTTCTGGTCTGCTCGCCACAGATTCGGGGCTGGTTTCCCATTACCATTTCAAGATGACAGCCACAAACTTGGGAGACCACACAACACCCTCACTTCCTGACCTGCTTGTTCCCACTGTCCCACTGGGTTCAATAATTTACTGGAATGACTTAGAGTCTCACAGGCAGTATACCATACTGTGGCTACAGATTATAACCAAAAAGGATATAAACGAAGAGATGCATAGGGGGAGGTTTGGGAGGGTCCCCAACATGAAGCTTCTGTGTCCTTAGGGATGTGCAACTCTCATGAGAACAGATGTTCTTGCCAACCAGGAAGCCCATCTGAGTCTGGGTTCTGGGCTCTTATCTGCCTCCGCACTTGGCCATGATTACTTCATGTCAGCATGTGGCCACCAGGTCTTTCCTCTTGGTCTGGCCAATTCCCAGTCGTTAACCTCAGGTGTGGTCTATCTCTCAGGAATCCAGAACAAAGACCAAATTGCTTTCTGCACCTCACACCATTGCTGTAAATGCATTATATATATTAATTTAACCTTTATACCAAAACTATGAGATGGACCCGGCTTTAACTCCATTTTACAGGAAACTAAGCCACAGAGAAATAATTTTCTCAAGGTCACAATTAAAACCAAGGTTTGTGTTTTCAAAAAAGATTATACTACTTTATGGTTCTTGTACTGCTTTATGTGTCATTAAATTCTACCCATAGAATTTAAGATTATAGTTCCTTGCCAGCCTTGAAAACCCTATGGAGCTTAGTTCTACTCTGTAACACATGGGGTCACCATGAATTGGCATCTACTTGATAGCAACAGGTTTGGTTTTTGGTTTATGTTAGGTGGGGGTCCTGGGTGGAGCAAACTGTTGGGCACTTGGCTACTAACTGAAAGGTTGGTGGTTCTAATTTACCCAGTGGTGCCTCAGAAAAAAAGACTGACAGTCTGCTTCTAAAAGGTCATAGCCATTGAAAACCCTATGGAGCACAGTTCTGCTCTGAAACATATGGGGTCTCAGTGAGTCGGAATTGACTCAACAGCAACTGGTTTTGTATATTAGATGATGTCAAGGATTATTATTGATTTTTAATGTAGTAGCATTAGTTATGTAAGAGAATGTCCATGTTTTTAGAGAAGCATGTTGAGGTATGTAGAAGTGAAATTTATTATGGCATTTACTTAACACACGCAAAAAGTAGCAAAAGCAGGAGTTAAACTCAAGGTCTTTGATTGTCAAGGTTCATATACGTTCCACTCTATCATCTTGCTATCATATACTATCTATATTAGATTTTAGTGTTGTCTTTTGGGTTGCTTTTGAAAATAGTTGCCAACCCATCTTTTAAAAATTCTTTCATTCCTTGGGGTATGTAAGTGTACCTTTGGTTTTCTCCTACTGCCCTATATCATTAACAGAGGAGCATCTATCAAGGATGGTTCTACATCTGCTAGTCTTGGTGGCAAAAGACCCTGGCATTTCATACTTGGTTCTTCTGTTCCTCATTAGCTATGAGATTTAGGCTTGTGGGTGTAATCTCTTGAGTCTCAACATCCTGTACCTTAAAATGGTAATATCAATTACTCGTGGAATATTTTAAAAGTATTCGAAGAATTGTTATCTGGTGGAGTGACTGGACTTTTCAAATGTGAACCAGCTCACTAGAAGAGATAGTCCTAGTAGTTTCTTTAGATGCTTCTGCAGAAAGATTTTCTAACACAGATGATCAAAATGGAATGGATTGAATTATAAAAACTGATTTTTCCTGTCACTTGAAATAGAGAAGTACAAGATGTGTGACCATTTGGTGTGGAGGATGTTTGTAGCGAAGAGTTAAGCTTTGGAGAGACATTTAGACTGCATGTCTATGGGCTTGAAAATATTCTCTGCATGTCTCCAAAGTAGAATGGTGAAGATCATTACTGGGACCCAGTGGTAGGAACATGGTTCTCCTCTCTCTTGATATCTTTTAGTGTAGGAGTATCTCTGCTCACATTTAAGACCCCCCGAGAAATCCAGGAAGGAGGAGTTTGGACCCGTTGTGCCCTGTGCACTGTCTAGTTTGTGCTTTTTAGTGTACTTTTCCCACATCTGGCCTTTTCTCCATTTTGACATTCTGAGAAACAGAGGGCCAAGACTCAATCTGAATGTGAGAAATGAGAAAATGGCTACTGGGCCTGCTTTAATTCTATATCTTAGGCCTGCCTACGACTGTTGTTGTTATTGGGTGCTGTCAAGTAGATTTCAGCTCATAGTGACCCCATGTGACAGAGTAGAATTGCCCCCATAGAGTTTTCTAGGTTGTAATCTTTATAGGAGTCAATTGCAGATCTTTCTCCCACGGAGCAGCTGGGTGGGTTCGAACTGCCAACCTTTCAGTTAGCAGCCAAGAGCTTCATCATAGAGCCATAAGAACTTCTTCCTGTCTATGTATAGCCTAGGCAAAACGAGCCCTCCACTATCAAGCTTATCTTTTTAGCAGACTGTGTGAGGGTTTGGAGGCAAAAGCCTTATTGGTGGTAAAACATAAGTATATATTTGGCTGGCTTTGCTGTCTGTACATACATCTTCACAGTAAAAGATGATGGCCAGGCTACTGCATATCAGATTTGAGGATTTTAGGACCTGGGTTTTGTGCTCTTCTCTATTACTTTCTCATCACATAGCTTAATATGAATTATGCATAAGGCTCCTTACAATGTTGTCTGTAAAACTAAATATATAGAAAGAAGTTTAAATCTATAATGCCCATTGCCATGGAGTCAATTCCAGCTTATAGTGACCGTATAGGGCAGAGTAGAACTGCCTCATAGGGTTTCCAAGGAGAAACTGGTGGATTTGAACTGCCGACCTTTTTGTTAGCAACCAAGCTCTTAACCACTGCACTACCAGGTCTCCATGTCTATAATAAATTATTAGAAAGGTTTTATTTCACATAATTTGCATATATAAGATGTTAGGTTAAGATACTGAAGGGAATACAAATATGCATAAGATTAAAAATACCTGATCTTAAGACACCTATGCACTTTTAGGGTACATAAGTCGTTTCACAAATCTCTACTACAGAGCGTTTTTTGTGCCATATAAATAGCATAGTATGCTATTAGAGAGTTTTTTTATTTTTTAAAAAACATTTTGTCATGGAGAATATAGAATATTTATAAAAGTAGATAAGATAACATAATGAACCCCATGTACCCAACACCTAAACCCAACAACCATTAACCCAGGGTTAATCCTGCTGCATTTATGCCCTATTAAATTCCTCTTCCCCCATATTATTTTGAAGAAAATCTCAGACATCATACCGTTTCATCCATAAGGATTATAGAATGCATCTCTAAAAGATAAGGGTGCTTTTACTTAAATCATAAGTATCATGCCATTATCATATCTCAGGAATTATTGTTAATTTTTTCTTAATTTCATTAAATTATTAGGTTCAAATTTACAGTCTCATGAATGTCATTAATGTTTTTTAATCAGAATCCAAGTAATTTATATATAATTGCTTGATCCTTCCCTTAAGCAGGTGCTCTGGTGTCGCAGGGGTTAAGTGCTCTGCTACTAACCGAAAGGTCAGAGGTTCAAATCCACCAGCCACTCCACAAGAAAAGGATGAGGCAGTTTGCTTCCCTAAAGATTTACAGCTTTGGAAACCCTATGGGGTAGCTCTGCTCTGTCGTACAGGGTCACTATGAGTCGAAACTGACTATTGCAGTGGGTTTGGTTTTGGGTTTTTTCTCTTAAGTCTTTTTTAATTTATAGGTACCCCTCCAAAGAACCTTTTTTTTTTTTCTCACTCCATCAGTCCTTCCATCTGCCCTTCCTTCCCTCATTCCCTCCTTACCTCCTTCCATCCTTCCCTTCTCCCTCCCTCCTTCCCTCCCTTCCCACTCCCTCTCCCTTTCTTCCCTCCCTCCCTCCTTCCCACCCTTCCTTTCTCCCTTCCTGTCTTTCCCTCTGTCTGTCTTTTTTACCTTATAGTACATTTGTTAAAGACATTATTTCTTTAGAGTTTCCCACAGTCTGGAGTTTGCTGATGGTACCTCTGTAGTGTAACTTAAAAATGTTCCTTTGTCTAAAGCTTTTCCTATAAATTGGTAATTAGATTTAAACTGCAATGTCTGATGTAATAGTCATTTGCCTCATGTGGCTGTTGAAGTTCAAAGTTAATTAAAATTAAGGAAAATAAAAAATTCAGTTCCTGAGGTGCACTGGAGCCCTGGTGGCATGGTAGTTAAAGCGTTCAACTGCCAACCAAAAGGTTGGCATTTCAAATCCACCAGCCACTCCTTGGAAACCCTATGGGTCAGTTCTACGCTGTCCTATAGGGTCGCTATGAGTCAGAATCAACTTGACTCCACAGCAGTGGGTTTGGTTTTTTGGGTTTTTTTAATATGCACTAGCCATATTTCAAATGCTGAATGGCCACCTGTGACTAATGGCTACCATATTGAATAGCAGTATTATAGAACATTTCCATCTTTGTAGAAAGTTCTGTTAGACGGTGCTGCTTTAGGTAGAGGCTTGATCAGTTTCAAGTTCTTTTGTTTAGTGTGTTCTTCCACACTAAAGACATCATGGCACTTGATGTCTTCTTATCTCCTTTTTTCTTATGTTAGCAGCTGTTGATGTTTCATGACAAGATGCATTAGTTCATTGTTGGTAGTTCTCATTGAGTCCATTCCAACTCATGGCAGCCCTGTATGTGCAGAGAAGAGCTGCTCTGTAGCGTTTTCAAAGCTGTGACCTTTTAGAAGCAGATTGCCATGCCTGCCTTCTAAGGTACCTCTGGGTAGGCTTGAACTGCCAGTGTTTTGATTAGTAGTCAAGTGCTTAACCATTTGTTCATTAAAGGATGCCAAATGGTGACCATACGCGTTTAAAAGTAGTAGTCACTTCTGATTAGCGTGTTCTCCAAAAGCTTTCTGTCGAGTTGACGCTTAACTGAGCCTTGAAATTTCACTAAAAATTTGGTAAGTGGAGATAGAGGGAGAAGAGGTTTTATTTTTGTTGCTGTCTTAAAAAAAATGGGGGTGGGGGTGGAATGGAAGACCTGTCTGTTTGGCCCTCAAAAGAATTAGGAAAATTAAAATCGAAAAGCATGGTTGAAACCCCGGTTATGCGTGGACTATATTTTCGTTTCCCTTGGGCAAATATCTAGGAGTGGAATTGTTTGGTCTCCTTTTTGGTGATTCATGCATACTTATTTTCTGATTTAGGTGATAATGAAATCTTCCTACTTGAGAAACAGTTCGTTAGAAGTTCTCTAGTTAATTAGCTGATCAGTTAACTAGTTAGTCAACTACTAATGTATAGTTAGAGAAATATTTTATCAGACTATATTTTTTTCAGCGTATGCTACCATTAATGGTTGACCTCTGCAAGACGTCTAAAATGGCTGCATTTGAACAATTATAGTAGGGAGAATGGTGTGTGTGTACATACTTCTGGGTACAGGGTTTTCTTTTCTTGGGGGCTGGGAGAAGGACGTTAAGAAGAATGTGATTTGCCTTGTATCAAGAAATCTGTTTTTTTGAGCTGTCTGCTGATACATGTAAATACTTGTGTTATATAAGTCACATCTTTGTAAAAATACTTTTTGTTATGGCAGTACACCTAAATTAAGTAGCCCACTTGCTCCAATTGGTATTTACAGTAAGAAATGTATACTGTAAGGTGAACTACTTCCCAACAGTCACAGCCATTGAAAACCTTATGTGTAGTTCTACTCCGAACTACAGAGTCGCCATGAGTCTGAATCAACCTGATAGCTACTGTTTGTTTTGTTTTGTTTTTTTGTCCTGTAAACCCCCTTATCCCCCCCAAAAAAGGACAGTTATTTGATGTTAACGGAAATTGTCATTGGTTTTTAACTTCTAAATAGGACCATGGTTAAGATAGAGTAAATGTATGAAAAATTAGCTGCATAATATTTTCTATTTTAAGGTGCTGTTTACAGGTATACCTTGTTTTATTGCAGTTTGTCGCGCTTCACAGATACTGCGTTTTTTACAAATTGACGGTTTGTGGCAACACTGCATTGATCCAGTCTGTCAGTACCATTTTTCAAACAGCATATGATCACTTCATGTCTCTGTGTCACATTTTGGTAATTCTCACAACATTTCAAAATTTTTCATTATTAATACATCTGTTATGGTGGTCTGTGATCTTCGATGTTACTATTTTAATTGTTTTCGGGTGCCACGAACCATGCCCATACAAGACAGTAAACTTACTAAATGTTGTGTGTGTTCTGAGTGCTCCATCTACCAGCTGTTCTCCATCTCTCTCTCTCTCCTCAGGCCTCCCTACTCCCTGAGACATGATAATATTGAAATTAGGCCAGTTAATAACCCTTCAGTGACCTCTAAGTGTTCAAGTGAAAGGAAGAGTCCCACATCTCTCACTTTAAATCAAAAGCTAGAAATGATAAAGCTTAGTGAGGAAGGCATGTCAAAAGCTGAGACAGACCAAAAGCTAGGCCTCTTGAGCCAAACAGCCAAGTTGTGAATGCAAAGGAAAACTTCTTGAAGGAAATTAGAAGTGCAACTCCAGTGAAGACATGAACGATAAGAAAGCAAAACGGCCTTACTGCTGATACGAAGAAAGTTTTAGTCGTCTGGATAGATGATCAAACCATCTGTAACATTTCCTTAAGCCCAGTTCTTATCCAGAGCAAGGCCCTAACTCTCTTCAATTTTGTGAAGGTTAAGAGAGGTGAGGAAGCTGCAGTAAAAAAGTTTGAAGCTAGCAGAGGTTGGCTCATGAGGTTTAAGGAAAGAAGCCATCTCCATAACATAAAAGGGTGAGGTGAAGTGGCAAGGGCTGATGTAGAAGCTGCAGCAAATTATCCAGAAGATGTAACTAAGATAATTGATGAAGGTGGATACACTAAACAACAGATTTTCAATGTAGACAAAACAGCCTTATATTGGAGGAAGATGCCATCTAGGACTTTCATAGCTAGAGAGGAGAAATCAATGCTTGTCTTCAAAACTTCAAGGACAGGCTGACTCTCTCGTTAGGGGCTAATGTAGCTGGTAGCTTTAAGTTGAAGCCAGTACTCATTTACCATTTTGAAAATCCTGGGGCCCTTAAGAGTTTACGCTAAATCTACTCTGCCTGTGCTCTAGAAATGGAACAAAGCCTGGATGACAGCACAACTGTTTACAGCATGGTTTACTGAGTATTTTAAGCCCACTGTCTGTCTTATAGGGTCTCTATGAGAATCGACTCGACAGCAGAGGGTTTGGTTGAGACCTAGGAAACCTTGGTGGCATAGTTGTTAAGAGTTCAGCTCTTAACCAAAACGTTGGCAGTTCACATCCACCAGGCAGTCCTTGGAAACCCTATAGTGCGGTTGTACTCTGTCCTATAAGGTTGCTGTGAGTCAGAATAGACTGGATAGAAGTAGGGTTTTTTTTTGTTTTGTTTTGTTTTGGTTGAGATCTACTGCTTAGAAAAAGATTCCTTTCAAAATATGACTGCTCATTGACAGTGTACCTCGTCACCCAAGAGCTCTGATGGAGATGTACAAGGAGATTAATATTGTTTTCATGCCTGCTAACACAACATCCATTCTGCGGCTCATGGATCAAGGAGTAATTTTGACTTTCAAGTCTTATTATTTAAGAAATACATTTTGTAAGGCTATAGCTGCCATGGATAGTGATTCCTCTGATGGATCTGGGCAATGTAAATTAAAAATCTTCTGGAAAGGATTTGCTATTCTAGATGCCATTAAGAACGTTCATGATTCAGAGGAGGTCAAAATACGAACGTTAGCAGGAGTTTGGAAGAAGTTGATTCCAGCCTTCGTGGATGACTTTGAGGGCTTCAGTACTTCAGTGGAGGAAGTAACTGCAGATGTGGTAGAAACAGCAAGAGAACTAGAATTAGAGGTGGAGCACAAAGATGTGGCTAAATTGCTGCAATTTCATGATAAAACTTGAATGGATGAGGAGTTGCTTTGTGTAGATGAGCAAAGCAAGTGATTTCTTGAGATAGAATCTACTCTTGGTAAGGATGCTGTGAACATTGTCGAAATCACAACAAAGGATTTAGAATATTATGTAAACTTAGTTGATAAAGCAGCGGCAGAGTTTGAGAGAACTGACTACAATTTTGAAAGAAGTTCTACTGTGGATAAAATGCTATCAAACAGCATCACTTGCTACAGAGAACTCTATCATGAAAGAAAGAGTCCGTCTATGTGGCAGACTTCATTGTTTGCTTTTTTTAAGAAACTGCCACAGTGACCCCAACCTCTAGCAACCACCAACGACCCTTATCAGTCAGCAGACATCAACATCAAGACAAAAGCCTTCACCAGCAAAAACATTACGACTTACTGAAGGTTAGCATTTTTAGGCAATAAAGTATTTAATTAAGGCATATACATTGTTTTTTTACACACAATACTGTTGTACACTTAATAGACTACAGTATAGTGTATGCATAACTTTTATATGTACTGAGAAGCCAAAGAATTCATGTGACTCGCTTTATTGTGATAATATGAAACCAGACCTGCAGTATCTCCGAGGTATGCCCATACTGGCTTTAAAAATCATTAATACTTTTCTGAAGTTATAATATTTAATAGTATTTATCAGACTTCGGTTTATCCAGAATGGTATCAGATGAACTGTTCTGTTAAACTGTTGTTTGCTTGCTTGCTTGCTTTTAGTAATATTAAAATTTTTTTTAAAAAAAGAAGTCTGTGCCTGTTATAACAAGTTTGATCAATTCTGAAGTATACAAAACAAATCTTCTCTAGTTCCAGTTTGGAAGCCCTGGTGGCATAGTGGTTAAGAGCTATAGCTGCTACCCAAAAGGTCGGCAGTTTGAATCTACCAGGTGCTTCTCGGAAACTCTTGGGGCAGTTCTACTCTGCCTTGTAGGGTCGCTATGAGTCGGAATTGACTTGATGGCAGTGGGTTTGGTTTTGCCTTTAGTTCCAGTTCCAGGGGTTTCCCTCTATAGTTTATATATATCTATCCTTAACTCTTCTATGTTTACATAAATGCGTATACATGTATATTACATGCTTATATAAAATATGCATATTTTAAACTATATGTACATAATTTTAGAGTTAAAATTAAATCACAGTTTAATGCTATTCTGAAACATTTTTAATGTGCCTGTCTTCCCAAGTTAGGACATAAAGACTTATTTTGTTCAGTTTGTTGAATATTTTACTATAAGGCTATATTTATCTATTGGCATATTGATGAAGATTTAGATTAATTTTATATATACATATACATGTATGGAGCCCTGGTGGCACAGTGGTTAAGAGCTTGACTGTTAACCAAAAGGTTGGCAGTTCGAATCTACCAGGCGCTCCTTGGAAACCCTGTGGGGCAGTTCTACTCTGTCCTATAAGGCCACTGAGTCGAAATTCTCTTGACATCAACACACACAGACAAACACATACATACACACATACACCTGAAAAAAACCAAACCCACTGCTGTCGACTCAGTTCCAACTCATGGTGACCCCATAGGGTTTCCAAGCCTGTAAATCTCTATGGAAGCAGACTGACACATTTTTCTCCAGCGGAGTCACAGACCTTTCAGTTAGCAGTCTACCACTTTAACCTCTTTGCCACCAGGCCTCCAATTCTACTAAGCTCATCTAATCCTATGAAGTAGGTGTGATTATCTCCATTTTAGAGATGAAAAAGGTGTGGAGAGGTTAGGAAACTTGCCCCAAATCATGCAGCAGGTAAGTGATAGAGCTGGTATTAAAATGCTAGCAATCTCATTCAGAGTCAACACTCTAAAACACTACATTATGTTGCCTTTTTCCTTCTGCCTATCTTTATTTATTGAGTTGGGAAAAGAAGCTTAATGTATAAAATATGTTTAACATTAAAAGTCTCCTGAATATGCTTTAACAGTGTACCTAAGGGTATTGGAACCCTCAGGATCACAAATTACACAACCGTATAATGATGTATCATATAGATGTAGGAGGTTTAAGCTAGTGCTTCTCAAGTTTGTTGATGTGCTTACAAATCACTGGGTGGGCGGAAGGGTGTGTTAAAATGCAGATTCTGATAATAAGCTCCTGAAGATGCCAGTAAGGCTGGCCTCCTTGCAAGTAGCACAAGTGTAGGCAATTGATATACTCATCTTTGGCAAACCTCGTTGGTTGCTTTATTGAATCAGTTTCTTATGTCATTTTGTTGATGCTACCTGTTTTTCTAAGTTTTGTGCGGTAAAGAAATGGGCGAAGATTTTCTAGTAGCTTCAATTTTATGAATATAGCATTTTATATTATTGGGAAATGTAAATTGTGGCTTATGTGGAATTAATGTACAGTACTTTAAAATAATGGTGATCAAACTTATTTGTGTACTTAATATGGCTTATGGAAACCCTGGTGGCATAGTGGTTAAGTGCTCTGGCTGCTAACCAAAGGGTCGGCAGTTCAAATCCTCCAGGCGCTCCTTGGAAACTCTATGGGGCAGTTCTACTCTGCCCTATAGGGTTGCTATGAGTCAGAATTGACTCAACGGCACTGGGTTTAATATGGCTTACATGCCTATGTCACCATTTCCACTGTGTCATTCTTAATTAATTAATGGAAAGACACATTTCTTTTTATTTTGGAAGATATACCTACCTGTAGTTGAGCTAAAAATAGTTTTATCACTTTTTTTATTCTTTAGTAATAATAATATACTTTACGGAGTTATAAAAATAAATGCCTGAAGGGACACTGTTCACATTAATTTGAAGAAGTAAATATCCTCAGTACTTTCTGTGCAAGTCTTTTTAAAGTGATACTTTTATTAGATGACCCGCCATAACTCATTTCAGCAAGTTATTTGAATGCTTCCAGGCTCCCAACTTTGTGCTAGGAGGTATAGTGAATCAGGGGCTACCAAAGTAAGATATAATTCTGTCCTTGCTCTTAAAAATGTAAGACTTGTTACTGTGAAAAAATTAAAAAATTTAAAGGAGAATGCAAGTCATTTTTTTTTTTAACAACTTGTGAATGGATTGAGCATGCTCCTAGAAGAACACTATTTTTTACCCGCATGTGGTTCCCTCTTTTCTAGTAATAGTACTAAGTTCCCTTTTGATTATTAACTTGATGGGAAATTTTTTCTGGTATTAAACAGACTTTGCATATTGTGATTTCCGTATTTTGTTTTCCTTACTATCATTATGATTTTGGGCTTCATAGTATCATTTCAAAGATTTTAGTATATGAGACTTTAGTTTATGAGTATTAAAAATAGTTCAATGTAGTTTTTCTTTTAAAGGGAGAATCTGAAATTTTTTTATAAACTTCATTTTGGAAATTAGTTTATTCGTTATGTTTAATTTTAGGAAATGGTCCTCTTGCAGAACATTCTGAGACTGTGCATATTTCAGGAGTGTCAACTGGTAAGTCATTTTTTGTAATGTTTAAATTTCATGCATGACTTATATGGTAAATATTGAAAGCCACCTGCTATCTTATGAAGTGATATTTGGCAATAAAATTATTACTGCATTTTGCAGCATGTAATAAGGAATGAAGCAACTGGAACATAGAGAAATTCTTATAAGATAAAATTGATACTTGCATGCCTATGGATTTTTTATACTTTTCTAAACAGACTGCGTAACTATATTTTTAGACAAACATTGAACCAAGACAAAAGTTAGCTCGTTAGCTCAAGTTGAATTAGTATTTTCTTTCCATACAAAGTTATATAGAATGAAATTTATTAAAATGTAATTTTGAGTACAATTCCTACCATTAGAGCCTTAGCAATTATGCATTTTGCTTGATATTTACATTAAAGTACTGCTTTACATAAAGCTTTTGTACTTGGGTGCACAGTTTATTTGCTGTTAAAAAGCAACACAACAACATATTTGTGTCCATGAAATTCAAAAACTGGTTGTGGTAAATGCATTTTTCCCACTCATGTAAGGTTTTATAACTTAATAATTTCTTAAAGGCCCCTTACTATAAAAATTTTCATTTTTAGGTGACTTCCACAGCCAAATTACTATTTTTTTCCTAGGAGAAGAAAAACATTTATTCTTGCACTACTGAAATAGGGTTTCTTACTGTTTTTTTTATTATTTCCCTACATTCTTGATAACTTCTGTATTGTTTAAAAAAAAATTACGCCTAGTATATTTGACAATATCAGTCCACTGATTGATTTTTGTGTGTCATTTCGTGGTTTATTTTTCCTCACATAAAGCAAAACTCTTAAGTTCTTTTGTTTTATGTCTGATTTTATAGTCAGAAAGTTAACAGACTTAAATAATCTAAGAGTTGATGTATGCTAGTCAAACCCATTGACAAGCTGGTTTCCTGCAAATGAAAAGCAATTGCCTCAGTAGCCTGCATTAATTCTTTTACAGTTTGTTTTACTATTTTCCTATGCTTTCAAGTGGCATATAATTATGTACATCAGTTAGAAATAAAATTATTTTAAAGGTGACCTTAATTTTTTCCATTTTTCTTTCTATTTTGAGTAGCTAATGAGAATTATGATTACTTTTTCCAAGGCGTTACTATGAAGTAAGAAGATTATTTGAAAACATACATTAATTGGTACAACCAAATGGCCATTATCCCCTTCATTGATACTCAAAATTTTTGCCTTAGGACCATTACTAAGCTTTTAAAGTTTGAGAACGTCAAAAGAGATTTTGTGGGGGGGGGCTTTGATATATCAGTATTTACTGTATTAGAAATTAAAACTGAGAATCGTTTTAAGGTTTATTCATTTATTTGAAAATAATAGTAATAAACCCATTATTAAATAATAGCATAAATACATAATTCTATGAAAAATATTTTTTCCAAAACAAAAACATTAATAAGAAAAATAAAAAATTGAATTGAATTCAAAAAAAGAAGCAGCACTGGCACTGTTTTATACTTTTGCAGTCATTAATGTTTGGCTTAAAAGAAGATAGTGGGATTCTCATCTTTCTGCATTCGGTCTTTTGCGACATGGTATTTTGACGGAAGTATAGGAAGCCAATCCAGCCGTGTACCAAATGTGTAACTGAAAAAGGAAGAAGTATCTTAATAGCCTTTTCAGATAATTGTGAATATTCTTCTTTGAGAATGCACTAAAACCCAGCAAGTGGTAGGTAGTTCCTTAAAGGCCAGTTGCAGTGTAGAATCTGAAATCATGTTAGTGAACCTCTCTGTTAACGTTAAAATCCAGTTGGCCTTTCTTGAACTATCAGTGGTTTTTTACCCATGCATAATTGTGTAGTACACATTGGTCATTTGCAAGATATTAGTTTGCCTAGTTATGCAGATTTACATAAGGAGCCCTGGTGGTACAGTGGTTAAGCACTTGACTGCTAACCGAAAGATCAGCGGTTCAAGCCCACCAGCCGCTCTGTGGGAGAAAGATGTGACAGTCTGCTTCCCTAAAGATTTACAACCTTGGAAACCCTATGAGACAGTTCTACTCTGTTCTGTAGAGTTGCTATGAGTGAGAATAGACTCAACAGCAGTGGATTTGTTTGGGCTTTTTTTGGGTTTTGCAGGTTTATATGGAGTGTGAGAAGTTACGGAAATTTGGACAGATTTAGTATTTAATTAAATTCTGAATTTTGCTTCAACTCACCAAGATTAGAGTCTGCTTATTTTTATCTGTTTGCTTGAAATTAAACTAGTAAGCTCTTGTTAAGCATAGCAATTACTCTTAAATTCCTATTTGAAAAAATAATTCAACAATTAAAAATTTTAGCACTATGTGAAAAATCTTTTACATGTTTAAGTCTTGGCTTTTTTTCTGCTTCTGAATACCATATACTTAGAACTGTATGTTTTAATTAAATGTATTTATGTGACAGTAAAATACTTCATTTCAGAGGCCAGTGGAACTTCATTAAAGGCTGATATTTTTCCTAAAAGGCAGTCTTGTAAAATCATCTATGGAATGAGAAGAAGAATAATATGAAATGTATTCTGATTATACTATTATAAAAAATAAGTGGATGCTGTCTCAAAAGGTGCTTCTGGATACACAGATCCATCAGTTTTTCTTAGGCCAGTACTGAGCTATAGGAGATGTAATGTTTGGTATAGTAATAATAACCAGTTGTCCTCAAGTTGATTCAACTCATGGCAACCCAGTATGTGTCAGGAGCAGAACTGTGCTCCATAGGGTTTCCAATGGTTGTTTTTTTTTTGGAAGTACATCTCCAGGCCTTCCTTTTGAGGTGTCTCTGAGTGGCCTTGAACCTCCAGTCTTTTTGGTTAGCATATGAGCATGTTAACTGCTTGTACCACCTGGGGATTCCTAATATAGTTTAAAACCAAAAACCAAACCCATCGCCGTCACGTTGATTCTGACTCCTAGTGACCCTATAGGACAGAGTAGAAATGCCCCATAGGATTTCCAAGGCGCGCCTGATAGATTTGAACTGCCAGCCTTTTGGTTAGCAGCTGTAGCTCTTAATCACTATGCCACCAGGGCTTCCCAATACAGTATAAACCTCCTGAATTCCTTGCATCCCAAGTTGAAACCCGAGCCCTTTCACTGGCCTAAATAGAGAACTAGCCTTTGGAAAAATCTCTAAATGTAGGACTTGCTTTCTCAGGAGACCCGCAAGAAGCAGAAATGGTAAGGTACCTCAGTACTCTGTGGTTTTACCTGCTTCTGCTCTCCACCTGCTTCTTTCACCTCTGTTACTCTGTTTGACTGTGCTCGTTGCCCTAGTCCTTTCATTTTTTGCATTTTGGACAGTTATTGACAACTTTTAACTTGTCTGCAATTGGTGTTAATATGTTAAGTGTCCAAATCAGGACATTTTGAAAGGGTGCGTTGTTTTTATTATGCTGGCACCAGAGACAACACCAAGACTGTCCCGGACAAACCAGGATGATAGTCACTCTACCTGTAATGAATTCCGTTCACTTAGTATGGGTTACTGGTTGTTAGTATGTATTAAGCCCCTGATATGGACCTTGTGCCAGGAAGGGTGGGAGTAAGCAATAAGTAAGATGCTCTCGCCTCAAGGAGCTTAGTCATTTAATGGGGGAAGTAATAAAGTATGCGCAGTGCACCTATAATGTGGCCTTAATGTGGGGAATCCTATGGCACATAGATATAAAAATAGATGATGAATTTATAAAAGACCCAATTATTGTGTCTGGGGGATAGTAAATAAATTAATAGTAGCTTTTGTTATTTTGGGTGCTGGGTTTTGTTATTTTATTAATTAGGAAGAATAAAAGTGCTTATTTTTGTTTACTCATGAGTTTTTATGTGTATTAATTTCTAATTCATAATATGTTTTTTTGTTCTTCTGCTTGGGATAATTTGTTTTATTTCTAATACTCATTTTCATCTTTCTCGTCCTCAAATCCTTGCCAAGAAAGATGTCTTTACCTTTTTGCTTGTTCTTTTGCCACAGAATTGTCATAAGAAAGCTTAAGTAAATAAAGTACCATGAAGTATGTATCCAGTGCTTATATAATGGGAAAAAATTATTGGATAAAATCTTTTTTTTTAATTTAGAATTTTTCGTGGTCCAGATGGTAAATCTGGTTCAGATATAAAGGAGAAAAGACAAATGGTGTTTTTGTAAATCTACTAAAATGTGAAAATCATTATGAAATTATATCATAGTAACTACCAAGTAATTTAATTGCATATAG
Organism: Loxodonta africana; assembly: GCF_030014295.1. Lineage (NCBI taxonomy): Eukaryota > Metazoa > Chordata > Mammalia > Proboscidea > Elephantidae > Loxodonta > Loxodonta africana. The sequence goes on along the minus strand of NC_087355.1, from coordinate 55,005,031 downwards.
GAGAGAGCAGGAAGGGCTATTTTAATGTTCTTTTTAAAAAATGTCTAAATTAAATATCTAATGTTCTTTTTTTAATGTCTGAATTTTTGTAAGTAGCTAAATTACTGCTCATCTGCTACATGCAGTGAAACTTTTTAGGTCAAGTTGACTTGTAGTAAGGCCTTCTGCACACTTCAAACAAATATATTTGAGTTTTAAAATATATCTACTTTATACTGAACTTTACAGTCTTGATATTGATTTGAATCAGGGTAATTCTAGAAGTAAGATGATTATGTCCTTCGTATTCTTGATTGGGAAACCCTGGTGGCGTAGTGGTTAAGAACTATGGCTGCTAACCAAAAGGTCGGCAGTTCAAATCCACCAGACATTCCTTGGAAACTGTGGGGCAGTTCTCTCCCGTAGGGCCCTTATGAGTTAGAATCAACTCCACGGCAGTGGGTTTGGTTTTGGTTTTTGGCATTCTTGATTGTTTCCAGATCAGGTTTTTTGTTTGTTTTCACAAATTCTATTTATTCATTATAGTTTTATTAAATGTGTAGTAAAATTGAAAAAAGACAAAAAAAAACTAAGAAAATCACCCATTAATCTTACTTTCTAGTATAATGATAGTAATTTATTTCATTTATTGTTTTTCTGTGCATATATTAAGTATAATTGTATATGCATTTGGATCATAACTAATTTTATTTTCTGCCCTTTCTACTTAACATTTGGTTGTAGAATGCATTTTATTTTTTTCATTGGTCTTCACAACTGTTAATTTAATGCCTTATAAAATTTCCACCAAGTGGCTGTATTGTAATGTCCTTAAACATATCAGTAGGTTGTTTCCAGTGCCTTTTCTGTAGCCCAGATCATGCTGCAGGTACATACTTGGTTAGCAGCTGAGCGCTTAACTAGTGAACCACCAGGACTCCGTAACATATGTCTAGCTGTTTTTATTTATAAGAATATTTTCTTAGCATAGATTTCTGGAAGTAGAAATACTGTATCGAAGGTCATGAATAATTTAACGACCCTGGAAACCTTTCGACAGATGGTTTTCAAAAAGGATTTACCAGCATACACGGCTATTTGCAATGTATAAGAGACCTTACACTGGGCTATGAGCGCCTTTTTAACTTTTTTCTTGCTGTGTTTCCTCTAAAGTCCCAGCCTTTTATTTTCCCCAGCCTGTTCAGAAATGTACTGTTTGCTTCTCTTTTCAGTTCATGGCCTAAAGTTGTGATATTGCAAAGAAGAGAATGAAGTTCGTTTTCCTTTATAGTTAGGCAAATGTAGCTTGAAATTTAAAAAAAGATTTTCTCATTACTGATGGGAACGGATTTTGGGGCTTGCTGCTTTCTCAGGTAGAAGATTGTTACATAACAAACTAGCCCCACTTCACCAGTGATACAGCTTCTAAGTGTTCCTACCTTTCAACAGCAATAGCTAAGAGCTCTTTCTGAGTTAACTTGGTCTTGAGTCTACATTTGACTTGGAATCTTTTGTCATGGCAAAACTGATAGATTTCTGAGAGCCGAGAAAGCGAATATCTAACTTAGAAAGATCTTTTTTTAGTCCTTGTTCCTCTTAACTGAATTAGCAGCATGTATAAAATAAACTTGAAATAGTTCATTAAGTGCTTTTCATCCTTTATTTTCTTAGAATTTTTATTCCATCAAAATTGTCACCATTTCTTGCTTTTGTGTGTTTGCATTTTATAGTTCTTATTCTAAACTCAAAGGCCTAGCACATTGCTAGTCCTGTCCTGTAAGTTTTAAACCTAATGATTTAGTTGTGGCCTTTTTAATTGGGGAAACCCTGGTGGCGTAGTGGTTAAGTGCTATGGCTGCTAACCAAAAGGTCGGCAGTTTGAATCCACCAGGCGCTTCTGGGAAACTATGGGGCAGTTTTACTCTGTCCTATAGGGTCGCTATGAGTCGGAACTGACTCGACGGCACTGGGTTTGGTTTGGTTTTTTGGTTTTTAATTGGACATGTTATTTTCTAAATTGCAGTTAATTTGCTTACAGATAAGTTAGCAACATTTTATAATAGTGTACAGCACTGTAGTAAAATGACTTTTTTTTTAACCACAGTTTTAGGTTTAAGTACTATAACATGGCATTTTGAATCTCCTTTTAAGGAGTAAAAAGTAATTGGCAAGTTGCCTAGACAAGAACATCTTGTCTAATAACTCTTTTTTTTTTTAATCTTACAATTTTCAGATTTTCCAAATAAAGAATCTGAAAGGAAATACAGCTTAAACTGATTCTTTAATAGCCGTTTATTTTTTTTGTAATGAAAAGTTACATGAATGAAGTAGAAGGTACAGGTGGTCTTTTGCACTTTTTCCATGTGGTTTTAATATTATTTTACAATTATCCACCCTCTCGTTAAACTTATTTAAAAGATATACCAGTTCTTTTGACTCAGTGTTATAATAATTATCTGTGTTTCAGGTGAAGAAAGGAAGGAAAGTTTATTATATTTTAAGTGATAATAAATCCATTAGGGTTTCTAGGATTTCAAAATATAAGAATAGAATATAGTGTGAACTCAAGACACTATTCTTTAAAGTAAGAAAGTGGGGAAATACAAGACTTGAGTCCATTTAAAAAAAAAAAAAGAACACATACATTGGTATAAAAACCAAAAAAAACAAACCAATTGCCATCAAGTTGATTCTGACTCATAGCAACCCTATAGGGCAGAGTTGAACTGCCCCTAGAGTTTCCAAGGAGCACCTGATGGATGTGAACTGCCGACCTTTTGGTTAGCAGCCGTAGTACTTAACCACTATGATGCCATGATTTCCAGTACTATTAATTCTTAAAGCCATTGCCTACCTTCAGAATGTTTATTATGAGACACTTAAGCTTTGGAATAGAGCGCTCCTATTAAGTTTTAGAAAGGAAACTTATGGAGGTATTATAATTTTTATATGTTATAATTATATGTGTCATTTTAGAAGACTAAGGTGCGCCTGACCCAAGCCATGGTGTTTTCAGTCACCTCATATGCATGGGAAAGCTGGACAATGAATAAGGAAGACCGAAGAAGAACTGATGCCTTCGAATTATGGTGTTGAAGAATATTGAATGTACCATGAACTGCCGAAAGAACAAACAAATCTGTCTTGGAAGAAGTCCAGCCAGAATGTTCCCTTAAAAGCAAGAATGGTGAGACTTCGTCTCACATACTTTGGATGTGTTATCAGGAGGGATCAGTCCTTTTAGCCGTCATGCTTGGTAAAATAGAGGGTCAGTGAAAAAGAAGAAGACCCTTAGTGAGGTGGATTGACACAGTGGCCGCAACAGTGGGCTCAAGCAAAGCAATCGTGAGGATGGCATAGGACTGGGCAGTGTTTCCTCCTGTTGTTGTACACAGGGTCGCTATGAGTCCAGACCGACTTGACGGCACCTGACAACAACAATCTTGCCTGTCTTATGTATAATGTTTTATTTTGTAATAATATATTTTATGTCAGATATTTCCGTAATATTATATATAGTTGTAACGTTATATAATCAAATATTTATTAAGCTATATAAAAAGATCTTTATATATTTTTATATTATTGTGCGAAAGCTAGTCACTTAGCCTGTGAGCAACCTGAACTTAGGATTTTACTTGAGCAGTAGCCCAGTATAAGTAAGGGGGTGATTAGATATTAAACTACAGTAATAGAAATATAGTACCCAGAGCAAAGCAGATGGCAGTTCTTCTTTACTCCTCTCTTAAACATACTGAGAGTATTATGTTCATTTCTGGGTACCACCCTTCACAAGGATGCTAGGAGACTGGAACACTCCCAGAAGAAGATGGTGAGCATACTGAAAACCACATTGTGTTAGTTTCCTAGGGCTGCCATAACAAATTAACACAAACTTGGTGGCTTAAAACAACAGGAATTTATTCTCCTGCAGTTCTGGTGGCCAGAAGTCAGAAATCAAGGTGTCGGCAGGGCTGTGCTCCCTCCACATCCTCTGGGGGAAAGTCCTTTCTTGCCTCTTCCAGCTTCTCATAGCTCCTAATGTTAATTAGCTTGTGGCAGCTTAACTGCTTCTCCAGTCTCTGCCTCCATCTTCACATGGTCTTCTTTGCTCTGTGTGTTTTTGTGTCCTCTTATTTTATAACCCAGACACCCATATGAACTGTAAAATGTAAAATAGAAAAGCAAAAAATGGTGATGATTTTGATCATTGGATAAAAAAAAAAAAATTTTTTTTTTTTTTTTTTAATAAATCTAGGATGATTTCACCTTGAGCTCTTTAGCTGATTATATCTGCAAAGATCGTATTTCAAGTAAGGTTTCTGGTTGACATGAATTTAGGGAGAGGCACTCTTTGACCTATTGTATATGTGACAGCTGATAAAGATGGCTTAGGAAATAGTGAGCTCCGAGGCCAGTTTATGTTGGCTCCAATGCTGATTTCTGCCTTATCTCTTTTGTGCTTCCAAGCTTCAAAAATGGATTTCTTTTCCTCATTCGGGAAATTGAAGTATCCTTCCACTCTTAACCATCTTTTTGAACACTACTTTATTTATTAGTCACCCAGCTTTCTCTGCTTTTCCGTTGCCCTGTCCCTTTTTTCCTTAGCCTTCGCTTGATCCCTTATTACTTCATGCCCTTATCATCACACCCTTAAGTATACATACATTCTTATTATTAAAGGTAGGTTCTAGAATGCTGTTTATAAAATTGTTTTCTTTCTTTTTTTAACCCCCCCCCCTTTTTTTTAATGCTGAGGAGACTAAGATGTAGTTGAGGCCTGCTTGCAGTTCTTAGATGGATTTCTAGCAAATGGGAATCAGCTTAAAACTAAATGTACTCTTTTCATCTGTGTCCTTATGTGATTCTGTACCCTTTCTCTCCATGTTAATATAGGACCCATAGGTGGCTTTTTTTTGCCCCCAAATAGACCACTTTGGTCTTAATTGAAATTCCGTTGACACAGCGGCCCTTCACTCTGATGATTATTCCAAGTGGCATAGAGAGCTCCTTAGTGGGCAGTAGTATGCCTTATGTTTAAGAGCACAGCTTCTGAAGCCTGTTGTGTGGGTTCGTATCCCAGTTGTGACACTTACTAGCTCTGTGAACGTAGGAATGTTACTTAATTTATGTGTGCCTCTGTTTTTTCTCACTGGTTAAATAGAATGGGAAAAGAAAGTACGTGATAGGTAGTAAGAATTCAATAAACGTTAGCACACCCCTCATTTTGATGATATTCACAGACTTGAACTTATAAACCATAAACTTATGACTTGCAACAGAAATCTCATCCTTCACACCATTCCATGTACTTAGCCTTTAAGTCTTCAAACTCCTACCCTTCGAAATTAATATTGGGCCAGTAGATGACTGATTTTCATGCTATTATCTAAGTTACATATTCTGATTTCTCCATGTCTCAATACTTTTTATAGCTTGCATAGACATAATATTGTCTATATATTGCTTGATTCACTTGTTAGTCTTTCATATTCTTGTCCAATATAGCCATCCAGCAGTCACCATTTGCTGACTGGTTTTCTGTTTTGGAGACTTTTTTAAAGACATACTCTTACTTGCGTTGGAATCAAACCCTTCATAATAGCATTTTCAATACTTTTGTGCTTGTACTTGTCAGCCATAATGAAAGTAATAATGTTTATAAAACATTCTATACTCTGAAAACTGAGATGGCCAAATGACCACCATTGACCATAAATGCTATTGTTTGCTCATGAACAGAGTGAACATGCTTTTGTTCTCCAGTGAAGTTTTCGTAAAATAAAATTTTACAGAGGAGCTTCTGTATTGGCTTTTTAGCTAATTTCTCTGCCTCGCCATTATCTCTTCCCACAGATTGTAACACTGCAAAGTAATCTTTATAAAATATTTCAATCACATCACTTCCTTTCATAGTAGCCCACCTTGGCTTGACTAGTGTCTGTGGAATTGTTTTAACTAGTTTGTAATGTGCTCTTTACTCTGGCTCAACCTATTACTGATCCTGTAAAAGAAATTCTTCATTACAGTCAAGTGTAACACTCCCTGTCCTATGCTTAAACCAAAACAACTCACTGCCGTTGAGTCAATTCCAATTCATAGCGACCGTATAGGACGGAGTAGAACTGCCCCATAGAGTTTCCGAGGAGCGCCTGGCAGGTTCAAACTGCCGACCTCTTGGTTAGCAGCCGTAGCATTTAACCACTATGCCACCAGGGTTTCCATTCTATGCTTATATAACACATTCTTTTTTTATGGACCTTTGTTTCTGTGTTTTTAATAGTACCACATGTACAGTGACAGTTTATTTAAAATTACTTTAAATATGCATTATGGCATTTTCTACTGAATTGTCTTAATGCTTTCAATCATTGTTTATATGTTTGTTGGATTCAGTTAATAAGTATCTATTGTTTTTACAAAACTATAATTTCCATGAGAGGATGAATTCTCTTTGCTTCTTTTGTGTCCTTCATGTGTCTCAGGTAGTTAGGTGGTCAGCTAACATAGCAGATTTTTACTTGAATTTGTCATATGATTTATTAAAACCAAAGGCACAAAGATTTCAGGTAACTTTTAGTCTCAGCTACTTTTAGGCATGAAGTGTCAACCCTTGTCAGCTTTGAAAAGAAATCCAGTTCTTCATCTGTGGAGCGGGAAATTATACTTTCCTTTTTCTTTTGTAAGTACTTCAGCTCTAATCATAAATTTCCTTGCTTACCTCTTTTTTCAGCCTTTAGAACCATAAAACCTCCCACTGAAGGGCAGTTTATTTGATAATTTGAAGTCGTCATCTTTCCTGTGTCCTCTAACTAGAGGTTGTTTGAAAACTTCCTATTTTTTAAATAATTGTTTTAAAGATAATGGGTATGGCACATTAATCTAGTTTTTAAACCACAGTTCCGTGCTTTTCTTGAAATTATTAAAATAGTGTTAGGATAAACATCAAGTCCTGATCCTTTCTCAATCAGTTTCACCCTCTGTTTTCTAAACTATACAGTGAGATCTTTGTATTTTAAACCAAGAAACGGGTATCATCTCATCGGGAAGTCCATCGGAGAATCGCTACCTATTCATTCCTCAGTTAAATCTCCCTTTCTTAACTGACAGCATACATGATAAATTCAAAACTAGTTTGTATTTAGTTTAACCCTTTGTTGTTGTTGTTGTTAGGTGCCATCGAGTCGGTTCCAACTCATAGCGACCCTAATGCACAACAGAACGAAACACTGCCCCGTCCTGCGCCATCCTTACAGTCGTTGTTATGCTTGGGCTCATTGTTGCAGCCACTGTGTCAGTCCACCTCGTTGAGGGTCTTCCTGTTTTCCGCTGACCCTGTACTCTGCCAAGCATGATGTCCTTCTCCAGGGACTGATCCCTCCTGACAACATGTCCAAAGTATGTAAGACACAGTCTCGCCGTCCTTGCCTCTAAGGAGCATTCTGGCTGCACTTCTTCCAAGACAGATTTGTTCGTTCTTTTGGCAGCCCATGGTATATTCAATATTCTTCGCCAACACCACAATTCAAAGGCGTCAACTCGTCTTCGGTCTTCCTTATTCATTATCCAGCTTTCACATGCATATGATGCAATTGAAAGTATCATGGCTTAGATTAGGTGCACCTTAGTCTTCAGGGTGACATCTTTGCTCTTCAAAACTTTGAAGAGATCCTTTGCAGTAGATTTACCCAATGCATTGTGTCTTTTGATTTCTTGACTGCTGCTTCCATGGCTGTTGATTGTGGATCCAAGTAAAATGAAATCCTTGACAACTTCAATCTTTTCTCCATTTATCATGATGTTGCTCATTGGTCCAGTTGTGAGGATTTTTGTTTTCTTTATGTTGAGGTGCGGTCCATACTGAAGGCTGTGGTCTTTGATCTTCATTAGTAAGTGCTTCAAGTCCTCTTCTCTTTCAACAAGCAAGGTTGTGTCATCTGCATAATGCAGGTTGTTAATGAGTCTTCCTCCAATCCTGATGCCCCGTTCTTCTTTATGTAGTCCAGGGTCTCGTATTATTTGTTCAGCATATAGATTAAATAGGTATGGTGAAAGAATACAACCCTGATGCACACCTTTCCTGACTTTAAACCAATCAGTATCGCCTTGTTCTGTCCAAACAACTGCCTCTTGATCTATGTAAAGTTTCCTCCTGAGCACAATTAAGTGTTCTGGAATTCCCATTCTTCGTAATGTTATCCATAGTTTGTTATGATCCACACAGTCGAATGCCTTCGAATAGTCAGTAAAACACAGGTAAACATCCTTCTGGTATTCTCTGCTTTCAGCCAGGATCCATCTGACATCAGCGATGATATCCCTGGTGCCACATTCTGGACATGGAACCAGAAGAGGAGGTTAACCTTTTAGTGTAGCTTAACTTGTTAGCTGCTGTCAAGTCAGCCCCCGAATCATGGTGACCCCGTGCACAACAGAATGAAATGCTGCCCAGTCCTCTGTTATTCCAGTGATCGGTTGTGGATTGGGCCATTATGATCCTTAGGATTTTCAGTGACTGATTTTCAGAAGTAGATCACCAGGCCTTTCTTCCTAGTGCATGTTAGTCTAAAAGTTCCACTGAAACCTGTTTAGCATTACAGCAGCATGAAGCCTCCACTGACGGACTGGTGGTGGGTGGCTGCAGCACAGCTAGCATTGTAATCATGTAGTACGTTGTCTATTATTTGTCATTCCACTGTGAATTAAATAGGCTTATTGAGACTAGTCAGGTAACTTAATCACTGTATACACCTATGACGAAGATGAGGTCCAACTTGAGAGTTTCTGTCTCTTGAATAAATGTTAGAAACCCCTTTGATTTTGGAGGTTTCTATTTCTGCAGTCATGGGAAATGTATAAAAATTAAGGAGGTGTAGACTTGAGTCCAGTACACCTAGATGGTGCCTGGCTACCACCACTGACTGCTCTGACAGGGATCACAATAGAGGGTCCCAAGACAGAGCTGGAGGAAAATGTAGAACAAAATTCTACCTCACAAAAAAAGACCAGACTTACTGGTATGACCCAGACTGGAGAAACCCCAAGAGTATGGGCCCCAGACACCTTTTTAGCTCAGTAATGAAGTCACCTCCAAGGTTCATCCTTTAGCCAAAAATTAAACAGATTCATACAACAAAACAAGGCTAAAGGGGCGCACCAGCCCAGGGGCAGGGAGTAGAAGTCAGGAAGGAACAGGAGAGCTGGTAAAAGGGAACCCAAGGTCAAGAAGGGAGAGTGTTGACATGTTGTGGGGTTGTTAACCAGTGTCATAAAACAATATGTGTACTAACTGTTTAAGGAGAAACTAGTTTGCTCTGTAAACCATCTAAAGTACAATTTTAAAAAAAATAGGTATTTTGACATCATGCAAAAATACTTGAATGTTCATAAATAAAGATGCTGACCAGAGTAAATTTATATAGGTAAGTTTCTTGTAGATACTTGTGTTGAAAGATAACAAATACTAGTAAGGAAAAATACTTTTTGAAGAACAGAAGATTGATACTCGAAGTGGACCTTAGAGATATTCAGATACCAAGCCCTTAGTTTAATACATGAGAAAACCAAAACCCAAAAAGGTTTAGTAGTTGGCAACTATGGCAAAGCCAATAAGTGACAGAGCAGATGCGTATCTGACTAGGTCTCCTGATGCCAAATCTACCAGTATATATAAGCAAACTCTTAACCTAAAACAGATAGAAAAAAATTTTTTAATGGTTTGTAATGCTAATCTGGAGCTCTGGTGGCATAGCAGATAAGAGCTCCTCTGCTAACCAAAAGAATGGCAGTTCGAATCTACCAGCTGCTCCTTGGAAACCCTAGGGGGCAGTTCTACTCTGTCCAGTAGGATTGCTGTGAGTCAGAATCGACTGGACGGCAATGGGGGGTTATACTAATTTTTTTTTTTTAGCATTTGAATTTCCTCCTTCTTAGATTTAAAAAAAAAAGAAAACTCACTGCCTTCTTAGATATAGAAAGGAAAAAGTTGTGATTGTTCTACAGTATCACTATTTATATACTCAGTGTATTGTGCATGGAAAAATTATGTGAATAAAAAGCCACTGGCTCTGAAACAAAATGTTAAAATCATGTTGCAAATGTGAAAAATTAATATATGTATTCATAACCAATTAAGGGAGAAACTTCATAATACTATAGTTTTGTTTTTGATTGAGAAGGCTCATTAAATTTCAGAATAATGTTATAAAAGCAGTTATTGAATTAGAAATGTAAAATACTGAATCTTAAATTAACTGTTCTTATTTACGGGTGTTATGTCTGGTCCTTGGGCAGTTCTGTGAAAATAAAATATTCACAGTATGTATTTTTTGAGCATCTGTATCGGAAGGGAGCCCTGGTGGCTCAGTGACTAAGAGCTACGGCTACTAACCAAAAGGTCAGCAGTTTGAATCTACCAACTGCTCCTTAGAAACCCTGTGAGGCAGTTCTGCTCTGTCGTATAGGGTCACTATAAGTCAGAATCAACTGGAGGGCAATGGGTTTGGTTTGGTTTTATACCAGAATATAACTTTAGTTTTTGGTATAAGAGCACCACCTATAGGTTTCTAAGAAATTTGGAAAAAGAATTTTAAGTAAAACCTAATGAAATAAGAACCTAATCACATTCTTTCTAATCTTTTTCCAAAGTTTATAAATTTATTTAAAAGTTAACAGTTCTCTGCTTTGTCAGAATAAAAATCCCACCTAGTTTTTATCTCACTCCTGTTAAATCAGCTAGTAAGTATTTGAGTACTTATATGTCGGTATTGTAATTGGTAGTTAAATACACTGTAACTCAAAATTGTAGTATTCTCTCTAATGTAGATGAATCTTTTAATGAAAATGAATAATTTTCTACATTCAGAGGTGAATGATTGGTTTTCCTTGTTTATTTGTATACTTATATGTTCATGAACTTAAGAATTCCTTCGTTATGTTACTCCAGAATGGTTTAGCAAGAGATAATAAAGAAAAAGATCTTAGAAGTAACTCAGGCTATCTTTTTCATTACATTACTGATACAACTCATTAGAGCAGGTAGAAGCAGAGCTCTGGTGCTTTATTGTTAATAAGCTCTTAAAATAGAATTACCTTTGGATAAATTGTCTCTAAAGTACAATTTGGAAACCCTGGTGGCATAGTAGTTAAGTGCTACGGCTGCTAACCAAAAGGTCAGCAGTTCGAATCAGCCAGGGGCTCCTTGGAAACTCTATGGGGCAGTTCTACTCTGTCCTATAGGGTCGCTGTGAGTTGGAATCGACTCTACGGCACTGGGTTTGGTTTTTGGTTTAAAGTACCACTTATTAAAATTTAATTTTTTATAAGGGAAATTGACTCTTAATTTTAACAATTAAAAAATTGAAAGCTTTGACTTTGCATGGGCGATGAGATGTATGCTAAAAAAAAAAAAAAAAAGGCCCTTGATATATATCCCTGTATTCTATGGCATGAATCTGTGTGTTCTATGAGTGATTCAAAACAAGATCCTTTTGCTAATCTACCCTGATTCTGGAGTGGACCCATTTTAGACATAAACATTTTTCTGTAGTAGAATATACTTTTAAAACTTCGACTATATGTTTTCTTTAGGGAATGGGTTATTTTGTAGAAATAAGCATTGACTAAGCAATATAGCTTACTTTGTTTTGATCATTAGAGATAAAAATCCTTTCTAAATTACATAGTATATTTCTCAGCATTCTTGAACAGTCTTATAATCTGTTTTTTTTTTAAGTCATTTTTCCAAATTATAATTTCAGTAGAGATATTTGGCTGTCTACAAATTGAGTTACCAGATTTTTAAAGAGAACTCAAATAGCATGGGAGTCCAGGCCATGTGTTGAATCAAGCACATTCTTTATATCAATTCATTTATTCATTCAACAAGCCTTTTAGATCAGTATGTCTCTTAACTAATTTTTTATAACACAAGTCTTTTCTTACCTTTTGGAAGATAGGTAGTAATTTATATATTTTGAATTCTCATGATTTTTCAGTTCACTATGTATGTACTCTGTATTATTTTTCTGTAAATTGCCTCTCACTTCTGATAACTCTGCATATCTCTGGCAGCTATTTTCCTCACATCTAATTTGCTACTTCTCACCTGTTCTTTTTGTAAAATTCAGTAATCTAATTTGTTGAAATAGTATTAAGTAAGTGGTTTTAGGATTTTAAGTTCAACTGAAGGCGTAAATATTTATCACATAATTTTTTGAAGCCTGATGATGTTTTTTTAATTGGGAGAGAATAATCTGTCAGATTGTCAGCTGAATTCTGGGTAAGTAAGATGGTAACAGTTTTATACTGAGAATTCAAGATAATGCAAGGAGTATAATCAAGGAAAGTGTTGATAGTAGTTTATTATGTATGCATAAGTATTTTCTTTTATGATATTCAGATATCTAATCATAAAATAATATTTTAATCATTGGTTATTTCAAGGCTTTATTTTTTAAATAATTTAGGAATTATGTATAGCCCTGTAATAAAGCTTGGGAGTACTAATTAACAGATTTTAAAATAATTTTGCAAAAATTTTGAGGTAACGTTTTGCTTGCTTTATTCAATTTTTGGCTAACTTCTTAACAAAAATTAAAATCCAGCATCTTACAGGCATGTTTATGTGCTTTCTCTTTATATTTTATTCAGAACACTACTTATATTCTTTTATTTAAACTGTCCTAAACGTGTAGTATGGTGTTCCTAAGAATATAAACACAGAGTAGTTCAGTAAATGTTGAATTTTAGGTAGTTTATAATATAGAAAACAAATTTAAAAGGTGAGCTTTGAAAATAGATAGCTCAGTTTCTGTGACCAAAGCTAGCAATCCTGACTCTTAAAATGTAATTCAGAGATCCAATGCAAAAACGTGTATATCTACCCAGGTTACGCAGTGGTTAGGAGCTCGACTGCTAACCAAAAGGTCGGCAGTTCGAATCCACCAGCTACTCCTTGGAAACTGTGTGGGGCAGCTCTGCTGTGTCCTATAGGGTCATTATGAGTCAAAATCGACTCCATGGCAGTGGGTTTAGTTTTGGGCATGCCTGCTCAAAATGTGTATTTAATTAGGATAAGAGACTTTGACTAAAAGGGAGGGAAAGAACCTACCTCATTAGAGTAATAGAAACTCTTTATGGTTGATAATACCACGTTTTATATGATTTGATGTCTAAAGTTTTTTTGTTGTTTTAATAAACACTGATATGTTTAATGCTGTGTTTTAAAGTATAATAATTAGCCAAGATTGTTTTGGCTATCTTCCAGCTTGTGGAGAGACTCCAGAACAAATTCGAGCACCAAGTGGTATAATCACCAGCCCAGGCTGGCCTTCTGAATATCCTGCAAAAATCAACTGTAGCTGGTTCATAAGGGCAAACCCAGGGGAAATCATTACCATAAGGTAATTCTGATACCTTTCTGTATTATTATATATTATTTTATTACAAAATATAAATTCAATTCCCAGGTATCATTGTTCACACATACAGTAATATAAAAAGAAGCTTTTTAGAAAATGTAATAAATTATACCTATCAGTTCCATCTTACAGGTAAGAATAATGACCCATCCTTTACCTACTATTAGTAGAGTGCGTGTTTTGAATATTTTCTAATGGTAGGTTAGCATTGAGCCACCCAAATTCTTCTACCCACCTTTGAAACAAAAGGTACACATTCACCGAATGGCTTATTAGGATCGACACTATAATCACTGGCCGTAGGACAGACAAATGAAACTCGCCAATCTACTTGGGGATCTAGCCTATAACCTTAGTCTTTTTACAACTCTGAACAAAAGAGCATTTGTTAAGAATACAAAGTGAAAGACATTCTTAGGGAAATAACCAAGAGTTTATGATTCTAAAATAAATGTGATATAAATAAGATTAAGATTAATTATAAAAACATTTAGTGAATTAGTTACAGAGAAAAACTGTGGAAATAGGGTATTAAGGAGAAAAAATTTCAGTACAACTAGATACTGCTTGCTTAAGGAAATTGTATCAAGGCTACTTAAAAATATATATTTCCCTGAAGTAAAAAAAAAAAAAAGTGTGCCTAAGCAAACTAAGAGCCCTCGTGGTGCAATGGTTAAGTGCTTGGCTGCTAACCAAAAGGTGGGTAGTTCGAACCCCCTTGCAGCCCCACAGGAGAAAAGACCTGGCAATCTGCTCCTGTAAAGATCATAGCCAAGGAAACCCTCTGGGACAGTTCTGCTCTATCCTGTAAGGTCTCTGTGAGTTAGAATCGACTGGATGGCACACAGCAACAACAACAAAGAACTGCAATTTGAACTGAAGCACAAAGAAGGATGTCACACCCATCCCAGAGACAGTGTTCTGCAGGCACCCTGGGCATCCTTTCACATGTAACATTTTTATGGGTAGGAATCATGGAAGTTTTTAGATTTAAAAGAGGCTTTGCAGGTCATAAACTCAGATCCCTTCATTTTACTTTTGTAAAAATAAAGCTTGTAAATAAAACTTATTTATATCTTTTTCCATCGTTCTTTTTATATTTATTAACTCATAGAGACAGGCTCTCTTGAGAAATGCAACTGTAATCCATCCCCTGTTTCACAAGGGCCATGTAGTTTGTTTTATTTCTGGTCCCCTCTGTCACGGGCCACATCCTTTGGAACCCTGGAGTTGAGCTTATATACAAGCTGCTCCATTTCCCTGTGAGATGGTTGATTGTCTTACCTGATTGATCGGTAAGGTGCACTATGAAGATTATCCTACAAAGATACCAGTGTTGGAATCTGAAAAATATGCCTATTTTCTTTTACTTGTAATATGACTAAATATAAATGTGTTTACAAAAGAAAAAAATCATGTTTACCATAGAGATTCCAAATATTGGATATTTTTCAACATAAAACTAGAATTTGTAGAGATTTTATCCTTTGAACTAAAAATCCAACCCCAGAATTAAACTTGCCATTATGTAAAACTTGGAAATCCTTGCTAGCACAGAGGAGGTTATGTAGAGTACCACCATCTGGTTCTGATCATGTTGGATACTTGAGATTTCACAAAGTGAGATACACTAAAAACCAAGCACAATACTGATGCAGAACAAAATTATAACTAAACCCTACTTCTGAAAGAGATTTCTTAAATTCTGGAATAAGTTAATGAATTTAGACTTACACAACTTAATAAGGATTAGAAGGTGATTTTAGTAATTGTTCTAATTTTTCGCCGAATATTTATTATCATGGTAGTACTAAAACATGAAGAAGATGACACACATATACACAAAGACACACAAGTTTCACTTGTGAATATTGATGTAAAAGCTTAAATAAATTATTCAAAAGAATCATATACCATAATCAAGTTCAGTTCATGTAAACATACAAAGATGAGTCAGTATAGGAAATTTTTTATTAATTTACCATATTAACAAGTCAAAAGAAAAACCATATGATTTAGATAGATGTTTTAAAGCATTTTGATAAAAAGACAATGAATGGTCTTTCCTGAATTTAAAATAAAAATAAAGTTCTTCATAAAAATGGAATTTGAAATATGGTTTTTAAAATCTGGATAAAAGAGGGAAACTAAAATTATGGACTGTAAACTAACCGGACTGAGAGCTCTTGATATAAAACTGGTTGAAGATGGTGACATAAAGGCATTTTTACTTCACGCCTGTTCCTTGAAACCCACCTAAGTCAGCAAAGGCCGTAGGAGATAGAGGATTCGATCCTAGCTCCTAGCTCCCTTAGGATACTTGACGCCAAGGACTAGGGTTTTGCTCAAGAAAGAAGCTGACAAAAAAACTGTCACTAACCAATGTCTGAACTTATAAGGGACTGCGGGCTTTTAGAAAGGTGGGAGGACACACTCTAATAAATATGAATTTAAGTCACTATGAGGTAGAATCAACTCAGCCACACACTACCACCACCAGCTCCATGACAGGAGCAACAGTCTGGTGCTGGAGTGGAGATTCAGTTAAAAGCAACTGCAGAACAGACACAGCGGGGGACCATAGAGGGAGGAAGGGTGAAAAAGAAAGAGAACCAAAAAATCTGCAACCTACAACCCAAGATTCCAGAATGTGGAAAATCTAGTGCTAAAACCGTCAACAAAATCAAGTTGGAACACGAATTTACACCAGATAATGTAAACTTTATTATGTGAGGGGTTCTTTCATAGCTATATTATACCATGGACATTTTTGGTAGTCTGGTAAAACCTACGGACCCTTTCCCAGAATGAAGTTTTTAAAGTCATAAAATACATTGTAATGTTACAAAGGGAACCAATTACATTGAAATATAGCTATCAGATATTTTTAAATATTTATAGTATGGCAGATATGCATATTAATACATGAATGAGATCAAGTGATGATTCCAATAAGTACTGGAATTTCAGAGTAGTAGTTTTGAGCGTAAATAAAATTCTTATATACATGAAACAACTGAAATGTAAGATGAAAATATGTGATATGAGATATGTGATTCCTGTTGGTGACAGGTACTGTAAATACTATTATGGTTTGTTGCTTATCTTCATAATCGAAAGAAATACTAATTTTCAATTAGAGATTAGTGAAAATAAAGTTGTGATTTTTTTTTTCTACCTGATTTGAGAAGAGAATAGAAACACTGAATACTCTGGGCTGGGCTTTGTTAGAAAAAGAGTGTTTTAGTGTTTGAATTAAAACATCTAAAGGTAACTATTAAAAAAATACAATAGTCTCGAGTATGTAGTAGACGAAAAGGAACTTTAAAAAAAACTATTAATACAAAAAAGAATACCTTCCCCCTCTTTGTGAAATTATTTTAAAAAAAAAAGATATTAAATAAACTGCACAAATGGATTAACTCATCTGTCCTTTAAAATCAGAAGATCTGATTGGGTTTCTTAATTGGTTAGTTGGTTTATACAGTCCCCCTATAAAGGGCTTATAAGGACACACCTAGAATAAAATCAACTCAGAAAGTCTAAAATGGGGGTAGAAAAACGTTACCCTGTTGTAATGTTACTTTAGTTAATAACAGTGCATTGATACTGGTTCAGCAGTTATAACAAATGTACCATAGAAATACAAGATGTTAATAATGGGTGCAGTGTGTGGGGCGGGGGGGGATATGGGAACTTTCGGTACTTAATGTACAATTTACCTGTAAACCCAAAACTGCTCTAGAAACTGAAGTATTTTTAAAAAAAGCTTTGGGAATTGTGGTCAAGGGTAAGCTAGTATAGGTAGGTAACATCAGATATAATTGAATTTAAGGTACAAAATATTAGTAACAAATGGGATAATCACTGAGAAGAAACAGTAATGGTAAACTTCATGTACCTAATACATCGTAAAATATATGCAGAACAAAAAGTAGGAAATTACCAAGAAAGTTTGACTAATTCACAATCATAGTGGGAGTTTTTGAACACATCTTTAATCAAAATTTAAAAGATTAAACAGACAAAAAACGAGTAGAGATATTGAAGATTTGATAAAATTAAGACTTCCTTTCATAGGAGCATGCATTGTGTATATGTGTTTTTTTTCTATTTCAGTGAATAGAGAGTACACATTCTTTCCAAAGACGTACAACATCTATTAAAAAATTATACACTAAATCACAAAGGAAGTCTGAATGTGTGTAAAAGACTGCTTCCTTCAGATTGTATTCTCAGGCCACATACAGTGAAATTAGAGACCAACGATAAAAAAGCTGAGGAAAAAATAGCAACAAAGCCTAGACGTGTGTAAACATATTTCTAAATAACTCCTGCATTAAAGAGGGAATCACAGTGGAAATCAGAATATTTTTTAAATCACTATAGTAAAAGTTGCCATTGAGTCAATTTCAACTCATAAGGACCCTATAGGACAGAGTGGAACTGCCTGATTGGGTTTCTAAGAAGTGGCTAGTGGATTCGAACTACCTACCTCTTGGTTAGCAGCCCAAGCTCTTAACCCTGGTGGCACAGTGGTTAAGGGCTCTGGCACACTATGGCTGCTAACTAGAATATCAGCACTTCAAATCCACCAGCCGCTCCTTGGAAACCCTATGGAGCCGTTCTACCCTGTCCTGTAGGGTCACTATGAGTCAGAATTGACTTGAGGGCAATGAGTTTGGGTTTTTGGTTTTTATAGTGAAAGTATTACATGTTAAAACTTTTGGGAGACATTGAAAGTGAGTACTTAGAGAAACGTTGACAATTTTAAATGCGTTGATTTAAAAATTAGTAAGATAGAAAATAAATAACCTAAACATTTAACTCAAGAGTTTAGATGAACTACAGAGTAAATCTTAGAGGAAAAAATAAGATTCAGTAAAACAGAAAACTGGGTCTCTAAAAAACTGGGAAAATAGGCAAATCTTAAGTTAAGACTGGTGAAGAAAAAAAGATTCAAGTAAAAAAAAAAATGAACAAAGAAATCTATAATTATAAATACAATAATAGAGATTTTAAAGAAAATATTATGAACAGCTTTATGTTAATGCTTTTATAAATTAGATAAAATGCATTATTTTATAAAAAATGTGTATTACCAAAATTGATTCTAGAAGAATTTGCAAACATTACATTAGTAGCCATTAAAGAAATTGAATCAGTATTCAAAAAAGGATTCTAGACCCAGAGAGTTCTACAGAAAAGTTTTACCCAGTGAATAGATAAGGACTATATTTAACCTAATAAAATGATGTCTCTTTAAAAAAAAAACAAAAAGCAATGTTGAAGTTAGTGTCAGGACAAGAGAAGAGCTTGTGCTTTCACTGCTTGTACTAGAAGTCCTATTCAGTGTAATAAGATAGCAAATAGAAATTTGTGATATAAAAAGTAGAAAGGAAGAGACAAAAACTCTCCTTAAAGTGCCAATAATATGTTTATATAAAAAAATTCAAGCAAATTTCAAGACCTCATATATGAAAATTTTTTTAATTGTAAGAAATTTTGTACAGCTTTATATTAATCAATTTTAATATCAAAATAAATGAGTAATTTTTAAGAAAATTTAAATGATCAAAACTGACTCACAAGAAGTTTAGGAAAAGCCAATTCAACCAAAAAACATGGATAAATTGAAAATCTCTATTCTAAATTTATATTCTAAAGAGGCACAAGGCACAGGTATGTAAACAATGACTGTGTTACGTGAACTGTTATGAAGCATAAAAAAGAAAAACTAATTCTGTTTATGAGTATATTAAAAAATCCTAAATGAAATATTAGCAAACTGAATCCGGTAGTGTATATGTGAATAAAAAAAAAAAATAGGTATTGATTATTTCTCATGTTCTGGACAAGGTCCCTGTTCTCATGATGTTTAAACATTTTAGTGGGTTAAAACTATATTCCTTAGGTTGAATAGGACTGGCCTTCTATAAATATCAATTATCAACTTTGGATTAAAATTAAAAAAAAAAAAAGTTGGCACTGGAGATTAACCAGAAGCAGGCAAAAACCAGAGGGGATTCAGTCCATGAAAGGAGGAAACCACGCTGATGAGTGTATGTTTCTTTCATGTCTGCTCCCTAAAGATTCTGCCCAGGCCCCCGTTCTAGGGGAGTCCTTATCTCCCCTAGAACCCAAGCAGAAAGCCACAGTCTTGTCAGCCTGAAGTGTCAGAGAATGGAAGTGAGGCTGTCTTAGTGACCGGAAATTGAAGAGGCAGGTCCTGGAAGAGAGAGAGCTACAGAGTAGGGAGGGCCTACCTCTGTATATAAATTCTCCTCAAATCCTTGGCTGACCTCTGAACTGTGCATGCTTAAGGGAGACTCCAAGGAAGTCAGTGGAAAGTAGCAGCAGAACCCAGTAGAAAGCAGGAAGGCTAAAAAAAACTAAGAATTTCAACCACTGGGCACAATAACAGAGGCAGAGTTTGGAGTTTAAATCTTGTCCATCACAGGGAAGATATGTTTGGAGTTTACATCTTGCTCAGTTAGAGGGCTTGGTAAATACCTTGGGATTTTTATTGAAAACCCAGAAGAATCATGGTTTACAAGTAAAGACAATGTCCAAAGGTTAAGACTCACCCTAAGGGCAAAGCCAAAACAAACCTTCTCTACCAAAGTGTAAACTAAATCCCCCTAAGTTCAAAGTGATTAGGCAGTAATTTAACTGGATGATGGAACAAAATTTAATATTTTCAGAGGAAAATAACCAAATCTAGACTCTCTAGAACAAGTGTTGGCAAGCTAAAGCTATGGCCACAGGCTACAAGCTAAGCATGGTTTTTACATTTTTTAAGGCTTGTTAAAAACAAGGAAGAATAAATATATAGCAGAGACCCTGTGTAGCCTACAAAGCTTAAAACATTATCTAGTCTTTTTATACAAAGTTTTCTGAACCAGTTTCTAGAACATAGCCTTCACGATGTCAGTATACAGTCAAAAGGGAACCTCCTCAAATTAATAAATGGCGTTTATAAAACACCGAATGCTAACATCATATGTAATGCTTTCCCCCAGAGATCAGGAACAGGACAAGGGTATCTACTCTCAACCCGATCTATTCAACGTGTAGTGATGGTCCTAGCCAGTGTAATAAGGCAAGAAAAATAAATAAAAGGCATCCAGATTGGAAAGAAACAAAACTGCCTTTATTCACAAATGATATGATTATTAAAAAAAAAAAAGTTGCTGTCAGGTTGATTCCGACTCATAGCGATCCCATAGGACGGGGTAGAACTGCTCCACAGCGTTTCTAAGGAGCAGCTGGTGGATTCCAGCTGCCAACCTTTTGGTTAGCAGCCACCAGGGCCCTGTATTATTATGATTATAGGAATTGACAAATTGGTTCTGAAATTTATATAGAAAAGTAAAGGACCTAGAATAACCAAAACAATCTTGAAAAAGAAAAACGAACTTGAAGGATTCGTGCAATCTGATTTAATGACATATTTTAAAGCTACAATAATCAAACAGTGTAGTGTTGTGAAAGATACAATTAATAGATTAAAGAACTGAAAAGAGCCCAGAAATAGACCCACACATGGTATGGTCAGTTTATTTTCCACAGTGGCTCCAAGGCAGCTCAGTGAACAGAAAAAAGTTATTTCAACAACTGGTGCTAGAATAACTAGGGAAATATAAGGAGGAAAAAAAAAATGAATCTCAACCCCTACCTAAGAGCACACCAAAAATTAATGTAATATGAATTATAGATATAAATGTAAAAGCTGAAACTATGAAGTTTTAGTAGAAGACATTGGAGAATATCTTTTTGATCATGGAGTAGGCAGAGGTACTTTAGAATGCTAAAAGCACTAAACATAAAGGAACAGTAAATTGGACTTCATCAAAACTAAAATTTAAAACTTCTGGTCACTAAAAATAACTTTAAGAAAATGAAAAGACAAGCCACAGACTAGGGGAAATATTAGCAAAACATATCTAACAAAGGACTTGTTATCCAGAATATAAAAAGAATTTTTATAA
The DNA here is from genome assembly GCF_030014295.1 of Loxodonta africana. Lineage (NCBI taxonomy): Eukaryota > Metazoa > Chordata > Mammalia > Proboscidea > Elephantidae > Loxodonta > Loxodonta africana. The sequence continues at coordinate 54,983,640 of NC_087355.1, read as the reverse complement.
CTCAAGAAGACAACCCAGTATTTAAAAATGGGCAAAAGACACTTATAGTAGGTATAAGAATGGTCAGTAAGCTCATGAAAAAATTCTCAGCATTAATCTTCAGAGGAATGTACATACAACCACAATGAGAGATTCCATTTCACACCCACCGATGGCTAAAATTAAAAAGACTGACACACCAACTATTGGGGAGAATGTGGATGTGGGTGGATGTACATGTATCTTACATCACAGGCATGGACCCAAATAGGTGTCTGTCTATAATATATAAAGAGCTCTTAAATAAGAAATTTTTTAATAGACAAAGGATGCAACAAATTCACAGTAAGATACAGAAATAGCCAATAAGCATAGGAAAAAGTGTTTCAATCTCAGTAATTAAGGAAATGTAAAATAGAACAGTGATAAATCTTTTCTATCTGCATAATTGACAACAGATTTTTTAAAAATTAGAATATCATATTTTGCCAAAGGCGTGGTACTTTGATACGCTTCTGGTGGAATTGTGAACTAGTATAACCAGTGTCTTAAATTTAAAGTGAAATTGTGTCTTTTGACTTAGCAATTCTACTTCTAAAAATGTCTGTCCTAGAGAAATACTTGCTCATATATATGTATACAGAGAGATACATGTTTCAGAATTCTTTAAAGTGTTATTCATAGTAGTGAAAAACTGGAAACCATTGTCTTATCAGCCTTTGTTACACTTATTCAGAATCTTTAAAGAAACATCATGGTGTAAAATTTGTAGACTTCGTTATCGCTTAGTTAAGACAGAGGCAAGAAAATAAAGTCAGACCCCTTCTTGGTGCTGCCTGTTCAGATTGAGGAAAATGACATTTTGGTTTCTCCTTTTTTATAAGCAGTATTTAATTTTGTACGTGCATTTATTTATTTGATTTTTTGCCTTTTACTCAAGCCCTTATTTTATGAACTATAAGATGTAATGTTTGGGTATAAGATGATTTATGTGAAAATGTATTCCAAAACTCAGGGCTTTCTATGGAAAAGTTGTTGTTCATTTTTTACTTTGCTCAGATATGTGCTAGTTTCTTTCCTGGAAAAGTAAACTATAATATTTACATTAAGCAAGCAGATGAACAAATCTAATCCAATCTAAAAGAAAGCTGTATGTATACTTCAGTTCATCAGATTTATAGAGTGGTGTTTCTGGCTCAAAACCAGAATAATTTAGGATGTTCTGAATTAAAAGTGGTCTTTCTTAAGTATACACAACATATATTCCCTCTCACTCTCTCACCGTTTATTGTACAGAGTTTCCGAAAAGATCATTGTGCTTTGCATTATTTGAAACTCAGGAATCAGAAAACAAAGAGAAGTTTCTGAGCAGTTAAGCATTATAACGAGACTAAAATCCAGTGAACCAGTGTAATAAGTGATGTGTCTGATTAGTAAGATGTGACCAAATAAAAACCTTGTTTTAAAGGGAAAAACTTGTTGAAAGAGACAGATAAATTGTGGTGTGACCATTGCGTAGCGAAAGGAACAAATAGATGCCCACGTCCACTTGGCTGGAAGCAAGTTGCAGAATAACATCTAAGGTGCGCTTCCTTTTATATAGAGGAAGTCACGTGTGCTGTAAGTGAATTCATGGCCAGCCGTCTGGCAGGATAAGCAACATGATTAGTAGTTACTCCCGGTCCAGGGAGTAATCTAAGGGAAGGTTTTAAAGAAGGTCTTTTACTTATCACGCTATAAATGTTTGTATTATTTGAATTTTTACAATGAGCCTATTGATATATTACTTTTGATATTAAAAAAAGAACTCAGCATACCTTAAAACCAGCAGCATCCAGACGATCCTTCATGGTGAAAGGCTAGGAACGTTCCCATGAAGAAGAAAAAAGTTGCCCGCTGTCCCCTTTTTAGCATTTTTCTGGAATCTGGTATTATTTATGAAATGTAAGTATTGTTCTTGAATCTGGGAAAGAGATGCAGATATTAGGAAAAAAGAAGCACTGTTATCATTTGTGAATGATAAGGTCGTGTGCCTGGAAAACCCAGGAGAATCAGTTAAGGTACGCGGTGTTATAATAATGCCCTTGGTTATGCTGTATTGTTAAAGTTTTTTTTTTTTTTTCAAAATTATTTTTAATAGCCTTTTCTGACATTTTATTTATAGTTTTCAGGACTTTGATATTCAAGGGTCCAGAAGATGCAGTTTAGACTGGTTGACGATAGAAACATACAAGAATATTGAAAGTTACAGAGCTTGTGGTTCCACAATTCCACCGCCGTATATTTCTTCACAAGACCACGTCTGGATCAGGTTCCATTCGGATGACAACATATCTAGAAAAGGCTTCAGACTGGCATATTTTTCAGGTGTGTTTTTAAATAATAAGAAAGTCAGCTTAATTCTATAGTATTAACTGCTTAGCCACTTTGGGGCTAGTTTTCTTAACATTGTCCATTTGATTGTGGCTCAGTCATCAAAGGAGATGAGACCGAGCACCTAGAAGCTAAACGTTCAGTTGCCATAGACCTTGGTTTCAAAAACATGTTTCCTTTAATCCTAATATGATTGCTGCTGTTGTTGTTAGGTGCTGCCAAGTCAGTTCTGACTCATAGTGACCCCATGTACAACAGAACAAAACACTGCCCAGCCCTGAGCCACCGTTACAATCGTTGTTATGCTTGAGCTCATTGTTGGAGCCACTGTGTCAATCCACCTCGTTGAGGGCCTTCCTCTTCCGCTGACCCTGTACTCTGCCGAGCATGATGTCCTTCTCCAGGGAGTGGTCCCTCCTGACAACATGTCCAAAGTATGTAAGACACAGTCTCGGCATCCTTGCCTCTAAGGAGCATTCTGGCTGTACTTCTTCTAAGACAGATTTGTTCGCTCTTTTGGCAGTCCATGGTATATTCAATATCCTTTGCCAGCACCACAATTCAAAGGCGTCAATTCTTCTTCAGTCTCCCTTATTCACTCTCCAGCTTTCACATGCATATGATGCGATTGAAAATACCATGGCTTGGGTCAGGTGCACCTTAGTCTTTAAGGTGACATCTTTGCTCTTCAACTCTTTAAAGAGGTCCTTTGCAGCAGATTTACCCAATGCAATGGGTCTCTTGATTTCTTGACTGCTGCTTCCATGGCTGTTGATTGTGGATCCAAGTAAAATGAAATCCTTGACAACTTCAGTCTTTTCTCTGTTTATCATGATGTTGCTCATTGGTCCAGTTGTGAGGATTTTTGTTTTCTTCATGTTGAGGTGCAATCCGTACTGAAGGCTGTGGTCTTTGATCTTCATTAGTAAGTGCTTCAAGTCCTCTTCACTTTCATCAAGCAAGATTGTGTCATCTGCATAACGCAGGTTGTTAATGAATCTTCCTCCGATCCTGATGCCCCGTTCTTCTTCATATAGTTCAGCTTCTCGTATTATTTGTTCAGCATACAGATTAAATAGGTATGGTGAAAGAATACAACCCAGACGCACACCTTTCCTGACTTTAAACCAATCAGTATCCCCTTGTTCTGTCTGAGCAACTGCCTCTTGATCTATGTAAAGTTTCCTCCTGAGCACAATTAAGTGTTCTGGAATTCCCATTCTTCGTAATGTTATCCATAGTTTGTTATGATCCACACAGTCGAATGCCTTCGAATAGTCAATAAAACACAGGTAAACATCCTTATGGTATTCTCTGCTTTCAGCCAGGATCCATCTGACATCAGCAATGATATCCCCAGTTCCACGCCCTCTTCTGAATCCAGCCTGAATTTCTGAAAGCTCCCTGTCAATATACTGCTGCAGCCATTTTTGAATGATCTTCAGGAGAATTTTGGTTGTGTGTGATATTAATGATATTGTTCTATAATTTCCATATTTGGTTGGATCACCTTTCTTGGGAATAGGCATAAATATGGATCTGTTCCAGTCAGTTGGCCAGGAAGCTGTCTTCCATATTTCTTGGCATAGACGAGTGAGCACCTCCAGCACTGCATCTGCTTGTTGAAACATCTCAATTGATATTCAGTCAATTTCAGGAGCCTTGTTTTTTTGCCAGTGCCTTCAGAGCAGTTTGGATATCTTCCTTCAGTATCATAGGTTCGTGATCATATGCCACCTCTTGAAATGGCTGAACATCGACTAATTCTTATTGGTATAATGACTCTATGTATTCCTTCCATCTTCTTTTGATGCTTCCTGCGTCGTTTAATATTTTCCCCATGGAATCCTTCACTAATGCAACTCGAGGCTTGAATTTTTTCTTCATTCGTTTCAGCTTGAGAAACGCTGAACATGTTCTTCCCTTTTGGTTTTCCATCTCCAGCTCTTTGCACATGTCATTATAATACTTTACTTTGTCTTCCCTTTGAAGCCCTTTGAAACCTTCTGTTCAGTTCTTTGCTTCATCAATTCTTCCTTTTGCTTTAGCTGCTCGATGCTCAAGAGCAAGTTTCAGAGTCTCCTCTGACATCCATCTTGGTCTTTTCTTTCTTTCCTGTCTTTTCAATGACCTCTTGCTTTCTTCATGTATGATGTCCTTGATGTCATTCCACAACTCGTCTGGTCTTCGGTCACTAGTGTTCAATGCGTCAAATCTGTTCTTCAGATGGTCTCTAAATTCAGGTGGGATATACTCAGGGTCATATTTTGGCTCTTGTGGACTTGTTCTGATACGATAATTAGTGTTATAAGCTAAGATCAGTTTTCTTTTTAAATATGTTCAGTATGTTTATTTAAAAAATAATTGTTTTCTCCCTGAAGTGCTTACCCATACCCTGGAAGTTACTTCAGAATATTTTTTTTTTCATATGATTGATCATTGTCTATAAACTTTTAAAGAAAAGGCATACCTGATTTGACCTTTATAGCCTCAGAAGAAAGTCTTTACTATGAATGGCTTGTTAATGGAGAAATAAATGTTAGCCTAACATTGTCAAAATTTAGGGGCTTTGGGATCCAATAAGCAGCCTGGGTGGTGTGATGATTAAAGCGCTCAGCTGCTAACCGAAAGGTTGGCGCTTCAAACCCACCAGTCGCTCCCCAGGAGAAAGATGTAGCAGTCTGTTTCTGTGAAGAATTACAGCCTTGAAAACCCTGTGGGGCAGTTCTGCTCTGTCCTGTAGGGTCATTATAAGTTGGAACTGACTCAGTGGCAGCGCGTATAGGCAGGGATCTAATGTTGGATTGTTTGTTTTCGCTACAGACTTGAAATGATCACTAAGAGAATTAGAATTCTATAGAAACTTAACTTCGCCGTTGTGATAAAACAACAGAAATTACAAAATACTAATATTGTGTTAGGATTACTTGAAACAATATAAAGCAGTATGAATTGAGTAATTAATATACCTGTACAAATTTGTCATTAGAACTATTTTTTTTAAAAAATAAGTTTCTTTAAAACCCCTATCACTTGGGCTTAAATCAACTTTGATTATAAAAATGTCACTGGCTTTAGTTTGAGTTTGTTTATGGTGATGGGAAAATTGGTAACAATTATGGGTGATGGTTGTACAACATGATTGATGTAATTGATGTGACTAATTGTACACTGGAAAATGTTGAATCGGTGAATGTTGTGTTATATATATATATCTTTTACAACAATTTCTTAAAAAGTAAAACTGCAAAAAAAATTTTTTTAATCACTGGCTTTTATGTATATTTTGAAGAGTATGTTTTTCTCTCCTCCTCCTCCTTCCTTATGCCCTCCCCCACTTCCAGGGAAATCCGAGGAACCAAACTGTGCTTGTGATCAGTTTCGTTGTGGTAATGGAAAGTGTATACCAGAAGCCTGGAAATGTAATAACATGGATGAATGTGGAGATAGTTCCGATGAAGAGATCTGTGCCAAAGAAGCTAATTCTCCAACAGCTGCTGCTTTTCAACCTTGTGCTTACAACCAGTTCCAGTGTCTGTCTCGGTTCACCAAAGTTTACACTTGCCTCCCTGAATCTTTAAAATGCGATGGAAACATTGACTGCCTAGATCTCGGAGATGAAATAGATTGTGATGTGCCAAGTTGTGGGCAGTCATTGAAATATTTTTATGGTACTTTTAATTCTCCCAATTATCCAGACTTTTATCCTCCTGGAAGCAATTGCACCTGGTTAATAGACACTGGTGATCATCGTAAAGTCATTTTACGCTTCACTGACTTTAAACTTGATGGTACTGGTTACGGCGATTATGTCAAAATATACGATGGGTTAGAGGAGAATCCACACAAGCTTTTGCGTGTGTTAACTGCTTTTGATTCTCATGCACCCCTTACAGTTGTTTCTTCTTCTGGACAAATAAGGGTACATTTTTGTGCTGATAAAGTGAATGCTGCAAGAGGATTTAATGCTACTTACCAAGTGGATGGCTTCTGCTTGCCATGGGAAATACCCTGTGGGGGTAACTGGGGTTGTTATACTGAGCAGCAGCGTTGTGATGGGTACTGGCATTGCCCAAATGGAAGGGATGAAATCAATTGTACCATGTGCCAAAAGGAAGAATTTCCATGTTCCCGAAATGGTGTCTGTTATCCTCGTTCTGATCGCTGCAACTACCAGAATCATTGCCCAAATGGTTCAGATGAAAAAAACTGCTTTTTTTGCCAGCCAGGAAATTTTCATTGTAAAAACAATCGTTGCGTGTTTGAGAGCTGGGTGTGTGATTCTCAAGATGACTGTGGTGATGGCAGCGATGAGGAGAATTGCCCAGTCATTGTGCCTACCAGAGTCATAACTGCAGCCGTCATAGGGAGCCTTATCTGTGGCCTGTTACTCGTCATCGCATTGGGATGTACTTGTAAACTTTATTCTCTAAGAATGTTTGAACGAAGGTCAGTATCAAGACAAAACTATAGTGGGTATGCTTTCTACAATAAAGACATGACCAAAATATTTTCCATAAGTACTCTAGTGTGATTAGCGATATATTTTTGTTTTATAATAGAAATGGGTAAATATTGTTTAAAAAAAAAAAGTAGAACTGCCCCCATAGAGTTTTCAAGGAGCGCCTGGCGGATTCGAACTGCTGACCCTTTGGTTAGCAGCCATAGCTCTTAACCACTATGCCACCAGGGTTTCCAAATATTGTTTATAATATGTAAAATTAGTGTGAAAACCCAGGACTCAAAAGGCTGAACACATTAGAACTAATAATTACTTAGACGAAAGCTAGTATTTACCAGTTTGTTTTCATTTTATTCTGTTTTATAGGAATTTTGCAAGCTGCAACTCTTGTCATTTTTTTTAGCCTGTGTTTCTATATATATTAATTCAGCTATTTCACATATAAAGCATAATCTCACAAGGAGTTTACAATTTGGAGGAAGGAATGCCGAGTGGAATAAAATAAAAATAGTAGACTGGGTAGTAGACAAAAATATAAGCACTCTTAAGAGTTCGAAAACAAAGTGCTGTAAAATCAAGATAACTAACCTGATGGGGGAAACCCTGATGGCGTAGTGGTTAAGAGCTACAGCTGCTAACCAAAAGATCGGCAGTTCAAATGGACCAGGCACTTCTGGAAACTCTCTGAGGCAGTTCTACTCTGTCCTATAGGGTCACTATGAGTCAGAATCGATTTGATGGCAATGGGTAACCTGATGGGGAATTGGGAAGGCTTTCATTGAAGAGGTGCCATTTGAAATGTACCTTGAAAAATTAATTGAATGTAGATAGGGAAAGATTGCAATTGAAAAAAATAGACTGGGCAAATATATAGAAGTAGGAATGCTCAGTATTACTCAGGGGATAAGCACATAGTTGTTTGGAGCCTAAAATACATACAAAGGACAAATAGAAGACAAGACTGGTGTTATGTTGTGGCACTCAGTGAGAGCCACGCTTGAGATTTCTTTTTGATTCAGTAAGAAATGGTTAATCCTTAAAGCGTTTTTGAGACATGGAGTCCCACTGTCAGAGCTGACCTTCAGGGTGGTGAAGGATGGATAAGCCTGAGAGAAGTTGATGATGGAAAGGCCACCTAGGAAGGAGGCTGTTGTGGAGACAATGACCTTCTATTCCAGCAGATTACAAATAACTACTACAACAACAAGCTTTACGTATGAGATAGTTAAGACACAGATGCACACAGATGTACAGTATCAGAATAATCATTGCTGCACCTTTTCTTTGGGCAAGTGTAAATGGCCAAGAAAACCTTTTACCACGTTGCAGCATAAGACCACAGTGAAGAGACAGAGGCCTTGAATTCAAGAACTAGCAGTTCCAGAAGGTGTATTGGTGACTCATTTCACTCCTTTCCTTATCTCAAAAATAAGTGTGTTGGACTTGAATAAAATGTCTTCTAATAGATTTCAAATACTTTCATCTAATGTCTTGAACCCCTGTGACTTTAGGGATTTAAAGACCTAGTATCTTTATTTCTCCCTTTTACAGGCATTTCCGATTTATTGAAACGTAGTGACCCAGGCACCTACCACTGTTGAGCCCCATGAGGACAGACTGCTTCATCTTTGTATTCCCAGTGTAGGGATGGTTTAGATATTCAGTTTTGTTGAGTGACTAAATTTTAAAAGTGATTCACATATACTAAAATTCAGATTGTTTTAATAATAATTTGTAAAAAAATACATCGTTTTATCTTGCCTGTTTTTGATTTTTTTTTTTTTTATTATTATTTACTTTTTTATCCCCCATCTACTCTCAAAGATCATTTGAAACACAGTTGTCAAGAGTGGAAGCAGAATTGTTAAGAAGAGAAGCTCCCCCCTCTTATGGACAGTTGATTGCTCAGGGTTTAATTCCACCAGTTGAAGATTTTCCTGTTTGTTCACCTAATCAGGTATATTGCAATTTATGATTTCTGTTTCAATACTTCTTAAAATGAAATCTATATGTGTGTGTGGTAAAGCAAAGGCCCTTGACCAAGACTATGCCAGAATTTTTACAGTCAAGTCAAATATTAAATATACGAAGGACTTAAAATTACGCTTTTTCATTGTAGGTTAACATACTACAAAATCCAAAAGTCTGCATTTGTTCTTTACTGCTGCTGCTTTGGTTATGGGACTTTACTGTTTAAGATAGTTTAGTGCATTAAAATCCAGAAGTAAAGTTAGAGAAATCATTTTCTACTTGAATGAAACATTTAGAAGGTTTAAGAGTGAATACTAAAATTAATATGCTAGGACTATATTAGTAACATTCTAGACTAACCACTTATAAGTAAAAGTAATTGACATGAAGTTAACCTTTTCGTCTGATTTGAGGGAAATTTTCTTCACATCAAGATTTTAAGAGTTCATCTATTTAAATAGTAACTCAAATCCTTTATTAATATTTCTGCATGCTTTAAATGTCTCTGCAATTTTTAAAAAATATTTTTTAATGCCTAAAATGTGCCAGGGTTCATCTTAGGCATGTTGCTTACACAGTTAAAATGTAAATTCATCCAGAAACATTTCTAAACATTGTTCCTGGTATTGGAGTTAAGAAAAATTGATAAACATTATTTTGCCAGTGATTTAATTCTGTTCAAAATGGAAGACCACCTCCTTTTCAGTTAATAAGCATTCTGGTTACTCTCTGTCACTCTGAGTCTTTTAGAAAATCTTTGGTAAGAATTTGTGTTTTAAATACATTTCTCTGAGCTTAATTTACTAACTAAATAGGAGGCCCACTGATTGTATTTTGTGTGCAAAATAGGGAAAACCTAAATTGTGACTTTTTTCTGTTATTGGCTCTACTTTGGGGATGGTTTCTCTTAGGTAGGAATTGAGACCACAGTTAATTCTGTCATTCCACCTCTCTTCCATCCTCTACCTGCCACCACCACCACCAAACTCTTAGACTACCCTGTTCTCTAGGGTTATAATTTACTTTTAGGAGAGAATTCTATTTCGACAAAGTCTTAAAATATGTTAATAAATGGTAAACTAGATTTTATTCTATTAAACTCACAAGCTTGAAACTTTTGGGAACAAATTATCAAATTTCTGTAGCAGCTTTTCAAAAGAAAAATAATTTATTCACTGTCTCAAAATAGGAATGCTTTCTGCTTTTTAAACTGAAGAAGTATATAAAGTGATTCCTAAGGTATTCATGAGACCCCTCATAGAATATAATGTTAAGTTGTCAGTCTTTTAATTAAAGACTTCCATGAGTCGAAATTGGCTCAATGCAACTGGTTTGTTTTTATGTTTTTTTCAGCTGAGTAGAGAGCTTCATCTCATTTCGACAGAGTAGTGTTAAAGTCAGCATTAAAGTGTGCTGAAGGCATTGGTGATCTTGATGGGTGATAAACCCAAGAACATCTGAAAAGCCTTTTGTTTATTGCTGAATTACTAATGTAGTACTACTCACACAGAGCCTTAGTTAGAGCTTGAATGCTAAATGTTGAGGTCCAAGCCTGTGGAGAGGTTCATAAGGGGTGTGGACCACTTCTTTTTTTTTTTTTTTATGGTTGTTGATATTGTTAGTTGCTCGTCAAGTCAGTTCCAACTCCTGGCACTTGTTAATTAGTGAATAATTTTACTCATTTGTGTAGGAAATCCATGTGTGCTGATATCCGAACTTCTTACTGATACTTCGTGCTATACTAAGGCCAGATTTTGAAATATTCCTATATGATTGTGGCTTCTTAGCTTTCCATGAATTATGTTTGAGGGATTATGTATGGAAATCACAAATAAATGAAGACCAGTTACAAAGAAGGATGGAGAACATACACTATCTCATCTTCCTTCTCCTCCTCCTCCTTTTTCTGTGAGGGGAAAGGCAAGAGACATTAGTTTTGACAGGAGAAACTGGATTTTAAGAGTTCATCCATTGGAGCCTGGTTACCGTCACTTTGAGCCTTTTATAGAAAATTGTTGGTAAGAATTTGTATTTTAGAAACATTTCTCTGAGTATAATTTGCTAACTAAAAGTTTCATGGGTTGGTTTTTGTGTTCAAAGTAGGAAAAACCTTAATTAATGACTTTTTTATATTGTTATTTATATAGTCATCATTTGGTACAGAGAATATCAACTTACCATTGTTTCCTAGAAATGTTGTATTTTAAATACTAAATGCCAGACTTAGGAAAGCTTTGTTTGGTCCAAGTTTGAATACTACTTTTTTTTTTATAACCACTAGGTGGCGCTTAAAGTTTTGTTTTTTTTTTTTTTTTTTTTTAAGTAAATGCTGTAGGTTTTAAAAATAATTCATAAACTCGTTCATCTAGAATAAAGAAAAGATTTTCTTTCCGTTAGGTAATCTGTATATGTACAGATTATGTACCTCCCATATACCAATTAAAGATCACCAGTTTTCAAAGAATAAGGATATGGTAATTTATGTTTAACACTAAACCATAGAAAATAAAACTTTAAAATCTTTGAAGACCGGGCGGGAATCCAAATGTCTCAGAATACCATTGTGTAGTGCTATAAACTAATCTTTCTAGCTTTTTTGTTGTTCTGTTTTCTGTGCTCTTTTTCAAAAAATCCTTCATTTGTGACAATGTAAGTAAGTCCTCAGTATCCATTCACTCAACAAATCCTTGAGAGCCAACTCTGTGAAATATATTTTTCACGTGTTTTAGGAATAGTTTCAGCTGTGTAAATTGAATCTAACTTGCTCAGCATTTTTACGAAAATAAAGGGCCTAGTTTTCACAGACATTTTAGGTCATTTAGTCAGTTGTACTGGAGGTCCTTTTACTTTCTTGGCTGTAGAAGTATCAAATAATTTCCTTTTCTAGCCTTCTGTACCAAGGATTGGCTTACTAGGGGGGAAAACAGGCACTATTCAGTTTTGAAACAAAATAGCTCTTGTAATTGACATTAAGTATCTTAAAGGTGTATATATAAAATGAAGTGTCAAGAAATTTTTAAACACAGTGAGCAGTGATTCAAATTACAGATTAGATTCTATAGTGCTGTAAACCTCTAGAAGTAAGAGAATTTAATTCATTCTCCCTAGACCCTAGCATCAACAGGTAATACAATTTTTTGCCACGACACATTCTTAATAGAAGGGTGTTTTTCGTCTCAGTACCTTGTTGTTAGCCATCTTAAAGCTCTTTTCTTATTTTTGTAGGCTTCTGTTTTGGAAAACCTGAGGCTAGCTGTACGATCTCAGCTTGGATTTACTTCGATTAGGCTTCCAATGGCAGGCAGATCCAGCAACATCTGGAATCGTATTTTTAATTTTGCAAGATCACGTCATTCAGGGTCATTGGCTTTGGTATCAGCAGATGGAGATGAGGTTGTCCCTACTCAGGGTACCAGCAGAGAACCTGAAAGAAACAGTAGTCACCGAAGTTTGTTTTCCGTGGATCCTGATGACACAGACACAGAAAATGAGAGAAGAGAGACCGCAGGAGCATCTGGTGGGGTTGCAGCTCCTTTACCCCAGAAAGTCCCTCCCACAACAGCAGTTGAAGCAACTGTGGCAGCATGTGGAAGTTCCTCAACTCAGAGTACCCGAGGTGGTAATACAGACAATGGAAGGGATGTGACAAGTGTGGAACCCCCAAGTGTGAGTCCAGCACGTCACCAGCTCACAAGTGCACTAAGCCGTATGACTCAGGGGCTCCGTTGGGTACGTTTTACATTAGGGCGATCAAGCTCCATAAATCAGAACCAAAGTCCCTTGAGACAACTTGATAATGGGGTAAATGGAAGAGAAGAAGATGATGATGTTGAAATGCTAATTCCAGTTTCTGATGGAGCTTCAGACTTTGATGTGAATGACTGCTCCAGACCTCTTCTTGATCTTGCCTCAGATCAAGGACAAGGGTTTAGACAACCATTTAGTGCAACAAACCCTGGAGTAAGGCCAAGTAATCGAGGAGATGGTCTGTGTGAGCACTGTGGCATCGTCCACACTGCACAGATACCAGACACTTGCTTAGAAGCAACACTAAAAAATGAAACAAGTGATGACGAGGCTTTGTTGCTTTGTTAGGTACGAATCAAATAAGAGATTGTATACAAGATGGAGCAATATCAATTCATTGTTTTGTAACTTTACAGTTAAAACTAGTTTTAGTTTAAAATGAAAAAAGATGCAGGGTGATTTCTTACTGGGATGTGTTAGCCTGCATGGTTAAATTAAGTAACTCTTGTACCTATAAACTTTCAGAGTTTACTATTTTAGCAGCTACAAATACATTATGTATTCATATTGTTCAGTGATGTTCTTCCATATATTTCTAATTGTTTTTATCCTGGTACTTACTGTAGAAATATGGCTGCTGAAACTCATTTTACCGTCAGTTTATCTTATGTTTAAGGTTTATTTGTACAATATAATATCGTCATTTAATTGAACCCTTTATGCTTTTGCCAGCACATCTTGAAACTTAATCTACTAGATGTTAAGGTTGTTAATGTAAAAACAAAAACAAAAAAAACCATTATACTCGCCTGTGTTTTTATTTATATAACATTTGTCTAAATATTATTGTATTTCATCATCATATGAACTTGTCAGAGGGAGGAATATCTTTCTCTAAATATTTTTCTCTTATGTTTAACATGCAGTGATGTGACATTTAGATAGAGTTAGATAAAATATTGGCAAAAACAAAACTTTTATAGATTTTCTAATGTTGACTTTAATACTCTAATATGGTACAAACCAAGTGGTAAAATCCCAAGTCATTTCTTCTTTCATCTCTACTTAGGGACAGAATTAAGTGGATGAAGATACTCTACTATGCATTAAATCTTGAACTTTATAAAATATGTACAAAAATTTTACAAGATAAGTTCCAACTGGTAATGTCTTTCCCTGGTACAGGGTTATGCTCATATTGGACCGTAGGGATTTGCACTAAAATCTTACCAAGATCTCAGATGAGTTTAGTGCACAAGCACTATCACTTTAAATACAATTATTTGCTACCACAGTGACTGTGTATTTCCATAGCTTTTATTGGGGCGGGGGGGGAGGTGTGCATTTTTATTACAACTTTAAATTGCTTTGCTGGTTTCATATTTATTTGTTGTATTTAAAGATTGCATTATTTTAAGAAAGTGATTTTTTTTTCAATATATTTTATTCATGGGGGGGCTTGTACTAATGTTGGAGAAACGCAAATCAAGACATGATTCAGATCACCCCCCCTTTTTAAGTAGAGTGAATTGCAAGACCCTGCATATTTTTTGTATTGTCAATTCCTGTTTATTTATTCTTTAGTTGTCTTGTTTTAGTACCTTAATGATTGAGTATGAATAATGTATTTGTGTGTGGTTATTGCTATTTATTAAACTTTAAATACTTTGCTGAATGTCATTTTAAAGCACGTTTGAGGTCTTGTGTATTGTGTTATGCTGTCAGGAGACTGACTAAAATGTTTTAATATGTATCAAAAATTAAAATGACTTTTTTTTATATTGCCTTGAGGTACTTTTTAAATCACATGTGCTCTTTGCTTTTGTTGAATTTTGGTGCACGTACAAATTCAGTCCATAAAATATGCAGTATATCCAGAAGAGAAAACAAAGGGGGAAGAGGAGATATTCTAAACTAATAGTAATAGCTTATACCAACACTCCAGGGTAAGGATATCTGAGGGCCTGATTATTATTTTGCCTATGAGGAAACAGCCTCTTAGTTGGTGTAACATGGAATAACTCAATCAGTCCTCTTTTTATATTATTTTTAGCTACATCTCAGACCCCTATAGAATATTCTCCTGATAGGGTTTAGATTACCAAGTTAATGTTCCTTAGGTCCTACTAATATACTGGGGCCCTGGTTGCGCAGTGGTTAACAGTTCAGCTGCTAACCAAAAGGTCAGCAGTTGAAATCCACCACATACTATCATATAAAGGAGGCGGGAAGGGGCTGTTTACTATTATGTGTTTTAATTTATTTTTTTAATTTAAGTAACACATTCTCCTGGTTCAGACAGTAAAAAGTAAGTCTCTTACCCCTGACTTTCAGCCTTTTAGTTCCCGTGCAAGGAAACAGATACCAGATTCTTGAATATCCCTACAGAGATACCATATGCATACATAAAATTATCCATTTCTATAAATGCCATATATGGTAGTGCAAATTGCAACATACTGTACATACATTTCTATACCTTTGTTTTCAAGGGAAAAGTTGGCATGCCTAATTAGAGTTTAAATACTTAAAGTTGGGTATTTCTGTTATTCAATTTTCACATTTAAATCATTGGCCCATCCTGAATTTAGGGTTTCACCTTTTTTTATTTTTTAAGGTGGCCACCTAGTTATCTCAAAGCTATTTATTAAATAATCCATTCTTTCCCCACTAATTTGAAATGGCACTTTTATCATATAGTAAATTCCCATTCTTGAGTATGTTTTTAGACCTATTCTGTTCAGTTGATCAGCCTTTCTCTTTTTGTACCAGTCCCACACTATTTTAATAACTGTGACTTTAAAATATGTTTCATATATTCTTATTTTTTATTTGAACTTTAGAATTAGCTTGTTGAGTTCCACAAAACAAGTCCATTTTTTTTTTTTTAACAGCTTTAAATTTATAGATTAGGGAAATTTGACATTGTCATGTTGAAACTTTAACTCATGATGCTCTTTATTTGTTCAGGTCATCTGTACTTACTCCCTTCAAAAGTGTTTTTAAATTTAACTTTATAGAGATATAATACATGTTTTTACAATTTATTCTTAGGAATTTCCTCTTTGTTACCATCATTAAAGAAGGCCTTTCTAATATGATTTAATCTGATTTTAGTTTATATGAAGGCTAACGATTTATAAATGTTAATTTTGTACCAGCCACCTAACTCTATTTTTTTTAATTTGTAATATTTCAGCTCATTTCTTTAGATTTCCAGCTACACAATCATGTCATCTGTAAACAGTGAAACACAACTTTCCCTCCAATTTGCGTAGCTTTTTGTCTTAATTGTATTGTCTAGCACTCCTGTAATAATGTTGAATAGCTCTGGCTCTAATGTACAGAGGTAAGGTAGATGCATTTAGTCATGTTAAAGAAGGATCCCTTGATCCCTGTTTTTTAAAAAATTTTTAATAAAGAATGCTTATGTTGAATTTTATCATAAGCCTTTTCAACATCTATGAAGAGGATACAGTTTTGCTCCTTGGATCTTTTAATATGATGAATTATATTAATGTATTTTGTAATTTTGAACCACCTTACATTCCTGAAATAAACTCCACTTGGTCACTGTGTATTATTTTCTGAAGTATGTTCCATATTTTATTTAGGATATTTGCATCTCTTTGCATCAGTGAGATTCATCTGTAGTTTTTCATGTTTGTTTTGTCTTTTAGGAGTTTTGTTACCAATTTTATGCTGATGCCCTAAAAAGAATTTGGAAAGGTTCCTTTTTTTCCTGTGCTCTGGAACCGCTAAAATAGCTATGCTGTTTGTTCCTTAAAATTTCAGTGAAATCGTCTGAGCTTGGAGGATGTTTGGGACGTTATTTGAGAAGATTTTGGTATCTTCTTTGGCAACTGGTACATGGAGGTTTTCTGTCAGAAATAACCTGTTTCATCCAGGTTTTCAAATTTATTTGCCCACAGTTGAGGAAAGTTCTCTCTTCCTCTTCTATACAGCTCTTTCCGCCTTCTTATTCCTTATTTTGTATTATGTTTATTGCCTTATTTTTTAAGGTATGTTTTTCCATTATGTGTTTGTTTCCCCCAAAGTACTATGCCTTGGATATCTCTATCATTCTTCTGTTTTCTAATTAATTTCCACTTAAATAAATGTTCTTTTTGCTTTCCTTAAGTTTATTTTGTTGCTTTTTCTCTAGCTCCTTTAGTTGGTCATTTCATTCATTTATGATGTCTTTTTAATCATTAATATGAGATTTAATGCATAGACTTAATTCTGAGTACTGCTTAAACTTAGATACATTAGTCTTGTCATTGTTATTTTTTCTACGGGTTTTGCAGTTCAGTTTTGATTTCCCCTTTGACCTAAACCTCCGTTGCCATCTAGTTTATTCCAACTTACAGTCACTATGAGACTTTGACCTAAGAGTTGTATAAAAGAGGCTTTTTTTTTTTTAACTTTTTTTTTCTTTCAGATAGGATTTCTCATGTGGATGGCAGTTTTGTTTTCTGATTTTCTATTTTTATGACATCAAGATTAGAGAATGTTGTCTGTGTTACATCTACTTTGAGAAATTCCTTGTCTTTTCTCAGTTTTTTAAATGCGCCAAGAGCATTTATAAAAGATGTATTGTTTTTAGGATACAGATTTTAACCGATACTACTTATATTTATGTGGTTTTGACCTTCCATCCAGTACTTTGTTTTGTCTTATCAGCCTGTCAGTCAGAGCTCCAATATTAGTATGGGAGAGAATAGAAACAAAAGGAGTTGTATTAGAAGGGTTCTATGGGGCAGTTTTACTCTGTCCTATAGGGTCGCTATGAGTCAGAATCGACTCGATGGCACTGGGTTTGGTTTTTTGTTTTTGTTTTTAGGGCCAGTAGCCACTGCATTAGCTCTTGTCAAGCACAGAATGAAGAGGAGTTTTTCCAGAAGCTATTCAGGTGTTTGTTGCTACTGCTGCTACCACCATCATCTGCTGTTGAGCTTGAAATAAATGGACTAGACAGGTTAAAAGGGATAAAAGAGTACATCAATTTAGTAGATATTTATTGAGTACCTACTGTGGGCCCTATACTGCTTATACCAGTTTACATTCCTGCTGCTCTTCGTTCAAACTGCTTGATAATTCCCTCACTCCTTTTCCCTTAAACTCCAGAAGGAGATACCAACTTCATAGAACCTGTTTGACTCGGGTAGGTCCCTGTTTAAAAACTGATAGAAGCAGCCAGTAGAGTTATTTTTCTCAGAATATCTCAACTCATTCAGGAATAGCATAGGAATTCCAGCTTGCTTGTAGATAATGTTGGCATGGGATTGAAGTTGACTGTGATTGCATTTTATTCTAAGGTATTCAGCATTTGGGGTGGTAGAAGGAGGAAGGTAAAATTCACAGACACTTAGAGCTGGAAGGGATCTTCATAATGAGGAAGTGATATAGATAAAAGTGACTAATCAGTAATTTTCTAGACTTCAAAGCAGCCTGTGTTAATTATATACCCATATATGTTATATATACATACTAAAAGCCAAACCTGTTGCTGTCAAGTTGAATCTGACTCAGCAACCCTATAGGACAGAGTAGAACAGTCCCATAGGATTTCCAAGGAGAAGCTGGTGAATTTGAACTGCCAACGTTTTGGTTAGCACCTGAGCGCTTAACCCCTGTGCCACCTATAGGTACATACACATAAACAAGGGAAGGAGCCCTGATGGCGCAGTGATTTAAGTGTGTGGCTGCTAACCAAAAGGTTGGTTTGAACCCACCAGGCATTCCATGGGAGAAAGACCTGGTGATCTGCTCCCGTAAAGATTCAAAAAAAACCATTGTCCTCCAGTCAATTCTGATTCATAGTGACCCTGTAGGACAGAATAGAACTGCCCCATAGGGTTTCTGAGGAGTGTCTGATGGATTCGAACTGCCAACCTTTTGATTAGCAGCCACGCTCTTAACCACTGAAACCCTGGGCGACAGTTCTCTTCCTATAGGGTCGCTATGAATTGGAATCAACTTCGATGGCACACACCAAAAACAAACACATAAGCCACATATATTGCTCATGGTTTATCATATTATAGGGAAGAATTCTCAAGGCAAAAATATCTGCCAATTGTTGAGTGCTGTCTGCCAGGTTCTTTATATGTATCTTTGGAATCGTCACAGTGCTGTGGAATATAAACTACATCTTCTATTTACCCAAGGGCATACAGCCAGTAAGGGTGGAACTAAGCTTTCACCTTACTGTAGTCTTAGTCTTGTGAATAAAGTGAATAATGATATACTATCGATCAGGAGAAAACAACCATCTTCAATTTGCAGTTTTGATACCTGGATTATTATCCAAATTCCACTGCAAACTCACTGAACCTCAGCTTCATCTTAAAGTAATAATAACTACCTTAGGATTTTAGGGTTATTGTGAGGAATAAACTGAGATGAGATATATAAAGGACTTAGCACATGATCTGGTTATTTATTGCTGCAAAACAAATCACCTCCAAACTTTAAAGCAAAGGCAGTCGTCAGTTTGCTCACAAATCAGTAATCCGGGCAGAGCTCAGTGAGATCTGCTCATCCCTTCTGCACTTGGCATCAGCTGGGGCAGGAAGATATACTCCTAAAAGAGCTCACCTATGGGGCTGGCAAGTCAATACTGGCTGTCAGTTGGGAGTCTTGAATCCTTTCCATGTGGGCCCCTCCATTTGGCTGCTTGTGCTTCATTACAGCATAGAATCTGTGATCTATGAACAAGTGTTCCAGGACACCTTGGCAGAAACTGCAAGGCTTCTTATGACCTAGTTTTAGAAGTCCCAGGATGTCGAACCATGTTCTATTGGTCGAATAACTAAAACCAACTCAAATCCAATGGGAAAAGAAATAGACCCCACTCTCAATAGCAGAAATCGCAAAGAATTTGTGACCATCATTACCACTGCACAGTACCTAATATATAAGAAACACTAAATTGAAACTATTACTATTTTAAGTAGAAAAAAGTTTTACAGACAGTTCATTTGTTAAAAGGATATTAACTCAGGTCCTCTGTCATATATCCAGGACGTTAACTGGGGTTAGGTGCCATCGAGTCAGTTCCGACTCATAGCGACCCTATGTACAACAGAACGAAACACTGCCCAGTCCTGTGCCATCCTCATAATTGTTATGCTTGAGCCCATTATTGTAGCCATGGTGTCAATCCATCTCATTGAGGGTCTTCCTCTTTTTCACTGACCCTCAACTTTACAAGTATGATGTCATTCTCCAGGTAGTGGCCCCTCCAGATAACATGTCTAAACTTTGTGAGTTGAAGTCTTGCCATGGTTGCTTCTAAAGAGCATTCTGGTTGTAGTTCTTCCAAAAAAGACTTGTTTGTTCTCTTGGTAGTCCATTGTATATTCAATATCCTTCACCAACACCATAAATCAAAGTCATCAATTCTTCTTCAGTCTTCCTTATTCATTGTCCAGCTTTCATGTGCATATGAGGTGATTGGAAATACCATGGCTTGCATCAGGCACACCTTTGTCCTCAAAGGGACATCTTTGCTTTTTAACACTTTGAATAGATCTTTTGCAACAGATTGGTCCAATGCAATCTGTCCTTTGATTTCCTGACTCCTACTTTCCTGGGTGTTGATTGTGGATTCAAATAAAATGAAATCCTTTACTTCAATATTTTCTCTGTTTATCATGATGTTGCTTATTGGTCCAGTTGTGAGGATGTTTGTTTTCTTTATTTTGAGGTGTAATCCATACTGAAGGCTGTGGTCTTTCATCTTCATCAGTAAGTGCTTCAAGTCCTCTTAACTTTTCAGCAAGCAAGATTGTGTCATCTGCATATCTCAGGTTGTTAATGAGTCTTCCTCAAATCCTGATGCCATGTTCCTGTTCATATAGTCCAGCTTCTCAGGTTATTTGTTCAGCATACAGATTGAAAAAGTATGGTGAAAGGATACAACCTTCATGCACACCTTTCCTGATTTTAAACCACACAGTATCCTCTTGTTCTGTTTGAATGACTGCTTCTTGATCTACACACAGATTCCTCATGAGTACAGTTAGTGTTCTGAGGATTAATGAAATTTGAAAACCAGTACTAGAACATTTGCAAGCCCCTGAGTGGTCGCTATGAATCAAAAAAAAAAAAACCCATTGACGTCAAGTCAATTCCAACTCATAGTGGACCATATAGGACAGAGTGGAACTGCCCCATAGAGTTTCCAAGGAGCGCCTGGTGGATTCGAACTGCCAACCCTTTGGTTAGCAGCTGTACATCTTAACCACTATGCCACCATGGTTTCCTATGAGTCAGAATCAACTCAACAGCAATGGGTTTGGTTTGGTTTTAGTTGGGTGGCGCAAATGGTTAACAAGCTCAGCAGCTGACGGAAAAGTTGATGATTGAGTACACCCAGAGGTACCTCAGAAGAAAGGCTTAGTGATCTACTTCTGAAAATTCAGTTGCTGAAAACCCTATGGAGCACAGCTCTACTCTGATAAACATGAGGTTGCCATGAGTTGGAACTGACTCCATGACAACCGGTTTTGGTATGCTACCTTAGGACACACATGGTTCATTGATAATGAAATGTCTTTCTAAAAGAATTTGCCAAGAGTGTTTTCAAGTAAAGGTACTGAAGGGTCAGTTAGGGTGGGTTTTCCCAAATTCTGGGGGAGGCTCAAGCCCAAAGAAGTTTAATACTCTAAAAAGCAACATGGTAGCTTCACTAATGAGGAATAATGGGGTACAGTGAGATGGGAAAGCATGAGCTGTGGAGACAGGCACATCACAGTTTGAATCCCGGCTCTACGACTTAAGAGGTTCGTAACTGAATAAATCACTTGATCTCTCTAAGACTTGCTGTCTCACTGGAAAAATGGGTACAACATCTACCCTTAAGGGTTACTGTAAGGTTAAATGAAAGAAAGAAAAAAAGACTATGCAAAAGCCTCTTTAAGAGCCTTACACATTGAGGTTGCAAAATAAATTTTACTGATTGTTATGAATTGAATTGTGTGCCTCAAAAAAATGTTGTAAATCCTAACCTCTACGCCTGTGGTAATAATCGTATTTGGGAATGGATTGTCTTCGTCACGTTAGTAAGACAGGAATTGTGTAAGGTGCTCTTGAGTCAGGCTTTTTTGATATATAAAAGAGACTAAACAAGAAGCAGATGATGGTGGAAGAGAGATGCCAAACCGCATGAAGATCACCCAGGAGCAGAATCTCAAGGAGAGAGAAAGACTTCTTCTAGGGCAACACCCTGAATTTGGATTTCTAGCCTCCTAAAGCTATGAGTCGGAATCGACTTGACAGCACTGGGTTGTTTTTTTTTTTAAACTGTAAGAAAATAAACTTCTGTATGTTAAAGCCACCGATTTATGGTATTTCTTTTATAGCAGCACTAGGTAACTAAAACAATGGTTGATATTACCGATTCGTTTTCAAAATGAAAAGAACCTCTTTGGAGAGCTTCCCTCTTTACCTTGTAGTATGCCTTTTGTATATTAGTAGAGCTTTCTGAAAGAACACATTTTTTTTGTAGGTACTGTCCTGTTTTCTTTTTAATTTTACTGTGTTTTAAGTGGAAGTTTACAGTACAAATTAGTTTTTCATTCAAAAATATATATACACAAACTGTTTTGTGACATTGATCCCCTCAATGTGTCAACACTCTCCACCTTCTTCTTCCCACCCTGGGTTCTCCGTGTCCATTTGTCCAGTTTTCCTGTCCCTTCCTGCCTATTTGTCTCTACTTTTGAGAAAGTGTTGCCCATTTGGACTCGTATACTTGATTGATCTAAGAAGCATATTACTCACGTGTGTTATTGTTTGTTTTACAGGCCTGTCTGATCTTTGGCTGAAAGCTGGTCTTTGGAAGTGGCTGCAGTTCTGAGCATGTAGGAGTCATAGTCTCGGGGGTTACTCCAGTCTCTACCAGATAAGTAAGCCTGGTCTTTTTTTGTGAATTTGAATTTTGTTCTACATTTTTCTCCTACTCTATCCAGGATCCTGTACTATGATCCCTGTCAGAGCAGTTGGTGGTAGCTGGGCATTGTCTAGATCTTCTGGGCTCAGGCTGGTGGAGGCTGTGGTTCATGTGGTCCATTTGTCCTTTGGACTAATATTTTCCTTGTGTCTTTGGGTTTTTATTATTATTATTATTATTATCCTTTGCTCTGGATGAAGTGGGACCAATAGATTTATTTTAAATGGCGACTCACAAGCTTTTGAGATGCCAAATGCTACTAACCGAAGTAGGATGTAGAACATTTTCTTTATGAACTATGTTATACCGATTGACATAGATGTCCCCTGAGACCATGATCCCTAGCCCTCAGCCCCAGTAACTAAGTCTCTCAAGGTGTTTGGATGTGTCTAGGAAGCTTCTATGACTTTGGCTTGGTCAAGTTGTGCTGACTTCCACTATAGTGTGTGTTGTCTTTCCCTTCACCAGTGCTAACACTTGTCTACTATCTAGTTAGTGATTTGTCCTCCCCTCCCTTGTAAACATCAAAGATTGTTTTTTTTTTTCTATGTGTAAGCCTTTTCTTGAGTTTTTATAATAGTGGTCTCACACAATATTTGTCCTTTTGTGATTGACTTATGTCATTCAGCATAATGCTTCCTGATTCATCCATGTTGCAAGATGTTTTGTGGACTCATCATTGCATTGTTGCATAGTACTCCATTGTGCGTATGTAGCACAGTTTACCAGTTCATCTGTTGAGGGGCACTTAGTTTGTTTCCATCTTTTTGCTATTGTGAATAAAGCTGCAGTGAACATGGGACTGCATATGTCTATTTGCATGTCAGCTCTTATTCTCTAGGACATATTCATAGGAGTGGGGTAGCTGAATCATATGGTATTTCTATTTCTCTAGCTTTTTAAGGAGGTGAAAATTATCGATATCATTTATATCATGTGAAAGTAAAAATTTGCTGAAAATGATTCAAAAGTGATTGCACCAGTACAGCGATAGGGAACTGCCAGAAATTCAAGCTGAATTCAGAAGAGGACATGGAATGAGGGATATCATTGCTGATGTCAGATAGGTCCTAGCTGAAAGTACAAAATATCAGAAAAATGTTTACCTGTTTTATTGACTATGCAAAGGTATTTGTGTGTATGGGTCATAACAAATTATGGATTAACGTTGGTAAGAATGGGAATTCCAAAGCACTTAATTGTGCTCATGAGGAACCTGTAAATAGATCAAGAAGCAGTTGTTCAAACAGAACAAGGGGATACTGCGTGGATTAAAGTCAGGAAAAGTGTGTGTCAAGGTTGTATTCTTTCACCATACTTATTCAGCCTGTATGCTGAGCAAATAATCTGAGAAGCTGGGCTATATAAAGAGGAACGTGGCATCAGGATTGGAGGAAGACTCATTAACAACCTGAGATATGCATGTAACACAACTTTGCTTGCTGAAACTGAAGAGGACTTGAAGCACTTAATGACGAAGATCAAAGAACACAGCCTTCACTATGGATTACACCTCAATATAAAAAAAAAAAATCCTCAACACTGGACCAAAAAACAGAGAAAATATTGAAGTTAAGGATTTCATTTTACATGGATCCACAATCAACACCCATGAAAGCGGCAGTCAAGAAATCAAAGGACAGATTGCATTGGACAAACCTGTTGCAAAAGTATTAAAAAGTATTAAAGTATTAAAAAGCAAAGATGCCCCTTTGAGGACAAAGGTGTGTCTGACCCAAGCCATGATATTTTCAATTACCTCATACGCACATGAAAGCTGTACAATGAATAAGGAAGATCAAACAATTGATGCCTTTGAATTACAGTGTTGGTTAAAAAAAATTGAATATACCACAGACTGTCCAAAGAATGAACACATCTATCTTGGAAAAAAGTACAGCCAGAATGCTCCTTAGAGATGAGGATGATGAGACTTTATCCCGCTTACTTTGGACATGTTATCAGGAGGAACCAGTCCCTGCAGAAGGACATCATGCTTGGTAAAGTAGAGGGTCAGTGAAAAAGGGGAAGACCTTCAACAAGAAGAATTGATACACTGGCTGCAACAATGAGTTCAAACATAGTAATGGTTGTAGCGACGGTGCAGGATCAGACATTTCATTCTGTTGTACATACGGTCACTATGAGTCAGAGCCAACTTGATGGCACCTAACAACAGGGCTAAGGAAGGAGTAGGGAATGGCTGTGACTGCTGACAGGTAGGTACAGATTTCTTTTGGGGATGATGAAAAAGTTCTAAAATTAGATTCTGTGAAAATTGTACAACTGTCAGTAGACCGAAAACCATTGAACTGCACAGTTTAAATGGGTGAACTTTGTCATACATAAATCTCGAGAAAATCTGTTTAAAAAGATTAGAGAACAAAAACACAAATAATATCCTCTCCCCCCCGCCCCATTTGTTTGCTTTTGGATTTGAATCTAAGTTATTCCTCTATAAATAACTTGGCTATTCTGCAGGAAAAGATGTTTTATCACTTTAAATACAAAATACTGCACATCTTCGTTTACTTATTACAGTGTGGTGCTTGTGGATACCGTTGGCCTTGAAATCTGATCAAGTAAGCATGTTACTCAGGCAATTTACTTAACCTCTCTGACCATAGTTCTTACATCTGTTGAATGGAGTTATTGTATAGATGAGACAGTGTATGTAATGGCCTTAGCCCAATGCCTAGCATATTCAAAACTAATTATTCCACAGATATTTATGACAGGACTACTAAGTGCAGGTAGTGTTCTAGCTAATGCCCATTCGTGACCTGAACTACCTGAGCTTCCTGCTTTAGAAAGCCTCCGTCCAGCCTCCCTGTGGGGCAAGGAATTCACAGTCCCAAAGACGTGCCTGCCTCCCCCGTCACTGCTAGATCACACTGCTGGTACCAAGAGCCCTAGAATGCCCTGTCCAGATGGCCTGAACCCTCATCCAGGATCTGTCTGTTTTCTTTCCTGGATCTCTTTTCCTAGGATTGGACTAAGCCACCAGCGTGCACACACCAAGGGTGGACCTGCAGCCTGGGGTACCCACACACACAAGCACACAAGGCCTCTCACAGTGCAGGACAGCACCTCAGGTGGGAAGTTCTCAGGTGTGGGTTCTCCATGTATCCTTCTTCCCTGGGCATTGCAAATGCTAGCACTGGGGATAAAACAGTATGCAAAATAAAGATGAATCAAAAGGAACGCTGGGTGGCTCAACGTTTAAGTGCTCTGCTGCTAACTAAAAGGCAGGCAGTCAGAACCCACCCAGTGGCTCCCTGGGAGAAAGCCTGGTGACCTGCTTCTGTTAAATTATAACCACAAAAACCCAAGGGGACAGTTCTCTGTCACGTGGGGTTGCTGTGAGTTGAAAATCCACTGGACTGTACCTGACAATGACACCCTTCCACCCTAGGCCTGAACCACAGATGATGCATTAGAGATGAATCAGATTAAAAACACTGAACTCTTTCTGCTAACTGGAAAAACACTTATGGTCCATTTCACTTTTTTCTTTGCCCTTGAATGAGAAGCCAAAATCCATTTCGCTTTTAACTACACAACTGTGTTTCCAATAGTTCGTCTTTCCACTTGAAAGCTGTTTGGTTTTAACTATAATAAATGAGGAATTACTGACTTGAGTAATGGTGTATTCTGTGTCCTAGAACTATATAAGTGTTTTCTCGTGACTGTTTCATTTACATTTCTAATTAACATTTTTTCTTGTTCTTCTGAAAGTCCCATTGCAAAGGGAATCCAAGTTTTTATATTGTGACAATAAAAAAAAATGCCTTACTTTAAAAAAAAGTCATTTATATCAATTTTCTATGTACCAGATAGTATTTTCCCAGATAAAAAATATAAAAAGGAATAAATATATCTCAAGGACATGAGGGAAAATACTAGAAATCAGAAAAGAATTTTAATGGTATTTCAAAATTCGATACTGTTGGAATAACTTTAATATCATATTCTTTTTCTCCATCGCTCTCTCTTAAAAAAAAAAAGTGGTTACTTATTTCCTTATTGAATGTGTGACTAGGGTTTTGGTATTTCTGTGAGTGTTCTAGTATACATGAACGATTCGAGTGTAGTTGATGAGAGGCTACATACCTGAAAAGGACTGTGTAAATCTGATGTATGTGAACTACATGATCTTGGAAATGCAAGGTGGAAGCTCAGGATTTAAAGAACTCTCGTTATTTTTTAAAAAGTGAATAATCATGATCAAACTATATACTCTTTAAATCACAATGTGAAAACTTTGCTTAATGTAAAAAGGACATTTTATAAATCTAGTAAGCTGTCATTTTATAACATGAAACCGGACTTGTACCTTATAGATGTTCACAAAAGGATGCATTAATCATATTTAAGGGAACAAATAAACAAGGTATTTCCCTTCCCAATTTTGAATAAAGGATAACAACTATGTCAACATAGACATAAGGTCACCAGGAGTGATTTACCATTTTTTGATGACAAATTGCTGGGCAAACCAAAAGAATCATTCTTCCAAGAAGCCATCTAGTGGCTCATTTCAGCATTGCAATTAACATATTTTGCAACAATACTTGCTTTTCCTAACGCTCAAATGAACTTCCTTGAAGACAAAAGTGTGAATTAAGAAGTAAATGAGGCTGAAACTGAGTTTGAAGCTCCAAAGAAATCTAAGGGAGACTCCAACTGTGTTTTTGTTAATATGACCCAAACACTAAAGTCCCTCTCAGAGC
Source organism: Loxodonta africana (assembly GCF_030014295.1). Taxonomy (NCBI): domain Eukaryota; kingdom Metazoa; phylum Chordata; class Mammalia; order Proboscidea; family Elephantidae; genus Loxodonta; species Loxodonta africana. The sequence goes on along the minus strand of NC_087355.1, from coordinate 54,956,417 downwards.
ACAACACCGTAACGTTCACAAGGTGAAAATGAAAACAGCGAGCCCTTGCCGTGTACTGCTGTGCTCTGTGATGGGCCTTTGAATACAAAGGTCAATATGATCCAGTTTTTGTTTTCCAGAAGTTCACAGATTAGTGTCCTTAAGCACACGATTATATAACAGATGGGTAGTTAGGCATCATCCTTGACCTACAAACAATATTTTCACTCTGTTTACCATGTCTGGTACTAAATAAATACCTCTTACAATGAAATAGTAGTTCTCTCCCAAGAAGTAATTGTTTAAGGTGAACAGCATTTTTAAGGAAGAAGGAAGGTATACAACTCCACCACCTCCCGTTTCCGTTAGAGGGATAAAGGCAAAGGAAAACTGGATGACGTAAACAGTGCAGAGGTAGCCAGTAACCAGCTGCCATCCAGGCAATTCCGACTCATGGTGATTCCATGTGTGTCAGAATAGAACTGTGCTGCATGGGGTTTTCAGTGACTGATTTTTTGGAAGTAGATTGCCAGGCCTTTCTTTTGGGGCACTTCTGGGTAGACTTGAACCTCCAACATTTTGTTTAGCAGCTGAGCGTATTAACCGTTTGCACCACCCAGGCACTGCAAGTGCAGAGGTAGCAAGGTTCGAAGTTTCTAACTTCAGAGGGAATGGGCCTTGGTGAGGCAAACCAAAAAAGAACAAAACCCGTTGCTGTCGAGTCAATTCCAACTCATAGTGACCCTATAGAACAGACTAGGACTGCCCCATAGGGTTTCTAAACAACAACTGGTGGATTCAAACTGCCTACCTTTTGGATAGCAGGCAAGCTCTTAACCACTGTGCCACCAGGGAACAAGCACCTATAAAAGGGAATACATGTTGAGTGTCCTCAATCTGTACTTTGTAGTCTTGCTTTTTCCCTCTAACATCTGGCTCATGAGAGTCTTAAGACCGTTACGTCTACATAACTTTAAAAAAGTGTTGTGAAGGCTCCAAGGAGCACCTGCTCCCCTGCTCTGGACCTGGCTGTGGTTCTGGCCTAGGCCCTCCCTGAATTCCCAAAAAGCTTGGAGTGAATCCCAGTAGGGTCTGCCACTGAGTCCCTTTTTCTTTAGACAGCATCAAGGGTTTTAGTTTTATTTCCTGGATGTAGGGGACTAGAACAGTACTGCAAGGTTGCAGGTGACTTTTAGAAAGGAAGTCGGTAAATTTTTCTGGTTTGAAGACACCCTGCAGTTTACTTTGTATTCAAGCTTAAAGCCAAATGTGCTTCTTTTAAAAAACAAAATAAAACACGCATGATAGAGAAGAGATCAGTGATTGCCAGGGATGATGAAAACGTTCTCTCTCTTCATTGTGGTGGTGGTTACATGACTGTGTTTGTCAAAATTCATAGAACTGTACACTGAAAAAGGTGAATTTTACTCTATTTCTTATTTTTAAAAGTATAGAATACAATATTAAATCCTATTTGGTCTATGTAGCAAAACTACAAACAGTTTTTTTTTTTTTCAAAGATTTGCTCTTCTTAAAAAACTTTATTTTCAAAACTGGTGGAAGCATTTCATGAGCTTGTGAATCTGACATTAAAAAATTAACACAAAGAAGAAAGTTGTTGGCATGTAGAATAAAACAGTTGATTTTTCTATTAATTTCTAGCAAACGCTGTGCTTTAATGAATTCTTTTAAGTTTGCAGTCACGATATTAATTGGTACCACTGTTAGTGAGAAACAGTGCTTTAGAACAGTTACTAAGCTTAGAAAAGAATTCATAGATGTTGTTGTTGTTAGGTGCCATCGAATCAGTTCTGACTCATAGCAACCCTACATACAACAGAACAAAACACTGCCCGGTCCTGTGCCATCCTCATAATCATTGCTGTGTTTGAGCCCGTTGTTGCAGCCACTGTGTCAATCCGCCTTCTTGAGGGTCTCGCTCTTTTTCCCTGACTCTCTACCAACAGGTGCTAAAATCAGAACTCAAATCCAGGTCAATTTGGCTTCCAAGTGCAAGCTTACAATCAATTTACTATACTCTTTCTAATCAAGTGAACAGTTTATTTTCCTAAGCATTATTACATTGCTGGAATTTATACTGTTAAGAATTCTCAAAATCATTTGGAAATAATAAGACACAGTATAAGTGAGTCAAAGGAGAATGATAGTTTCTAGAATCACAAGTTAGTGCTGCTGGCAGGATGGGCAGAACAGACTTTCAATGTGAGCCTGGTGTTCTATCCCAGCATTTAAGAAGGCAGGGTCTTGGGTCAGCCACCTAAGTGGCACTATGACAGGCTGAATTATGGTTCTCAAAGACACCCAGGTCCTAATCGCTAGAGCCTGTGAATGCATCTTATATGACAAAAGGGACTTTGCAGATGTGAATAAGTTAGGGATCTTGAGATGGGGAGGTTTTCATGGGTTATCTGGGTGTGCCCTAAATGCAACCACAATTGTCCACATAACAGGGAGGCAGAGGGAGATTTGATACAGAAGAGGAGAAAGTGATGAGCTCAATGAAGCAGAGATTGGAGTGATGTGGCCACAAGCCAAGGAATGCTGACAGTCACCAGAATCTGGAAGAGGCAAGAAAACAGATTTTTCCCTCCAGACTCTGGAAGGAATCAGCCCTGCCAACACCTTGACTTTTAACCAGTGAAACTGATTTCAGGCTTCTGGACTCCATAACCGTAAGAGTATAAATTTATGTTTTTTTAAGCCACCAAGTTTGTGTAATTTGTTTCAGCAGCCATAGCACACTGCTATAGTCAAATTTTCCAGGATGTGCTTAAAACTGCCAGTGTAGGTATTCCTTCCCAGTTGCACCTGGGTGGTGCATACAGTTAAGTGTTCAACTACTAGCCAAAAAGTTGGCAATTCAAACCCACCCGCCTTGGAAGACAGGCTAAGTGATCTGCTCCCAAAAGGTCACAGCCTTGAAAACCCTACGGAGCAATTCTATTCTGCACACATGCGGTAGTCATGAGTCGGAACCGACTCCATGGCAAATGATGACAATAACAACCCACTTGAAGCAGATGTGTTCCTGTGGATTATGCATCAACAATCTTTGCAACCTTCCCTTCACATGAAAATACTCCTCTGAGGAGCAATGCTTCTAAACTGATTCCTTCCCCAGCAGGAAGCATGTAAACCAGCAGGAATCCTCCTCCCACCTCCTCAGCAGTGCCTACCTTGAGTCTCAGTAATCCTTGTTTACTGCTAATGGGGGCACTGAGTGTCCGGGGAATGAAGTGGCTGAATGGGGCAAAGAAAAGGGAGCTGAGGGTGTACTGAAGACAGTGTTCCACCTCTAAGCATACTTGCTTGCCCTGGCTCAGCTTCAACCTGCACAGTGGTGTGAGGAATACCCCTTTAGCAAGCCAGCATTTCATGCTTAAACATATCCTCCTCTGTCTTCTGCTGCTGTCCTGTGACTTTCAATGAGCCATTTTTCCTGCTTCAGTGACATTCTACAATCTCCTTTCCTGATAAAAGTTTGTAGTAATTAGATGTGAGGAGAGTGTTTTGTGTTGTATTGCAGGGCATTTCATAATATAAAGTGTCTAAGATAAAGAAACCTTTGAAATCCTTAATCTCTGGAGTTCTAGAAAAGATGTCACAACCATGCTGACATCCAATCTTAATTTCCTAGTATGGTGCTTACTTGTACAGCTTGTAGGGGTATTATTATATTTCACCTTTACATAATGGTCTTTTGACAATAATTACACAATTTTCTTGGGTTTCTTTTTCCTGGCTTGACAGCCAAATCTGTGGAACTTTAAATTGTTGATGCTTTCTAATTTTTCACCATTTGAGGTTTGTGTAATTTGAGGCTTGAAGAAATTTGGCAAAAATAATACCTTGCATCACACTACCGAAACCGTCTTTAAGGTCACGCATGGCCACCAAACCCACAGGTATCTTCCTAGTTTCTGCCAATTGACTGTTGAAAGTAACAGAAGACCCAAAGTAAACCACTTTAAATGAAAAATCTAGACAAGGAGAGCTTCAGGCATGGTTGGCTTCAGGAGCTCAATGTCATGAGAACCCAGTCTCTCTTCATTTTTACCCCCTGTTCTCTGTGTTGGCTTAGTTCACAGAAAGACTATTTTCCTGTGTTGTCTAGATGGTTCCCAGAAGCCTCTTGTTTACATCACCCCGGATTCAAGACAAGGAGTCCTGAGGCAGTGGTTAAGAGCTCTGCTGCCAGTCTGAAGGTTGGCACTTTGAACCCGCCAGCTGCTCCACAGGAGAAAGATGAGGTAGTCTGCTTCTGCGAAGATTGCAGCCTTGGAAACCATAAGGGGCAGTTCTACTCTGTCCTGTAGGGTTGCTATGAGTCAGAATCAACTTGATGGCAATGTTTTTTGTTTTTCATAATTGGGGGTGGCGGGAGCAGTTCAAGGCGGGCAAGAAAGACAAATCTCTTGTCTGTTCAACCCAACAAAAGTTGGGGATCAGTTGTCATTGGGTGCATGTCTAGTGTGCCTGGAACATGTGCCCATCACTGAGCCCACCGCAGTGGCCGGGAGGATGCCCTACCATGACTTGCAGAGCCAAGGCAAGCAGCTCAGTCTCAGAGCTGCAGGTACCATTGGTTTCACCACAGCAAGTTCATTGAGAATGTGGGTAGGCAGTTCCCCTTCAAAGAAATTTACCAGAATAAGGAAGAGAATGTATGCTGGAACAATTGTTCACCACACTCTCCCACCCTTCCGCAGCATCTGATCCTGTGGCCCTTCTTAAAATTCTGCATTCTTGCCTTCTCTCACAGTGCCCTCTTCTATCTGTTCGTTCTTTGACCTCTCTTCCTCTTCCGACCTGTGAGTAAATGTGTGGCCATGGTTCAGTCTGACTAGCTTAATCAAATAGAGCTCAGACTCCTAGACTTCCCATCTCCTCCTCTGTGCCTCTACCCACCCTGTTTCCACTATCCAGAATGCCATCTCCTCTTCCCAGCCCTCATGTCTACACATTCCTATCTTCTGTATCCTGGTTCAAATATCTCTTTGTGAATATTTACATCTAGTTTCCTTCAAGCCATAAATAAGCCTTCCCTTTCATCTAAACTCTTTACCCTCTCTCAAAGATAGAATTTTCTTTTCTATACATTGAAATACGTAGGTGGTCGCGGTTGGCTCTTAGCGCCTTGAGGGTAGAAATGTTTGTCTTCACCACTTAGCTGTCTTTCCAATACCCCACCATGATCTGTCCTTAAATCTGGTAGCTGTTGAGTGAATTTGTATAGCATTTTCTGTGCCATTCACAGCCATCATCATATTTGCTTCTCAAAGCAAATCTGGAGGGAAGGTCCGAACCAGTATTATCTCAGCTTTTTATGAGAAAACTAAGGAACCAAGAGGATAAAAGATTTAACTGAGGACCTCTATGCTAGTTTTGTGGAAAAGCTGGGACTAGAAACCTAGATCTTTAGAGTTACAGTGTGTTATTTTCCAAGAAAAACTTACTCATATGCTGCATCATTAAAACCTGGAGAACAGTTGATCAGATAACAACAACAACAAAAGACCCATTGCCATCAAGTGGATTCTGACTCAGAGTGACCCTATAGGACAGAGAGGAACTGCCCCACAGGATTTCCAAGGCTGTAAATCTTTATGGAAGCAGACTGCCATATCTTTCTCCCCCATGGTGGGTTTCAACCGCCAACCTTTAGGTTAGCAGCCAAGTGCTTAACAGGTGCTCCACCAGGGCTCCTTGAACAGCTGATACCAAGTTGTTTTGGTTTAAATACATTTTACTCAGAGCTTTCACACTCGGCCTACAAATTAGTGAAATTGAAGATTTATTCCTCATATAGTCAAAGAATATTTAAAAGGAAGTCCAGATCAAGTGGTTCCGTTCTGGTTAGGGTCGGTGCGGGTGTTTCTGTTGTTGTGGCAGGTGGTGGTCGGCCTCCTCCCCTTCCCTGCCCCGCCCCACGTCCGTTCTGTCTTTTGGTACACACTCACCAACAGAAGGGATCAAGTGGATTTCTTTCCCCCAAAGCGTCTTTTCTCATGATGGAAAACACATGTCCCTCACTTAAAACTCCAAGATCTTTTCCTTCCAGTGACTTAGGGTCCTGGGTACCTAACACCTAGACTCAGAGCAAGAGAAACTCTGTGGCCCGAGCTTGTCTGGAAGAACTGACTGCGCAGATCTCCTGTTCGGCCCGGCCTTTCGTCCCCAGCCCAGCCCACCCAGGGGTGGAGCCCCACCAGCCGCAGGTTCATAAACCCCGGCCTGGGCTCCCGACTCGGGTCGTGCGTGACGTTTGCAGTGCAGCGCGGAATTGGGGATTCCCCAAGGACACTTAAGGAGTGCGGCCCCGCTGGCTCAGGCCAGCTCCCGCTGCAGCGCGCAGTCGGGAAGGACCCCGCGCGCCCCTCGCCATGGCGGCGCTGTCGCGGCTTCTGATCCGCGGGGGTCGCGTGGTCAACGACGACTTCTCGCAGGTGGCCGACGTGCTGGTGGAGGATGGCGTGGTGCGGGCGCTCGGCCCAGACCTGTTGCCGCCCGGGGATGCGCCCGCAGGGCTGCGGGTCCTCGACGCCCGCGGCAGGCTGGTCCTGCCCGGCGGCATCGACACGCACACGCACATGCAGTTCCCCTTCATGGGCTCGCGGTCCATCGACGACTTCCACCAGGGCACCAAGGTACCCACCCGCGCCGCGCGCTCCACCCCCGGTGATCTCTAGCTGCCCAAGGCGTCACGAGTAAGGCCACCTCGCGCCTCGGCAGCGCGAGAAGAATGCATGGGCAGAAGCGAGCCGTAGAGTCCCAAGCGGTTGTAGAGCTGGGATTTAGATTCTCCTTGCCGAGGCCCCTTCTTCCAGGCGCCCCTCTTTGGTGACTTCAGCCCGGTCTTGGCTAAGCTAGATGTCCTCTACACTGATTAGGGAATTTGACAAGTTTAAGGCAACCCACACCCTTACTCTCATCTCTATGCTGTGTACCTCAAGAATCTCCTATTTTCTCTGGTGTTCTGAGAAACCCGGCAATTTCACAATTCTTCCATGAGATCTATGGAGTCTTTTTTCTTAGGTCTGTACTCCCAGCCATTTCTCCCCCATCTTCCACTCCCAGACAGAATCAAATGAAAAATCCATCCACCCAGCACTTAACCACTGCACCACCAGGGCCCCACTGGGTGGTCTGGAAAGCCCAAAACGGCCCTAACCTTTGCCCCCACACCTCCAGGCCTGACTGGGGTTTAGAAGGGAAAGTGTTCCAGAAATGACCTCTCACTCAGTACCTAAAATCTTAGCCTTCACGGCCACACCAGGGTCACCTCGGCACATCTCTCCTCCTACATCTTCCTCCAGGGACTTCAGATAGGAACTTTGATGGTGTGGGAGGATCGCTGAGTCCCCAGATGAGGGAGATGCTTCCAAAAACCCAAACCCACCCTGTAGGACAGAGTAGAACTGCCCCATAGGGTTTCCAAGGCTGTAAATCTTTACAGAAGCAGACTGCCACATCTTTGTCCTCAGGGGAGCCTGGTGGGTTCCAACTCCAAGCTTTCGGTTAGCGCCCAGCCCTTAACCATGGCTCCACCAGGACCTCTTTCCCTTGGCACAAAGGCCTAGAAATTGTGGTCAATGAAAGGAACCTTTAACGTTCCTCCCACCCAAAAACGTTCCTCCAAAGCTCCTAAAAACAGTATCAGGAGATAGACAGGACAGCTTCACAGGAAAATCACAAAATTAAAACACCGCTCTCAGCACCGTGGCCAAAGCCAAAGCCACATGCTCCTTGAGTCTTGCATTTTGTGCTGCATTGAGAGAAATGGGCAAAGGTGTGTTGATGTTACTGAAGTCAAGGCTCTTGGCTCAGGGGTGTCTCGGAGGTTTGCCCAAGGGTCAGGCCTTGATGTACGGAACCTGTGAGACTATGAGTTCATGTATAGCCTCTGCAGTCTTTGAAAGCAGCTTTGGCAATAGTTACTTCATCTACTATCCTGGTTTCTAACAGTTTTACTCTCTTTACACTCCCCACCACCCCCGGTCCCCAATCCTTTATGACTGACCAGCATGTTTACAGGAAAAAAGAAAAGCAAGCAGATTTGACCCAGAGAGAAGGGTCTTGGTAAGGCTGCTGACATCAGTATTTGGAAGGCTTCTTCTTAGTTACTAATTATCGACCTTTACGCCACCCAGGTCAATGATCAAAGTCCGTCGTAGCATAGGCCATTATCTATTTGAAATTTGGCAAACTTTGTTTTGAATATTCATTTTTCCCTTTGCTAAAAAATGGAATATACTAAATTTTAACTAATGTATTTTTATATTTTAAATATTAATTAAAATGTTTGATAACATGATTATTATAGAAAATTGGAAAAAATACTAGAAAAACAAAAGAAGGAAAATATTATCCATGACCTCTCAGTCAATGACAAGCAATGATTGGTGTGTTGTATTTATATTTTGAATATGCTTTATTGTGCACAGTTGAAATCATACTAGGCTTATGTGTATGAGTGTGTGGGTGTATATATATATATAATTTTGTAACCTGTTTTTGGTTACAGTACAAGCACTTTCTGTTATCACAGACTCGTTAACGAAGTGCTTTGATGATGGCAGGGCATTCCACTGACACCCCCATGTGCCAGGTGTGGACCTGGGATTTCTAACCTTCAGTTGCCTGGCTCACTAGCATCATTTGCTCTCTTGCAGCTGTGCAGTAGCTTTCATTTCTCTCACTCCCCTTAGGGTTCTGGATGGAGCTGGAAGAGCAGGAGGATGGAAAGCTGTGGGTGGGACATGCCCCAGGGCCCTGGGAGATGCTTCTTTCTCTCTTCCTTGAGCGTTCTGGAATTCAGAGAGTGAAGAGATTTATACCTCTATATTGAGAAGTCAGGTCCTTATAGCATGTTGTAGTCTGTTGTCAATATCTGAAAGGATGTATCTACCATCTGATTCTCCAGCTGTTATTGTGCTTAAAAGCTGTCAAAACATTAAATAAAAACAGCCTGTTCTTCATGATTTTAAGATTTAAAGCAGACAATGTTATGGTCAGAGATGCCAAAGTCAAAGACTTAGCAAATACCAAATTCATGCTGAATACTAAACAGTACCCACAAAGGAGCTGAGTTCAAAAAATCAACTTCAAACTTGGTTGGTCAGATCCCAGGGGATAACCGCCCCACCCCCAGAAACAAATGAGGTGCCATAAAATAGACTCAGATGTATAAATATAGATAAATATGAACATTTAAGTATTGGCCTAAGTTCTGGAAGGAGGACATTATGGCGTTATTTTGCCCCTTCCCTAGAGTCTTCACAGTAATTTTCAAGACAATGTGAGTGGGGCCTGGAGCTAAGAAGCCTTTTGCAAATGCTAGTTGTATTATATATTAATCGTGAAAAATGCCTTCTTATTAATAATGATAAGTGTTATGGATTGAGTTGTGTCCTTCCCAAAAATATGTGTTATAAATCCTAACCCCTATACCTGTGGTTATAATCCCATTCAGAAGTGGGTTTTCTTTGTTATGACAGGCAGTATTAGTGTAGGGTGTGTTTTAAGTCAATCTCCTTTGAAGTATAAAAGAGCAGATTAGGCATAGAAGAACAGGCAGAGATGGAGGAAGATAGATGCCAAGCCACATGAAGATTGCCAGGGAACAAGGACCTTCCTCCAGAGCTGACAGAGAAACTTCCCCTAGAGTGGGCACCCTGAATTCAGACTTCTAGCCTCCACTAACTGTGAGGAAATAAATTTCCATTTGTTAAAGCCACCCACTTGTGGTATTTCTGTTATAGCAGCACTAGATAATGACTAAGACAATAAGTAACATTTATTTTACTTATTATTAATAATGACAAGTAACATTTATTTTTGGTCCCTGGGTAGTGCAAATGGGTGAGCGCTTGACTACTAGCTGAAAGGTTGGCTATTCGAACCCCTGCAGAGGTGCCTTGCAAGATAGGCCTAAGTGATCTGTTTCCACATGGTCACAGTCTTGAAAACCCTATGGAGCAGTTCTACTCCTTGCACACGGGCTGTCCATGAGTCTAAATTAACTCAACAGCAACTAACAGCAACAGTATTTATTTTATCAGGCATTTGCTATGTAGCAGGCACTGCGCTGAACTGTGCATTATCTTCCCACAGTCCCAGGTACCATCATCTACTTTTCACAGTTGAGGAAATTGACATTTAAGTTTGTGCAGCTAGGAGGTGGCAGAGTTACTCTTCAAACTCAGAACCTTCTGCCACCATTGCTAGAGCTCTTACCTTCTAGGTTCTATCCCTTTCTGAAGTAATGATTGAAAAAACATCTAGTGTTTAGGTTTGTCAGGGTGGCCAGTGACGGATGAGAAAGTTGTTTAAGACGCACGTTAATGTGAGATGGAGTTTCTCGAAAAATAGAAGAGCAGCGTCCTTAAGAAATGCAGTGACCTTTCACCATCCCCAAACTGGAGGCAGTTAAGGTTATCAAAGTAAACAGGCATCAGAAAGATTAGGTTTGTGAAACGTTCGTATGGGCATTTATAGCCACATCAGCTCTAAGGGCATGGAAATGGATACCTAAAGTACGGAAGCCACAAAGTAGAAATGCTACATCACGCTTTCAGGAGATGGACCGCGAAAGGTTAGAACAATAGCTGTGGGCTTTCTGCATTCACCAGGCTGATCATTTATAATATCTGGCAAATAAAGGGGATACTGTTTGTGGTATTCTATTTACTGATCACTAGATTGTGATCAATGAAATGTAGGTCATCCAAAGGGTACATATTTTGTAAATCTAATTCATGTCAGAGGTTGGTTTAAAACCTATAATTGATTTACTTAATTACAGGTAAAAGCTTTTCTCTCTGATGTAACTAATGGCAATAACGTTCTGCTTTAAAGAAATCCTATTTCATCCTGTTGATCTATACTAGGTGTACAGTAGGCTTCCAATAACTCAATATCCATGAGGAAGGACAATAGGATTTTTTATTTCAATGAATTTTGCAAATTAGATAAACTTGAAGGAATTATGACTTTGCCTTTACTACTTCCTATGATAAAAGAGAGTGAATTACAAGAGCCTGGCCAGTTTTCAAATACATATGGTTATAGTCAGACATTCAGGAAGAAGGACCTGGCAGTCTACTTCTGAAAAGCATTAGCCAGTGAAAACCTTATGAATAGCAGCAGAGCATTGTCTGATATAGTGCTGGAAGATGAGCCCCCCAGGTTGGAAGGCACTCAAAAGATGACTGGGGAAGAGCTGCCTCCTCAAAGTAGAGTCGACCTTAATGACGTGGATGGAGTAAAGTTTTCGGGACCTTCATTTGCTGATGTGGCATGACTTGAAATGAGAAGAAACAGCTGCAGACATCCATTAATAATCAGAACCTGGAATGTACGAAGTATGAATCTAGGAAAATTAGAAATCGTCAAAAATGAAATGGAATGCATAAACATTGATATCCTAGGCATTAGTGAACTGAAATGGGCTGGTATTGGCCATTTTGAATCAGATAGTCTACTATGCTGGGAATGACAACTTGAAGAGGAATGGTGTTGCATTCACCATCAAAAAGAACATTTCAAGATCTATCCTGAAGTACAACGCTGTCAGTGATAGGATAATATCCATATGCCTACAAGGAAGACCAGGTAATATGACTATTATTCAAATATACACACCAACCACTAGGGCCAAAATGAAGAAATAGAAGATTTTTATCAGCTGCTGCAGTCTGAAATTGACCAAACATGCAATCAAGATGCATTGATAATTACTGGTGATTTTAATGCGAAAGTTGGAAACGAAAAAGGATCGGTAGTTGGAAAATATGGCCTTGGTGATAGAAACAATGCTGGGGATCAAATGATAGAATTTTGCAAGACCAACAACTTCTTCATTGCAAATACCTTCTTTCACCAACATAAACGGCGACTATACACATGGACCTTGCCAGATGGAACACACAGAAATCAAATTGACTACATCTGTGGAAAGAGACAATGGAAAAGCTCAATATGATCAGTCAGAACAAGGCCAGGGGCCGACTGTGGAACAAACCATCAATTGCTCATATGCAAGTTCAAGCTGAAACTGAAGGAAATCAGAGCAAGTCCACGAGAGCCAAAATATGACCTTGAGTATATCCCACCTGAATTTAGAGACCATCTGAAGAATACATTTCATGCATTGAACACTGGTGACCGAAGACCGGACAAGTTGTGGAATGACATCAAGGACATCATACATGAAGAAAGCAAGAGGTCATTGAAAAGACAGGAAAGAAAGAAAAGACCAAGATGGATGTCAGAGGAGACTCTGAAACTTGCTCTCGAACATCAAGCAGCTAAAGTAAAAGGAAGAATAGATAAAGTAAAAGAACTGAACAGAAGATTTCACAGGGCGGCTCAAGAAGACAAAGTAAAGTATTATAATGACATGTGCAAAGAGCTGGAAGTGGAAAACCAAAGGGGAAGAACTCGCTCGGTGTTTTCTCAAGCTGAAAGAACTGAAGAAAAAATTCAAGCTTCGAGTTGCAATAGCGAAGGATTCTATGGGGAAAATATTAAATGACGCAGGAAGCATCAAAAGAAGATGGAAGGAATACACAGTCATTTTATCAAAAAGAATTAGGCAATGTTCAACCATTTCAAGAGGTGGCATATGATCAGGATCCGATGGTACTGAAGGAAGAAGTCCAAGCTGCTCTGAAAAAGAGCTTGGCAAAAAATAAGGCTCCAGGAATTGATGGAATATCAATTGAGATGTTTCAACAAACAGATGCAGTGCTGGAGGTGCTCGCTCGTCTATGCCAAGAAATATGGAAGACAGCTTCCTGGCCAGCTGACTGGAAGAGATCCATATTTATGCCTATTCCCAAGAAAGGCAATCCAACCAAATGTGGAAATTATAGAACATTATCATTAGTATCACACACAAGCAAAATCTTGCTGAAGATCATTCAAAAATGGCTGCAGCAGTATATTGACAGGGAACTGCCAGAAATTCAGGCTGGTTTCAGAAGAGGACATGGAACCAGGGATATCATTGCTGATGTCAGATGGATCCTGGCTGAAAGCAGAGAATACCAGAAGGATGTTTACCTGTGCTTTATTGACTATGCAAAGGCATTCGACTGTGTGGCTCATAACAAATTATGGATAACACTGTGAAGAATGGGAATTCCAGAACACTTAATTGTGCTCATGAGGAACCTGTACCTAGATCAAGAGGCAGTTGTTCAGGCAGAACAAGGGGATACTGATTGGTTTAAAGTCAGGAAAGGTGTGCGCCAGGGTTGTATTCTTTGACTATACCTATTCAACCTGTATGCTGAGCAAATAATCCGAGAAGCTGGACTATATGAAGAACAGGGCATCAGGATTGGTAGAAGACTCGTTAACAACCTGTGTTATGCAGATGACACAACCTTGCTTGCTGAAAGTGAAGAGGACTTGAAGTACTTGTTAATGAAGATCAAAGACCACAGCCTTCAGTATGGATTGCACCTCAACATAAAGAAAACAAAAAGCCTCACAACTGGACCAGTGAGCAACATCATGATAAATGGAGAAAAGATTGAAGTTGTCAAGGATTTCGTTTTACTTGGATCCACAATCAACAGCCATGGAAACAGCAGTCAAGAATCAAAAAGACGCATTGCATTAGGTAAATCTGCTGCAAAGGACCTCTTTAAAGTCTTGAAGAGCAAAGATGTCACCTTGAAGACTAAGGTGTGCCTGACCCAAGCCATGGTATTTTCAATTGCATCATATGCATGTGAAAGCTGGACAATGAATAAATAAGATCAAAGAAGAATTGACGCCTTTGAACTGTGGTGTTGGCAAAGGATATTGAATATACCATGGACTGCCAGAAGAAAGAATAAATCTGTCTTGGACGAAGTACAACCAGAATGCTCCTTAGAGGCAAGGATGGCGAGACTGCATCTTACATACTTTGGACATGTTGTCAGGAGGGATCAGTCCCTGGAGAAGGACATCATGCTTGGCATAGTATAGGGTCAACGGAAAAGGGGAAGACCCTCAATGAGGTGGATTGACACAGTGGCTGCAACAATGGGCTCAAGCGTAACAATGATTGTAAGGATGGCGCAGGACCAGGCAGTGTTTCATTCTGTTGTGCATAGGGTCACTGTAAGTTGGAGCTGACTGGGAAGCACCTAACAACAACAACATTCAGACATAATATGGAGTGGGTGGACTTGTATTAAAAGCCCAGCAGCATCAGTAGCTGGCAGAGGGAACAATTTAAAAAAAAAAAATTGGGAAAATACGCCACACTTTTTTTTTTTTTTTTGTAAACGACAAAAAGTCCTCAAAATTATTGAGAAAGGAAATTATGCTGTCTTTTGGAACTTTTTGGTAAGATGCCATGAATGTGATTACTTACAGTAAGGCCATGCAAGACTTGTGATTGAGTGTATATTTATGGTTGTATTTATAGAGCTTCCTCACCTTGGGGAAGAGCCGCTTCAGGGAACTTGGTTGTAAACCAGATTCCATTTTCAGTTGCTTACTGGAGCTATGGGCTGGGCTTCAGTTGTCATTCTAGCTCTATGGTTGACCGTGTCACCTTGGGCAAGTCACATACTCTTTCAGGATTGTCACCATTTCCTTACCTGTAAAATGAGGGGCTGATTAGAAAAACAACTATAATTAAAAATATATTTTTAACAGTTATAAAATAACATCTACTCATCATCCAACCCTTAGCAAAATGCTGGAGCATTAAAGCCACTCCTTTTTTTAAAAAATGTCTTTAAAAAAGGAAAATATAGAAGAGTATTTTTAAAAAATACTTAAATAACCTTTGTTAGCTTTTGTTAACTTTGTTAACATTTCGGGGCCTATATTTTCAGGAGCTGTTTTCTGTTTTTGGCATATACACATTTTTTTCTTTTACCAAATCATGCATACTGTTTACAGTCAGCCTTTTTTGTTAAATGTTTCCCGTGTTCTTAAATGTTGTTGGAGAATGTGATTTTTTTAAATTGTACTTTAGATGAAGGGTTACCGAGGAAATTACTTTCTCATTAAATAATTAATACACATATTGTTTTGTGACATTAGTTGCCAACCCCACGACATGTCAACACTCTTCCCTTCTCAACCTTGGGTTTCCCATGATGAGCTTTTCTGTCCCCTCCTGACTTCTCCTTGCCCCTGGGCTGGTGTGCCCATTTAGTCTCTTTTTGTTTTATGGTCCTGTCTAATCTTTGGCTGAAGGGTGAACCTCAGGAGTGACTTAATATAATGTCCTTCTTTTCTTTCATGGTAGATTTTGTTTTAAATTCTATTTTATATGAGATTAGTATTGCCACCCCTGCTCTTTTTTGTTTGCTGTTTGCTTGATACATTTTTTCCATCCTTTGATTTTTAATATATTTATGTCTTTGTTTCTGAGGTGTGTCTTAGACAGCATATTGGTGGATCTTGTTTTTTTAAAATCCATTCTGTTACTTTCTGTCTCTTTATGGGTGCATTTAAGCCATTTACATTCAATGTGATTATTGATAGGTATGAGTTTATTGCTGTCATTTTGTAGTGCTTTTTTTTTGTGTGGTGCTGATGTTTTCTTTGTTCCTCTTACTCTTCCATGCTGAATTCCTTTGTTTATGGATTTTTTTCCATTTCTTTCATTTTGTAGATTTTGTATATACTCAGACTTTATGTTTTTCTTCTTTATTTTGATGAGTAGGTTTGCTGACTTTCTTTGTGGTTACCTTGAAATTTATCCCTATCTTTGTAAATTTAAATCAGTCTTTTATTACTTGATATCACCTTGACTTCCTCTCCATTTGAAAGTTCTATACCTACACTGTTTATTCACTCCTTTATTGCTCTGATGTTGTTGTCATTTACAGATTGAACTCTCTGGTTACCTGTTGTAAGTTTTTTAGCTTTGTTTTATACTTGAGAGTTCATTATCTAGGTTGGTACCTGGCTGATGTTGTCTTATGTTCCAGATTCAGGTTGTTGTCTGATACTGGGCTCCCTTTAATAATTCTTATAAGTTTAGTTTGGTTTTTACACATTCCCTTAATTTCTGTTTATCTGGAAATGTCCTAATTTTGCCATCATAGTTGAATGAGAGTTTTGCAGGATATATTATTCTTGGTTGGCAGTTTTTTGTTTCAAGATTTTATGTGTCATCCCACTTCCTTTTTGCCTGCATGGTTTCTGCCAAGCAATCAGAGCTTAGTCTTATTGTTTCCCTTTGTATGTGACTGTTTTTCTCAGGCTGCTCTCAGGATTCTTTCCTTGTCTTTGGTTTTAGCAAGTGTGATTATGATATGTTTTGGTAATTTTATTTTGGGGTCTATCCTAGATGGGGTTCGTTGAGCTTCTCAGATGGTTAGCTTTTTGTCTTTCATGATATTAGGGAAGCTTTCTATCACAAAATCTTCAACGATCCTCTCTGTGTTTTCCATTTTCTTCCCCTGTTCTGGAACTCCAATCACACATAATTTTTTACTTTTGATTGTATCCCACATCATTCTCAGGGTTTTTTCATTTTTCTTCATTCTTTTCTCTGATTTTTCCTCAAAGTGTTATCCAAGGATTTGTCTTCAATTTCACTGATCCCGTTTTCCATTGTCTCAAATTTGCTCCTAGAACCTTTCATTGCACTGTCCATTTCTGAAATCTTGATTTTATCTTTTGGATTTCTAATTGCTGTTTTTATATGATTTCTAGTTGTTTATTTTGACATTCTGTTCCTGTATTATTTTCCTGAAATATTCCATTGCTTTGTCTGTGTTTTCCCTGATTTTATCTGTATTTCCCATGATTTTGCCTAGTTTTTCCTGCATTTTCCTTCATCTGTTGGAGGACCCTGAATATTGGAGTTTTGAATTCCTTATCAGGTAGTTCTAGTAACTTTTCTTCTACCAGAAGGTGTTTTATTTTGGTCACCTTCTGGAGCCATCATCTCCTGTTTTTTTTTGTTTGTACTGTACTAGGTGGGAGAAGATGAAGGTGGGACTGGTCAGTAAAGGTGAAGATGCAGGAAGTAGGTTATATAGGAGGTAGCCAGGCGAGCAAACCAGGGGGTTTGCTGATAAATTGAATTTGGGAATACAAGGAAGTGGAGGTAACTCAAGTCTCTGGTTTGCACAGTTGGATGGATGATGGCACAATTAGTAGTTTGAATTGGGGAGTGGTGGGCAAGAAGACGAGCGTGGAGAGGTCAATGTGGAGAGCATCTTTACAATGTGGAATGTGTTTCTGGAGTTGAAACATAAATTGGGATCACAAAGCTTGGTTTTTGTACATCTTAATGATGATAAGGAAACCCTGGTGGCATAGTGGTTAAGAGCTACAGCTACTAACCAAAAGGTTGGCAGCTCGAATCCACCAGGCGCTCCTTGGAAACCCTATGGGGCTGTTCTTCTCTGTCCAATAGAGTCACTGAGCCAGAATTGACTCAACAGCAACAGATTTGGTTTTGGTTTGTGTGAGGATGAGGAGGTTGAAAATTCAGCCAAGTGTTTTTTCCCATAAAGCTCAAAGGCCCTATCGGGTTTCTTTTTGTTTTACTTGGGTTGAGCAGATCCTGTGATGGATTTTAGTGAAGCAAAGTCACTTGTTCCAAGATCAGCTTAAAAATGAAAATTTGGTGACACTGTGCTTGAGATGCTTTCAATAATGACTTACAGCCTAATACATTCTTAAATAAAATCATATGTTATGTAAGATTCTGGCTCCCTGTTGGCTAGTTTATCTTGATTTCTGTTTTCATCACATTTGCACCTGAGATAGCACATGCTCTCCCCACCCCCAAGAATGTTTTAGATAAATTGGAAGATTTTCAAGGAGAACAGCCAAAATAATTAGGAGCTGAAGGAATTGATTTATGAGCCAAGATTAGGAAAGGTAAATGCATTTTGTTTGGCTAACTGACAAAAGTGTAGAGAAGTTAATCAGGACTAAAAAACAAAGGAAATAATTAAGTTTATAGGAATATGAAAGAAATTTTCACTCTGTACCAGTTCTTCCCCTAACCCCTCCCCACTCTTCAAATGTTAGGTAATACCTGGTGAATATTTGTGAAGTGAATCTAAAAGCATCTAATGCTAAGAGCAATTAAATGAATACTGGAAATGTCTAAACTAGGCTAGGGATGGGATGTTCTGACTAGTTGGTTTTCTGGAGAAAGGACACTATCCCATAAATAATAGATTTGTGAAAACAAAGAAGCATTGGCATAGGAACCTTCCTTGTAACTCTCTTTAAAAACAAAAACAAATGAACAAAAACCCAGTTGCCAGTTCCAATTCATGGTGACCCCATGTGGGCAGAGTAGAACTGCTCCATAGAGTTTTCAAGGCTCTGACCTTTTGGAAGCAGATCACCAGGCCTTTCTTCTGAGGTGCCTCTGGGTGAGTTTAAACCACCAACCTTTCGGTTAGTAGGTCAGTAGTCAAGCAATGAATCATTTGTGCCACCCAGAGACTCAACTGTTTTATTTATTTTTTATGTTTTTGAACATTGTATTGTTGTTTAGGTGAAAGTTTACAGACCAAATTAGTTTCCCATTCAATTTATACATGTGACATTGTCTGCAAACCCCTGAATGTGTCAGCACTCTCCGTGCTTTTTCCCCGGGTTCCCTGTGTCCATTTGCCCACCTTTCCTGCCCCTACTGTCCTTCTGAACTTTGCTTTTGGGCAAATGCTGCCCTTTAGATTATGTATAGCTGATTGTTCTAAGGTGTACATTCCTCACTGGTGTTATGTTCATTTTAAATAGTCCTCTCTATTATTGTATAGCTATGGAGCCATGGTGGCCCAAAGTTTTGTTTTTTTTTTTTTATGGAGCCATGGTGGCCCAGTAGTTAAGAGCTACCGCTGCTAACCAAAAGGTTGGCTGTTCAAATTATAATGTGATGCCCTGGAGTGATTTCAGTTCCAAGATTGAAGGATGTCTAAGAGCCATAGTCTTGGGAGTTCAACCAGTCCCTATCAGACCAGTAAGTCTGGTCTTATTTATGAGTTCGAATTTTGTCCTCCATTTCTCTCCAACTCGGCCCATGACCTAATATTGTGGTCCCGGTCAGAGCAATCAGTAGTGGTAGCTGGGCACCATCTAGTTCTTTCGGCTTCAGGGTAGTGGTCCATTAGTTTTTTGGACTAATTGTTTCCTTGAGTCTTTGGTTTTCTTCACTCTTCTTGGCTTTGGATGCAAAGAGACCAATTGTTGTGTCTTAGATGGCTGCTTGCAAGCTTTTAAGACCCTAGTCGCTACTCACCAAGGCAGGGTATAGAACATTTCCAACTCTCTTTCAGGGTTGCATAATTTCAATAGCGATTGTCACAATGGTGTACATCATATGAGCATAATAAAAATCATATTTTATTTGTGGATTTAGAATTCATAATTTTATGAGGTTTTTCTGTTTGCTTGTTTTGTATGGATTTTAGTTTCCTAAATGCTTGGATCATTTTAAGAACCTGTGCATTTCTCAAAGTAATTATTTACTGATTAGCCAAGAGCTATATGACGACTGACTGGAAATCAGATCGTGGTAATAGAGGATCAGATAACCCCCTTCATGGAGTTGAGGCCCAGAGTAGGACGAATGTGAGACCTACTGTTCAAAGTTGTATCGTCTTACATGTTACCAATAGAATTTACTGGCTCTGTGACCTTGGAAAGTCATTTATTAATCTCTGACCCCAGTGTCCTTAACTGTAAAATAAGAAAAACAAATCCTTCCTCACAAGACTGTTGTTGTTAGCTGCCTTTGAATGGTGACCCCCATGCACAACTGATCACCAGGCCTTTCTTCCTAGTCTGTCTTTGTCTGGAAGCTCTGCTGAAACCTGTTTAGCATCAGAGCAACACACAAGTCTCAACCGACAGATAGGTATTGGCTTGCATGAGGTACGTTGGCTGGAAATTGAACCTGGGTCTCCACATGAAAGGTGAGACTTCTACCACTGAACCAACAAGGCTGTAGCAAAGATTAATGAGCTGATGTGTATAAGCTTCATCTAGGACTGGGGACACTTTAACAAGTTCCTCTTTCTAAAGGCAAATACTTCCCAGGAGAAGCAGGTCTTACTCACATCTTGGGGGGTCCTATTCTAATCCAAATCACAGGTCTGCAGCTCTGGGGTAGGGCTCCCTTGATCCCGTGGAAGGAAGAAGGGCACATCTCAGAGCTTGAAATAATGTCTGGGGACTTGAGACAACTTTAGGCAGCCAGCGGACCCTGGGTGACCAGAGAGTCCAGAAGAGGCAGGAGGAAGAAAGCTGTCCAAAGAGAGAGTGGGGCACAGATGGTGACTGGTAGCTGTTCACCAGGTTGCAGAGTAGCAGCCAGTACCCCTGTGACAAGTGGCTTATGCCTCAGCGGTTTGGAAAAGATGGGTTTCTGTTTTTCATCCATTTTGCCCACGCTAACCCAGGCTGTCCTCTCCCATTCTCTATCCAGTAAACCAGTTGCCATGGAGTTCACTCTGACTCTTGTTGTGTCAGAGTAGAACTGTGCTTAGTAGGGGTTTTAGTGGTTAATTTTTCAGAAGTAGATCACGAGGCCTTTCTTCCAAGGCACCTCTGGGGAGACTTGAACCTCCAATCTTTGCATCAGCAGCTAGCACGGTAAGTTTCTCTAAATTTATTTTTGAGAGCGGTGGCAAGGGTTGGGGGTGGGGGGAGGAGAAACAGAACTCGAAAAAATAAAATAAGCATGTGTTCTTCTCCCCCTTTCCTGCTCCTAGTTACTTAGGAGGGTGAAACATTTGTGATAAATCCTTATTAGGGAGCCTTCAAATTATAGCTCCAGGAATCTTGATCTGCTGTATTTTTAGAAAAGTACCCCTTTGAGAATCACATCTTCAGTTTAGTAAGACAGCTACCAGCCTGTCTACTTAATCAATATGTACATGTATTTATATCACCAATATATAAAATCTTTTTTTTATTTTTATAAAAGCTATGCTTTCGTTATATAAAACTTATCAAACTGGAAAAATAAATTGAACCAAAGGAATATTAAAAACAACCTGTGAGCATGCCAGAAATAACCACTGTAAACATTTTTTCTTGGCTCGGTATTATTTTCTTGCTAAGTGTTGGCATTTTCTGGGGCATGTTATTGTGATTCACATTATCATGTCTTGCTTCTCTCTCCTGAGTCACTTCAGCCACCTCAGAACCCCTCTGGCATCCTTTACAAGGTAACTGCCACACCTTTCTCCTATCCTTGATTGCTCTTGAGCATCCAGTCTGCATTTCTTCCTGTCTGCAAATACAGGTAGTCCTCAACTTATGACGTATTCTAGTTACGACAAACCATACTTAAGACTGTCTGTTTTTTTGGTACATTTTATTGTTAGTAATGTGCACCACATACAATGTTGCACCGCGTGATTTGCTGATGTTATCATTTGCAGATATTCAAAGGCAAATAAAGGTCAGATTTATAAAGATACTGATGATAAAAGGCAATAATTATTAAAACTGAAAAAAAAAGAGAGATTTGGCTTATGTTAGAACCGACTTACAAGGGAGTCATCGGAATGGAACCCTGTGGTAAGTCGGGGACTACCTGTGCCACAAAGGGGATACATGCGCTGAGCACCCATCTCAATGTCAGACCCGCTCTCCTGCACTACCCCCTCATTTGTCATCCTCTCAATCACTCAAGACAAAACCTTGACTCATTTCTTACTTTCTTCGCTCCTGCAGACAACCCTGGCCCTGTCTGTGTCATCCTCTCAATCAGTCAAGACAAAACCCCAAATCACTTCTTACTTTCTTCGCTCCTGGAGACAACCCTGGCCCTGTCTTCCTCCTCTGGGAACCATCGTTTTATATCATCCCCAATCATCATAATCCTGCCCTTACCAGTTTCTGCGGAGCTGCTGACTCTTCTTCACACTCCCCATCGCCTTCCTCCACACACACACACTCTGCCTCGTCTGAGCTTCCCCCATGTCCCTTTTCCTGGAAGCACAGGGTCTGGTGCCTGACCACCCTGGTTCCAATCCTACCTTTTTTATTTGCTGGCTCTGTGACTTTGCGCAAGTTATTTAATGGTTCTGTTCTCGGTTTCTTCAACTATAAAGTTGGGCTAACAATAGCACCTACCACAGAGCTGCTGTGATAATTAAAACAGTTAAAACATGTGGGACATCAGAGTAGCTCCTAACACCTATCAAGTGCTCACTAACAGATATTATTATAATCACTAGCAACTTCTACATGTATGTCCTAATCCTAATTTAAATCCAGGCTTTCTCCGATCTCTGAATTCATCTTTCCCTCCTTTGAGTTCTTAATAGTCCTTTTTCTGTACTCCTTCGTTTTTTGTTTTTTTTTTTTTTTCTAGAGGGTTTAACAATTTTTACCTCTCTTTATCAATTTGGTGGCACAGTGATTAGGAAATTGACTGCTAACCAAAAGGTCAGCAGTTCGAATCTACCAGCTGCTCCTTGGAAACCCTGTGGGGCAGTTCTTCTCTGTCCTATAGGGTCGCAATGAGTCAGAATTGACTCCATGTAAACGGGTTTGGTTTTTTGGTATGCCACCTTTTATTATAGAAGTATGCTTTCTATACTTTACTTTAATTGTTCATCTGTCTTTTTTCTCTATCTCTAGACTGTAAGCACCTTGTGGGCAGAACCTTTGTCTGATTTATTTTTGTGTCCCAATCAGTCCCCTTGCTCCGTGTAATGGCTTGCATGTGGTTGACTTTTTTAGTAACAGCTATATTGAGATAGAAATCATGTACAACAAAATTTACCCGTTTTAAAAAAAAAAAATTTTTTTTAAGGGTAAAGTTTAATGGATTTTAGTGTAATCACAGAGTTGTGCAACTATCACCACAATCAAATTTGGAACATTTTCATCATCATACTCTAGCTGGCACCTCCCATCAACCCTATGCCCTTCAGCCCTAGGCAACCAGTAATCTACTTGCCATCTTTATGTATTTGCCTATTCTGGGTATTTCATATAAATGGGATGTGGTCTTTTGTGACTGGCATCTTTCACTTAGCCTAATGTTTTGAAGGTTCATTCACGTTGTAGCATGTATCAGTATTTCATTCCTTTTTATGGCTGAATAATATTCCCTTACATGGTGTCTTAGTCATCTAGTGCTGCTATAACAGAAATGCCGTGAGTGAATGGCTTTAACAAAGAACGTCTTATTCTCTCACAGCCTAGTAGGCTAGAAGTCTGAATTCAGGGTGCCAGCTCCAGGGAAAGGTTTTCTCTCTCTGTCGACTCTGGAGGAAGGTCCTTGTCATCAGTCTTCCTCTGGAGATTGTAATTCAATAGACACTAGAAAAATTCTTCTTAACATTTTGTAGTGAGTTTGAGGAACTCAACGGAGCCCTGGTCGTATAGTGGTTAAGTGCTGGGCTGCTAAAACCGAAACGTAGGCGGTTTGAACCTACCAGTCGCTGTGCGGGAGAAAGATGTGGCAGTCTGCTTCGGTAAAGATTTAGTCTTGGAAGCCCCATCGGACAGTTCTACTCTGTCCTCAATGGTTGCTATGAGTTGGAATCAACTCAGTGGCAATGAGTTTGATTTTTTTTTTTTTTTTTTTGGTTTTTGAGGAATTTGAGACCAATCAGGAAAAGTGATATGACCCGGAGTTAGTAGTGTTGCACGACAAGGTTTTATTAGGGCCAACACGTTGGTGGTCCCACACAGCAGAAGGTCTTCCAGAGGCAAGGGTGCTAGGAGCCACCAGAAGGGGAAGAAAGCGTGAAAGCCCCAGGGAAGGGGAGGAGGGAGCTTACTTGCACGTTATGTGATGCCTGCCTGCAGCAATGCGGGGAGTCTCTGAGTCAGAGAGCTGCAAAGGGAGTAGTAGCACCTTGTTGTTGGGGGCCGTCAAGTTGATTTTTAACTCATAGTGACCCCACGTGACAGAGTAGAACTGCCCATGGGGTTTTCTTGGCTGTGATTTTTCTGGAAGCAGATCACCAGGTCTTTCTCCCAGCAGCTAGTGGGTTCTAACTACCAGCCTTTCAAGTTAACAGCTGAGTGCTTAACCCTTGCACTACCAGGGCTCCTTAGTAACACTGTAGGTTCCTTACTAGCTACAGGGTTTTAGCTTATCTAGGGCTAGCAGATGTTGGACACAGTTTTGCAGGGTATGTAAAACAGGCAGGCCCTAAGTAGCTAAAAATTAGCTTATTTGGGTTATTTTCAAATCAACTGGATATGTACAAGGAGCTTTGGTGGCACAGTGGTTTAGCACTTGGCTGCTAACCAAAGGTCAGTGGTTCAAACCCACCAGCTGCTCAGTGAAAGAAAGATGTGATAGTCTGTTTCTGTAAAGATTACAGTGTAAGAAATCCTATGGGGCAGCTCTGCTCTGTCCTGTATTGACCCGATGGCAATGGATTTTCTTTTTTTAATAGGTAGAAAATTTGAATTTGGTGCCGGCAGGTTTTTTTGAACCAACCAGCCTCAGCTTGCTATGAAGAAATGAAACAACTTGGGGGCAATACACAGAGACCTTTTTGATTCATTTGTATAACACATTTTAATGACCAGTACTTCCTATTGGAAAAATGCCTTTCATCCTCAAGGTATGCCTCTGCAGTATTGGAAAGACATTTTAAGAAGGAAAAAGATGGGAAGATTAATTTGTATTCAAGTAAAAATTCAGAGCCTGAGGAATTTTTTTTTCTAGTATTGTCATTACAGGAGTCCCTAGGTGGTGCAAACGATTAAGCGCGGGACAACTAACCAAAGGGTTGGCTGTTCGAACCCATCCGGAGGTGCCTCAGAAGACAGTCTTGGCAGTCTGCTTCCGAAAGGTCGCAGCCTTGGAAACCCTATGCAACAATTCTACTCTGCACACATGGGGTCGCCATGAGTTGAAGTCAACTAACAATGATAACACTCATTATATCAGTAGGTAATAACAGCTGGAGCTCATAAAGCAATTGCTGTGAATCAAACGTTGTTCTAAGTAGTTTATAGACCTCGCCTCAGTTTAACCCTCCTAACTACCCTATGGTTTAGGTACAGCTGTTTTTCTCACTTTACAGATGAGGAAGCATGTTAAGGAACAGCCCAGGGTACCACAGCTAATAAGCTTTGGGTCCAAGCTTTGTACCCTGGAACTCACAACTGAGCCTCCAAGGTTCATGCTCTTAATCCCTGTGCAATTACAGCTCTTTGCCTGCGTTTGCTTCCTTCACCTACGTCGTTTGAATACAGCAGTTAAAAGCACGTTAACCACCTTGTGATTTTAGTTTACATGGAATCAACTTAAATAATTAGTCTAAGACACTTGATTTAGTAACTTAGCTTTTAAATTAGTCATAATGTAATACAATGTGCCGTGGGGGGTATTAAGAGTTGAGATCATGCAGGGCCTTGTAGACCATATGAAGAAGATGAGTTTTTGTGTGTCTGTGTGGTAGATGTACAATATATGTAACAAACCATTTGCTGTTTCAACACATTTCTTATGTACAGTTCAGTGACATTAATCACATTCATCTTGTTGTTCACCAGTCACCACTATCCCTTTCCAGATTTTTCCATCACCCTAACAGAAGCTTGGAAACACTGATGGCGTAGTAGTTAAGTGCTACGGCTGCTAACCAAAGGGTCGGCAGTTCGAATCCGCCAGGCGCTCGTTGGAAACTCTCCGGGGCAGTTCTGCTCTGTCCTATAGGGTCGTTATGAGTCGGATTCAATTCAATGGCACTGAGTTTTTTGTTTTTGAGCAGAAGCTCAGTGTCCCCTAAGAAATGAGTCTCCCTTTCCCCCAGAATATTAGATTTTATTCTGGAGGCAGTGAGAAGCATTCAGTTTTAAACTTTGGAGTCAAGTGGTTACTTATGTGCTTTGGAACTGTTCCTCTTGTTGCAGTGAGGCGTTTGGATTGGAGGGTCGTTGTTGTTGTTAGTTGTCATCGAGTCAGTTCCGTGATGTGCACAGTACAACTGCTGCCTAGGGTTTTCAAGGCCGTGATTTCACAGAAGCAGATCACCAGACCTTTCTTCAGAGGTGCTTCTGGGTGGGTTCGAACTGCCAGCCTTTCAGTTAACAGTCAATTGCTTAACCGTTCACACTACCCAGGAACGCCTTTGGATGGGGGGGAGGGCAGGGAACTGGACACATAAAGACCAGTCAAGACTTAGAATAGTCAAGGTGAAAGATGAGAAAAGCCTGAACTAAGACCCCAGCAGTGGGGATGGATTAGAGGAAACATGTAAATGAAGGAGAGATTAAGTTGGTCATGGGGGGTGAGGAAGAGGCAGGAATCATATAAATCTCCCAGGGTTCTGCACTGATCACAGGGCCATTGGAGATACAATCCTAGTTAACTGGAGCTTTACAATAATGAATATTGTTTCTTGAGAAGAAAATTTTTTGAATCTTGTCCACTTTGGTTTTTCTTCACAGTCGTCACTCTGTTTTCTTTGGGTAAAAGGCTTTTTCATTTCCTGAGACATGTCATTCTTTTTGTAGAAGCATTGGCAGCAGTTTTATATTTCAAACCTTTATATGGAAAGTGTACGCCTGTCCCTTTGGATCCTTTAAACAGGCAGCAGTTGTCTTGGTGCAGTATCCTGGACCGTCAAGCTTGCCGAAGTGCTTGCATATGTACATTGTTCAAGGTGATAAATGACTTGACGAGAAAATTGACAACTAACTTGTTGAAACCCTCTTGTGATTTCAGGCTGCTCTGGCAGGAGGCACCACGATGATCATTGATTTTGCCATTCCTCAGAAAGGTGGCTCCCTTGTTGAGGCCTTCGAGACCTGGAGAGGCTGGGCTGACCCCAAAGTCTGCTGCGACTACAGCCTTCATGTGGCAGTGACGTGGTGGAGTGACCAGGTGAACTACCTGGGGTGGGAATTAGTTTCCTTCGGCCCCATAGTCAGTGCTCTAGACACACCAAGGATTAGGTCTGACATACTTTACAATTTATATTGAGTTGTTGAGCATGGAAGTATAACAGAAGTTCTTCTGAATTCACTAATTTCTCCTTGCAGTTGGGATTTAAGTGCTAAGGTCAGACAACAAAATGAGAAAATATATTTGCACTTCGTATCACAAAGGATTATTGTTGTTGTTAGGTGCCATCAAGTTGATTTCAACTCACAGTGACCCCATATGACAGAATAGAACTGCTCCCATGTTGTTTTCTAGGGGTAATCTTTATGATCCCACCAGCAGCCCTAAGGAAGAAAAGACTTGGCAATCTACTTCCCTAAAGATTACAGCCTAGGAAACTTTATGGGGCTGTTCTACCCTGCCCTATAGGGTCTCTGTGAGTCGAAATCAACTGGACAACACACAGCAACGACAACAATAATCTTTACAGGAAGAGATCGCCAGGTCTTTCTCCCGTGGAGCTACTCGTTGGGTTCAAACCACAACGTTTTGGTTAGCAGGCAAGTGTTTAACTGTTGTGCCACCAGGGCTTCTTCCACAAAGGATTGATTTTCTCAATACATGAAAAGATCATGTGCTAAGTATAGCTTAACTAGTAAAGAATGTCCGCCTTGAGCATTGTGCTCTTTTAACATCTGGCTATGTGGAATCAAACTGACAAATCAATAAGAGAAAGGCAAACAATCCAAAAGAAAAATGAGCAAAGGGCACAAACATTCCATTCAAAGACCTAGAAATAAAAATACCCCTGAAAGTCTGAATTCCATGAGAATTTGAAATTCTATTCTGCATTTCCCCCTTTTGATCAGGATTCTTCTGCAGAATCTCTGATCAAAATGTTCGGTAATGGTAGCTGGGCACCATCTAGTTCTCCTGGTCTCACGGCAGAGGAGGCAGTTGATCATGGAGGCAATTAGCCACGCATTCCATTTCTTCCTCCTCTTCTTATACTTTCCTTCTTCCTCTGTTGCTGGATGAATCCCCAAAACTATTGCTCTGAGATAACCTTTAAACCTTAAACCAAAAATATCCCCTGAAGTCTTATTAACGCCAAACAATAGCTTAGCTTAACTAGGAGAGAATGTCTGCCTTGAGCATTGTGCTCTTTTAAGATCCGGCTATGTGGAATCAAACTGAGAACAGCAACTCCAAAGGTTAGATAAGAACCTGAGGGGCAGGGAGTTTATGTTAATGGGGAGGAACGACTCAGAAAAGGAGGGTGAGAATGGTTGCACAACTTGAAGAATGTAATCAATGTCACTGAACTGTACATGTAGAAACTGTTGAATTGGTGTGTGTTCTGCTGTGCATATCTTCAATAACAGCAAAAACTCAGATAAATTCTAAAGACAGTGGCTCTGAAACAAGTGCAATCTCACTCGTAAACAAAAAAATTAAAAGTACATTGAAAGAATGTTTTTCTCTTGTCAGATTGGCAAGAAGCGAAAAGTTTGATAACACATTATGACTAGGTCTGGAAATGTGAAGAATGTTATCTTAGCAACATGAAGAGTAATTGACAGTAGCCATCACAGTTACAGTATAGATACGTTTGACACAGAATTTCACTTCTAGGAATGTATCCTTGAAATACACTCACACGAGTGTGAAAGGTGTTAAATTGCAACATTATTTGTTAGAGTATAATACTGGACATAACCTAAATGTCCGTTAAAAATCGACCAACAAAATTACAGAAGACTTACTGTGGAATATTGTGTCTGGAGCTCTTTCGCACTGAGGTGGAATACTATCAAGATACACAAATCAGAAAAAGCAAAATGCAGAAGAAGCCATGGTATGGTACAAAGTTCTAGGCAGGGAAAATGCATTCTTTGCTTGTAGATACATAGAGTATCTTTGGAAGGAAACACAAGAATTTGGTAATGTCAAAATGCAAGAAACTGGTAATGTTGGTTGCTTCCTGGGAGCCTGGAGGACAAGTAGTTCAGGGAGACGTGTCATAGCATAGTCTCCTGTACCTTTTGAATTTTGAATCCTGTGAAAGAATTATCAATTTTATAAAACTAAAATTAAAAATACAAAGAGGCCAGAATAAATCCTTTATGCTCATTCCCAATAGCCTTTTCTAATATTCAATTCGTGAATTTTGGAAATATAATTTTAGCATTGTATGACAATGTATAAATACAATTTTAAAGATTTCTGAATAAAGTCCAGTGCAGAGGGGGGAAAATCGTCTTTTTCTCTACTTTATCATCTCCAGAATCTTTTAAATATTATTTTTCCACAGATTAGAACTTCAATTAGAGATGTTTAATTTCTGAAGGAAAAAAAATCGAGAAAGTTTGCCTTGAAAACTACATGTTTCCATTCCCACTCCTGACTCTTACTCTTCTGGAATGGAGAGAGGAAGGAACAGACCAGGCACGTTTCCAAGGCCATTTCCCATCATTTGCTGACGCAGATGCCCTTGCTGTACCGCTCTGCTAATACTACCACCTGCTCTAACCATTTCATAACAAAGCTCCAACTGTCTGCAAATTACTTAGGCCATGCCAGAAATAATAACATTATTCAAATAGAAAAGACAGCTTTGAGAGATGTTAAAATATGTTAGTTTCTCCCCCACATAAATTTATAAGTGTACTTAGGAATAAACTTTTACTTGTAATGTAAATCAACATCATGATTTTTTTCCCCCTCCATATTGGAGTTAATTCAGAAATCTTTTGACCAGAAAAAGTTCACAAGGGTGGTTTGATTTGATGATTACCGGCTAGCCTCTGCCCCACTCCCCACACCCCCCACCAAAAAAGTTGGACTTTAGACACCAAGTTAATGTAAAATAAGTAATCTTTAACAGACAGTTTAGCAAACATAATAGCAAGGTTCGTAGTTCATGACTAACGTTCATTATTCTCAAAAAAAACACCTTTCTAAGTGATGCGTCTCATCTTTTAGGCCTTTAGTCAGTCCTTCCTCCCTTCGTCTTTTCCTTTCTTCCTTCTTTCCTCCCTGCTTTTCAAACATCCTCGCTTCAGAACTACTTGGAAACTCGTTGCCGTCAAATCAGTTCTGACTCACGGCAACCACATAGAACAGAGTAGAACTGCCCCATAGGGTTTCCAAAGCTGTAAATCTTTAGGAAGCAGAATGCCAAATCTTTCTCCCATGTGGAGCCCCTGGTGGGTTCGAACCACTGACCTTTCAGGTAGCAGCTGAGCACTTAGCCACTATGCCAACATAGCTCCTAACTACTTGGAAGCGTATTTAGAGTCTAGATTAAAGAACCACCTCCAAAGATTCTGAAAAGTACGGATCAATACCATATCAATTCCGTTTTTGTTTTTTGTCTTTTTTACTTTTCCATGGATTTTAATAGCTTGAGAGCTGGTTTCCATAATTTAATTTTTCCCCAAATTTCAACCTATTGTTGCCTGCTTGTTTTTTCCTAAATGAGTTTTGACAAGTTTCAAACATTTTTTAAAAATTTTAATTGAAATGACATCAAACCCATGAATTAATCTAGGGGAAATAAACAATCCTGACTTAGTTTATTGTAACCTTTTGGTCAAGTCTCATCATTCACTCCTTCAATGCTGCCATGTGTCCTCATTCTGAGCGGGGATCTGCCTTCTTCCTCCATGATGGAAATAGAAACCACAGTATTACTGTGATCAGTTGTCAGTCACCAATGGGACACCCTGTGCCCATTCTTCCCTCCTTCCCTCCTGCTTCATGGAAGAGCTGTCTCTTCTTCGTCCAAGGCTAATCTGTTTGCACTTCTCCTCAGGGACCTTGTCCCCTCACCTCCCCCAAGACCACCCTCTCTCAATTCCCCGCTTTCTCTCCTGCAGCCTCATTTCTCCCTCTTTACTGGCTCCTTCCATCAGATGTTTAAAAAGCTCAAGTCTCTTTCATCTTAAGCATAAATCATTTCTTCAGCCTTATGTCTCACACCACAGTTAAATCTCAAGAAGGTTTCTATATTCTCGGTGTCTCTTGCAACTCATTTATCAACCCACTGAGATTAGCCCTCTGCCACCACTTCACTGAAACTCCTCTTGCAAATGTCACCCAAGCCCTTCTTCTGGGTAAATCCAGTGGTCTTTTTTAGCTTAATCTTGGTGTAGTGTTAATCACGAATATTCCCTTCACCTTAGAACGCTCTTTGCTTCTGTGACTTGATACTCTCAGCATCTCCTCCTTCGTCTTTGACCATGCCTCTGAAGTCTCTTTTGCATGCTGTTTTTTCCTTAATAATTATGTAGCATTCCTCAGGGGCTCTATCCTCTTCCCTTCTCTACACACTACCCCTGAGTGATCCCATGTACACTCGTATTTACACCATCTCTGTGCTCCTGATTTCAAATTTACACTCAGAGCCCAGAGCCTTCTCCTGAGCTTCAGATGCAGGTGCTCAGCTGCCTGCTGAAACTCCTATCCAGCACTGAATTCATTAGCCTTTTCTCAAAACCTGCTGTTCTTCCTCTTACTTTCACATTCTTCAGCTGAAAGTTCATCACTGCACCCCTAATGTCTAACAAAGTGGCGCATAATAGGTGCTGGGTAATGATTTGTTAAACAGAAGGTTTTCATTGGCTGTTTTTCAGAAGTAGATCACCAGGCCTTTCTTCCTAGTCTGTCTTGGTCTAGAAGCTTCACTGAAATGTGTCCACTGTGGGCAGTCCTGCTGGTATGTGAAATACCAGGGGCATAGCTTCCAACTCACAGCGACATGCAAGCAGGCACAGTACAACTAACTGACAGGTGGGTGGTGGCATTATTGCACTGCATTGGGCAAATCTGCTGCAAAAGACCTCTTTAAAGTTTTAAAAAGCAAAAATGTCACTTCAGTGACTAAGGTGTGCCTGACCCAAGCCATGGTCTTTTTTTTTTTTTTTAAATTAGTTTTCATTTTGTGGTCTTTGTTGAGAATATACACAGCAGAACATACACAAATTCAGAAATTTCTACGTGTAAAATTCATTGACACTGATTACATTCTTTGAGTTATGCAATCATTCTCACCCTACTTTTCTGAGTTGTTCCTCCCTCATATGTTAATGGCCCCTAAATTTCCTATCTAATCTTCTGTCTTAGTCATCTAGTGCTGCTACAACAGAAATACCACAATTGGATGGCTTCAACAAAGAGAAATTTATTCTCTCACGGTCTAGTAGGTTGTAAGTCCAAATTCAGGGTGTCAGCTCCAGGGGATGCCTTTCTCTTTCTGTCAGCTCTGGAGGAAGGTCCTTGTCATCAGTCTTCCCTTGGTCTGGGAGCTTCTCAGGAGCAGGGATCCTGGGTCCAAATGTCGTGCTCTGCTCCCGGTGTTGCTTCCTTGGTGGTATTAGGTCCCCAGGTCTCTGCTTGCTTCCCTTTCCTTTTTATCTCTTGAGAGATAAAAGGTGGTGCAAGCCACACCCCAGGGAAACTCCCTTTGCGTTGGATCAGGGTTATGACCTGGGTAAGGGTGGTGTTACAATCCCACCCTAATCCTTTTAACATAAAATTACAATTACAAAATGGAGGACAACCACACAATGCTGGAAATCATGGCCCAGCCAAATTGATACATTTTGGGGGGGACAGTTCAATCCATAACATCTTCCTAGTTGCTGTCATTAGTTTGATCCCATATAGCTAGATCTTAGAAGAGCACAGTGCTCAAGGCAGACATTCTTTACTAGTTAAGCTAGACTATTGTTTGATTTTAGGAAAGACTTTAGGGGGTATTTTTGGTTTAAGGTTCAAGGTTTAAAGATTCACATCTCTCTGATGGCTAATGCTGCTGAGCATCTTTTCATGTGTTTGGTGGCCATTTGAATGTCCTCTTTGGTGAAATGTCTATTCAAGTCTATTCAAGATAAGAAAACATCCCAGCTCTATGTAGTTCCCTAAGCAGTCCTTTGTCCATTTTATGATTGAGTTATTTGTCTTTTTGTTGTTAAGTTGTTGAAGTTTTATGTATATTTTGGCTATTAGATTCTTGTCCGATATTTGATTTCCAAAGACGTTCTCCCAGCCAATAGCTTGTCTTTTCACCTTTTTGGTGAAGTTTTTGATGAACATAAGTTTTGACTTTTTATGAGGTCCCATTAATTTATTTGTGTTTTGCTGTTTGTACTTTTTTAAATTAGATGATCCACTGTTGAAAACTAGGCCTGACAGCATTGCCCGTGCTTGTTCTTCTAAGAATTCTATGCTTTTAGTTTGCAAATTTAGGTCCTTAGTCCATATTGAATTTGTTTTTGTGTGTGGTATGAGGCATGGATCCTGTTTCATTTTTCTGCATGTGGAAATCCAGTTTTCCCAGGACCATTTATTGACGAGATTTTTCTTTTACCATTAAATGGACTCAGCACCCTTGTCGAAAATCAGTTGACCGTAGATCTGGGGGCTTAATTTCAGTACCTTCTGAAGGAATTCTGCAGATAAGAAAACATCCCAGCTCTATGTAGTTCCCTAAGCAGTCCTTGTTAGTTGCCATTGAGTTGATTCCAACTCATGGTGACCCGATGTGTGGAGAATAGAACTGCTCTGTAGGGTTTTCAAGGCTGTGACCTTTTGGAAGCAGATCACCAGGCCTGATTTCTGAGGCACCTCTGGATGGGCTCAAACTGCCAATCTTTTGGCTAGTAGTTGAGCACTTAAGTGTTTCTTAGATCAGACAAATATTTACCGAGTGCTTGCGTATTTCAGTCTGGTGGGCAGTTAGAGACATAGGCTCTTGGCTATTAGAATTGATTGCTTGCCTGCTCTATGGGTGATTTCAGTAAACACATCATGAAACTTTTCTTGTGCCTCAGAATTCAGTAATATATTCAGAAGTCACAGTAGATAGAGGAGATTATAATATCGTTGCTAACAATGGCAAAATTCCAAGGGATAGAAAATAGTTCTGTTGTTATTCCTTTCATGCCTGCAACTGTGTGGAGAAAATACATGTTATGGCATCTTGATTGTTTTCTCTATTAAGAATACTAAATAAAATAGATTGGGTGATAGATAGATTTGTTATTTTGATTATGGTGATGGCTTCATTGGTGTGTAGATTTGTCAAAACTTATCAAACTGTTCACTTTAAATATGTGCAGTTTATTCATGTCAATTATACCTTAATTAAGCTGTTAAAATTAAATAATACTAATAAGATAGATTGATGATCGTTTTTATATAAACAGCTATATCCTTCAATGCTTTAATTTCTGTAAAGATGAAAGAATAGCTTAATCTACAGAATAATCTTAGATCCTCAGGATATAAATTAAATTCTTGTTGCAATAATTTCAACACTGAAATTTTAGTCCTTACTGAGACCGGAATAGAACCTGCGAAGGCAGTTACTGAGCTGGCCTTGATCTCCACCTGGCTTCTAACCCACTGGTGACCTAGGCTCATGAGGCCTCAGACCTGGTCCACAGCCTTGTGAGTGGACAGCTCTCCTCCTAGAGTTGCTGGTGGGCCATAGGCCTGCCGCGGTTCCTCAGCTAAACACTGAGCATGTGGTTTGTCAGGCAAGCCTGGCTTCGTCTCGGTCTGCTACTTCTGCCTTCTGCGAATTCAACCTGTGGGTTCAGATTTGAGCCCAGGCCCTTACCTCACATTAGTTTTTATTCCTTCCAGAACCATGATTGTATCTGTTACTGCCAAATGGCTTCGTCTTCATTTTTCTAGAATGATTTCCTTTAATCTGGAGGTAGGTGCTGAGAATTTTATGCCCAATTATAGGAATAAAATACTTTGGGGAAAAGTGTGAACTCTCATGATTTAAAAGTATTATAGCAACAGCAGTATATCAGGTGAAATGGGGTATAACCTTGGGGGAAAGAAAGACCAAGGCCCAAATTGCATTTTTCTAGAATTAAACTCTTGTCCTTATCTTACTTAGTTTTGAGAAAGACCTGGCGATTTTCTGCCATGAAGACTACAGCCTATAAAACACCATTGGGCAGTTTTACTCTGTCACATGGTGTCGCTGTGAGTCGGAAATCAACTCAGTGGCACCGAAAAACAACAACAACAGCAACTTCGTAACGCAACATTTTGGAGGATGTTGAAATTATCGTTTAAATTAAAGTGACGTTTTGTTGTTGTTTTTCTTTTTTTAGGTTAAAAAAGAAATGAAAATTCTTACCCAAGATAAAGGTGTTAACTCTTTCAAGATGTTTATGGCCTATAAGGATCTGTATATGGTGAGAGACATCGAGCTCTATGCAGCCTTCTCTTGGTGCAAGGAAATTGGAGCGATTGCTCAGGTCCATGCAGAAAATGGGGACTTGATTGCAGAGGTGAGCATATGCGTCCCAAACCCTCTATAGAAAAAAAAACAGCAATAACTTTAGGTGAAGGTGATTGTCCTTAAGTAAAAAAACAAAAACAACCCAAACCCATTGCCATGGAGTCAGTTCCAGTTTATGGCAACCCCATGTGTTACAGAGTAGAACTCTATAGGGTTTTCTTGAGTGTAATCCCTGGAGAAGGACATCATGCTTGGCAGAGTACAGAGTCGGCAGAAAAGAGGAAGACCCTCAACCAGGTGGAATGACACAGTGGCTGCAACAATAAGCTCAAGCATAACAACGATTGTAAGGATGGCGCAGGATCGGGCAATGTTTCGTTCTGTTGTGCATAGGGTCACTATGAGTCAGAACTGACTCGGAGGCACCTAACAACAACAACCTTTACAGAAGTGGATCATCAGGCCATTCTTTGATGGTGCCACAGGGTGGGTTCGAGCTGCCAACCTTTAGGTTAGTAGCAGAGAGCAAAGCATTTGCGCCACCCAGGCCTTTAAGTAGATAAATTCATTTAATGCAATGATAAAACAGAAATCCAAAAACTGATGTTCTGTGGCTCAGAAACAATCTCCTTTTCTTGGGACATGCTCTACTTCTATTCAGGCGGCATATGAATTGGAATGAGGATTTCCTCTTTTCAAACTGGCTATTAGACCTCAAACATGTTTTATTACAGAAGAAACACGAATACTTTTCTTTCTGTCCCATAGCACCTGCTTTTTGTTTTTAGTAGCTCAGGTTGCTGGTTCAGAATACCAACCGTGGACAACATCAGCATAATCTGAGGATTTAAGCAGTGTACGTGTTAGGTAGCTGTAGAAAGCCCTACTCTCTTCAGAAGCTAAGTATTAAAATGCACTCTGGAGGAATCTAGAGGATGTTTATTTCCCATGTTAGTTCCATTATTAATGCCTGGAGGGGACACCATCCGCTAGATTCAAAGAGCTGTCTCTTACCTTTATATTAGCTGATTTTTTTTCCCCCTCTCCCTAAGCTCAATCCCCATTAAAGTCGGTGAGATTGAGGCTCTGTGGCCAACAGGCAGCGTGGAATAATAAGAGACCAGGGAGCTATAAAATCACACAGACCCCAGTTTAAATTTGACTCTTCACTTTCTAGCTGAGTGGCAGGGTGGGTGGATTCGAGCAGTCAGGTGACCACCCTGGGCTTGACTGCCTGCCTTTTTTGTGAGGAAGAAGTAACATTTTGGAGAGGTGAAGCAACTGGTTTGATACCATTTAGTCGGTTGGGGGGAGGGTGAAGACTATGATTTAGTGAAAAGTAGAACTATCTAACATAGTATCATGGGTCGCTTCATCTAGGATCTAATATTGGGAACTAGATTACTTGGCTTCATTTGGTTCTGAACCAATAATAAGTCTTAATATGCACACTGCTTTTCAGAGAATGTGGTTAGAACTACTTATCTTTTTCAGCTGTGCAATCAAAATAATTAATTGTGAAATATGCATATGGAAATTAACATATACCATCTGTTGTTTTTAGGTGCTGTGGAGTCAATTTTGACCCATAGCGACCCCAGGCGATGGAGTAGAACTTCACCCATAGGTTTTCTAGGCTATAATCTTTACAGGAGCAGATTGCCCGGCCTTTCTTCCATAGAGCCATTAGCTGGGTGGGTTTGACCTACCAACCTTCTGCTTAGCAACTGAGCCCTTAACCATTGCACTACCAGGGCTCCTCAACATATATCATTAGAGTATTAAAGTAATTTTTATTGGATACCGATGCTGTATTTGCATACACACAGACACATTCACATACTTACACACATACCTATACCTAACAGATCTAAAAACCTGGACAGTGTATTTAATACAAAATAAAATAATGGTTTTGTCTTTAGTAAACTTACCTTGCACGTGTCTTTGTAGGGGGCAAAGAAGATGTTGGCATTGGGGATAACTGGGCCTGAGGGCCATGAGCTGTGCCGCCCAGAAGCAGTGGAGGCAGAGGCCACGCTGAGAGCCATCACCATTGCCAGCGCAGTCAACTGCCCACTCTACATCGTGCATGTGATGAGCAAGTCCGCAGCAAAGGTGATAGCGGATGCAAGGAGAGATGGTAACTTCCTGAATATAACCTCACTTAGAACTCAGTGTTAGCTAAAAAGTAAGGGAAAATAGGTGTAACTTCTGCTTTTGCTTCTGAGAAGGTTGTAAATGAGTTCCCACTTTTCTTCCTTGCTTTTTATTAGTATCAGTTTTATTTTCTTTTATCTTTGTACCTGTCTATTTTTTCTTTTCCTTTTTGTTCATCCACTTGGCTGCTTCTAACTTCCTTGAGGTTATTTTTTCTCCATCCTCGGAACCTTACGCCACTTCCTTCAGCTGTATGTTCCCAACCCTTAACACTACTGTTGTGTGGTTGTTGTTAGGTGCCTTTGAGTCAATTCCGACTCATAGTGACCCTTTGTGACAGAGTAGAACTGCCCACATGATAAGACTAGAACTACTCCATAGGCTTTTCTAAGCTGTAGTCTTTAATGCCCCCGTGCTTCTGTCTGTTTGTCGTATTGTGGGGGCTTTTGTGTTGCTGTGATATTGGGAGCTATTCGAATACCAGCAGGATCATCCATGGGGGACAGGTTTCAGCTGAGTTTCCAGATTATGCCAGACTATTTTTTTTTTTTTAGGAAGAAGGACCCGGCAGTCTACTTCTGAAAAGAATTAGCCAGAGAAAACCATTAATAATCAGAAACATCCATCAATAATCAGAACCTAGAATGTATGAAGTGTGACTTTAGGAAAATTAGAAATTGTCAAAAATGAAATGGAATGCATAAACATTGATATCCTAGGCATTAGTGAACTGAAATGGACCAGTATTGGTCATTTTAAATTGGACAATCGTATGTCTTCTATGCCGGAAATGACAGCTTGAAGAGGAATGGTGTTGCGTTCATCATCAAAAAGAACATTTCAAGATCTATCCTGAAATACAATGCTGTCAGTGATAGGATAATATCCACACGCCTACAAGGAAGACCAATTAACAGGACTATTATTCAAATTTATGCACCAACCACTAGGCCAAAGATGAAGAAACTGAAGATTTTTACCAACTTCTGCAGTCTGAAACTGATCAAACATGCAATGAGGATGCGCTGATAATTACTGGTGATTGGAATACAAAAGTTGGAAACAAAGAAGAAGGATCAGTAGTTGGAAAATATGGCCTAGGTGATAGAAACAATGCTGGAGATCACATGATAGAATTTTGCAAGACTAACAACTTCTTTGGAGTCGACTCGACAGCACTGGGTTTTTAAGACTTCTTATTTTTTTCTTATTGCAAATACCTTTTTTTACCAACTTAAATAGCCACTATGCACATGGACCTCATCAGATGGAATACACAGGAATCAAATCAACTACATCTCTGGAAAGAGACAATGAAAAAGCTCAATATCATCAAGGCAGGGAGCCGACTGCAGATCAGACCATCAATTATTCATGCAAGTTCAAATTGAAACTGAAGAAGGTTGAACAAGTCCACGAGAGACAAAGTACGATCTTGAGTATATCCCACGTGAATTTAGAAACCATCTCAAGAGTAGATTTGATGCTTTGAACACTAATGACCGAAGATCAGAGGAGTTGTGGAATGATATCAAGGACGTCATACATGAAGAAAGCAAGAGATCATTAAATAGACAGGAGAGAAAGAAAAGACCTAGTTGTCAGAAGAGACTCCGCAACTTTCTCTTGAACATCGAGTAGCTAAAGCAAAAGGAAAAATGATGAAGTAAAAGAGTTGAACAGAAGATTTCAAAGGGCTGCTCGAGAAGACAAAGTAAAGTATTATAATGACATGTACAAAGACCTGGCAATGGAAAACCAAAAGGGAAGAACACACTCTGCATTTCTTAAGCTGAAAGAACTGAAGAAAAAATTCAAGCCTTGTGTTGCAACACTGAAGAATTCTACAGGGAAGATATTAAATGACATAAAAAAAAGTGACATAGGAACCATCAAAAGAAGATGGAAGGAATACAGAGTCACTATACCAAAAAGAATTGATCGACGTTCAAGCATTTCAAGAAATAACATATAATCAGGAATCGATGGTTCTGAAGAAGGAAGTCCAGGCTGCACTGAGGGCACTGGCAAAGAACAAGGTTCCAGGAATTGACAGAATACCAACTGAGATGTTTCAACAAATGGATGCAGTGCTGGAAGTGCTCACTCATCTGTCCCAAGAAATTTGGAAGACAGCTACCTGGCCAACCGACTGGAAGAGATCCATATTCCTAAGAAAGGTGATCCAACCAAATGGGGAAATTTTTGAATAATATCATTAATATCACATGCAAGCAAAATTTGCTGAAGATCTTTCAAAAGTGGTTGCAGCGGGGAACTGCCAGAAATTCAAGCTGGATTTAGAAGACGATGTGGAACCAGGGATATCATTGCTGATGTCAGATGGATCCTGGCTGAAATGTTTACCTGTGTTTTATTGGCTATTCTAAGGCATTTGACTGTGTGGATCATACCAAATTATGAATACGATTGTGGAGAATGGGAATTCCAGAACACTTAATTGTGCTCATGAGGAATCTGTACATGGATCAAGAGGCAGTTGTTCTAACAGAACAAGGGGATAGTGCATGGTTTAAAGTCAGAAAACCTGTACATCAGGGTTGTATCCTTCCACCATACCTATTCAATCTGTATGCTGAGCAAATAATATGATAAACTGGACTATATGAAAAAGAACGGGGCATCAGGATTGCAGGAAGACTCATTAACAACCTGCGTTATGCAGATGCACAACCTTGCTTGCTGAAAGTGAAGAGGACTTGAAGCACTTACTGATGATCAAAGACCACAACCTTCAGTATGGATTACACCTCAACATAAATAAAACAAAAATCCTCACAACTGGACCAATACAAAACATCGTGATAAACGGAGAGAAGATTGAGGCTGTCAAGGATTTTATTTTACTTGGATCCACAGTCAACACCCATGGAAGCAGTAGTCAAGAAATCAAAAGACACATTGCACTGGGCACATCTGCTGCAAAAGACCTCTTTAAAGTGTTGAAAAGCAAAGATGTTACCCTGAGGACTAAGATGTGCCTAACCCAAGCCGTGGTGTTTTAAATTGCCTCATACGTGTACAAAAGCTGAACAGTGAATAAGGAATACTGAAGAAGAATTGAAGTCTTTGAATTGTGGTATTGGAGAAGAATATTGAATATACCATGGACTGCGAAAAGAACAAACAAATCTGTCTTGGGAGAAGTACAACCAGAATGCTCCTTAGAAGCAAGGATGGCGAGACTACAACTCACATAATTTGGGCATGTTATCAGTAAGGATCAGTCCCTGGACAAGTACATCATGCTAGATAAAGTAGAGGGTCAGCAAAAAAGAAGAAGACCCTCAAAAAGATGGATTGACACAGTGGCTGCAACAATGGGTCCAAGCATAGCAACAATTGTGAGGATGGAGCAGGACCAGGCAGTGTTTTGTTGTGTACAGGGTCGCTATGAGTCCGAACCGACTCGATGGGACCTAAAAACAACAATCTTTATGGGAGCAGATCACCAGGTTTTTCTCCCACTGAGTGGCTGAATAGATTTGAGCAGTCAGCCTTTCAGTTAGCAGCCAAGCACTTAACTGTAGCACTACCAGGGCTCCTTTTAACACTTAGTCATCTGCTTTTTTAATTGGATAGATAAATACAAAGCTTTCCATTTAACCTTAAAGAAGCTTCCCTATCTCTTAGGCATCTTCATAATCCCTTCTAGTACCTGGATCATGCACGCAGTAGGGGGTTGTCATGAATTGAATTGTGTCCCCCAAAAATACGTGTCAACTTGGTTATGTCATGAGTCCCAGTATTGTATGACTGTCTACCATTTTGTCATCTGATGTGATTTCCCTGTGTGTTGTAAATCCAATCACTGTGGTGTAAGGAGATGGATTAGTGGCAGTTATATTGATGCGATCTTCAAGATAGACAGCGTCTTAAGCCAGTCTCTTTTGAGATAAATAAGAGAGAAGTAAGCAGAGACACTTGGGGACCCCAGACCACCAAGAAAGCGGTGCCAGGAGCAGAGCGTGTCCTCTGGATCTGAGGTTCCTGCACTGATACACTTCCAGACCAAGGAAACACTGATGACAAGGGCCCTCCTGCAGAACCAACAGAGAGAGAAAGCTTACCCCTGGAGCCAGCGCCCTGAATTCAGACTTCTGCTCTACTGGGCTGTGAGAGAATAAACTTCTCTATGTTAAAGCCATCCACTTGTGGTATTTGTTACAGCAGCACTAGATGACTAAGACAGGGGTCAACAAATTTCTTTTGAATTGA
This sequence comes from Loxodonta africana, assembly GCF_030014295.1. Classification (NCBI taxonomy): domain Eukaryota; kingdom Metazoa; phylum Chordata; class Mammalia; order Proboscidea; family Elephantidae; genus Loxodonta; species Loxodonta africana. Next base: position 54,914,940 of record NC_087355.1, on the reverse strand, counting down.
TTTGTCTGACAGCAACTTGGGTGTAGGAACAATTGAAGCAACTCTTCAAGTAGTATTTTTATGATGATTATCTTAAAACTTTAAACCAAAGTTAATTTTACCCCAAATTGCCTGAGTAACTAATTGCCTGAGTTCTGTAGTTCAATTTAGTACGTAAATAGGCATTATCTTAAAAGAAAGAGAAAAATCTATTTTTGATAAAAAGTGGGCACAGAAATAGTTTTATTCTTTTGCCATTACTGGTAAACAAGGAGTGAATTTTATTCAGTGACGTTAGTTAGACCCTGTCACATTGTGCTAGTACTTTCTATCACCTCACCTTTAGGAACCCTGATCATCAAAACAGTCTATCGGTCATCTCAACATCCTGTTTTGTTTTGTTTTTTTTTAAACTGAAACTGGCTGTATTGTTTATAATATGAGTTATAAAAACCATGAAAATAAATTTGACGTGTCTATAATTGACACTAAAATAAATGTCAAAATTGCTTCTTGTATAAGGTTCAGTAAGGATTTTATGCAAGCTGGATACACTTTTAGATATTTAGTCCATCAATGTCTTGTGTTAAGAGTAGTTTTACTTCCACACAGAGTTTAATAAGGTCTTTCTACCAAACATTTATGAGGGTTTTCCCTCCACATGTAAGAGATTTTCAGTATAAAAGAGAAAGGTAATTTAAAAATTATAGTATTAGATTTTTCCCACCAGATGGTGCTGCTGCCAACTTTATGGAATTGGTGGTTCTTTAATTATTTGCTGTGGGACTCCTGCACTGTGTTCCTGTAGCCTGTCAGTCAGGTCCATAATGTCAGAATATGATTTAAAAAACAGTAAAATCAGCAGAAATGGTCAATCTTAACCTACCAGCAAGCTAAGATTTTGACAGTCCTGTCAGGAAGCAGTTTCTTCATCATTGAGTATTTTGCACTAGAGCAGAGTGAGAACCTGGGAAAGATTGTAGAATATAGGGCATAGGCAGAAAACTATTAAACTTAACTATGGACATTTTTATTTTGTTTTAAATTACTTTTAAATTTAATTTTATTTTTTATATATTTAAGACATGAAATGGTTCAAATGTCAAAATAGTATATAAAAAATGTCTTCTCAGAGAAGTCGTACCTCCTTCTCTACCTCCTGCATCCCACACCTCATACGTAACCATTTTTATTCATTTATTTTTGGCCTATCCTCACACAGTTTTTCTTTACAAAATAAAAATACAAAGGTCGCATATTATATGTAACGATGGCTTTTTCTTTTTTTTTTTTTCCACTTGAAAATATACCCTACAGGTCAGCCCATACTAGATTATAGAGGTTTTCCTCTTTCTTTTTTTACAGGGGCAAAGTTCCTTATTGATGGACATTTGGGTTGTTTCCAGCCTTAAACCAAAACCAAACTCACTGCCGTCGAGTCGATTCCAACTCATAGCGACCCTATAGGACAGAGTAGAACTGCCGCATAGAATTTCCAAGGAGCGCCTGGTGGATGTGAACTGCCAGCCTCTTGGTTAGCAGCTGTAGCACTTAACCACTACAGCACCAGGGTTTCCTTCCAGTCTTTAGCTACTTTAAGTAAAACTGCAGTGGTCGCCTTTTACATATGCTATTTCATATTTGTGGCTCCTGCTTCTGTAACAAATTACCACAAACTTAGTGCCTTAAAACAACACACGTTTATTTTCTTATACTTCTATGGGTTAGAAATCTGACAGGGTCTCAGTGGACTAAAATCAAGGTTTAGTCAGGACTGAGTTCCTTTTTGGAGGCTCTCGGGGAGAGGCCCTGGGTGCTCAGTGGTTAAGAGCTGGTCTGGTAACCAAAAGATCAGGCAGCTCGAATCCACTAGCCACTCCTTGGAAATTTTATGGGCCAGTTCTACTCTGTCCTATAGAGTCGCTATGAGCGACTTGATGGCAGTGGGTTTTTTTTTCTTTTTTCTTTTTTTTGTTTTAGGGGAGAATTTGTTTTCCTTGCCTTTTCTAGCTTCTAGAGGCTGCCCACATTCTTTGGCTTATGACCCTATTCTTCCATTTTCAGAGGCAGCAACAGACGGTCAAGCCTTCTTATATGGCGTCACTCTGACCTCTTTTGCCTCTCTCTTCCATTTTTAAGTACCCATATAGTTACATTGGACCCACCCAAATAATCCAGAACAATCTCCCCATCTTAAGGTCCTTAACTTAAACACACCCATAAAGCCCTTTCGCCATGTAAGGTAACATAATCACAGCTGGGAACACCTTTATTCTGCCTACCATAGAAAAAGGTCTTCAGGGTAGAGTCCTAGAAATGGGATTGCTGATTCCAAGGGTAAATACATACTTTTTTTTTTTCCTGGGTATGGATAAATTCCTTTCCAAAGGGATTGTAAATATGGAATATTTAAAATAGCCCAGGGATCCTAGTTGAGTCAGATTTACTGTAGTAATACCTGTGAAAATACACTCATATGCAATTGTAAAAGAGGCAGCAGAGCTCCAGAAGAAATGAGCCTGAGAGATAACCAGCCCTGCCTTTGTGACCAAGCAGGAGCCCAAAGGGACAAGGCAGAGTGGACATGTCATGTTGTTAGGTGGTACTGTCAAGACAATTTCGACTCGTAACAATCCCACGTAACAGAGTAGAGCGGCCCCACAGGGATTTCTAGCCTGCAGTCTTTACAGGAGCAGATCACCAGGTCTCTCTCCTGCAGAGCCACTGAGTGGGTTTGAACTGCCAAATTTAGGTTAGCAGCCAAGTGCATAACTGTTGCACCACCAGGGATACTTGGAGTGGACATAGACAGTGCCAAACTGTTGCCATTGTGATTGCATCAGCCAATCCACAGACAGATTACTGGGGAAGTAGAATGACCAGGGCTGGTGGCCACACTGAGCTTCCAGGGAGAATTCATTTGCCCCTTCTGTACTCACATATTATCGACCATAACTCCCGAATATAGAATACAGACTTATTCTGGGGCTGGGTGTTTAAATAAGAAACTATTTAGCCTTACAGATTTAGACTATGAACATTTCTCATCGGTAAATTCTTTGGGCAGCTCAGTCTATCTTCTAGAGCCTTGCCACTCAAAGTGTGGCCCCTAGAATGCAGCATCAACATCAGCTGGGAGCCTATTAAAAAGTCAGAACCTTGGACCTCATCGCAGAACCATGGAAGAAGGATCTGCACTGATAACTAGAACTCATATGCATATGAAAGGTACCACTCCAGAAGGCACAAAGGATATGCAATTATTGATTGCCTCTTAAAAAAAAAAAATTGCAATACAATGGTATTAAATTTGATTTTACTGTTGAATTGCTAACCATACACCCAGAAGAGAGCAATGTGAGGGATAGTGATTACAGCCACCAACAGTACTTACTGAGGCCTTACTATGTGCCCAGCACATAGTAGTATTCTAATGTATCTTATTTCAGGTTTTGCTATATATTATCTCATCAATTTATTCTAATAAACATTATTCCTTTTAGTTGCTATACCCTTGCTTTAAGCTAAATTTTATCTCTGTTTTGTGATTGATGAAACTGAGACTTGGGAAGCAATTGGTAAATTAAGTACAAGAATGCTAAACCCCTTGTAGAGTTGATTCTGACTCATAGTGACCCTATAGGACAGAGTAGAACTGCCCCACAGGGTTTCCAAGGCTGTAAATCTTTATAGAAGCAGACTCCCACATCTTTCTCCCACAGAGTGTCTGGTGGGTTCAAGCTACCGACCTTTTGGTTAGCCCCCTCATGCTTAACCACTGCGCCACCAGGGCTCCTTGCAAGATCACTAGCTTTTTTTTTAAACGTAAGGCCAAGAGACAAAGCTGTTTAAATATAAACTTGACACCCAGGTTCCCTCAACTCTGTTAACCAATTTCTCCTTTAACAAAGTGCAGAGTAATGGGAAAACTTGGGGCTTTGGCATCAGATAGACTTGAGTTTGAACTCCAGGTTACACGGACAGGGTTTACAGCATTGCATTTGTCTCTGTAACTATAATTAGGTCTTCCACGCTTTGTCTATAGGTTAGTCTAAAATTTAGAATAGTTACAATATTTTTGTTGTTAAAAAAAAAAAACCTACCTGTTCCTATCAAGTCGATTCTGACTCATAGCGATCCTGTAGGACAGAGCAGAAAACCCCATAGAGTTTCCAAGGAGTGCCTGGTGGATTTGAACTACAGACCTTTTGGTTAGCAGCTGTAGCACCTAAGCGCTACGCCAACAGTTTCCTCAAATTGACCCCCGACTGATGGAGGTCACCATACACAATGGGATTGGAGCTTTGTGATCTCTAGGGTTTTCACTGTCTGGTTTTGGAAGTGTATTGTCAGGCCTTTATTCCTGATTTGTCGTAGTCTAGAAGCTCCCCTGAATCTGTTGAGCATCATGGCAACGTGCCAGCCTCCACTGACAGACAGGTGGTGGTTGTATGTGAAGTGCCTCGGCCAGGAATCAAACCTGCGTTTCCTGCATGGAAGGCAACAACTCTCCCACTGAATCACCACTACCTCACAGCTACAGTATTAAGACTGTGTAACTGTTATTCTGTGTAGAAGCAATTACCGAGAAGAGAGCCTCAAAGAAAGCTGTATCACTAACTTGGAGTGAAAGTGTTGTTCAAATTAACTCTATGAGAAGCAATTTCCAAGCGTCAGGGTCAAGTGGGTTTTCTTTTCTTACTCTCCAGTAACACTCAAAATCATACCTTGTTTTAGTTTGCTACGTACTTGGGTCATTATTGTCTGGTACTGCTTTTTGTTTTTCCAATTAGCTCTTTTTAAAATTGCTTGAGAAAAGAAACATATTCCAATCTGCAGCCATAGAACTTTTTTATTCCTTGCAGTCTAGTCTTCGTCCAAAGAGCATAGATGTCAATATATGTAATTGGCTTCAGTGACACTTTTCAGGTTTGAGGAGCTTTGGTTATACGTGTTTCTTTTCCACTGCAGTATTGGCATATGAAATTATTAATGATAATTAAGAAGTATTGTTCACTTTTTCCCCACCCCCCAATAAAATTTGGATTCACTGTTTTTCTGGTGCCTTCCTTAGAAAGGTGATGATTTCTCTTAGCTATTTACTTGATGCTGCTGAGTGCCGCTGAGTTGGTTCTGACTCACAATGACCCTACGTACAACAGAACGAAGCCGTCCTGTACCATCCTCACAGTCGTTGCTATGTCTGAGCCCATTGTTGCAGCCACTGTGTCAGTCCATCTCATTGAAGGTCTTCCTCTTTTTCACTGGCCCTCTACTTTACCAAGCATGATTTCCTCTCCAGGAACTGGTCCCTCCTGATAACATGTCCAAAGTACATAAGACGAAATCTCACCATTCTCCCTTCTAAAGAGCCTTCTGGCTGTACTTCTTCCAAGACAGATTTGTTTGTTCCTCTGGCAGTCCATGGTATATTCAGTATTTACCACCAATACCATAATTCAAAGACATTAGTTCTTCTTTGGTCTTCCTTATTCATTGTCCAGTTTTCACATGCATATGAGGTGATTGAAAATACCATGGCTTGGGTCAGGTACACTTTAGTCCTCAAAGTGACGTCTTTGCTTTTTAACACTTTCAAGAGGTCTTTTGCAGCAGATGTGCCCAATGCAATACATCATTTGATTTCTTGACTGCTGCTTCCATGGGCGTTGATTGTGGATCCAAGTAAAATGAAATCTTTGACAACTTTAATCTTTTCTCCATTTATCATGATGTTGTGTATTGGCCCAGTTGTGAGGATTTTTATTTTCTTCATGTTAAGGTATAATCCATACTGAAGTCTGTAGTCTGTGATCTTCATCAGTAAGTGCTTCAAGTTCTCTTTGCTTTCTGCATGCAAGGTTGTGTCATTTGCATATTGCAGGTTGTTAATAAGTCTTCCTCCAATCCTGATGCTTCATTTTTTTCTTCATCTACTTTCTGTATATCTATTATACCAATACAACAATTGGCATATAAATACATATATATATACACACAGATATATATATATATATATATATATATATATATATATATATATATACACCAAACCAAGCCTGTTGCTGTTGAGTCAATTCCAACTCATAGCGACCCTATAGGACAGAGTAGAACTGCTCCATAGGGTTTCCCAGGACCAGCTGGTGGATTTGAGCTGCCGACCTTTTGGTTAACAGCTGAGCTTTCAGTCACTCTGCCACCCTATGTATGTGTGTGTGTGTGTTAACATATTTTGGTATATATTTATACATACACACACACACACATACCAATTACCAAAATACCAGTGCAGTATATACCAACAATAATTATGACTGAAATTTTCAATGCATTTTTGCTTTTTTAGCTTCCAATTTAACTTGTGTTTATAAAGTTCAACTCTTAATTTTATAGCCATGTTCCTGTCTTTAGGGTATAAATGTGACTCTCATTTGAACTTAGTAATAAAGTCTTTTTCTTATACTTTATACTTTTCACAAAAAAAATCAAGTTGTTGAACACCAAGTACATGCTAGGCACTGTGGTCTGGGCATTGAATTTGCAAAGGTTATTAAGATAATTTTAGTTTTCTAGGAGCTCACAGTGAACTGGGCTCCATTGTGGTCTGTGTTTTGTTTGCTTGGTTTGGTTTTAGTTTTTCCTTTTAGTAGAAAGCCTTACTTTCCAGGCTTATTATTGTAAAATGTAACTTCTCTCATGGAGGATTTGGATTTCCTATTTTCTGTTTTATTCAAACCCTCTTCCCCATATCTCCCTCTTGTGTTTCAAAAGATGGGAGAAAGGACCATACAGTGGCCACTGTCTTCCCATGTGATCTTGCTGCCCATCGCTTGTGGGTGCTGGAGAAGAATAAATCATGTCTCGTTTACACAAGTGCCATTAACTGGTGTTAGTAACCAGTGCTGTAGAAGGGTGAACGCATGGGCTGCCAGGGTGGGTTTGAATCTCAGTCTTTCTTTTTCCTTTCTTGCACGTGAACACCCATCGCCCTTTAAATTTAGAGCAAAGTGATTTACCTACCACGTGCTCAATTGCAAAGAAGTTGAAAACTGGCTATTTTAAAAGATTTTTAAAACTAGAATTGTGTATTATTAGGAAACCAACATTTGTTCAATGACCCAGGGTTCTAGGAAGATGCTAGGTACTTACATATACATTAATGTATTTGACTATTGCCACAGTAGAGTGACACTGAGATCCCATTTCACAGATGAGAAAACAGACTGAGCGTGAGAGTCATCTTTTCAAGCATAAAAAAAAAAAAAAACATACCTACTCTAAATTAGCAAATCAGGACTTGAATCCTAATCTTTGTGATCCACTTTACCATGCTGCCTCTAGGTATTTTTCTTCCTAAATATTGTCTTCCTTTATAAATGTAATATTCTGATTCCAAACATAGTTCAGAAAGGTTCCACTGAATATACTTTTAAGTAGGAAAAAAGTTATTTTTATTAAGCGTGTTTGGCTTTCTGTTTTGTAGCCGATGCTTCCACCCCGGATGCGTACGCCAGCTTCTCTGCGTCTTCCAGCCTTCTCTGACAAATCTTGTGACTCGATTAAGTGCTGCTCCCAAATTCAGATGAGGCGTTAACATCCACTATATCACCTTCATCTGATAAACAGCTTGTCTGGTTAAGGGGGAGGTGGGATCGGTCTGACATGCTTCTTCATTGTTTGGAAATCGTTAGAATCTCCCAGAGGGCAGAGCGCCTTTAAGTGGGAGATTGCATCTTAAGCGCGGAGTCTTTTCTTCATTGGTTGTGAGCCAGAGGATAGAGAAGGGAGAGAAAGTATATGGGTGGAGAGGATACAACATAATGTGAAGCTTGCTGAGGCAGCGAGGGAGATTAATGATGATGTATCCATCTCCCCAGAGTTGTTGAAACCATCTGGTCGCCAGTGTAATCAGGAGAGTCCCAGATGAAGAACAGATAAAGCACTTCTCATAAAGTGTGGTAAATGAAACCAGTAAGTGAGATTGGAAAATTGCTCAGCCACCCACACAGAGCTGGTGGTTGCTTTAAACACTTAAAAATGCATGCTCTTTACCAAGGAAGTGAAAAGTGACAATTTTCCTAGCAACATAGTATATATGATATGATATCGGAATACTAGGGTTCTAATTCTGACTACCACATACGACTGTGTGTTTTGGGCAGATGAGTTAGTCTCATTGAGCATCAGTTTCTTCATCTGTCAAGCCAGCCTAAGAGTTGCCGTGCAGGTCCAATTAGATTCCATGTGAGAGCTTTGCAGATTATACCAGTACCAGTTGTCACTGAGTTGATTCTAACTCGTGGCCACCCCATGTGTGCCAGAGTAGAACTTGCTCCATAGGTTTTCAACGGCTGATTTTTCAGAAGTAGATCGCCAGGCCTTTCTTCTAAGGTATCTCTGGGCGAACTTGGGCTTCCAACCTTTCAGTTATAGCAGCTAAGTGCATTATCCATTTGCAAAGTATAGAGTTGTCTGTTTTTATTATTGCTTCATTTTTAGCTCCCTGTAGAAGAACTCACAATTATGCCGAGTGGTCCAGTTTGATTACCCAGTTTATGAATTATTTAGTGCCCCCGTTTCCCTTTCACTTTGGACTTCTATCATTTTTTTTTTTTTTTTTTGTCCTTTGAAAGTGTCCTGGAATCATCATGAAACAGAGGGAAAGAGCAGTTAGGAATTTTTTACTTTATTTTTAAATTTCTTGATGTTTACAGAAGCTTATCAAGGAGAAAGTTGAAAATAGCACAGTTAATGAAAACCTCATTGTATGTACCAAAAAAGTGGCCTGTCACATTTTAAAGGCATTGAGCCTTTCTGAGGAAATTACCTATCATCTGGTTTCAGAACTGTCTTGGCCGACTCCTGGTAGATGCTGACACTTTTAATTTTTCCTGAGAGCTATTAAAATTGTAGAACTTAGGGAACAGTATTGCCGAATCACCTTGATGGCCGACGTGATTGAATAGAACATGTGATAAGGATCTTTCGTCTACGATGAAGTGCCAGGGAAAATCCTGAGTTGGCAACTCGTGAAGTGATTGTAGATCAAGCCTCTGAGTCTCTCGTCGTCTGAGCATCTGTAAAGAGCTCTCTTGGAAGGGAAAGATGTCTTTGTACCAGCAGATAAAACATTGTGTTCATCCAGCTGCCTTCCCGGTAGGTAGTACATTACCTCTTACCAGTACCTGTTGCCGTAGAGTCGATTCCGACTCATGGCGACCCCATGTGTTGCAGAGTAGAACTGTGCTCCATAGGGTTTTCAAGGAAACGTCACCAGGCCTTTTTTTCAAGGCACCTCTGGGTGGGTTTGAACCTCCAGTCTTTGGGTTAGCACTTAAGCGCTTAACCATTTGCACCCCCCAGGGCCTCCTACAGTGCCGTTAGGTCACATTAAAAATGATTGCTGCTTATTCTGTACTCCAGAGAGGTGCCAATGGTTTCCTCTTTTCTGGGAAAAAGACAATAAGAAACAGGAGGGAAATGGAATTCACCTCGTGTGTGTGTGTGTGTGTGTGCGCGCGCGCGCACGCACGCACATCATGACAATGAAGGATCTTAGCAATTGCAGCCTTGAGTCCCTGGGGGATAGCTTGGTTACTTCAGAAGTCACGTGTCCTAGGCTTCAATGAACCTTAGTTCATGGGCTTTCAAATTCCTAGTTTAGCTACAGGAAAATGGCTAGTTTGGGGGAAAAATTGTCCGTGAGATAACAGGGTGCTACATTCCATTTTAATGTGACTCAGGCAGCTGGTGGCCATACACTTTCAGTACTCTCTGAGGAAATCGGTTAATTTCAGTTACAGATTGGGATTTTAACTGAAATTTGGCGTTTGATTAACCAAAGTGAACTAATTTGGTATGCTGGCCTCTGTTTACTGCGCACCCTCCTTCATGACTGCTGGATCTGATCAGGTTGATGCCAGTGAATCTATTATTCTGACAAATGCTAATTAGAGATAGGATTCTGATTTTAAATTCAAATGCACTATTAACTTTTCTGACATTGTGTGCTTTTAATGGCCTCATTTACATGATTTTTTAAATATGCACTTCTAGCTACAATTCTGTTATCTGAATGTTCTTTTATTTAATGTAAGTTTTTCAAGGAGGGCTTTTTTTTAAAGGATATGGAAAGATCATCAGTCTATTTGCAGCAGAGAGGTGCAGTGGTTGAACTCCATATGACCTTTATTAATAGTTATCTTTCATCAGGGTAGTATAGGATGGAGTTAGGACCACTAGTGTCAAAATGCCTGGGTTCAAATCCTGTCTCCTCCACTCTACTTATGTGGAGTGTATATAATGTAACTGTAGGGATACACGAAGGACACGTGTATCAGCCAGTTTTGCTAGGTTATGCTGCAATAACAAATGCATATAAAATGTGAGATGCATTTTATAAAGATTCGTTTTGTTTTATTTCATAAAGATTTCTTTATTTTATAAAGATTCATTTTTCATTCATGTTCATGTCCAATTGGGTTGACTCTGACTCTGCTCTATATCCTCTTCATTCGGGGACACAACTGCAGAAGCAGCCCCTCTCTGGGGCACCAGGTCTCATAACACAGGGAAAATGGTGATGGCAGAATCCCATGATGGCTTTTACAGCTTCTGATTGGAAGCTGCAATGTCACTTCCATTCATATTTAATTGGACAAAGTAAGTCAAGTGGCTAAGCCTAGCATCAATGGGTTGGGTAGTATAATCTTCTATAACATGCAGTTCACATTGACTGGAACATAGTAAATGCTCAGTAAACCCTGTTGTTGTTGTCGGGTGCCTTTGAGTCAATTCCAACCCCAATGTGACAGAATAGAACTACCCCATAGGGTTTTTTTTTTGGCTGTAAAGAGATTTTTTGTGTAAAGACAGAAGCAGATCACCAGGTCTGTCCCCCACAGAGCTGCTGGGTGGGTTTGAACCACCAGCCTTTCAGTGAGCAGTTGAACACTAAACCGTTGTGCCACCAGGGCTCATTCAACAAACACTAGGTCACAAGACTACGTTATGGTTTGGGATTCATATCATCCTCTGGTACGACAGAAAAAACTAATGTTTAGGTCTTCTTTATCAGATGGTTCTCTTAAGTGCAAATTAAGGTGCCGAGTGCTTCCTTTGAATTTCCAGGGAAGGTGGTCTATGGAGAACCCATAGCAGCAAGTCTCGGCACAGATGGCACTCACTACTGGAATAAAGAATGGCACCATGCAGCCCACCATGTCATGGGTCCACCCCTGCGGCCAGACCCCTCAACGCCTGATTTCCTCATGAAACTATTGGCTAAGTAATTATTTTCCAGATGATTGTGAAGTATTTTGTCAAAGTCAGGTCCTTTATGAGTCTCAGGTCTGAGTGAGGAGATCTTGTCCTATCATCTGGAGCTTTCATTGGCCTCCCAGAATTCCCTTCTACTTGGAGAGTCATTCATCTGGAGACCAAAATGGATTGGCTTAATATGCTATGTTGTCAAAACCTCCACTGGACACATGTACTCTCTTCTGTTTTTTTTCTTTCTCTTTTTCTAATTGTTCTTGCCCAGAACCTGGGCTCTTCATTATGCCTATTTTTATCAAAATACTCTTAATTTTTTTTTTCTATGCTAATGTAACCTGGACCCAGATGTGCCTATTGTATAGGAAACTGTGTTATTATCTGGGAGACTGTGACAGTTTTTCTTGAGAATTCTACCATTCATGGGTATCCTGACACTCTTTTACAGGTACTCAGATTCAGGTTTACAAAGGGCTTTTCACTACAGACTGTACAAGCGTTAACTTGCCCCTCCTTTCAGCCTCCTTCCTCCTTCACACTTCTGCCTCTCCAAGACTATTCACAAGGATTACTATCCCTGGAGACATCAACACTGTCTGCCAATCACACATCTCTGGTCGTCACAGCATTGCCATTTGGCCAGAGGGTTGCCCTGGTGAACTGGTCTCTCTTCACCTGGATCACCATGGTGCTACCTTTGTACAGTACTCCACTCACACGAAACTTTCATGTATATTATTGCTAGTGATCCTGATAAGGGTCATCAAGTAAGTATAATCGTCAATTAATAGATGAGAAACTGAACATGAATACAGAACTGGTAAGTGATGGAATTGGGCCTAGAACCCAGGTTCTTCTAATTATGTCTAACAGTACTTCTTAAGCAGAGAAAGAAAACAAATCCCACAATAAAAATGAGAATGGGGTGAAATATGTATTTCAAAAAGCTACTTGCTCTACATCGTCTTTTTCTGACTTTCAACTGAGAAGGGCAGTCAGGAGATTGGGGAAGTGTATTGAAGTTCCCGCCCATCCCCATCACACTCGTGTGTCCTCCTCTTTACAGCGATGACCTAACCACCACCGGGACTGACCACTGTACCTTCAACACCTGCCAGAAAGCTCTTGGGAAGGATGATTTTACTAAGATCCCCAATGGGGTGAATGGTGTTGAGGACCGGATGTCAGTAATATGGGAAAAAGGCGTGGTAAGTTTCATAGAATCCAGCCCATCTTGCCTAATTTTTCAGCCAGGATCTGACCTATTTTGTCACCAGAGTGACATAAACCTTTATACAAAACAAAACAAAGAAAACTCATTGCTATCTAGTTGATTCCAACTCACAGTGACTCCATGTGTTACAGAGTAGAACTCCTCCATAGGTTTTCTTGACTGTAATCTTTACGGAAGCAGATTGCCAGGTCTTTTTTTCTGCAGCTCCACTGCGTGGATTTAAACCACCAACCATTAGGTTAGTAGTTGAAGGTAAATCATTTGGACCGCCAAGGGACCCTCAATCCTTTATAGAGAAGCTTCTTGATAGTTTTTACTAGGGTGGAGGCTGGGAATTGAACACTGTCTTCCCTTCTCCCCCAGGATAATATCAGCAAAGAAATAATTTTCTTCTTCGTTTAGTTTAGATGATGCTTTGCAACATTTTGCAGAGACATTAGGGGACGAATTTAGATTGGACCCAAAAAGGGTTCTTCTTCAAGGCTTAAATTTTATAGTGCTTCTGCTTGATTTGTCGTGTCCTTGAATCCCAAAGTCTCATGTGTCACTGGGGCAAATAGTTGAAATCATAGGAAATACTTGAAGAATTTTTATTATGTTCAGACCCCTTTTCATGGACTCTTTATAGGTGTCCCTTTTAAGAACCTTGGATATCATATTTTAAAAAACTGCTGTATGAGGTCACATAAATAATAATTTAACATCTAGAAAGAGAAATTTTTTAAATTCCTATGATTTAAACTTTTCTCCCTGAGGATGGAGAAAAATCCAATGGCTAAATGTCCATATGTTCTCCTGTCCAGCCAGTTGACAGGCCTTTCTCACTGATTTCCCCAAATTCGCTCTTGGATGGCACATAATCGTGTCTCAGACCTCGGAATCCTCTTTGATTACTTTTCCTCTGCACATACCACCTGCCCTAAATTTAGTTAATTTCATTTCCAGAATGCCTCCTTATTTCCATCTTCATGGCAACCACTCTAGTTGAGGCCCATATTTTGTTTAACTGTTGCAGTAGTCTCATAACTGGTCCCTGCCTCCAGTCCCTCATTGCTGCAATCTACTCTATCCTCCAGTACCAGAGTGGCCTTTTATGTACGATGTTCTGTTCATGCAACTTTCTTCTCTAAAACCTTTTAATTTTCTTCATTACTTACAGGATAATATTTGAATAATTCATTTACATATAAGAATTTTCAAAACATCTTTCTAGCCCTGTCTTCTGCTAACATCCTCTTCACCCCTCCTCCTCCTCCATCCTAACTCTAACTGTCCCAGACCACTTCTCTTCTCTTTGCTTAGATTTCTTGGTAACAGTTCAGCCTTTCTCTTTGAACTTGGGTTGTTACAGTGAGTATCTTCATTACTGTAGATCATAATCTATTACAGTTCCCCGGTATATAAACTGCTTCAAAGTGATTGAATATTTCTTAATAGCATACAGGGAACTGTGTTACTTTCTGAAACATTCAGACAATTTACTTATGGGAGTATTCCTTTCAGGCCATGGTTTGTAATCATTTTTGAGACAGGAGACCTTTGAAAATTGAATAAACCTTAAGGATGCTCTTACCAGATAGATTTACATAGGTGTAAACTTTCAACCTTTTATCATTTTAGAGGGGTCACATGCTCTCAAAGTCTATCCATATTAGAACCTCTTGCAATAGACCGTCCATGATTGTTGATTCATGTAAATTTCAGGTGCACAAAATCAAACTTCTCGAGTTGTTTTTTCGTCTTTCTAAAAGTGTTGTCACCTGACTTAAAGGTCAATCTAATTTTAACTCTAATATTCTGTTTAATGTCTATGTAATTATTTCATAAATCTTAGGTCTGCAATTAATAAGCCAGGTCATACATGTAGTAGGTGGTAGTGGTAAAATTTAAATAAGAATTGAAAACACAGTTGCCATCATTCAGCTGTCACCCATTGCAATCTCCCGTGATTCTGGGAAGGATGGCAGAAATTAGTGGGAGTGCCTTTTCAAGCTGATAGGATTTTGAAGTCATCATCAGGCTTCCGTGTGTTACCACATCATCAACGTCATTGTCATCGTTACGATCGTTTAAGACTTCTCAGCATCCACAGATCCGTTTGCCTCAGTGGTATAAGGGTAGGTGTAGATCTGTTTGGTTCTAAGAGATGCGAGTCTTATACTTTTATTAATAGGAGATTTTTTTTTAAGTGTTTGATCATTAGAACAAATGCATTTTCTTCCTTGAATTGTGTTATGGATTGAATTGTGCCCCCCCCCCCCCCCCCCGCCAAATACATGTTGTAAGTTCTAACCTCTGTAGGGTGGCTATGAGTTAGAGTCTACTCTATGGTTTGGATGCCTGTGGTTGTAATTCCATTTGGAAATGGGTTGTTTCTTAAGTTAATGAGCAGGATTAGCGTAGGATGTATCTTGAGTCTTTCTCTTTTGAGATATAAAGAGATTAAACAAGCAAGCTAGAAGCAGAGATGTGAGAAGATAGATGCCGTACCACATGAGGATCACCAAAGAGTCAGGGAATAAGGACTTTCCCCAGAGCCAACAGAGAGAAAGCTTTCCTCTAGAGCCAGTGCCCTGAATTTGGACTTCTAGCCTCTTAAACTGTGAGAGAATATACTTCTGTTTGTTAAAGCCATCCATTTGTAGACCAGTGAGGGTGGGTCCTGCCTGGTGCAACCCCTCGAGTCAATTGAGAGACACCAGGCCTTTGAAAAAGAGAAAGTAGACTTTATTGCAAGCTGGTCAAGCAAGGAGCTTGGAGACTAAGTCTCAGATCAAGCTCCCTGAGGTTGGGGATGCTTCGGTAGTTATAGGGTTCGGGATAGGGAACTTATGCATAATTTATGAGGCTTCTGGGAATAGGTGGGCAATTCCAGGAACTAATTAACATGTATGGGGGTGCAGTAGGGGTGTAATATGGCAGCTAGGGGGCGTGTGTGTTTTGGGAGGTATGACGCATGGAATTTATCTAAGGACAGCTTTGTAGCTTATTGCTCATGTCTAAATGGGGGAAGGGAGGCAGTTAGTGAAGTGGCCTTGCGCAGAGAAGCAGTAAGACGGCCTTGAGCTGTTATACAGAATGCCTGTCAGGAACTCACAGAACCTGGTTGTGATGGGAGGAGGGGGACCAGTTGAACCCTGTCAGTTACACACTTGTGGTATTTCTGTTATAGCAGCACTAGATAACTAAAACAAATTGTCTTACAGCACAGCGGTAAAATGGATGAAAACCGATTTGTGGCAGTTACCAGCACAAATGCAGCTAAAATCTTTAATCTCTATCCAAGAAAAGGAAGAATAGCTGTAGGATCAGATGCTGACATTGTGATTTGGGATCCAAAAGCCACAAGGTAAGTCTGAGGTCTTGTATTCCTTGGCTTCAACGTGGAGAAAAAGCACTACCTTGCAAAGGGTTTATGCGTTAGTCTTAATCAGCCATTCCTTCTTAGAGGATTTACTTAGCACTGCTCAGGCATTTTGAGCCTGTGCACAAGAAAAAGGTTTGGATGTACAAATATTTCTTTGTTTTTCTTGGCACAGAGGATGCAAAAGTTGTGTTGTTTACCATTCCCTGGAAATTGATAGGTGTATAAAACCAATATGAATTTATCACTTCAGTGCTTGGCCGATGCCCGGATTCACGTGGAAGAAAGGTACAGAGCAATGAAGAAGATAAAGGGCTTAGCTTGAAAAAGGCTGAATTGAAAACCTGAAATAATGACAGCCTTTTTTTTTAAAGCTTTCAGAGAGAAAAATTCCAGCACCAAGGATGTCACTTTAAGTTAGCCAAATTTTCCAGCTGAGTTCATCTTGAGCCTCTCATTCCCGGTAGACTCCAGCTTTTTGTTTCCAATTTCCATAATTCTGTTAATATTGCAGGTCTGGCAAATTCCACCAACTCAGGAAGGCATTCAGTAGAGGTTGAAGCTGTGCTAATTTCTCCTCATAGGATGTTAGCATAGGCAAGACCTGTATCCTGATGTGTGTTTTCTATAAACTGCAATTGTGATGGATAAAATTCCATTTACTTTAACATTTATGTGTGTGTGTAAACAGGAATACTATGTGACCTTCTGCCTTTATTGTAAGACATTTATTAAGTCTCTTAGGCATTTCACTGTAGTATACCTTGGGGGTGATATTGTTACAAAGACCCCATTTCTATTGTAGTACTTCTGGGCTCCCCGCAAGGAAAAGAAGACCACTCAAGAAGCACTAGACTACCATCAGTGTGATCCTAACAACAAGCCCCAGATACTCTCACAGAACACAGCTGTCTTTTTGTGGTTGACACTCTCCTCTGGGCGCTCATTGTTGCAACCTAGGAATCAGTTCCCACAGCAGATGGGCTGCGATCATGACAGCCTTTAGCAGACACTTCAGCGTATCACTTCATTGCCAGTTTACAATCCGTGCAATGCAGTAAATCATGGTCTGACCATCCGATTCATATAAACATCCTAAGATACCAACTAGACACAATTCAGGGTCTCTGTTAATGCGTTAACAAGTAACTGTTGCCCACTGAGGGACTAAATACCTGCTTGTCAGGTGGTCTATGTTGCTTCTCCTCTTCCTTGTTTACCCCTCTCTGCGTGAGAGATGAAGCCGAGTGAAACTAAATGTGGGCAACTTGTCTGCTTGGTTAGAAAAAAGGGTGCTTGGGAAGACAGTGGAAAAAATTGCTCGGGCTTGGGTGTGTCAGTGGATGAATTGAACAGGCCATATTTGCAGAGCTCCTGATATTTTCAATAGCACTCTGCAGAAGGCCGTTGTATGGCCAGCAGAGGCCCGCCCAGGGTCATCTCTGCTGATACTCAAACAGCTTAGGCTGCTTTAAGTAATAGGACCAGACTGGCTTTTGAAATGACTTGTAATTTATATGGAGATAATGAGATTGTCTTAGAAAACCTAAAAATGTTTAAAAGGCAGAAAACTATCATATGGAAAAATATTTGTGAAAAATGACTTCTTTGAAGCATGTAATCTGGGAAGATCATAATAATGATAATAATTGCATTTTGCACAGCTCTCAAACCAAAAGCCAAACCCATTACCAATGAGTTGATGCCAACTCATAGCGACCCTACAGGACAGAGTAGAACTGCCCCACAGGGTTTCCACGGAGCCACTGGTAGATTGAAACTGCTGGCCCTTTGGTTAGCAGCCTAGCTCTTAACCACTGCGCCACCAGGGCTGCACACTGTCAGGGGTATTTAAAAATGCTTTGGCATCTAAAATGTGATTTACAGGGTAAGACAAATATCTTCATTTTAAGACAATGAGGAAGCTAAAACACAACAGTTTGAGTAACAGATCTGGTACAGATATCCCCACTGTAATCTTGTATGGCTTTCATCAGATTCAGTACCAGGATATCTCCTGATAATCAAAGCAAAAACCAAACCAAACCCCTTGCCGTCAAGTCGATTCTGACACGTAGCGACCCTATAGGGCAGAGTAGAATTGCCCCCTAGGGTTCCCAAGGAGTACCTGGTGGATTTGAACTGCCGACCTTTTGGTTAGCAGCTGAACTCTTAACCACTATGCCTCCTGGGTTATAATAATCAAAGCAGAACACCTTTATTTATACTTGATCGTTCACGGTCCACTTCAGCATTTGTTTGTTCTTGCCATCAGGTAGGCCAGTAACTAAACTTTATTTTTTATTTTTTGGCTTTGAGGCTGCTCTCTATTATTCCTTATCAGAGATGAAGGAGAAATGAAAATACTGTGTGGGTGATGTGACTGTGCAGTCAGATTCCAAATGACATGCAGAGTCCAAGGAGACCATTCCCTGTGGTTCTTCTGTACTCTTCAGCTTGAAGAGTAACCTTGGCTGTTTTAATTTCTGAGCATGGTATCCGCGTAGGTCTGTAGCATTGTTTTGCTTGGACAACTGGACAAAGAGAAATGACCTGAACCTGAGGTTGTGAATAATTCACTTACTTTATTTGCCACGTGTTGCTGCTTGGAGGATATTTTTAGGCTGTGATTATGTCTCTTTGAGTCACGTTTTAGGTGATACAAATTTAGACTACCCCGTTCTCACAAGTTTCAGCTCCCGATTTCTGTAACATTGTTTTGTACTTCCTTTGCTCTTTAGCTATTTCAGAACAGAAGAGAATGATCCAGATGTGTAGTTTGGGTTTGTTTTTTTTTTAAAGATCTATATATTGCCTGCTTAACTTCCCTCATTTCTAGTCTAAGAATTACTAACTTAAGGTCAAACTAAAAAGCTCATATACTTTTAAGTTTCTTTCTCTCTCTTTCTCTCATGAATACTTTAGTATTTCTAACATAGTAACCATCCTTCACTTTATACAGTGGTGATAACAGAAAATTGAATAGGTAAATTTTCATATATATGCCTTCTGGGATAGAGATAAATATTTGGCATTTAATCATTAGCACTAAGTTGTCTTTATCTACGTCTGCTGACCGCTTACATTAGACACTGTGCATACTGAAAACAAGTGCAGGTCCAAGAGCTTGAAAGTGCAGGTTCTGGTCCCAGCTCCACTGCTGCTGAGCTGGAGACCCCGGCAGGCCGTTTGAGGTCTCTGATAGCCACTATCTCATATATAAAATGAGATTATTAATAATTGTTCTGCCTACCTCACAGGGTTTTTGTTAGAATTGTATGAAATAACACATGGGAAAATAAATGCCTTGTAAATTAAGAAAGTACTACCTAAGATATGTATTATTATTTTGTGTTCATCCAGTTTGCCTGGTGCCACTATTTGCAGTATATTCTAATTTTTAAGGAGTCCCTGGCTGGTGTAAATGGTTAAGCACTCAACTGCTAATCGAAAGGCTGATGGTCCACCCAGAGGTGCCTTGGAAGAAAGTCCTGCTTATCACCTTCCAAAAGTTCACAGCCACTGAAAACCCCGTGGGCCACAGTTCTGCTTGGAAACACACGGAGTTGCCATGAGTCAGAATTGACTGGACAGCAAATGGGTTTTTGTTTTTTTTTTTTCCCTTTCTTTCTCACTTTTAGGTATTCTCAGCTATTTTGCCTGTGATGACAACAGAGGCAGATGAACCCTAGGTTTCTATTCCTCTGACCCCCACGTCCTTATAAAAACTGGAAACATTTTCTTAAATGTCTTCTTGAAAAATGGAGAAATGTTATCTTTACATGGCAGGATATACTGAAATAACCTACCACTTTTGGATTTCTTTGACTTATTTATATCTTGCTTCTCCAGTCCTTTTATTTAAGAATTTTCCCTCAGTGCTGGCATAACTGGATATCCATTTGCAAAAAAATGAAACAGAACCCATACCTCACACCATGCACAAAAACTAACTCCAAGTGGATCAAAGACCTAAACATAAAGACTAAAACGATAAAGATCATGGAAGAAAAAATAGGGACAACGTTAAGAGCCCTAATACAAGGCATAAACAGAATACAAAACATTACCAAAAATGACGAAGAGAAACCAGATAACTGGGAGCTCCTAAAAATCAAACACCTATGCTCATCTAAAGACTTCACCAAAAGAGTAAAAAGACCACCTACAGACTGGGAAAGAATTTTCAGCTATGACATCTCCAACCGGTGCCTGATCTCTAAAATCTATATGATCCTGTTAAAACTCAACCACAAAAAGACAAACAACCCAATCAAAAAGTGGGCGAAGGATATGAACACACATTTCACTAAAGAAGATATTCAGGCAGCTAACAGATACATGAGAAAATGCTCTCGATCATTAGCCATTAAAAAAAAAAAAAGCCATTAGAGAAACGCAAATTAAAACTACGATGAGATTCCATCTCACTCCAACAAGGCTGGCATTAATCCAAAAAACACAAAATAATAAATGTTGGAGAGGCCGCGGAGAGATTGGAACTCTTATACACTGCTGGTGGGAATGTAAAATGGTACAACCACTTCGGAAATCTATCTGGCGTTTTCTTAAAAAGTTAGAACTACCATACAACCCAGAAATCCCACTCCTCGGAATATACCCTAGAGAATAAAAGCCTTTACACAAACAGATATATGCACACCCATGTTTATTGCAGCTCTGTTTATAATAGCAAAAAGCTGGAAGCAACCAAGGTGTCCATCAACGGATGAATGGTTAAATAAATTATGGTATATTCACACAATGGAATACTACGCATCAATAAAGAACAGTGACGAATCTGTGAAACATTTCATAACATGGAGGAACCTGGAAGGCATTACGCTGAGTGAAATTAGTCAGTTGCAAAAGGACAAATATTCTATAAGACCACTATTATAAGATCTTGAGAAATAGTATATAAGCTGAGAAGAACACATACTTTTGCGGTTACGAGGAGGGGAGGGAGGGAGGGTGGGAGAGGGTTATTTACTGATTAGTTAGTAGATAAGAACTAGTTTAGGTGAAGGGAAGAACAATACTCAGTACACGGAAGGTCAGCTCAACTGGACTGGACCAAAAGCAGAGAAGTTTCCGGGATAAACTGAATGCTTCGAAGGCCAGCGGAGCAAGGGCGGGGGTTTGGGGACTATGGCTTAAGGGGACTTCTAAGTCAATTGGCAAAATAATTCTATTATGAAAACATTCTGCATCCCACTTTGAAGTGTGGCGTCTGGGGTCTTAAATGCTGACAAGCAGCCATCTAAGATGCATCAATTGGTCTCAACCCACCTGGATCAAAGGAGAATGAAGAACACCAAGGTCACACGATAACTATGAGCCCAAGAGACAGAAAGGGCCACATGAACCAGAGATTTACATCATCCTGAGACCAGAAGAACTAGATGGTGCCCAGCCACAACCGATGACTGCCCTGACAGGGAACACAACAGAGAACACCTGAGGGAGCAGGAGAACAGTGGGATGCAGACCCCAAATTCTCATAAAAAGACCAGACTTAATGGTCTGACTGAGACTAGAGGAATCCCGGCGGTCATGGTCCCCAAACCTTCTGTTGGCCCAGGACAGGAACCATTCCCGAAGATAACTCATCAGACATGGAGGGGACTGGGCAATGGGTTGCAGAGAGATGCTGACGAAGAGTGAGCTACTTGTATCAGGTGGACACTTGAGACTGTGTTGGCATCTCCTGTCTGGAGGGGAGATGGGAGGGTAGAGAGGGTTAGAAACTGGCAAAATCGTCATGAAAGGAGAGACTGGAAGGAGGGAGCGGGCTAACTCATTAGGGGGAGAGTAAGTGGGAGTATGGAGTAAGGTGTATATAAGCTTATATGTGACAGACTGACTTGATTTGTAAACTTTCACTTAAAGCACAATAAAAATTATTAAAAAAAAAAAAGAATTTTCCCTCAGCCGAACATCAGGATTTTATGAATTTCATTATTAATCTTTTTCAAAGTGAAAATTGCAGAATGTGGGAACCAGGAGACAAGAGGAGGGTTCATAGACTACTGAGTCTTGAGAATTATTTGAACAAAGAGAAAGTGCATTTATCATGGTTTATATTAAAATAGAGAGATTGTTCCAGAAACTGTGTGTTGATTCCTTATCTGGGTCAATCATGGCACCAGCTTTCTCTATTCTTGGCCTGGTTGCTATGAGAAAGTTGCTCATCCAGCGTGGCTGTTCCTGGTCAAAATTTATGCTGATGACCTCAGCTAGGACCTTTCTGATGTGCGGCAATGTTTTTAGCCTTCTCTAACTGTCCACACATTGTCCACAACTTTCCACTATTCTTAGGCACCACCCCTACCAGTGTGATGCCTGCCTCTTCTCAGCCTGTAGTCTGACTCCTATTGAATCCTGTGCACCCAACTTATAGTAAGTACCACCATCTTTAGTCACTTGTCTTTCTCCCTCATTGACATCCTTGAAGCCTAGTTCCAGTTTTCTTATAGAAACCTTTTATTATAGAACAGTTCTGGATTTACAGAAAACTTGTGAAGATAGTACAGAGAGTCCTTTGGACTAATCTTTTCTTCGCGTCTTTGGTTTTCTTCATTCTCCTTTGCTGCAGCCAAAATGAAACCAGTAGATACATCTTAGGTGGCTGCTTGCAGGCTTTTAAGACCCCCAGACTCTACTCACCACAGTTGGATATAGACCATTTTCTTCATAGCCCATGCCATTTGAGCTAGATGTCCCCTGACACCGTGGCCCCCAGCCCTCAGCCCAGTGGCTTGGTCCTTCGGGGCGTTTGGATGTGTCTGTGCAGCTTCTGTGACTTTGCCCTCGTCAAGTTGTGCTGACTTCCCCAGTACTGCCTACTGCCCCTCACCAAAGTTACCACCTATCTACTATCTAGTTGTTTTTCCCTCCCTACCCCTCCCCTCCGTCGTAACCATCAAAAATTGTTTCTTTCTGTGGAAATAGTGTGTATAAGAGTGGTCTCATTTTGCTTAGCTTTTACTTAATTTTACCTAGTGTCTTTTTTTCTGTTCCAGGACCCCATCTAGAATAAATATCACATTATATGTAGAAGTCATATCTCCTTAGGCTTCCTTTGGGTGTGACGATTTCTTACATATTCCTTGTTTTTGATGACCTTGATGATTTAATGAGTACTGGTCAGATATTTTGTAGAATCAGACAGTTTGGGTTTGTCTGATGTCCTTCTCATGATTAGCCTGGGATAATGGATTTTTGAAGCATTGGTGATTCAGTGGTAGAATTTTTTGCGTTCCACGCGGGATACCTAGGTTCAATTCCCGGCCAGTGCACCTCACGTGTAGCCACCACCCACCTGTCAGTGGAGGCTTGTGTGTTGCTATGATACTGAACAGGTTTCAGCAGAGCTTCTAGACAGACTAGGAAGAAAGGCCTGGTGATCTAGTTCTGAAAATCAGCCAGTGAAAGCCCTGTGGATCACAGTGGTTCGATATGCAGTCATTCATGGGGATGACACAGCACTGAGCAGTGTTTTGTTGGTTGTGCATGGGGTCTACATGAGCTGGGTGCTGACTTGATGGCAGCTAACAACAACAATGATGGGAGGAAGACCATAGAGCTAAAGGGCCATTCTCATGACAGTTTATCAAGGGTACATACTGTCAACCTGACTTTTCCCTGTTGATGTTGACCTTGATCACCTGGCAGAAGTAGTGTTTGTCAGGTTTCTCCACTGAGTAGTTCCCCCCGACTCCAGCATTTTTAGAAGGAAGTCAGTATGTGCAGCCCACACTTCAGAAGTGTGGGGTTATGCTCTAGCTCCATGTTTAAACTGATCCTATATCCCTGGGCCTGGCCCAGTTCAACACATAGTAGGAGTAGAGTAAGCACTGTTGAATGGGTGAGCGTGAAGCATATAGCGTCCCACACTGCATGGAAGATGGATGCAATTAAGAAATGGTATAGAGGAAAATTAGAACAATTTTATTCAACCACAGTTGTGGTGAGAGGAAAAGTCAGAAGAATAGCATTCCCTCACTTCATGCTTTTAATTTATTGTAAGTGATCGATAAATGATTGTCAAAAGAATGAATGAAGATGGAGTTAAGTAGAAAGGATTTTCTAAGGAGAGGAGGAAGAGCTGTGGAAGGTCTCATTGCCTTTAAGTACCCCTTCATTGTTGAGCTTGGGGAGCAATAAGTTTGTTCAACAGAAACCTTAGGAGAAATGAACTCCTAAAAGAGACTTGCCATCGTGTGCTCCTTTACTCATGTATTCACTCAGCGTGGGAGCACCTCTGTGAATCAGGCCCTAGATTGTCCAAGGCTGTACAAGAGCCAGGCCTTGCCTTTAGGAAGCTCACCATCCTAGGGAGAGGACACAAGATATAAAGTAAAATATTTGCAGTCTAAGTGGAAATGCGTTAAGACTATCACATGAGAGGAAGAAACAAGACACCATAGAAGTTCAAAGAAGAAGGATCATTCTTGCCTTAGAGTAGTCACTGGTGTAAGACCGCATCAGAGAGGAGAATAAATGAAACGTCTGGCCCTGAGAGTCAAGACTAAAACCGAAGCACTGATGGAAGGGCAGGGGTGGGGTAGGGGGTGGGAGGGGGAGACAGTTAAGATGGTTACAGGAGAGAGACAGCAGGTTCGATTGAGGGAGGGAGTGGGAAGGTGAGGAGGAAGTGGGCTGCCTCTTTCAAGTTTTCTTTTTCTTACAGAGGGAGCCAATTTTAAAGGGACCTCACCTAATGGAGAAGCATTATTTAATCAAGAGAACAAATGGATGTAGCTACAGTGTTTTTTTCTTCCGGAAAAAAAAAAAATCCCCTTTTATTTTTCCTATCTGATTTTAATGTTAACTGAAGGCTGGTGGTGTGCAGCCTTCCTGTCTGACCACACCGTTAGAGGTTGGCCAAAAGTTCCCTAAGAAGTTTCATTAAACAGTTTTAGCAGAAGCGATTGCAAAGGAGAACAACACGCATTTCACCCCAGACCCTGAAGGGGGCGCCCACGACCTGCACTGAGCTCGGGGGCTCCAACCAGGGCCTTTGAGCTGCTGGTTATGCAAGCCCTGGGGAAGGGATGCATCTGCTAATGATTTTCGGCTTCATGTTACATAGATGCTTTCATTTCATTTTTATTCTTGTTGCTTATTAATGGCCCATAGAAGTAAGCATGCTGGCACCACCATCTCTTACCTTAATAATGGACTGCATTAAAGTTGCCGAGGGGAATCAGGGCAAAGAGAAGCAGTGCCGCCATGCTTTCTTCCTCCTTTTAAACCGGTAAAAAGCCGGGTGGTTCCAGGTGAGGAATTCGACACGTGGTGATGGATGGTGAGCGAGAACTGGGAGTGGGAGTCTGTAGGGAAGGTTTGGACACCATGATGAAAGATTACCTAAGACCTTATTAGCCTGTAAAAAGTCTCTGCAAAAATCAACTGCAGTAACTCTTCTGTGTCATTGCACAATAAAAACAAACTGCATTTGGTATATATGAAGCATTCACCTTTTTTGGAAGTAAAAAGAGTCTGCTGTGTTCAGTGTGATAGATCATTGAGCTAGTGTCTGTTGCTTATGACAGAGGACCATGTCCTAATGCTTCGCTACTGGGGTCAAAGCTTTAAATTTAAGGACACATTCCCTATCTAAATGTCTGATCCATTTTAATATAGTACCTTGGTACTTTGAGTCGGGCGAAGAAATCAGGAGTGTGATTTTCATGTGGCATTCAAGGGTCCTTTCATGGACAGAGCCAAGAAGCCTGTTGTCAAGGCAGAGACGGGTCAAATCTGCCAAGTCGTTGAAAATTTTATTAGCGAGAATGGCATGTGTGTTACTTGCAAGCGCATAGCAGTAGCAGTAACTTATGTTCTGGCAATTTCAGACTATCTTATGAGCTTTAGTTCTTCGGTATTCATTAAATAGCACTTAGTTACTATGGTAACTGTCCCTTTTCAGTATTTATGAACCGCAGGACATCTCATAGAATTGCAAGCACACAAACACACAGCTAACACATTGTGTGCACTGTAACATTAAATGAAGACTTCTAGCTGGAATGTATTCTGCAGAGCAGGTATATTTTGCTCACAGTTATTTTAGTTTATTACTTTTTAACTCAATTATTTCAGGCTTTGACCTTGAATACAATATTCTTGAAGCCATTATGCCTTCTTTCTTGCTTAATTTCCTTTCGTTTTTCATTTCAGATAGAGATAGATGGATTTAACTTTATAATTCATTGAAGAGTAATGACTTGAAGCTTATGAATGTGGACCTCTGGATTCTGGAGGGGACCTGGCATATGAAATAAAGCAAGGGGAGAATGACTGGTTTATCCTTGGGTAGGGGGGATTCTGGGGAGTGAGGAAAGATAAGAACTAACGAGTAAGGTGCGCTTTGGCAAATAATGATGATTCTGGCTTATTATTATTGTTATAATTTAGCCGTGGTCTCTGATTCATGAAGCTGCTAAGGCGTCCTCCCTGGAAGTTGCACATTGTGTATCACCTGACCTCTCTGTACACTACCTGTCCCCATTGCCATTAAGTCGATTCTGACTCATAGGGACCTTATAGGACACAGTAGAACTGCCCCATAGGGTTTCCAAGACTGTAATCTTTATGGAAGCAGACTACCACATCTTTTTCCCGTGGAGCTGCTGGTGGGTTCGAACTGCTAACCTGTCAATTAGCAGCTGAGTGCTTAACCAGTGCACCATCAGTGCTCTATCCATACACTACACTACAGTTCTTCTCAAAAGATGAACATGCATAACACTCTCAAGCACATGCATGCACACAGACACACACACACACACACACACACACACAGCAACCCTCAATTTTGCTTATAAAAGTTGCTCAACCTGAAGACTCTGCTTTTAATGCCTGTTTCTAAGAGTGCATACAACTAACTCCTCCATTCCCCAGACTCAAAACCATCCAGTGCACATTGTGTGGGAGGAAGTGGTGGGAAACAGGTGTTGTCCCAGTGCTGGGATGGAAAAGAAGATGGTTTATGCCATGATTTTTCACTGTGTTGTCTACGTTCACAGAGGCAACCTGGCATAAAGTTGTACAGGCTTCTCCCTTACACTGCTACAGGACTGCCCTTCACATGGTAGTTACCATAGACTTGTAATTACAAGTTTCTGGCAAATGATAGTGAAGTGTCTTGAGGAATAAATGTGTCTAGCTAATCCACACAAAATCCAACCAGCTACTGCTGGTGGTGGGAGCAGTACCATATGTAAAGAGAAAGGCCTCTGAGTTAAATTCCTACTCTGCCACTTACTAGCTGAGTGTGACTTTGGGACTGTTACTAATTTCTCTGAATTTCAAATTCTTTATTTGTAAAGTAGGGATGGTAATATTTATTTCGTAGCCTTGTTGTATTTAAGATAATGTACATAGAATACATGGTATGTAATTAGTATTCAGTGTGGGCAGGTAGTAGAAGTAGGTGGTCAGTAGCAGTTGGTCGTCCATTGGTCCAATGAGTGGGAGCTATTATTGGCTGTAGTTGAGATTCAGAAGTCCTTACATTAAAGACATTTTCAGATGGGACCAACAGGTTCTAGAATTCTGTTTTCGTCCAAAAATTCCATCTACCATGTTTCTTGAACACCTCCACTTTTCAACAAGAATAACTAAAATTGAGAAACTTGGATTTCTTTTGGCTAAGGTAACCTGCATAAATCAGAATTCTTAAGTGTGCCATTGCTGACATCTTTTAAAAGTTATTTGCGGTGAAACTGTTCAGACAAACCACCTAAGATTCATTTTGTAGCTTTCAGATTCATTTTGTAGCTTTCAGAAGACATTTGCTTTTAAAAAACAAGTTTGGACTATGCATGAGAAAGCTATTTTTGCTGATGACAAATAGGTAAAATTTCAACCACTGTTTATTCCAGGTTGTTTATGTAATCACATTCTTATGCAACTGAACCTTTCAAGCCAACTAGATTTCCAGGGACTTCACTACTAACAGCTGCATTTTTTTTTTTTTCAAATTATAAAAGAAAAGCAGCTTAGGAACAGACCACAGCAACCCATTCTATCATTGATCGTTTACCTGTGCCAAAAGTAAGCACGGTGTATTTTAAGCATCAGAATTTGTGCAAAAGACAAGCACCAAGAAGAGGTGGTTCTGTGACAAGCTTTTCTAACTCAGCACTGGCTGTTTTTCTTCCTACCTGACATATGTATTTGGGGGGAGGTAGCATTTGCCATCTTACCCACAGCTGTATCCCTAGGTTTCGGAACAGTGTCAAGCACAGATAGGAGCTCAGTCATTATTTGTTGAATGAATAATCCAAATCCTAATGGTCATGGGCTAGTGAACAAACATGTGATGTAAACATTTTGCTTGGGCTTTGCTTATCTGTTTCTGGAACTGGTTTAAGATCTAAGTTTTACCATTTTTCCCTTTGAGTTAAAAAAAAAATTCTCTGGCTCTTCTCCCTTCTCTTTCCCTAAAACAGTGCTTGAAAAAGATGCATTCCATGGTCAGTGGGCAGTTAACATCCGCAGACCTGGCCGTCAATGTGTTGGATTCCTTCATGGGTCAAACAACTCTGCTTTGCGGTCCCAAACTCATCCTTATTTCTGGACAGTGATCTTAAAAACATGGGCCCTCGGTTATGAAGGGAGCAGAAAACAGAGTGAAAATGAATCAAAGAAACGTTAATGTCAGTACCTGAAAAAAATTTCAGGGTGCTTACATTCTTAATGCCCAACAAAGAGCCATGGCTTCTTACAAAGGCCTATGGAGAAAGGGTCCAAAAAAATGCAGTCTTTTCCTTTAAAAGAGTATCACACTGGAAGCGTATCTGGAGGCAGTGAACAATTCAGGGGATTTCTTGCCCCAAACAAAATGGCAAGAAACTTAATTTAAGCTGATTTACCTTGTATTTAGAGCAGAGGTTCTCAAAGTATGATACCTGGATCAGCAGCATTAACATCGTCTGGGAAT
This sequence comes from Loxodonta africana, assembly GCF_030014295.1. Classification (NCBI taxonomy): domain Eukaryota; kingdom Metazoa; phylum Chordata; class Mammalia; order Proboscidea; family Elephantidae; genus Loxodonta; species Loxodonta africana. Next base: position 54,886,134 of record NC_087355.1, on the reverse strand, counting down.
TTGTTAGAAATGAAGATTCCCAGGCCCTGCCCCAGACTTACTGCATCACATACCCTGGGGTTGGGGTCCAGCAGTCTGTGTTTTAACCCTCTCTCCAGGTGATTCTGCTGGATGCTCAAGTTTGAAAAGCACTTGTTTAGGGTCATAGAGTTGGTTGAGACTTTGGAGGTCATAAAGTCCAACTAACTCCCCCAAACAGGGTCCCCCTCCATACTTCTTCTTGATTCCCACTAGTGTTAGGGAACTTACTAAACCAAACAATTCAGTCCATTCTGGGATTGCTGTAATTATTAGGACGTTCTTCCTTTGGTTGAATTAAAAATCATCTCCTTTCAGATCTTAACATATTCAGCCCCTAGGATGATGCAAAGTATAATCCCTCTCTCATATCACAGTCCTTTCATTCATTCTTTAACTCGGAAACATTTCGAATAAAGATATTGTCTCCAGACAGCTTCCCATCACCAGGGTATGCGTTCCCAGATCCCTCAGCCAGTCCTCTGGACCATGATTAGCCAATTCCCAATGCCGCAACCACCTCTTCCTCTCCCTTCTCTTGGCAACACTTGTTCATGCCCTAATAACAAATGAATCCCCAAATTGGACACGACTCCATCTGTGAGACCATCAGTGCAGGAACATGTGAGGCTGATGTGTTTTCTAACTGAATGTAGAACTTTGCTTCTCTCTGTTGTATTTTATTAGGATGCACCTTATGAAATCACCAAAAACAGTGAAATGTTTTGGATGAGGTTCTAGCTCTTTATCACATTTATTCAGTCAGTAATTTAAAAACACATATTGGATCCTGTCTTCTTTGGTGTTTATGTAAAGATAACAAAGATTATAGTAAATGGTTGTTTTTCTACATCACACTTTTAAGTCCCCTTGAGCGGATAGTTTTTCACAATATCCATATCCATAATTTAAAAAAATACAATACTTAATATGAACAAAAGGTATAAAGAATAATGCAGTTAATACTCGAGTTCTAACCTTCCCGGCCCCCACCAACTACCCCGGATTCAGTGTTTATTATTCTCATGCATTTGTTTGTATTCGTACTATATACAAACACATGCTTAAGCTATCCATATAGCATTTTTATTTATTTTTAGCTTTATGTCAATTGTACTACACATATTATTGTACAACTTTCTCAATATTATGTCTGTGGGACTTATCCATGTTGAAATATGTAGGCTTGTTTCATTCATTTTCACTTCTGTGTATATTCTATTTAATTGTACTTTAGATGAAGGTTTACAGAACAAACTAGTTTCTCATTAAACAGTTAGTACACATATCGTTTTATGACATCGGTTAACAACCCCACGACATATCGACACTCTCCCTTCTCAACCTTGGGTTCCCTATTGTCAGCTTTCCTGCCCCCTCTTGCCTTCTAGTCCTTGCCCCAGGGCTGGTAGGCCAGTTTAGTCTCATTTTGTTTTATGGGCATGTCCAATCTTTGGCTGAAGGGTGAACCTCAGAAGTGACTTCATTACTAAGCTGAAAGGGTGTCCAGTGGCCATACTCTCAGGATTTCTCCAGTCTCTTATCAGGCTAGCAAGTCTGGTCTTTCTTTTTGAGTTAGAATTTTGTTTTACATTTTTATCGAGCTCTGTTCAGGACCGTGTATTTTGGTCCCTGTCAGAGCAGTCATCGGTGGTAGCCGGGTACCATTTAGTTGTACTGGACTCAGTCTGGTAGAGGCCATGGTAGATGTGGTCCATTAGTCCTTTGGACTAATCATCTGCTTGTATCTTTAGTTTTCTACATTCTTCTTTGCTCTCGAAGGGGTGAGACCAGTGGAGTATCCTAGATGGCCGCTCACAGGCTTTTAAGACTCCAGATACTACTCACCACAGTAGGATGTAGAGCATGTTCTTTATAAACTCTGTTATGCCAGTTGAGCTAGATGTTCCCTGAGACCATAGTCCCCACAGCCTTCAGCCCAGCAATTCGGTCCCTCAGGAAGTTTGGGTATGTCTGTGGAGCTTCCATGACCTTGCCTTGTACAGGTTGTGCTGGCTTCCCTAGTCTTACCCTGTCTTACCCTTCACCAAAGTTACCACTTATCTATTGCCTATTTAGTGTTTTTCCATCCCCACCCCTCTCCTCCCTCATAACCACCAAGGATTGTTTCTTTTTGTATGCAAACCTTTTCAGTACAGTAGTGGTCTCATACAATATCTGTCCTTTTGTGATTGACTTATTTCACTCAGCATAATTCCTTCCAGATTCATCCATGTTATGAGATGCTTCACAGATTATCATTGTTCTTTATCCTTGTGTGATACTCCGTTGTGTGTATGTACCACAGTTTGTTTATCCATTCATCTGTTGATGGACATATAGGTTGTTTCCATCTTTTTGCTGGTGTGAACAATGCTGCAGTGAACATGGGTACGCATATGTCTATTCGTGTGACAACTCTTATTTTTCTAGGATATATTCCTAGGAGTGGGATTGCTGGATCAAATGGTATTTCTATTTCTAGCTTTCTAGGGAAGCGCCATATTGTTTTCCAAAATAGTTGTACCATGTTGCAATCCCAGCAGCAGAGTGTAAGTGTTCTGATCTCCCGACATTTGTTATTTCCTGTTTTTTTGATTCGTGCCAGTAATGCCGGGGTGAGATGGTCTCTCATTGTGGTTTGGGTATCCATTTCTCTAATGGCCAGTGATCGTGAGCATTTCCTCACATGTCTGTTGCCTGCTTAAATGTCTTCTTTGGTGAAGTGTCCTTCGTTCCTTTGCCCATTTTTCAAATTGGATTATTTGTCTTTCTGTTGTAGAAAAATTGCTTGATTTTTTAATGAACTGCAGGGTATTTTGGGGGGGGGGTCTCTGTTACCTTTTATCTTGTCCCACATTGATTTATTCACTAATTGAAAACCATATACTGGACCTCTGCCATGTACAGAAACCGTGGTAAATTGCTGCTGAAGACAAAAGCGAATGAGGCATAACCCCAGTGCTGGCCCAGGCTGGCATGGGCAGGGCCTATTGAGGTGTGGTGGTTTTTGCTTATGGCTCCAGCCATTGTATTTTGTGTTGTGATTTTGACAGTCCATGTATTAGCTTTCAGTTACAGAGTGAGGCCACCACTCCTAAGAGAATCTGGCCACACAGGCCAAAACAGAGCCAGAGAAACAAAGCCTACTGGCCCAGCCACCACAGCATGGGTACGCTTGGAGCTGGGATGTTGGTGGGGGAGGAAGTGGACTTAGCTCACATTCAGACTCTCTCTTCCCCTCAGGTGATGCAGCCAAATGCTCACAGTTAGACTTGAGTCTGTACTGATTTGTTGTTCCCACTGCACACCCAGTCCTTGAAATAGAGAATTTTGGCACGTACCCATATACTCACCCAATGCATATGCAGAGACATGTACCTGTTCCCTATGTATATATATATATATATTTCCACATATATTTTGTGCAAACATATGCATTGGCTCTTGATTTCCATATTAAGCAGAGATTAAAGAAAATAATTTACATATGTACTATATATACGTATACATATACTATATGTGTATGTAATATATGTATACACACATATGTATATGATTTGTAGAACCCAGAAACACTTCCTCTTTAGATTTTATGGCAGGGAAAATAAATTTGCGCTTCCGAAGCATAAGTGATATTCTACACCAGGTTTTTGTGTTCAGTCAGAACCCTTATTAGTCACTCATTATGTGATTATCTTTCAGAATTCTTTTTTTTTAAATAATTTTTATTGTGCTTCAAGTGAAAGTTTACAAATCAAGTTAGTCTCTCACACAAAAACCCATATACACCTTGCTGCGCACTCCCACTTACTTTCCCCCTAATGAGTCAGCCCGCTCCCTCCTCCAGCCTCTCCTTTCGTGACGGTTTTGCCAGTTTCTAACCCTCTCTACCATCCCATCTCCCCTCCAGACAGGAGATGCCAAAGCAGTCTCAAGTGTCCACCTGATACAAGTAGCTCACTCTTCATCAGCATCTCTATCCAACCCATTGTCCAGTCCCTTCCATGTCTGAAGAGTTGGCTTTGGGAATCGTTCCTGTCCTGGACCAACAGAAGGTCTGGGGGCCATGACCACCAGGGTCCCTCTAGTCTCAGTCAGACCATTAAGTCTAATCTTATGAGAATTTGGGGTCTGCATCCCGCTGCTCTCCTGCTCCCTCAGGGGTTCTCTGTTGTGTTCCCTGTCAGGGCAGTCATCAGTTGTACCCGGACACCATCTAGTTCTTCTGGTCTCAGGATGATGTAAGTCTCTGGTTCATGTGGCTCTTTCTGTCTCTTGGGCTCATAGTTATCGTGTGACCTTGATGTTCTTCATTCTCCTTTGATCCAGGTGGGTTGAGACCAATTGATGCATCTTAGATGCTTGTTAGCATTTAAGACCCCAGACGCCACACTTCAAAGTGGGGTGCAGAATGTTTTCATAATAGAATTATTTTGCCAATTGACTTAGAAATCCCCTTAAGCCATAGTCCCCAACCCCCCGCCCTTGCTCCGCTGACCTTCGAAACATTCAGTTTATTCCGGAAACTTCTTTGCTTTTGGTCCAGTCCAGTTGAGCTGACCTTCCATGTATTGAGTATTGTCCTTGCCTTCACCTAAAGTAGATCTTATCTACTAACTAATCAGTAAATAACCCTCTCCCACTCTCCCTCCCTCCCCTCCTCGGTAACCGCAAAAGTATGTGTTCTTCTCAGCTTATACTATTTCTCAAGATCTTATGATAGTGGTCTTATACAATATTTGTCCTTTTGCAACTTACTAATTTCACTCAGCGTAATGCCTTCCAGGTTCCTCCATGTTATGAAATGTTTCACAGATTCGTCACTGTTCTTTATTGATGCGTAGTATTCCATTGTGTGAATATACCATAATTTATTTAACCATTCATCCGTTGATGGACACCTTGGTTGCTTCCAGCTTTTTGCTATTGTAAACAGAGCTGCAATAAACATGGGTGTGCATATATCTGTTTATGTAAAGGCTTTTATTCTCTAGGGTATATCCCGAGGAGTGGGATTTCTGGGTTGTATGGTAGTTCTAACTTTTTAAGAAAACGCCAGATAGATTTCCGAAGTGGTTGTACCATTTTACATTCCCACCAGCAGTGTATAAGAGTTCCAATCTCTCCGCGGCCTCTCCAACATTTATTATTTTGTGTTTTTTGGATTAATGCCAGCCTTGTTGGAGTGAGATGGAATCTCATCGTAGTTTTAATTTGCGTTTCTCTAATGGCTTTTTTTTTTTTAATGGCTAATGATCGAGAGCATTTTCTCATGTATCTGTTAGCTGCCTGAATATCTTCTTTAGTGAAGTGTGTGTTCATATCCTTTGCCCACTTCTTGATTGGGTTGTTTGTCTTTTTGTGGTTGAGTTTTGACAGAATCATGTCGATTTTAGAGATCAGGCACTGGTTGGAGATATCATAGCTGAAAATTCTTTCCCAGTCTGTAGGTGGTCTTTTTACTCTTTTGGTGAAGTCTTTAGATGAGCATAGGTGTTTGATTTTTAGGAGCTCCCAGTTATCTGGTTTCTCTTCGTCATTTTTGGTAATGTTTTGTATTCTGTTTATGCCTTGTATTAGGGCTCTTAACGTTGTCCCTATTTTTTCTTCCATGATCTTTATCGTTTTAGTCTTTATGTTTAGGTCTTTGATCCACTTGGAGTTAGTTTTTGTGCATGGTGTGAGGTATGGGTTCTGTTTCATTTTTTTGCAAATGGATATCCAGTTGTGCCAGCACCGTTTGTTAAAAAGACTATCTTTTCCCCAATTAACTGACATTGGGCCTTTGTCAAATATCAGCTGCTCATATGTGGATGGATTTATATCTGGGTTCTCAATTCTGTTCCATTGGTCTATGTGCCTGTTATTGTACGAGTACCAGGCTGTTTTGACTACTATGGCTGTATAATATGTTCTAAAATCAGGTAGAGTGAGGCCTCCCACTTTGTTCTTCTTTTTCAGTAATGCTTTACTTATCCAGGGCTTCTTTCCCTTCCGTATGAAGTTGGTGGTTTGTTTCTCCATCACATTAAAAAATGTCATTGGAATTTGGATCAGAAGTGCATTGTATGTATAGATGGCTTTTGGTAGAATAGACATTTTTACTATGCTAAGTCTTCCTATCCATGAGCAAGGTAAGTTTTTCCACTTATGTAGGTCCTTTTCAGTTTCTTGCACTAGTACTTTGTAGTTTTCTTTGTATAAGTCTTTTACATCTTTGGTAAGATTTATTCCTAAGTATTTTATCTTCTTGGGGGCTACTGTGAATGGTATTGATTTGGTGATTTCCTCTTCAATGTTCTTTTTGTTGATGTAGGGAAATCCAAGTGATTTTTGTATGTTTATCTTATAACCTGAGACTCTGCCAAACTCTTCTATTAGTTTCAGTAGTTTTCTGGAGGATTCCTTAGGGTTTTCTGTGTATAAGATCATGTCATCTGCAAATAGAGATAATTTTACTTCTTCCTTGCCAATCCGGATGCCCTTTATTTCTTTGTCTAGCCTAACTGCTCTGGATAGGACCTCTAGCACAATGTTGAATAAGATCGGTGATAAAGGGCATCCTTGTCTGGTTCCCGTTTTCAAGGGAAATGCTTTCAGGCTCTCTCCATTTAGAGTGATGTTGGCTGTTGGCTTTGTATAGATGCCCTTTATTATGTTGAGGAATTTTCCTTCTATTCCTATTTTGCTGGGAGTTTTTATCATGAATGAGTGTTGAACCTTATCAAATGCCTTTTCTGCATCAATTGATAAAATCATGTGATTCTTGGCTTTTGTTTTATTTATGTGGTGGATTACATTAATTGTTCTTCTTAATGTTGAACCATCCTTGCATACCTGGTATGAATCCCACTTGGTCATGGTGAATTAGTTTTTTAATATGTTGTTGAATTCTATTGGCTAGAATTTTGTTGAGGATTTTTGCATCTACATTGATGAGGGATATAGGTCTATAATTTTCTTTTCTTGTGGTATCTTTACCTGGTTTTGGTATCAGGGATATGGTGGCTTCATAGAATGAGTTTGGTGGTATTCCATCCTTTTCTATGCTCTGAAATACCTTTAGTAGTAGTGGTGTTAACTCTTCTCTGAAAGTTTGGTAGAACTCTGCAGTGAAGCCGTCTGGACCAGGGCTTTTTTTTGTTGGGAGTTTTTTGATTACCTTTTCAATCTCTTCTTTTGTTATGGGTCTATTTAGTTGTTCTACCTCTGTTTGTGTTAGTTTATGTAGGTAGTGTGTTTCTAGGAATTCATCTATTTCTTCTACGTTTTCAAATTTGTTTGAGTATAGTTTTTCATAGTAATCTGATATGATTCTTTTAATTTCAGTTGGGTCTGTTGTAATATTGCCCATCTCATTTCCTATTCGGGTTATTTGGTTCCTCTCCTGTTTTTCTTTTGTCAGTTTGGCCAGTGGTTTATCAATTTTGTTGATTTTTTCAAAAAACCAGCTTTTGGTCTTGTTAATTCTTTTAGTTGTTTTTCTGTTGTCTATTTCATTTAGTTCAGCTCTAATTTTTATTATTTGTTTTCTTCTGGTGCCTGAGGATTTCTTTTGTTGCTGTCTTTCTATTTGTTAAAGTTGTAGGGATAATTCTTTGATTTGGGCCCTTTCTTCTTTTTGGATGTGTGCATTTATTGATATAATTTGGCCTCTGAGCACTTTTGCTGTGTCCCAAAGGTTCTGATAGGAGGTGTTTTCATTCTCATTGGATTCTATGAATTTCCTTATTCCATCATTAATGTCTTCTATAATCCAGTCTTTTTTGAGCAGGGTGTTGTTCATTTTCCAAGTGTTTGATTTCTTTTCCTGTTTTTGATTTCCACTTTTATGGCCTTATGGTCAGAGAAGATGCTTTGTAATATTTCAGTGTTTTGGATTCTGCTAAGGCTTGCTTTATGACCTAATATGTGGTCTATTCTAGAGAATGTTCCTTGTGCACTAGAAAAGAAAGTATACTTGGTTGCTGTTGGGTGGAGTGTTCTGTATATGTCTACGAGGTCAAGTTGGTTGTGGCATTTAGATCTTCCATGTCTTTATTCAGCTTCTTTCTGGATGTCCTGTCCTTCACCGAAAGTGGTGTGTTGAAGTCTCCTGCTATTATTGTGGAGCTGTCTATCTCACTTTTCAATGCTGATAGAGTTTGTTTTATATATCTTGCAGCCCTGTCATTGGGTACATAAATATTTAATATGGTTATATCCTCTTGGTATATTGTCCCTTTAATCATTATATAGTGTCCTTACTTATCCTTTCTGATGGATTTAACTTTAAAGTCTATTTTTTTAGAATTTAATATCGCCACCCCTGCTTTTTTTGATTGTTGTTTGCTTCATGTATTTTTTTCCATCCTTTGAGTTTTAGTTTGTTTGTGTCTCTAAGTCTAAGGTGTGTCTCTTGTAGGCAGCATTTAGATGGATCTTAATTTTTAATCCGTTCTGCTGCTCTCTGTCTCTTTATTGGTGCACTTAGTCCATGTACATTCAGGGTAATTATGGATAGGTATGAATTTAGTGCTATCATTTTGATGTCTTTTTTTGTGTGTTGACAGTTTCTTTTTCCCACTTGATTTTATGTGCTGAGTAGATTTTTCTTTATATATTGTCCTTTCCTCATATTTGTTGTTGTCGATTTTGTTTCTGCTGAGTCTGTATTTTTCCCTTGTATCAGAATTCTTTTTTATAGTTACTTTTTACTAATACTGACAGTGTTTCAAAAGCCACGAAACTACATGGTTTTCACTGTCCTTTAAGTATGTTCTCTATTACCTTGGGCAAAAAGAAAGGACCAGTTTTGGCCCCTTAGCCTGTTAGCTTTGAGGAAGGCCAGAAGTCGAGCCTTGGGGCGAGCAGTGGTTTCCTGTGGAGCGGTGAGCTGAGTGGGCTGAGCACACTGCCTGCCCGTTAGTCCAAGGTCAGTGCTTCCTCACTGTGACCCAGGGCAACAGCTTACACTTTCCATCCTCAGTTATAGGAGTGCATTCGGCTGGTGTGCAGGCCAGGTACCAGCAAAGCTGCCAGAGCTCCTGGACATCAGTTCTCAGCGTAACCTGCTGGCCGTCAGACAAGACACCAGAGGGCAGCTGGTTTTTCAGTCTAAAAGGTTTCACCTACCTGCAGAGAACACCCACTCGGTGCCCTCCCCAGAAGAGTGGCCTGTGAAAACCAGAGAGAGAGCTTGTGAAGGAGAGTCAGGGAATATTAGGCTTATTTTGCAGCAGCAGCTGGAGTCACATTAAGCCTATTGCCTAATTCCCTTTGTCTAACTTGATTTCTCTTTGACTGGGAGGCAAATGGATCAATATTGTTTTTTTACACTGAGATTATGTTGCCTGAAGAAAATTTTCCATCCGTTCTCTGAGCTTGCCTTCAGTCCTGTAATTGGGCCTGCGTGCTCTCTGGGCGATGAAGGGCCTCCCCAGACATACTTGTGAGACCGGCTGTGAACGTGGAGCCGCTGAGGGCGTCATTCTCAAGTGGGTCAAACTGGCTGCCCTCAGGGCAGAACTTGGCATTTGTACTGGGGCTTTTTGTACGTTTTTCCTCTGGCCATATGCTAATATAGATAGCTTCATTTTATCTTTTCTCTTTCCTGTGAAACACTTTTCTCCCTCCTTGCCTCTGTGTCTTTTTCTATTTTCGGAATGTTCTCTGCTTCTTCAAAAATGTCTTAAAGGTGTTCTTTAAATTTCTGTTATAATAATTTCTTCATGTCTTTTTTTCCCCCACTGTGATTCTGTCCTCTCTTTATCACCAGAGAGGAAAATGTTCATACTTTGCCCTTAACTCTATTCTCCTACCAGTCATTTAAGGAAAACTAAAATTCTGGAGGCAGGATAATGAGTAGGCAGTTTACCCACAAGGAAAAACAAACAAACAAACATTTATCTGTGGGGGAGAGTATCGTATTTTTTTGTAATTAACATGCCCACGTAAATAGCATGCCCACACATACAACATGCATAGCACTCGTAGGGAAAGAATGCATAGGAAGGATAGCACAGTTGGAAAAAAACATATAACACGTGTGTATTATTTTCATAAAAATACGGTAACGGAATTCTTTCTAAGGTGAAGGAAAAAAATCAATCATCTATAAGCAAATATTAATTGTGTGTTCACAATGTATAAGAAATTGCTGGATGCCGTTAATATAAGATATGCTACTTGCCATCCAAGAGCTTGTTTCTGGTTGGACAGACAAGATATACATGTGGGAAAGGATAACTAACTCTAAGAGAAAAATAACAGTTCAGCCCATCAGTGCAAGAGGTGGAGACGGCCTCATGTGCTTGACTCCTTGACAAACGAGTGGTTCAAATAAATGTCCTGAGTTGGGGTCATCTAAAGACTGGGTTGAGTTTGGGAAAGATAGTTGACTTTGAGCTAACCTAATTCTGAAGGATGCATGGGCTCTGGATAAGTGGATGGGGTAGTAAACCCTTCCATATCAGAGAAGGTGATAGAAAATAGGAGAGATCCATGCAAGGGATAATGAAGAGACTGGGGAACCTGGAATGGAGTGGTTGGGATGGTGAGCAGTTGAAGATACGCCAAGGGCTTTGAATGTTAGATTAAGTATAGAGGATCTTCTGTTAGGCAGCACGAGGTATTAAAAGTCTTTGAGTGAGGGATTAAGTTGATCTGAATCTCTGCTTCCCAACCTTTACATGCACATGTAGAAAATAGCATTATTTGTAGAGTACATGATGACAAAGAGAAAGGAATTTGGAAACTGGGTAGAGAATATAGGGCAGCCAACTCATCCAGGTTTTCCCAGAACCTTCCCAGTTTTAGCACTGAAGGTCCCATGTGCTGGAAACCTCCTCAGTCTAAGTTTGAAGCAGGACTGCTTGTCACGATAGAAGGATGCTTCTGGCCAAAATCTGGGAACTCTGGTCACCCTGGGATCTGAGAACTTCAATCTTGGCATCTGGGGTCATCAGTTGGGAAGCTGATTAAATAAAATTTAGGGTGATGAGTGTGTAGGATGGTTTGGAGTCAGAAAGAAAGGTCAGGAGGCATCTGGATAGAGGGGATAAGGACTCAGACAGGGTGATGGAATTGAAAATGGGGAAAAAAGGATTGATTTAAGAGATTTTTCCTGGGAGGAAAATCCCAGGATTTAACTCTAACAACTTGGCATTGTTTGACTGTTGTTTTGCTAACACTGCACTAAAAGTTGTGTAAAAATTTTGTACCCTAAAAGAACTTAGGATCTAACTGGACAGATAAGAAACATGGAAAATAACTGTAATATAAACTAAAATGTTAGATTGTGTGGCCCAGGGGTTAAGCGGTGTTAGTTTAGAGCAGAATTGGGTATCTATAAATAAATTCCAACTGTGCCAATCCTAGTTGCATGACCCGGAACAAGTTACTCACCTATGTGAGGCTCAGTTTCCTCCTCAGTAAAATGTGTTGTTGTTAGGTGTCATCGAGTTGCTTCTGACGAAACACTGCCTGGTCCTCTGCCATCCTCACAACTATTGCTATGTTTGAGCCCATTGTTGCAGCCACCATGTCAGTCCATCTCATTGAGGGTCTTCCTCTTTTTCACTGACCCTCTACGTTACTAAGCATGATGTCCTTCTCCAGGAGCTGGTCCCTCCTGATAACATGCCCAAAGTACATGAGACAAAGTCTTGCCACCCTTGCTTCTAGGGAGCACTCTGGCTTTACTTCTTCCAAGACATATTTGTTAGTATTTTTGACAGTTCAGGGTATATTCAGTATTCTTCGCCATAATTCAAAGACATCAATTCTTCTTCCATCTTACTTATTCATTGTCCAGCTTTTGCATGCATAAAGGCGATTGAAAATACCGTGGCTTGGGTCAGGTGCACCTTGGTCCTCATGATAATAATGTCTTTGTTTTTCAACACTTCAAAGAGGTCTTTTGCAGCAGATTTGCCCAACACAATACCTTGTTTGATTTCTTGATTGCTGCTTCCATGGGTGTTGATTGTGGATCCAAGTAAAATGAAACACATGACCATTTGAATATTCTATCCATTTATCATGATGTTGCTTATCGGTCCAGTTGTGAGGATTTTTTTTTTTTTTATGTTGAGGTGTAGTCCATATTGAAGGCTGTAGTCTTTGATCTTCATCAGTAAGTGCTTCAAGTTCTCTTTGCTTTCAGCGAGCAAGGTTGAGTCATCTGCATATCACAGGTTGTTAATGAGTCTTTCTCCAATGTTGATGCCACGTTCTTCTTCATATAGTCTAGCTTCTTAATTATTTGCTTAGCATTCAGATTGGATAAGTATGGTGAAAGGATACAACTCTGATGCACACCTTTCCTCATTTTAAACCACACGGTATCCCCTTGTTCTGTTCAAATGACTGCTTCATGGTCTACGTACAGTTCCCTCATGAGCACAATTAAGTGTTCTGGAATTCCCATTCTTCGCAATGTTATCCATAGTTTGTTATGATCCACATAGTCGAATGCCTTTGCATAGTCCATAAAACACAGGTAAACATCTCTGTGGTATTCTCTGCTTTCAGTTGAGATCCATCTGACATCAGCAATGATATCCTTCATTCTAAGTCCTCTTCTGAATCCAGCTTAAATTTTTGGCAGTTCCCCCTCAATGTACAACTGTAACCACCTTTGAATGATCTTCAGCAAAATTTTACTTGCACATGATATTAACGATATCGCTTGATAATTTCCACATTCTGTTGGATCAACTTTCTTTGGAATGGGCACAAATATGGATCTCTTCCAGTTGGTTGGCCAGGTAGCTGTCTTCCAGATTTCTTGGCGTAGAGAAGTGAGTGCCTCCAGCATTGCATCTGTTTGTTGAAACATCTAAGTTGGTATCCCATCAGTTCCTGGAGCCTTGTTTTTCACCAGTGCCTTCGGTGCAGCTTGGACCTCTTCCTTCAATACCATCAGTTCTTGATCACATGCTGCTTCCTGAAATGGTTGGACTTCGGCTAATTCTTTTTGGTACAGTTACTCTGTGTATTCCTTCCATCTGCTTTTGATGCTTCTTGTGTTGTTCAATATTTTGCCCATAGAATCCTTCAAAATTGCAACTTGAGGCTTGAATTTTTTCTTCAATTCTTTCAGCTTGAGAAAGCCAAGCATTTTCTTCCTTTTTGGTTTTCTAACTCCAGTTCTTTGCACATTTCATTATAATACTATGTCTTCTCAGGATGCCCTTTGAAATCTTCTGTTCAGCTCTTTTACTTTATAATTTGTTCTATTTGTTTTAGCTACTCTCCATTCAAGAGCAAGTTTCAGAGTTTTTTCTGACATCAATTTTGATCTTTTCTTTCTTTCCTGTCTTTTTAACGACCTCTTGCTTTCTCCATGAATGATGTCCTTGATGTCATTCCACAACTTGTCTGGTCTTCGGTCATTAGTGTTCAGTGCATCACATCTGTTCTTGAGATGGTCTCTAAATACTCAGGGTCGAACTTTGGCACTCATGGACTTGTTTTAATTGTGTTCAGCTTCAACTCGAACTTGCATATGAGCAATTGATGGTCTGTTCCACAGTTGGCCCCGGCCTTGTTCTGACTGATGATATTGAGCTTTTCCATCGTATCTTTCCACAGCTGTAGTCGATTTGATTCTCTTGTATTCCACCTGGTGATGTCCACATGTATAGTCACCGTTTATGTTGTTGAAAAAAGGTATTTACAATGAATAAATCACTGGTCTTGCAAAATTCTATAATGCGATCACCTGTGTCATTTCTGTCACCAAGGCCATATTTTCCAACTACTGATCCTTCTTTGTTTCCAGCTTTTACATTCCAACGGCCAGTAATTATCAATGCATCTTGATTGCATGTTTGATCAATTTAGGGCTGCGGAAGTGGGTAAAAATCTTCAATTTCTTCATTTTTGGCTTTAGTCGTTGGTACGTAAATTTGAATAATAGACATATTAACTGGTCTTCCCTTGTAGGCATATGAATATTATCCTATTGCTAACAGCATTGCACTTCAGGATTGATCTTGAAATGTTCTTTTTGACTATGAATGTGACACCATTCCTCTTCAATTTGTCATTCCCCCCCATGATAGACCATACAATTGTTCAATTCAAAATAGCCAATACCTGTTCATTTCAGCTCACTTGTGCCTAGGACATCTATCTTTATGTGTTCGATTTCATTTTTGACAACTTTCAATTACTATCCAATTATTAATGGATGTTTGTAGTTGTTTATTCTCATTTTGAGTCCTGCCACCCCAGCAAATGAAGGTCCTGAAAGCTTGACTACATCCACATCATTAAACTTGACTCTGCTTTGAGGAGGCAGCTGTTTCCCAGTAAAATTTTGAGTGCCTTCTGATCTGAGGGAAACCCTGGTGGTGTAGTGGTTAAAAGCTATGGCTGCTAACCAAAAGGTCAGCAGTTCGAATCCACCAGCCGCTCCTTGGAAACTCTAGGGGCAGTCCTACCCTGCCCTATAGGGTTGCTGTGAGTCAGAGCTGACTCGACAGCAGTGGGTTTTTTTGGGTTTTCAGATCTGAGGGGCTCATCTTCCAACACTATATTAGATAATGTCCTGCTGCTATTCATAAGGTTTTTAGTGGGCAATTTTTCCAGAAGTAGACTGCCAGGTCCTTCTTCCTAGTCTGTCTTAGTCTGGAAGCTCAGCTGAAACCTGTCCACTATGGGTGACCTGGCTGGTATTTGAAATACTGGTGGCATAGCTTCTAGCATCCCAGCAACACACATGTCACCGCAGTATGACAAACTGACAGACAAGTGGTGGCAGTAAAATGTAGATATAATAATAATAGTAACAAGCTCTGAGGAGATAATGCCCTCAACATGGTACATGACATATAAAGAACTTAAGAGATGTTAATAAATATGGTAATTATGATTATCATGTATAAAATGATAAGACATTAGAGATTTACAAACTAGCAGAGAGGTAGCAAAGTTATATTTTATATAATTACAAAAAAAAAAACCATTAGCATCAAGTTGATTCTGATTCATAGCGACTCTTTAGAGAGTAGACTTTTACAGAGTAGAAGTGCCCCATAGGGTTTCCAGGTCAGTAAATCTTTAAGGAAGCAGACTGCCACATCTTTCTCCCAAGGAGCAGCTGGTGGGTTCTAACCGCCAACCTTTAAGTTAGGAGCTGAGCGCTTTAACCACTGTACCGTGAGGACTCCTTAGTTTATATAATATAGGCTTATATTTTATAATATAGGACCCTAGAGAACAAAGTTTAGATAAATCAACAATAGTCCCAGCATTCTATTTGGTTTTGCCAATCATAGTTTCACCCTGTTTCTGAGTACCCTCTTCTGCACACTTGGCTTATAGTTGGCGTGTCAGTGAGGCACATTGGAACTGCCATTTCAGGAGATCACCCCTCAGATATTACCTTGCACAAGCCGTTAATCATTTTTGGAAGATCTCAATATCTTTTAGAACCTTTTATTCTCATGTGCTCTGTCTGACAGCAATGCAGTGTGGTCTTAGCATTTCTATATAATTTCTTTGTATTAGGTCCCTCACCTAGCTTTTATAGTTATCGTGTAACTTTTTTTTTTTTAACATTTCATTGTGGTTTGGGTGAACGTTTACAAAGCAAATTCGTTTCTCATTCAACAATTTATACATATTTTATTTTGTGACATAAATTGCAAACCCCTCAATGTGACAGCTGTCTACCCACTTTCTCCCTGGGTTCCCCATTTCCATTCGCCCATCCTTCCTGCCCCTTCCTGCCTTCTGAACTTATTTTTGGGCAAATTCTGCCCTTTTGGTCTAGTATGGTTGATGATTCTGAGGAGCACGTACCTCCCGGTTGTTGTTATTCACTTTAAAGGCATGTCTATTGTTTGGCTAAAAGGTGATCTCCTTCAGTTCCAGGTTTGAAGAGAGTCTAAGGGACATAGTTTTAGGGGTCCCACCAGGCTTTATCAGACCAATATTTCTGGTCTTTTTATGAATTTGAATTTTTTTTCTACATTTTTCTCCCACTCTGTCCAGGACCTTTTATTGTGATCCCAATCAAAGCAGTCAGTAGTGGTGGCTGGGCACCGCCTGGTTCTTCTGGTCTCAGGCTAGCAGAGGCTGTGTTCGTGTGGTCCATTCATGGGGTAACTTTTGAAGTGTTTAACTTTTTTGCCATAGGTCTTAGGCTGGGTCTCTAGAGAAACAAAACCAGCCAAGTGTCTATATATAGAGAGAGAAAGAGAGATGCATGTCAAGGAAATGGCTCACACGGTTGTCCATATGTCAGGCTAGATAGAGGCTTCTCCTGAATCATATAGCTTCAGGTGAACTCAAGATCAGCAGGTCAGACGACAGGCCTCTGGCTCACAGGTAGTGGAGGCTGACTAATTCTGAGACTGGCAGATAATATGCTAGCTCAAGTTCCAAAAACCAGTGGTCAGATGAACAGGAGCCAACTGCAGGATCCAGAGTGCACAAAAGCCCACAAGCCTTACTAGAAAGTCCACCTATATTGGATGCAGGCCACACCCCTAAGGAAACTCCCTTTCAGCTAATTGGCTACTCACACCAGATCCCATCATGGAGGTGATCATATCGTATTAGATCTCATTAGGGAGGTGATTACATCATTGTACAACTGCCAAACTACATCATAACTGCCAAACCACTAAGAATCACGGCCTAGCCAAGTTGACATACGGTCTTAAGGATCACACTATTTTAAATCCAAATATCTGATTATTGTCATTGGATGAATTCCTAAAAGCAGGATTACTGTATCAACAGCTATGTGGATTTAAAGGCAGTCTGTGTACATGACAGAGAGCTGTTTACCACCTCAGGATTCCCTCGCGTGGTTTGGGTACAATCTTTTTTTTTTCCTTCTTTGATTTTTTTCCTACTTTTGCAGGTAAGAATTATTACTTTACAAGTGTAAATTTCCTTTGAGCACTAAGGAGGTTGGATGCTTTTTCATGTTCATTAGCCATTGGCCATTGGCTTTTTTTTTTTTTTGCTTTTTGTTCATTTTTCTTTTAACAACAATATTATTTGTATCTTTATTTAAATGGTTTGTCATATTCCTTGCAAACTCCGCAGGGTTTTTTTGAGAAATAAATGCTGTAGTTGTATGAAAATATCTTACATAAACTATAAAGCACTACAGGTATGCTATTATTAATGAAAAATTGTCTTTGTTTATTAAGATACATTAGAATTGACTTTATAGCAAGGTGGCCCTTGCCAATTCAGTAATGGGAATGACTACAGAGTATGTGCTTCAAGAAGGTAGGAATTTTGTCCCTTTTGTTTGTTGCTACGTCCCTAGTACCTAGAACAGTGCTTGGTGTGGAGTAAATATATTTTAAATGAAGAGGTGTATGATAAACCTATAGATAAATAGGGATTTCCTATGTTGTTCCACCAAGGTGACATCTACATTTCATTTTCTTTTTGGCTTCATTAGGAGTGAATAGTGTTGTATACAGCTGGTAGGCCAGAGCTGTGGAATCAGAGTCTTAGAACTCTGTACTCCTGAGCCTTATTTCTTAGAACCTAACTTTTTCTTATGGTACAATTGTAAGCCTATTTAGTAACCTTACCTCATTTATTTAGCTGAGACACCAGAGACAAGAAGAGTTTAATGATGTGGACATGGCTTTCAGCAGTATGATAAAGGATACAAGTTGTTGCTTCTACTACCTAAATATATAACAAACAGACTAGTCATTTATTGTTTTCTGCCATCTATGAAAATAAGCTGTATGAAAGGTCTAAGAGAAAACTTGACAACGTGCCTTAAAATCGATTCCTTCTTTGGTTGCTTGTTTTAGAGGGAACTTTAGTTTTGGATAGAAGTTTATGCTACTGAGCGTAATCTTCCTGCTTAGATCCAAATTCAACCATAGGTGCCTGATACCATCTTTGTTTCTAAAGTTTTTCTTTCTACTCTTATCCTTAATTACCCTATTTTGTATTAAGGTTTCCTTTTAAAGCTCCTTAGTATTTCAGGAAGAAGATGGGGTAGGAAAAAATCATACCATTATCAATGTTCTTATCCATTTTAAGGATGAAGATACTGAGGTTCGGAGGGGTTAAGTCACCTGGCCCAAATCACACAGCTGGAATAGGCTGAGCCGGGATTCAGAGCAGGCCTGGATGACTCCAGTGTCTAATCTCTTAAACACTGCAAAGCATTCAGCCTCCCAAAAAGGCAGGGAAATCAGGGATGCCAGCAGCACAGTGGTTAAGACTTGTTCTCTGGAGCCAGACTCCCTGGGTTTATAATCCTGCCCCTCCGTTAACTCAGAATGTCACCTGGGATGAGTTACTTAGACTTTCTTTGCCTCAATTTCCTCATCTGTCAAATGGGGATAATTGTAATACCTATATCAAAGGCTCCTGTGTAGAGTCAGTAAGTTTATATACGTGAATTCTTTGCAACAGCACCCAGCACTTTAAGCATCCCATGAGTGTTGGCTGATATTAGCCTAGTTTGCTCGAGTCAGCAGTTTGAGTGTCTGGCTCTGGCAGAATCGTCTGTCATGCCCTTTTCACCGCCTCCATTATAGATGACTTTGCCCTTAGGCATGCTGGGTGGAGAAGCTGAGTCCTTTGCCGGCTGCATTTCTGCAGGTTCTCTGCATCACCACCTTGGATTCTGCCTTCTGCCTGGCTTGAAGTGGAGGTGAGATTGCAGTAACTACATTAATAGCCTCAGTGCCTTGTGGCCCGACAAGGTGATTGTGCTTCCTAGAAGTGGGTAGGATCAGGCTCCAACTCTACAATGTCATTGCTAATTGGGACTCTGGAGCTGTGTTCCTAACTCTGACAGAGTCTCCCAAATGCTCTATTTTAGGAGGATCGATGAAATGCTAGACTGCACCATGGCTGAAGTAGATGATTAGCTGTCACTGGGTTTTCATCCAGGTGGAAAGCAGATAATTACATTAAAATTCCAAGAGTTCTGGTAATCTTTGTATTAAGTAAGGAACATTTATAGTGCTTTTGGAAACCCTAGTGGCATAGTGGTTAAGTGCTACAGTAGCTGCTAACCAAAGGGACGGCAGTTTGAATCCGCCAGGTGCTCATTGGAAACTCTATGGGGCAGTTCTACTCTGTCCTATAGGGTTGCTATGAGTCGGAATCCAACTCGACGGCACTGGGTTTGGTTTGGGTTATACTGCTTTCATCCTCTGAGCAGAGCGAAGGCCACCGATGGCTGCGGTGTGGTGGGGAGGAGGATGGATGGGGCCAGCCTGCCTGTGTTTGAGTTCTGACTCTGCCACTTCCTTACTGGGTGGCCCGGGGCAAGTTACTCAGCCTCCATTTCCTCATCTGTTAAATGGAGATAATAATAATATTGGTTGTTGAGAGACTAAATGAGACAGTGTAGATGAAAGTACCTGAAATACAGCTGATGTTTAAAGAACAGTGGCCACCTCTGGAACTTGTTGAAACAGCCATTGGTGTCCCCTGCCCCTCCTAACTCTTTGGTCACCTTTCCATTTATTGATTCATTCATTCATTCATTCATTTACTTATTTTTCCATTCAACAGTTTTTACATGTATAGTTCAATGACAAAGTTTACATACTTCACCATCTCTGCCCATATTTTTTCACCTCAATTAATGTAGACTCTCTGCCCCTTAAAGTTAGGTTACCTTCCTTGTCTACCTTTGTGTGCCTTTTATAATTCCTTTGCTTTTCTTTATCCCTCCGCTTCTCTCTCTCACTTTCTCTCTTTCCCTACCATTTTGTCTTTTGGTAGCTTCCCCTCCTGCCAAGTTTTTAGGTCTTTCAGTCAGTCCCTCAAAAGCTTTGTGTTTTCCCTTCAGGAGGCAGTTAGAGCAGGGGTCAGCAAACTTTTCGTAAAGAACCTGATGGTAAATACTTTAGGCCTTGTGAACCACAGTGTTGCTACTATTCAACTCTGCCACTGTGGTGCAAAAGCAGCCATAGACAATATGTAACAAATATGTAAATAAACTAGTGTGGCCATGTGCTAATAAAACTTTATTTACTAAAGCAAGCTGTGGGCCAGATTTGGCCTGCAGGATGTAGTTTGCCAATGCTTGATTTAGAGTTTTGGAGATTAAAGACTCTGCATTGAACATCTGATATCAGCTCCTCTTAGGGATATCCTGAATGACAAGTTCAAACCAAGCTACTGGGGGAGCTTTGGCACCTTGAATCTTGGTCTGTATTTTTCCACAGCTCAGTGTGTAGACACTGGATCAAGTAGTGATGGGAAAAGTTTTGTCACAACTGAATGCCATACAAGTTTAGAAGATTCTAAAGCAACCATGTAAATGGTTCCATCAATTCAGAACTGTCTGATGGATTTTGAGCAGTCAACATTAGGTAAAACTTCCTAGCCATGGCAGAAATATATAAGCTTAGTGCTGGTACTGTGCACCATGCATAGTTACTGACTGGTTGTCTCAGGCCGCTTCCAAAAGAGTGAGCAGATCCTGCACTGTGATTAAAACAAGCTGCTTCTCATCATTAAAGAGAAGGCTTTTGACCTCACAGACCTATGTTCAAGACAGCACAGGCCAAGCAGTCCACAAGTATTTTTTATGGTTACTTTAAGAAAATGTTTTCAATGAGTTTGGGATTTCTGAGAATCCTTTTAAGTTGTGACTTGGCAACAGAATTCTGCAGTGTTATATTTGCCTTGCCACCTTCTCAGGAATGTTGGAGACTAGGCCTGAATTCTTAGGATTGGAGAGCTAGATGCTCTCTCTAACTTTCGAAGGGTGCCTGCAGCCCATATCTGTGGATTTCACACGTTTCTCTAGGGTTCTGGGTTTCATGGTGGTCTAACCTGGCCACAGACTTTTCTTCCCTCCCCCTAACATACCTAGTTGCCTGGTTGTCAAGAAGTTATTTTCCCATGTCAAACTGCATTTCATCTGCCAGAATTTATGCTTACTAGCTCTTTTTTTTCCCCTCAGTAGTGATGGAGGGAAAATAGGTCATCTTCCTTTCAAAAAAAGAGTAAAATTTAAAAGTCCCCCGATATTTCTCTTATCTATTTTCTCTTTCCCATCCCTTTAGTTGAGAGCTCTACTGTTTTCTTTTCATATTCCAGTCATTCCTTTTTCTTCCTAAAATATCGAGTTAAAACTGAACACAATAATAAACACCTGGCCTATTCTGAACTTTCAGGAAGGATATTATGTGGATTTTACCCAGTGTATACCTATATTAAAAAAACTACTTTTTTTGCCCAAGTTGCACCCATAGGTAGAAAGTCTGTCAAGCAATGTCATCTTGCCAAGGGCAAAGCAGCTCCCAGCAAGGGTGACAAAAAAATAATAAGACCAAGTCCACATACCACCGGAAATGTTATTTCTGACTCTTACCAATATGTCAAGCCAATAGCCTAACCTTCCAAAAGCTAATAATCATACCTCACCTATAAACACTTATCTGTTTAATATTCATAGGACATACATCCTGATATCATGCTACCTTCTGCTGATTACATTCACTTCCTGTTCCTTCGAGACACTGAATTATTTTTAGTTCCCCAATTTCCAAAAACTAGTATACAGAACATGCAATATTTATGTTAAGTAGTAATCCAGAAATTTACTTATAACTTATTTTCATATTAAATGCCTTCTATTTTCTCACTACTGTGTGAGGCATAGGAGGTAAAGGACATGGTACCTACTTCCAAGGTTATCTTTCTAGTGTCTAAATCCAATTTATCTAACCATGATCTACACCACCATCAATGACCTGTGTGACGCAGACCCAAGGACAGGAGAGCAGGATTACCTCATCAGTTTATTCTTTTAAGTCAGTGTTTGGGCAGCATGTTTATGAACCTGCATTAAATGTTTGTTTTGTCATCCATTGAACACCAGTAGAATTCCAAGCGATGGTCTAATTTAGACTTAATAACGTGGCTGAAGCAATTCCCATTTTCTGTCAGAGGTGATTATAGACATCTGAATAGAGAGTGGAAGATTGATGGGTGCAGTGAGCAGCAACTTTGCTCAATAATGGCAATGTACTTGAAGTAATGCAGTTTATCATTTCCAGAGATGTGGCTGCTCTGCTCCGCATTTACATAACTTGTCATGTCCAAGAAATTGACAAAAGAGGTAGTCGGAAACAGACAGTGGGAACACACCCGTCAAAAAAATATCTTCTCTCATGATCACATTGAGAATGACCAGTCAGTTTTGGCTTAAGGAATTTTTAATAGCAACCTAAAGCCCTTGCAGCTAAATAGACTATGAAAAATGAGGAAGTATGGAATGAGCTGTTTGCCATTTGTTTTTGGTGGATGAAGAATGTTTTCATCAGTCGAAAGTTTTCAAGGTAGCTTCCCAAAGAGCTTTCAACGGGCAGTATTGCCTAATGGTTAGGAACCCAGCTCTGAAGTCTCAGGGCCCAGGTTCATATCTGACCTCAGCTACATGAACTTACGAGCTGTGCAGCATGGGATGAGCTATTAACTTTTTTGTACCCCATCTTTCTCATCTCTTAAAGGGATAATAATAGTGCCTACCTCATAGGCTTGTTGAGAAGATTTAATGAATCCTTATGTTTTTGTTTTATTTTATGTCTAAATCCAGTTTATCTAACCATGATCTACACCAACATCCATGAGCTGCATTACATAGCTCAAAGGAAAGCACAGGATTGTTGTTAGTTGCCGTCAACTCCATTCTGACTCACGGCCACGAGTTTATTTTCTTGAGTCCATGTTTGGCCAGCATGTTTATGAACCTGCATTAAATGCTTTGTCATCCATTGAGAACCAATAGAATTCTTATGCTGAATATGCAAGCTGTCATATAACACGACATAGAGAGACAAGATATATTTTTAAAGATGCCACTAATAGCAAAAACATGATTCTGATAACTTTTTGCAGTTCTCATGACAATCTGGTAAGAATTGATTTGTGCCATGGACACAATGACTGAGTTGGAGAAAACCTAGCAAAATACCTACAAAGTCATTTCTCCGGGGTCAGGAAGACACACAGTACTCTAAGAAATTCTCTTCCTCTCCAAAGTGTTCTCTCTGAACGCACTCGGGGCAGTGTTGCAGTCTCCTGCAGGCTTTGCTTCAGTGATTTTCTCATCTGTAAGAGCGCGCACCTCTTTGATGGAAAGCTATTTGCACAGGGACAGAATGTTTTCCTGTAGCTATGATGTAAGTGGTATCAAAGTTATTGGCTAAGTTGGAAAATAGCTTAAGTTATCTTCAGGGCTTCTGCCTCCCTGTCTGCTTCAGCCTGGAGGTGTGTATAATTGGGACTCAGCAAGACAACCTTGACACCCTTCTGCAGAGAGATGAGCCTGTTTGATGATACAGGCTCATAGCTTGACAAAGAGCAGCTTTCCCCTGGGGGGCAGCATGGCCATAGGGAACACCCTGTGAATCTGTTAATGAAAAGTCAGTGGCCCAGGACCTCCAACCTGACTCACTGAGTGGGAAGGCTTTAATCCATCCCATTACTTGCTGTCACTACCAGCGCAGGCCAACACCCTAGCCATCCAGTCAGTAATGAGAGATATGGTATTTCTCATAAACGTTACTCTTCTGAGCTGATTTGCATATTGTTAAATTTGGTCTTTGGCTGCAAAACATAGTAACCAACTCGAGCTCACTGGAGCAAAAAACACTTAATGGGAAGGCCATTGCAGAACTCACAGTTGGAAGGAACATCTGGCGCACCAGACTTTGAAAGGGCAGGGACCAAGGGAACCCTGGGCAGGCTGTAGCAGGAGATGGTGGTCTGCATTCGGGGAGCCACTCTGCAGTCCCTTTAGTTTCTTTGTCATTCGTCCAAAGACTCAAATTTCTGCGAAAGAGAATGCAATTGCTCATCTCCTGGTTGGAGAAGAGGAGGATGCTATGTCTAACAGTCTTGCCAGGTTATCTCCAATGGGGACAGATGTTTCTTAAAGAAAAAATTGAGCACTGACACCAGAAGAAGCGAGAATGGTGGCAAAGGGGAAAACTACAGTGCTTGCTACTTTGCCTCTCTCAGGATGGGATCATGTGTGTAGATCACTTAAGAGCTGAAATACACTGCAAAGATCTATGATACCTGGACCAATTTATCTCACAGTGTCACTGAACCTTACGCTGTCTTACTGCCTTGATTGAATCTTTCTTTTAGGCAGAGCCTTGGCATGTGCATTCTTGCCTTCTTCCGAGAAGGTCTCCTAGTGTTCAAAGCTCTCCTCACTCACCAGAAAACATGAGGCCCACCAGCTCCGCAGGGAGGTTACTGTTATCTGAGTCTGACTTTGGCATTCACACCCAGACCTGTGTTGCATCAGAGAGAGCCCCTTTGGGCAACTTAGAAGGATGGGGGGGGCGGGGGGTTCATTATAGTGAAATAAAGGCACAGGGAGAGTTTTTCCTTGAAGGTCTGCAAAGGCTGTTTCGCTCCTGTGAGACGCTGTACGCACAGTGACAAAGGCTGTAGACTGCCTAATGCCCCCTCTGTCTAGGGCCTATCACAGGGACAGGGTCTGCAGGGTAGTTGGGCTCAGGCTTCACACTCAAGAAGGGCTTCAGATTTATGCTTCTGAGATTATCACAAAAGCAAGTTTTTCTCAAAGTCCCAGAAATACACAGCGAGGTTTCAAAGGAAATGATGTATGAGGTAGGGTTCTCAGCTACAACCAAGAGAAACCCACTCCAGGTAGTTAAACAAAAAGGAATATGTTAAAGGATACTGGTAACTCGTAGAGTCCCCAGGACAGCCAGAGGACCAGGCTGAGAGGCTACACAGCCAGGACTAACCGCAAGTATCAAACAGAGCAACTCCAGTGGACAGTCTGATGCTGCCACTGGGCACAGGTATCACAGTCATATTGTTGTGGCTGGGACCACTGGTAGACCTTCTGTCACAGTTGGGCCTGGAAGTGGGATTTGTCTGTCTCCTCCCTCTCAAAATAGATTCCTAGGGTACCTGTCTCCTCAGTCATTATCTTACCAAGTCGAGTCTGGTGCTGGGGCACCAATTTGGAAGAGCCGAGGGCATGTGCCTGGGCCCCAGCTCCAAAGGAGGCTGAGAAAGCATGTTTTTGACTTTTGCCATGGGGAGAGTTCCCTGGAGGGAGAATGTTCCAAGAAACAACAAACCAACAACAAAAAACCTGTTGGCCATCGTTGAGTGGATTCCAACTCATAGCGACCCTATTGGACAGAGTAGAACTGTCCCATAAGGTTTCCAAGGAGTGCCAAGCTTTTGGTTAGTAGCCCAATGCTTAACCACTGTGCCACCAGAGCTTCCAAAGAAACAACAGTGCCCATTTTAAAGGCTAATTGTATAACTTTCAATTTGCATTTCATTAATGAACCACCTCTCCCATGTTACGCTATGAATTAATAGGTTAAAAAATGTAATTATTTTATAAATTGTGCAGTGGTATTGCCTTCTATCTTTATGTTTAAAAGTGTTGGTTTACAAAAACATTGAAGACTACCACAATTTTTGTAACTTTATGGCAGGGTAGCAAATATACCGAGATTCTCAAAAAATAGATTCTGGCCTCTCAGAGGTTCATTTGGTAATTAAGTATGTGAACCTTGGGTGAACACCTACACAACTCTAGTTTGGCATTGTTATGTAAAGCAGGGCAGTAATACTTATCTGCATACTTAATAGGGTTGATAAGTCTGGGTATCGTTAAGTACTGATAGGTATTGAAGAACAAGTATTTCTTGTAACGTGATAGGATGCAACTAGGAATAATAATTGTAACAGTTTTACTTACTTTATTTGTTTCTTTGGTTTAATAAATTTATTTCTAATTAACTTGTGCAGCTTACTAGAAATGTTAAGTACCAAACAGAACCTTGAAACTGAATACTTACACCCCATTTACTTCAGTATCTCTTTCCAAAACACAGTCATGTCCCAAAGGACAGTGGAGTCAGAAAATAAAACCAACAGGAGAATTGTGCAGTTCTTTTACTTGTTTATTTCATAAACATTTAGCATGCACCTACTGTATGTCTCAGATAAAACAGAGTGATCTTCATCTTATATGGTGCACCAGGTAGGGAAGAGGGATTTGTTACAAGAGCATTACAGTCTACTGAGACAATGATAAACCAGAGAAGAAACATGCTTAGTTCTGCCCTGAGTCGTCAGGGCCTGCTCCCAGGGATGAGGACTGGAGAAGGGAGAGGAACCGAAGTGAGGAGGGCATTCTGGGTAAAGAGAGCTGCCTCTGCTGTTCAGACGTGTGAAAGCTCCTGAGGAATTGGAGAATTACACCTCTGGCTGGAAGGAAAAAGCTGGGTGAGGGATGACACCCTGTCAGACACCTTCAGATGTGAAACTGGAAGCACATTCCTTTTGCTGTTGGTGATAATGCCTACGATTTACATTTTGTGTTAATTTGACCTCGTTTACATAATGCCTTATTATAAAGAATCACTTAGATGTTGCCTAATTGTCACCTTTCTCTTGCTCAACCCAAAGCTCCGAAGGTCAAAGTAACAACTTTTATTTGGCACAAGGCAGAGAAATATAATTTGGTATTTTACTGTGTCAACCACATTTTAAAACCACAATGTACATCATAAAAGCTGTCTAAAAAGAAGTCTGAAGGTAATTCTCCATATTCATTTCTCTCTAACCACAAAATCTTTGCTTTGTATATTGCCTTTCGTCTTTGTCCGAATGCATATGTATTTTGCTTGTAGACATAGTGTACACACTTCGTATAGCCTGCTTTTTCCATTTAATGTACATCATTATCATTTTTTTCCTTCCCCAGAATATTCTTAATTCTTATCTTTCATAGATGACTAGTATCTCATTGAGTAGTCACTGGAAGATGCTCATGCTTCAAGTGTTCAATAATTTTGGCAATAATGCAATGACAGTCATTGTGTATAGAGCTTAGTTCTTAGATAATTTTCTGACGTAGAGCCTTCTGATTTAGAGTTTTCCCTTTTCTCTATCCTAATCTGAACCTTCTTCATGTAACAGCCTTACTAGTGCACCAATCCAGACATACAAACCCAAAGGTTTAACCATAATGCTGTTCATGTAACTGTAATGTGTAGAAAAGCAGCAGCCCAGACTATGGAAATACGGCAGAGAGATTGTGATAGCCGTAAAAGTTACTTTAGCCTGAAAGTCTGAAACCCCTCTGTACTGATCCCTAGATTTATATTCTTTGGATTTGTGTCTTTCATTACCAACTCATAACTAATTCTATACTTAGTGTCCTTTCAAAATGTTTCTTCATTTTTCTTCTTTATTGATATTACTTACTATTTGATCAATACCCTTCCCTTCTCAAGCGTTTAAAATTGGAGTTGTACCGGTCTCTGATTCATTAGTGATGTTTTAAACTTTGCATCAGTGAGATGGTTCCTGTGGCCATAGAAAGCTTTTTTTGTTGCAGCATACACTTACCATAAAAAAATATGACCCAGGAATTCCACTCCTGGGTATTTACACTAGGGAAATGTTCTCACAAAAGTATGTACACAAACGTTTATACAGCTTATTCATACTTATTAAAACCTGGGAACAACCCCAATGTGTTTCAACGGGTAAATGGGTAAACACACAGTGGTATATTTGTACCATGGAATACTACTGAGCAATAAAAAGGAATGAACTATTGATACACACAACTTGGATGAATCTCAAAGACATCATGCTGAATAAAAGAAACCAGTCTTAAAATATTACATACTGTATGATTCCATTTATATAACATTCTTGAAAAGGCAAAACTATAGTGACGGAGAACAGATCAGTGGTTGCTAGGAGTTGAGGTGAGGAAGGGAGCGACTACAAAGAGATAGTATGAAAGCGTTTTGGGGGGTGATCAAACTGTTCTACGTCTCATTGTGGTGATGGTAACAGGACTGTACACATGTGCCAAAATTCATAAAACCGCATGTGAGGAAACGATCATTTTAATTATATGTTGATTTAAAAAGTAATAAAAAATCCAGTTACGTCAAACTAGTTTTATGTCCTTTGACAAGTTCCTTAACCTCTCTAAATCCTAGTTTATTTGCCTGTAAAATGTGAAAAATACTGTCTACCTTGACGAGGTGTAATAAAGATGAAATATGATGTTAGAAAGTATCAACATACAGGAGGCTCCTTTCTTGTCCATAGTGAATATTTCTCATTGGGGGCAACTTCTGTTTTTTATTATTTCCCGTGCTTTTTTTAAAGTGATTTGGCTAACTCTTGGGAAACAAACTGGAGCCACTGAAGGTTTTAAACAAAAAAGTGATGTGATCTGATTTGCATTTTGAAAAGCTCATTTGGATATGTTTGAGGAGAATAGATGGTAGGCACGTTAAGAGTGGAAACAGAGACCAGTGAAGAGGTATTGGGGTAGTGCAAGTGATAGACAATGGTGGAGTGGTAACTGGTGAGAGCAGCAGAGACAAGAGAAGTAGGCAGGTTTGGATTTATTTCTTTGAAGGTAGAGCCAACAAGGCTTGATGATTGCTGGAGAGGGTAGGGAAAGGAAAAAAATCCAAGTCGATTGCTAGACTGTGGACTTGAGCTACTTAGATAGACGGTAGTGTCATTTCCTGAGATGAGAACTCAGAGAAGGAGCAAATCTGAGTGGGTGGGTTGTGGTAGGCATTGACAATCAAGAATTCTGTTTGGGCGTGTTAAGACTGAAGTCAAGTAGGCAGTTGGCAGTTGGATGGAGGAGTCTGGAGCCTACAACTGCAGGACCTCCAGGACAGCAGGTGGCGTTTTGAGTCTCCCAGCAGTGGCCCTTCCAGACTAGGATTGAGGGACCCTTCAGCTGCACTTCCTTTGACCCATCCTCGAGGTTTTTAGCTGAGTATTTCTCTTTAATCTAATTCCGAGGGAGATAATAGAAACTTCCACCAGAATCCAGATTGTGCTGATATTATTTGCTGTGATCTGTTGCTTTTTTTTATCTTTTCTTTTCCATTTTATGAGGTTTAAGGAAAGCAGGTACCCAGCATTTCCAAATACCCAGCCATCTATCTGGAAGTCACCGATCATATTGTGTTAAGATCAAAAAGTGTTAATGAACTGCTGAGAGTGATGATGAATATGCACAAGCATGACACTGAATATACTAAGAGATTCTATTCTAACCTATTTGGTTATTTCTATTATCCTCAAATTTCCAGACAATGGAAAAAAAAAAACTCAAGATATATTTTTCCTTGATGACTACCCAATTCAGGATAGTGATAACCTCTGGAAGGGAATGATGGGAATAGGATTTGGGGAGGGGCATAGTGGAAGCCTCAACTGAATCTGTGAAAAGTTAGAATGCTATAGAGTTGGATATTGGGTTTCAGTGTGTGTTCATCCAACTCACCTGTATTTGAAATGTCTTGTAGTTACAAATTGAAAAATAATATTTTGTTCTTTAATAACATAAATAAAATAGTTTAAAAATTTAAACAAGAGAGAATGCTCTTCTACCCCATCCTCATTAATCACCTTAAAGAGTTGTTTCTTGGTTCTTTGTCTCAGAAAATGTAGTTACTTTGTAATGAAATGTTAATGCCAATTTCTATTCTTCAAGTCACTTGTTACAGTGATAAAGCTATGGTTTAATAGAGTTGCTAAATTTTCTTCTAAGTCATTCTCCTTTTAATATTTTATGTTCATCAAATGAGCTGGTGATGACCTGGAGAATTTTTGTTTTTTTACAAACACAGGACCATCTCTGCAAAAACCCATCATCAGGCTGTGAACTTCAACATCTTTGAGGGCATGGTTTGCCATGGGGTGCCTCTTGTGACTATCTCAAGAGGCAAAGTGGTGTATGAAGCTGGAGTTTTCAATGTCACAGCAGGAGATGGGAAGTTTATTCCTCGCAAACCATTTGCTGAATATATTTACAAACGAATCAAGCAGAGAGACCAGGTGAGTGTGTGCAGGGCACTGTTACTCGGGGCTGGACTGGGCCGTCAGTGGATCGTTATTGCCTGGTTTGTTTCTGTTGTCATTGTTGTTTTGTCACACTCTAACTTATTCTGGATGTCAGGACTGATACGGGATATTATAGACAAATACTAGTTTTTGAAGAAAGAATCACTGGATAGATGCATTTTTCTGTGCAGACTGGTGTCTACTCACAGTTTCCTGATGGACCAAGTCAGGGTTTCCCAGGCAAGTTCACAGCCTTAGGGAGCCGTTTGGCAAAAGCCGGGGTCATCCAAGAAGTAGACATCCAGATGGAAGGATAAAGGGGCAAGGTTTTTATTACAGGAAACATCTGTGAGAAAAACTGGAGAGGGAGCTGGGAAGGCTTGGAGAGCCCTCAGACTTCAATGCAAGTCAGAAGGTGAGAGGGAGAGAGGGCAAAAATGTTGGATGGAAGCTTCCTAGATGTTCTCTGTAGAGTTCGTGAGGCAAGTCTCCTTTCTCTCTGAAATAGGCCCCTCTTAGAAGTCCCTGGGTGGGGTGGTGCAAATGGTTACTCCCCCTTCGCTGCTAACCAAAAGGTTGGAGGATCAAATCCACCCAGAAGCACCTTGGAAGAAAGGCCTGGTGATGTACTTCTAAAAAATCAGCCATTGAAAACCCTGTGGAGTGCAGTTCCACTCTGATACACACGGGGTCGCCATTACTCAGAGTAGCAGCTGGTGGTGGTGGTGATGAAGGTGGTATGGCTACAAGCTCAGTTCTTGGTTGGAAGCAGCAATGGGAGGCATGGTCTCAGTGCAAACACAGTAATGGAGTTCAGAGCACAGTTGGGCCCTTGGAAAATTACACTCTCTGCAGTTGGAGTTTTGGAAGGCACTTTCTCAAGGCCTCCACAGCAGTGGTAGAGTTTGGGGGTCAGATGGATCTAATTATAAAGTCTCCTCTGTCCTCTTATTTCCTAGCTGTGTGACCATGAGCAAGTTTCTCTATCATCCTTGGGCTGTTTCCTCTAGAAAATTAGGGCAATGTTTCCTTTGCAACAAATTCTTGTGTGACTCAAATGAGACTTGAAAATGTTTAAGATACACAGTAGGAAGTCATTATGTTCTGTCTCTTTGCTTTCCCCTTTCGATGACCGAATCTATTCCAAAGGCCCCATTCTTTATTTATAATATCTGTGTTATTATAAATGTTATTTATTCTTAATATATTTGGGGCTCTCACACACATTTTGTTTAGCTCGCACAGTGTTTTAAGCAGTTTCAAAAAATCATTTCGTAAGCTAAAGTAACAAAAGGTTTCAGATTAAAAATCTAGATTTCTGGAATCTTGAGCAGCATAAGGTTGCTGTGAGTCAAAATCCACTCGACGGCAGTGGGTTTTTATAGGGTTGTCATGAGCTGGAATTGACTTAAACGGCATGCAACAACAAAAAACAACAGGAGGGGGACGAAACCCATCGCCCTCAGTCCCACATGGCAAGAATTGCCAGCCAGAGCCCCTACAGAGGGTCCACTCTCTGGTTTTCAGCCGGCAGGCTTCACTCATTTATGTTACTTGTCTGGCCTTGTAGGCATTAGAGCTTTTAACCCTTGGATTAGTTCTAAGGCTCTTGTCTTCTTTTCATTTTCAAACATACCTCTCTTTTTTCAAAGTTCCCTAGCTTTTTTTTTTTTTTTAATTCATTTTACTTGAGCCTTATAGTCTCTTTGATTTCTTCTCTGATGTTTTGTGAAAATTTTTTACTTGTGGATTCTCAGAGTCTGTTACACAAGATTCGTCCATTTTTAGATACTTTCTAAAGCTTTGATTAAGTGTATAAGTGCTGTAGAACATTTTACATTCTCAGAAATGCTACAATTCTTTATATACTGTATTTCAGTCAGAATAGATGTTTAGGTTACAGTTCATTTTAATTTGTAGCTGTTGACACTGAAAAGTGACAGGCAAATAGTGATAAGAATTGTATGTGTTTCTGAACATTTATGTAGCCAAGTACAGCAATACTAACGTTTACTGAGGGCTTACTGAATGTAAGGCATGGTGCTAACAGCTCTCTCACTGCAACGACCCTTTGAGAGAGGGAGATATTTTTTCCCCACTTTAAAGATCAGGAAACTGAGGCTTCAAAAAATTAAGAAATATACCCAAGTCACACAGCTAGTATATGGCAGGACCAGAATGTAAATCCTGGTTATCTGACTCCAAAAAGTGTCTACTTAAGCAATTAAATATACTGCAAGTTGTACAGACTGAGTTAAACGACGTCATTAGTGATAAATTGCACAGCACTATGTTTGGAAAGTAATACCAAAAACCCAACTCATCACCATCGAGTAGATTCCGACTCCAACCCTATGGGGCAGTCCTATAGGGTTGCTATGAGTCAGAATCGACTGAACGGCAACCGGTTTGGTTTTTTGGTTTTGGGAAGGAGGTAGAATCAACAGAACTGGGTGGTAGATTATGTGACACTCGAAGTGAATACAAGATGGGGCTGTTCCTGGCAATCAGTTCCAGTTACCACCAGCAGGGATGCTAGACTAACAGGGAACACCTGATCAATTGTATTGAAATGACTTGCCTGAGTCTTCCTCTTGTGGGGAAAATGTTTTGGGCAGCAGAGATCATCAAATGATTGGCTGTATCAGTTTTCCTTTTTAAATTGTTTTGGTTTTCTTTTTCTGTTGGCAGAATTAATGTAAGTTTTATTTTTTATGAGTTGAGTATCAATTCTATGAATTATTTTAGTTTTTTAGTATTTTCTTCTGGTATAAGGAGCCCTGATGGCACAATGGTTAAGAGCTCAGCTGCTAACCGAAAGGTTGGCAGTTCAAACCCACACAGTGGTTTCTTGAGAGAAGGACCTGATGATGCTTCCATAAAGATTACAGCCTAGGAAACCCTATGCGGCAGTTCTACTTTGCATATAGGGTTGCTTTGAGTCAAAATCCACTCAACAGCACCTAACAACAACAACATCAACTTTTTAGGCATTCTAGTGCATTATTTTTTTTATAATAATAATCCTGAATACTTACTATCTGCCAGGCACCGTAATAGGTGATTTATAGTCATCATTTCACTTAATCTGCATATCGTTAGATATTCGCTATTAGATATTACTAGATATTTTCCCTGTTTTATAGAGTAGAAAGCTGAGTCTCAGCAAGATTAAGTAACTTTCCTTGAGCTAAGTAGTAAGTAAACACAAGAGATGAGAGCCAGGATTTGCGATTAAGGCCTTTCTGATTTCTACTATACCATGTGATCTCTGTAGAGGTAGAAAAGAGAAGGAAATGATTCTGAAACTCAAATCATAGAGAAATACATTATTAAAAAATATATTTTTTTGAAATCTAAGTAAAGTTTATTGTTAAAAAATATTTGATGTGGAAAATGTATCAGATAAAATGGGGGAAATAAGGTTTGGGGATTGTCCAGAGACAAAGGTAACTTCTAAAATAAAAATATCACACTAAAGCTCAGTAAAAGTGTTATTAGGAACTCTAAATTTTAAAGTCATTAAGAGTTTTTAGAGGTTTTGCTTTTGGTTTGCACTTACAATAGTCGTATTTCCTTGTGAGTGGAGACAAGGGTTTAAGGGCAGGCAGGAATGTCCTATTTCTTCTGCTCGCCTATTATCCTCACCAAGAAAATTAATCACTTCCCATTCAGGACTCCCAAAGCACAGATAATAGAGACATGTCAGTGTTTGTCAGCTTCAGAATTTTTGGTCTTCTGGCTAGAGTGTTAATTCCTTAAGGGCAGGGTCTTATACTTTTTATGTCCAGCACTTGGTACGTAGTAGGCGTTCGTTAAATGCATAAGCTGCAAAAGAAAGGAGCAAAGGCTATATTTTCAGAGCTACATAGGAGGGAATTTAAATAAATATACCTAGAAGTTTGCCTCCTGCCACATGCATCCCAAATAGTGAGATTATCTGTGAGTTTGATTCTTGTCCATGATTTTATTACTTAATAAAATTTATCAGCCTGAGGCTATGCAGCTATCACTGTATCCAATGTTGTGAGGCATTTCAAAAGCAAGAAAAGACATTTGTATTCAGTTTCACAGCTTTGGGGAATTGTTAATTAGTTAATCTTAAAATTTAAAGAATTGATCCCTAAGGGAAAAAATTTAATCACAAGATGAGATAGAAAATTTTATTTAATAAGTAAACCGGAACCAGAAATAGAACATGATAAAACATAGATTTCAATTTTATATAAAAATCACTTAAGAGAGAGTGTTGGGAGACATGGGAAAGAGATGGGGGGGGTGGTAATAGCAGCTTATATGGTCAAGAAAGTCCTAAAAGAACAAAATCAACTTATATACTAAATTCTTTACCAAAAATATAGCTCTTTAAATACAAATGGATTAACATTTTTAGAATTTGTGTGTGTGTTTACAGTGTTATAATCTCTACCAAAATTTGGAAGTGCAGATACTCTTCAAGTCATCTCTTTTTCTCTTCTTTTAATAATAAGCAACCCCAACCTATTCTGGAAAACGCAGGTCACGTTGAATTTTATAGAGAAACAGGAGTAGCTTCATGGAGCAATGTACGCTTTCAGGATACTACTGCCAGAGCTTTAGACTGGTCTATATCTTGCAACTGTAAGCATAATTTGCCTTCCAGATAAGGTAAAATTGAGTGGATGGCTGATATGGTCCTTGAAATGCATGTTGTCCATTTCTGAAGTAACAGTTTGTCAATGTCTTTCTCAATGTGGTAGCTCAGAGAAAATAATTTAAGACACGTCATCAACTGTCATATAATCCTAGTTTTCACAGATTCATTGCTAGTAATAATAAAATGTAATACATGTGCTGAAATTGGCTCATACTGGCCTGTGGAAGTCACTTTCCAACTCTGCATTCAGTGATGTCACTTTGGTAGCTTGAAATCAGCCATGGTGGAAGTATTTGCACCACAGAAATAGGCAGGTGCTACAAATCAGGGCTTTGGTGGTTGGAAGGAAGAAGGTGGGTGGGGCCGCTTGTTACCTTTACCAGTGCACCTCTGTCTACAGAGCACTTTCCAAATACTCCCTTTTCGTGCATTCCCTAATCATTCAATGTATATTTAGTGAACACTAGTTATGTGCCATGTACAGTTTAATCCTTACAACAACCTTCTGAGCTAAATAGTGGTATATCTCTCTTAGGAAATTGAGGCCCAGGGAGGTCACGTAGCTACTGAGTGGCAGAGTTAGAACTCAAACCTGGTTTGTCTACCTCCAAAGCCAATCCCTTGAAATTCCACCACTGCAATATAATAATCATACAGTTTAGTCCTTATTCAAACACATAGCCACCCACCCCCATGCTCAGGAGTATCACACCCCCACTCTCCCCTCCTGCACATAGGGTTCAGCTACCCCCAGACTGGCATGTTTACCAGAGGAACCAGCCCCGAAATGAGAGGGCCCAGCTTTAATGCCATGTCCTTGAGAAATAGCTTGCGAAATAGGGTATTTTGAGGCTTAAATGGAAACACTAGATGAATTGTAAAACGTTTACCAAATTCTTACTGTTATAAAATAGATCACCAATATTAAGCCTAGGGCTTTACTCCTGTTCTGGTGGCTGGCAGTCCTCTGAACAGTGCAGTTCAGTGTATATCCAGTTTCCTCTAAGTTCACCGGGCCAGGCATGAATTTCATGCCCAGGGACTTGCTGTCATATTCATTTGGATTCTTTGGTGTTGGGCCAGGTACGCTATCTTAACCGTTGATACTAGTATCTTAGCCTCATGGGCGCCATCATATCAGTAACTCTTTTAGGGTCCCGGGATTCTTCTCTATTGGTCTTGCTAGTCTCAGAAAATCTGGCTTCTGACCACTCCACTTTCTGCAGACAACATTGTCAAATTTTCTGTCACCTTACGACTTCCTCTTCCCCCTGTTCAGTTAACCAAAAAACATTTCTGCAATTATCTGGGTGTAACGGTGACTGCAATTAATGTTTATTCCCCAGTACTGCATATTTGTGATATAATTCTCATTTTTGTCTTTCCATTAACTCATCACCATGACAATCACTATGAACTCAAATTCAACTCTTACCTACCAAAGTAAACCACCAGTGTCTTGATAGGCGAGAGGCCATTTATGTCTCCTATATTAGTGTCAGGAAACCCTGGTGGCGTAGTGGTTAAGTGCTACGGCTGCTAACCAGAGGGTCAGCAGTTCAAATTCTCCAGGTGCTCCTTGGAAACTCTGTGGGGCAGTTCTACTCTGTCCTATAGGGTCGTTCTGAGTCAGAATCGACTCGACGGCACTGGGTTTGGTTTTTTGGTTTTTATATTGGTGTCACGGATTGAATTATGTCCCCCCAGAAATGTGTGTATCAATTGGACTGTGCCATGATTCCCAGTATTGTGTGATTTCCCTATCTGTTGCAAATCCTGCCTCTTTGATGCTAACGAGGGAGGATGGGCTGCAGTTGGGTTAGTGAGGCAGGACTCAAATTACAAGATTGTGTCTTGAGGCAGTCTCTTGAGATATAAAAGAAGGAAGCAAGCAGAGAGACAGGGGAACCTCATACCACCAAGAAAGCGGTGCTGGGAGCAGAGTGTGTCTTTTGGACCAGGGGTCCCTGCAATAGCAAACTCCTAGTCTGGGGGAAGATTGATGAGAAGGCCATCAGAGACAGAAAGCTTTCCCCTGGAGCTGACAACCTGAATTTAGACTTTTAGCCTATTTTACTGTGAAGAAATAAATTTCTCTTTGTTAAAGCCATCCACTTGTGTTATTTCTGTTATAGCAGCACTAGATGACTAAGACAATTAGCTAGGACAGTTTTTCTCACACAGTTTACTCTCAGGTTATTCTGTTTGATTGTGATACCATCTAAATGGAAGGAACCACTGGTTGCTCATTCAGTTTTGTCCAGCCTGTACTAGAAAAAAGCATGCTACAACCCAGATCAACCTTTTTGAAGGTGTGTTTCTCAGGACACTAGTCTCTTCAGGTGCTCCTTGAGAAAGCCATCAAATAATTTTGGATAATGTTACCTTCAGGTGATGATATCACACAGCATCACATTGAAGAGTCTGAGAAGTCTTACAGTAAAGAAATCTTCCTTCATTTAACAAGCATGTGTTGAACACCAGGCACTATCCTAGGTGCTGGGATACAGGAGTAAATAAGGCAGAAGTCTCTGTTCTCAAAGAGCTTAAATTCTGCTTCCGTTTCAACCGCAGCTTGTAGCACTTAAGTTCTAGCTCTGTTTAGGATGCTTATTACACTTCCTTATGAAGAGGTCAAGGAGCCAGTTGGATAAAGGAGTCAGGAGACCTGGGCAGAGATAAGAGTTAAAGATTAGAGTTTGGCAGTCATGGCCATGATTGTATTTAAAACCATGAGGCTGAGGCCACTGTTGTGGATTGAATTATGTCCCCCCAAAATATCTGTCAACTTGGCTAGGTCATGATTCCCAGTATTGTGTGATTGTTTACCATCTTGTCATTTGATGTGATTTCCCTATATGTTGTAAATCCTATCACTGTGATGTAATGAGATGGATTAGTGCAAGTTACATTAAATGAGATCTATAAGATTAGATAGTGGTTTAAGCCAATCTCTTTTGAGATATAAAAGAGAAGCAAGCAGAGAGACATGGGAACCTCGTACCACCAAGAAAGCAGTGCCGGGAACAGAGTGCATCCTTTGGACCTGAGGTTCCTGTGAGGAGAAGCTCCTAGTCCAGGGGAAGATTGATGACAAGGATCTTCCTCCAAAGTCGACAGAGAGAGAAAGCCTTCCTCTGGGGCCAGTGCCCTGAATTTGAACTTCTAGCTTACTGGACTGTGAGACAATAAAACTTCTCTTTGGTAAAGCCATCCGCTTGTGTTATTTCTGTTGTAGCAGCACTAGATGACTAAAACAGCCACCAAAGAGACTGGGTAGATAGGAAAGAAAGAGCAATGGAGATAGAGCTCAGGAGCCTCCAATATCCAGAGGCTGAGGAGAAGAGAAATCAGCAAAGTACCTGAGAAGCCTGAGCACTGAGGTAGGAGGAAAAACCAAGAGAACCTGGAGTCCTGGGAGCCAAGAGAAGAAATCTGCTTACTTTGTTCAACCCAGAACCCTGTGATCCTTTATCCCGATCTTTCTGTGTTTTAAGCTGCATAAATATCCTTTGGAGTTTAGATAGGAGAACCAGGATGGAGTCCGTGTTATCACTACACTCATCTAGGGTACCAGGGAAAGAAGCACGCTTTGTTTCAGGCCCAACAAGGATAGCCTCCCAGCACCAAGCACTGGTCCCACCAGATGCTGGAGCCCATGTCAGGGCTGGGTGCTTCACATGTCAGATGGAGATTTGCCACTGTCTCTAGAGAGAAGGAACAAGGCTAGTTTTCCTAAGAGTGGTAAGTTAGTTCTACTTAGAAGACAAATATGTAATGGAACTTCTGAACGACAGCAGGGACGGTTTAAGATTCTGCCGTAAGAGCTATCATCACCTTTCCATTTGTCACAGTGAAGACCTGTGGAGGCTCTAAAGTGTACATAGAGTACAGTGCCAGGAGTGATGGAGAGTACAAAGATGAACAAGACATGAGTCTAGCCATTAAAGGATAAGAAAATATTAAAAGGTTAAAAGTGCTGGGAGGCTTGAGACTAGAACTTAAATTGTCTTCGAGTCCTGCCAACTTATCTGTCAAAGGAGATTTTGACATATGAGGCAGAGACTCCTGACGGAAGATTGGTTCATTTCTGAGGTGGCAGTGTGGGCAGGAGTGGTTACCTTTTCATGGCTATTCTGGCAGGACACCAGTCTCTGCCCACCCAGAGCCTAGGAGGAGGCTAGAGTTAGAAGGTGTACAGATTAGACCTAGATGGTCAGGTCAGAGACATATGATGGTCAATGTGACCAGAGTGACCAGAGAGGGTAAAAGCTGCCCAGTAGCATTGCTGGTGCAGTGACTGAGCAGCCAGAGGGGCTCTTAGACAGCCAGGTGACCTGAGACCAGCCACAGGAGACAGCTAGCCAAAGAGAAAATGCAACCCGGAGAACAGATAAATGGGGAAGCTCTGCAAGGAGTATGAGGGAAATTGAGTCAGTCCAGGTTTAAGTGATATATCATGCAGTTCCTGGATGGCACAAATGGTTTGTGCTGGACTACTATCTGAAAGGTTGGTGGTTCAAACCCACCCAGTGGCATTGCAGAAGAAAGGCCTGGCTATCTGTTTCCATAAAGATTACAGCCAAGAAAACTCTATGAAGCAGTTCTATTCTGTGAAATACGATGTCACTGTGAGTCAGAATCGACTACATGGCAGTGGCATAGGGTTTGGCTTTTAGGTTTTGTTTGTTTGTTCTTAATCGTGCAGACTGACTTAGAAAATAAAACCAGGAGAGGAAAAAACACAGGGACCAAACATCTGAAGTGCTGATGTGCTCAGGGGTGAGACCAGAAGGATGGGAAGATGTGGCCAGGGGATGGGACACTAAGTGAGTTTAAGGTTTCAGATGTAGAATGGCTCCAGGTAACATCAATGTCCAGGGGCAGAGTAGCAGAAATGGAAGGCTGGCACTTCATTTCCCAGTGTCAGTGTTCCTCAGCAGCATGGTGAGAAGACCTAGGGTGAAGAAAAGGACTGTGTAGATAGTGAGTCAAGGTGAAGTCCATGAGACCATCTAACCAGACACGGAAAGTGGACAGAGGCTTGGACTAGTGACAAGAGGGCAGAGGCCCTCTCATTTATTGGTGCCTAGTGTGTGCCAGACTCTATGCTTCAAATGTGTCCACGGCTGTGGGGACTGTGTCATCTTGTTCAATGGTTTGTCCTCAGCTGGCATGGCAAACACCTGAGGCCATGTGTGTCCAACAAATATCTGTTAAATCAATGGAGGAAATGCTTTGGTCTGCAAAATCTCATGTATCTAGGAGATGGGCTTTATTCCTCCCATTTCATAGATAAGGAAGTAGGCTTGAGGGTATTAATTAACTTGCCAGTTTCCTACAACTAGTAAATAGCAGAATTCAAACCCAGATGTGTCTTATGGTATTTTTATGCAAATAATGCACCTTTGTTTGCCAACTTTACCCTCCTCCTCCTCTTCCTCCTCCATTAGGTATTTTCATAAGCACTATGCTAATTTTTTATAGCAACTTGTAAAAAAAATTAACATACCGCGTTTACAGAAAATACCTCTCGGAGGAGGGCGAGTTTGGCAAATAAATGTAGAACTCATTGCCATGGAGTCAATTCTGACTCACAGCAACCCTGTAGGACAGAGTGGAACTGCCCCATGGGGTTTCCAAGGAGCTCCTGGTGGATTTGAACTGCCAACCTTTTGGTTAGTAGATGAACTCTTAACCACTATGTCACCAGGGTTTCCTAACAAATGTAGAAGGTATGTGTTATTTCCATAAAAATACAGGACTCCAAAGGCCACGTTGTTAATCACTACAATATATTAGTTTTGGTTGTCAAAATAAGACCCAAAATTATTTATTATTTGTCTTTGTGTGTATGTGTGTGTATACATATATAGATATTGTTATGGAGATTAAATGTTGAGAGAATTAAATATATGTAAAGCATTTAGGACAAGGCCTAGCAAGATCCCTTTTTGCTCTCAATTCATAAAGGGAGCCACATTTAGCTTTAAATGTAAGAAGCCAATAAACCACAAGAGAGAAACGAAATGTTCTGTTTCAGACTTGCACACCTACCCCTGTGGAGCGCGCACCCTATGAGGGAGAAGTCATCACCCTGAAATCCAAAGGGACAAAAGAAGAATCCACAGATGGGACCAGGAAACAGGCTCACGCCTGAGCTGAGTACTGTCAGGTAAGGGACGAGGACGGAAAAAAAGCGTTCCTGCTTGATAGCGTATGAGTTAGCATTTCTTTCTTCATACGCATTTGAATAGTCCAAGGCTAAAAGCTTCAAAGTGAGATAGGCTGAAGGACATTTGAGTCAAGGGAACACTGATAAAAGACCTCATGACACAGAAAGTTTAGATGAGCCTCCCAGATTCAGAAGAGTCTAACAATTCATTCTCTGAGATGTAAGCAAAACATTAACAGAGAATCAAGCATGAGCAAGAGGCAGTAGGCTGGCACCATACAGAGGGACTTGTTATTGAGGAAAATTGGCATTACTTAAAACAGGGAGTACAGTTTCAGGTCAGACAATTTATAAACTATTTGATTAGGACTTTATCTGAAAACAATGAATCTTTGTTTTGTCATTGCAATTATGTTCTAGAACTTTGGATGAATGAGAAATGACTCACATGTTTTCAGGAAAATTATTTGATAATATTTGATATACTGTATTTCACACTTCAAATTGGAATAATATTATAGAGATGGTCATTTTTGCAAAAATATTTGAGTACTTCATCAATTCTCTCTTAGTCCTTTGACATTTTTATCTTCATTTTTGGACGCACCTATTGTCATCATCCTTTTCAATTTCTTTTCTTCAGTTGCTTTCGGGTCCAGCTCAGGCAGATCCCTATTTGTGAGTGGTTTTGCTGATCTCTCTAACATCACCTCCACTGACTTCATGAAAGCCTACCTGTTTTGCCAGTTTTGCAGATCCGCTAGACTCTGAGTGTTTTCAAACCGGTGGTATATTTTCAGGTGTTTCAGCATGTAGTAGTC
Organism: Loxodonta africana; assembly: GCF_030014295.1. NCBI lineage: Eukaryota > Metazoa > Chordata > Mammalia > Proboscidea > Elephantidae > Loxodonta > Loxodonta africana. The sequence continues at coordinate 54,844,622 of NC_087355.1, read as the reverse complement.
TGCAAAAGACTTACACAAGAGATTGACATGACGGATGGGATAGAAGTCTGTATTCATTAGGGGACTGTTTGACAAAGGACTAGTTCACAAATGCTCAGGGAGGCATTCACATTTTCACATTCTGACAACCTACGCTTGTGTGAGTAAATCTGGTGGCTGCAGGGGTCTGGATAATGAATTCTTGGATGAAGGCAGCCCTCTGTGCTGTGTGCTTTGATCTCTTTCATTACTGAATGTGTAAGTCTTTAACAACGTTATATAGTTGCAACCTGCTTGTCATTTCCAGAGAACTAGAATTATTCTTCCAATCCAGGAAGGCTGTGCTAAAAATTCTGAGGAAGATTAGCAAGAGAGAGAAATGCGGTAAATGCTTTTAACAGCATGTGTGGGTACAAGATTGTGTTTACTTTGATTATAGCATTTCTTGGGGTGAGGCTTGAGGTCTGCATTTCTTTGTGAGGGAGAACGTTACACTGAGTTCCTTTTATTCTGTTCAAAGGTAAAATCAGAGGAAAGGATGCTGCTGTTTTTCCATCACAGTCAAGTCTTGTCAGCCCACCGAGAAGCAGGCCTGATTTCAACTCCCCAAGTTCCTTTTGAAAAAAAAAAAAAAAACAATCGCTCTAGGCCACTTTCATTTTCTTTCAGAAGCAGTCGCTGTCTTTTTCCCTGTGACTTTGTTGCTGTGTAAAATTGAAGACATAAATGAACAGTATTGTGATGGAAAGTCTGAGTAACAGTTCACTGATGATACCTTAAAATGTCACCTTTGCTTGTGCTAGATTTCTGACTTTGAATTTTTGAAAAGCCCTTTTTTGTTTAAAGTGTTGTTAAAAATGGCTACATTTGTTTTAAAAAAAATTAGCTAACGCTGTGATCTTACATTTTATTGTATTTAATAAACATTCGGGTCTCTATCCTACATCATATTATCGGAGTTATGTGTGTCTCCTTCTGTAAGAGGTCCCTGTGGCTGCCATAACAAATCGCCACACATTTGGTGGCTGAAGACAACAGAAATGTATTCCTTCATAGTTCTGGAGGCCAGAAGTCTAAAATAAGGGATCAGCAGGGCTGGGCTCCCTCCAAAGGCTCTAGGGGAAGATCCTTCCTTGCCCCTTCCAGCTTCTGTTGGCTCTTGCTGCATAACTCCAACCTCTGCCTCAGTCTTCACATGGCGTTCTTCTTTCTGTGTCTTTCTCCGTGTCTTCACATGGCCTTCTCCTCTGTGTCTGTGTCTTCTCCTCTTCTTATAAGGACATTTGTCATTGGATTTAAGGTCCACCCAGGTAATCCAAGATCCTTTATTACATCTGCAAAGACCCCTTTTCCAACTAAAGTCACGTTCACAGGTTCTGGGGGTCAAGACATATCTTTTTGCGGGGAGCCACCATTCAATCCACTATACCTTCTAACTGTTGGGAAGTTGGTTTTGATTTGAATGCATGATTTTCTTTGTGGCACCTGCCTCAGCAACTCCTGGAAATCCTCAGCAAACCTCATGTAATAAATTGGACACTGAGCCATAGAATAACTCCAGGCAAATTATCCAATAGCATTGATGAATGCAGGATTTGAAGGAATTACATACTATCAGCAGGGCTAAAAGATGCATTGATCTCTTCCCTCCTCTTTGCTTCCCGGTCTGTGCTATGATCCTTTTTGTGTGCAGAGAGCTAGCAGAGAAGCTGAGCTTATATTTCTTTCTCCTACATAACTAGGTCAATAGAGATTTTAAAACATGGGGTAAAATCAGGAAAATTATACTGTCGTTACAGACACATATGCAGGTATTCACTAAAATTAAGTGGACATTCGTACATTTGGTAAAGTGTAGTAAGACTCCAGTTGGCCCGATTATAACTTGCCTCGAGCACACAGCAGAAAGGATGGTGAATGGCACCTGAAGAATGGACCTCCTATTTCAGTCAAACTATAGCTTTTTTCTCAGGTAAGAGATACTTTAAAATATTTCATTATTTGTCTTCTACCCTTTGAATGACAATAGAACTACTTCATGATAGAACTACTGAAATCTTCTGAAGAGGAATAATTAACTCACGTTCTCATCTAGAAGCTAATTCCTGCTCATCCTTCAGTATTTAGTTAAATATCACCCCCCCCAGCAAGACGGGGGTAACCAGTTGCCGTAGAGTTGACTCCAAACCGTGATGACCCCATACCCAGCAGAGTAGAGTTGTGCTCCATAGGGTTTTTTGGAAGTAGATCACCAGGCCTTTCTTCCTTGGCTCTTGTGGGTGGACTCAAACCTCCAACCTTTCTTTTAACAGCTAAGAGGCTGCATTAACCATTCGCACCACCCTTAACCATTTACATAAGGTTAGATCCCTCATTTATGCCCCTAGGGCTCATCATATACCTCGTCACATCACCATATCTCATTGCATTATAATTACCCGCTCATCTGTCTGCTCCAGGAAACTACAGGCTCCTTGAGGTCCTGTCCTGAATGCACTCAGTGGATAACCGTGAATTTTTAAATAAAGGCGGAAGTGGAGGAGTTCCTCCTCAATTCCTAAATCGATACAGCTAAAGTTACTGAGAACTCTCAACTAAATAGGGATTCACTTTGTGGATTGTTGTAATCTGAGTGCTTTAAATGGAGTGTACACGTTCAGTATTTGAGGAGCTTTAGCAGAAAATATCAGAACTTGGAAAGGCTCACTAAAGGAAAAGGAGTTAAAATCCTGTTTTATGAAGACCCTCATGCCTGGCACAGGAAAGGGAGAAGTACATTTTAAGAAGAAGAACAGTATAGCAAAAAACAGAGTGTCAAGCACAAGCAGGTCACAAACAGTGCTAGCACACAGGTCAGCGTGGCTGGGCCATTACCCTGGAGGCCCCGGGGACTGGCCAAGGAGGCTCTGTGGGCTGGGGGACAGGGAGGGGTTACATAATAATCTATGGGAGTAAAGAAACGTTAACAGGGCTTTTTCAAGCATCGCGTTTGCCTTCTGATAGGATGTAGCCTCCACAACAATACAAGACCGTTGGCTTTTTCTTTAATGAAACCTCTAAATGTTCTCAATAGATTCTCAGTGATAACATTTACTAGGCCCTTATTAAGTGCCTTATTAGGGCTTTATTAAGTGGAAACCCTGGTGGTGTAGTGGTTAAGAGCTACATCTGCTAACCAAAAGGTTGGCAGTTCAAATCCACCAGGTGCTCCTTGGAAACTGTATGGGGCAGTTCTACTCTGTCCTATAGGGTAGCTTTGAGTTGGCATCGGTTTGACAGTAACAGGTATTAAGTGCCAGCCCCAATGCTAAGCTAAGTGCGTACACTATTGTTTCATTCTTTCTGTAGCCCTATGATATGGATACTATTATTTTTCTCTTTGAACAGATGAGAAAGACTGAGAGAGGTTAAATAATTGCCTAAAGGCTCTTGGCTGGTCATTGGGTGACCTCGGATATAAACCCTGATCTATTTGACTGCACTTGACCACTTAAGTGTATTCCTTAGTTAAGACTTAAAAGAATCCACTCCTAATGATGGACAGCTGCCAACATCATTCAAGCTCAGAAAAATAGACCAGCAACAAACAATCGTTAAGAGCTTAAACACTGAGGCCCTGCGTACATTGCAAGTATTAGTTCACATGATCTTTCCAACATCTTGAGGTGGGGACTGTGATTATCTCCATCTGATACATCATGAAACTGAGGTGCAGAGAGTTACATTAATTGTAGCTTCTTATATCAAGATATTGTCACAGGATGACCTGGAAGGAGGTTTCCAAGGCCTATTAAAGTTTTTCAGTAAATAGGGTTCCAGAACCATTAAAAATAACACCAGAGAAAGTGTATTAAGTGTATTATCTCTACAGTCTTGCTGACACTTCCCCATTTAGTAAAGCATAAGGAGGAGCCTAATGGCTTTCTGCAGTCAGTGGCAGTTCTCAGCAAATTAGATTCGATTTCTCCTAAGAAACCTAGCATTCTGATAAGGAAGTTTCCTTTGGAGGAATGTGAAGTCTGGGTTCCCTTTCTTTTACGCATTTTTTTAAGAGAATTGAATCCATATTTGTTTGATTCCCCTTGAACCTAAAGTGAAGAACACAGGTGGGCACATAGGCGGTAAGGGGTGAGTGGGAGTGACTTGCAGTGCTCAAGGCCTCTCAGGGTTACTTCTCCTGGTAAGAGGGGTAGCTCTGCTGCTGAGCAAGTGCTGAGGGTCAGTGGGAGCCTGGTCGTGGCTGACCTTCAGCCATGAGGAGCTAAAGTTGAAGCAGTGTCAATGGTTAACTTTTTCCAGGCCCTCTAGGCCAGTCAGGGCCTCTTGTCACGGGGCAGCTCCCGTGATGCAAAGTGGGCTAGGCTCCAAGTCTAGCAACCCTGAATTGGCCCTAGTTCTGCAACTTTTGGAGCTCTGGTGGTTCAGTGGCTAAGAGCTCTATCGGCTGCTAACCAAAATGTTGGTAATTCAAATCTACCAGCCACTCCTTGGAAACCCTATGTTGCAGTTCTACTCTATCCTATAGGGTCAGGGTCTCTGTGAGTTGGAATCAGCTTAATGACAACAAGTTTTCATTTTATTTTATTGGTTCTGCACCTTTCACTCAGTAATTGCTCAGCCCTAAGCTCCATGTCATCATCATTTAGTGGGAGGAAGTATGGCTGGCTGTGTAGCAAAGCACGCAAGAGCATACAGCTTGGAATTGACTGGCTTCAAAACATTCCTCTGTCACTTACTAGCTATGTTGCTGTTGTTGTTAGTTGTCGACCGGTTGGCTCCGACTCATAGCAACCTAATGTATAACAACTAATCATTGCCAAGCTCTGTACTATCTTCATTATCGTTGTTGCGTTTCAGTTCATTGTTTCAGCCACTGTCATTTCATATCACCTAGGGCTTTCCTCATCTTTGCTAACCCTCAACTTTATCAGCAATGATATCCTTTTCCAGCAATTGGTCTTTTTTGATGATGTGTCCAGAATAACTTAGGCAAGTTACTTAAACTCCTTCAGCATCACCATTACTGAACATTTTTGATCAAAGATTCTACAGAAGAATCCTGATCAAAAGGGGGAAAATGCAGAGCAGAATTTCAAATTCTCATGGAATTCACAATTGGAAGAATGTAATCAATGTCACTGAATTGTACATGTAGAAATTGTTGAGCTGGTGTGTACTGCTTATGTATATTCTCAACAACAACAAAAATTATTTTTAAAAAACCCTCAGCTTCACATGTCTCATCTATAGAATGAGGGAATAATAATACTTACATCCTAGGATTTGGGGGTGAATTAAATGAGGTAAGGGATAAGCACTTAGCATAGCACTGAGCACAAAGTCAGCTCTTAATCAATGTCAGCTATTATTTCTTTGAGATTGGCTGCTTCATTTTTCCTGGAGGCAGGATGAAGCCACTTACGCCAATTTAGAAATTTTCAGTCTCTTCAAAGTCACATTTTATGATCATTGTTGCTCAATAGTATAAAACTAAAACTGAAAAGCAAAACAAACCCTTCACAAAAGGGTTCCCTTAGTGATTGGTTGACTATTGCCTTCCTATTTACTTTTGTTGGTTCCCTAATTTACAAAAATGTTTATAGATATTAACGAATGAGATGCACAGAAGCACATTCCCTTTTCTAGTAACTTATAAAGCCACTACTTGAGAAATAGACTTTGCTGTTTTCCAGTGTTCTCATGAGCCAACTAAAGGGGGAAGTCTCTCAATCTCGTAAAACATTATTTGAATTAATAACTGGGGAATGAGATGTCAACAATTATTGGAGTTAAAACATTCCTGCAACTAATTTTTCCCAAGTCATAAATGTTTTAAAATTTTAGTTTCACAGAAACCAAACTTAAACAGTGTGTTTATGCCTTAAAACTCAGAGTATATGTTAACGGGGGAGGAACAATTTGGAAAAGAAGGGCGAGAATGGTCACACGACTTGAAGAATGTAGTCAATGTCACTGAATTGTACATGTAGAAACTTTTATGGGTGTATGTTTTAACATATACTCACTGCCCTCTAAGTTTTCTATCTAATCTTTTGAGTTGCTGTTGTCAGTTTGATCTCGTATAGCTAGATCTTAAAAGAGGACAATGCTCAAGGCAGATATTCTTTACTAGTTAAGATTCAGGGGTTCATTCAGCCTCCATGGATACCATGAGAATTTGAAGTTCTGTTCTGCATTTTCCCCTTTTTGATTAAAGTTCCTCTTTGGAGTCTTTGATCAAAATGTTCAGTAATGGTAGCCCAGCACCATCCAGTTCTTCTGATCTCATGGCAAAGGAAGCAGTTATTCATGGAGGCAATTAGCCACACATTCCATTTCTTCCTCCTATTCCGGACTATCCTACTTTTTCTGTTGCTCCAGGTGAATAGAGACCAATTGTTGTGCCTTAGAAGGCTGCTTGCAAGCTTGTAAGCATTTATTTTTGTGCCCTGCACCAGGAGCTGAGCTAGGTGCTTGGAATATAACGAAGAGTTAGTTAAAGGTCTCTAGGACTAGACAGGCAAGCAAATCAACAGTCCCAGTGCTGTACAGTAAGTTCTGTGGCAGTGGGAGGGTGCTTTGGGGCAAACAGGGAAGATATCAATCGAACATTTCTCTACATCTCCAACAACTCCTTCTCAATCTTCTTACTCACCTCTCTTCCTCTGTCCCTCCCTCCCGAAGCCTCCACCAACTCCTGCAACTCTTGTGTTTCATTTCAGTTAACAGGCAGCTCCACGCTCATAAGGAACCCTTGGATTTGTCACAGTGATTATTGTGTACATGCTGGGGTCCTCACAAAAGAATCTCCTCATTGCCAAAAGCCATGTCTTTTGATTTCTTTTTATCCGTCATTCCAACCAGCACCATAATGAGTAAATTTATCTCTGTTCCCAATTGTCTAACAGTAGCTGGCATGCAGTAGGAAGTCAATAAATGCTTGTTGAATTAATACATGTTAACAGCGAATGTTAATGAAACAGAATTGGTGTAATTAACAGAATATTTTGAGACCACTTGAAAATAGACTCAACTCTTCTGTGATGTGCTAAGATGGAAAGATGCTATGTGTGTGTGGCGGGGGGTGGGTGTTAAGGGGAGCAGGGGAGTGACAGTCAATCAATGGTGTTACCTTTCTTCTCTCTTGCTCAAACTATCCTGTTTTTTTGTCTATTCCAAACCCCAAAGCCAATTCACTTCCTCGTGAAGCTTGACTTTCACAGTCTGTTCTCTGAGCATCTATGGGGCACAGTATATAATTCTGACAACCATCAGCCATAAATATTCTGTGTGAGTCTAGAATTCTAATATCACAGACCATTGTTCACATTAGAGTGCTTGCCTGACAGGGCCTTGGAATGGGTTTGGTTTTAGCAAAGTCACCAGCTACCCATTCCTTCTATTTCCCCTACCATGTGCCCAACTGGGTCCTCAACTGGGCTCTGGATTCCTGCAGGCAGGAACCATGTCTTAGTCATCTTTGCATCCCCGGTACCTAACTTGATGCTAGGCACACATTACCATTTTAAAATAATTTATGTAAGTGAGGAATGTGGGAGTTTAGGTGATTGGAAAATTTGAGGGAAAGATGGAGACGGGAGTTGAAAAGTGAAGCACATTCCCAAATGGGTTTGTATCCACAGGTATGGGGGTTTAGGATTTACAATATATATTTTTTGGGAGACAAAATTCAACCCATACCAAAACCCATTGCCATCTAGTCAATTCCAACTCATAGAGTCCCTATAGGACAGAGTAGAACTGCCCCAAAGAGCTCAGCTGCAAACCAAAAGGTCAGGTTCGAATCCACCAGCCATTTCTTGGAAACCCTATGGGGCAGTTCTACTCTGTCCTATAGGGTCACTATGAGTCGGAACAGACTTGATTGCAATGGGCTTTTTTTTTTTTTTTTTTTTTTTAACTTTACTGAAGCACACTACCACATCTTTCTCCTGCGGAGCAGCTGAGGGGGTTCAAACCACTGACCTATCAGTTAGCTACGCAGTCCTTAATCACTGTGCCACTAGCACTCCTATTCAATCCATAACACCTAACGGTTGCTAGATACAGGTGAGGGAGTGCCATTTTTACAATGCTTAAGAGCACAGGTTTGAATTCAAAAGTCAAACAACGAGGGTGCATCAGCTGGGAGACCTCGGACAAGAGACTTAACCACTCAGAGCCTCAGGTTCTCACTGGAATATGGGGGCAGTAGTGGAGTTGTCATAGGTTTGGTGTGAGAATTAAATGAGGCAGTGCTCAGGAAGCAGCCAGCCCAGAGCTAGAAGGGAGTGAGCAATCAGTAAATGATGGTGCCTGCAAGTTTTGCAGACAGCGGCCGTTTCCCTGAGTCACTGCAGGCCTGGGAATGGGACTGCAGGAAAGAAAGTCAGTCGGTGCAGCTTCCCACACACCCCATGTTCATTCCTACCCTGTTCATTACCCATCGAGATTCTGACCTGGCCTGTCGCCAATTCATCCTTCCAGGGTGCAGCCCCTGCAGAGCTGGCAGGCCCCTCTGATTGGGGTGAATGACTGTCCCAGGTGGTAGGCGTTGCATACAGCAGCATTCAGCCTGCTTCTCTTGTTCCAGTGCCAGGAGCTTTCTAGATTTCTCTCTCAGCTCTGCAGCCAGACATCTTGGGAGTTATTTATCTTCCACTGTCACCCCTCCTCCCCCCACTCACCTCTCCAAGTTCTATTTTCTTTTTTTAAGTAGTTTACAATACACTGAGTTGCTTTACACCTTCTAGCCAATCTCACTGTAACTAATTCTCTTGTCTTGGGGATTCTAGCAACAAGACAGCTTACTTTCCCCTTTCTAAAGGAACACGCGCACCCCCACCAATCAATATTTACTGACTCTGCCCAGGTCTGCTAAGAGTGAGAGTGGTTTACAGCACATTAAGCAGATGTAGACACGGACCTCCGGGAACTTATAATGAAAACGGTACAAGAAGAGGAGTCTAAAAATTACTAGCCTCCGTGGAAGAGGCAGGCATAGATGCTAGGCATGGGAGTTCAAAGGAGTTCCTGAAAGAAGAGAAGCCTTAGAGGGTTTTCTTGTGGTGGTGGTGGTGGTTTGATTTTGGTTTGATTTTAGTAGACAACGAAGAAAAAAATAGAGCTTTTGTTTCTTAGTTGTAAGATTCTAGAATGTACGCTTATGCCGCTGGTTCTAATGGGAAGTGAGAAAACGAAGGCATAAGTTGGTATTTCTGTTTTTGTAATTCTTTGGGGGATGCTGGCTTAACACTGACTAAGAGTGGGAGGTGGTGTGGGCGAAGACTCAAAGCCACAAAAGGCAGTGCCTCACGTACCAAAGGACACATGACATGGACAAGAGTGGCTTAAAGCGAGAAGGCTGGGATTTCATCACTTTTCAGAATGCCGTCTGGTGAAAGTCACTTGACTTCTCTGAATCTCAGTCTCTTGATCCAAGAAATGGAGATGATAGTACTTCCCTGGTTACTTTATTGCATTGTTCATAGAACCCAATGAGATCAAGTTTGTGAACAACAAAGCAATATGAGTATAATGTTAGAAAAGTTGATTACTCTGTGTCATGGATTGAATCGTGTTCCCCAAAAATACGTGTATCAATTTGGCTAGGCCTTGATTCCCAGTATTGTGTGGTTGTCCACCACTTTGTCGTCTGATGTGATTTTCCTATGTGTTATAAATCCTGCATTTACGATGTTAATGAGGGGGAATAGGCAGCAGGTATATTAATGAGGCAGGACTCAACCTACAAGACTAGATTTTGACTTGAACCAATTTCTTTTGGGCAATAAAAGAGAGAAGTGAGCAGAGAGACAGGGGGACCTCATACCACCAAGAAAGTAGTGCTGGGAGCAGAGAGCATCCTTTGGACCCAGGGTTCCTGCTTGGAGAAGTTCCTAGTCCAGGGGAAGTTTGAGGACAAGAACCTTCCTCCACAGCCAACAGAGAGAAAAAGACTTCCACTGGAGCTGAAACCCTGAATGTGGACTTTTAGCCTACTTTACTGTGAGGAAATAAATTTCTCTTTGTTAAAGCCATCCACTTGTGATATTTCTGTTATAGCAGCACTAGATGACTAAGACACTCTGGAAAGCTGGCTTATAGTGAAAAAGGATGCAGAATGACAGATGGTAAAGGCTATGGGAAATTTAATATTCAATTGGTGTGGTCGCCATAATAATAAGTAGAGATTTATGAGATGAGAATGTCAAGAAATGGAGACAATGACTGGGACCTGAATAAGAAGTTTAGCAGCGGTGATGGAGAAGGGGGGATGCCGTATCCCACTGGAAGCTGGAGGTTTTGTTCATTGATGTGCAGAGTAATGGAGTTAGGTTAGCAGCTTATCATGTTTTCTGTGAATAATTGTACCATCCATATTGAGAGTCACATGCAAAAGCTAGAGCCAGGAACAGGTATGCTGAGGTCAAGGCTAAAACTGAGCATGTGGACCTATAAAGATTTGCTAAGCTAAGAAGGACCAGGACTGTGAGATGAGTTGGACACTCCAGGCAAGTTCTGAAAAAGCCCCAGCAATAAGCCAAAAATGGAGGTCAGAGTGAGCACATGGATGTCTGGGCAAAAAAAGCCAGCAGCAGGTGTAAGTACCTGCCACAGGGATACGGATGGAGGCCAAGGAGACTGTTCCTGAAGGAAGTGGAATGGAGCAAGGTGGCCAGCATGCCACTCTGCCAGGAAGGAAACCTGGCAGGCACTCTGGAACTCAACCAGAGAAGGCAGAGGGAGGCTTGATTCTAAGGAGTGAGACACTAGGACTGTTCTGGAACTGCTCCTCTAGAGATCAGCTCAGGACAGTGGAACCATGTCTCATTTCTCCCTGTAGCCTTAGTGCTTAACACAGTGTCCAGCGCACAGAGACACTCAATCAGTGTTTGCTGGAATGAGCCAAGAGATGAATGATGAATAGATAAGGCCAAATTCAAAATACCCAACAAACTTTGAGTTATATTCCATTTTTTTGGTGGGTTTGAATAGCCTTTGGCTTTCTTTCTAGTACCCGATAGCTAGTGTGAACCAAACCAGTTGCCGTCAAGTCAATTCTGACTCATGGCTACCCCATGTGTTTCAGAGTAGAACTATGCTCCACCTCTTGATGGGAGAGGAGAAAAAGAATTTACAGTCATCTTTAATCTACTCCTGGTGCACTCATGTGTGTCAGAGTGGACCTGTGATTCACAGGGCTTTCAGTGGATGTTTGTCAGAAGTAGATCACCAAACCTTTCTTACGAGATGCCTCTGGGTGAACTCAAACCTCCAACCTTTCCGTTAACTGTTTGTACCACCCAGGGGCTCCCGCTAATGTGAAGACCACTCTTTTTTTCCTCCTGAGAACTCCCGGCTGTCTAGCAGATCTCTTCTCTCCTCCCTTCTCTTTATATGGAATATGCTTTCAGGGAGGTCATGTTCCACTTAGTGGTTTGTTTCCGTGGTAACTTGCTTCGACATTACGGTGTTCTCAACCTGCCTCTGGTTGCCAGGCATGGCTGTACCATGCAGTTTCCAGTGTGTTTACATCCTGTCCTGATTCAGAATGTCTCAAATTAAGGGAACACTGTCTTCTCAGAAATTAACTTTAACAATGTATTTAAATTCTCTATGACATGACTCTTTTTAAAACTAGAAATTAAAAAAAAAAACAAAAAACTCCACATTTTCCTTGCCAAGAAACAACTTTCCTTGTCAGCTGTTTCCATTGACTTTTCAGAACTGTTTTCTCCACACATATTCTAAGTCAGCCTGGAAAAAATTCTCCAGAAGCATTTGGCTCCAAAAAAAAATGTTCTGGCTCTATGCCATATACTCCCACCTGTGCACTTGACCCCTGGTCACTGTCATGATCAGACCACTAAGAGTCTCAGTTTTGGTTCTGAAGAAGACCTGAACATCATCACAGGCAAAGGTAGGAACAGAGTCACAACGTACATTTACTTTTATTTTCCTTATTTTGTTAGACTGACCCATTCTGTTCCTTGACATGGTTTTAATTACTTTATTGAGGAAGTTCTCTGACCCATTCTTAGCATTCATAGAGTGTGTTCTTGACAACGGTTTCTTTCTTAGCCGTAAAATCATAAGACTTTTAAGAAATGCTCAGATAGAACCCACCAGTGCTGGTTGATGATCACCTCATTTTTTCTTTTCACGGTTGGTTTCCAAGCCTGCTGGCAGAGCTGTTTGATGTGCATTTCCCACTAGCAGCCAGTGTGGTGTAGGGTTGTTCTTGGTCTTGCAGGTGGTTCTGCTCCTTACACGGGGCCTTTAAAAAACAATTCCTGGCCTTCCCGTAAAGCACCATATTGATTTCCACATTTGACATCTCACTTATAAGGCCTCTAATGGCTCAGCCCAATGCCATTAGATCTTGATCCTTTCCTCAATACCCAGTGAGCCTTTAAGTAGTAGACAATTTATCATGGCTAAGCTGTAGTTCTAAATTCCCTGGAACAACAACTTTCCTTTGACTGTGCATCAAAAATCCAATGAATAGGGAAGGGACAAGACATTTTTAAGACAGTGAGACTATTATGTATGATACTATAATGGTGGGTACATGAGATTATGCCTTTGTCAAAACCTGTAGAACTGTACAACACAAAGAGTGAACCCTAACATAAACTATGAACTTTAGTTAATAATCATGTATCAATATTGGTTCATCAATTGTAACCAATGTACCACACTAATGCAAGACATTGGTAGTAAGAGAAATAATGTAAGTGGAGGAGAGGGAGTATATGGAACATTCTGTATTTATGCGAAAAAATCCACTTTTGATTTCTTCTACCCTTTTCATGCCTGCATTTAAAGCTAAACTGCACCAGAAGCTATGTAAGGTTCATTTGAATTGGACACTTCTGCTATCAATGACTTGTAAAAGATATTTTCTAAAGAGTTGGTTCTGCCTAATGCACGTGGGATAATTCTTGTAGGGGAAGGTCTTTGCTTGTTGTTCACCAACCAGAAAACTAGATAAAGGTGAGAGTTTTGACTCTTGGGAATTCTGTCTTCCTTCCAAGGTTAAACTCCCCCAGAAGATAAATGGGAATTTTCCCAATTTGTTTCTTGGATAAGTGCACTTTCTGTACTTTTGGATATGAGGGGGAAAAAAAGTTAGAGATTTCTTCTTGGCCTGACATTTGGTAACATAACTTATTACATATTTGTGATAAAAAAAAAAAAACCCAAACCCATTGCTGTTGAGTTGAAATTTGAAATACCGCCTAAAAATTTGCAGCTCCTTGGGGTATAAATATCCAATACCCTTCCAAGGAGCTACTGGAGAGCCACACCAAGCCTTTTGATGTACCTAGCTAATGACTGAGTAATCTACAAGGGCGGCAGGCAATTTGGTGGCTGGGTGTGGTAAGTACAGGGAAACCACTGTAAATTTTTTTCCAGGAAAAAGATCTATGAACAAAATGCTTTTAAAATTGTTATTTGTTTTGCTTTGTTTTGGTTTTGGAGAAAGGATTTGTGATGGTTAAGATTGTGTGTCAACTCGGCTGGGCCATGATTCTCAGTGTTTATATGTCATCACTCCCATGGTGGGTTCTGCTGTGAGTAGCCAATCAGTTGAAAGGGAGTTTCCTTGGGAGTGTGGCCTCCATCCAAACATAAGCAGATGTTCTGGCTTTTTGCTCGCTCTGGATCCTGCAGCCGCTTCCTGTTCGTCTGACCCCCATTTCTTGGAACTTGAGCTGTCAGCTTGCCTGCCAGTCTTGGGATTCGTTGATCTTCACAGCCTGTGAGCAAGAGCCCTGCTCTCCGACCTGCTGGTTTTGGGTCCACCAGCCCCTGCGGCTATGTGAATCAGGTGAAGCCTCTATTCTGCTCCATGGACTTGAGATATTCCAGCCTCTACAATTGCGTGAGCCATTTCCTTGATATAAATCTCTCTATATAGGTATTAATTATACTCTTTACTAGTTTTGCTTCTTTAGAGAGCCCAGCCTAAAACAGGGTTCTAGAGCCAAGTGGTGATAGGGAAGCTAGACTAGGGACGGAAGCAAATGAAATGGTTTGACAAGGAAATGATCATGGCAGCTGACACTGAAAAAGAGGAGATTTAAGGGATGCTTTTATATATGAGTCGGAATTGACTTGACGGCACTGGGTATAGCAATAGAAGGAACCAAGTTGCTCAGCTGCTAACCGAAAGGTCTTCAGCTCGAACCCACTAGTCATTCTGTGAGAGAAAGACGTGGCAGTTTGTTTCTGTAAAGATTTCAGCCTTGGAAATCCTGTGGAGCAATTCTGTCCTGTCCTATAAGGTTGCTATAGGTAAGAATCAACTCAATGGCAAAATAGTTGTTTTTTTTTTTTTTTTTTTGGCATCATTAGAATTGGTTGGATGTTGGATAGAAACAGAGTTAGAAATCAAAGCTGACTCTTAAGCTGAAAAAAAATCAGGAAAATATTTGGAACACTAACTGTGATAGGGAATCGATCTTTGAGCTAGGAGACAAGGAGAGAAGAGGGTGAACATCTGTCAAATTCACAGGCTACTAGAACTTGGCAGAGCTCTTGAGGTCATTGCCTCTAACTGCTGCATTTTACAGATGAGGAAGCTGAGGCCCATCAGGGTGAAGATACTCACCCACATTTCCATGGCTGGCAAATGGCAGAGCCAGAATCAGAATTCAGAACTTCTGTAAAAATCCTGTACTCTTTCCAAATTAAAAATCAAGAACTAGAAATAAAAGGCAGGGGAGGGTTTAGACCTAAGGATCTAGATTTTGTAGAATCCTACTTAAACTGAAGGGGGGGCAGTTGCCATGGAGTTGACACCAAGTCATGGTGACCCCATGTGTTGGAGAGTAGAACTGTGCTGCATATGTTTTTCAAGGCTGTGCCCTTTTAGAAACAAATCACCAGGCACTCCTTCTAAGGCACCTCTGGTTGGATTCAAACCACCAACCTTTTGGTTACTAGTTGAGTGCCTAACCATTCATGCCACCAAGAGATTCTCACTTACAGCCATGATAATACACATGTTCCCCAAAGGAGAGTGTATGGAGCAGAGCCACAAACCACAAGCTCACAGTTAGGCCTCCTTTTTTTTTAAATTAATATTTGAACTAGTTTCTGACATTTAAAGATTAGAGGGTTTCCATAAAAATCTGGATTTCTGGCCACTCATGAAAAAGTTTCAGTTGATCTGTCAAAAGCTGAGTGAAAGCTGCCCTCTGCATAGATGGGGCATGCACAATCCGATTTCCCCACATCCTCCTGGTTGGCTCCACTAATTTGTGTTATCTGCCTGGCCGCTATAGGCCCTGGAGTTTGCAACCTCCGGGAGTGGGGAAGAAAAACAGAATCTCTGACTCCAAGGTTGACAGGTAGTGATTGTAAATGGCAGGGGGTGAAGGGAACTGAGCAAAGGCATCCAAAGACAAGAAAACCCAGAGAGCCTAGGTCACAGAAGCAAAGAGTTTGTCCAAAAATTCAGGGACAGAGTTTTCCTCTATTTTTAGATAAAGTAACAGGATGTGGGAATTAAAAAAAAAAAGTGGTTGATTCTCTGATACCACACAAAGGTGATGACTTATGCAAAACATCCCCTTTCCTATTTTTAACTGGATCACAGAAGCTGCCTCAGATGTTTTGCTGCTGACTAATCCCATTGAGTCTCCTTTCTCTGAATTGCATTAACGGCACCTACACAGGATAAAGAACATTTGAGAAAAAAAGCCCCACAAAAACAACTGTAAAGACTACTGCACACAGAGCATCGCTATAAATAGTGTTCTGAGTGGGATCAGGGTGTTCTGGGCCACAGCTTTCTTGAAGTTGTCTAGGATTTCACTGGTTGAATGATGCAGACATACATGCCCAGAGAAAGCATTTGTTTAAATGGAATTAATGATGCTGTGATTTTTTTTTTTTTTTTTTTTTTGCACTTCAAAATGTAGTAAGGAGTATTTTTTCAGCACTGATTGTACGGAAAAGTATACTGATTTTTCAGTAAAACAATTTTCTAGTTGTTTAAATATGGGTCATGGTTTCCACATCCTGTGTCCTGGTTCCAACCACACTGGCCATCCCTGCACTGGAGAAGAGGAATCAAGAATGATAGCAAAGAAATTCTCAATGCTTTATAGGCAAGACCTAATGGTGCAACAGTTAAGCTTTCACTTACTATCTGAAAGGTTGGCAGTTCAAACCCATTCAGCTGCTCCTTGGGAGAAAGATCCTGGTGATCTGCTTCTGTAAAGATTACATGCTAGAAAACCCTATGGAGCAGTTCTAGTCTATCGCATGGCATTGCTATGACTTGACAACACTTAACAACATGTCATGAGAATGGCAGGACTTTAGAGTCAGCAGAGACCTCAGAAATCATGGAATACGGCCTCTTCTCATTTCACTAATGGGGAAGTGTAGGTGTCACAGGTACTGTGGGCCACCAAGATCCCTGGGTCTTATCACCTCATGTGCCACAGCCTGAGGGCTTTTTTCATAACCAAGGAAAGCCACTTTGGCTTGGCCATGTTGAAAAACCATTGCCGTAGAGTTGATTCTGACTCATAGCAACCCTATAAAAAAAAAAAATTTTCTTTTTTTTTTTTAAATGCCAGGGAATTACCACGACCCAGCAGCAGCTGCCCACAATCAGGGCCTAGCAGATGCAGGGGTGACCACTTCAGGGTCTTATTCTCTTGGTGCTCTGCATGTACTAGACTGAGAAAAAAATGTTCTCACCTGGGCCCTTCATTCACTTACTCACTCACAATGTATTTATTAAGGGTTTTATGATGTATATTTATTGAGGAAACCCTGGTGGCATAGTGGGTAAGAGCTGTGGCTGCTAACCAAAAAGGTCAGCAGTTTGAATACACCAGGTACTCACTAGAAACCCTATGGGGCAGTTCTGCTCTGTCCTGTAGGGCCTCTATGAGTCGGAATCGACTTGACGGCAATGATATGTTTTTGTTTTAATATTTATTGAAGATGTTATGCTGTGCATTTATCAAGGACCTGCTGTGGTGGATTAAAAAGAAGTAAAATACCCAATTCTTGCTAAGGAAAAGTTTAAAATCTAGTTGGGAAGCCAAGATAATTAACTATCCATATGCAACGTGTTGTAAGAGCCACATAACATGAAAAGCTATGAATTCAGAGGAGTGAGCTGTGGTTGTAATCTGGGAAGTTTTAGTTCATTTGCTTTTAGAGATGGAAATAAACCTAAGATATTCTAGTCTGTCGTCTTCTTGCTTTGCTTTGCTTTGCAGATCCCTGGGAGGCCTCAGGAGCTACCATGGTGGAGGTGGTAGGGAAGGATGGCTCCAGTCATCTACTTTTACCTCAAGCAGGGCAACCCTACCTCTGCTGGTTTGTGAATGGGTGTTTCAAAGAATTAGAGAATGTGGTTCCCTGCATAGAAAAAGAATAATAAAAAGTTTGAAAATTTTTCATTTTCATTTGAGTCCACACTATTGATTTTCAGATGAAGAAACTGAGGCTCAGAGAGATTAAATGAAGTTTCCAAGTTTTCACATTTTCAAGTTTGACAGCACCAGGAGAAGACCCCACCCACATAACTTCCACCCCGTGTTTTCTTACTGCACATACTTCCTGAGGAGGTAGGACTTAGGCAGGACATTGAAGAATGAGAGGAGAGGGACTGAATGGGGAGAGAGAATGGGGGGTGCTTTGCAGATGCGGAGATTTAGAAGAGCAAAGGGGAATGCAAGTGACTCTTCAGGGGGCCAGGTGGGAAGAGGCTTTTGACTAATTACCGTTCAGGCAAGGGAAGAGTAGAGCATAATGTGGCTAAATGGGCTGGGGTCAGATTAGAAGTGAGCTGCAATTGTTGGTGGGGGGATATTAACTCACTAGGATGTATGGATCCAGATCCCTGAACTGGGGAATGACCCATGAGAGCCGCAAGTTTTAAGAGGCAACATTGAATATAGTAGCTTTGGGAACGTACTGTAGACAAGTGTCTTAACCTTTTTGTGCCTTGGTTTCCTTACCTATGAAAACAGCAATAGCATCAGAAGCTCCTTCATGAGGTATTGGTTAGAATTAAATGAAATAATACTAAAAGAAATAGTGTCTGGTACCTAGTAAAGGCTCAATAAATAAGAGCTATCATGATGTTTTTCTCTGAAGGACTGAACTGAGTCAAGAGAGAGAAGTGTCTTGGTTAAGCTACTTGGTAGTAGAGTGAGAATTAGAATCCAGTTCTTCCAATTTCTAACACTCTTTTTCTTTCATTGCATCATGTGTTTTAAAACAATGCATTATTTATGTTCTTTTTTGTATTAGCATTTATACTTGTAAGACACAGCACCCTTATTGTTCCAGTAAAAGCATACTTCCATTGCCTCCATGAACAACTTTGCCATGAGACCAGAAGAGCTGGATGGTGCCCACTACCACTACTGAACGGTTTTATAAAAAAAATAAAAAATTTTTTTTTTTAATCAAGGATTCTATAAAAGAGTTCTGATCAAAAGGGGGGAAATGTAGAACAGAATTTCCAATTCTTATGGAATCCAGACTTTATGGATCCGTGGTGCCTGGATGAATACCTGAAACTATTGCCCTGAGATAATCTTTAAACCTTAAACCAAAAACATCCCCTGAAGTCTTCTTAAAACCAAACAATAGTGTAGCTTAACTAGTAAAGCATGTCTGCCTTGAGCATTATGCTCTTTAAAGATCTAGCTATATGAGATCAAATTGACAACAGCAATTCAAAAGATTAGATAGAAAACTTAAGGAGCAGTCAGTTTATGTTAATACCAGAGGAACAACTCAGGAAAAGGAAGGTGAGAATGGTTGGACAACTCAAAGAATGTAATCAATGTCACTGATTAGTACATGTAAAATTGTTGAATTGGTGTATGTACTTCTGTGTATATTCTCAACAATAACAACAAAATAAATTCTAAAAAAAATTCTTCAACAATGTTTTCCTTTTTGAAAAGCAATTTTGATTGATTTCTTTCACACCCTAATTAATTTATCACATTTAGACCGAATGCACTTCTTCAAAGAAGCAAGACTTTCCATTTCCAGGTCTTACGTCACTGACATCGCAGCCTGACTTTAAACCATAGGAAATTACATATGACATTTAGAATTTCATAACTGTTCTGATTGCTTCTTTGTGTCTGTGAAGAAAATATTTATTTTGACCAAATGTTATCTTTTCTTTTTTTCATTAAATAAATCATACTTATGGCCAAAGAGCTTCTGTTGTTCTTTATGATTCATTGATCAACCGTGAAAGAACAAACAAATCAAATACTGAAGCTTGGGGCACAGTTCACTGATAACTCTCTGAGACACTGCAGCATCCCGCAGAAATGTAGCCCTTTAGAGATGGCAGCTTCCTGAGAGTGTCTTTAACCCAACTCCTTTATCTTTACGGAAACAGGTGAAGTGATTTGCAAAGTCATTCAGCCAGTTGGTGGCAGGGATGGATTTTGAAAGCGTTTTTTTTTCTGACTTTTGTTATTGTTAACTGCCATCAGGTTGCCCCCAACTCATGATGATCCCATGTACAATGGAACAAAATGCTACTTGGTCTTGTACCATCCCATGTTGTGGAATGCTGTGATCCAATAAGGTTTTCATTGACTGATTCTCGGAAGCAGGTCACCAGGCCTTTCTGTTGGTGTTGTTAGTCACTGTCAAGTCCATTCCAACTCATGCGACCCCATGTGTGTGGAGTAGAACTGTTCCATAGGGTTTTCAAGATTGTGACCTTTCAGAAGCAGATCGCCAGGACTGTCTTCTGAGGCATTCCTTGGTGGCTTCAAACCACCAACTCTTTGGCTGGTAGTTGAGGGCTTAACAATTTGTGCCATCTGGGGACTCCACTTTTTAAAAATGTTACTGCAGCCACTATGGAATAAAACAGAGTTTTTGCACTCTTGTAATTTTGGGGATCTCAGCCACCCCATTCATTTAAATCTTTCCTCCCCACTGTGTATAGGTTATATAATAAATAAACTTTTAATTATAGGTAAATAACCACATTTGACCCAAATTCATTTTTTAAAACATTTTCTCTCTCTTCGTAGTATAATTTAAATAAGATAATTGACCTCTATAGTCCTTGTTACTTTTTGGGAACCACTGTTATTGACTGTGGGTGAGAAAGTTGGTTCTTGTTCCATTAGGTAGGAAATTTTTCACATTTTTCTTGGCTGAATTAAGACAAAAATATATAACGTGTGAAGATGCCAACATACCCATATTATAATTGTAGTTGACTAGGTCCTCACAGAGAAGGTAGTATATATGGAAGTGTATATAATCTATGAATAGGAAAGACAATGTTTAACATCCCAAGTAGAACAATAAAACCATTACTACGAAGGTGTTTAGATTTACTATGCCTCCCTGTCAAAGAGAAACTAAACTGATGGACAAATACAGAGTCAACGAGGACATCAGAATGACACTAACAAAATAGAGCCACCAGGTTAGGATTTGTGAGATGAGAAATAGTGACTTAGATTATAATACAATACACTTTTATGAGCCATTAAAATTAGAGATGAGAAAAGAAGCTCTATTAAATTACTTTAGGCAGTATCTTTCTGCCTATACAAGATTAACAGCGTACCTTTCACAATAGATGTCTCAAGAACTTTAACTAACCCTTTGTTTAAATCTAAAGTGGATTAAAAAAAAAAAAATTAGTGTTTTACGGCCCAAGTAAGGCTAGCCTTAATGAGCAAGTCTTCATCCAGTTATCAAGATCAAAATTGCCTTTCGTGGCAGCATGGCCTGGCCAGTCTGTTCTTCCAACAGGAAAGAACATTTCAAACTAAGGGCAAACATGCCAAGGAGATAAAGACAGCAAGACACTTTCCAGAAGTTCTGTGAAGTGTTAAAAGTAATTGGAAACAACAAAGATTATTCTGCGTCAGAATGGTAGTTTTTATTTCAAGAAAATCAAGACCCCTTCACTAACCTCTCAGAGTCCTGGGTAATGTAAATGGTTAAGTGCTCGACTACTAACAAAAAGGTGGAGGTTCCCACCCACCCAGAGGTGCCTTGGAAGAAAGGTCTGACTATCTACTTCTGAAAAATCAGCCATAGAAAACCCTGTGGAGCACAGTTCTACTCTGACACACATGCACTTGCTATGAGCTAGAGCCGACTTGATGGCAACTGCTACGGATGTCACATAGTGTTTTTGTCTAAGCATCTGTTATCTCTTTGACGAGATTGGAGGCGTCCCAAGGTGGCGACCAAAGTGACTGCCTGGGCATCACCAGCACCTTCTATATGACCCTGTTCAGTTTGCTGTGGATGTTGGTGTTGCTGTCAGTTAGACAGATAAATTAATTAATGAAATGTAAAAGATCAAAAGCATCCAGTTTCCTCTGAAAATTGAGCAGTTGATTCTTTGCCTTTCTTAATGTGGGGGAAATCTCTTCTCTGTAAGAGAAATAAGTGCAAAATAACTAAAAAAAATTCACATATTATGTCAGTTTATTAACAAATACATTTGTTTAGAAAAAAGAACACAGTGTAAGGTCATCAGAATATTTAAATAAGCCAAAATTACAAATACTTCGTCACCTTCTCAAATCCTTTTCTGGTTGAAATTCATGCCAATTATATAAGCATTTACCAGAGTACAAGCTGTAGAACCAGTCCTACATACTGTTGGTAGTTATTACAGGTAGACTTGTTCTGTGGTTTTAAGAATTTTGGAAAATTCTGGGTGAAACTCGGTTTAAAGAGGTTTCTTTATTACAGGAATTCTCCTAGTTTTTGAATTATGCCAAGGTGCTTTGTGAATCTTCAAGGTTGGAAGGCTGCTGGTGAGAATTTACTACCCGATGTTCACCACGTAACTCTCTATGGAATATCGAAAGGGACTAGTGGTCTGAGGAACACACTTTGGGAAAATGCTGATTCAGACCCATTTCTAATATAGGTTCCTTCTGTTAGAGAAATTTCACCATTGGAGACCTGAACTGAGAGACCTGCAATTCTGTAAGTCTCTGAAATAGTGGTTCTCAATCCTAGCTGCTCTTTACAATCCCCCAGGGAGCTTTCAACAATGCCAATGCCCATGTCCCACCTCAGAACAGCTAAGTCAGAGTCTCTGAGGGTAAGACCAGGCACTAGGAATCTTTAGAACTCCCCAGGGAATTATGACTTGTGTGCAGGTTTGGAACCACTGGTCAAGCAGGTTCATTTCTTCATTTTTAAAACTGACAGCAGAGCAGGGCCTGAAGAGTTTAAAGATTTGTTATAGGGTCACTATGAGTCAGAATCAACTCAACAGCAATGGGTTTTTTGCTGGCATTACACATTTATGTGCCCCCTCTGCATTTGCGTGTAAGACTGCAGTAGAGATTTGAATGGTTTTCAACTTTTTTCCTCTTTAAATGTTATTCTGTGCTGAGACTCGTTACCAAGGGGTCCAGTTCTTGTCTTGTTGCTCTGTGATATGGTCCAGATGATATATCTTGTTTGGATGACAAACTACATAACCGTTACCTGGGAGCCCCTTGGCCTCATGGAGAGGCATAGCCAAGTGATGCAAGATGGTATTGCAAACTCCCACCCCTGATGCAGACATGTAACATCATTCTCTATTGTTCGACATGAATAGTGACCACTATCAATAAACCTGAGGAGAATTGCTGGTGTACTGTGGCTGAGGAACTACTTGGGGTCTCTCAGGGGATGTTCATTTGTTTCTTCTTCATCATTTTCAGGACTGGAAGCCAGAAGTGAATCTGAAGAGACAAAAAAGTGAATGAAGGAGCCTTAGAGTCACTTCAAATGCCTCTGACATAAACTTTTTTTTTTTTTTTTTTACTGTTTCAATAAATTTTGTTTATTTATAATTCTGAAAGCTGACAATTTATTATAATTGCATTTAATCCAAGAGTTTGTTTTCTTTCTTTTATTGTACTTTAGATGAAGGTTTACAGAACAAACTAGTTTCTCAAACAGTTAGTATGCCTATTGATAGGAAACTCTGGTTGCATAGTGGTTAAGAGCTACAGTTGCTAACCAAAAGGTCAGCAGTTCGAATCCACCAGGCGCTCCTTGGAAACCCTATGTGGCAATTCTACTCTGTCCTATAGGGTCACTATGAGTCGGAATTGACTCGACTGCAATGGGTTTTTTAATGGACACATACTGATTTATGACATTGGTTAACAACCCCACGACATGTCAACACTCTCTCTTCTCGACCTTGGGCTCCCTATTACCAGCTTTCCTGTCCCCTTCTGCCTTCTAGTCCTTGCCCCAGGGCTGGTGTGCCCCTTTAGTCTCACTTTGTTTTATGGGCCTGTCCACTCTTCGGCTGAAGGGTGAACGTCAGGAGTGACTTCATTACTGAGCTGAAAGGGTGTCCGGGAGCCATACTCTCAGGGTTTCTTCAGACTCTGTCAGCAAGTCTAGTCTTTCTTTTTGAGTTAGAATTTTGTTCTACATTTTTCCAGAGTTCTGTCTGGGACCCTTTATTGTGATCCCCTCTGACAGAAACCTTTCATTGTGGGGTTACTGGTGGCAGGAAGATTTTCAAAAGACTTTTAAATGGGCCCAAAATTTACTGGGTGACCTGTCTAGCTTATTCTTCTGGTCTTCCTGGGTCTTTCATTGTCTTTGAGCTATTTTTGCAATTCTGTAAATTGTAGATAACTGATAGCAACAATGCAAACGACTCTCATCCATGGACATGCAAATGAATTTTGCCCTGTAGAATGTGATGGACTAAATCCCCATCTGCCCCTGTGGAGGAGGCCAGTTTCGCATCTTTTCAGCAAATTCATTTTAACATTCTTGATTGTGTGTCTTTTGAATTCTTTATTGTAATTTACTACTGTTATCTCATTAATTAATGCTATATAAAATATTTGACGTGTTTGTATTAGAGTCATGATAAAAAAACATTACCTTTTAAATATGTATATGTATAATATATTACATAATGTGTATGTGTATATACACACATATATTTATTTTAACACTGGAGAATGAACAAATTATTTGGAGTTTGCCAAGCTGTTACAGTTGTCTTCCTCTCTGTTATTTCTTTACCCTTGACCTGGGAAAGCAATATTATTGGCTGTTTCTCTTTAATAGTCAATACAGAGGGCCTTCCTAGTAACCTCTCTACAATGTGACTGAACACGCTTGCTTGAAACCAATATTTTGAAGAATATCTTGTAGGATCCTCTGGATAAGTCTTCAATGCACAAAGCTTAGACATTTGATCTGTTCATTTTTCCTCCCAGTGTTCCATCTATTGGTGGGGATATAAACCCTGATGTCAGGCCGGAGAGTGCTTTGAAATCCCCTTTCCATTTGTCCTTCAAACTCAAGATTGCCTTAATTAGAAGTTATACTCCTGCCTTAGCCTTACCTTTGTTAGATACAGACTCAGCTTCGTTTTGACTTCTCCTGGTAGCTGCTCTGATCTTTTCTTCAGTAACTTTGCATGTAGGTATTGGATGCGCTCCTTCTCCACACTTGGGTAGAAGGATGTTGACACCAGGATTTTAATTTGCATCAGGGTGGAAGACAACAGTCCCAGCACAACCAGTATCACAAGAATAATGATGAGAGGAACCCAGGTCTTAGACAGAAGGAGCTTTGGTTTAGGGATGCAACTGGATTCAAACAGAGATACGTGAAAGGAAGAATCATTGATAACCCTTTGCTCCTAAAACAAAAGAATAAAGAAATCAAGATCCATGCCATTTAAAACTCAATCCCTGTCTTTCTCAGTACTGTCCTGTAATTGATAACATTTATCCTGAAATATGCAGGGAGCTACGGCTAAAGAGCTAGACCAGCTTATTTCGTGTATTATGACTAGAGCAAAGGAGAAGGGATGAGTCTTATTTGTAACTA
Source organism: Loxodonta africana (assembly GCF_030014295.1). Lineage (NCBI taxonomy): Eukaryota > Metazoa > Chordata > Mammalia > Proboscidea > Elephantidae > Loxodonta > Loxodonta africana. The sequence goes on along the minus strand of NC_087355.1, from coordinate 54,819,767 downwards.
CTGTAGAGTTTTCCAAAATGAGTTTGTAGAACCATAAATTCCCTTAAGAGAAGAGTATCAAATAAGTTTATCTACTCTACTTTAGCCTTCCTGTGGAGTCATGATGCCTATTAGACTATTGAAGAAGGCTCTGAGAAGTCCTGCAGCAGAGAAATCTGTTTAATTTTAGCCAGAGATTTTCCTAACAAACTTGATAACATAGCCCATTTTCTACATTTATTTCTACACTTTAAGGCACATGGGGCTAATGAAACATCATCTTAGCTCAACTTGGGGAGAAGATTGTCTTGGAACATAGCCCCTTAAGATCCAATGATATCCTTTAGTCTGGACAGGCACCCATTCAGCAGGTTACAAAGATGTTGAGGCACTAAAATGTGTTGTAAGCCAACCTTCTAGGACTTGTTGTTTTGGTTATTGTGTGCCGTTGAATTGATTCCAACTCATAGCAACACTATTCCATAAAGTAGAACAGCCCCATAGGGTTTTCTTGGCCGTAATTTTTATGAGAGCATATCACCAGGTCTTTTCTCCTGCAGAGTCACTGGTTGGGTTCAAACCACCAACATTTCAGTTACTTAACTGTTTGCCCCACCAGGGCTCCTTTTCTAACGCTTACACCCATCGCCATTCAGTCAGTTCTGACTCATAGTGACCCTATAGGACAGAGTAGAACTGCCCCATAGCATTTCCAAGGAATAGCTGGCAGATTTGAACTGTTGCCCTTTTGGTTAGCAGTCATGGCTCTTAACCACTACAGGGATATTATTTCTATTTTACCCGTTTCTAGGTTGACATGTTGACCCTAGAACATACTTTACTGAAGGAGACTCTAAAATCCTGTTTTGGAGGGGAAAAAACCCAGAGAAAAAAAAAAAAGTTTTGGAGGGAAGGTCTTCAAAATAGGACATTTTCTCTTGGCTCTTTGTTGCTCAAGAGGGGTGCATTCTCTCCTGTTTAAAGGTAAGAAAACGAGGCAGCTGCCCTCACTAGGACTGACACAGAGGGCAGAAGATGACATCGAGCTACCCAGCCAAGCCACGAGCAACAGAAGTGTGTGTTGATTCAGCTCTTTCTTTCCCCTGACCTGGGAAAGTCATTTAATCTCTCGGTGGATTTGTTTTCTAATTTGGTAAAACAGGAATTAATGGACCAGATCCCGCCCATGAATAAACTACTCCCAGTGTAAATTAAGCACTTTGGGGATGGAGCATTAACCTTACAAAGCTGGAATACTTAGTAAGTTATTATCACCCTGGTGCTGCAGAGCCCTGGGGCCAGGAAGAGGTAGTAACTTCTCGAAAAGAACGCAACCACACCCAGGGAACACTGTGCACCTTGGGTCGACCCAGTGCCTGTGAAGAATCTGGAAACCCAAACCTAGGACCTCTATACAGATGTCAAGGCAAATCTGTTATTTTCACCAGCACCGTACCTAAGCGATGAAAAGTATTGTGTTGCTGCTCCTTTTCTCTTATTAAAAAGACAGTCTGCCTGCAATTAAATGGAGAGATTTAGGTCCCCAGAGCAAAAGCATGTGCTCTTTTTAATACTACTCAAGCAAACATATCGATTGAGTCAGTGATGAGAAATCCAGCAATAAGAAAGCACCGGGTGTTCAGCCTGAGAAGTTATTTAGTTTAGGAATCTAACCGGGGATTTTGCAGTTGAAAGTCAACAGTTTTGTACGGGGTTGGTTGAGGGTAAGGTGGAAGACAAAATTCCCTTTCAAAATGATGAGCAATAAATATTCTAAATGGTACCTTGATGTCTTAAAAAGAGCCCTGGTGGTTGAGTGGTTAAGCACTCTGCTCTAACTGGAACGTTGGCAGTTCAAACCCACCAGCCGCTCTGTGGGAGAAAAATGTGGCAGTCTGCTTCTGTAAAGATTACGGCCTTGGAAACTCTATGAGGCAATTCTACTCTGTCCTATAGGGTGGCCATGAGTTGGAATTGACTCTACAGCAACAGGTTAGGTTTTTTGGACGCCTTAAAATGTGTTCACCACTTTTAAGTTAACAATTTGTGAAGACAGCATTGAGTTAAGGATGGAGGATACACTCTTACGTCAGACAGTTCTGGGGTTGAGCTCCATCTCTTTTAGCTGGATGACCTTGGACAGTTTATGTAACCTCTTTGAACTACAACATTCTATGTGAAGTATTTTATTTAATCCTCATAGTAGCATGTTATGTAGGCATATTGTTGTTGTCACTAGGTGCTGTCAGTCGATTTTGACTCATAGTGACCCCACGCAACAGAGTTGAAGTGCCCCATTGGGTTTTCTAGGCTGTAATCTTTACAGGAAAAAGGAACCCTGGTGGCGCAGGTTAAGTGATCAGCTGCTAAGTGAAAAGTTGGCGGTTCAAACCCGCCAGTCACTCTGCAGGAGAAACACGTGGCAGTCCGTTCCCGTAAAGATTATGGCCTTGGGAACCCTAGGGGAGCAGATTGCCAATTCTTTCTCCTGATGTAGGCATACTTATCATTATTATTTTCCACATAAGTAATCTGAGCCTCTCAGAGGATAAATAACTCACCACAGTCACACTGCTAGTAATTTCTGGAACCTGGATAAGAAGCACACAGTCAGACTCCTCAGCCTGCCCTCTGACCCGCATGCTCTCCTGCCCCCTTGTGGATGCCTGAAGAGTTAATGTAGCCAAACACCATGCACATACTAGGTGCTCAATAAGTAGCAACTGTGGCTGTGATTCCCTACAGTGCTCACTCATCCAGCTAGCCAAACTCAGTTTATTTCCCATCCTTCTTCTTTAAAATATTTATTTTAAATCACGAAAATGGGAGTGAAATATTGGTAAAACTGATATTTCTCTTCCTGCCTGACTTCTCCTTTGCAAAACTGTAGCTAGGGAAAAGACCAGGAGCCTCCAAGGGCATCCTGGGATAAGGACAGGGCATTGCCAGTCACAGTCACATGGGGCTGGCTGCGGACGTGCATCTCCTGGCTCCCTCAGAAGTAAGCTTGAGAGGCGCTCCCTAGGCAGTCTCACCGTCACATCTGCTCCAGCTTCCACCCCCCTGGTGTCATCTGTGTGGACAGGTGGTCTCCGGCTCCAGGATGTGAGCCCCTCCCTGGCAACAGTCACAGCCTAGCCATCTTTGCATCCCTGACACCCAAAAATGTCCCGAAATGAATTTGTTAGGACACTGTCTTTGGAAAGCTTTTTATAGAAGACAGAATTTGTGCTTTTTTTTTCTCCTCTCTCTCTCTCTCTCTCTGTCCTCCAAAAACAGAATAAATCCACAAAGCAGGCATGAGTTTTGGCTGACAGATAAATAGATGAGTTGGTAGGTGCCATTGAGTTTATTTCGACTCACAGAAACCCCATGTGACAAAGTAGAACTGCCCCATAGGGTTTTCTTGGCTGTAATCTTTACAGAAGCCGATCACCAGGCCTTTCTCCCATAGAGCTGCTGGGTGGGTTCAAACCATCAACCTTTCGGTTAGCAGCCAAGTGCTTAACCATTGCACCACTGAACTGAAGAACTGAACCTGTTCCTGTCAATTCCAACTCATAGCAACCCTCTAGGACAGAGTAGAACTGCCCCATAGGATTTCCAAGGAGCGGGTGATGGATTTGAACCACTGACCTTTTGGTTAGCAGCTGTAGCTCTTAGCCACTGCACCACCAGGTCTCCCTTGCACCACCAGGCTCCTTAAATAAATGAGAGGGAAGCAAAAAGAGAAGACGGAAGAGATGAAAAGGTGCAACAAGAAAGAATACAGAAGAATGGGGGAAGGGGTGAGGGGCATGAGCACTTATACTAGCCGCCCCTCAAGATCCCACATATTTGAAATCCTTGTTTGGCTTTAATTTGAGCACCACTTCCATTATCCAACCTGCTCCAAATATCTAGAATGTCTTGTAGTTAACTGAATTCTTCAGGGGAAGCAATGTTCTGAGTAATCAACATGGAGAGGAAGCCCAGCCTCGGGAGGGGCAGCAGCCAGGGGACTGTACCTGCTGAGCCAGAAGAAAGGGAGAGGGAATGTGTGGATGCAGCGGAAGGATCAGGCCCTTCAAGACAAAGACAGAAATGGAAGCTGGGGTTTCAAAGGAGGGTTTACAAGCCACATTTCTGCCACTTTCCCTCTAAGGTTTCCCCAGCCCCCGGCACAATCTATTGCAGCTGGTAAAGAAGAACAATCAGAAACATGGAAATGGCTGTTATGCTTTCATGAGCCTGCTCTGGTGCACACCACCCCAGTATGCCTGTGACACCAAAAACACAGACACAGACACACACACACTCCTCCTGGTTCAGCTGTACATTCTCTAGGTTAAACATAAATAAATAAATAAGACAAGTATCTGAAAATATCCAGATCCTCTGAAATGTCCACAGAAGGAGAGAGAAAAATTGAGAAGATAAAAGATGGGATCACAAAACCACAGGCTTCTCTGTTGGCACAGAAAGGAGAAAAGAAGAAGAAAGAAGAGAAAGCCAGGTTCCTCAAGACACAGGAGGTATCAGCTCAGAGAAAGAGACTGTCTTGGCTAATTAAGATTTCACAGATCCCTTCTGATGGCATTTAAAGGTTAAACTCCTGGCTCCATTCTTTGGGTGGTGGGAATAGAACACTGGTTCTCACTCTTAGCTGCTCATTAGAATTACTTGGGGAATTTTTTTTCAAACGCCAATGCCCAGGCCTCACCCTAGTCCAATTAAATGAGAAACTCTAGAAGGCCAGAAGGAAGCACTGGGTTTGTTTCTTGCTGATTTGCATGTTCAGTTGCCCAGTGATGACCCTGCACTCAACGCTGCAGACCACTGGGGAAGAAGGGTCTTGCTTTCTAGCCCCTAGCCAGGGTTTCTCCAAGTGTGGTCCACAGACCATCTACTTTGAAATCACACGGAGTGCTTCTTAAAAATGCTCCCAGATTAAAACAAAATCTCTGTCAGTTGAGGCCTGAGGCTCTGCATCTATCCCAGGAGAGTCTTAATGCACACTAAAGGCTAAGAATCACTGACTTAAGCTATCCAAAGCAACCCAAAGTATAGCTGGGTACCATTTTAGCAGAGGTAGATCCTCTCATTTTAAAGCTGAAAGAGAGACGTGTGACTGGAACACTTCAGCCCTATGTTCAACCTACACACCCACATATTTTTCCCCCCAGTGGGTGTTACCTGGTACTGTGAGTCTTAATGAACTCTAAGGGCTAAGAATCACTGACTTAAGCTATCCAAAGCAACCTAAAGTATAGCTGGGTACCAGTTTAGCAGAAGTAGAAGCTCTCATTTTAAAATGGAAAGAGAGACACGTGACTGGAACACTTCATCCCTATGTTTAACACACACACACACATTTTTTCCCCCAATGGGTGTTACCTGGTACTATTACCAGATATAATATTTAGTTACTTAAGAGCCCTTTTCAGCAATCATCCTCCTACACTCTATGCTGACGTGTTTGATAAAGACTCAGGATGGGTAGAACAGAAGTTCTCATTCGGAGAGGTGCCTGACTCAAAGCCTACTTACACAACAAGTCTGAAGTTGAGAGGAAGTCAGGCTCGAAACACTGGCTTTCCAGGGTCGCTGTGAGTCAGGATAGACTTGATGGCAATGAGGTCAAGGTTCATGCCAGTAACCCCGGTGGTACAGTGTTTAAGCACTCAGCTGCTAACCTAACAGTTGGCTATTTGAACCCACCAGCAGCTCTTCAGGAAAAAGACCTGGCTATCTGCTTCCATAAAGATTACAGCCAAGAAAACCCCATGGAGCAGTTCTTCTCTGTCATAGTGGGTTGCTATGGGTCAGAATTGGCTCAACGGGACCCAACAATAACAACAGGTTCATGCCGATCCTTCTACTTGAGAATCAACTGCATGTTCAACATCAGAGACACCTCCTCCCACATTTCAGTGTATGGTGATTGTAGTAGGCAGAAAAATAGCCCCAAAGATATCAAGTCCTAATCCCTGGAACCTATAAATGTCACCTTCTATGGTAAAAGGGTCTTTGCACATATGATTAAGTGAAGGATCCTCAGATGGGGAGATTAGCCTAGATTATCCAGGTGGGCCCCAAATGTAATCACATGTATCCTTATAAGAGGAAGGCACAGGGACATTTTTATATACATAGAGAAGAAGGTGATATGAAGACAGAGATAGGAGTGATGCAGCCACAAGCCAAGGGAAGCCCACAGCCATAAGAAGCTGAAAGAAGCAAGGAATGGATTCTCTCCTAGAGCCTCCAAAGGAAAGATGGCTCTGCCAACAACTTGATTCAGCCCAGTGATACTAATTTTGGACTTCTGGCCTCCAGAACTGTAAGAAAATAAATTGTTGTTATCAGAAGCCACCCAGTTTGTGATAGTTTGTCACAACAGCCACAGCAAGCTAATACAGTGACTAGAGGTTTTCAGAACCGCATCATACTCTAACCACAGAGCTTCAGCTCCATTTGATCTACACTTCTAGGGCTTCTTCTATGTGCCAGGGACCATGCCAGGCACTGGGGATTCAAAGGTGAATAAGGCACTACCGCTGTCTTGGGAAAGGACCACTGGTAGCGTAAATGATTAAGCACTTCGCTGCTAACCGAAACGCCTGGTGGTTTGAACCCACTCAGTGGCTCTGCAGGAGAAAGATGCAGTGATCTGCTTCTATAAAGATCACAGCCAAGAAAACCTCATGGGGCAGTTCTACTACGTCACATGGGGTTGCTATGAATTGGAATCAATCTGACAGCACCCAACAATAACCGGCTTGGAAAATTCGTGATCTTTTGAAAAACAGACAAGCAAGTAGCCACGATACACTGCAAGAAGTGCCCCGGGGGCGCCTACCTCTGTGTGCAGTTTCAAGTGAACCTCAAGTTCCGGCAGGCTTTGGAAGTGTTTGCTCAAGGAGAAAATGAGCCGATACAGCAGATAATCGACGGCTGCGAACAGCAGCCAGATGTAAAGATGGGTAAGTATGGGGAGGAAAAACAGCCCTAGGTCTTTCCTTTCCTTAGAAGTCAGACAGAAGGATGGGATGACAACATACGTCTTCTGTTCCTTCTTACTCAGAGGGAGGACACAGGGCCTCTGTTGGAGCCTCTCCCTTTCGTCAAACCGAACAAATCGTCTGGTGATGTAGATGTTCTCAAACTTCGAACCATGAGGGCCCAAGAACCGCTTCATGAAGAGGCCAGTGCCTAGTATGACCAACACGAGCCCCGCGATGGCAAACAACCTCTGACCGAGGGAAGACAGCACCTCTGCTGTGGTCACCATGTGATGCATCACACTCAGGACTTCGCCTCTGGAGTCATTTAGCTGCGCCTTCACTGCTTCACTGGGACTGGAAAGCAAGACCACCAGAGTGTGCTTCCAAGAAACAAGGTTTTCAAACAGATTTAATGAAGGGGTAAGGCCATAAATCCACCGAATTGCTTCAACATATCTTTTCAAAAGTGGGTAATGTATGGAAAAGCTCTTTGCCCTTAGGTTGCAAGTCATACTGTCTAGGAGACCTTTAAAGTTGTGAAAAATATTTTCCACATGCCCAAATATCACTATCCCTGTGCCGGCTGCAATTAAAGCATTCCTGCCTTCACGCAGGCCACAAGAGAGAAAGAAGAGAAGAATGAAGCATCGTGCATGCTTGAAGCAACAGAGCAGGACACACATGGTAATCCAGGAGGTGGCGAACACCATGAACGAAGACAAAAGCCAGTAGAAGGCCACAGAGAGGAAGATCGCTGAAATGAAAGCAACAAAACAGCAAACTCCCAAGTGCTGAATGAGGTTCATCCATCCAGGGCTCCTTGGAGACAAGTAGATCTCCCATAGACTTAGGAAGATATTGGTGCCTAATGTCCAGACACCCATGCTCCCTGTGTCCCTGGAAATTAAAAAGAAACCAAGGTCAGAAGTTGTTTTTGAAAGTCCTCTACCATTGTTGTTAATGGCACTGTGGTAGTCAAATTGCAAACAAGTGTCCACAATTCTTTACCTATCCCCGTACCCACACTTCTTGCAACATGACTTTACAGCTTCTTCCATCAAGAGGAGGGAGAAATAGACTCCATCAAGAGGTGAGGTTTATTTCTCCACCTCTTGAATGTGGGCTGGTCTTGTGATGTCTTTAGTCAACAGAATGTGGTAGAAGTGATAGCATGCCAATCCTGAGCTTATGACTCTCTTCTGCTTGCTCTCTTGGAACCCTACCACCATGCTAACAAGTCCAGATGTATTAGTTTCCAAGGACTGCTGCAACAAATCACCACTAATTTAGTGGCTCAAAGAAACACCTATGTTATTCTCTTACAGTTTTGAGGGTCAGAAGTCTTAAAATAGATCTGCAGGGCTGCATTCCTTTTGGAGGCTCTGGGACAGAACCCACTTCCTTGCCTTTTCCAGCTTCTAGAGGCTGCATACATTCCTTGGCTCATGACCCCCTTCCATCTCCAAAGCCAACAACTTAGCATCTTCTCTCCTACCTGACCTCTACTTTCATCCTTACATCTCTCCACAAGCCTAATCCTCCAGCCTCCCTCTTATAAGGGCCCTCGTGATTACATAGGGGCTACTCAATAATCCAGGATAATGTCCCCATCTCAATATCCATAATTTAAATCATATCTGTAAAGTCCCTTTTACCACGTAAATTAACATATTCACAGGTTCCAAGAATTAGGATACAGGCATCTTTGGAGGGCTATTATTCCACCTACCACACAGAGTTAAAACTGTTGGACGATGACAGGCACATGACCAGTCAACTCTATTAACTCAGCCAACAGGCAGCCAACTGCCAGACATGCGAGAGAGGCCATCCTAGACCAGCCAGCCCCCAGCCAACCCACCAAGCTGATCACAGATACAGGAATAGTCATAAATGCTTACTGTTTTAAGCCACCAAAATTTAGTGGTGGTTTATCAGGCCTTAATCGTTAATTGACAAAGGCAATGATACAACATCATGGTTCTTAATAGTTGAAATGCACCCTAGACTGATGGTCAGGCTGAAATTTCAATAAACAGCATTATGTAAGATCGTACTTTGATAGCCATCTATTTCCTTGTGTTCTAATTTTATAGACCAGAAACATATCAAGGGCATCCAAACCTAAGTATGGAATTGGACTGAGGCCATTTTATCTCTGCTCTGTAATCATTGCTTCCTCTTTTTTTCTTCTGATTGTTCTAAAAATATATATATAACACAACATTTGCCAGTTCAACATTTTTCACATGTACGTTTCAGTAACACTAGTTACATTAATCATTGTGTGCAATCATTACCAGTGTCATTTGCCACGTTTCCTATCACCATAAACAGATGCTCAATGCTTCCCAAACAATGACTCCCCCTTTCCATCTCCCTCCTGCCCCTGGTAACCACTAATAAACTTTGTGTAACCATTGCTTCTTCATTTCCCTACCCCTGTACTCCAGGTGCCTTTCCCTCCTGAGAACCTTGCAAGGAAAATAAGAATATTTTTGTCACTGAGTTTGTTGTCTTTTCTTTTTCCCCAAATGTAGAATAATTAAGACGAAGGTGGAATGGGGCTGCTGTCTGCATGCCCTGTCAGTCATAGGTTTAGGTCCGTAACGGGCTCAGAGAGTCCTGGGGTCCTTTGGAGTGCTATAAAATAAATTTGAGATTTTTCTGTCTTGATTGACATGAAAATACCTAATGAGAATTATACCATATGTATGGAATTTTAATAAAGGCATTGATCAATTTTTAAAAACTGTCAAGTAAATCCCTTCTCACATCAAATATAATGGGCCTATATTCATATGGAGCTCTGGTGGCGCAGTGGGTAAGCCCTCGGCTGCTAACTGAAAGGTTAAACTTGTGGCAGTCTGTTTCCCTAAAGATTACAGCCTTGAAAACCCTGTGGGGCTATGCAGGGTTGCTGGGAGTTGGAATTGACTTGACAGCAATGAGTTATATTCATACCGTTAGAACCAGTGAATCACACTGGTGGTCTGGCCTTGGCTGGAGGGCATGAAATGAGCAACCAGAGGTGAGGAATTATTCTCTTTCTGTGTTCAGGCTGAACGAGGCTAATGAAGGGCAGAAATGAGATGGGGAAAAAGGCAGGTTAGGAGTAAATATATGTAAGCTTCTCCAGGAATAATATCAAGATTTTACAGCTCCTGCCACAGTCATCTGAGTGGAAATGCTCAGAGCAGAAAAGAGAAATGGGGAGGGCCTGAGTCCAAAGAAGGGTTGTTACCATGTAGGACCTTCCCTGCAGAGATTCAAGATCCCATAGAAGAGGGTGTTCTTACTCTATCCAAAGAAAGGGAATTAGAATGGCCCGTTTAGCCCCATTGGAGTTTGCTGTTGTTAGATGCCGATGAGTCGTTCTGACGCATAGCGACCCTATGTACAATAGAAGGAGACACTGCCTGGTCCCATGCCAACCTCACAATCATTGCTATGTTTGAGCCCATTGCTGCAGCCACTGTGTCAATCCATCTCATTGAGGGTCTTCCTCTTTTTTGCTGAGTTTGGAGACCAACAAAAGGGTGTGAATTTCTTTTCCTGCAAGCTGGCTCCCGTTCAGAGTTAGCGATTGATGTGGATGTTGGGTGTGCTCATGGGCACGGACTGCACCTTCACTTCACTCTGACCCCAGGGAAGATAGAGGCAACCACTGTCAATGGGTCCCTAGGCTCAGGGACCTTCCCTGGCATTGCCAACCCAAGTAAGACCCAGTTCCTTGCACTAGCAGGAGAGTTCGAGGGGTTGATAGTGTGCGTGTGGGCAGTGGGCAAGGCCTGCACCGAGCAGGTCAGCAGAGACCACCTCTACTCTCAGCCATGTTCCCACTAGTGGGGACATAGTGTTGCTTTGGATTTGATTACCAAACCATTATTTGACTAACTGATATGGTAATAGGTATTATGGAATCCCTGGGTGAGGCAAATGGTGAAGTGCTTAAACTACTCAGAAGGCAAGACTGGTGATCTGCTTCTGAAAGGTCATGGCCTTGAAAACCCTATGAAGCAGTTCTACTCTGCAACACATGAGGTCTCCATGCCATGTGTTGGAATCCACTCAAGGGCAACTAAGAACAATAGGTATTAATTGCCTCTTATATTCCAGCCACTTTACATAAAGCATCTCTCTGCATCTTCCCTGAAACCTGCAGAGACTAATTCTCTTTACATTTTGCACATGGAGCAACTGAGGCTTAAAGCATTTCCTGAAATTTGTTGGAGATTAATACAGACAGAAGGTGGCACAGCCGAGATTCAGAACTGACCCCCAACCCCTGGTCCAGCTCTCTCTCCCCTGCACTCTGCCCGCTTCCATGACTCTGGGTTATGTGACAGACTTCTAGCCTACTATGTTTGCCTCTCCTGGAAACACATCACACTTCCCTCCAGTGACCATTTAAGAGGTGACCTGCGTATCACAGGAGCCTTGGTGGTACAGTGGTTAAGCATTCAGCAGCTAACAAAAATGGCAGTCCGAATCCACCAGCTGCTCCCTGGAAACCCTCCGGGGTCGTTCTGCTATAGGGTTGCTACGAGTCAGAATCGACTGGCCTGCAGTGGGTTTGATTTGGGTTTCTTTTTTATATATCAAAACCCCATTTTTATTGATTTTTTTCCCTGCAGCAAAATAGTTGACCCTTTAAGGATATGTCCCAAATCAGTAGGTTTTTTTCTAAACCAGAAATCCCAGCTATTTCATTTTTTTCTAATTTCCCTTATGAGGCGCCATTCTGCTTGCTTTCTGAAAAATTAATAATGTACATTCTGGATTCATTTTTCCCTTCTCTTGCCTTTATCCTTGTACAGTGTGTTCTTAATACAGACATTTCCCTGAAAGTATGAAACAGATTTATGTACACATTAAAATTTTAACATTCTGCAATAAAATCTAATATCAATTAAATAAGATACATGACTGCAATTTTGTCCCGTAACAGGCACGTGTTTTCTCACCCAGCAACAGCTCTAACGTCACCCTTCTTGTTTTTGTGCTAAAAACAGTATGTCACCAAAGGACACCAAAAGTTTCTGCACAGAGAGGACAGAACTCATTCTCTTCTATTTTATTGCTTAAGCCACAGAACAGAGCTTTGGATTTGGACCACAAGCCCAGAGGCTAGTGTTCAATCTGCTCTTTCTATCGTTGCTGAGTGTGGTCTTGATTTCTTTCCCATTCCTTGTTCATTTTCCCTTTTTGAATATAAGACCTGCCTGAGCTCTTTCCTGCTGAGATTTAATGAAGGGAATTTAGTAAGCACCTTAAGACTCCTTGAAAATAGATTTACAATAAAGACAGTCTATTTCTTCTTGTTGTTTCTGTGCTGTCACAGAAAATTGAGGACCTTCTTCTCTAAAGAGTTTTAGGCAAAGATGGAATGTCCCAAGTTGATGCGAGGCTTAGAGATAGCTGGAATGTAACACCTTCCCAGTACTCTGATGCTATATGCTTCTCCTTTAGACATTGGCTGATCTCCTCCTAGCGCTTCTGTGGAGGTTCAGCCATTCTGATGTCCTTTCTTCAGATACCCTCAATTCTTTTCTTTTAGGCAAATGAGTGAATCAGGATTTAGCCAAGCTTGTTACTTGTTTCTTTCTCAAAGACTTTGCCAAGCAGACACCCAGACTTTTCTGTTTTATTTTTAAAGCTGGAAGGAATTTTACAGATGGAAGCTTCTTAAACTTTACTATGTAATCACTGGGGGAATCTTGTTAAAATGCAGGTTTTGATTCAGAAGGGCTAGGGTGGCACCTGAGATTTTGTATTCCTATCAAGTTTCCATGTGGCAATGATGCTGCTGATCTGAGGACCAGGCATTGGGTAGTAAGTTCTGGAATTGTATGCTGTTGGTAGAACTTTCTATGATGCTGGAAATGTTCTATATCTGCACTGCCCAACACAGTAGCCACTAGCCACATGTGACTATTAAGCACTTGAAATAGGGCTAGTGATACAGAGGAATTAGAATTTTTTATTTTGTGGCTGGTAGCTATGCATTGGACAACACGGCTCCAGGTGATTCATGCCTACCTGGCTAATTTTATAGATGATGAAACTGAAGTCCTAAGAGGCTAACGGACTCACTGATGTCAGCCTGGGTATTGGAGGCAAAGCTAAGAGTGAGACCACGGTTTTCCAACACTCAGGGACGTATTTCCCATCAATTCAACATCTCACCTCTGACTTTTCACCAACCCCCTTTTAAAATCCTCACCAGGATCCCTGGGTAATGGAGTCAAAATTTTTCACATACTCAGTTTGCCTTCAGGCGCCACTAAATACATAATTACGGAAGTGGGGCCACCATAGCCTGTGCCTCAGCCTAAGACTTAAGGAAATAGTAGTAGTAATAATAATAGATGTTAATTACCAAGTTGTTACCAAGGGCCTGGCTAATATTACAACACCTTAAATATGTTATTACTAATCCTTACAGCAAACTTGCACTATTATATCTATATATTTAGATGAGCATTGGTGATATGCATCTTCAGTATCTTCCAATCCTCAAAGATCTTATAGTAGGCTTTTTTCTTTTTTGGAAACTCTAATTATTACTTCAAGGAGCCCTGGTGGTGCAACAGTTAAGTGCTCGGCCCCCAACTGAAACGTTGGCAGTTTGAATCCATCCAGCAACTCCATGGGAGAAAGACCTGGTGATCTGCTCCAGTAAAGATTACAGCCAAGAAAACCCTATGGGGAAGTTCTACTCTGTCACATGTAGTTGCTATGAGTCAGAATTGACTCGACAGTACCTAACAACAACAATTATTATTTCATGGTCCAGTTGTTCTGGCTGGTGACTGAGCTTTGTATCTGAAGCAAGGGCATGTTCCTCTGTACCTTGGGAGATGATCTGTCCTGAGGACAATGCCTAAGCATGTTGGTCTCCTTGACTCTCCAAACAGCTGACCCAACAGGGATCTGGGAGTGGGCGAGTGAGGACTGGGGGCCCATGCCTTCCGTGCCAGGGTTCTTGCTGCTGTTGCTGACATTTAATACCCACCCAAGGGAAGACGATGGTGGCCACTGTGTTTGCACCTCAGAGCCAGTGTTTGCTAGCATGTACAGGGTTGATGGAGAAGTCTGGCCACTTCTGTTTCCCATGGCAACAGCTCAGCTCTGCGTGGAAGCAGATAAGTGTGGGCTCAGGCTGGATACACAGACTGCTTGGTTCAGCTTGGCTCTCATCAACCAGGAGCTCCTCATCACCACCCAATCTTTTCCTTCTACCTCTCACACAGCCACACAAAAGTGAAGGCAAGATGGGCCCTCAGTGACACTCTTCTGTGGATGTCACCAGCTAAGTCTTCTTTAAAGACAGAGATGGGAAAATGGTCATTACTCTTGGGATATTGCTGTTGGTAAAAGCAAGAAGCAGGCACTCTGTCCTGGGGAGACAAGGATGGTGAGTCAGGCAATAAACATTATTGGTAATGGAGGCAAAATAAAGAGAAATTGCAGGCTAAAGGGATCAGGTTAGCCTTTTACAGGCTGCTGGGAGAAACAACGGAAAAAGGGAGGAAGGGCTCAATCCAGTTAGAGCTCTTTGGGCAAAAATAAACATTCCCAAGGCATAGAGAAAAACCCTGTGCATGAGACTGGGAACTGGCTTACTGCATGATTTTAAAATATGCCAGAGAATAAAAGAGGGAATGATAATTTTGAGACATGGAGAAAAGGAAGGATAAAGTGAGAAGGGAGGCAGAATGGAGGGAAGAGGAAGGATGATGTGAGGATCAACCAAGACCAAGGGTCACAAGCTGACATCTGTAGCCCAAATCAGCCAGCCAAAGTGTTTTGTGAGCCAACATTTTTTAAAATCAGTTGTCACCCCAAAATCTAGATTTCTAGCTTCTCTCAAAAAAAATCAGAAAACCTGGCAATACTGGGCCTGTATGTATTCTGCAATGAAGACATTCAGCTGCTTCTGCAACTCAGCCTGGGGCGCGGCTTCTCCAGCCCACCAGAGGCCCACTGCCCGTGGTCTCAAGTCCACATTCCCCCAAGAAGTATTTGTGTCTTATTTTCTTCAAGGTGCCTGGGTGGCACAAACAGTTTGCACCGTCTACTAACCTAAAGTTTCAAACCCAACAGTGGAGCCATGGAAGAAAGTCGTGACGATCTGTTCCCATTAACATTACAGCCAAGAAAACCCTATGGAGCAGTTTTACTCATATATGGGGCCACTGTGAGGGCAATCCCCCCTCCTTGGGGGAAGTACCTGGAGAGGATGACCTCCTTTCTGTGGCTTCCTTCTTTGCCCTGTCTGACTCTCACCTTGTCTGACATTCTGCAATTCCAGTAAGTGAGACCAGATCATTCTGACCCTGCTCTGCCTGCAGAATCCAATGGCTTGAGCTCAACAGGCTCATCTACAGTCTATAGACACCCAGGGAAACATAAACCCAAACCCACACTCCCTCTCAGGGGTGGATTAACCAGTAAGCATTCTATGCCCTGCTTTATAGTAAGCTAGGTATGCAGGGGTTTTTCACATTATGTGGTGAAACCCTTGGGAAATTGTGCACTACAGATTAGTGAGTAAGCACAATTAAGCCCCTGTGTACCTTGCTTATTGAGTAATCCGTCCCTGCTCCCTCTAGTCTCTGTTCTCCAACCAGCTCTGCAAATCTCCTGTGGGAGCCTAGTCTGAGCCCATCAGCTTCTCTCACTTTCATCATGGCTTGATTCGAATCTCATTTCAAAAGAAATTCAAATAAGGGCAGAATGGATTAGGAAAAGAGCACTGGGTAGGGAGAGGGGACACCTGTGGTTTAGCCTGCCTCTCCCCCAGATGGGCTGCATAACTTAGGTTAGTTCACCTCTCAGGACCTCAGCTCCCTTGAGCTTGAGGGTTCTAAGGCCCCTCTAGCCCAATCATCTCTAAAACAAAAGGTGAAGAAGAGCAGGAAAGCTGGCTCTCGGTGTTGGATTTTCTGAGTCAGAATATCAAAAGCCCTGCACCTGTAAAGTGGGACAAAAGAAGAACAGAGGGTTTTCTTTTCGTTTCGTTTTTTCTTTTCCTTTTTTTTTTTGAAAACTAGCAAACTCATAATTTGGTTGGTACATCCTGTTCTCTCAGACTGCCAAAATAGCTCAAGTAGGAGCAGAGGCCTCCGCCTGAGGTGGAATGATTTCTCATAACTTTGTTCTAATCGCTTTTGCCTTGGGAAAGCCAGCAAATGCCTTACTCTGTGAAAGCAACCTTCACACAAGAAATGAAAGATTAATGAAAAAAAAGGTACTGCTAAACAGAATAGCATTTACGGAACAATTACTGCATGCCGTGGAGCACCTGGAGCCACACTCTTAGTGAGGCTTGGTCACCCTTCTTCAGGTGGCTGAGCGAGCCCCCGCCTCACCACTGCCAGGAGGCCTGGCTGCAGGGATTAATTCTTCAAAAGTTGGGGAATACGCAAGTTTACACAAGCTGCTCTATTAATTATGCACCTGTCTTCCCTGAGGTGACAGTATTCACATACCTCAGGCTGATATTAAATTGTGCTTCTTTTCTGGTATTTTTATGAAAAGAGAGACTATTGAGAGTAAAGGGGAGGGTGTTCTGGTCTTAATCACCTATTCCAATTTACTAATACCTGACTTTTTAAAAAACAATTTCAGAAACAAGAGTATTTTGAAAGTTTACTTACAGGTCTTCTCTCAGGTTCTTCTTTGGATACAAGAATGCCCTTCCCAGGGCTGTGAATCTTGAAGTAGAACAGGGAAAAAGGAAGCACAAGTGACAAGAGGGTCACATCACCATAAGTCAATCTTTTATTTCCTCCAGAAGTGACGAAGCTGTTTAATACTGACAAAGGGTATATGATTCATGCAAAGGAGCTACGGAATTTTTTGTAGCGTTTTCCTCAGAATAAATTCCAGAAATCAATTCTTGAAAATAAAGAAATAAGATAATTTCAAACAGAAGGGAATGAGTTATGAAAATGTGGATGGTCTCTGTTATGGATTGAACTATGTTCCCCCAAAATATGTATTGAATTTCTGGCCCTGTGGATGTGATCCTGTTGGAAAAGAGGATATTCTCTTGTTGTGTCAACAAGATCACATACCAGTGTAGCTGAGACCTAGACTTAATCACTGTTGTTGTTGTTGTTAAGTGCCATCAAGTCGGTGCTCACCCACAGCAACCCTATGTACAACGGAATTCAACACTGCCTGGTCCTGCCATCCTGACAACCGTTGCTAGCGACCTAATCACTATTGAGTTATAAAAAGAACAGAATAGACACACAGACACACATGGGGGAAGACAGGTGCCATGTGAGGATTGTCTACAAGCCAAGGAATGCCAAGGATCTAAGGAAATCCTGGGGCTACCAACAAGGAAGGAATGGACATGGCCAAGACCCTGATTTGGATTTTTAGCCTCCAGAACTGTGAGAAAATAAATTTCTGATTTTTAAAGTCACCCACTAGTAGTATTTATGTTACAACAGCACTAGGTAACTAGAGAGGGACAGTCTATCTCTGCCTTTCCTCTTTTTCCCTCAGTCTCATACTCTCCACCCCCACCTCCAGCAATGGGGAAATGGAACTACACCCACCACTCATTCACAGTTGAATAGGCAGATTACAATCACCTCTGCCTGATGACCAAGATAGGTCTAATATTCTGTAACATTGCCTTCAACCTTGCATGGAATTTTCCAAGTGAGGAGGATGAGCTGGTGTGGTTTCAGGGAACTGAAAACCACAAAACCCCTTCTATAGAATTGTTCTTTACTGTTTGGGTGAGACTCAGAATATAAAAGCAAGAGCTCTTATCTTTCAATTCATGGATTACTGCAGAAATGCAAATATTCCTGGGAAGGGTATTGTCATGGATTGAATTGCGTTCCCCAAAAATATCTGTCAACTTGGCTAGGTCATGATTTCCTTGTATGATTGTCTACCTTTTTGTTATCTGATGTGATTTCCCTACGCGCTGTAAATCCTATTGCTATGATGGAATGGAAACCCGGGTGGCATAGTGGCTAAGTGTTATGGCTGCTAACCAAAAGGTCAGCAGTTCAAATCCACCAAGGAGCTCCTTGGAAACTCTATGGGGAAGTTCTACTCTGCCCTATAGGGTTGCTGTGAGTCAGAATCAACTGGATGGCAATGAGGGGGATGATGGAATAGAACGGATTAGCAGCAGTTACATAGATGAGGCCTACAAGATTAGATAGCATTTTAAGCCAATCTCTTTTGAGATATAAAAGAGAGAAGGGAGCAGAGAGACATGGGAACTTCATACCACCAAGAAAGCAGCGCTGGAAGCATTGTGTGTTCTTTGGACCTGAGGTTCCTGCGTTGAAATGCTCCCAGACCAAGGGAAGGTTAATGACACGGACCTTCTCCAGAGCCGACAGAGAAAGCCTTCCCCTGGAGCTGATACCCTGAATTTGGACTTGTAGCCTACTAGACTGTGAGAGAATAAATTTCTTTTTGTTAATGCCATCCGCTTGTGGTATTTCTGTTATAGCAGCACTAGATAACTAAGACAGATCATTTTAAACATTACTGACAACAATTTTGCTTTAATGATTGAATGAAGACTAATGGAAATGTCAAAAGATATCAAGTAATATTTTTAAAGCTATTAAACAAGTAATATTTTTAAAGCTATTAAAGCTATTACTCCTATAAATTTGCAAT
The DNA here is from genome assembly GCF_030014295.1 of Loxodonta africana. Lineage (NCBI taxonomy): Eukaryota > Metazoa > Chordata > Mammalia > Proboscidea > Elephantidae > Loxodonta > Loxodonta africana. Next base: position 54,801,129 of record NC_087355.1, on the reverse strand, counting down.
TTTGACAAATTTTCAAAAAAAATAAAAAAAACCAATACTTTGAGATATTACACAGATACATAGTGAGACATTACATAGTGATATTTTACAATGAGTTTTTTGTAAGAGCTTGATTCTCTTCCTCCCCCAAATGTTTTCATCTATTTTGCAGATATAAAACCCAGTACTTTTAATGATGTAAACAGATTCAAACATGTAGGAAAGCATGTTTGCCCTCCTCCTCTGGAGTTTAGAATGAATCATTCAATTCGTTCAATTATATCCTAACTAACAGATGTTTATTGAGAATCTACAGCAATTATTTTAGGCACTGAAGGATGCAAAACTTTATAAAAATCCAATTCCTGATTTTTAAGGCACTCACAATTAGAGCTGAGACAGGTAAATACACTATATGTACAAAGGGAACTAGTGTAGAAATGCTGGACAGGGAAGAAACCTTTCAAATAGTAGTTTCAGGGAACGCTTTATAGAGTTGGTAGTGCTTAAACCAGGCCTTAAGGAATGAGCACGACGTAAACAGAATGACACTTTAGGAGAGAATTTCAAGCAGAAGGGACAGAACTACAAGTCCAGAAGCAGGAAGTAGCACACTGTATTCGGGGAGGTGCAGGGTCAGCTGGGCCTTCAGGTGGGAGGGTCAAGAGGGCCTAGAATGTTCTCCTCCATCAAAAGTGCTTGGCCTTGATCATTTGGCCCGCTGTTCCCAAAGAGTAAATCGGTGTGGACATTGATTTTAGTTGGTACATGTTGTTGTTAGTTGCCTTTGAGTCGATTCCAACTCACGGCAACCCCGTGTGTTACAGAGTAGAACTGCTCTGTAGGGCTTTCTTGGCTATAATCTTAATGGAAGCAGATCGCCAGGGCTTTTTTTCCATGGTAGTGCTGGGTGGATTCGAACCACCAACCATTTGTTTAGCAGTCAAGCACAAGCCATTTGTGCCACCCTGGGACTTTAGGTTTAAAAAAAAGTATTAGAATTACTTTTTCAGGTACTTTTCTCTTTATGACAAGTGCTACTGGTTTTTTATTTATATTAATAACAGCCCTGATGGTGCAGTTAAACACTCGGCTGCTAACCGAAAGGTTGGCTGTTTAAACCCACCCAGAGGCTCTGTGTAATAAAGAGCTGGATCTGCTCCTATACAGACTACAGCTAATAAAACCCTATGGAACAGTTCTACTTTGTCACCTGGGGTTGCCCTGGGTTGGGACCAACTCTATGACACCTAACAACAATGGCTGTAATTTTATTACAATAATTTTAAGTTTAAGAAAGGGTTGATATAAATAAAAAATGTTAAGTAAATAATTGTTTAGGTGGGTGTCATGGATTGAATTGTGTCTCCCCAAAATATGTGTCAGCTTGGTTAGGCCATGATTCCCAGTATTGTGTGGTTATCCTCCATTTTGTCGTTGTAATTTTATGTAAAAGAGGATTAGGGTGTGATTGTAACACCCTTACTAAGGTCACATCCCTGATGAAATACAAAAGGAGCTTCCCTAGAGTGTGGCCTGTACCACCTTTTATCTTACAAGAGATGAAAGAGAAGCAAGCAGAGTGGGGGCCTCACACCACCAAGAAAGCAGTGCCAGGAGCAGAGCATGTCCTTTGGATCCAGGGTTCCTGCGCAGAGAAGCTCCTTGACCAGGGAGAGATTGTTGACAAGGACCTTCCTCCAGAGCCAACAGAGAAAGTCTTCCCCTGGAGCTGATGCCCTGAATTTGGACTTTTGGCCTGCTTTACCATGGGGAAATAAATTTCTCTTTGTTAAAGCCATCCACTTGTGGTATTTCTGTTATAGCAGCACTAGATGACTAAGACATTGGGACACTGAAAAATCATATTGAGCATCATGGTAAAGACAAAAAATACCTGACGCTTGGGAGACACTGCTCTCAGTAGGCACTGGTAACCAATGAATGTTGGGAGCTAATTAGCTTATAAAAAACCTGTGAGTATCGTGACGAGTGGGTTGGAGGGGAGTGGGAGCTGAGTTGGAGGTAGGACCAGATTCGAGGTAGTGGAAAAGAAGGTCAAAACATAAGACTTATTTTGTTTGTTTGTTTACGCTGTGAAGAGAGATTTGGTAGCTGGGGACAAAAAAGAAAGGGAACAGAGATGACCTGGAGATTTTAGCCTGCACCCTGCAGAGCATGGAGGCCCTAGTTGCTGGGGAATGGGGCTGGGGAGGTAGAATCCTGGCTAGATATCCAGATACAACTATCTATCCTGGGACCAGAAAAGGACATGGGCCTGGGTTTAGGTAACGAAGTAAGGCATAAAGGCAGGGAGCTGAGAGTTAGCCAAATGAGTGACTGCTAGATAGGCGTACAGAACATTTTTGTTGAGTTGAGTTGAGTTGCAAGTTGAAACTATGGGACCAAATGGATTTTCTGAGGTAGATAGTGCGGAGACAGAAGAGAAGAAAAATTATGTTTAATTTCCCAGGGCTGCCATAACAAAATGCTGCAAACTGATAAGACAGAATTTATCATCTCACAGTTCTGGAGGCTAGGAGTCTAAATCCAGGTCATTAGCAGGGTGATGCTGACTGTCCTCTTTAGGGGAAGATCCTTCCTTGTCTCTTCCAGCTTCTGGCAACCCCAGGCATTTCTTGGTGTTCCTTTGCTTATAGATGTATCTTCACATGGTGTCTCCTCCTATGTGACCCTGTCTCTGTGGTTGTTTTCCCCTTTTATAAGACACCATTCAGGAGGGATTAGGACCCATCCTACTCTGGTGTGACCTCATTAACGTAAACTGATCACATCTTCAAAGAAAACCCCTATATCCAAACAAGGTCATGTTTATAAGTACAGGGGTTAGGATTTCAGTGTATCCCTTGAGGGGACACAATTCGATTCGTAACAAATGAGGATCTTGGTTTACTGTGTACTGGGCTGCAGAGTACCTTCTGTGCACTCAAAGGGTTGGGCTGCTATGAAGTCATCGGACTCATAGAATACATTCAGAGAAAGTTCGGAAGCATGGGTGCCTCCAGTGAGTCAGAAAGGCAAGTTTTAAACCCTAGAAGGGAAGGGAGAAATGGCAGGCATTCCAGACAGAGGAAGGCAAATACTTGGAGACCAGTAAGCGTGTTGCAAATACTGGATATGACTGAGCTATAAGGTGTTAGGGGTAAGGGGCAACAAATGATGCAGACAAGCCTAGTGGGGCCACATCCTTGAAGGTCCTGCCTGTAAGAGGGCAGACTTAGCTCTGAAGGTGAAGCAAGCCACTGCAGCAAGGTGTTTTTGTTTGTAAAAGAAGATCCAGACCACGGTGTGGGTGTCCAATTGGGTCATCCAGAAGCAAAATTGGCGGCCCCAGGAAAGGGAGTGGTCAAGGGAAGGGAGAAGAGGAGGCTGACTGGAGATCTTGAAAGTGGGAAGAACAAGCCCCAGGAAACAGTCCTGGATTTCAGTGGTTAGGATTTGGTGATTAGGTCACTGGTGCTCTCGGCAAGAACCATTTCAATAGAGGAGTGGGGACAGGAGCTGCTGTTCTGAGACCCCGAGAGTGAACTGAAGGCAAGAAGGAGAAGAAGGAGGAGGAGGGAGCCAACTGTGTTAGTTTGTATGGGGCTAGGGATGGAAATGGAGAGGAAGAAGGCGGTAGAGAAGCAACAGTTTTGGTTTTTGGAAGAAGAGAGAACATTTAGCATATCAGCCTTGCAAAGGAGAATGAAAGAGATGTTGGTCTCTTGGAAGAGAGAAGGAGGAAAGCTCAGGATGGCCACAGACCTCTTGAGGAAGGAGGAGATGGAGCCTTCAGAGATAGCTGGCTCAGGGAGAGCGAATCTGGGAACAATTACTAGAAGAAAGCACCAGGATGAGAAAAACAATGGCCCCCAGGGACCAGAAGTGAGGACAATTATGAGAGCCTCCCAGCAATGGCAGAACTTTGGAGTGGAAGAAAACGGCTAGTTGAATTGAAGCCTTAGAGACGGGTGAAGTTGATATAATATAAGGTTAAGGGGCTGTGGACACAGGAAGATAAAATTCAGCTGTTGCTGTAGGATTTCTTTCCTGGGCTTCAAGTGAACATAGAGAATGGAAAAGCTGTGCTCAGCTGGGAATTTTAAACTGATTCAGCTCAAATGCTCCTTAATGACTTTAGAAGTCTGCAATTAGTGAGCTGGACTCTGAGAGTATCTGTATTCTTCAGATAAATAGCCTCAGAACAGAAATGATCAAGAAGGCCCAATAGGCAGGAACCATGCTGGCTCTACCGCCAAGGTCTGGCTGCCACCCAGGAGCAAATCCATTGCCGTCGAGTGGATTCTGACTCATAGTGACCCTATACGATTTAGTAGAGTAGCCCCATAGGGTTTCCAAGGAGAGGCTGGTAGATTTGAACTGCCGATCTTTTGGTTAACAGCTGAGCTCTTAACCATTACAGGACATCACACGTAAACCCATGCTTACCTTCCTCAATGAGTAATTCATCTCTGTCAGGGACTGTAAATTTGAAAAGAGGCTTTGATTCTGTAGGGAGTTGCCGTGGGGTTGGGAGAGAGACAGATGCCAGCCATACCTAGAAGCTGAGTCTTTGATGTGGTGAAAAAATGTGAAATTGTTCACTGCGGATTATCTGTTAAGCAGTATAAGCACCATGCTTACCTTGCCTATTGGATAATCCACCCCTGCCGCCACCAGCCAGCTGAGGTCGGGCCTGAACACCCAGAACATCTGCAGAATTCTTCCTGAGGTGCAGGCAAGGAGCAGTCACTACTGAAATTAGTGTATGATCCTAGGCACAGGAGCATCTTTCTTTCTTTCCACTGCCACCAAAGAATCTCTGTCCCACAGAGGTGATTTTAGATTTGGTGTGTCCTAGCAACATAGACAGTACTAGGTTCATTTCAGACCCGTGATTCATCTAGCTCAGGAATCCCTCTTGAGTGCTGAGATAGGGAGAAGGCATTTTGTGAGGTCACATGGCCTGGCACAGACAAGGGTTGTCACTTTGTCCATTTAATAGCTTTTGACTCCTTACCAATTGTTGTAATCTTTCCTGAACACCTACTAGAGGTGATAAGTTTCATATTTGAATAAACAATGAGAAGAATTCTGTCCTGGGAGTTCAATTGTGCCTACTCTACCCTAAAACTCTCTCCTTTTAATTGCAGGGTGTTTTCCCCAAGTCAAGTAGCCCTGGTGGCACAGCGCTTAAGCACTTGACTGCTAACCAAAATGTTGGCGGTTCGAACCCAATAGCTGCTCTGCGGGAGAAAGATGGGCAGTCTGCTTCTGTAAAGATTACAGCCTTGAAACTTTATGAGGTAGTTTTTTTTTTTTTTTTTTCTACTCTGTCCTATAGGGTCACTAAGTCAGAATCAATTCAGCGGCAGTGGGTTTGGTTTGGGTGGGTCCCCAAGTCCGTTTTTCTGACATCATCAAGGTTATATCTTTTATGATGATAGATCTTAATTGTTACCACCATTTCATTACTCCAGCCATGGTTGAGAGTTTAGTGGTGGGGTGCCCTATCTAACCTGCACATGACAGTGTGTAAGAGAACCACCTTCTAAAGAGACAGCAAAGTGAAGTCACATATATAAGATGTGCCGCAATAGAATACCACCTCACTCTCTGTGGTGCTCGAAAATGAGCTAGGTTTTGGTCCTTCCCAGTTTCAGCTCAACAAACATCTGTTGAGAACAAACGATGCACCAGATGGCCAAGCTAGTCACTAGGGCTAGAGAAAGAGCATGCCGCCATCCCTGACTGTGAGGTATACCCGCCTCTGGGAGTGCTGTGGATTAACTTGTGGCTCCCAAATACATGTTGAAATCCAAACCCCTGGTACCTGTAAACATGACCCTGTTTGGAAATAGGGTCTTTGAAAATGTTATCAGTTAAATTAGTATGGGATCATACTGGAGTACGGTGGGTCCTGATCCAATCTGAGTGGTGTGCTTATAAAAGAGGAGAGACAGACAGAGGAAGGATGGCCATGTGAAGATGCATCGACAAGCCAAAGAACATCTGAGTCTACAGAAGATGAGAGAGGCAAGAAAGCATCTTGTCCTAGAGACTTCAGAGGGAGCTTGGCCCAGCTACATGTTGCTTTGGACTACTAGCCTCCAGGATTATGAGGCAATATATTTCTGTGATTGAAAGCCACCCACTTTGTGATATTTATTTTATGACAGCCATAGGAAATAAAAACAGTTTTGGAACACATATACATAAAATAAGGATTTTAGTACAGAGAGATCACCGTCATGATAGAGGCATGCTTTAGCTCACCCACCAGAGTCGTTTATCTCTCTTGATGTTTTCATCAGCATTCATTAAAAGGCACTGTTATTCATTTTATCAAATAGTAGAATCTTTTCAAATGGCAGAGTATCCTTACCAGCGTTTGATGGTCTGGAATAATAATGTCTTACAGTGGTCATTTGTAAAAGTACTGGAGATACCCTGAGCTCACATCGAGAAACTGTCTGGTATTTCCTTCCTCAGGCACATAGCTGCCTGGTGGCATAATATGTCCAGCAGCCAGGGGAGGAAATGCCATAATCATTTTCTAGTCGTCACAGCCACCTCTGCCACTGACTGTCAAGCTGTGTGTTCTCAAGCAAGTCACTTAATTTCTCTGTGTCTCTGTTTTTCATTTGCAGTGTCTCAGGAGAAGACTAGACGACCTCTAATCATGTCTACCTTTAAAATTCTGTTATACTGTGATCCCTAATACTGTAAAATCATCAAACGTGCTGCACTGAGTGACATCAAGAGTTATAAGGTTTCCCAACTTCCTCTCCGTAAATCCATAAGACATGTGATACAACACTTCATTAGACTCCTGAAGACATGGCTGTGAAGATGGTGGGCTAACCCCACAAATGCTTCTTAGTCACAGATGGAGGGCAACGAGGACCCAATCCCATGGTATGTGGCAGAGGAGCCATCGCTCCAGAAGGTTGGGACTCCTGTTTGTGGAGCAGGCCCAAGAGACTGGGCAGGGACCCTGCCAAACAGCTGGCCATGTAGGGTCAGCCCTAGGGTCCACCACCCCTTCCTTGGTTATTCTCCAGCAAAAGCCAGATTATTGCCCCAAAACCAAAAAAAAATCAAACCCAGTGCTGTCGAGTCAATTCTGACACATAGCGACCTTATAGGACAGAGTAGAACTGCCCCGTAGGGTTTCCAAGGCTGTAATCTGTACGGAAGCAAACTGCCACATCCTTCTATCGTGGAGCAGCTGTTGGGTTCAGCAGTCGACTTTTTGGTTAGCAACTGAGTGTTTTGACCACTGTTCCGTTCGCTCCAAAACCAGAAGATCTGAGTTCAAATCAGAAAGTTCAGTTAGACAGAAGATAAAACTCTTTTTAAAAATGTATAAAACAAGGGAGTGGGGAAGTATTTATCTCTTGAGATTAAACAATGGTTTTAATATGGTATCCTCATACCACGGACATACATACAAACGAGGCAGCTCTTTATACAGTGAAATGAAATGATCTCCAAGAAATAGTAAGGGGTGCAAACGAGGAGCAGAATGAGCACCATTTGTAGGTTGTTGGGTGACATTGAGTCAATTCTGACTTACATCGATCCCACGTGACAGAGTAGAATTGACCCATTAGGTTTTCTAGGCCGTAATCTTTATGGGAACAGATTGCCAGGTCTTTTGTCCCACAGAGTCGCTCATGGGTTTGAACCATAAACCTTTTGGTTAGCAGCTGAGCACTTAACCACTGTACCACCAGGGCCCCTTACCATTTGTATAAAAGGAGTAAAAAATGAATATGGGCATATTATTTTTATATATACCCTCGTCTCTGAAAAATACACAAAAAAACTAACTGTGGTTGCTTTTGAGGAGAGAACGGGGTGGCAGAAACACGAGGTTGAGGAGGGGGACTTCTCATTGTGCTCCTTTTGTATATTTTGAATTTCGAATCACCTGAACTATTGTCTAGTTAAAAAAAATAATAATAATATATAATAAATATATGTCATCGTTATTGGGTGCCATTAAGTCGATTCTGACTCAGAGACAACAATAATAAAATAACTATGAAATTATAATTTGTTGTATTATAAATAATTATAATTAATATTATATTATAAATAAACATGCCATATACATTATATATAACATTGTTGTCATTGTCAGCTGCTGTGGAGCCAGCTCTCAGCTCATGGCAAACCCGTGCACAACTGAACAAGACACTGCTGGGTCTTGCTTCATCCTCATGATCAGTTGTAGGTAAGACTGTAGTTATCCATAGGTTTTTCATTGGCTAATTTTCAGAAGCAAATTGCCAGGCCTTTCTTCCTAGTCCACCTTAGCCTGGAAGCTCCCCTGAAACCTGTTCAGCATCATAGCAATATGCAACCCTCCACTGGCAGACAGTTGCTGGCTGAGCATGAGGTGTCTTGGCGGGAATTGAACCCAGGTCTCTCACATAGAAGGCAAGAATTTTACCACTGAACCACCACTGCTCCAAATAATTATATTAATGGGTTATAATTATATATTAATTATATAACTGTATAAATTCATAATATAATAAAATATAAAATTAATAATTTCATATAATACAAATATTATAAAAATAATAAAGCAGGTAGACTGGCATTTGAAGCCAGTTATTATTAAAAAAAAAAATTTTTTTTTTTTTATTTGCTGTGGAGTCTTGGACAAATCACTTATCCTTTCTGAGCCTGTTTTACTCTGAGCAAAATAACTTCTAGCATTGCTGTATAGTACGGATTACACCTCAATGTAAAGAAAATAAAAATCCTCATAACTGGACCAGTGAGCAACATCATGATAAATGGGGAAAAAACTGAAGTTGTCAAGGATTTCATTTTACTTGGATCCACAATCAACATCCATGGAAGCAGCAGTCAAAAAAGGGTAACAGGGCAGGGCCTTCCTGGGGCAAGTGAAGCGTCCCTGGTACACTCTGGAATATCTTAGCCCCTGGCCTTATCTCAGCCTCTGTTAACAGGATGTTGTTGTTGCTAGGTGCTGTAGAACTGATTTTCAACTCATAGTGGTTCCACGTGATGGAGCAGAGCTGCCCCATGGGATTTTCTAGGCTGTAATCTTTTTTTTTTTTTTCAATCTTTATGGAAGCCCATCACCAGGTCTTTCCTCCCACAGAGCTACTGGGTGTGTTTGAACTGCACACCTTTTGGTTAACAACCAAGCACTTAACCTTTAAGCCACTTGTTAATAGAATAAACAAATTGAAATTCTGCAGTGCAGATGCCTGCCAGAGTCCTTAATGGCTCCCTGGCTCAGCCAGGAGTTGAGAATCTAGAAGAACTCCTTAGGCCCATTTCAGAGTCAGAATTTCTCATATTCCCACAAATCAGGGTGGCTGTCATGGTCATGTAATGAGCTGTCATCTTGCCATCATTTTCCAGTTCTTCATTTTCAGGAATGAAAATGGGTCATGAATCAAATTGTGATTCATCAAATAGGGAAGTGGCTTATTCTTCCCCTAGTTTTTGTTTAGTTTTGCTTTAATTTTATTGTGTGATAAAATCATTTTGATTCTCTGGAATCCAGATTTCTGGGTTCATGGAATTGAGGTGACCCACACAGGCCATCTGCCCTCAGGTGTTTTTTTGAACCTTGTAGCAACTGGTATCCTGGTGTCACCTTCCCTTTGGGTGGTAGCTTAGTAAGCAGCTGAGGAGTGTAGGCATTTTGCGTAGGCATTGGGTTCTTTTGGAAAATTATCTATGCGCAGTTAGCTTCGAGAAGCAGGAATTCCAGGGTCTGACTAGAGGCTGTTTTAGGATGTATGGCATGTCCTTGTTGACTGTTTCTGTAATCTGTCCTGTTATCCTCTGAGAAATTAACGTAACAGTGACCTGCCAACCCTCTTTCACTGCTTCCTCTTCTGAGCACCTCTTCTGCACAATTTGAATCATATCTACTCATAATAAATATATCCTGTTATACTGATTTTTGGTGTTTCTCTAAGCAATTTAGGTTTTTGAAATGTGGCTATATATATATATATATACACAAAACATTTGCCATTTTAACCTTTTTTAAGTGGCATTGATCACTTTAACCATGTTATGCTCCCATCACCACTATCAATTTCCGAAAGTTTTATACCACTCAAACAGAAATTCAGTATCAGCAATAACTCCCATTTCCTCCTCCCTTCCGCCCCTGGTAAACACTAGTCAACCTTGGTGTCTATGAGTTTGCCTAGTCTAGATAATTCATAAAAGTGGGATCATACAATATTTGTCCTTTTGTGTGTGATCTGTTTCACTCAGCATAATGTTTCTAAGGTTCACCCATGTCATAACATGTATTGGAGTTCATTTCTCTTTATGGTTGAGTAATATCCCACTGTATGTATATGGCATAGTGTATTTATCTGTTCGTCTGCTGATGGACACCTCAGTTGTTTCCACTTTTGGGCTATTGTGAATAATGCTACAATAAGCATTGGTATACTAATATATGTTTGAGTTCCTGCTTTCAAGTCTTTGGGGTACATGTGTAGGAATGGAATTGCTGGGTCATATGGTCTCCTCCTGGTTAGAGCAAGGCAAAGAGGCTAGGCTGCCGTTCAACTCCAACACTGACACCCCACACTGGAAGCTGGAAACCAGAGGATCACTGTGCTTTTAAAAAGGAAATACTATAAGGGGAATATTTTTAAATAAAAATTTATTTGTCTTTCATCTGGTCTCTGTAGGTCCTTACCACCCCCACAGTTGTTCACTTGACTTGACCCATAAAAATTTTTTTTTATGTGTTGTCCTTCCCTTTACCTAAGATGATTCTTGTCTACTATTGAGTTAGTGAATTCTCCTCTCCCTCCCAACCCTCATAATCGTCAAAAACGTTTTCTTCTGTGACAACACACGATACATGGGGAAGTAAGCACGACTGGACTAAGCCAAAAGTTAAGAAGTTTCCTGAACACAACCAAACACTTCAAGGAACTGAGTAGCTGGGACTGGGGTCTGGAGACCATGGTTTCGAGGGATACATAGGTCAATCAGCATAACAAAGTTTATTAAGAAAATGTTCTGCATCCCACTTTGATGAGTGGCATCTGGGGTTTCAAAAGCTTGCGATGCGTCAATTGCTCCCAATGCAGCTGGAGCAAAGGAGAATGAAGAACACCAAAGACACAAGGAAAATATTAGCCCAAGAGACCTAAGAGCCACATAAAACAGAGACTCCATCAACCTGAGACCAAAAAAACTAGATGGTACCCAGTGACCGCCCTGATAGGGAACACAACAGACAGTCCCTGACTGATCGGGAGAAAAATGTGGAGCAGAACTCAAATTCACATAAAGAGACCAAACTTAATGGTCTGACTAAGACTGGAGGAACCCCCAAAGCCGTGGCTGCTGGACGCTCTGTTAACCCGGAACTAAAACCATTCCCGAAGCCCACTCTTCAGACACAGATTAGACTGAACTATAAAACATAAAATAATACTCATGAAGGGGCGGAGCCAAGATGGCGGACTAGGCAGACGTTACCTCGGATCCCTCTTACAACAAAGACACGGAAAAACAAGTGAATTGATCACATACATAACAATCTACGAACCCTGAACAACAAACACAGATTTAGAGACGGAGAACGAACTAATACGGGGAAGCAGCAATTGCTTCCAGAGCCTGGAGCCAGCGTACCAGTCAGGTACGGCACAAGCACAGAGACCTGCTCCACCCCCCTGAACTACCCCGGGAGGGGGACCAGCCGGTTCCACGGGCGGCGTGGGACGCAGCCGGTAGGAGAAGTCCCCGGGAGGCAGTGACTGATCTTGGAGCAGAAAGAGCAGCATCCGAGCCGGGGAACCGTCTCGCAGGGATTTGGACTGCACGCAGGTACGCCATAAACACGGAGAGTTGCTCCACCCCCTGAACTAACCCCGGGAAGGGGACCAGCCGGGTCGCGCGGGCGGCGTGGGACGCAGCCGGTAGGAGAAGTCCCCGGGAGGCAGCGACTGGTATTGGAGTGGGGAGAACAGCGTTCCAGCTGGGACACTCGGTCGCGGCACAAGCACGGGGAGCTACTCCACCCATCTGAACTAACCCCGGGAGGGGGCCTACCTGGTTCAAGGGGGCGGCACGGCCACGCGGCTGGAGGGAAGAGAAGTCCCCGGGAGGCAGCGACTGATTTTGGAGTTGAGAGTGCACCGTCCCAGTAGGGGAGCCTTGACGCTGGGCGTGGAGCTGGAAGCGGAGGATCTGACCGTGACTCCAGCGGGCCAGACCCCCTGGGGGCAATCTCCACACAGTCAGCACACATAGGCAACGCGCCCGCGGGAATCTCAGATATAACAGTCATTCCAAGCAAGACAAGCAACTCTGGCTATATTCTGAGGTGCTACTCTCCTATCTCTCTGTTCCCTCCCCCACCCTCCCCAGGCGGCTTCATTAACATCTGAATAGCCTGAGCCAGAGGGAGAACTCTGATAGGGATCTGATCGCAGTTTTTTTTAGCGGATTTTCTGGAAAAACTAGTTTCCCAGTGATGGCTCGGAGACAACAATCCATATCAAACCACTTAAAGAAGCAGACCGTGACAGCTTCTCCAACCCCCCAAACAAAAGAATCAAAATCTTTTCCAAATGAAGATACAATTTTGGAATTATCAGATACAGAATATAAAAAACTAATTTACAGAATGCTTAATGATATCACAAATGAAATTAGGATATCTGCAGAAAAAGCCAAGGAACACACTGATAAAACTGTTGAAGAACTCAAAAAGATTATTCAAGAACATACTGGAAAAATTAATAAGTTGCAAGAATCTATAGAGAGACAACATGTAGAAATCCAAAAGATTAACAATAAAATAACAGAATTAGACAACACACTAGGAAGTCAGAGGAGCAGACTCGAGCAATTAGAATGCAGACTGGGACATCTGGAGGACCAGGGAATCAACACCAACATAGCTGAAAAAAAATCAGATAAAAGAATTAAAAAAAATGAAGAAACCCTAAGAATTATGTGGGACTCTATCAAGAAGGATAACCTGCGGGTGATTGGAGTCCCAGAACAGGGAGGGGGGACAGAGAAAATAGTTGAAGAACTCCTGACAGAAAACTTCCCTGACATCATGAAAGACGAAAGGATATCTATCCAAGATGCTCATCGAACCCCATTTAAGATTGATACAAAAAGAAAAACACCTAGACATATTATCATCAAACTCACCAAAACCAAAGATAAACAGAAAATTTTAAAAGCAGCCAGGGAGAAAAGAAAGGTTTCCTTCAAGGGAGAATCAGTAAGAATATGTTCTGACTACTCAGCAGAAACCATGCAGGCAAGAAGGGAATGGGACGACATATACAGAACACTGAAGGAGAAAAACTGCCAGCCAAGGATCATATATCCAGCAAAACTCTCTCTGAAATATGAAGGCGAAATTAAGATATTTACAGACAAACACAAGTTTAGAGAATTTGCAAAAACCAAACCAAAGCTACAAGAAATACTAAAGGATATTGTTTGGTCAGAGAACCAATAATATCAGATATCAGCACAACACAAGGTCACAAAACAGAACGTCCTGATATCAACTCAAATAGGGAAATCACAAAAACAAGTTAAGATTAATTAAAAAAAAAAAATACACATAACAGGGAATCATGGAAGTCAATAGGTAAAAGATCACAATAATCAAAAAGAGGGACTAAATACAGGAGGCATTGAACTGCCATATGGAGAGTGATACAAGGCGATATAGAACAATACAAGTTAGGTTTTTACTTAGAAAAATAGGGGTATATAATGAGGTAACCACAAAAAGGTATAACAACTCTATAACTCAAGACAAAAACCAAGAAAAACGTAACGACTCAACTAACATAAAGTCAGACACTATGAAAATGAGGATCTCACAATTTACTAAGAAAAACGCCTCAGCACAAAAAAGTATGTGGAAAAATGAAATTGTCAACAACACACATAAAAAGGCATCAAAATGACAGCACTAAAAACTTATTTATCTATAATTACCCTGAATGTAAATGGACTAAATGCACCAATAAAGAGACAGAGAGTCACAGACTGGATAAAGAAACACGATCCATCTATATGCTGTCTACAAGAGACACACCTTAGACTTAGAGACACAAACAAACTAAAACTCAAAGGATGGAAAAAAGTATATCAAGCAAACAATAAGCAAAAAAGAAGAGGAGTAGCAATATTAATTTCTGACAAAATAGACTTTAGACTTAAATCCACCACAAAGGATAAAGAAGGACACTATATAATGATAAAAGGGACAATTGATCAGGAAGACATAACCATATTAAATATTTACGCACCCAATGACAGGGCTGCAAGATACATAAATCAAATTTTAACAGAACTGAAAAGCGAGATAGATACCTCCACAATTATAGTAGTAGACTTCAACACACCACTTTCGGAGAAGGACAGGACATCCAGTAAGAAGCTCAACAGAGACACGGAAGATCTAATTACAACAATCAACCAACTTGACCTCATTGACTTATACAGAACTCTCCACCCAACTGCTGCAAAATATACTTTTTTTTCCAGCGCACATGGAACATTCTCTAGAATAGACCACATATTAGGTCATAAAACAAACCTTTGCAGAGTCCAAAACATCGAAATATTACAAAGCATCTTCTCAGACCACAAGGCAATAAAACTAGAGATCAATAACAGAAAAACGAGGGAAAAGAAATCAAATACTTGGAAAATGAACAATACCCTCCTGAAAAAAGACTGGGTTATAGAAGACATCAAGGAGGGAATAAGGAAATTCATAGAAAGCAACGAGAATGAAAATACTTCCTATCAAAACCTCTGGGACACAGCAAAAGCAGTGCTCAGAGGCCAATTTATATCAATAAATGCACACATACAAAAAGAAGAAAGAGCCAAAATCAGAGAACTGTCCCTACAACTTGAACAAATAGAAAGTGAGCAACAAAAGAATCCATCAGGCACCAGAAGAAAACAAATAATAAAAATTAGAGCTGAACTAAATGAATTAGAGAACAGAAAAACAATCGAAAGAATTAACAAAGCCAAAAGCTGGTTCTTTGAAAAAATTAACAAAATTGATAAACCATTGGCTAGACTGACTAAAGAAAAACAGGAAAGGAAACAAATAACCCGAATAAGAAATGAGAAGGACCACATCACAACAGAACCAAATGAAATTAAAAGAATCATTTCAGATTATTATGAAAAATTGTACTCTAACAAATTTGAAAACCTAGAAGAAATGGATGAATTCCTGGAAAAACACTACCTACCGAAACTAACACATTCAGAAGTAGAACAACTAAATAGACCCATAACAAAAAAAGAGATTGAAACGGTAATCAAAAAACTCCCAACAAAAAAAAGTCCTGGCCCGGACGGCTTCACTGCAGAGTTCTACCAAATTTTCTGAGAAGAGTTAACACCACTACTACTAAAGGTATTCCAAAGCATAGAAAATGACGGAATACTACCCAACTCATTCTATGAAGCTACCATCTCCCTGATACCAAAACCAGGTAAAGACATTACAAAAAAAGAAAATTATAGACCTATATCCCTCATGAACATTGATGCAAAAATCCTCAACAAAATTCTAGCCAATAGAATCCAACGACACATCAAAAAAATAATTCACCCTGATCAAGTGGGATTTATACCAAGTATGCAAGGCTGGTTTAATATCAGAAAAACCATTAATGTAATCCATCACATAAATAAAACAAAAGACAAAAACCACATGATCTTATCAATTGATGCAGAAAAGGCATTTGACAAAGTCCAACACCCATTCATGATAAAAACTCTTAACAAAATAGGAATTGAAGGAAAATTCCTCAACATAATAAAGGGCATCTATGCAAAGCCAACAGCCAATATCACTCTAAATGGAGAGAACCTGAAAGCATTTCCCTTGAGAACGGGAACCAGACAAGGATGCCCTTTATCACCGCTCTTATTCAACATCGTGTTGGAAGTCTTAGCCAGGGCAATCAGGCTAGACAAAGAAATAAAAGGTATCCAGATTGGCAAGGAAGAAGTAAAGTTATCACTATTTGCAGATGACATGATTATATACACAGAAAACCCTAAGGAATCCTGCAGAAAACTACTGAAACTAATAGAAGAGTTTGGCAGAGTCTCAGGTTATAAAATAAACATACAAAAATCACTTGGATTCCTCTACATCAACAAAAAGAACACCGAAGAGGAAATAACCAAATCAATACCATTCACAGTAGCCCCCAAGAAGATAAGATACTTAGGAATAAATCTTACCAAGGATGTAAAAGACCTATACAAAGAAAACTACAAAGCTCTACTACAAGAAATTCAAAAGGACATACTTAAGTGGAAAAACATACCTTGCTCATGGATAGGAAGACTTAACATAGTAAAAATGTCTATTCTACCAAAAGCCATCTATACATTTAACGCACTTCCGATCCAAATTCCAATGTCATATTTTAAGGGGATAGAGAAACAAATCACCAATTTCATATGGAACGGAAAGAAGCCCCGGATAAGCAAAGCACTACTGAAAAACAAGAAGAAAGTGGGAGGCCTCACCTTACCCGACTTCAGAACCTATTATACAGCCACAGTAGTCTAAACAGCCTGGTATTGGTACAACAACAGACACATAGACCAATGGAACAGAATTGAGAACCCAGACATAGATCCATCCACGTATGAGCAGCTGATATTTGACAAAGGACCAGTGTCAATTAACTGGGGAAAAGACAGCCTTTTTAACAAATGGTGCTGGCATAACTGGATATCCATTTGCAAAAAAATGAAACAGGACCCATACCTCACACCATGCACAAAAACTAACTCCAAGTGGATCAAAGACCTAAACATAAAGACTAAAACGATAAAGATCATGGAAGAAAAAATTGGGACAACCCTAGGAGCCCTAATACAAGGTATAAACAGAATACAAAACATTATCAAAAATGATGAAGAGAAACCGGATAACTGGGAGCTCCTAAAAATCAAACACCTATGCTCATCTAAAGACTTCACCAAAAGAGTAAAAAGACCACCTACAGATTGGGAAAGAATTTTCAGCTATGACATCTCCGACCAGCGCCTGATCTCTAAAATCTACATGATTCTGTCAAAACTCAACCACAAAAAGACAAACAACCCAATCAAGAAGTGGGCAAAGGATATGAACACACATTTCTCTAAAGAAGATATTCAGGCAGCCAACAGATACATGAGAAAATGCTCTCGATCATTAGCCATTAGAGAAATGCAAATTAAAACTACGATGAGATTCCATCTCACACCAGCAAGGCTGGCATTAATCCAAAAAACACAAAATAATAAATGTTGGAGAGGCTGCGGAGAGATTGGAACTCTCATACACTGCTGGTGGGAATGTAAAATGGTACAACCACTTTGGAAATCTATCTGGCGTTATCTTAAACAGTTAGAAATAGAACTACCATACAACCCAGAAATCCCACTCCTAGGAATATATCCTAGAGATACAAGAGCCTTCATACAAACAGATATATGCACACCCATGTTTATTGCAGCTCTGTTTACAATAGCAAAAAGTTGGAAGCAACCAAGGTGTCCATCAACGGAAGAATGGGTAAATAAATTGTGGTATATTCACACAATGGAATACTACGCATCGATAAAGAACAGTGACGAATCTCTGAAACGTTTCATAACATGGAGGAACCTGGAAGGCATTATGCTGAGCGAAATGAGTCAGAGGCAAAAGGACAAATATTGTATAAGACCACTATTATAAGATCTTGAGAAATAGTAAACCTGAGAAGAACACATACTTTTGTGGTTACGAGGGGGGGAGGGAGGGAGGGTGGGAGAGGGTTTTTTTATTGATTAATCAGTAGATAAGAACTGCTTTAGGTGAAGGGAAAGACAACACTCAATACATGGAAGGTCAGCTCAATTGGACTGGACCAAAAGCAAAGAAGTTTCCGGGATAAAATGAATGCTTCAAAGGTCAGCGGAGCAAGCGCGGGGGTCTGGGGAACATGGTTTGCGGGGACTTCTAAGTCAATTGGCAAAATAATTCTATTATGAAATCATTCTGCATCCCACTTTGAAATGTGGCGTCTGGGGTCTTAAATGCTAACAAGCAGCCATCTAAGATGCAGCAATTGGTCTCAACCCACCTGGAGCAAAGGAAAATGAAGAACACCAAGCCCACATGACAACTAAGAGCCCAAGAGACAGAAAGGGCCACATGAACCAGAGACCTACATCATCCTGAGACCAGAAGAACTAGTTGGTGCCCGGCCACAATCGATGACTGCCCTGACAGGGAGCACAGCAGAGGACCCCTGAGGGAGCAGGAGATCAGTGGGATGCAGACCCCAAATTCTCATAAGAAGACCAAACTTAATGGTCTGACTGAGACTGGAGGAATCCCGGCGGCCATGCTCCCCAGACCTTCAGTTGACACAGGACAGGAACCATCCCCGAAGACAACTCATCAGAAATGAAAGCGACTGGTCAGCGGGTGGGAGAGAGATGCTGATGAAGAGTGAGCTAATTATATCAGGTGGACACTTGAGATTGTGTTGGCAACTCTTGTCTGGAGGGGGGATGGGAGGATAGAGAGAGAGGGAAGCCGGCAAAATTGTCAAGAAAGGAGAGACTGAAAGGGCTGACTCAAGACGGGGAGAGTAAGTGGGAGTAGGGAGTGATATGTATGTAAACTTATATGTGACAGACTGATTGGATTTGTAAACGTTCACTTGAAGCTTAATAAAAGTTATTATAAAAAAAAAAAATAATAATAATACTCATGAAAAGTGTACTTCTTAGTTCAAGCAGATACGCGAGACCAAATGGACGGCCCCTGTCTGGAGGCAGGGTGAGAAGGCAGAAAGGGACAGGCGCTGGTTGGATGGACACCGGAAACCGGGGGTGGAAAAGGTGAGTGTGCTGTCACATTATAGGGATTGCAACTACTGACACATAACAATATGTGCATAAATTTTTGTATGAGAAATTAACTTGAGCTGCAAACTTTTCACCTAAAGCACAATTAAAAGAAAGAAAGAGAGAGAGAGAGAGAGAAAGCAAGCAAGCAAGCAAGCAAGCAAGCAAGCAAGCAAGCAAGCAAGCAAGCAAGCAAGCAAGCAGGTTAAGTGATACCAAAGGCAGGAAAAAAAAATATTTTTTACAACTTAAATAAATAGAAAAAAAAAGGAAATAATATTAATGTGCTAATTTAATTGGTCCTTCTTTGTAGGCATCACAGCATCAATCACACGGGCCTCCCTGAGCACCTTGAAGAGAGCCAGATTTAGAAGAAATATCACTTCAGATCTCTAGATGGAAAAATATCTAGCTGGGATGCAGAGACTCCAGAAAATTGCTAATAAATTGTTACTGCCTGCTATTACAGGGATCGATAAGATAAGGCCCGAAATGACTGATGGGAGGGAATTGGGCTTGGAGCGCTAATGGAGGAAGTGGCGCCTGATAGCTCCAGTCGGTCTCTGGCTGGGGCAGTGCGGGCCCATTCACTTCCTTCAGCAGAAACACCACAGCTTCATTCATTGTCTTGAAAAGCAGTAGTTATTGAGGGTGGTTATGAATAATTAAATGGCATGTGGGGGTGATCAGGTCACAGCGAAATTGCCTTATTTATGTCTGCAGCATTGAAGATGTACCAGCACATCTCTTCTTTGATTTTATTTGTGATGATCTCATGGGGCAGAATTGGGGTAAGTGCTGTTGGTTCCTTGCAAGGCTGCTCCAAGACAGCAAGGAACCCGGACATGTGGTTGCCTCAGCCTCCATGGCAGCCCTGCCCAGGTCATGCATCTTGTTCCTGGGCCTTCCTGTCTGTAGGCAGCCCTGAAGGAGGCAGAATAGGCCCCACAGCCCAACTGACACTTGGTGGAGTAGGCTTTTCTGTGGGACTAACCACTCTTCCAACCAGCAGACCTTCCAAGATCCAACGGGGAGGCACTGTGCATCCAAGAGCCTGAGATTTCGGTACATGCATCTCTGTCCAGCGTCTTCCTAACTTCTGGATGTCAACTGCACCAGTGGAGAGGCCCCTGGTGCAATTCCAAGTTGCCCAGGAGTCTGTTGGTGGAAAGTTCTGCACATTGTCCCATGGGCTTTTCAACACTTAGATTGTCCAGAGTGCCTTCAACAAACCACATCTTTCTGCCCAGCCATCCACCCCAATACACAGAAAGGTCTGCGTTTGCATTCTCAGGGATCAGAGCAAGGCTGTGAGGTGATGGGACATGTGTGGGCTGCAGGGTGGAAGACAAGGGCTGGGGACAATGGTGGGCAGGAAACTTGCATTTGCTTGAGGGTGGTCCATCTTTGGGTAAAATGGCAAAGCAAGCATGTTGATTTTGCCGTCCTTGCCATCTTCACCTTCCCTAAATGTCCTTCAATGCTTCCCTCTTCTCTGAGGAGTTCTGCATTTCACTGCTGTCTTTTTCAGGCAGTACCTGGGCTCAAGGCAACTTCCTTCTCTCTTCTCCAGCTTCAAACAAATCCAGCCTCCTTTCAGCAGAGCCTCACACCCAGCCAACTGCCATGCCTATCAAGCAGCCTGGGGGTCATAGGCTTAATAGTAATAGTTTAGCAAGTGGTTAATGAGCACTGAGCATGTGCTAAAGGGTTCCAGCCATTGCCATTCTTCACATAAAACACTTAAAGGGGTATTGCTCTCCTTGTTTTGTAGGTTTGCTTCATGAGGAGTAGAGTTATCCTTTGCACAAGGTCACATAGCACCCCAGTTCTGGAGCCCAGATCTGGTGCCGACACCTCCCCATCCTTGGGGCAGCACCCTTCTGTAGGAGCCTCTGGAAAATGGATCTCTAACAGGGCAGGGGAATGACATAGGTGCCCAGGTCACCCCAAATGGATGCATCCTTGATATATGCTGAGATTGGCAGGCAGGGACTGCAGAACAGCCGGGAACTGAGGAGATTGTGGCTGGGAAGTGCCTGACACCAAAGACAAACTCTGTTGGCTTCTTCATTCAGCCTCAGGCTGCCTTATCTGCCAGGAACAATGTTGGTGTGCGCTAACATCAGAGAAATTCCACCCAAAGCAGTCATTCTCAAGACAACATAACTGGAACCTATACAGGGGGAGAGTCGCAAGGAACCAGAGGGCCTGGGCCTCTTTGATGGAGAGTTCAGGTCAGGAAAGGCCCTAGGAGGATTGGGTTGCAGATTGCAGGCATAGAGTTCTGCCTGCCTCCATGGTCCAAGCCCAGCCTTCAGCAGGCCCAGACTCCTGGTGTTCTCCAGACCCTGCCAGCTTGATGGAGACCAAGTACACGGCCAATCAATGTTTCCACACTGGAGCTGGCAGCTGGCAGCTGACAAATGGCCCTAAAGCAAGTTAGAAAATGCAGTTAAGAGTCCCTGGATGTATATAATAAGACCACTATTATAAGAACTCGAGAAATAGTTTAAACAGAGAGGAAAATATTCTTTGATGGTTACGAGAGGGGGGAAGGAGGCAGGGAGGGAGAAGGGTACTCACTAATTAGATAGTAGATAATAACTATTTTAGGTGAAAGGAAAGACAACACACAATGCAGGAGAGGTCAGCACAACTGGACCAAACCAAAAGCAAAGAAGTTTCCTGAATAAACTGAACTCTTCAAAGGCCAGCGTAGAAGGGGCGGAGGTTTGGGGACCACAACTTTAGGGGACATCTAAGTCAACTGGCATAATACAATCTATTAAAACATTTTGCATCCCACTTTGGAGAGTGGCATCTGGGGTCTTAAACGATAGCAAGCAGCCATTTAAGATGCATTAATTGGTCTCAATCCACCTGGAGCAAAGAAGAATGAAGAACACCAAGGACACAACGTAATTATGAGCCCAAGAGACAGCAATGGCCACATAAACCAGAGACTACATCAGCCTGAGATCAGAAGAACTAGACGGTGCCTGGCCACAACCGATGACTGGCCTGACAGGGAACACAACAGAGAACCCCTGAGGGAGCAGGAGAGCAGTGGGATGTAGATCCCAAATTCTCGTAAAAAGATCAGACTTAATGGTCTGAATGAGACTAGAAGGGCCCCGGTGGTCATGGAACCCCAGACTTTCTGTTAGCCCATGACAGGAACCATTCCCAAAACCAACTCTTCAGACAGGGATTGGACTGGACAACGGGATAGAAAAAGATGCTGGTGAAGAATGAGCTTCCTGGGTCAAGTAGACACTTGAGACTATGTTGGCACCTCCTATCTGGAGGAGAGATGAGAGGGCAGAGGGGTCAGAAGCTGGCAGAATGGATAAGAAAAGAGAGAGTGGAGGGAAGGAGTAGGCTGTCTCATTACAGGGAGAGCAATTAGGAGTATATAGCAAGGTGTATATAAATTTTTGTATGACAGACTGGCTTGATTTGTAAACTTTAACTTAAAGCACAATAAAAATTAAAAAAAAAAAAAAAGAGTCCCTGGATGGCACAGTTAAGCATTCAGCTATTAACCAAAAAGTTGGAAGTTTGAGTTCACCCAGAGGTGCCTCAGAAAAAAGGCCTGGCAATCTCCTGAAAGATCATTGCCATTGAAACCCCTATGGAGTACAGTTCTACTTTGAAACACATGGGGTCATCATCAGTTGGAATTGACTCAACAGCAATAGTTTTTTGTTTTTAATGACTGACAGAGGCGACCAAGTGTCCTCTTGCCTGGGAGCCTAATTTTGTGGGCCTGGAAGTGAGGCCACCATGGCAGTCAGCAGGTCCCAGGCTCCAGTTTGATCATGGGAGCCCTTGCTAGGGGACAGGGACACAGATTTGTGAGATGTTGAGCCCCACAGGGTCGAGCTGGTGGCCAAGTATTTTAGGAAGAGGCCTTGTCATCCATGCTTGGCCTTAAGGTGGCAGCTCATCCTGTGTCTGGAGAGGACTGGGAATCTCCTTCTCTGAAGCCCTTCAAAGTAGGGCAGCTACTCTCTTTCCTGCCTGGACCATCCCCAGCCTTTGGAGATTATGAAACAGCCTCACTTCTGTTTCCAGAGTATTGTTTGTGGAATCATCCTCGCCACCCACCTTTTCAAAACCTGGAATGGCCCAGAGCAGCACCTAGCAAAGGACAGACCCCCCAGGCGCCCCTACGGTGCTGGGCAAATCGTGCACTTGTGAGTCACTCAGACGGGGGCGTGAATCTCTGTAACACCACTTGCTAGTCGTGTGACCTCGGTCAGTGACTGAACCCCTCTGATTCTGATGAGAATCAGAATTTCTGTGATTTCCTCCCTGCCTGTTTGCCCTTCTGCCCTCCTCCTCCCTTCCTCACAAAAAGGTCACATTCTAGGATTCACCAGACCAGGTGGGTTGGAAGGATAAGGATGAGCCTGTAAAAGGATGGAAGCACCCCTTGGTTCACTGAATCCAAACATGTGGGTACCAGGCAGTTGTCCACCCGGCCACTCCCTCTACACTCGGTGCTGCTGAGATGCAGGGCGCACCCTGCTGGGCATGCCTGGGACTGCAGCTCCATCCTCTGCTTCAGCTGACACTGATGCTGTGTGCCCGGCTCTCTCCCAGGCAATTATTCTTAGTAAATCACTGAATGCTAACAACAATCCTGTGAGATCAGTACTGTTGGTACCCCATTTTATAGATGATGAAACTGAGGCACAGAGAGGTTAAAGACCTTGCCTGAGTTCACACAGCAGGTAAATGGCAGTTCCGAAGCTCAATTCTAAGGCAATCCGGCTTGATTAGAGAGGGATTTTAAAGGCTACATGGACATGCCTCTTAAATATACCATCACCGCTGTCACCACAGGCCAGGCACAGAATCACGAAGTAGCAGGGTTTGGGAGACCATGTCTGGTCTGTGTTCAGAGCACAGGCTCTGTCACTTGGCCACCAGTCTGGAACGGGTACTGTGGAGTCTGGATGGCAGGCGGCAAGCTAGAGGGCAGTCCACCTCTGGGCAGGCAGGAATGAAGCCACTGGGAGCTCATTCCCAGGGTGTGGGCCCTTCCCAGAGCCCCACCATTGACTTCTGAACTCTGCAATTCTGCTCCCATACCTGACATGGTACAACACCGACCGGCCCCTGACAAAACAGCAAACCCTGAGGAGAACAGCCACAGAATTAGAATAACTGCCAAATGTGGGAGCTGCATAAATATTAGAATGGAAATTAGGTTGGGGAAGAGACAGCTAGGAATGGACTTTGGGGACTGCTTTTTTTCATTCCGTAGATTGCCTTTCAAAGAGAAAATTAAACACCAAACATAAAGCAAATGTTCAAATGGAGCAGGATTTGGCTTTCCTGCTGGTAGCCTGCACGTTCAGGGAGGGGCCTGCTTCTAAGGACCCCATCAGTTCTGAAAGCCTGGTGGCCTGGCCTAGATGTCCCCAGCCACCTTCTGCAGACACTGGGTGATAAGGGCCTATTTCTATATAACTAACCTTTGGCAAAGATTCTGTGCACAAGGAGTGCTCAGGGCAGGGATAAAACACCAGCTGAAACCATTAGAGCCTCTAATTGCTGCCCCGATGATCCAGGGTCTAACTGGGGCTTTTGTGAACATGCAGAATTCCCTGGGAGAGTGAGGGTTTCGGCATCTCGGCGTCCTCCTCCTGCAGAGCAGCAGCAGCCGTTTGCCCTGATCGCTGTGTCCTCAGCCTGCCCGCTCTCTTCCCTCCCCCTCCTCATTTTAGTTGCCAGCGTCTTGCAGCCTAATTATTCCTGGGGTGGGGTGGGGTGGGGGTGCATGCGGAGGTGGGACTCATAATTATATTAAGAGCTTTTGACAGGACCAACCTTTCTATCTTCTATTTCTGTCTTGTTGAAATTCTACTGTGCCACGTTAATGGCTGAAATAAATGTGAGAGGAAGGATCCATCAACCCTTTCTGGAAACAGGGAGACAGCAGAGAGTATTGTGTGCCCAGCACTCGCGTCCACAGGGAGATTTATGGCTTGTTCATTTGACTAATAGGAAGACTGCCCTGACTTAGATGGGGGAAAAAATCACATGTTGTCTCACTTAGAGTTAAATTTATTGCATTTGATTTTATCCCAATATCAAGTCATAAGGTTGAAAGGTGTCCCTAGAGAATATGTGCTCCCCCACGCCCCCCGCCGCCCCGTTCTGATCTCAAGGGCTGGCTCTCTCCTTGCATCTTACTCTTGTTTTGACTTAGTCCATGGTAGTTTACCTTGTTGGGTATAAAAAAGATATCACTGGCAAAGTCATGCCTTCAGCTGGCATGTTGGCCAAAGTTCTGACTACATTCCATCTCCAGCCACCTGCTTCTCTGACCTCAAGGGGAGTTAATAGTACAGGTGCCTAATAGCTGACACAGCAGGGCCCCTACAGAGAGCAGGAGAGTTGGAGGCCAGATGGCCTTCCCAGTGTGGCATAAGGTCAAGAAAACCACCATGAAAAAAATGTGGACCAGAACCTCAAATTCCTTAAAAAAAAAAAAAACAGAAACCATACCTACTGGACTGGTTGAGACTGAAAGGCTCCCCTAGACTACTGTCCTAAGATATTCTTCAAACTGGAGCTGAAACTAATCCCTGAGGTCACCTTGTAGCTAATAATGAACATCACCCTTAAGCACCCTGCTTCTTAAAAAAAAAAATCACCTACATGAGACCAAACGGTCAGCAATTACTTTTAAAACAAAGATAAGATGTAAGGGAGTAGGGAAACTAGATTAATGGAAATGGAACAACAGAGCAGAAATAATAAGAATGTTCATGCATTGTGAAGAACGTAAGCAATGTCACTGAACAACTCATGTAGAAATCGTTGAATGAGAACCGGTCTTAGTTACCTAGTACTGCTATAACAGAAATACCACAAGCGAATGGCTTTAACAAACAGAAGTTTATTCTCTCACAATCAACGAGGCTAGAAGTCTGAATTCATGGCACCAGCTCCAGGGGAAGACTTTCTCCCTTTGTTAGCTCTGGAGGAAGGTTTTTGTGATCAACCTTCCCATGGGCCTAGGAGCTTCTCAACACAGGAACCCTGGGTCCAAAGGACATGCTCCACTCCCGGCTCTTCTTTCTTGATGGTAGGTGGAGGACACAATTCAATCCGTGACAGAACCTAAACTGCTCTATAAACCTTTACCGAAAACACGGTAAAATATTATTTAAAAAAAAATCAAAAATACCATGGACAAATAGCTACATGCTCTCTCTTGAAGACCTAAGAACAACAAATGTTATCAATGACATACAACATGCCAGGCACTGACACATGATGTGACTTGTCTAATTTAATTCTTAGGACAGCTCTATGAGTTAGGTGTTATTGTTTTCTGCATTTCATAGATGAAGAAACACAGGCTTAGCAAGTTGTAGTAACTTGTCCAGTGTCATATAGATAGTAAGTTCCAAAACTGGAATTTTATTCAAACTGAGGTTTGAACCCAGATAATCTAAAGCCTACACTCTTAGCCCCTACATTAAATTGCCAATTATATACCCACAGAGTGAAGAGAAAGGGGGAATGAGGAAGGAGGCTGTCAGGTGTAATCACCAGTATCCCCATACTCCTTGGCACTCCTGGGACATTTTTACTGGGGTCTCCAACTTTGACTTCTGCCCTCTTCAACTATTCTCCTTTCCCCATTTTTCCTCAGGGTTTGATGGGCTTTAGAGTGGTCACACAGAGGAACCACAGCCTTTGACATATTTATTCCCTGAAATTTTATCAGTTTCAATTCAGGTTCTACGGCTGCCCATCGAACTTCCTGTAAAACATTTTAGTTTGGCCAAGTGAAACATCATTTTTACAAATGTCCCAGTGGCACAGTGGTTAAGTGTTTGGCTGCTAATCAAAAGGTCAGCAGTTAAAACTCACCAGCCACTCCTTGGAAACTGCATGGGGCAGTTCTACTCTGTCCTATAGGGTTGCTATAGGTTGGAATCGACTCGACAACAATGGGTTTGTTTTTTTGTTTGTTTGTTTTAGTCATTCCAAAAGTTCATTATCATATCACAGAGCTCCACTCCCGGTGAATGAATGAATTCATTTCTTGGAGCTTACCAAATATTGATGCGAGATGACCTAGGCCTAACAAGAGATGCTACTGCTTCATTCTGACCTATAAGTACTTGGATCAGTCAAGAGTATGCTTGGCTACAAGTGACAGAAGACCAGACTTACAGGGGTTTAAGCAGAAAGGGGTTTATTTGTTACACATACCAAGAGGTCTTTGACTAGGCAGCTGATAGTGTTGGTCCAAGAGCTTGGTGATGTCAGAGCCAACGTCTCTTGACTTTTCCTTTAAGTTTGCAAGATAGCTGATGCTGCTCCAGGCTTAAGACCAGAAGAAGGGGCGAAAAGGTGGTGTCAACAGCATTCACCCCTTCCATCTGGAAATGCAACGACTTTCCCAGAAGCTCCTAGTGGCCTTCTCCTGACATTTCATTGGCCAGAACTGTGTCATGTGGCCATATCAGGGCCTGAAAAAGGGAGCACTTGGCTTTTGTAACGGCGATGCCAAGGAGAAGGGAGAGAGACTATCTGCTGGGTCAATCAACAAGTACTGTTTGCCAGAGGAACTATTCCTCGAACACTGCCTAGAGCCAGAATTCCTACCCAGGCTCTGCCATCTCTATTAGCTATGTGACCTTGGAAGGGTTACTTTAACCTATGTGACCTCAATTGTAAAATACAGGTAATAGAATGTATTTCACAAGATTTTTCTTCAGTTAAATTATTTAACTCGTGTGAAAGTACCTTCCCAATGCCTGGCACATGCTATAACAGCTGGATCTGAATCAAACAGGGACAGACAGCAGAGCTCAGAACAATGTTGGCTTTCTTCATACCCCTTGCCAGTTAGTTCCTATCTTCAAGCACTCCTGCCAGACATATGGAGCAGCCCAGGCTCAATGAGCCCCTAAGATGAAATTCAGGGACCATTTAATGGGGGTAATAGAGCACAGTGGTCCAAAAAAAGGGCCTCACCATCAGACAGGCCTGTGTTTGAATCCTGGCTCTGTCGCTTACAGCTATGGACTGTGGGTTTCTTAAGTTCTCAGAATCCTTGCTACCTAAAATGATAGTAGTGTTGGTACCAACATAACTGGGTTGTTATGATAAGCAATGCAATAGTGCCTGTAAAGGGTCAAGCATATAGCAAGAGCCTGATGCAGGGGAGCTGTTGATAGTAGCACTAATCAATCCCAGTCTTAACCTTGCTGAGCGGAAATCCAATTCAGCGGAAAGAGTGGGCTTCTGTGCCACACAGGCCTGCCGGCGTTCATTCCCAGATTTGTGCAGTTGGGTTACCCTTTACTCTTTGATCCTGAATCAGATAGCTGCTATCAAGTTGATTCCAACTCATGCCGACCCCACACGTGCAGAGTAGAACTGTGCTCCGTACGGTTTTCAAGGCTATGATCTTTTGGAAGCCAATCACCAGGTCTGACTTCCAAGGCTTTGCCGGGTGGATTCAAACTGCCAAGCTTTTGGGTAGCAGTCACGTGCTTAACTGTTTGTGCCACCTAGGCTCCTCACCTATACAATGAGGATAGAAGCATTCCCTTTTGGTTGCCTAGGAGGCTGGAAGAGAGCATTGGGGAAGCACTAAGCATGGCGCTGGGCGCAGGAGAGGAGTAGCTGCTCTACCTACTGCAACACTAATCAGGGCCGCCAGGCTAGGACCGGCATGGCTTGAGGCACAGAGGTGCTTAGTGTCTCTCTTGAAAGACAGCTTGGAGATTTCTTTGGAATTCTTTGACAGGGCGCCTGCTGTATGGAACTCGACAACATCACAAGCCCTGAGGCGTGCCACAGTTGTGGGTCAGTTAACCAGAGAGGAAAGGACACAGGCTGTCACTCCAGCCCTGCCCTTGAGGGCCCTTGCTGGCTGGGTAGCAAGTCTGAGGCTGTCTACGGTCACCAGGGGCTGCGCTTGTCCAAAGCACCAGCAGTTCACATTACAGCCCTTCCTGAGTGATGGTGGTGGGGCGGCCAGCCAGCAAGATGTCTTACAATTGCTGTGTGAATTTCTTCCCCCCCACACAGAGAAACTCAGTTCTGTGAGTCAGGTAAATCTCACGGGTGTTTCGCTGTGATTTAAGGGAGAAAACAACGTGGGGAGACACATCTTAGCTTTATCTTACCGGAAGTAGTCATTCCATTCCTGGGGCTGGCATTTCCTCCAGGGGTTCATAGGCTCTCTCTGGGCATCTGGCTGGAACAGGACATCCAAGGACCAGAGGGACCACCAGGCCAGGGAACAAGATACGGATTTTGTTTTCAGGATGCAAAGGTTAAAGCAGATGCTGTTTTATGCTACCTACCTCCACGTAGCAGTCTTTCTCAACTCGCCGGTAGTTAACGTAGACATCAGTCAGCTTTTGTGGTACTCACACAAGCTATGCACACAGGCAGTCCCCAGGTTATAGGTTATGAAGGAGATCGTTCCTGTCTCTTTAAGTTGAATTTGTAGGTAAGTTGGAAAAGGTGCAGACAGTTCTTATGTAGCCATACAGTAGTGCAAGAAAAGACTTCAAGCCTTTTCGATGATTTAAAAGTTGCAGGTGCAGCAAGTGAGGGTGATTGCAATGAAGAATTTGTTGCAAGTAAAGGTTGGTTCAGTCATTTCAAACTGAGGGCAAATTTACATAACATTAAAGGGCAAGTATGAGTTGTCCTTAAGTCGGAAGTTCGTAACTCGGGAATTACTGTAGTTCACAGAGACCTTCCACATACACTTTCCCACTTAACACGATGAGTGGCTGCTGGGTATGAAAATTAGAGAAATGAGGAAACTGAGGTGCAAAGAGTTATCATACAAATTTCCGAAAGCCACAAGTAGGAAATTGCAGACAGGGCTCAACCCCTTGTCCTCAGGCTCAGCTCTTCTTACTGTGTCATTTTATTTTATTCATTAGCAAGTTTTGTAGTCACGCATGAGTAAGTCACATCGCCAGTCCACACCTGGGCTTCCTCATCAGAGGGCAGCATAGCCTCATGCCTGGGAGTTCAGAATAGGGACTCAGAACTGGGACTCAGAACTGTGACTTTGCCCCTACTAGCTCGGTGACCTCCGCACCCCATGGGGTCTGTTTTTCCATCATAAAAATGGGGATAATACTTCTCACACAACATGCTTGTTGCCAGACATATAAAAGATGCTCAATAAATAGTGTTGCTTATTTTATTATTGTGATTAATACTAATATTCTCTTAAAAAACAAACAAAAAACCCCAAGCCCATTGCTGTGGAGTGGATTCTGACTCGCAGCAACCTTACAGGACAGGGTAGAACTTCCCCATAAGGTTTCCAAGACTGCAATCTTTAGGGAAGCTAACTGCCACATTTTTCCCAAGGAGCGGCCAGTTGGTTTGAACCGCTGACCTTTTGGTTAGCAGCCAAACGCTTAACCACTGCACCATCGGGGCTTCTAATAGCCTCTAGATAGTCTTATTTAATAGTCTGGCTCCAACAACGACCCTCTTGTACTTTACTCATGTTTTTTACTTAAAATTTATCTATTTAAACATTGGCATCTCTGGGTGGTGCAAATGGCTGAGCACTTAACAGTTACCTGAAAGATTGGAGGTTTAAGTTCACCCAGAGGTGCCTCAAAAGAAAGGCCTGCTGATCTACTTTCCAAAAAATCAGCCATTGAAACCCTAGGGAACGCAATTCTACTCTGATACACAGGGGGTCGCCATGAGTCAGAATTAACTGGAGAGCAACTGGTTTGAATTATGTAAATAATTAAATGGTTACTTAATTGGAACACAAACCTTCAGAGTTCAGGGTCTCTCCTGAGTCTCTGTGGTACACAAACCCTTCTCTCTCGCTCATCTCCAAGGCACCCACCATGTCCATGTTTATCAGTTGGACTTAAATTAGATGAAAACCATGGGGTGAAACTACTAACGCATGTGTGTACCAGTGCAGTCAGTAAAGCTAATATCCACACATGCGCATACACAACATCACAAAAAGCGTGGTGAATTCATTCTAACAACTTCCAGTAGAGGAAAGCGTTGGAAAAGACTAGACCCTCCGGCTTCGATGAAACATCTCACTTTGGCCTGGTTGGCTTTGTCCAGTGCTGCAGTGGCTCTCCAGGTGTGTTGTAAGAACATGAAATAATTTGTCCACAACCCACTTCCCACTCTTGCGTTTGTGGAATAACAGGCAGGCACATACTTGGGCAGGAAGAGAAGAGACGAGCAGAAGTGAAGAGGCTCCTCAGTTAACTTTAACAAAGTTCCTCTTTAAAGTGTATGATTTCATATATGCCTGTTGCCATGGTAATTGTGCCCAGCCCCTCGTAAGTACTTGGTGAGTGGCATCTATAATTAATAATCTCAGCTGCTAACCAAAAGGCCAGCGGTTTGAACCCCACCGAGGGAGAAAGATGTGGCAGTCCACTTCCATAAAGATTATAGACTTGGAAACCCTGTAGGGTAGTTCTGCTATGTCCTATAGGGTCACTATGAGTCAGATTTGACTTGATGGCAATGGATTTTATAGGTATAGAAGGAACCCCTAGGTTGTGCGAATGGCTAAGTGCTGGACTATTAACAGAAAGGTTGGCGGTTCAAACCCAACCTCCAGAGCTACCTCAGAAGATAGGCCTGGCAATCTGCTTCTGAAAGGTCACGGCTTTGGAAACCCTATGGAGCAGCTCTACTCTGCACGTGTAGGGTTGCCATGAGTCAGAACCAACTCAATAACAACTAACAAAAACAACCTAAGCAGAGAA
This sequence comes from Loxodonta africana, assembly GCF_030014295.1. Lineage (NCBI taxonomy): Eukaryota > Metazoa > Chordata > Mammalia > Proboscidea > Elephantidae > Loxodonta > Loxodonta africana. Next base: position 54,769,411 of record NC_087355.1, on the reverse strand, counting down.
TCCAAGAAGTCTCACAGATCCCCCTACACCCATGATCCCAGACACTGAGAGGTGTTCTGACCACTGTCCGTGGTCTGCTGGGATGCTGTCCTTTAGGCACAAGAACCAGGCATTGCACACCACACCATGGAATCTTATCTTCCAGAGGGGTCACTGAAGCCCAGAGGGGTGGCCTTTCTGGGCCAAGCCAGTGCCAGGGCTGAAGGTCAAGCGGCCTCATTCTCGGGCAGGTATTCATGAGCCACCTTAAGATTTTTAAGTTTTGGCAAAAGAGGAGGCACTTTCAAGATACAAGTCACATGAAACTGAGTTTGGGTATGTCTGTTGTGCTTAAATGAAGCAGTTTATGACGTGGGTATTCAATTTCTGTAATCTGTGCTAAATTTAAGCATGCAAAATGTCAAGTTATCTCACTATTTTGCTTGGGTAAAAAAAGGAAAAAAAGATTTAGATTTATGGCTGGACCTTATAAGAACTACTGCTTCATTTCATATCCTGGCAGGCCCCTCACTAGTGGCAATAGACCAATAGAGTCACTTCCTGAGCCTAAGGTCAGCATTTTGACCTTGGAATAAACATCAGTAATCAGAGCCAAAACTTCTCTCCTGCTGTTTCCGGGGGAAGGAGGGCATGTTTTGAGGCTCCAGCTGCTCCTGACTCCAATTATGCTCCCCACACCCCCTCCCAAAAAGGGCTGCCACAGAGTGCCACACGGGGACACTCCTCCACAGACCGGGGTACTGACTCTTTCTGGCCCTCAACTCCTTGGCCCTGGGTAAGGGACAACTTCCAGAAAGGTGGGCCCTACCTGAAAGAACTCCTCTGGAGCTAGTGCTGGGGCCCAAGGAACAGTACCTGCTTTGGTATCACAAGTCACTTTCAAATATCCCTGGATGTCTGGGACTTATAGAAGGTTATTTATACACACACACCAGTTGCCATATAGTTGATTTCGACTCATAGTGACCCCACGTGTGTCAGAGTAGAACTGTACTCCATAGGGTTTTCAATGGCTGATTTTTTGAAAGTAGATCAACAAGCCTTTCTTCCACGGTATCTCTGAGTAGACTTGAACCTCCAACTTTTTGGTTAGCAGCTAAGCTTGTTAACTGTTTTCAGGACCCAGGGAATCCTAAAGTTACCAGGGTAGGTTAAATATTTAAATCCCCAAAAACCCCATTGCCGTCAACTTGATTCCAATTCATAGCAACCCTATAGGACAGAGTAGAACTGCCCCATAGTGTTTTCAAGGGTGTAACCTTCGGAATCGACTCGATGGCAGTGGGTTTGGTTTTTGGAACCTTTACGGAAGCAAGCTGCCAAATCTTTCTCCCATAGAATGAATAGTGGGTTTGTACCACCGACCTTTCGGTTAGCAGCCATGTACTTAACCATTGCACCACGACGGCTCCTTAATTTAAATATTTATCTCCAGGTTTTTGTTTTCTTAAGTAACAGCCTTTAATCACATTCATTTCCTTATCAAAAGCCTGATAAGAAAGCTTTGTGATGGCTAGAAACCCTCTCTAAATAAACAAAGGAAATGGGACCTGGAGCATTTTTCATTCATCTTCTATCCAGGCCTGGTTACAGTCTCTGTCCTGGTGTAGATAAGCAAATGATTTACTTTTTTCAATTTAGAGCCAAAATGGCAGAACACCATGGTACATCTGATACTTACACAACCAAATTAATAGTGTTGTAGATCATAAATTGTCAAGTGCCCTGAGAAGAAAGTTAAGTGCTCCACCCTCCAAGAGATGTACCCAAAGCCACTCAATCTAAAGCAGTCACCCAGATCAGTTGCAAACTCACCACCTTATTTTAATTCTAGGAACGTTGCTCTCTGATAGTTTTCTTGCTTGTTTAGCTTTTGTCTTCAGAGCACAAGAATGTACATTCCTTGAATAGTTCATAGCTTGTCCACAGAACCCAGAACAATGAGGTGCTCAACACCCAGCTTTAATTCCTGTTGTGTAGGAAAGGCCATGAAACAAGTGGAGACCCAGAAGAGAAAGGACAGTACCATGGGATTGAGGATCGTGTGGACAGCCACCAAAGAAAGGAAGCTGTCTGTATCCAGGAGAAATTCAAGGAGAGAAATCAAAGGAAGGCCAAGGGATAATCTGGATAGTAGAGGAGGGGTAGGCAGGTGACTTCCTCCTTTCCCCACTCCAGAGCCCACGGAAAAAAACGATTTCAAGTCTGAAATGAGCTTTTCAGTTAAGCTCTTCCCCATTCTCTGCACCCAGGCATAGTCTCAAATCAGCTGCTGGAATCCATTCCTCTCTCTGTTCCTAAACTCCTCACCATGTGCTGTGGGCATTAAAGGCCATGCTAGACAGCTGTTGGAACCATAACAAAGTCTCTGTGGCCTTCTATGCCTACAAATCTGTATTCGTTTCCTAGGGCTGCCATAGCAAAGTACCACAAAGTAGATGGCTTAAAACAACAGAAATTTATCCCCTCACAGCTCTGGAGACTAGAAATGTAGGGCATTGGCAGGGCCATGCTTTCTCTCTGAAGGCTCTAGTGGAAGATCTTCTTCCAGGGCAGGTAGCCCCACGTGTTCCTTGGTCTGTGGCAGCATGATTCCAATCTCTGTCTTCATCTTCACGTAGCTCTCTTCCTTCTGTGTCTGTCTCTGTGTCACTTCTCCTATTCTTATAAGGAGCCCACCCTACTCCAGTTTTACCTCAGGTTAATCAGTTATATCCGCAAAGATGCTATTTTCCAAATAAGGTCACATTCACAGTTACTGGGGGTTAGGACTTGAAAAGACCTTTTTGTGGACACGAATCAACCCATAACACTACTTAAACTGAAGAAGAAAAATACTACATGGACTTTACACACTGATTTTAGGGGAATCGAGTCCAGGATGATCCCGCAGAGGGGAAGAGGAAGTGAAGCCCGCAGACTATGCTCAGGAGCACTGCCAAATAAGATGGGGAGGAGCTGTAAGCTGAGCAGGAGTGTGGACCACGGGCACCGTGGCTTTACAGGTATGACATGATGGAAGGTGGAAAGGAAAGATGCAGTAGCAGTTAGAGCCAGGACCAAGGTCTAGAGCTGAGAACTATCACTTAGGACTGAGATTATGTCTGGGACCTTGGATCTGATCATCCTTGATCTGACCAGCAGCTGGCCGTACACCTGGCCAAACTCCACTTGGGCAGGTCACACATGCCATAGGGGCAGCTGAAACCATGATCCGGAGACGGGCACCCATATTTGCAGCAGACTACCTCCAGCTAACTGGTACCCACCTAACTGGCAAACCCAGACCTCACCAGCCCATCAACAACACTCAAAGATTTTGCTTTCTAATTTGGGGTAGGAATGGTTCCTGATCTTTGGACTCTAAAAGATCTCCCTACTTCTCCTCCCTTGAGCCTTCTGTCCAGAAACCTACCTGTGGTAGATTGGGTTCCCTGCTTGGCAGTTAAGTTTTGCACTCAATGCACAGTCTTTGGTGGCTAAGTCTTTATTTTCTTTTTAACTGACCCCACCTTGTTCAGTGTACTTGGAGCAAGCTGTTGTTTTTGTTAGCTACTGTTGAGATGACTCATCATGAGCCCATACACAACGAAAGCTTACCATAAAAGCGAGGTGACCCACACTCCCAATTTCTGCACGAAATTGAAGTGAAAATAAATAGACTTGAGAAAATAAGCATTATATGGACAAGGATCTTTGTTTTGTTCCCTCTGATGTATGTTAAACACCTAAAACAAGTATTTGCTGAGTACACACTGATAAATATTTGTTGAATGAATAATGATTGGCAATTGAGAAAATAAGTATCTCTTTCGAGCAGATCTCAAGAATGAATCAGTTAAATTTATAAGGACTTGGGTTTCCAAGGAGCGGCTGGTGGATTCAAACTGCCGACTTTTTGGTTTTCAGCCAAATGCTCAACTAGTGCGATGACAGCCAAGAAAACCCTATGGGGCAGTTCTACTCTGTCATATGGGGTCACTGTGAGTCGAAAATCAACTCGATGGCACCCAACAACAACAACAATTTCAGGATATAGGCAACCTCATTTTAAAGAATGACTTGACATGTTTTAAAATAAAGAATTTCTGCACTTTTCACTTAGGTTACTGCTTCCTCCACAGCCCTCTAGAATGGTGAATGTTTTTCCCCAACAGCCCTTGTACCACTTGACCTAGAGGTGGGATAGGAGGCCTCCTCATTACTTGACGATTTTAATTCCCAGTTCATTGTCATTCTGTACAACATATACCCCAACTAACTCATGTAGATATACATAGAGAAGATTGTTCCATTACCTTCAGTTCCTTGAACTTCTCTCTTCCAAAGGCCTTCTTCCGTTCTTGTTGTTGTATACTGTCGAGTTGATTCCCACTCATAGCAACTCTATAGGACAGAGTAGAACTATTTCATAGAATTTCCTAGGCTGTAATCTTTCTTGGCACAAATTGCCAGGTCTCTCCTGTGAAGTCTCTGTGTGGGTTCAAATCGCTGACCTTTTGGTTAGCAGCTGAGTGCTTAACCATTGTGCCACCAGGGCTCCTCCTTCTATTCTACCAATAAATGCAACTCCTCATAATCACATTTTTACATATCCCGTTCTCACCACTTCCCATTATTTTTCCCATTCAGTCCTTCCAATACTTCAACCCCAGCAATCCTTAGAGCCCACCAGAACCTTAAATTTATTGATCCTACCACTTTTCACCATTCCTCACCCACTTGATAACCTCTTTCCTTGCCTTTTCTTGCTTGGATTCCACTGTTAATTATTATAATCACTCCCTTAATACATCTTCAACTGCCTATCCCTCTCTCCATTTGTCATAATTTCTTGACAAAAAAGCAATCATGGTTAAATTAAAATCTACACCCACTTCCATGTAACTGAATATGGCTGGAGAAAAATACACAACATGCTGACTGGTCTCATGTTAAGTTCATCACCAGAAATATCAAATGGGCCTTTGATACCCCTGGGCAATCCTATTTTACTTCCAGAATCCATACACCCTCCTATTCTCCTGGAGAAGAATTCCACAACTTCTCCTCCCCCATACCTCTTGTACTATCTCCCTCATCGTCTCTGCTGATGGCCTTGTTTTCTACTTGACTGAGAAACTAGATGCATCAGAGGACTTCCTTGACCTCCTCCACCACATCTACCTTCCTACAAGCATCTGCAATCTCTGCTTTGCCCCTCTTCCCATGGATGAACTCTTCATGTTGCTATCTAAAGTCAATTCCTCCACTCGTGTTCAATCTCTTAATTACTCCAGGACTTAGTTCATTTCTCTCCTTTTTTGCATGGAAAACTTCCCCCTTCCTACCATCAAAAACAAAAAAGAATCCGTTGCTGTGGAGTCGATTCTGACTCATAGCAAACCTATAGGACAAGTAGAATTGCTCCATAGGGTTTCCTAGGAGCGGATGGTGGATTGGAACTGCCAACATTTTGGTTAGCAGCCGATCTTTTTACCACCGCACCACCAGGGCAGAGACTGTGTTTCTCCCATCCGAGAGGGAAAAAAATAAAAGAAACTTTTGACTTGACTTCTTTCACCAGGCACAACCCCATTTCTCTGACCATGATTAACAAGCTATCTAATGAGTCTGGTGGCACAAGGTGAAGGGCTCAGCTGCTAACCAAAAGGTTGGTGGTTTGAAACCACCCAGCAGGTCTGCCTGAGAAAGACCTGGTGATCTGCTTTTGTAAAGATTATAGCCAAAAACAAAAAAGAAAAAACCCTATGGAGCAGTTCAACTCTGTCAAATGGCATCTCTATGAGTAGGAATCTACTTGACTGCACATAATAACAACAAAACAAGCTTTCTACACGTGTAGCTATGTGAGGATGTGAACGTGGGCATGTATTGATGGTGCAGTAGATTTAGTCTATCCTGCATATCTGGTGGCCAGTGATGGAGTTAATGTCAGCAGAGCTATCACTTGGAATTGCATACTAGCTTTTTTCTTTTAATTGCAAGTGGTATATATTAGTTGTAGGGGGAAAAAATCAGGAAATATAAACAAGCAAAAACTAATAAATATCAATTATAATCTTTCTAGTCAGGGAAAACTACTAACAATATTTGGGGTTACATTCCACTGGACTTTTTTCCTGGGCACGTATGTATTTAAATGTACAAATTGGATCCTATTGCAGATACAAATATCCTATTGCATATACATGTATATATTGTGAAAATTCAAACAATGCAGATACATATAGAGTAAAAAACATTACTGTGCCTACTAACTACTGTACCTCCTCTAATCAAACTCCTTCCCACAGAGCATGCCCTATTGACCTTGTAGTGGTGTCCTTCCTGACTTTGAAAAAGCTCCTTTACATGTATGCATTTATGTACATATGCTGAATGCTTGGATTATATGATCCTTTTGTTTGTGAAAGGAGCCCTGGTGGCACAGTGGTTGAACACTGGCCTGCTAACCAAAGGTTGGCATATGAATCCACCAGTAACCGTAGGGAGAAGGATGTGGCAGTCAGTTTTCATAAAGATTCCCCAAACCAAACCAAATCCATTGCCATCAAGTCGATTTGGACTCACAGTGAAACCCTGTGGGGCAGATCTGCTCAGTCCTATAGGGCACTATAAGTTGGAATCGACTCCAAGGCGATCAGGTTTGTCTGTAAGAGACAACATGATAATATGTACTAATAACAAAGAAAAAATGCTGCCAATTAACCTATAACGCCGTTGATTGTAAGATGCGTCTAGATTTTAGGTATTCAAAGTACAAAATAAAATGTATTTTAGAATCAATGTGATGTGATTTTTTTTAAAAAATAGGAATGAGGCTATTGTTCTGTGTCTTGCTTTCCTCATTTCACAATATACCTTAAAACTTTCTGTGTCACTTTTTGTCCTTTTAAGCCACTATATAGCCATGCAGTTATAAATAGATCATTTGTTCTCCTATGAATAAACATTTAGGTTATCGTCATTCTTTTACTCTCAAAAAAAAAAATTTTTTTAAACTGCAGTAAACATCGTTGTTTAGCATCATTTTTATTACATTCATGTCAATGTGGAAAAAATAAACATACTGAAAGTACAGAGACTCATATAATAAACAGTCCTGTATACCCAAAATATTCATTAAAACTTTATCATATTTACCCCACATTTTTTAAATAAAAGAAAAATAGAAATAGAAAGTTATGCCCGTTTGGTGCCATTGTTCTTCCCTTTCCTGGAGCAACTGTTTCCCTGCATTTGATATCTACCCTTCCATTCTATTTTTTTACTTTCACAGCATATACATACACCCATGAATAACAAGCATATTCTTTTGTTTTGTTTATTTACATAAATAGTATCTATTGCACATATTGTGCCACTTACCCTCAACAAGTTTTCAAAATCTATGTTGATACGTGGTTCAGTGGTAGAATTTTTGCCTTCTATGCAGGAGACACTGGTTCGGTTCCTGGCCAAAGCACCTCACACACAGACACCACCCGCCTGTCAGTGGAGGCTTGAGTGTTGCTATAATGATGAACAGGTTTCAGCAGAGCTTCCAGATTAAGACAGACTATGGCGAACAAGAACTGTGGAGCACAAGGGTGCGATCAGCAACTGATGGTGGAGATGGTGCAGGACCAGGTAGCCTTTCATTTGCTGTACATAAGGTTGTATGAGTCGAGGGTGATTCATTGGCAGCTACTAACAACAACATGTTGATATGTAGTTCACTTTTTCTAATGGCTTATGGTGTTCTTTGATCCCATCTACACATCTACAAGTGAGGGTAAATTCCAAGAAGTAGATCAAAGGGTAAGTGCATTTACTATTTTGTTAGATGCTGCAGTATCATCGTCCCAAAAGGGGACGTCGATTTACACTTTCTCCAACAGTATGTGTGAAAATCTTCACAACCTCACTGTCAGGAAACATTATCTATCATTTTAAAATCTGTCAAACCTATTGATGGTAACATTTACCATCAACATTTACGAGGATTAATATCTTTGCATATATTTATTGGCCATTTGTATTCTTCTGAAAAATTTCTGTGTAACTTTATTTACCCTATTTTTCTTTTAGGTTAACCTTTAAAAAAAAATTCATCATTCTTTTTGATCTCTGTATAGTATGGATAATATTCTCCTCTTTGGTGGCTTTTTAAAAAAATGCCTTTTTTTTCCTAGAAAAGTTTTTAATTTTATATCCTCAAATGTGTTGATCTTTTTCTTTCTTTCTTAGGAAGGCCTTTCTTACCTCAAGATTATAAACAGATAATGACTATTTCTTTGACTACTTATCCATTTTTTTTGTGTGTGTGTTTTAACAACTTGATCTTTAATCCCTCTGGAATTTATTTGGTGTTATGGTGTGAGACAGGGATCCAACTTTATTTTTTCTTCCCTTGAGAATATCCTTCGTTGCTTCTCAATGGCCTATTTGGCTTTCTTGAAAAGATATACCTGGAAAGTATCAGCCCACAATATATTCTTAAGGTCATCAGTAGATCCTATTTTGTTCTAGCTGCATAAGATACGGGGCTACTTTCAAGTGTACAAGTGAAACCAGCCACAAACACATGAACAATTTGATGTTTTTCTGCCAGAAGATGCTCTGACCACAACACTCTACATTCCCAGATTCATTTCCTCTCAGTTTCAAGAGGAATTATTATACGTATTTTGTATATTCTGCACCCTGCAAAATATCACACGAGATACAGCCCCATAGTCAAAGTGCTTTAGTCTTATGAAAAAAAGTAAAATCATTACATAAATACATTCATGTGCAGATCAGGTGACTAAACCTCTAAGACAGTATATATTAACGCACGACTGCTCCAACGAGAGCTTGACTTCCTCTAAGTCACTCAGGGAGTAGGGTGGTGTCAAGCTCATTCTTCATTCTCTGGAACAAATTTGGGAAACGGCAAATGTTCCTTGAATGAAATTGGAACAATAGGTAGCATTGGGATTCAAAGACGAGAGAAACCCCTGTGGTGTATAAAGGTCAGAGGATCTTTCCTAGAAGTGGGATTGTGCTGGCCCTAAGGATTTGAAGGACCAGTTGTCATCAAGTCAATTCTGACTCATGATGACCCCATGTATGTCTGGGGTCTCTGGATGGTGCAATCAGTTAACATGCTCAGCTGCTAACCAAAAGGTAGAAAATTTAAGTCCACCCAGAATGTCCTTGGAAGAAAGATCTTGTGATTTATTTCCAAAAAACCAGCCACTGGAAACTCTATGACACACAAGGGGTCTCCATGAGTTGGAATCAACTCCACAACAACTGGTAGCGAAAGGTTTTGGAGAAATGGCAAAGAAAAGGGGGCATCTGCCTGGCTCGTCTTTCTCCAAGTATTTGGCTCCTTTGGACCCAATTTTCTCTCTTCTCACCTATTAGTTCAGGTTGTCTGGGAAGGAATTGAAAAGCTGCAAACATGGTGTTGATCTCCCTCAATCATCAGTCTCACTTGCAAGCTTTCCCAGAGCCTTGTAGCTTTTCAAGCCTGTGCAAATAAATTATCTGGGAGCATCTCCCCTGCTGACTCCTCTCTCTGCAGGAGCAAGCAGCCGTGCGTGAGGAGAGCCTCGAGACCATCTGTCACAGGGCATTACCTCTGCGAGTGCACACCGTGCTTCAGTCCCAAAGAGTCAAAACAAGCCTCGTTCATCCAGCACAAAGCCGGGCTGACCTCTCAAATCAGAGCCAGTTCTCATGTTCGCAAAAATAGCACCATGCTTTCTGTGCAGCCCCAGAGTGACACAGTCCCAAGCCAGCACAGAGAGGGACAAAGAGAAGATGTGGAGGACAGGAATGGATCAAGGCCCACATCCTGAGTCAGAGCCCCCAGAGTTTACCTGGTGCATTTCCCAGGCCATAGGGACACTGGAATAAGGAAGAGCGTGGCTGTGGGTTTGGCAAGGAGAATTTGGATCCCTGCAGGCCAGGCTCCCCTACAGTCTTCTCTAGTGAGGAAAACAAGAATGCTCATCCTGTTGGAGACCAGAAAGGCAGCACATGCTTAGGTCTCCTTGCCTCTCATGGGAGAGAGGATGTTTGATGAAAGTTATTAGAAAGAGATTTCTTCACTTTAAAAGCCTTGAGCACTGTGCTCTTTTAAAGGGCTATCTATATGCGATAAAATTGATAACAGCAACTAGAAAGGTTAGATAGGGAGCTTAGAGGGCAGTGAGTTTATGTAAACAGTGGGAGAATAATTTGGAAAAGGAGGGTGAGAATGGTTGCACAACTCAAAGAATGTAGTCAATGTCACTGAATTGTACCTGTAGAAATTGTTGTATGTTTTGTTGTGTGTATTTTCAATAACAATAAAATAAATTGAATTATTTAAAAAAAAAAAAAAAAAGGGTAGTCTTAACCACGTCCAGCCCTGTAGAGAGTGGGACCCTCTCGCTTCCAAAATGATTTAACTTTCGGTTTTTAGTCAATATTAGCAGAGGGACTTTTGGTAAATTGTTTCCCTCCTCTGTTTCCCTTTATCTCTTGTGTATTGAAATCTGGGGTTGAATAGTGAGCGCGAACTAGGTTGAGGCTGTGCACAGGCCTGGGGTTTCCTGGTGGGTATTTTTCTGCCCTCCTACTGAGTTCTGCTTGGGATGAATTTCACTCCTTGGACACATGTACTGAAAGCATCAGAATTTGCCTTCCTAGCCCTTCTTGGCCCAAGTTTCCCCCAACTTGCTGACATATTAGAACAAAGCTGCCATGTGCAATACCAGGCTGGGGATTCACGGCTGATGGCAAGTCCACCTGCCCCCTCCTTTAAGTCACACACTCTGCCGTCCTGATGAGCATTGCCGGCGTGACTTTCTGCTTCTGGTGATGATTCGTCAAGATCCTGCTCCTGATTGTTCATGGTTCCTGGCCTGCTGGGGCTCCAGTCTTACCTCTACAGGCCACATCAGCCACCCACCAGCTGGAGGTTAAACCCGTTCTCTAAGACACAGTCACCTCCTCTGGAAAAGGAGGTATTACTCACTCACACCTGTCTCCCAGGGTGTTTTGCAGACTTTGATGACATAATGGCTGTGAGGCACTGACCACTCTGCCGGACACATAAAACCGAAAAATCCCAAACCAGTTGTCATCGAGCTGACTCCAACTCATGATGACCCATGTGTGTCAGAATAGAACTGTGTTCCACAGGGTTTTCAATGGCTGGATTTTTGGAAGTAGATCACCAGGCCTTTCTGCAAAGGCAACTCTGGGTGGACTCGAAGCTCTAACATTTTGGTTAGCAGCCGAGTGCGTTAACCGTTTGCCCCACGCACAGCATGTGCATAATAAGTGCATGGTATCTGTGGCCACATTCTTGACCTTTTCGTCACATTTTGGCCTTAATATTTTTTTTTTTAATAAAATTTTTTATTTACGTAACTCAGAAGAATTCATTCCAACCCTCTCAGGTTGGGGTGTATTAGGGGGCTCCTCTCTCTCTTTGGGATCCTACAAGAGACTCCTCAGTATCTTCAGTGTTCAAAAGATTGGGAAAAGGGTTCTCCCCCTCGTCTCTCTTCTCCATGGCCACTCACGGCTACTTCTCTGAGACCACATATTTTTTCTGGATCAGGGCTAGGGCTTCTAAGGGTGATGGGATAAAGTCCTTACCAAACCCTGAGACCAGTACACACAACTTAAACAGGAAGCTTGGCTACCTTCTCAGAACTGGCCAGAGAGAATGCTTTCCTTTCTTTCTAGGATCGCCCAATAAGAAGAGGAGCAATAATTCAATCAGTATATGCTCAGCACCTCCTCCATGCCAGGTGCCATTCAAGGCACTGGGGATGCGTCAGCCAACAAAATAGACAAATACAGCCACCCTCATGAAGCTTATGTTATAGCAGGTATGGCGGCAGGGACAATGAGCGATAAATACTATGGATAAATATAAGTAAGTTGACACAAATTAATCTCTTAGCAAGTTATCCTACCACATAGGCATACCCCAGGTTTAAAATACATATAATTTTTCTTAGTGGAAATTTAATTCAGATGCCTTCTACCTAAGAATATGGATGCAATGATTTGCTCTAGTCTCCCAGGCACAGGGGCTGGTCACAAAATTCTGCAGAGATTTACTTAAGTTTCTCTCTTAAAAATGCATATGGATAGAAAAGTGGGCTCCACTCCCACATTAATTAACCTGTGAGAAGGATTAACTTTACACAAATGAACAAATTCTGCAAATCGGAAGCAAGGAGAATGCAAGTATAAAAGGTATCGTATGTTAAGCCAGTAACCAACCCATTGCCGTTGAGTCGATTCTGACTCATAGTGACCCCGTCAGACAGGGTAGAATTGCCCCATACAGTTTCCAATGAGAGCCTGGTGGATTCGAACCTCCGGCCTTTTGGTTAGCAGCTGTAACTCTTAACCACTACACCACTAGGGTTTCCTAAGCCAGTAAGGCAGAGTTCAAAAACCTTAAAAGATAATGATTTGGAATTTTGAGAGAAGATTCTGTCTTACCAGATTTCTCTGCCCTGCAGCAATCATTCCCAGACAACTGAAAGCGATCCCATCACAGGGCTACTTAAAGAAGAAGGTGTGTACTTCTGAACTAATGACTGCTGTGTATTTAGAAGTAAATGCCTTCTATTGTTTCCAGGTGCCACTGAGTAGATTTTGAGTCATAGTGACCTCATGTGACAGAGTAGAACTGCCACGTAAGGTTTTCTTGGCTGTAATCTTTATGGGAGCAGATCTCCAGGACTTTCTACAGTGAAGGTGCTGGGTAGGTTCAAACCGCCAAGCTTTTGGTTAACAGCTGAGAGCTTAACCATTGCACTATTGACCTAAAAGCCTTCTAGAGCCTCATTTACTGCAGATACACACACACATACACACATGAATGCCCGATCATTTTCTATTATTTTCTTCTTGCTTCTATTTTCTCCGAGAACTTGATCTTGCCATCAGAGATCTTGCCTACCATTGGATAACCTAACCTCAAATCTTTGCGGGGCTGGATCCTTCTTGTCCTTCAAGAATATCCTCTTCCTGAGAGGCTCCTCTGGCCCAGTCTAGGATAGCCTGACCCCGACTCCTCACCACCCTGTCCCTCCCTTTCACATCAGCCTACTTTATTTTTATCAGAGCTAAATATAATTGGAAACTATCTTTTTCACTTATTCATTTCTTTGCTCGTTTGTTTATTGTATGTCTGCCCCCACAGAAGATAAGCTCCATGGGAACAGAATATGTATCTTGCTTGCTTTCTCCCCAGCTCCTAAAACAGTGTTTGGCAAGAGTAAATGCTCAATAAATACTTACTGAGTGAACAGATGAAAAACTGTCAGGATTTACTGAACAAAGAAGCTTTGATTTCATTGCTAACGGAAGCAACCATCTTATTCCCCTTCTTTTTTTTCCCCCATGGTCCAAAGTCTCACCTCCCCTACTGACAGGAAGCTTTTCTATGCAAAGTTACCATATCCTGACTGTGATGGTTAATTTTATGTGTCTACTTGGCAAGTTTATGGTGCCCAGTTGTTTGGTCAAATGCTAGTCTAGATGCTATTATAATGGAGTTACATATGACTAAATAGTCAGCCTTAAGTAAAGCAGATTACTGTCCATAACGTGAGTGGGTCTCATCCAATCAGTTGAAGGCCTTAAGAGCAAAAAGACAATTTTCCCTAGGGTGTATTCTGCTTCCAGACAACAAATAGACATTTCGCCGGAACTCCCTCTGTCTTCACTCTTCCTGTCACCTGACCTAAGAATTCTGAGATACAAAACCAAACAAACAAACAAAAAAACCCGTTGCAGTCGAGTTGATTCTAACTCATAGCGACCTTACAGGACAGAGTAGAACTGCCCTATAGGGTTTCCAAGGAACATTTGATGGATTCAAACTGCCAACCTTTTGGTTAGTAGCCATAGCTCAACACAGTTCTTAATCACTGTGTCACCAGGGCTCCTTTGAGACACAAGCCTGCAGGAGTTTCCAGCATGTGGCCTGACCTACAGATTTGAGACTTGACAGCCCTCGTAATCTCATGAGTCAATTCCTTGATATACATAAGCATTTTACATGTTGCTGTAAAAAAAAATAGCATAGTGTGCTTACTAAAATACTCGCAAACAATGTAGAAGGCGTGCATTATTTGCCTAAAAATATGGTACCTCATTGGTTCTGTTTCTCTAGAGAACCCTGACCAAGATACTGAGCATCTTTGCCTTCCCCACAGAGCTCAGCGCATTACCTTTGTTGTTTTTCCATAAACATTAGTTGAGGGAAGAAGCATCTGCACTTGGCCTCAATTCACAGTAAAGTTCTTTGAGTAAGTGAAGAGAATCCATGAGGGATTTTCATGGTTTAATAAACAGAGGGCTATATCAAGCCTAGGTAATAATTAGTGTTATTGTTGTTTTTTTAGTGTTGCAACTAATAAAAAATGGGCCACCCTTGGGTTGTGAAATTTCATTTTATGTGAATTAGAGACATGATAATAACCACCCAAATATTAGAAACATCTGTAGTTCACCATCATTAGCTTTTCCCAGTATAGTATATTAAACAAATACCACCTGACCCCAGTTGTATACTTATGGCTGTTTACTCACAGCACAGTAAGAAGCAACTAAAAACTCTCAAGTCTCCATGCTGTCATTTGTTCCAGGAAAAAGCCACCATGATTAATGTAATGGTTTCTTTAAGACTTCTTCCTTGTTTTTAGGCATCAGCTTCTAACCCCACTCATCTAACCCTGGAAATATGGAAGACAATGTTGAAAAGAAATGAGTTACCATGGAACTGTTATCTCATAAACACAGACACTGAACTTGCTCTGAGAACTCTCTACACCAACAGTTCTTAAACTGAGGTCCCCATACCCTCAGCATCAGCATCACGTGAGCTCCTGGTGGAAATGCGAATTCTTGGGCCCTAAGCATACAGAAAAGGTGCTGCAAAGGCCAGTCAACAAAATTCATGTCGTATGTTTTGCTTATAGGAATGCCCTTTTCATCCTCCTTGAGGACAGCCCCATAACTTATGAGATTTATAGTCTGTCAGCAAGCTGCTTAAGCTCTCTAAATCTCAGTTTTCATATAAAAAGAATAACCACCTTGAAGAATTATCATGAAACTAAAGGAATGTGGCAAATAGATGGTACTCAATAAATGGTAGCTATTACTATTTTTTTATTACTATAGTACTTGTTTTTCAAGACCATAGCATATTACAAGGAAATGTAGTACGCTAATGAAGAAACGGAGCCCTGGTGGTACGGTGGTTAAGCACTTGGCTGCTAACCAAAAGGTCAGCAGTTCAAATCCACCAGCTGCTCCTTGGAAACCCTATGGGGCAATTCTACTCTGTCCTATAGGGTCACTTTGAGTCATAATTGGCTCAATGGCAGTGTTTTCTTTTTAAGTGAAGAAACAATATACAGTGTAGTTAGGATTACAGGTTCCAGAGCCAGATTATGGATTTATATCTTAGCTTTACCAGTTTCTATCTGTGGACTCTGGCAATAGGGCCTGGATATATATATATATAAAACCTGAACAAAACAATTGCCATCTAGTTGAGTCCGATTGGTAGTGACCCTATGTATAGACAGATATATAGATATAGGTAAGATATAGATACAGATATATACATATAGCTGAGCTTTCTGTTAGCAGCCAAGCACTTTAACCACTGTGCCACCAGTGGCTTCTCTCTCTCTCTTTATACACACACACACACTGTTATAAAAAATATATACAACACATTTTTCAATTTAATATTTTTTCATGTCTACGGTTTAGTGACATCAATTACAAATTACAATAATCATGCTATGAAACCATCACAAATATCCGTGGCCAAATTTCCATCGCCATAAACAGTTTAGGAAATGCAATGTTTCCTAAGGATGACTTCCCCTTTCCCCTCCTTTCTGCCCCCAGTAACCACTAACGCGCTCTCCCAGATATTTGAGCAAGGCCTTCCTGGTGATTCTGATGCACTCCCAAGTTTGAGAACCACTGCTCTCTATCATCTCTTAAGACCTAAGGTCAAGAGAACTAAATTCTATGACCTGACATGGGCAGAGAAAATCTCGGGGCCTCAGCTTGCTCATCTGCTTTTCATAGATTAGACCTCTTCCTGTTGATGAAATACTTGGGTCATGTTTGATAAATATTCTGAATTATAGATTATGGTATGGTTAAGCGTGTGTCTTTCGGTTAAACAAGCAGAGACGACTGAAGCTAGCTTAAGCGTGGGGGGCGGGGGGTGGACGGGGTAATCCAGTGAGGAAACACAACAAGCGATTAGGAGAATCTAAAATAGGGCTGGGTCTCACTTAAAGGGCAGCCGAGGATGGTTCTGAATTCAAAATGGACCTAAGCGCTTTGGCAGAGCTTCAATATTACATCATGATTGTGATGCAATTATAGTCTTCTATGTTTGCTTTTTTGTTGTTGTTGCTCCTGCTATCAGTGATCTTCTCTGTGTAATCCTGTTTCTGAACCCCCATAATTTTAGCTTGCAGGGCCAATTCTCTGAGTGTTCTTCTCTTGAGAAAGAGTACCGTATTTCTACACAAATACAACATGCCTTCCACATTTGTTCGCCAACCGCGCCCTTCCCTCCCTCCCCAGGTATTTTCAGAAGCTCCGCTATGCCAATTTCTTTCTTTTTTTCTTTTTTTTTAATGTGTTGCTGTAAAAAAAAAAAAAAAAAGAAGAAGAAGAAGAAGAGTATAGCACGCTTACGAAAATACCTCGAGGGGGGAGACCGCGGTGGGCAAACAAACATAGAAGGCACAAGTTATTTGCCTAAAAATACAGTATAACAGACGCAGCATATCTTTTGAGTACTACATTATTGGCCAGTTGTGGTGACAGTCAAGTATTTAACAAGCGGTATAGGACAGATATCAACCAATCAGAATGGTGAAGTAATTAGACTAGGGTCTCAACCAATTAGAATGAATGCTGACTGTACACTGTCGGCCAACCATTCCAATGCATGCTTGCTGACTATCAGAAAGAAAACATGGCTGTAGGCTTGCCCCTTCAGGAGCAGCTGAAGACAGAGCAAAAAGATCCATATAGCTGGAAACTATGTTTGTTTGCTTGTTTGTTTCTCAACATTATATCCAGAGAGCCTAGCACAGTACTTGGCACATAGTAGTCACTTATTAAATGTTTAACAGTACAGATTATGGAAAAAATTTTTATTTGGCAAACCTGTCAATATTTAAATAAATAAACTTAAAATTCAAGCTCTAAGTCCAGTTAATATATTATTCCTTGCCTGTAATGTGGCCTTTCAGTTGCCCTGCCTATTCCTCTTGTCCCTACCTCTGCCTCACCAACATTCATGTGAACTGTGAATTTGCCTTCTTGACTCTAGAATCTCTCTTTCTAATACCACTTCTGCACTCTCTCCAAAACATTTCTCTATTCCAATGTTCAAGTATTCTAGTTACCTACCCTTTCTCCGGTTTGAGGATGTATCTATGAATAATAGGAAAAGCATAAAGACATACATAAAAATGATGAACATAAAAACAAGACAGCGGTTGCCTCTGAGGGTACCAGGAGGAGTTAGAGAAACTGTCAATCTGGTAATATAATTCTTTATATGTTTTTAAATTTTAAAATGGAAATTTTTTTTAATTTATCTTTATAAAACAAAATAGTTAATGTTACTATGTTACTATTACTAGTGTTACAAAAAAAAAAAAAAAAATCCTGGCAGTAGATTTCTGCTTCTAGCCGTAAAAGTAAATACTAGACTTATTTTCCTGCCAAAATCAACTATAAAAATGAACAAAATATATACTACAACTGTTTTCAGGTGCCAAACAACACACGGTGCAGGACTGTGATCTTGAGAGATGGAAACGCAGGAGTTGAGCCCCTGGGCACTCTGACTTGCTGTCTGGGGACATTTCCCTGGCAACCCAAGCAGAATTGTGGTCTTGCTGAGCTACGGACTCAGTGAGAAGAGTTCTACGTACTGAAGCAACTGGACTTTGTGGACCAGAGAACCAGAGAAGAGGGGGGCTATACAGAGGCAGTTGTTTGGACAGAACGAGGGGGTACTGATTGGTTTAAAATCAGGAAAGGTGTGCGTCAGGGTTGTATTCTTTCACCATACCAATTCAATCTGTATGTGGAGCAAATAATACGAGAAGCTGGACTATATGAAGAAGAACGGGGCATCAGGATTGGAGGAAGACTCATTAACAATCTGCATTACACAGATGACACAACTTTGCTTGCTGAAAGTGAAGAGGACTTGAAGCACTTACTAATGAAGATCAAAACCATAGCCTTCAGTATGGATTGCACCTCAACATAAAGAAAACAAAAATCCTCACAACTGGACCAATAAGCAACATCATGATAAATGGAGAAAAGATTGAAGTTGTCAAGGATTTCATTTTACTTGGATCCACAATCAACAGCATGGAAGCAGCAGTCAAGAAATCAAAAGACACATTGCATTGGGTAAATCTGCTGCAAAGGACCTCTTTAAAGTGTTGAAGAGCAAAGATATCACCTTGAAGACTAAGGTGCACCTGACCCAAGACATGGTATTTTCAATTGCATCATATGCATGTGAAAGCTGGACAATGAATAAGGAAGACCGAAGAAGAATTGATGCCTTCGAATTGTGGTGTTGGTGAAGAATATTGAATATACCATGAACTGCCAAAAGAACGAACAAATCTGTCTTGGAAGAAGTACAACCAGAATGCTCCTTAGAGGCAAGGATGGCAAGACTGTGTCTCACACACTTTGGGCATGTTGTCAGGAGGGATCAGTCTCTGGAGAAGGACATAATGCTTGGCAAAGTACAAGGTCAGTGGAAAAGAGGAAGACCCTCAATGAGGTTGATTGACCCAGTGGCTGCAACAATGGGCTCAAGCATAACAACGATTTTAAGGATGGTGCAGGACCAGGCAGTGTTTCGTTCTGTTGTGCATAGGGTAGCTATGAGTTGGAACTGACTCGCCAGCACCTAACAACAACATCATACAGAGGGGTGGCCCCAGAAATCAACACGAGGGTTCACCTCAATTTCTTGGCTAAGGGCTGAACTGTGTATGAAAGGACTAGATGGCATGAAGTTTAACTAGCAGAGATCACCCATTACGAGGATGCAAGCTGAGAGGTGATGACCACAGACACTGCAATTCCAATCCAGAGAGGAGAGCACTCACTGAGTACTTCCAACACTCAGTTGTGACTCCAGAAAGACCTTGCCTTAGAATGAAGGCCATGCATTAAGGCTATGTTCAAAACTGAAGTACCTGCCCTAACAAAGAATGAAACAAGTCTGACAGGACTAAAGGCACTTGCCAGTAATTGAATGTAATTTAAATACAAAGCACACCTAGGTACAATGTAGTCAAACTGATTAAAAAAACAAAGATGAAAGGAAAATCTTAAAATCATTCATATAATTTTTAAAAGTTACTAAAAAAGAGAACAAGGATATGAATGCTGGCTGACTTCTGCTCAGAAATAATGGAAACCAGAAGATAATGAAATGACACAAGCAAGGAAAAAAAAAAAAAAAAAGCAATTGCAAAGTATTCCCATTGCCAATTACTGGGTTCTGGAGGAAGACCTTTCTATTCCAGAGCTCCTGTGGCCCTGCCGCCAGCCGGTGTGGTTTATCCACTCCCAAGTTTACTCTGCCCACAGGAGTGGCTTCCTTTTCTTTCACCAATTGCTGTGGGGTCAATTCCAACTCATGGCAACCCATGTGTTACAGAGTAGAACTGAGCTTCGTAAGGTTTTCTTGGCTGTTATCTTTTATGAAAGCAGGTCACCAGGACTTTCTTTCTGCTGTGTCACTGGGTGGGCTTGAACTGCCAACCTTTTGGTTAGTAGTCAAGTGCAAACTGTTTGCATTACCAGGGACCTTCTCTCTTTAAGTGTCCTCTTGGACCTTCTCTCTGTAAGTGTCCTCTTAAAAGCTGTGATCCCTCTCTGTGACATTCAAGGCACACACTTTACCTCAGGAAGATCCTCAATATGATTACATAATTCAAAGAAGCTTTCAAGTGTTTGTTCTTGCTTCCATCTTGTTTCTGCTTTGTCATGCACATCCGTCTACTCACCCAGCCTAACAATGAGCTAGGAGTGAGGAAACAGGAGCCCAATTTCAGTCAGGGTAAACCAGACAAATTCTAGTTAAGGGTTAGGTTGTTCTAAAGCCTTTTTTCTCCTGGTTTCCTCTTTCCCATACTCTTCTTCTCTTTCTCTATACCCAATCCTCTTTCATGCCTTGGAAAAAGAGTGACAGGGTTTGAGATTCAGCTTTGAATGAAGAACCCACAGTATTTACACCTGAGGGCCACAATACGATCTAGCATGACAGAGGAAAAGATACAAGACAGAAAGCCTGTCCTATTAGTATCCCGAGATAGGCACTGAAAGCCCAGCACATTAAGAAGTAAAACGATTCCTGGATATTTTTATGAGCCTACCTCTTAGATGATTCCAAGGTTCGAAGCTCTATTTGTTGCGCCCCATTACCTCTCTTTTCTGAAAAAGTCCTGAAGAACTAGATTTCCGGTTTTGTGAGTATGGAATTATTTCTCTAAGAGTCTTTAGGTATGAGATTTGCACCTAAAAGGTGACTGGATTTTCAACCTTGAGTGCTCAGTGCTCCTCAGAACAATGGGCTGTATCAGGATGCACCACCCATGGCTTCCCCCCACAAAAACATTGAGGCTTTTTATTTTGATCTTTGTTGTTTTTGTTGATTTTTTTCCTATGTTACAAATAACTTATATAAGCCTCATGGGGGTTAGTATGCAAAGTCCTTGGCTACAACAAATCAAGCCAAACTAGGCAATACACATCCTTTCCCACAATCTCTTTCTCCTGCAAGAGCTTGAGATTTGCTAAGAATGGCTTAGGATTGTCTAATGGACACAGTTTCTTGCTGTTATGACAGTTCATTCCTTTCCAGGGTCATCAGTGGTTCAGGGTATGAATGAGTATCCCAGCACATGGCCAGGGCCCAGTGGTAGTCTGCGGGGACTCTGCAATGCTTGGGTGACTGTGAAGCAACCCAAGAAGCCTGTTGTCCCCGGGAGCCCACCAGCCAGATGTATGACAAAGGAAAGCCCAGACTATGGAGGTGCAAAACCAGAGCAGAGCACGATCTATTTCTTGCTGAGGAAATAACCAGAGAAGCTGCAATGTAAGAAATGGAAAGGGCCTGTCTAAGAGGACTCGGAGGTCACCCTGCTCCCATCTAACGTTATCTTCCAGGGGCTAGGACTTCCTCTCCCAGCCCTGGACTCTCCAGGATACACAGAACCAGCCCATAAGGAACCAAACTCTCCCAGGGTATTTTTAAGATTCTGTTTTTTGGATGACTGCCAGGCCCTGCCATGCCCAGCTGCTCCTTTCTGAGAAGGCTCTGAGCTCCTTGCTGCTTGGGATTCCTCACTGGGATCTTTCTTTTATGCAGCCGAGGGCTGTGGACGGCTGAACCCATTGTGGGGTACATCCCTCTCTGAGAAAGATTAGACAAACCTGCTTTTAGGGGCATCAGCAGAACTACCTCCAGATTCAGCTGCTGATCCCCCCAGTCTGCAGGGAAATATCTCCTTTTGGGGGAACTGTGCCTCCAATGAGACACCAGGGAAGAGCAAAATGGTTGCCAAGACATTCTTATGCTCTTGATAGCTGGCATTTGTGAGTACTTACTACATGCCACTCACAGTGTATGTCAGTGTGTACATTACATCATTTTATCCCCATAACAGCCCAGTGAATTGGGGAATTTTACTCTTCACATTTTGTAGATGTGGACAGAGAGGCTCAGAGAATGTGACATCATCAAGGCTGAATAGTGAGTAAATGGCAGTCATGGAACCAGCCAACCAGGTATAATTAAAAACAAACAAACAAAAAAGCTAGTTTGTGATGTAGAAGTTAGTCACACACTTCTAGTCAGAATTTGGGAGTACATCACATGTTTTTTAATAATCGTTACAATGAGGAAAGGGGATGGTGGTCATTTCAGACAAAGCTCCTAGACTTTTAATGACATGTTAAAAATTCAGAGGAGACAGGGATGATCCCCTGGCAGGAATAGTAATGGCCAAAGAGGCATTTAAGAGTCTAGGAGAAAAATGAAATTAGCGTCTAAGATTCCAATGAGAAGAAAAGGAAAAAAGCAAGATATACACACACACGTAAAAGGAGCCCTGGTGGCACAGTGGTTAAAAGTGCTCAGTTACTAACTGAAAGTTCAACGGTTGGAAATCACCAGCCCTTCCACAGGAGAAAGATGTGGCAGTCTGCTTCCATAAAGATTTATAACATTGGAAATCGTATGGGGCAGTTTGACTCCATCCTACAGGGTTGCTATGAGTCAGAATCGATTTGATATAGCCCTGGGGGTACACTGGTTAAGAGCTCAGGCTGCTAACCAAAAGTTGACAGTTCAAATCCACCAGCTGTTCCTTGGAAACCATATGGGGCAGTTCTACCCTGTCCTATAGTGTCGCTATGAGTCAGTATCCATTTGAGAGCAGTGGGTTTGGTTTTTGGTCTGACACATACAAATGAACAACAGCAACAAGAGACAGTGTAGTTACAAAGAGATTCCACTGATAAACTCAGATGTTAACAAATAAATAGGAAAGGAGGCGGCAGGGCTCCCCAAATAAGGACAAACAGAAACAGGGCATATACGTGTAAATAGGATGACTGAAGGCTGAATGTTAGAATTCAGTGAGGCTAGAAAAATACTAATCTCTTTCTTCTTTACTTGGACATATTTGATTGCTCTAGAAGAAAAACATAGCAAAAATACAGCAAATCATTTAAGAAAGTGTCTAGTGAATTCCCTGTAGACAAAGTGGTAAAATGTTTGGTGGACAGTGGTAAGGTTAAGTGGCTCCACAATTGATTGAACAATCAGATTTGTTGTTAGAGGACCCAGGTTTGCATCTGAATATGCCATTTATCACATGTGGGACCTCGGTCACCTTATTTAAACTCTATGAATTACAGGTTTCTTATCAGACAAATAAAAAGGATAATAAAAACCAAAAAAACCAAACCCATTGCTGTCGAGTTGACCTGACCACCAGGGCTCCAAAGATGATAATAGTACTATTTATCTCATAAGATTAATTTAAATCGTGTATATTAAATTTATTGGGCAAATTATTGATATCAATTAATATTACCAATAAAGAGTTACAAAACTTTGATCTTGGCCCTATTATTGTTGTTGTTAGGTGCCGTCGAGTCAGTTCCAACTCATAGCGACCCTATGCACGACAGAACAAAACACTGCCTGGTCCTGTGCCATCCTTACAATTGTTATGCTTGAGCCCATTGTTGCAGCCACTGCGTTAGTTCACCTCATTGAAGGTCTTCCTCTTTTCTGCTGACCCTGTACTTTGCCAAGCATGATGTCCTTCTCCAGGGCCTGATCCCTTCTGACAACATGTCCCAAGTATGTCAACAGTCTACCAAAGACATGGATGAAGACAGAAGAAACACCGCTATCAGATTTGCAGGTGACACCAAGTTGGCAGTAAAAGCTGATATGTTTGGTGAGTCTTAGACCTTCAGCATAATTCAAGATAAATGCCAGGGCTAGGGCAGTCAAAATGATTTTGGCAGGTTGGAATAACGGACAAAACCAATAAGGAACTAATTTAGCAAGAATGCACGTTCATGTTTGTGTGTGGCTAAAACCAAAACTGCCCAAAGACAATGAGGAAGCAGTTCACATGAAGTAGGATCTGGGAGATTTGGTTGCTCACCAGTCCGGTCTGAAAGAGCTATGTGATGTGGCTGCAGAAACAGTAACACAATCTTAGGCTGTGTTTATAATAGGAGAGTCCACAGTATTCTTCTTGGACCAGTGCTCATCTGGAGTCATTTGCTTCATTCTGGAGAGTGTACAGAGAGGGCAAGCCATTTGATGAGGTTTCTAGTAATCGGCTGAATGGACTACAAGTGCCTAGAAAACAGAAGAATCAATGGTGGTAGTAATAATTAGAGTCACCACACAATAGCTAATACTTATGGAGTTCTTCATTGTGCCAAGTTCTTTAGTTGTTGCTTCATTTAATCCTTTCAACAACCTCATGGGGTAGGTAATATTATTACCCACATTTTATAAGTGAGAAAACTGAGACTTGGAGAGGATAAATGGCTTATTCAAGGTTATGTAACTAGTGAGTGATGGAGCGTTTATTGGAATCCAGGCATTCTTATCCAGAACAGATGCTTTTGGACAACATGCTATCCTGCTTTCTAGGAGTTGAGCAAAATAAGACAGCTAACTTAAAATTTTTGAAGGACAATTATGTGCTGTGTAGTTCTAGAGGGTAGTACTAGTCCCAGCAAATGGAAAGTGAGAGGGGGAATTAGCCTGAATGTTCGGAAGATAAGTCTAACAATTACAGACAATGGATGGGCTTGCACTGGAGATTTTATTTTCTCTATTTACTTGCCAAGCAGAAGTTGTATGGCCACCTCTTAAGGTTTCCCTTGTTGCTATGAGATTGCCCTTCATTGTCAAGATTTTACAATTCTATTAGACTTGCCCTTGGCCAAATTGTGTTAATTAGGACTCACAATTGTAAGTAGCAGGAACTCAACAAACTACAGTTAGAATGTGTGGGATCTCTTGGAAGAGCAAGCATGTGGCTCATCTTTGGTCATAAAGGAACCTACGATGTAAAACCTGCAGGACTCTCTTCAATTTCTGCCTCCTCTTTGCTATGTTGGCTCCCTTCTCTCTTACCTTCAACTGACTTATATCATGTATCAGAAAACATAGCCACTGGCCACTTCTGACCTTTTTCCCATCTAATAGTTTTCTACCACAGAAGATGTATCTTTGGTATCAAGGCAAAACAAAACAAAACAAAGTTTCCACAGGCAAGAGTACAAATTGACCCAATTTAAGAGCCAGCACCCCCATACCACCAACAACCGGGGTCACAGGGTGGAATTAATTAGAAGAGGCAGATCCCATGGGAACAATATGGATGGATCAGAAGGATGAAGCATACTAAACAATAGGGGCCCCAAGCCGCAAAGCAAAATGACAAGAAGCTGGTACTCAAAAACATTAAGGATACCACAGGTGTCTTGAATTGAATTGTGTCCCCCCCCAAAACATGTGTCAGCTTGGTTAGGCCGTGATTCCCCATATTGTGTGGTTGTCCTCCATTTTGTAATTGTAATTTTATGTTAAAGATGATTAGGGTGGGATAGTAACACCCTTACTAAGGTCACATCCCTAATACAATGCAAAGGGAATTTCTCTGGAGTGTGGCCTGTACCATCTTTTATCTTATAAGAGATAAAAGGGAAGCAAGCAGAGAGTGGGGACCTCATACCACCAAAAAAGCAGTGCTGGGAGTAGAGCACGTCCTTTGAACCTGGGGTTCCTGCACAGAGAAGCTCCTGATTCTGGGGAAGATTGATCACAAGGGCCTTCCTCCAGAGCTGACAGACAAAGTCTTCTCTTGGAGCTGACACCCTGAATTTGGACTTTCAGCCTACTGGACTGTGGGAAAATAAATTTCTCTTTGTTAAAGCCATCCACTTGTGATACTTCTGTTATAGCATCACTAGATGACTAAGACAACAGGTTTAAAGTTTTTTTTTTTTTTTTTGACTCAATCATGTGCAAACTATGTTGATGACAGTAGTCTTTCCGAAAATATTTGAAAAGGAGAGTCGCTGTTAAGACTAGCCAACTATTTGGCACTTATAATGTGTTTAGTGCTCAGCTTGGTGCTGTGCTGGGTGCCAAAGACCTACAAGCCATAGTTTTTATGCTCCAAGATTTAAAAATCTACTGGGATTAATGACTGAGTAGCATTTTGGGGGAGTCCCTGGATGGTGCAAATAGTTAACATGCTTGTCTGCTAGCCAAATTGTTCGAGGTTTGAGTCTACCCAGATGCACCTCCTTGGAAGAAAGGCCTGATGAGCTACTTCTGAAAAATCAGCCATTGAAAACCCTATGAATTACTGTTCTACTCTGACACACATGGGGTCTCCACGAGTTGCAGTGGAACTGGAGCATTTTGGGAACCATTTTAAATATAATTTTATAGATAATTAGCCCTTATCAATTATCTCATTTATGAATAGATTTTGTATCAAGTTTAAATTAAAACTAGCTTCTTAAAGTCTCTTTGGTTTGGAAATAACCTGACTCATGGCGACCCCATGTGTGCCGAGTACAACTACTTCATAGGGTTTTCATGGCTGCGACTTTTCTGTCTCCTGAAGCACACTTCTGGGTGGGTTCGAACCACCAACCTTTTAGTTTGTAGTAAAGTGCTTAACCGTTTGTGCCACCCAAGGACTCTGTGCCTAGAGTAGTGCCTCAAAAATAATAGAGAATAAATATTTGTTCATTCAACAGATGTTTATAGAGCATCAATGTGTCAAGCATCGTTCTAGCACCGAGGATGCAAAAAAGAAAAAAACAGACAAAAAAACAGACATGGTTTCTGTCCTGAAGGAGCGTACATGCTAGTCGTAGTGCTGATCTATTGATAGACGAGTATCTGGTTCAAAATGCTTATTTCACAGGAAGAAAAACAATGCCCAAAGAGATAAAGTGTTTGAATCGAGTCATGTGGAGAATTTGAGTGGCCTAGCTTTTTTTTTGCTTTGCTTTTTTGTTTTAATTTCCTCTTGCAAGCTGCTTCTCAATAAACAATTCACAAAACAAAGGTTCGCAAATGAACTTCTTTTTACTGTCCATGAACGCCAGCAGAGTGTTAAGGGCATCAGGAGCTGCAGTGGGACTTTGGCATCCAGGGTCCCTTGGAGAGAAGATGTTGGCCTCCATGGTAGCCATGTTGTTACAGTTTAGTTGGGAACTGCTAATGAAGAGCTCAGTCCTAAACAGGGAGCTGCAAGAAGGGGCTCACATGGATCATTTTTGAGGAAGTAGAAGGGCTTTTCAGGGCATATAGGGAAGGCAAGGAGATTTTCACAGTAGGAGCAAATGAACAGGAAAGAAAGAGAGTAGATGTTGTATACTGAATAATGAAAAATAATATAGATAGTATGGGAAGACTGGACTAGAATTGAGCCCTTGGGAATGAGGAAAATGGCTGATTCAAATGGAGAGAGAGCTGGGCTTGGATTTCAGCTGGAGTCCTAATTACATGTGAATCCAAAGTAGCTCTTAAATTTAGAGCCTAAAGAGTACTCCCACGGAACTCTGCTGCCCCCCTCCCCTTTGAGAAACTGCCCTAGAAAGATATGGAGATGCCCTCTCACCACTTCATTCTCACAAAATAGGAGCCAGTCTCTAAATGGATTGTTGTATGTCAGGTTACCACACATCTCCCCATTTGAAAAGGCACTCTCGCACAAAAGCTGAACTGACCCATCAGCCAAAGCACATCAGCACGAGGCCAACTGTCACTCTCGTCATCTTCTTCTAGGGACTAGCAGAGCCCTGTGCAGTGGCTCTTTGTGACTCTGCTACCAGTGAAGGCCAGGAGGTCATCAGAAATCTCACTCCTTTCACTCATAAATCCTGTGAGTTGCTGAGTCATTCAACCAGAAATCACCTTGATCCAGAACCACCACCTTTTTTTTAAAAAGCAGTGACTTCTAAATGGTGTGAGCAAAAATCCTTCAGCACTTTAAAGAAATGCTTGGCTGAGGGCTGTTTGCTAATGCCAGCAGACTGTTTCTATTCTTGAGAAATAGAAAAAGATGATTTTCTTGTCTTTAACCTGATAATGTGACTTCCTGGAATGAGCCTGGGGACGCATGTGGAAAAGAGAAGTCAGAGAAAACACTGCATACAACGTCTGTAAAGAAAATGTTTTATTTAAAGTGTTAAATACGATCACCAGAATGAATTTGATTTACATTTGTTGGTGTTCATTACAGGACTAATCTGCCCTTTTTTTTCCAACTGGAATTCCCTTTACTTTGAAAACATATTATGTACAGGGCAGCAATGGTCACTGGAACAGTGCTATTTACAGGACTAAACCACAAGCTGAGGTGCAGACATGTGAAAATTAAAAAAAAAAAAAAAATACACCAACTTTTAAATAAATACTGCATAATTTTTTTTTTTAATGACAAGTATGTACAAATATTCCATACGGTCATGTCCTCCTTATTAAAATTAGAAATAATTCATATAGGAATATGCACAAAAGATTATGTGACTGCATCTTAGTATCAGGAAAATGGTAAACGTTTATTCTGAGGGATAGTATAGACATTATAAGTCTATTAAATCAATTGTTGCTGGTACACAGGTGTCTAAATTATTTCAATAAAGTTTTTTTTCGTTCTTTTAACAACTTTACCTGGGTCCAACGTAGATCTCAGAACGTCAAGACATAGTCTCGGTGTATTTCATGTTGCACCACATAAAAAGAAGGCATTTTTAGTGATACTCATTTTAACTTTTGTACCATATCAAGCATGATAGTTTATACTGGTCAGCACTGAATTTCCCAGAAGATCAAAGAAAACAATTTTTATGCATGGCCTTAATTTAAAGTTAAGCAGAAGGTGTGTGGATTTCCAAAGTTATTGCAAAAAATTAAAATCAATCAATAAGACAGTGTTATTAAAGTGTACATAAACATCCAGAAAGTATGGACGGTCCGTTACATCAACCAGTGACAACTTTTCTTCTAAGTAGGGGAATGTAAGAGAAATTTGACCTTGCAGCACCACCCAATGGTAACAACTGTCTGTAAAACCAAAGGCAGGGGTTTCTGACATTAGGGGAGTTGCTTGGAGACTGTTGGTGATGGCATCAAGGGACCGTTAATAGGCATACTGACTTTCTTTTAGTCACCTAAAAACTGGAGCTTTAAAATTGTTGTTGCAAATTTCTGTTTACTGTATTTCTTTAGAAATATAATTTGTGAAAAATTGAATTTTACTACAGAAAAATGAATTAATAAACGACCCCATGTTTCAGGGTTCCAAATTTTTAGCAGTTTCTATTCACATAAAAAAAAAATAGTAAATGGAAATTGGCTAAAGGAATTGCTTTAATTAATTAAAAAAAAAAAAAAAAAAACCTAAGACCTTCTAGAAATAATACTTGAACCCCTGTATGAATAATGCTGGTGCTGAAAATAAATTTATCAGGCATTACAATGGCCACATGATTTTAGAATTTTCCTGTAGAACTGAATTTTGAAGGTGAAAAAAAAAATTACCATGCATTGTACAATAAATTGCAAAAGTTCAAATATCTTCTTTATCAAATACATGCTGACTTACTTTAACATACTCCCAAGTCATGTTGCAAAATCCTTTTCAACATGCTTGAAATAAAGAAAGCTCTTACTTTTTTTTTTCCCCCGTGAGAAATTCGGAAATTCAGAAGCATCAACAGCCCTGAATCAAACATGGGATATAAGAGAATACCAGGTCAAAACTTTGCAATTTTTTAGTTCACTCTGCTGGGGAGAAGTAAAATGAAAGATTAAAAGAGGGCGAAGAGGAATGGCGAGACAGAGAAGAGGAAGAGAGGTGTGAACAATTTGCACATGATATTGAACTTCATAAGATTTATATATTTAACATGGAAATAAATCGAGTACATTATATGTATTTGTCACATAAAGAGAAATTTAAGTATCTTCTAGAAAGGATTTTCATTTGTAATGTCTGCCAAAACACAGACTGTGATTAAAGAATAAACATGGTGTATCTTTGTATCACCCTGTTGCATTCTCTCCCCATTTTAAAACCATGCACTAGTGAAATTTATTTTTAAAAATAATATAAACTGTTGAAAATGGCTGATTTTTATTTTATTTTTTGCAAGTTGCAGCCCCAAGAAAATAATTTAAGTATTCAGCTAATCTGTGTCCATGCAAAAAAAAGTCTCTTTAATTTCATTCCGTACAGTGTAGCCACAGAATCTTGTTTTTCAGAGTCCTTTTACACATCTTGGCACTGTAAGTGATGTGCCTCCTGGAGCTACAGAGTCACTGCTATTTGCGCCGGACTGCTCCTGGTAACTGTCCAGAGGGGGTCTGGTGTTTTGTTCTGGACCACTTCTTTGGTCTCTTGCTTTTCACCTGATGCTTCTAGAACTTCACTCCTTGACTTGTAACATGGCTTAATGGCTGTATAGCTCCATTTCTGTGGCATAACAGGGCTTTGGGGTCAGAGAAATGAAGAAAAAGGAACAATAAAAATATAAAGGTCCCGTTGAAAAGGGCAATTGTTGCATGAAACTAGCTGATTCTTTAATTAATCCATGGCTTCAGATTGGACCACAACTCGAGTGTCACTGAACTCCAAACCCGATAATTCTTCATTGCTTTGCTCTTTCACCTGAGGGCCTTCGTTAGGGCACAATGTGTGCAACTTCCTCTGAGAACACAGGATCGCTTTGTATCCCTAGAAACAGGCTCAGGAGACACAACAGTAAGCATGCAGTGTTACCAGGGTTTGCGACCTGTGGGTGTTTTTTTCTTTTTTTGTAACGCTGGTTGCTAAGACAACAGTTTTACAGCCGCTATGAACGAGAATAAGAAGGTCCGGTTGAGCTTTCCAGAGACGATTGGGAAGCTCTTCTTGTCAGAGGCGCCAAGGTTGGATCTACTAGGGAAGAAGGGGGAAAAAGTTTGAACCATCCAATCACCATATTGGATAGCTCCAGTTCATCTAAAAGTATCTGGGCCACTCCCATAAAGGACTTGTGATCCATGCGGCCATAATCTCCCCAGACAATGATCTGTTGGCAAAATAAAAAGGAGAGCAACATCAGTATAATTGTGGACATAAAAACAACAAAAAAAAACTTCCAAAGTAAAATAGATTTGATTCAGTTAATGATCTGACATTAAACATCATGTTAAATTAAAAAAAAAAAGTTGCTGTCAATTGATTCTGACTCATGGTGACCCCATGTGTACAGAGTAGAACTGCACGCCATAGAGTTTTCAAGGTTGTGACTTTTCAGAAGCAGACTGCTAGGCTTTTCTTCTGAAGCACCCGTGGGTGGGTTTGATTCACCAACCTTTAGGTTAGTACTCAAGCACTTGCCGTTTGCACCATCCAAGTACTCCTATCATGTTAAATAAAGCACAACCAAACCAAACTGTTGCCATCAAGTTGATTTTGACTCATAGCAACCCTAAAATTGACAGAACAGAATTGCTCCACAGGGTTTCCAAGGAGCACCTGGTGGATTGGAACTGCTGACCTTTTGGTTAGCAGCTGTAGCTCTTAACCACTACGCCACAAGGGTGTCCATCATGTTAAATAAAAAAAAAAAAAATTTTTTTTTTTTTTTTTTAAATAGCTGTATTTAATTACCTGTAGTTAAATATAGCTACAGCAATTAGTTGTCTCTAACTACTGGAATCCAAAGGTCCATTAGAAAAACTCTACTGGAGGGTTAAGATCATAAGCACTTTAGGGAGACTGGGGCCTAGGTGTGACAGGGAGTTTGCAAATCTATGATTCACTTTAAAGGAAACAGCAGTATGCAGACTTCTAAAGCACTGGCTACTGCTTTGATGTTCCAAGGATTCCCAGCTGTGGGGAACTGAAAGGAACGTGACATAGACATTGGGTACGAAGTCTGACTCCAAGAAAATACTTTCTCAGGTAGGTAAGGAATAAAAATTCAATAAATACCTGTAAAACCTTTCCTTGAGGGCTTTCTTCAAATGATAATAGCTGCTGGTAAAGGGGTTCCAGCGTTTTCCTTGCTACTTTTGTTTTCTTTTTGGCTATGCAGACTCCATTATCCAGTAGATACACCTTTACATATGGTGCTTGGGAAAGAAACACAGAGGAGAAGTGAGGAGCTTCGGCTATGAAGTGGACCCTGCCCACTCACAGGTGTGACATCTTATGCTGAACGGGCTTCCACGTTATGTCAAAATCCTTAGATAAACAACAGATGATTATCATCCATTCATGTAGTTTTAAGTGGTGCTGACATAGTCTCTGAAGTGATTCCTATTTTCCCATCAACTGGTTTTATAGATGACAACAGTGGATTAAAACAGGTGAAATACTTCCAGCCTCTAACAATATTTAAGAGAGATATTGTACTCTGTGTTTATCAATTCTGAAATCTAACTTAACATGCTTAACTCTATATTGCTTTACTCACCCACCTCCACAAATTCCTTATTTATCATGCGAAAGAGTGTGTTTGGTGGAGGTGATGGCAGTACAAGACAGGGATAGGGTTTGATGTAATACGTTCAAATTAGCTGGGAAGAGGCAACTAATCATGAATTTTGTGGCTTGGAATTTATCTGAGAGACAGTTCATAAAAATCATTTTTATGCATGTATAAATCATGATATTCTTTACAGCAGAATGGGTTGACTAGCTCCAAGAGGTCTGTAAACACAGCTGTCTTAATAACCACTGCAAGGGTGTTCAATAGGTGACATGTATTATAATTTGAAATTTCTGCAGGGACAGAGAAGTTAAGAGATTGAACATTATAAGTGAGGCAGCGCAAGTGGTGAGGTTAGAAGCCAAGTTTCAGAATTGTCAATTATTATTCTATACATCATTTTCCATGACTTCCAGCATCTTAGATTATAATGACATTTCACTACTAAATATATAGCACCATGATAAAAAATTATAATAGTGCTTCCTTTTCCTTCTACACTACAGAAAGTAAAAGTCTTAGTATGTCTTAAAATGTCCCACAGACTTACGCTACTTGGAGGTCTGCGTCTATTTTCATTCTAATTCCAGAGCTCTAAGGAATCTCAAGGAGAATTTTGAAGCTCTGGATAAAGTGTGGTGATTTTTATTTTGCAGTGGAGTCTACTACATGTGCCTTTATTTAACAACTTATATTATCTCCAGTAGATCACCCTCATTAAACGCTCAGGATAAACACATAAAATATTATTGTCCCAAACCAGCCATATAATTGACTCATCCGTTAGCCTTGATTAACTTAAAATAAGGTTTTTAGCATCTAATAAAAAACAAAGTGTCTAAATGAAAGGCATGGATTATGAACCCTAACCGAAGAACCTCTCCCGTTTTTACCTGGCAGTGTCTTAGAACCTGGTTTGACAACAAGGCCGCGGGCCCGAATGATTTCCACCTCCAGCTGTCCTTTTTTGTCCATCATTCCTACTTGAATGTCACCTAACAGTATGCGGGGAAGAAACAAACTTGCCTTAGCATTTAAACAAAGTGGGAAAAACATTTATGCTAAAAATCTTGGTTTAATACTCCTTCATCATTTCCCAAACATTTTAAAATATTCAAACATGTTTAAAGTTTTAGGTCAATAATGTCTTACTTTAAAAAACATTATGAATTAAGATAGAAAAAATTTAGTTGAAGACTTCTTATTGTTAAGCTCTAAGATACTTCATTCTTGCTGATGATATTAAAGACTATGAAATAAACTCCTTGCCATCAAGTCAATTCTGACTCATAGTGACCCTGCAGGATACAGTAGAACTGCCCCACAGGGTTTCCAACGCTGTAAGTCTTTACAGAAGCAGACTGCCACATCTTCCTCCCATGGAGGGGATGACAGGTTTGAATTGCTGACCTTTCGGTTAGCAGCCAAGCCACCAGGGCATCCTCTATGAAATACAGACAATGTAATTTTCAATAAACCAAAAGAAAAGTAATGGGATCATGTGATAGAAATTCTTACCCATTGCAGGTGTAGCCAGAGTCTGGCGCCCCACTAGCTGGGCAGGGCCAAGGCCATCCAAAAAATCACTGAATTGGCTATCAGAGGCCAAGCGGACGCCAGGGAAAATCAGACTAGAAATAAAATAACAAAAAGGATTTAAACTTTCAACCCCTGTTTACTTTAGGCAAGTTCAAGTTTCCCTCTAGCCTCCTTCCCTGGCAAGAGCAGTCAGTACCATTATTTTATTAGTTGTATTTATTGGCTCTCAAGCCCCACTCTACCTTCCATGGCTCTCCCTCTGTATTCTCTGGCTAACCATGTATACAACGAGAAGCACTTTACACTGTATCAGAGGCATCTGTCTATGTGTCTTTCTTTTTCTTGGTTTGGAGGGCAGGGACTGCGAATTATGTCAGTAACAGTCAGTCAATACATATTGAGCACTCACTACACACCAGGTATTATCATATGTAATCCTCTAAGTTGCACTCTGAGATAAGATTCTATTATGAAACCCTCCTAGAGATGAAGAAGCTCTTCTGGGTCATTCCCATAGGTATACAAATTTTCTTCCACCTTAAAAAAAAATCTCTTTCTTGCTCCATCTCCCTCTCTAGCTGGTACCTTGTTTTGTCTCCCTTCCTTTATAGCAAAATTCCTTGAAAAAGTTGTCTCTGTGTGCCGTCTTCAATTTCTTTCCTCTTATTCTCTCTTGAAACTTAAATCAGCTTTTCATTTTCACTACTTGGCTTAGTCATCTAGTGCTGCCATAACAGAAATACCACAAGTGGATGGCTTTAACAAAGAGAAATTTATTTTCTCACAGTCTAGTAGGTTACAAGTCCAAATTCAGGGCATTGGCTCTGGAGGACGGCCTTCTCTCTGTCAGTTCTGGAGGAAGATTCCTTGTCCTTAAACTTCCCCTGGTCACGCAGCTTCTCGGGCACATGGACCCTGTGTCTGAAGGACACGCCCTACTCCTGGTGCTGCTTTCTTAGTGGTTTGAGGTCCCCAACTCTCTGCTTGTTTCCCTTTCCTTCCATCTCTTGAGAGATAAAAGGTGGTGCAGGCCACACCCCAAAGAAACTCCCTTTACCGTGGACCAGGGAGGTGACCTAAGTAAGGGCGGTGTTACAATCCCACCCTAATCCTCTCAACATAAAATTACAATCACAAAATGGAGAACAACCACACACGACCTAACCAAGTTGATACACACATTTTGGGGGGACGTAATTCAATCCATGGCACTACTCTACCAAAATTTCTCTCATCAAGGTCATCTAATGACCACAGTGCTAAATCCACCTGTCAGTACTCAGCTAACTTAGCATAATAATAGCAGTTGACACAACCGATCCCTCCTCTTCCTTGAAACACTTTCTCTAATTTGCTTCCTGTACCCCCTAGTCTCCTGGTGTCCTCTTTTGCCACTCTGCCTCAGTCTTCTTTGCTATTTCTGCCACTAAATCTTGGGAGCTCAGTTCTTTGACCTCTTATCTTTTCTATATGTCTGTATTCCCTGGGTGATCTCATCCAGTCCCCTGGTTTTAAATGCCTACACTGATATCTCCAGCTTGAACTCTTCCTTGGACCACAGACCTGTACTCCAATTGTTTAGTCTATATACCTGTCAGGATGTCTAACAAGCACCTGAAACTTAACTTGTCCCAAAGTAAGCCCTTAGCATTGCTCTCCCCTAAAGAAATCCAACTCTGTTCTCCTCAGAGGTTCCGCATCTTGAAAAATGGGAACTTCATTTTTCAACTGTTCAACCTTGGAGTTATCTTTCGTATTTCCTTTCCTTCTCTCATTATTGTTGTTGTTAGTTGCCACTGAGTTGATTCTGACCCATGGCAACCTCTTGTGTTACAGAGGAGAACTGCTCCATAGGGCTTTCTTGGCTATAATCTTAACAGAAGCAGATCGCCAAACCTTCTCTTCCGTGGTACTACTGGGTGGGCTCAAAGCACCAACCTTTATGTTGGCAGTTGAGTGCAAACTGTTTGCGCCACTCAGGGACATTTCTCTCATTACCTGCATCAAATACATCGATAAACCTTATTGGCTCTACTGTCAAAATATAACCATAATCTGACCTCACTAATGCTACCACCCTGGTCCAAGCCACCATTATCGATCTTCTGAATTACTTCAACCACCTCTGATTGGTCTCTCGGTTGCCACTCTTACCATGTCAGTGCTCTGCTCAAAACCCTCCAATGACTTCACATCCTACTCAGGGTAAAAACCAAAGCTCTTACGATGGTATGTAAAGCCTATATAAGCTGTATACTACCTCCCCCAATACTTTCAAATCTGCTACTACTCTTGCTCTTACTCTGTAGTGCTACCCTACTCACTTCTGATGTCAGCCAAGGTCTTACTTCAGGGCTTCATCATTGCCTCAGCTTGGAATGTTCTTAAATACCCATATGACTCACTCATTTCTTTCAGATCTTTACTCAAAAGTGCAGTTTGGCCAATTCTTTCTCATGGCGACCCCTGCGAGTCACGGTAGAACTATATTCCATAGGGTTCTTGATGGCTGATGTTTTGGAAGTAGATCACCAGCTCTTTCTTTGAAGGTGTCTCTGAATGGACTCAAAGCTCAAGTCTTTTGGTTAGCAGCCAAGTGGCTTAACTGTTTACCACCGGAGGGCTCCTTTTCCTGTCTACCTTACACAGAATCATAAACCCACCCTCTAATATCTCTTGTCTTGCTTTATTTTTCTCTTGTACTATATATTTTACTAATTTTCTTTGTATATATAAACTTTAATAATTTATCTCGTTTATTGTCTATCTTCTCCATTAGAATGTAAGTTCCAGGAGGGTGGGGTTTTTTGTCTGTTTTGTTCACTGTTGTATCTCCAGTACCCAAAACCATACCTGGATCACTGTAAGTACTCAATAAATACTGTGAAACTCAATTGATTCATCAATTAAGATATAACTTGCCCAAGGTTATGTACCAAAAACCAAAACAAACAAAAAACCCCGAAGAAACACATGAGAACCTTGGCCTATTTGATTCCAAAGTCCATGGTCTTAACCACCAGCTGGTATTGCCTCCCTTATGTGATTCAGAATTCCCAACTTATGGCACAGTGCCTGTAACACAGAGTATGGCGAAGATTTGTTGAATGAATTCATGAGTATTCATCTCATTTCTCCAATAAGACTATAAACATCTGGAGTACAGGGCCTATAGTTTAAATATTTTTATATGTCTAGCAGTATCTAACACAGTGCTTTACAAGCAGTCAGTGCACATTTATTTTTTACTTGACTCTCCATCTCTTTTAAGATTTACATCAAATCTATTTCTTACCCCACCCCCAAATAGTTAATTCACACATTTTAATCAGTCTCCATAAATATTCCATATAGCCTTATCTATAAATGTATGGGAACTGTATATATCTTTTGTATTTATATGATTTTGCTAAGACAAATGACCCTTAGGGCATATCATCAATACTATGCTAGCAGCTCCTAAGGCCTCACATCTACGGACTAACCACACACAAGTTATTTCAACATCTGATGCTTCCATGGTGATGACAGGGTGAGGTCAGTAAACCCCACTTTTCTCTATCAATGTCTTTACACACCCATCTGTGGACCAGCTGATTACTGCTAATTTGCTGGCAACAGGGCTATACAATCTTTACAAATGCTTTAAAAAAATATTTCAGAGACAGCTGATTCAAAGGAAAGCTACTTAAAAAAAAGGTCACCAACTTTCTTGATGCATTTTTTTTGGCTACTATCTAAACTGTTACTAAACTGTTTATTGTTGCATGAAAGTAAGTACATCTCAGCATTCCATTTTTTTTGTAATAATAACTCTTAGAACAAAGATGAAAAAATTAGCATTGTTTGGGTAGTGTGACATGAATGCTTAATCTTTTTGTGCTTTTATAAATTATTTCAAGCAAGGACCTGATCCTTTATTTGCATATATTGTGAGAATCACATTTTAACATCTTGCCATTAAAGCAAAACGCTTTATCCCCAAACCTATTTCCCTTGATATAAAAAGCCAGAGATGTCACACGGTTCAGAGGCATGTGAGCAAAAGTGCTCTTCACAGGAAATCAGCCAGTGAAAATTAAGATGGCGCTGCAGAGCCCGTGAGTTAGCTTTGTGATGGCACAGACAGTGGAACAGGGAAGATGGTTTCTGCCTAGGCCTGGAAGAGACACACATTCCAGCCAGCCTCACTCACTTTCCTTCTGAACTATAGCTGTTCATGCTGCCATCGGTAGACTCTCGGCTCGCCTGTCGAGTCATCCAGTTCCTCATTTCCACTGCCAGACCTGTCTCTGTACTTCTCTGGACAGTGCTCCGTAGCTTTTTACCTCCTGCTTCTGCAGAGACAGAAAACAAAAGAGGTAACAGTTTTGTCATACTAGCTGGTAACAACAACAAAAAAATCAGCCAAAGCTTTGAGATCCTCAGATGAGAAAAGCTGCATAAATACAAAGTGCTCTTATTAAGACAGAGAGAAAGGTGTTTAAAACAATGTCTTGTTGAGTGGGATGAAATTTTTCTAAAAAATCTTCAAGAAGCACAAAATATCATTGTTTTATTTCCATTTAAAACAGTGTTCAAATTGGTAACAGAAGAAACACAAAGGTTCAACCTAAGTGAAATAAAATAAGCTTTGTTTTCATTGTAATATTTGAATGCCAGATTTCCTTATGCCCATCTTTTCCCTTTTCTTTTTTTTGTTACAGTAAAGGAAATAGGCCTTCATGCTATTTACAAAGAACAGGTGGTGAGTAATCCTCAAATTCTATTTTTTACTTTCACAATAAAATCTATCTCTGTAAGGCGATAGGTATTAGAAAGCAAAGAAAGCCATGCAAAGGAGATAACCGTGTTTGATAACAGCTTTACAGCTGTGGGTAACTTCTAGAAAATTTTAGAAGCTTCTCAAAGCTATGTGAAAAGAGCTTTGAAATATTTGGTTATGGATAGTCACTGTCCTCAAGGATCTTCAATAGTTTGGAAATGAGGTTTATTTACAGAAGCCAATTAGAAGACCAATGTTGTTGCTGTTGTTAGTTACCATCAAGTTAATTCCGTCTCATGGCGATCCCACATGTGCAGAGTAGAACTGCTCCATAAGGTTTTCAAGGCTGTGACCTTTTGGAAGCATATCACCAGGCCTGACTTCCAAGGCACCTCTGGATAGGTTCTAACCTCTAATCTTTCAGCTAGTAGTCAAGTGCTTAAACATTTGTGTCCCCTAGGAACTCTTTAGAAGACCAAACAGGAAATTAAATCAAGTACCACAATAGAGGTAAGAAGTGCTCTCTGGGGAGGTTAGTGTGGAAGGAGCTTCAAGAGGGAATAGAATTTGAGCTGGCCTTGAAAAACTGGTAGATTGGGACCAGAGGAGAAGCAAAGAGAGAGTGTCTTGGGTAAGGGAAACAGCATGAACAAAGGTGCAAAGATAAGGACAACCATGTGCATTTGAAAGGATGGTGCAACAACCCAACCATATACAGGAATAATGGGATAATGGGTTAGATAAGAAACTGAACTGAGATTATTAAGGGCCTTGAATGTTGGAATGTGGAGTTTGAGAGACTGCTGCAGCAAGAAGGTACAGTTGAAATTATCTGTATTTATTTATTTTTTGTTGCACCTAAATACTATTGACACTGACCCTGCATATAATAGCTCTTTGAGATACATCCACATGGTAAGCTCTTTTAGTGCCTGGTATTAATATGTTCTTTTTAGATGAATAAATATTTGCTGATATTGCCAGTGACTTACTGAATTTGGTTACCACTTTGAAACACTGCTTTAAATTTTATCTATTACACGCTTCAAACCGGCTCTGTCTCTTCAGTCATGGCCGACAAAGCAAAACCCGGATGGGCCCAAATTTTTAAAATGTGGGTGAAATAGAATGATAAGCAGTGTGAGAAAAATTACAGCATGAAGCCCTGCTAGAAACTTAATTTCCCTATTTGAAAACAACGGCGGCACGCACGTTGCGTATCAGCCAAACCTCTTGACCGCGGAGTTGGAAACAGCAGCGCCCCACTCAAAGATGGCCGCTGACGCCGCTGCTTTGAATGTGTGTCACTCTCCACAGTCCTGGTAATAATCCAGTCTCCTGCATCAGAGTCCTCAAAGGGCTCACTGCACCTCTTCCGAGTCTCCCATTCCAGAGCTTCGAGTGTAATTTTTCCAGTTCCGCTTTGCCCAAATTAAAAAAATTCAGGCCTGTTCCGATTTGGTTCGTTGGCCATGACTGAACCGGTGTGAACCAGTTTGAAGCCCTGATCTATCATTCGCTGCTAACTTTAATGTATGTCAAAATGCTTTAAAAACTGTATACAAAATAAGTTATGACTGATCTGTAATTCAGTTCCATAATATAAGGCTGATACCTTGGTTAATTGACAATAAACATGTTGTACTGATATGAACCGCAGCAGGTTATAAAGCATCCTCCATTGACGAGGGAAAGCTTTTCCTTACAGAGGAATGTCACTTAAAATACGGAAAGGAATGATAAAATCAAAAAATTTCCAATATGCAATGTTGAATGGAATAAATAATTTAAAAAAGGCTCATCAATGGATGCTAACACCATTAAATGGATGTTTGGGAAAAGGATATGAGCCAAATAAACATTCCACAAATTAGCTGTAGCTGTTTAGGAGAAAAAATATACTTTAACACTGGGAAAGCTGGCTACCACCATCTTAACTACATGATCAAATTTACTATCATTAGGAGTTAGGCAATCATATGTACCTACTGATATGAGATACATACTGTCATCTATCAAGCTGTCCTAGACAAAAATATACAACTTGAATCTAATCAGGTTTTTGGAACCAACTGCCAGATTAGAAAAACACAGGGGAGAGAATAACAACATAAATGATACAATGAGGAAACAATCAGATAAACCCAAAACCATGGGATATAGTTCAAGATGCTTTGCCTAGTCTCTTTAAAAAAGTCAACATTACGAAAACAAGTAAATTAACAAAACAGAGGGGTTGTTCTAGATTAAAAGACATCAAAGAGATGTAACCATCAAATGCTATGGGTATAATTTGATTGGCTTCCAGTTTGGAAAAGAAAAGAAACAAACCTCCTAAAGCAAAACACTATATAGGCAGTCCCCGAATTACGAATGACCTCTGTTCTTAAGTCTGTATTTAAGTTGAATTTATATGTGAGTTGGAACAGTTAGGTATGGTTTGTATCTAATGTCAGTTAGTCAAATGTTTGTCTTACCCAGTGCCTTAGTATGTAGTATATAGTGTACCTTTTTATGCATTAAAAATTTAAAGGAACACTTAGATACACTAAAACATCTTTAACATACTAAACCAAAAAAACCAAACCAAACCAGTTGACATCGAGTTGATTCTAACTCATAGTGACCCTAAGGACAGAGTAGAACTGCCCCATAAGGTTTCCAAGGAGTATGTGGTGGATTTGAACTGTCAACCTTTCATTTAGCAGCCATTAGCTCTTAACCACTGCACCACCAGGGCTCCCTTTGACATAATAAGACAGTAATAATAACAATATTTGATGTGTGTATCCTAAAGTAGTGCCCATTTGTTATTATGAACCATCATATGTACCTAGACTTTTTAACATAATAATAGGCTTTCTGGGGTTTGGTTCATAACTACAGGTTGTACATAAGTCAGATGTTTGTAACCTGGGGACCACCTGTACAAGCAATTTTAAGGTAAATGGGGAAAATGTGAATGTGGATTGGATACTAGATGAGATTAGGAAATCACTTAATTTTCTCTGGTGGATAATATAATATTATATATCATATATATTATAAATGAGATTTTCCTAATCATTAGGAAATGCATGCCGAAGTATTTTGACTGAAGTGTTATAATGTCTACAATTTATTTGAAATGGTGTAGCAAAAAAAAGAAAAGAAACACTCAAACATAAAAAAAGGGATAAAATTTTTTTTGTAAAAAAAAGGTGAGGATTCAGAGTAAAGGCACCATATCGTGCTAGACTTGTGACCTACAGAACTGTGAACTAATAAATGGATGTTGTCTTAAACTGCTAAGTTTGTGATAATTGTTAGGTGGCAAGAGAAAATTAATACAGTGAGTTCTGAGTCCTCTGTAGGTGGACCAACCCAAATTGTTCTTAAAAATTTAATAGCTATCATTTTAAAAAAAGTATACATACCACACATACACACACACAAACACAAATATGCATATATGTCTCTGTGTGTGTGTATTGAGATGTTTAAAAATACTCAGGTAACAAACCTTAGAACTAAGGCCCAGATTTTGTTTGAACCCTTAACCCAGTCACTCTGGTGGTAGACATTTTAAGGGAAAGTGCATTTGGAGACTACCCCTGCAGGTAAAATCAAGTTCTTGAATTGCAAAGCATCACAGGAACAAAGCAAGACACAGGAGATGCCCTTGTTCTGTTCTGCTTATCTAATGACGCATTTACTTGACACTCAGTATTCAAAGAAAGCTACCTGATTAAATGAAAGACCAAGGGGTTAGTTTCTCATAACAGTATCTGAAAACCAGGAAACTCTTTGGAGGGACCTGACAACAAATATCAAATGGTCTTTCCTGCTACTGACTTTGGAAACTCTAAGCCCAGCCCAAAATGAGGCTCACTCTGAAACACCAATGTCATGGTGACTTCTTTCTAAA
This sequence comes from Loxodonta africana, assembly GCF_030014295.1. NCBI lineage: Eukaryota > Metazoa > Chordata > Mammalia > Proboscidea > Elephantidae > Loxodonta > Loxodonta africana. Next base: position 54,727,061 of record NC_087355.1, on the reverse strand, counting down.
TCCTGGACCCTCAGAACCCATTCCTGCCTGCTCTCACCTGGAAAGTCTCATCTTCTATTGCAGACAGACTTACTTTGGATTCAGGATTTTCCTGAATATGAAAAATAAATTATGGAATCAAAGAAGTTGAAGACAGATTGGCAGATGCTGAAAACCAAAATTTATATGCTTTAAGGTAATGAGGCACCATTTTCCCATTTTATACAAAATGACCAATGTCTAGAGTGAATATAATTTAGAGAATCCATTTGCATTAAATTTACATAATTTTAAACATAACTTTAAGTATGTATTAATTAATTTTAAAATTAAAATTCCTAAAATTATTGACTCTCAGTATTTTAGAAGCAATCTTAGGGATCCAGTGTACCCTTGTAGTTATTCCACTTACTTGTATGAATGAGAATGTTGAAGTCCTGAGTGGTTAGTTCCTCTGTAGTAGAAGACTTATACGTTTAAAAACCATTAATAATTGCAAATTCAAAATTTAAGTCTCTTCCACCTTGTTGCTCTAACCCCTCCAACTTTTAAGTACAGGTAATCCCCGACTTACGACGGGGTTTTGTTTTGATGACACCGTAGTAAGTTGGTTCTGACGTGAGTCAAATACCTCTTTTTTTGAAAATTTTCATTATTATTGCCTTTTATTATCAGTATCTCTATATATCCAATTTTTATTTGTCTTTGGGGGTTGGCATGAGAGTGATAACATAGCAAATTATACACTGCAACACTGTATGTAGAACATATTACTAATGATGTACAAAAAAAAAAGTGCAGTGGTTAAGTGCAGTTCATTGTAACTCGAATACTTCGTAAGTTGGGTACTACCTGCGTAAGAACAGCCTCCAGTACAATCCTTCCCTCCCTTCCCCTCTATGGTCGCCACTGTGGTTGTAACTTCCCATTAACTAATTTTTATATCAAGATGTGAAAGAGACTGCTTTCCCTATTTGCGAGACTTGTATATGGGGGATACCGTCATGAGCAGATTACTGTAACTGCATACAAAAGTTTGTGCTCTTATATTTTATGTTTGTCAGGGTTTACTACAATAAGTACAATTCAACTCTCCAAAAATCTAAAAAAACAAAACAAAACAACAGGCAGAAGCTTTAACATGTGACACACCATGTTCCCTCCCTTTCCTCTACCCTAGTGATTGTGGAAGCACGTAGCAACAGGTGCCTCCATCAGCCTGGGGCCCCGAGTACAGCTGTACTTAGGACTCACAACGGACATGGAGCAGGAGCGCAACGTGAATTCTTTTGTGTTAAGCCACTGAAATTTTTGAGTTGTTTGATATTACAATATAACCTAGCCTAATGTGACAGATACATTTACAATAGCCATAAAACAGTATTTCATTTTCTTATAAGGGGTTTTGAATTTTTCTAAATTTTTCCTTTTTCCAACATCATTAAAAAAAACCACTTTGAATACAGCTGTATCAACAAAAACTCAACTTGAAACTCTGTTATCCTATTTTATAATTGCTTTCATGGCCTTTATTCTACAAATATGTTAAAAGCTATTTTAATCGTTGTTAAACATTGAATGCATATTTTAAATTTGAATGCATATTAAACTTTTTAAATGAACTTTTTAGAATAGCTGTAGATTTACAGAAAAATTATGAAGACAGTACAGAGTGTTCCAATATACCCAACACCCATTTCCCCCATTTTAACATCTTACATTCGGCACAATTAATAAACTGATATTAATGCATTATTTTATCTAAAGTCCATATGTTATTCAGATTTCCCTAGTTGTTAGTAAAGCCCCTTTTCGGATCCAGGATCCCACATTATGCGTTTAGTTGTCATGTCTCCTAAGGACTCTCTGGGAAAGAAATGTTAATGCCTTTAATTCCTGATATTCCTATATATCTTGAACTCCTTTTAGTCTGTCCTCTGTATGTGAAATTAATATGCACTATAATTTCTCAGAGCATTTATATATCCATTAATACAATCATTAATTTTTTAAAAAAGCAATATATAAGTTGAAAACACTTGCCTATAGAAAAATAGAAAGTATGTTATATAAAGTAAAAAATGTTGAATGTATGAAAATACACACACATAAATATATAAAAATATATATATATATATAAACCAAACCCATTGCCATCAAGTAGACTCTGACTCATAGCAACCGTATAGGGCAGAGTAGAACTGCCCCATACGGTTTCCAAAGAGCAGCTGGTGATTTCAAACTGCCAACCTTTTGGTTACCAGCCAAGCTCTCAACCACTACACCACCAGGGCTCCTTATATACGTATATATACCACAGCACAGTGGTTAGGCACTCAGCTGCTAATGGAAAGGCTGGCAGTTTGAAACCACCAGCCACTCTGGAGGAGAAAGATGTGGCAGTCTGTTTCTGTAAAGATTACAGCCTTGGAGGTCTTATGGGGGAGTTCTACTCTGTCCTATAGGGTGGCTATGAGTTGGAATTGACTAGATGGCAATGCGTATGTGTGTATATATGGAATGATAGAGAGGAAGTAAATTGAATTGGTCAACCTATGTAAAAGATTCCTTTTTTGTATGTTTAAAGTGTTTCAAAATAAAAAGCTGGGAAAAACTTGATTAATAAATTGAAATCAAGGGAAGGAACGAAAGAGCTACTGTGTCTTGAGTTACTATTATGTGCAAGATACTCTCAATATAGAATCCACCTATCTCTACTTTGCATCATGCTTATTATTACTATCATTTTGCATATAAGGAATAGCCCAAGTTACACAGGTGGCAAGTGACAGAAGTGAGTTTTGAACCCAAATCCTGGCAATGTTAAAGCCTACATTTGTTTAGCCCAGCAAGCTGACTTCTGTCTTCAATTAGGACTTTTGGACAGTAATTCCAGAGTAATCAGGGACTTGAAACCTCATTGCCCACTCTTCCTGTGTCTCCAAATAATCTTAAAATAAATCATTTTATGGACAGAGTTGCGATTCAGACCATTTTTGCTCTCAAGGTCTCTCATGCAAAATGGAGAAATGTCAGTTTCATCACTAAATTCTAACTTTGCGAACATGATGGTAACATGTATTTACGGTAAAATTGAAAGCAATGTACTAGGAATAGCTGTTCCCTATAATGTACTTATACATTTCTATCTCAGCATGCCACTTCAGACCTACCCACACCAAAAAGTACAGATTTCATCAAATGATGCCATAGCAGTCAGGTAGTAGTAAACACACCGTGGAAAGCTGTGGATTAGCCACCATGTGGAGCTGCAAAGGACCTTGACCTCTTTGTGTTTTGATTCTCATCCACAAAGCAAAGGGGCTGCCCCAGAGGCCAGAACAGTGGTTGCCATTATGAGTTCCTATAATTATTAATCTTGATGTTTAATGAGAAACAAAACCAACATTATGACTCCTCTGCAATCAAGTTAAATCATTTTTTCCCATAAAAGAAAGGCTTATAATCTTGGTAGTCTCAACACATTTAAACATAAGAAATTATAGCTCATTGTTATTCTTTTGACATTAGTTATCTTTATGATACTCTCTTGTTCTGTTTGATGTTGCTATTACGACACCAAAGGGGATCAAATCAAAGCCCATTAGAAAATAATAAAGTCCAAACTACTTAGATCCAAACTAGGGTTATTTAGAAAATTGTCCCCACTTCTTGGCTTTTAAAAAAAAACTGACATATCTGTCTTTGGTCATGCATTAGCCCACTGATACCTATGCCTGCTTCTCTACCAAGAATGGATGTGAGATGCCACCAGCCGCTTCTTAGTCCTCAAGTTTGATATTTTATGGTGGGAAGAGTATGATGTTTTGGAATCAGATATGAGTTCAAGTTTCTAGTTGATTATTTGTAAACTTTGAGCGGGTAACTTATCTTTCTGAATCTCAGAGCTCTTTGGTGCAAACCTGGGATCATACCTAGTCTACGCTGTAAAGAATGTGATTATGTAGTGGCGTTTAATGAATAATGATGAATAAGGATCAGGCATTATAATCTATTTCAAAGAGTTCTGAAAACTGTGAAATGCTATGGAAATCCTTATTTGAAAAATGACTGGAATAATATGTGCAATTATCTTAATCTTGTAGGAAGGAAGCTATGCATAAATAACTTTGGCCCTGCCATACAAAGGTAAGGAGCCTGTTGGCCAAACTGGATTAAGGGGTTGCCTTCCTGCTGTACCCATTATTTTTCAGATGATCTCAAGTAGCTGCCATTAAGTTGAGAACAAAGCAAGTGGGTACAGCACAGATGTTTGAAAGTAAAAGACCAGAATCTTCAGCCTTAAAACCTTCGTCAAATGAAGTGTGTGTTTGTAGTTATCTGTATTTGAAACCAGATGGAAGAAAACAGACTGCAAGTCTACCAAAACTTTAAAGGACTTGTCTAGCAAAAGAAGGAGTTCTGATGGCACAGTGGTTTAGTGGCGGTTTGAACTCACCAGCCACTCCATGGGAGAAACATGTGGCAGTCTGCTTCCTTAACGATTACAGCCTTGGAAACCCTATTGGGAAGATCTACTCTGTCTTATAGGGTCACTATGAGTCAGAATTGACTTGACAGCAGTGGGTTTGGTTTGGTTTGGTTTTGGTACAGCAAAAGTAAAAACTAGCCCATATCACAAAAATATGTTCAACTTCTAAGGTAATCACTGGGTTCCCAAACATGCACTAACAAGAAGCAGGCTATGAAAGCTTTGCAGCCTCCAATAAAAGATTACTCTTCAATGCAAAGCTTTGTGGCCATGAAGATAAAGGACAAAGAAATATTTCCTACAGAACAGAACCAGGGTTGCCAGAGAAGTAAACCAAGAAACATACTCCACTGCCAATTTTGCCAATGCTGTCCAATGTGATTTGATAATTCCTATGGATAACTGATGCCCTTGTGAGAGTTCCTATTCTTTCTTTAAATGGGAATGGGAATTTTAATTTTGTTATCCTATTGCTACTACCATTCAAACTGGATTGAAGGCAGATAACTTGTCTTTTGACTTATAGGTCACCATAACATGAAAAGTCACATCTGGATATGAGAGAGAGGACTACGCATTACTCAGAGATCCCAGAATGGAGTACAGTTCTACCCTGAAACACATGGGGTCACCAGGAGTTGGAATCGACTCAACAGTAATGAGTTTGGTTTGGTTTGACAGGGTCTTGGGAGGCTGGCGAAGCTAACCTGTATGTTAAGGACCAAATTTTTAAAGACTTTGAATGTTGAGGTTAAAGGCTTCATTTCTCAGGAGATGGAAATCAGCTGAAAATTTTGGAGGAAAAGTAGGTTCAAGATTAAGATGCTATTTGAGAGGACTGATATAGGGACACAGATGTTAGATTGGAGTGGGGAGATTCAGTGAGGTTCAGCAGGTTAGAAGGCTATCAAATGATTTCAAAGTTCAGCTAATGTGGTCCTGAACTATCAAGGTGACAGTAAGAATGGAAAGGAAGAAAGAGAACCGAGAAGAGTTAGGAAGCATTTGCAGCAGAAGATGCCAACTGGTGATGCTTGGGCCACATCAGGTCAATAGATATGTACTGTTTGGCCCAAAACATGCTTAAAATTTTTGATCTAGTTCCCAACATTTTCAAATTGAGAGATTTTAAGTAAACACACAGATTTATAGCTTCTCTTGGGAATAAAAAAGAGTAAATTTCCCAACTCTGGGCCCATATTCAATTTGGCATCAATTAGCTAGAAAGAACCGAGTATTCACCACTCCTTTTTGGATGGGTAAACTTTCTCTAGTTTTTGGGTGTCCTTGCCTCTCCTTTTTGTCTTATATCTGGCCTATTTCACTGATGTATGCCACCTCTCTGGCCCCTAATTTGTAAGAATGATAAGGGAACAACTGATGATTGAAATGGCTAAAATAAATGGTCCTTTCATTTTATTCTTATTAAACAAAATCTATATTTTCATAATTAATACTTCAAAACCAGAATTGGTACTATCATTTTAATGTCAGCTTTCTCTTCAATTGTCCAAATAATATTATACACAAATAGCATTAGGCTAATCTACCACCTTTCAGTTAGAAGCCATTACAATATGAGATAGAACTAATTTACAGAATGATCTTGTCTGATCAATAATAAAGTTCTACTTAATAACTGCAGAAAGCATTTACATTAAAACATAGTCCATAGCAGCAATGGAATGCTGCCATTAACAACTTCCAAGTGGTTTTCTTTTCTAAGTTATTATATACAAGACTGTTCTGGAGGGAAGTTCATCCCCATTACTGTTTTTAAATGTAGTGAGCCTACTGAAGGATGAGAGCAAACTAGGGTTAAACTTGACTTTAATATTAAAGTTTTAAATTACTTTAAGGGTACTGCTTGGACACTTGGCAGCGAAAGAGTCTGAATCTTAGATTAAAAAGGTAATATTTGATAAGCACTGTTGCTTTATCTTTTTAATTTCAAAATCTTTTGCTTCACTTTATCTTCCTAGAATGTAAACCTAATATAAATATTATGCAACTGTTGAAAATGGCATGAGCTCATTTAAAAATTACTTATTAAATACAATTGATCATAATCTAATAAAAATAATACTCCCTAAAAGTAGAGTAGCCAAAACTGAGTGCCTCGTATTAGTATTATGAAGATGTGCAAAAAACTATCATGACTGCTTTTTAAAAATTCCAGATCACATGTTTACTTAAAAAGTAGCATAAATATAATGGATGACAGTCAGTTATACTGATATTCAGAACTATACAGTACTATTATTAATAGATACTTATTGAATACCTCCTGTGCTCAGTATGATGCCTGTACTTAGAAGGGTTACATTTAAGAGTATGGAGAATTTTTTATTACAAAATCTTTATTTTAATCAGATGGGACTAGTGGTAAGAATTATTAAATGTATTATTTACCATGCACAAGGATTAGAAAAAGATAGTATCTTTTATAGTCTTCTTTATGGATGGGTTGTCTCTTAAGGAGTAGAAACCAAAAAACCGAAGCCGACTCATAGTAACTTTATAGGACAGAGTAGAACTGCCCCCATAGGGTTTCCAAGGAGTGGCTGGTGGATTTGAACTGCTGACCTTTTGGTTAGCAGCTGAACTCTTAAGCACTGTGCAACCAGGGCTCCAGGAATTAAATAGGTCTATTTTTTTTTTTTTTAGTTCACCTTTATATTAATTACGCATAGCTTCATTATCATATGAATAGAACTATTCCTCAGGGGTTTTTTTGGTGATTTGTAAACAATTCTTGCTTTTAGATGGCTTTGCTATAATTAAATTTTCAAGTTAGCCGCATGTAAAAGAAATAGAATGAGGTATAGTATAAAGTATAAAGTCGACAGAATCTCTTCTATATGACTGTCAAGCCGTATTTGAACCAAAAAAGGTCAAATTCATCACTTAAAATGGAGATAACTGAACAAGAATCATTAGCTCAGAGCCATGGGTAACCTTAAGATAGCCTCTGAGAAACAAGATCTGCCAAGTATTAGAGATTGTGCCTTTTTCCTACATTCTGTGTATCGCTAACCATAAAGGTTGGCAGTTTGAATCCTCCAGGTGTTCCTTGGAAACTCTATGGGGCAGTTCTACCCTGTCCTATAAGGTCACTATGAATTGGAATGGACTGGATGGCAATTTTTTTTTTTTAATGGATGAGAAGCTGTATGATCGTCTCTCCTATTAAGAATGACAACAATTCCTTGATATACTTCCTCTTTCTTATAATTACTCACAACGTTTAAAAAATTCTACACAGAGTATCGTATTTTTACATAAAGAATGCATGCCTTCTGTGTTTGTTTGCCCACGCCCCCCCCACCCATTGCAGGTATTTTCCATAAACATGATATGCTAATTTTTTTTAAAAAAAGCAACACTTGGAAGAGGAGTAGCATGTCAGTGCTTGTGAGGGTGCCCGTTTTTGCGTAAAGTAGGATAATAGTGTACATTAAAGAGGAAGACTCAATGTTGGGGCCAAGTGGTTCATATAGTGATGATAATATTTATCTCATAGAATTAAAAGATAAAATAAACATAATTTAGACATAGTTAAATAACATGTAAGCTACTATTATCAATTTTGTATTTTTTTAAACACAGAGATTCAAGAAAGATCTGGACTATCTGAGGAACAAGGGTGCAAACAAAACAAAAACCACTTCTAAGCATCCAAAAATGATGCCATAAAGACAAGTCAACAAATTTCACGTCACATATTTTGCTTATAGGGATGCCCCTTTCATCCTCACTGCAGTCGGCCCCATAACTTACGAGACTTACGACCTGCTAGCAAGTTGCTTAACTTCTCTACCTCTCAGTTTTCATATGTGTGAATTGAGAATAATAATAACCACCTTGAAGAATTATTATGAAATTAAAGGAATGTGGCACATAGACAGTACTTAATAAATAGCAGCTATTACTTTTTTTTTTTTTTATTACTTATAGTACTTGTTTTTCAAGACCATAGGATATTACAAGGAAATGCAGTATACTAACAAAGAAACAATATAGAGTGTAGTTAGGATTCACAGGCTCCAGAGACAGGTTATGGGTTCATATCCTAGCTTCACCACTTAAACTAGCTATGGACTCTGGGCAAATTCCTTTCTATGGGGTGGGGAGCCTACTCCTAAAAGCTCCTGTGAAACTGAGAGCTATCATTGACACCTGAATCTGTTTAACCCTCACTTTCTCAGTAACCCTTTTCTAACTCCTAAATTAGGTCTTCTTATTATAATGTCTCATTGCACTCTGTCCTTCACCTTCCCAACACCTGTCACAGCTATAATCATATAATTACTTCTGGTAATGTCTATGTATCTCCATTACACTGTAAGCTATAAGACAGTAGGGAGCATATTCACCCAGTTCACAGACTACCATAGTTACTAACATATCAAATAGCCTCAATAAATATTCTTTTTGAATGAGTGACTGAATGAAAAGATTATAATGTCTCTATAGACTTCTTGGAGCCCTGGTGGTGAAGTGGTTAAGAGCTTCGGCTGTTGACCAAAAGTTCAGCAGTTTGAATTCATCAGCTGCTCCTTGGAAATCCTATAGGACAGTTCTGCTGTGTCCTATAGGGTCACTATGTGTTGGAGTCGACTCAACAGCAACAGATTGGATTTAGGTTTTATAGACTTCTTGGCATTTCTTGCGTACAATAGTAATGTCTGCATATCCTATTATAAGAATGAAATGAGGGTATGAACTGGAAGACAGATTACATTTGAGTTTCTTTAGCTATTGCATTATTTCTGGCAAGACCAAAAAAAAAAAAAAAAAAGACTAGCTTTAAAATAAAAGCCAGCTTACTGAACTGATTGGTTAATTTAGTCAAAGTACACGCATTAGTAGACCACTACACTCTTTTTTTACTCTCTTTTAGTAAAACCCTGGTGGCATAGTGGTTAAGAGGTACAACTGCTAACCAAAAGGTCGGCAGTTCGAATCCACCAGGTGCTCCTTGGAAACCCTACGGGGCAGTTCTACTCTGTCCTATAGGGTCGCAATGAGTTGGAATTGACTCCACCAGGTGCTCCTTGGAAACCCTACGGGGCAGTTCTACTCTGTCCTATAGGGTCGCAATGAGTTGGAATCAACTCGATGGCAACAGGTTTTTTTTTTTTTTTTTTGGTACTCTCTTTTGAAAAGTTTCTCTCAACCAGCATGAAAATCATGTTGTAATGGATATACTTTTCTTCATAAATTAGAATGTGTTTCGTAGTTATTACTATAATAACATATTGCTGAGTAAGCTCCTGAGCGTGAGATATCCACATAACGTTCATGTGTCCTGTGTGGTAGTCTTAGCAGAACAAAACTGTTGAGAAGCACTGCTCCAGGCTGTGATTTCTAACTTTTACAACTCTGCAGGGTATTTTGAAACATGTTCAAAAATCTTAGGACTTTCAAGGGTGCTAGAAGTGTTTCAAAATTAAAGCAAGTTAAGATTTCTTCTCTTGGCTGTAAAATGACTGTAACCCAGTGGAAAGACCTCTCACTTACGGGGAGTTCCTCCTCTCTAGTTACTAGTAGAGGAACTGTACGTTTCACTTTAAAAATGCTGTATGCTTTATGGAATATTTTGTCTTGGCAACTCAAGGAGCCATATTATGGGACAGAAATGTGTTCCAGTTTCCCATGTATAGATGTAGCAATTTCCTTTGGGATTAGTCTGTATGAGCCAAAGTTAAAGGAATGTACTCCAAATTTTGAAAAATTTTCACATTTATATAAGTTTTTCTTGCTATCTCCAAAAGGATGAGTACTTTATAAACATAATCCTAGTTGCAATTTAAGGAAGAATGATGATAGCTTACTTGAAGCAAACTCAACACTGAAGACTTGGTATGAAAATCAAAAGTTAAGAAGTGAATCCATGATAATGTATGTCTTGTTTAAATATGTATTTTCTGGCATACCTGGGCTTGAGTCCTAGATTTACCACTTACTAGGTATGTGACTATGGCCAAGTATACGCAAATAATAATTTAGTCTAGTTTGGAGTTAGATGCATAGTTTGTATTGCTGACTGCCTAGGTTCAAATGCTACATTTATTAACCACTATCTGGGTGACCCTGGGCAAGTTTTTGAACTGCTCCCCACCTCAGTTTCCTCATCTATAAAATGGGGATAATAAAAATACTTCCTAAAAGTTGTGGGCCCAAAAGAGTAAATACTTCCTAAGTTTTTACAACAGTGCTTGGCTTATAATAAACATTGGAACTTTTAGCTACAATTATGGTCATTCATTTATCCAACTTGATTCTCCAATTTCTTGACTTGTTTAAATTTTCTGGAATTTTAAATATTTCTTAATTATACAAAACAAGTGAAATATAAATGTACAAACAAGAACAACAAAAATTTAGAGTCATGTTTCTATAAGGAAGTACCCTACTCTTATCAATACGCTACTGATACTGTAGGGTAGCAAACTTATTGCAATAACCCTAGAAGAAACTGGGATGATTCTACCTAATGAATAATTGAGAAGATGACTTTCCAGACATATTGTTAACCTCCCATTTCTCCTTCCTCTTCCTCCACCCCCAGGGAAACTAGGAGAAAAATCTATTTCTACTTGTTCTGAGAAAGTTCGTTTCTTTTAAATCAGAGCTTATTACAAATGTCTTACTAAGAGGTAACTGTCACAGAATAAAAGCAAAGCAAACTCTACCATATACAATAACAAGTTAACATGATGATAGTAACTACCACACTCTGGATACACACCTTTCTAAAGAAGAACACATTGTTTACAACTAACATATGCATAAATTTATAAACAGGTTTTCATATGTCAGAGTGCTATTATTTAATTGTAGACTGATTTACAACCTATATTTTCAGTGTTAGTTGCTCAATCTTAGAGGAAAGTTCTTTGTGTAGAAAACACATGTTCTGCTATTTGAAACTTTATGAAGGGCTTGAAACCACTTGGTGAAAAGTTGAAAACAGTGCGCCTCCCTCTCCGTTTTTCTCATTAACTTAATTATAGTGGCATCGTTCAAACACCACAGACAGACAACCAATGGTGGCATTCATAGTATTATGCTTGCAAACAAAGTTACAAGTGTCTGTAACACAATTCGCCTTTAGTACCATCAACCTTCGACCTATCCATTGTATAACCACCTCCCCTTATCCAGATTTCGAGTTTTCAAAGGCTGAGATTCCCGTTTCCGAGTCTTGCTACTGCTTTTCCCTTTAGTCTTCAAGTATTTCTGTTCTTGAGGCCAAATGCTAATATCAAGACTGCAAGACTAAACAAAACAAACAGGGTAGAGTGCACCCAACAGGCCCGCCTTGCCTCCCTCAAGTCTATATCCCCATTCAATTTACAAGCGCTTCATCATTCAACTTTACTAGTCAGTGCCGTGGAGCTCTCCAAAGAACCAGTGAACCTAACTTCTCCCCCAGCTTCGCGGGGGCGCGCCAGGGTTGCCTCGCCCTCCCCACGGTCCCAGGGAGCGGAGGGGCTGCAACACTGCTGCTACAGTTCTCCCCCTTCCCTCCTGCCAGACACCAACTTCGCGAGCTACAAGCAGACAACAGCTACGGGGGCTGGTTGCCTCACCTTCTTCCTCCTCCAGGGAGTTCATGCAAGGAAAGTAGCCCGCTAGCGCCTCGAAGGAGGCGGAGAGGCTGCTCCGGCTCTGAGAGCGCTGTATGGAGCGGCCCGCGGCGCTGGCGCCCCCTAAGCCCTGCCGGCCCATCTTGGACGAGTACCCGCTCTTCCCGCGGTACAAGATACGAGGCGTCTTGGCGGCTGGGGCGCGGCGACCGCAGCGCTTCGGGGGCCGGTGCGGCAGGGGCCGGGACGGTGCCGCGGGGCCTTGGGGCTCTGGCCCCCGCCTCCCTGACCCGGTCCGCCGGAGACGTGGCTCTGCTGGCTGCCAGGGCCCCACTTACTGAGGAGGGGCCGGGAAGGTGGCGGGCGAGAGCCGGCAGCTGCTCGCGGTGTCAGCCCGGGGTCGCGCCCAGGAGGGAGTTAGGCTCCTGGAAGCCGGAGCTGCTGAGTCTCGCCTCCCGCCCCTCGCAGGGAGACGCCGCCGCTGCTGCTGGGGTTCCCGCCAATCAGCGGCCGGCGGGGGAGGCGGCGGCGGCAGCTCGGCCAGGCGAGCAGCCCCGAGCGCGGGTCTCGGGCTCTGGGCGACCAGGACCTGGACTGCGGGCCCTTCTCATTTCCTCCACTTCCCGGCTCTGGTTAAGGCCAGGGAACGGTGACTAATTACAGGCAATCAATTTCGCATAATAAAATTGGGTAACGGAACACGCAAATTTTCGGCGGCGCCTTTCCCTTTCGTCAGCTTCACTTGCAATTTGTTGCACTGGAGGGGAGGAAATACTGACATTTTCTTCAAATCATAATACAAAGGAACCCCAATTTTTAACAAATTCCACGAAAATCTAGAATTAAAGCTTTCTCTTTTACTTTGTTAAAAAGGTAAAGACTCGACAGAAAAAGAGGTTAAAAAACATCAACGGCCTGAAGAACACTAAACGAAAACTATGTCTATCGATTTTGCTTTAATTTCAATGTTTTTAATGCTTTTTCTCCAAATTAAATATTCTGAGTCAGAAAAGTGCCACATTTTTTGTAACCTTAGACAAGCCTCTCAATCTCTGTTTCTCTATTAAAATTAAAAAAAAAAAAATTGCAAGGCGGTGGCGGTGGAAGGGTAAAAAAACCCAGTGCCATCGAGTCGATTCCGACTCATAGTGACCCTATAGGACAGAGTAGAACTGCCCCATAGAGTTTCCAGGTAGAAGGGTAGGGTACAATTATTCCAGCCGTAGCCAGGCCCACAGCATTAGTGAGTATGTATTTAAAAAAAAAAAAGAAGTTGCTGTCCAGTCGATTCTGACTCATAGCGACCCCATAGGGTTTCCAAGGAGTTGCTGGTGGATTCTAACCGCCGACCTAGTTAGCAGCCTAACCTCTGTGCCGCCAGGGTGAATTTAGAAGTGTTTTGTAAAATATAAATTATACAATCTCAAATAGTTTTTTCATTCAATAAATATTTCCTGAATATTATGGTAGTGCAAGTTCTTTGCTAGATGTACTGGGAGATTAAAACATTCATTTAACATTGAGCTCCTAGTGTACGTCAGGTACCTTTGTAGATACTTAGGATATACTGGTGATCAAAACAGCTAAAAAGCCCTGCTGTCATGGAGCTTACATTCTAGTGGAAGAAGAGAGACACAATCAATCAGTAAATTATACAGTGTTAAAAAAAAAGAGATAAATGCAAATTTAAAAAAGGGGGGGTATGGAGATAGTCTGCAATTTAAAACAGCATTGTCAGTGTGGGCCTCACTGACAAGGTGACACTGGAAGGAAGATTTGAATAAATTGAGGAAGTTACTCCTTCATATATTCCAATAGAACATTGATAAAACCAGGAAACATTATGAGCACTTTTTCATACCAAATCACTTTTATCCAGAGAATAGAAAATTTTTTATTAAATGAGATTTTTCATTAAGACAATAAAGAGAATCACAGAATTTTGGAAACTAAAAGGGCTTTATTGAAACTCATCTAATTTTTTTGAAACTATGGTCAAATAGTGAGTCATAAAAATAATTATGTTTTTATCAGCATTTTAAAATAATATATAAACTCCTTTGGGGAAGTGGTGGCAGAACTCATAACTGAATAGAATAAGGAATAAATCAACATATTAAAAACATATAAACCAGAAATATTAATTTAGGTAATAGTTTTGAATGAATGTACTATATATAGTTACATATGTATACATAGTATATTCAAAACCAATTCTTTAAATCCTAAAATCACTTTTTGTTATATAAAATATCTTTGAATTTAAGTCAAGAGAGCTAAAACCCATAAAGTCAATGTTTTTATACTGACTTCAAATTGCTTAAAGGCATGGGAAGTTACCCAATTTCATCTGAATGGGAAATCCAAAATAACAAAATTTTCTCCCAACCCCAGCTTCATGCTATATGATACAGGTAAATATTAAGCTTTTGTGATTTTAGTTTTCAAAAGTATTTTTAGTTTTTACTCAGCAAATTTATAAAGCAAATAGCTGGTGTTACACTTTAGCAGTTGGTCAACCCAAAACTTTCACAAAAGCTGATGAAGTCAAAAGATACTTAGAGTATGAGAAGACAAAAAAGAAAGATTAAGTGGTCAGCATTTTCATTATTTTTGCAACGAGACCAACAATAAAATTTGCCTTTCCCTCATAACTGAAAATGTCCATGGAAGTATGAAAATTAATTTATTGATTAAACAGTGGTGATAAGATTTGACTGAGAAATGAAGAAAAACAAAACAGAACAAATCCTGAAGGCCAAAGTCATAAGCCATAAAAGCAGAATAGCTAAACAATACAGGGAAGAATAAATATTTGGACTCTAATATTAATTCTGGCCCTTCATGTGTAATAATAATGATGATGATGAAAGCTAAATAACATTGTTCTTTATATGCAATACCTCATTTAATCTTCATAAACTCTATGAGGTAGTTACTCTCATTACTCCCATTTTGCAGACAAAGAAATTGATACATATTCATTCAACAAATACTTGTCAAGTGCCTACCACATGCCAAGCATTATTTTATGTACCGGGGATATAATAAAAAAAGTGAATAAAATGGACAATAATCCCCGCCTTCATGGTGCTTACACACTAGGGAATAATAGCTAACACTTCTTATTGCGAGGTGCCATCGAGTTGGTTCTGACTCACAGAGACCATATATACAACAGAACAAAATGCTGCCCAGTCTTGCACCATCCTCACAACTATTGCTCTGTTTGAGCCCACTGATGCAGCCACCGTGTCAATGCATCTCGTTGAGTGCCTTCCTTTTTTTCACTGACCCTCTACTTTACCGAACAGCTAACACTTACATTCCACTAACTGTATGACAGGCCTTTTTCTAAACAACTTTACATGCCACTAAATCAACTTATTTAATAATCACACAATCTAATGAGGAGACACTATTATTATACTCGTTGTATAGATGAGGAAACTGAGGCATAGTGAAGGTAAGTCTCTGTCCCAAGGTCACACAGGTTATTAAGAAATGGAACCAGGATTTAAATCCAGGAAGTTTGGGGCACAGTGTGATAAAGTAATTTGTCCAATGTCATTTTACATCCAGCCTTTTTAACTCCAGAATCTATACTCTTAAGTGCTAAGTGACACTACTTAAAAGAACCCACTGACATCAACAATTAGGCAATGGGACTGTCAACCGAATTGTGTTTCCATGTCTGAGGAACTTTCAGCGTGGTAGTTCTATTTTACAACATGATCAGTTTATGTAAATTCTCATTTAGCTATAGCCAGGAATCCAAAACTCTTATCTGAATGTCCTCAAGAAGTTTTAGGAGTCAGTGTACGGGTGTGACTTCAGGCAGGATCACATGAACAACTCAGCCTCCAGAGGATATAGGAAATACATACTCATGAAATTTGCAGTTCATTGGTATTTGGTCACCTCTGATTATATATTTCAAAAAATGAGATGGAGTCAATCATTAGTCAAACATTTTAGATAAATAATTCCAAAATTTAGAAAAAGGGTGTTCATCCCTTCTATACAGCATCTATACAAGTTTAAAAATATTCACGTGAAGTGTCATTTTCAAGGAAAAAACAAAAGGATTTATATAAAAAAGGAAACACTTTCACTGATAAAATTAAGGATGATTCAATGGTAAAGTCTACAGATAGACTAGAAAGAATGTATTTAGAGAAACCTATTTAAGACCAGGAAAAAGAGAAGTGCATAGAATGCCACTCTTATTCAGTCATTCAGATAGTTCCCTTTCTAATGTATGATGGTCTTCACACTTTCCTTCATTTCCTCATTCATTCATTGGGATATTTACTGAGAACCATATACCAGACTTTTTTAATATCTGCAGGTAAAATATACACTAAACATGGGTTTGGCTCTCAAGTTGCTCAGAGTCTGGTGGGGGCAGGGGAGGACAGGGAGAATGACAGATAAGAAAAACAAATAACTGCAACATAATGGAATAAGTAGTAATTACTGACTGGTTTTAGGCACTCTGGTGACAGAACAGGGAGTGACTAACTCTATTTACATGGGCCAAAGAAGGCTTCCCAGAAGAAGAGATGTTTGAGCTGCATCATGAAGGATGAGTTTGGTAGGCAGAAAATATGGGTGAAGAAAATTGAAAAGTACTTTGATCATAATGACTATATACTCCTATACTGGATCTCTGGAAATGGGGATGGTATGGGGCTTCCTATGAGGAAGGCTTTTTTCCCCACTCTCTCTAGGCAAGTAGTAGTCCTAAGGATGGTTTCCAAGATGGAGAAACTCCCTGCTCCACTATTCTGTTCTTCTATTCCAACCAACGCCATAGCTTTGTGATAGATTTATGCAAGACCTTCAAAGTAATGTTAGAACATTCTCGAAACATTTGAGAAAAAAAAAAAGACACATTTCTTTGACTATTACGATTCCCTTGGAATTCTAGATGAACATCACCTGCAATTTCTCATATTATTATGAAATAAATAGCACCTTGAGATTTTGTAGGTGTAACCATTCTGCATAATACACAACATGATCTAAAAATTTTACATGAATTTAAGATACCAATGCCAATGATTTTATGCAATTTTTGTAAGAAGTGTGTGCATTAAAAATTTGCCATATTATTCATTCATTATTCATTTACTCACTCACTGTCCATTTACTCCTTACACCATGCTGTGACTAGAATAGTATTACGTATACATGGGGAATATAGGAACTCCCTTAATCACAATTAAGTCTAATTCCTACTTGCTCCTGTTCCTTCTTTTTGTTTTATTGTTTTTCATGTGTTCACTTCAACATACATGGTAGTAAAGACTTCTTCTGATTAACATTTTGTTTAATTAAGTAATATAACTGGTTTTAAGTCGCTTATACTACTGGATACCACGCTGACACAAAAATAGAATATTTAACACTTTTCAGAGATGTGTCAACTTAACTGTCTGATGAACTTTTCCACTTGTAGAGATCTTAATTATTTTTCATTATATATGAAGGTACAAGAACGAACTCATCTAAAGTTGCTAAAGACCAAAGGCAATATCCTGTCAAAGCACTAAAAATGGCAGGATTTTTAGTCTATTAAAAGAAATAAAAACACAACAAAAACATGTGAAAAACATTCATGTTACATAGACTCAGGTCAAAATCACTCGGACTGTGCATAAGCGAATGGCTGCTCTAAGTTCTATACGTAGCTCACTACATTGGGTAAACAGTTAAGACTGTGCAACGTTGCCAATTTAAGAATAAAACTAAGCAACTCATCATCAGCTGACTCTTATTTAAGACTGTGTTAAAAATGTCTTTCTCTAACAGTTTGTCTTGTTGATATGAGACTTAACGAGTAAACAACTATACTGATTAAAAACATTTCCCTCCTAAAATCCAATTCAAAATGGTTCCATCTAATCTGTTTCATTTATACTCCCACAATAAGGTGAGAAGCTTGGGTCTGAAAAGACAGAGGACTATTCCCCAGGGAAAATAGTTTCAGTAAGAAGTAAATCTGTGGTGTAAGATGGAAAGCCTCTAATAAAAACAATCATAAAGAGAGACAAATCAATATGTGTTGTAAATAAGGGAATACTCTGAAATGCTTTTCTTTGGCTACTGCTTTATAACTTGGCTTCTTCTGCTTGACGACTAGTACTGCAACTCAACCTCCTAATAGAATAGTGTTTCAGTTTCCAACCTCATTTCTCACAGTGGACAATAAACTGTGAAAAGATGTTTGGGGAGGATCTGCAAGTCTGAGTCCATGATTTACTGCAAATATTGTTGTTGTTGTTGTGTGCCATTGAGTCAATTGTGACTCATAGAGACCATATAGGACAGAGCAGAACAGCCCCATAGGGTTTCCTTTTTTTTTTAATCTTTACCACAGCAGATAGCCAGGTCTTCTCTCCCACTGAGCAGCTGGTGGGTTTTGAATAGCCAACCTTTCAGTTAGCAGCCGAGTGCTTTAATCACTGTGCCACCAGGGCTACTTAAATTCTGATAAAGGAGTTGTTTGTTATCAATGAGCATACCCCAACTCTTATTTCATCATTCTTTTAAAGAAAAAGATTTCAAAATACTAGCTTTTATGTGATCCGAAGGAATCATTTGATAACTATCACTGTGGATTGTAGCTTTTGGAATGGATTTTTCTTCATTAGCATTCTAAATCATTACTTCAAAATCCTATTTTCTGATATTTAAAAAGCTCTACAAAATGCAATTATAATCATCCAATTCACCAAAGTAAGTGGACGCCCTGAACACATCTTTTATACTTCTACTCATTTAGGAAGCCAATCAAAACTGAACATGTTTCTCACTTTCATCATCTGAAGTATTCAGTACTAGAAGACCAGTTCATTTTTAAAGCACTGAATACATTAAAAATTAACTGTGTCATTTTCTAGCCACTTAATTAAAAACAACAGAAACACAAAATCTTGTATTTCTAAAATGCTTCA
This sequence comes from Loxodonta africana, assembly GCF_030014295.1. Taxonomy (NCBI): domain Eukaryota; kingdom Metazoa; phylum Chordata; class Mammalia; order Proboscidea; family Elephantidae; genus Loxodonta; species Loxodonta africana. The sequence continues at coordinate 54,708,033 of NC_087355.1, read as the reverse complement.
ATTTAGTATCATCAGCCTCTAAGCCTGTGATGTTTAATTCTTTACATCCCTCAACTCTTCATTTGCTTTCACGACCATCTCTTTCTCCACTGACGACATATATTAAATCAAAATGAGTTAAGGTTTATTATGAGAATATTTTGAGATTTTATGATAGTTCTGAAAAAACAAAGAAGCCCTGAGGGTTGCTGCTAAATTAGTGCTGGGAAGCACTCATCTGCTCAGAAATTTAAAATTCCCACAAGTCTAAGAATGTATTTATGATTTTAAACTCATGTCAGATATAAAAAAAAAAGAGCAAATATATCTAATTATGTTCTTAAAATTATTCAAAAAATACAAATTTTATGCTTGGATTAAAACTTTGTTTCAGTACACATTGGCCTAGTTTTAAGATAAAAATGACTACTGACCCTGGCAACAACTCAGATTTAAAAACACATATGGTAAGTATTCCTTCTTTTCAATTTCCAGTCCTTGCGCCCTGGTCCCGGCCCTCATTACCTTGTGTCTGGACTCTGTCACAGCCTATTCTCTGGCATTGCTGCTTCCAGTCTCTCCCTTTCAATCTACCCTGGATGTTGCCGCCAGGTTCATTTTCCTAGTTTTTTTTTTTTTTTTACCAAATCTCTTTCTGACAGAAAATAACAAATAAACTCTCAGTGAGTGGGTATGACAAGGTCTAATCTATTGATCTTGAAATGCGGGGCTTCCAACCAAAAGGCCTCTCTGATTCCATTTCCCACTTCTCAAACACCTACAACTTTAATTAAGCCTGGCTACTTGGCACAGTGGTTAAGAGCCTGGCTCTTAACAAGAAGGTTAGCTGCCCCTTGGAAACCCTATGGGGCAGTTCTACTCTGTCCTATCAGGTCACTATGAGTCAGATTGACTTGGGGGCAATGGTTTTTTTTTTTTTTTTTAGGATCTTTATGGGAGCAGATCATCAGGTTGCTTTGGGTCCAAATCCACTCGATGGCAACGTGTTTGGTTTGGGTATTCCATGCTAGTAGGCACTAGGTTATGTACTTTATATACACTACTCTAAATGTTCACAACATCCCTCCCTCCAATAGCTATTATTATGTACATCTCACATGCAAATGAGAAAACTAAAGCTCATAGAAATTGAATATCTTGCTAGATCACAAAATAAGAAAAGATGGAGCCAATGTTTCACATTCAGGTCTAACTTCAAGCCCATGTACTTTTTCCTCTACCTCCAGGAACTCATATAGCTTCTGAAGACTTAATAAGGTAGATAGAATATGAGCTGAGCTTTGACGGACAACTAGACAGGATGCATGTACTTCTAATTCTGTATTCTCTATTTTAGTAGGTGATAGCACCATTCATTCACACAATCACTCAAGGTAGAAACTGGGAGTCATTCTCAACTTCTCCCTCTTCCTCCTCTCCCTTCTCCTTAATACTCAATCACCAAGTTCTAATTTGTTGTTGCTGTTGTTGGGTGCCTTTAAGTTGATTTGTGACTTAGAGTGACTCATGGCAACCCCATGTGACATAGCAGAACTGCCCCATAAGGCTTCCTAGGTTGTAATCTTTATGGGAACAGATAGTCAGGTCTCTCTCCAGTGGAGCTGCTAGGTGGGTTTGAATCGTCGTCCTTTTGGTTAGCAGCAGAGTGCTTAACTGTTGTGCCATCAGGGCTCCTTAGTTCTAATTTAGGCCCTGGTGGTGCAGTTAAAGGTCGGCAGTTTGAATCCACCAGTCGCTCCTTGGAAACCCTATGGGGTAGTTAGTTCTACTCTGTCCTATACGATCGCTATGAGTTAGAATCGACTTAACAGCAATAAGTTTGGTTTTTAAAAAATATCTATCAAATTGATCCTTTCTTCTCCATCCCTAGTTCAGGACCTCACTATCTCTCATTTTTATTATTGCAAAATATTCCTAATTGGTCATCCTATCCTCAACCTAAGGATTCTCAAATTCATCCTTCACCAAGCCAGAATGATCTACTTAAAAAAAGCAATTCAGTCCATGTTAGTGCTTTGCTTAAAAACCTTTCAGTGGCTTTCCATCAAAGCACAAACTCCTTCCCTTGACCTAACAGGTGTGCCTACCTACCCATTTTTTCTTGCTTCTTTCTGTTCCTCACCCGAGGCTCCAGCAATACTGAATTATGTGTGTTGCCCTGCACATTCCAGGCTACTTCTTACCCCCATACCTTTGCAAAGGTGGGGTGCCTGAATTCCCTCCGTCTTCCTTTTCTCTGTACCTGAACATTTCCTACTCATGCGTTAAGGTATCTTCCAGGGAACAGTACTTAATCTCCTCAGGTTGGAGTAAGTCCCCTTTTTCTGAGATTCCATAGCACCTAGAGTCTGTCTCTACCACAGAGTAATAAAAACTATGTTATAACTATGTTCATTCTTTGATTTTTCAAGCATTTATTGAACACATACCATGTCTCAGATACTTTCTGTACTGTATACTAGATGTTCAATAAATGATTTCTGCTACTGAATAAGTAAATATATCCAATTCATCTTTTGAGGAATATTAATTATTAATGTGTTTTATTTTATTTGAATTTATTTTTCTTCACCTTCATGTCCCTATCCCATGTCTAACAGTATTTTTTTATGTAATAATAGCACAAATTTTCTTTTGTTTGACTGACTTTTACATTTGGTTTTGATTTAAAAGTGCTTCTAAGAAAAAATATCACTGATCAAAAATCGCCATGAAGATTTTGATGTTATATTATTGCACAATGTAAATAATGCCCAGTAATATTTGTATGTTAACTGCTCATAACCTTTGGTCAACGGTTTGCTGGAAGTTTGCCTCAAAACATGAATTTCGGAGCTGCAACGCCTGAAGTTTACAGAGGAGTCATATGTAACAAAGTTTCAAGTACAAAAAGAATATAGGAGCATTTTGGCAACTTGGAAAAAAAAAGCAAATTCATAATATTGATATTTGCTTTGGGAACTTACTATGACAGTGAAAATATCTTTATTTTATTTTAATAATTTTTATTGAACTTTAAGTGAACGTTTACAAATCAATTCAGTCTGTCACATATAAGCTTACTCCATACTCCCACTTAACTCTCCCCCTAATGAGTCTGCCCTTCCAGTCTCTCCTTTCGTGACAATTTTGCCAGCTTCCAACCCTCTCTACCCTCCTATCTCCCCTCCAGACAGGAGATGCCAACACAGTCTCAAGTGTCCACCTGATACAAGTAGCTCACTCTTCATCAGCATCTCTCTCCAACCCATTGTCCAGTCCCTTCCATGTCTGATGAGTTGTCTTCGGGAGTGGTTCCTGTCCTGGGCCAACAGAAGTTTTGGGGACCATGACCGCCGGGATTCCTCTAGTCTCAGTGAGACCATTAAGTCTGGTCTTTTTATGAGAATTTGGGGTCTGCATCCCACTGATCTCCTGCTCCCTCAGGGGTTCTCTGTTGTGCTCCCACTATGACAGTAAAAATATCTTTAAATGGCCAGAAAGGCCATTTAAAAATATTTACAACCTTTAGGCAGTATACCTGCACTTCCTAAAAAGACAAAACAAAACAAAAAAACCAAACCTGTTGCTGTCGAGTCGATTCCAACTCATAGCAACCCTACAGGACATGCCTGTAGTGTTTGCAAGAGGCAGCTGGTGGACTCAAACTGCCGGCCTTTTGGTTAGCAGCCAAGCTCTTAACCACTATCTTACTTTGGGTGCTTCTAGGTCCCTACAGTTTTTACTTCACCAATTCTTAATTAAAACAAAACAAAACAAAAAAATGTTCCAGATGACAGATATGGAGAAGATATTTGCAATATCTAAAACCAAAAACCAAAGAAGGGAATAATATCAGAAACTCCTGAAAGCCACAGAAATCCCAACAAAAAATGAGCAAAGGTAAGGAACAGGCAAGTTACACAACAGCAAAAGAGAAGAGCATGTTAAAACAGGTATGAAAAGATTTTCAAACTCATGAGTTATTAGGGAAACACAAATTAAAATAGCAATGATATATCCCTTTACTGATCTTAGTTTGTTAAAAATGAGAAAGTAATACCAATTGTTGGCAAGGATGTTGAGATATAGGGACCGTAAGTATAGGTGGTGGGAAAGTATACTGGAGTGTGCAATCTGCTGAAGAAGATGGCAGTACTTGGGCAAATTAATTAAACACACATGAACAACTCAATAAATCTATTTCTGAGTATATGTAGATATATAAAAGGAATGAAAGGAAAGAAAAAGAAATTCTCACCCAGGCTCATAAGGAGAGATATATGAGGATATTCATCTCAGTGCTATTTGTGGTGGCAGGAGTTGGAGTATACCTGGACGTCCAGCATTGGAAGAACAGAGAGGAAAATCGTGGTAAATGCATACCATGGAGGACTATGCAGCAATCAGAAATACGGGACTAAATGTATATACACAGATGTTCTGAAAACCTTAGTGCTCAATGAGGAATGGAAGAAAAAGAAAATAAATTAAAAATGCATACATAAATACATATATGTATATATAAAACTATATGGCACATATTGCAAGAACACATACACACTAAAGGAACACATTAACATATAAGAATAACCACTGTAACGGAGGAGGAGAACAGGGGTATAAGGAGAGTCAACAGAGAGGGAGAGATCTTCCCAGTGCGTAGCCCTGTGTGAACCGCTCTTCACTTTGTTTCTCTAAGTGTTGCATTGTGCTGCCCCCTTTCACAGCATCAGAAAACCACCCCACAGTGTGGCTACATGTTAAATGTCTCTTCAGCTAGGTTATAAGCCACATGAGACTGGGGGCCATGTGTCTATCTTGTTCACTGCTGCACCTCAGCACCTGATACAACGCTCGCACACACTAGGTACTCAAGGAATATTTGTTGAATGAATGAATGAATGCGCAATTATACAGTAGGCTGGCCCACGCTAAAAACAAACAAAAAAACAAAAGCTGAACTTAGGATCTTGAAAAAAATTTCACATGGATCTTCTCAGCATTAAAGTCCGGTTTCATTTCATCTTAAGAAAGGTAAGTTCTTACGTTTCATCGAAGTGAAGTAAATAGAGTAGAAGCTGTGTTTTCAATGATACTCATATGTGGCCCCAGCTGAACCACTTTTGTAAGAACTAATGCATTCAAACTGAAGAAAATAAAGATTTTTATATCACAGAAATAGACGCTATTGTTTAAATAGCAAGAAATGTTTCTCTCTTATAAAATTTAAAGTATGCATATTATAATTACTATAAAAATAGGATTTTTATGCTTCTTGTAATGAAACTTCTTAATTACAATGCCATCAGTGAGTTCTTTTTCAGAGTTTGTCCAGTAACACTTCAAAATGATTCTGAGTATTTTGGGATTAAGTGTATTTATTTTGGAAATAAAAGATAGGCACTCTACCTACAAATTTCACAAAGCACGCATTTTCAGAGTGCTTCACTTAGCACTAAATAACATAGCACCAAAGAGATATATTGTCCTGAAAAAAATTACCCTGTTTTTTTAGCCCAGGTACTGTTGACATGTGCTTTTCATGTGACTGTCCTACCACAGCTCCTAAATGCCCATTTACTACTGTCTAGAATTGAAAGCACCCTCGCCAGTGACTTAATTTGTCAAAACAGGTATCTTTACTATATCAGCGCTCTAGCTTCTCTTTTATAGTAAAACCACAATTCTTTTTGGCTTACATATATTCTAGTGAAAAATTTCATAGTGCAAAATTAAAATGGGGCTTAATTCTTCTGGGAATAAATAATTTTCTAGGATAACTGCTCTTGGAAAATGAATTTGTTTTCCAGGACATAGTGGCAAGAGGTGGTAATAAACAGAATCAAGCAAAGATGTGCAGTCATTTCTTAAGGAGGGCCAGAAGGGACAAGAGTTTGTTCCTAAATTGTTCTTCTTACTGATTGAAAGAAAAATACTGAATTGGATTCTAGGAATCTAGAGCAGTTTTTAGCTCTGAATAAAAAAAAAAAAACCCAAACCCAGTGTCATCGAGTCGATTCTGACTCATAGCGACCCTATAAGACAGAGTAGAACTGCCCCATAGAGTTTCCAAGGAGCGTCTGGGGGATTTGGACTCCCAACCCTTTGGTTAGCAGCCACAGCACTTAACCACTACGCCACCAGGAGAGCTCTAGATAGAAACGTAGATCAACTCTATACTTAGGTGATTTTATGCATACAGAGACACATACACCCCCTCTACCTAAAAAAACAATTTGTTGTCCCACAAAGTTCCACTTCTTTCATAAAACTTTCCTAGATACATGTCATACCAAGCCGATCTTCCGGTAACTTTCGTATCAACCATTAAATACCATCCTATTCAGCAGATGTGTTCAGCTACATGCATTCCTATCCCATAGACACTATCATTTGTGGTGACTGCTAGATCTCCTATATTATATCGTAAGCCCAGCATGACCCCCTGATATCTAGACGGGCATATCAGCTACCTCCTAGGTACCACCACAGAAATTTCAAAAATCATCATCATGCCCAAGATGGAAAAGGCATTTCATTCCTCATTGCTCATCTCCCTGGATTCTTTCTTTTTTTGATGAATGCTTCCACCATTAAATCTGTCATATAAACTTCAAATACGGAGAATTCTAGACTTTGCCTCACATTCACTCACCACATTGAAGGTTTGTAGTCTAGTCAGCAATATTGTATCAGTTTTGATTTCCTGGTTTTGTTATCAAACTATAATTGTGTAAAATGTTACCACTGGAGGAAGCTGGGGGAAGGGCGCAAGACACTCTTTGTACTATTTTTGGAAGTTCCTGGGAGTCAATAATTATTTTACAATTTAAAAAGTTAAACAACAACAACTTCTGAATAATTTAAATCCCTAGTAATGAGGACTTCTGACAGGTAAGTATATGTGATGTTGAAAAAGATGCATTCTTTAATCCAAGCCTGGAAAGTATTAGCAAAGTGAAGTCTTAAAAGAGTCTGGGTCATCTTCAGAATCTCATGATTCCTAAATAATAAACAATATACCTCAAAATATAATGACATTTTACTCCCTTAATTACTCATAAAGGTATTTAAACTAATTCAACAAAAAACTAAGATAGGAGAGAAACCTTCAGCCCAACAAAATGGGCTTCATGTCTCTAAATACAACTTTAAAAAATACACAATATATTGCTTTTAATGTTGAAAGAAATTTAATTTTCAAGTAAATAGAGATCTAAATAAAAATAGAGTTGCAATTCTATGCTAGATCTGAAAAAAAAAGATCTGAACACACTGATAAAATAAAAGACTCCAGCTTTGAAATGTTTCAGTTTTCATCTACAGATTTATTTTCTAAGGCTATTTTAGCTAGGCATTGATACTTCACTAGCAGCAGGAAACTCTTTGCCTGTCACATCACTGTATTCCTTGAGATTTATTCTCAGTCAAACACACTACAGATTATCATCATTATGTTGTTCATATAATAAGCACTGAATTGAAATTCTCCCAGTGAAGAGGAACTAATCCAAACAACAAAGCAAAGGACTATGTCTATATTGAATTATTTTGGAAATTATAAGGACATATAATTTCCACATTTATATTTCTGCAAAGAGTTTGCCTCATGAAATCTATAAAGAAAAGATAAGACCCATGCAAAGTGTAAATGGCCCTTTCCCCAAAGGCAACCATTTGACTTCCTCTAAGTTTTTTAAGAGAACACATATCAAAATCACATACTCTGTGACTGCAGACTAATACTATCGCTTTGTTCCATTTCTCAGTCTGCCAATATTATTTCTTCCTATCTTTTCCCTACATCTATTTGTAGAAATAGGCTTTTTTGTCAATTTTTCTTCAAAATGTGTTTTCCTTTCTAGCACTTTGGGAAATTCAGCAAATTGCTAGAATCATGCTAGGAAGTATGGCTTTTTCAGGCTACAAGGGTTACTTTGAATCCTGACTTGGTCCTGAAATTGGTAAAAGGCTTAAAGGAGATGGACTATCAAATATTCTCTAATACAGATAAAGAAAAAAAATCTGGCCTCATATGAGGACAGCCCTTCTGGATTGCAAACTAGATGTCTATCTATGAGTAAGTGAGGCCCAACAAAGCTGATTGTTCTATTTACCATTTTATTGTTTTATTTATTGCTAATATTCACCAGCTAGCTCTTCAGTGAACGAGCTGGTAAAAAAAAAACAAAAAACTGGTAGAAGGCATTAATGCAGAAGGTCATGGGCTTGAATATAACACAGAGTTCCACAAGAGCCATATGGAGTTCTGAAAGATGTACGAGGTAGTCATCCCTAAAAGAAGTTACTAATTTTCTCCAACTTCCTCTGTACCCCTTCTTCTCCACCCCAGCAATACTAGAGATAAAGACTTCTGAGAGTAAAAAGTGGTAGAAATAACTACAACTAAGGAGACGTTTAGTGAGGAGAAAACAACCAATTTATATTGAACTTTAGATGTTGATTGTAACATTTGGAGTTTTAAAGACAAGTATCTTTAATTTTTAATTATATCTCCACAGCCAAAGGCCCTCTTCAAGTACAGTGTTTACTAAAGCATTAGTGTATTTTGTCAGGATTTTGGGCTACAGCTACAGCTGATACAGACAAATGCAGAAAGGAAGAACAGCCTTTGGCTGAACAGCTCTTGATTGTAATCAGAAAAAAAATGAAGACTTAAAATGATAGCTTTGAAAGGTTAGAAATCTGGGTTAAAAATGTTTATACAACCCACTATTCCCAGGAAGAGAAAACATAAAATTGTAATAAATCATTTTTGTTTATTACAAAATGTAATTAATTACTGGCTTAAGCAAGATTTTATGCTTTATTCTCAGGGGTTACTGAGTTGAAATTATATTCCTGGTGTGAAATTTAAATGTAACTGTAGAAATTTAAACACATTTTCATTTATTCATATGCATAAAAGATATTACCAAGACAATTATGCTTCACACAAAACCAGGATTAACACTGAAAATATTTTATAACCCTCCAGTCAGACAGATGCTAGCTAGTACTACAGGTGCACTCAAAGCAATAGAAATATAGCAAAAAAGGGTTCCACAGACCATGAATTTTCTATTTTTCCTTCTCTATTATAAACTTTTGTTAGAATCTGACTTCTTACCATGATACATACGTCCATAGATACCAAAAGATTTCCTAAACACAGTGCTTTTCAAAGGAAGCAGGTCTCTATTGACTTATTTCTTTCATAAATCATTGATTTACTATGAATTTCTAGCATATTACATTATCTTAATTTTTTACTGCATATAGTAGGATTGACCAAAATAAAATGAAATGAAATAAAACAAAACAAAATAAGTTATTCAATAGCAACAGTTAATAACCACTGAAAGCATCTTTGATCTGTTTGGAAACAGTTTCAAACCTTGATATTAAAAGATAAATCACCGAGACTTAGGCCAACAGTCAGTGAGAGCTTTCACCTTGGTACTATTGAAAGAGTATTTAAAGCAATCAGGTGACAAGAATCTTTTGTGCTATACAATAAAACCACTATTTTAGATACTATGAGATATGTAAAAGAGTTACAAAATATCATGTTTTATATCTAGTTGTTTTTAGTGTAGTTGGGTGATAAGTAACACAAATAACACATGAAGTTGAGTGTAGGAGCTTTAAGACTAATAGAATATAAAGAAGATAAAGTCTTGGTCTTCAGAAACATAGAACCTGATTCAGTATAAGCAATCTGAGTTTAAACATGATGATTTTGAGAAAACAGAGCCTAAGAAATACCCTATGACTAAATTCTGTATCATAGCACTATTCTACCGTTTGTCTCTGGTCACGCAGATTTTAAGAAATCAAATTATACACGTTTTCTACATAACTGAGGTACAGTGCAAGTTACGACATAGATAGCACACTTTGGACACTTTCTATGCTTTCATAATCTTTATAAATCATGCCTATACCCCAAAATGAGATATTTCAGTACCAGTTAAAGAAACAATAGTTTTCTTTTTTAGATTCCCATAATTTAGTTGGGCTGCTATTGTCATAAGAAGTTTTACAAAAAATACATTGTTTTCACAGTTCTAAAGTAGTCCCGAGTTTAAAAGACATTTTTATCTGCAAAACTTAGGACTATTTAGTGTCTTCTGGCCATTTCACCCTTTCCCAATATCTTTTTCCTTAGCATGCAGACCAATAACTTTATAAATCAATGATCATTTTTGTAAAATTTCCTGACCCACTGGCCTTAGTAGTTGCAGCTTTCATCATTTGTGGTCTGAATCTTACCCGCAATTCCAAAAAAGCAATATTAGGGACATCTGGAAATCATCATAGTATTTGTACTACACTTTATCATCACAATATATTTCAAATCTGCATGTCCATTAATGCCATAGGTGCTACTTTAGATTAGACCAGGTCATATGTGGCTAGATCACTGCCCCTGTACTCCTTTTCTCTACCACCTCACACATCACTGTTACCCTCAAGCTAGCCCTGAATAGAGCAGAAATACATAAAACAGCTAAGAAGTCCACCTTAGAGTCCCTTAGTCAATCCATTCAGTGAAAAACACAACTTGAAACCATTAAGAATTTTGTCTTCTTTGTATATACATATTCCTGGTAAATAACTTGTAAGGAGCATTGCATTAAATTCCCAAGACATGATCTCATTTAATAATGCAGCAAACCTTTACCTTCAAATAATTAACAGAAATCTAACATCCAAATATGGCAATATATAAAATGCTGTATCAATATACCAAAAAAAAAAAAAATTTTTTTTTTTTTTTTTTTATGAGATGTAAAGGAAACTCTGGTGGCGTAGTGGTTAAGAGCTATGGCTGCTAAGCAAAATGTCGGCAGTTCGAATACAGGCACCCCTTGGAAGCTCTATGCGGCAGTTCTACTCTGTCCTATAGGGTCGCTATGAGTCGGAATCGACTCGACGGCAATGGGTTTGGTTTTCTGGTTTTGTAATGAGATGCAAAAAGAGACGGCTGTATATATATATATATTTTGGAATGCTTAAGAGCTCTCCCCAGCCTCTCCATTCCAAATAAATAAACATAATTGTGAGGAACAATACTTCTGCCTTAATAGTTCTGTTTGTGTAACACATTTGGGGCATTTGGTACCTATAATGGAAATATAATGGACAAAAATTATATTCACCTCACTTAAAAACCAAAAACCAAACCCACTGCCGTCCATTCCGACTCATAGTGACCCTGTGAGACAAGGTAGCACTGCCCAATAGTTTCCAAGGAGCGCCTGGTGGATTCGAACTGCCGACCTCTTGGTTAGCAGCCGTAGCACGTAACCACTACGCCACCAGGGCTTTCTCACTTACTATCTTTTAATTATCTCTTTAAGACACAGGCTAGATTTATCCTAAATGGTCCAGTAACTTTTCTTTCATTAGTTTGTGTTTTTTAAAGGTAAGGTTAGAGATACAGGGCAGGGCCTGACAGGATACGTTAACATGGAAGTAAAAAAAAAAAACTGATTTAAAGTCAAATAATTCCTTTAAGTTTGCTAACTTACTGTTGATGTAGAACAGATGACAAACTTAATTTAATACAGTAAAAACATAACAATTAGTTTTCATGTGCTATCAGGTTCTTTAGCCAAAAAATAGTCTTATACTACTTAAGAAATTCTTAACACTGATAACTTTGAACATTTAATATGAAGAATCATGTCAGTGAATTAAAACCCTGATTTTAAATAAGAAATGCTAAATTGATTACTCTTAAATTGGTAAGCTTTGGCAAAATGAGTATGTAAGAGTATATTATCCTAAATGCAACATTTTTTTAAACCACTATGTTATTTAAATTATAGAATAGCTGGTTATATGATAGAACTTTTTGCAGTCAAAATGTTTAAGATAACATAAGAATATTTATTTTCTTTGTGTTATAATTTTGTATTTGTGTTATAATATTATGGGGAATATATACAGAATAGCACCATATATAAGAACATACGGAATAGATTAGAAGATATCGCTAAATATTAACAGTAGTTTGTAGGATTAAAAGTTTCTGCAATGATGCTATACTGAAATATTTTTCCCCTGAGATTAAAAAAATATACTTTTCCACACAACATTCTTCAAATCATGTAGAATATTTCTGGGGGGGGGGTACAAAAACCCTAAATGGGTCTAGCATAAAAGCAAAAGCCTGATAGTTAAGCTCAGATTTAAGAAAATGATATTTTACCACCTTCACAATATATTGCACAGTCACCCTGAGGTAGATGAGCATCAGTTTTAAGCTGAGTAAAATGCAGCATAAACCTTTAAGTGGGAAATAAAATGCTGTGTAAAACGAACCAACCAAACCGACCGACCGACCCACTGACCGACCAACCAACATTCCTTCAGGAAAAAAAAAAATGCTTATAAATACTGAAATACAGAAAATAATTGTATCAGACAAATGTTGCCTGAAGATTAATGTAAAAAATAAAAATATTTTTTCAATTGTAATTTCATACATTTAGTAATAATGTGCTGTTATTTTAATAAAATCCTGGGTCATACCTTTTTCCCCTTATAGTTCAAAAACAATAATAATGAAACTCTTTAAAATCAAATTGGTTTTAAGAGAAAAATTGCTTGTGGGAATTACAATAACATTTTTGGAATTTTTCTGTTGTTTTGGACATAACTTGCCCCCCAAACTTTACCTTAATGATAGTATCTTTAAAGGACTCAGAAGTAGAGTTATGTTAAGCTTGGAATATGTAATTTGAAAGAACAGAAAGGGCTGACAGTTTGGACTAATGGCCTTCTAGCGCTACCTGCTTAAGTGTTTTTGGGTCACATTCTTAATTGTGAAAAGTCTAATTATTTCTATGACGTGCAAATGATAACAGGTAGTATCTTAGAGTGTCTGGATTAATCAGGGCAATATTTTTGTCTTCTTCTAATTCTATCTTACCTTAAACACATATGCTTCAATTTAAATTTGAAGATGTTTAGGTGTTTTCCAAAGTATTCAAAGGAATATTAATTCTATGATATGTTTCACAGGCAAAGGGTTATGTAGTCAAAGTGAGTCAGGGAAAAGCTACATATTCTTTTAGAGAGTCACAAAGGATATAAATATAACAAAAGACTTTATAAAGTCCTGCAATTAAAAAAACAAGCAAACAAGAACACACAGCTTAAAAATGTTTAACTAATATTTTCTATACTTAAATTTGGCCATGAAACTCTATTTTTCTGCTTAAAACCTATTGGCATCCAGTAACCTAATTCTTTTGTGCAATACACTTTGGGAAATGCTGCTTTTGGTGAAAAAGTTTTTCATTTTTATCATGCCTGATATTGTCTATTTTTAATCAGTAACATATTTAAATGAGAAAATTTAGAATGCTACAGGCATAAAAGCTCTTAAATATTATTTCTGATTATGTTTGCCCATGTGCCTGTCACTTTATTATTATATTAAAAAAATTATTTTCTTATGTCTTTGAAAAATATTGATAGCGGGAAAGAGATCTTAGATTGGCAAAAGACCCAATGTCATATCAATACATGAAATACTGCAATGACCTCAGGAGCAATGAGTCATAGAGTAAAGTTTAGGCTTCAAAGAACTACAGAGGATACAGTGCAAATGAGAATTTTACTTTCTTATTTGACAACACAACTTATGTAATACAGATTTGGGGCTGGGAGGGAAAAAACACTACTTTTCTTCCTCTATTTTTTAAAAAAGCAAAGAATTGACTTAATCCATTTTTTAGAGTAGCATGACATGAATGCAGTACCATTTCTGAACACATCCCAGGTCACTGCTCCAATTAATCTGTGAAGGATCTGAGCAGATGCACCTTAAAAGTACTTTTTGGGAGAAGAGAGGAAATTATTACATTCAAAAGATCTCATGCTTTATTAGAACATCCAAAGGGAAAACTAGTTGTTAATGAGAAAAAAGCATTAAAATTTTAATCAGAATTCAGTAAGGCTGCCTGATAGAAGATTTTAAAAATATTAAAATCAACAGTTTCTAGATACCAGAATACCTAGGAATAAAGTTACCAAGTTGTAACCAGAAGATATGTGATGAAAATTATAAAATGTTACTGGAGAGCATAAAAGAAGGCCTGAATCAATGGAGAAACATACCATGATTTTGGAGCAAACACTCAATATTATAAAGATGCCAATTCTCCCCAAATTAATCTAAAATTAAATGCAACTTTAATTTTACAGTTTACAAAGAAAAGATGATAGAATAGTCAAGGGAATTTTGAAGAAGGATAAGGGAGTCTTACCCTACTAGTTAAAGGAAGTATTTTAAAATGAATTATAAATCTAGAGTAGTTGTTACAACAGTGGGATAATGTTTTGATTCCTAAAATTACTGAAACAGAATAAAAAATTCAGGAACAGCAAAAATAAGGGCAATTTAATATATACTAAGGATCAAAATCCAGATCAATAGATAAAGTTTGGGTTATTCAACGTGCAACTAACTATTCGTTCAAGAAAAAATAAATTGAGATTCGCTACTTTTGAGAATCTACAAAATAAATCCCAGATGCATTAAAAAATCTAAACTCATAAAAACCTCATACAAGATTGAAAGCAAAATATATATGATATGTATTAATATATATTTAATAACTTATATATAATATTTAGCACTGGAGTAGAAAAGGCTTTACTAAACCCGACACAGAACCAGGAAATTGGGCAAAGACTATGAACGAGTAATTAAATAAGAAAAAATAAGTTAAGACATGGTTAAAAAATCAATAAACACATGAGAATAACCTCACCAATAATTAAGGAATATATTAAATAAGTCTTTGATGAGTGTTAAATAAAATGAGCATGAAAATTTGTACCATTTGGCTAGCATGGGCAAGAGTAGGAAAAAATGAACATTTTCATATTCTCCTGGCAGGAACGCAAATGATACAATGCTTTTAAAGGGCAATTTGCAACATTTACCAAAATTTGAAATGAGCATACCTTTTTGACTCCGCTTTTTTTTTTTTTTATTTTACTTCCAGAAATTATCCTAAAGATACATCATACATACACTAGAATCAGTATAAGGATGCTCATTATACAGCATTGTATAGAAAAAGCCTAAAAGTCTTTTAATAGGGCATTAAGTTAAATCGATGCAACAGAAAGGTATTCAATAGGTTACCTTGCAAAATGAAATAAATTTACATACACTGACATATAAAGATTCTAAAATACATTTTGAGAGGAAATATAAAGAAATATGCAATGCAACACAGAGACGGGGCATATTGGAATATGCACAAAGCCTAGAAAACTATGCAACAACATGTTAACAGTGGTTAACTCTGGAAGATGAGATCAAAGGGTAGCAAGCGTGTAAGGGATTAAGCAAATTTTATTTTCCATTAAACGTGTTTGCATTATTGTGATTTTTTAAAAATAAAAAATTGATTTCTTTAAAAAAGGAATTTATTTTTTATAAACCGAAAAATAAAAAAGGAAATACTTCTTAATGCATGTTTCACTGGAAAGACAAGGCAATGATTATATTTAAATAACAGGTATACATGCATCAGAGGTTAACAATTTGAAACTAATAATAACAAATTAGTCATTATCTTACTATATTTTCCTTACCAAGACACTTAATTTTAGTGGCTAGGTTACTTAGCAACAAAATAGATATGATACAAATTCCAAAGGAGATAGTTTTGTATAATAAGTAATTAGTGGTTACATTAAAAAAAAAAAAAAAAAAACTCTGTGTAAAATCCCATGTCTTCTTTTACAAAGTGAAAATTGATGCTTCTGTGCAGTATTAGTAGAGGCTAGTCAGAGGAAAGGATAAATCATATTTTTTAGCACAAATCCATAAAATATTTTCTTAGAATCTACTTCAATAAAATAATAAACACGAGCATGAAGAACTGAGTTTATAGCTATAGAAATAATCTCATTGCACTATTTCATACCCACTCACTATTATCAAACTATAAAAATGCCCATTTGTTTTCCTTGAAATAAAAACATAACCAGAAAATTCTTATTCTTAATTAGTATTAGATGTCTGTTTTGGGTTTCTATCAATTAACCTAAGTTATTTTTATTGTTATGCCCAGGTCCTCTGTGTCCAATGACATAGCTCCGAAAACTAAAGGCCATTAGTTCTCCTCAGACCTGGGCTATAGTTTAACCATCAAGCCAAGTGGTTCGGCTAAATGTCTAAGAATTACTATTACCTTGGTTTTCTTTAGCAACTGCAAAGGTACTTTCACTCTCCTCAATAAAATAAAACCCAGGTTTTCCCAAATTTCAATGGTGTAAGAATTTCCACATAAAGAGATACATCTTGAGTATACAGTTTCTCTTATTATCGAAGATTTTCTTTGTGATTTTTTGTTAAATGCTGTTGCCACCACATTCTTACTCTATGTTTTAAGTATACAGTATGTGGTTTGGCTGTACAACCTTTTTCTTAACTCCCTGAAGCATAGTAGAGAGATGACTGGAACAGTTAAATGTGGCTTCACCAAGTCTTGTAATATCAACAACAACCAATAAAAAAAATCTGGATTTTAATATGAAACTAGATAATCTGGTTTATAAAACTTGGTTTACTCTCTCTAGGGCTCTGTGTAGTTAAAATTTTAATGATATCCTCCTAAGATTCTCATCCTTGGGTTATTCAGTCAAACACTATTCTAGGTACTGGCCTTAAAATACACTATCCTAGAATACCCAGATGGGCCCCATGTAATACCTGGGTCCTTAAAAACAGAAGAGGAAGGCAGAAACATCAGTTGGAGAGATGCATTGGAAGACGGAAGCTGAGGAGAGATGAGGCAGAACCACAGAGACTGAAGCACGAAAAGGACTGGACACCACAGTCGCTCACTTTGAAAATGGAGAAGGGTGGCCACGAGCCAAGGCAAGCAGGTGGCCTATAGAAGCTGAGGGTGACTCCCACCTGACAATGAGCAAGAAATAGGGACCTTAGTCCCACAACTGTAGAATGGAATTCTTCCAAGAACCCGAATTGAGCTTGGAAGCGGATTCTTCCCCAGGGCCTCCAGAAAGCAATTTCCCCTGACTGTTACCCCTTCATTTTGGCCTTGTGAGACTCTAAGCAGAGAACCAGCTAATTTACACTGTGGTTGGAATTCTGACCTACAGAAAGCGTGAGATAATAAATTTGCGTTGTTTTAAGCCTCTAAGTATGCTATAATTTGTTATGGCAGCAATAGAAAACTGCTCTCTCAGACCCTAGCTCATTTAGTTTTCACATGGTAGACTCATTAGAGTCTCCAATCTTTAGCTTTGACATCTTCTGTCAAGTCTAGAACGAAGAAAGCAAGCCCAAAGAGAAATGTATTATGGAGACACTATTACCAAATATCATTTTTCATCTGTCTGATACAGTTGTACAATTAGTAAATATTGATTTAGTGACAGACACTAGCATGTTATAGTAAAATGATAAAGGTGATCCCTGCCCTCAGGGAAGTTATAGTCCAACGTTATACAGCCGACAACAGTCCTGTTACTTACATTCTATATGTGTAGAGTTTGTAGAATATAACAATCTGTGTACTTGTTTTTTCTTTTTTTCTTATATGATAATTTGAAAATAGCAGGCTACCTTATATCTAGGCATCCAATGGGTGATCGTTCTCCCCTTAGCTTACATTAATTTTACTTTATCTTAGGGGATTTTTCAGTATCACTTCATCTCAATTGGCATGTAAAAGCTAGAAATTGAGCATAAACTTGTGAGGTCTTGTTAAACAAGGAGGAGCCAGCTTAGTTTGAAAAAAGTAAAGGCATTATAAAAGTATATAAATTTGCCATCCTAATGTACGCTGGTGCTCTGGTTAAGAGCTCAGCTGCTAAGCAAAACGTCGGCAGTCCGAATCCACCAGCTGCTCCTTGGAAACACTATGGTACAGTTCTATTCTGTCCTATAGGGTCACCATGAGTTGGAATTGACTAGATGGCATGTAACAACAACAATGTACTCACCATGAAAGTAGCTACTATATACGAGGGTAAGTCAAAAAAGTATTGCTACAAAATCAAAGAAACCTTTATTAAACAAAAATATCAAAATGTGAAGCTATTGTTTCATGACATATCCTCCATCTAGGTCTATACACTTCTGAAGGCGGCGCTTCCGTCTCTCTAACCCTTCCCCAAAGAATTTTGTGCTCTTCAATTTACACCACATCAAAACAGCAATTTTGGCACCCTCAAGGGACTCAAATCGAGTTCTTTTTAAATGTTCTTTGAGATCTGGGAACAAAAAAAGTCTGAAGGGGCAAGATCAGGACTGTAGGGTGGATGCATTAAGGTTTCCCAATGAAATTCTTGTAGGACTGCCCTTGTTACCCTCAAAGAATGAGCAGGTACATTGCTGTGATGGAAAAAAATTTCGCGGCGCAACTTTCTCAGCCTTTTGTCACAAATGCAGTTTTCGATTTTGTTAGAACATCTTCACAATAAGACCCCATGATCGTCCTGTGTCTTTCAAGAAAATATGTCAAGATTACCCCTTTGGAATGCCAAAAATCAGTTACCAAAACCTTCTAAGCAGTGTTCCCCTTCTTGGCTCATCTTTGATGCCTTCCTGACCTTCCTTAAAAAGCTTTATCCACCCAAAACCTGTTGTTTTATGTGGGACAGCATTCCCATAAATTTGTTGCAAGCTTCAGTGATTTGGGAAGATGTCCACATGAGTTTTGTTAAAAATTTGATATTAGCCCTGACCTCAAAAGCTTTTTTTTTCACAGCACAAAAAGTATTCTTTTTTTTTTGAAGGCACTCTAACGAGACCAAGTGTATCACTGGGAGAACTTGTCTGTAGCCATCCACTGACCACAAAGGCATGTCGAGACACGTTTTGTTTGGAATAAACCTGTGCATGTAGAACCTCAGTAGCAATACGTTTTGACCGACCCTCGCAGACCTTCGGCTGAGTGTGAAAGGGAACTTCCCTAGCACAAAGGCAGTAAGACCAGATTACTCAACAGTGAATTTGCCTTTATCATTGCTTCGTTAACTATACAACTGTGAGACCTTGAGAAAGTCATTTAACACTTTTTGCTTCAGTTTCACATATATGAAATGATCTTACCAACTGTCTTATTCTGCTAAGTGAGAAAAATAATTCAAGTTTTAAAAAGCATGGTTTATTTTTAGATGAAGATAAAATATATTTTATTATGC
This sequence comes from Loxodonta africana, assembly GCF_030014295.1. Classification (NCBI taxonomy): domain Eukaryota; kingdom Metazoa; phylum Chordata; class Mammalia; order Proboscidea; family Elephantidae; genus Loxodonta; species Loxodonta africana. The sequence goes on along the minus strand of NC_087355.1, from coordinate 54,688,839 downwards.
ATCATAATAATGGTAAATTACATTTAAACATATTAGAGTTGACTAATTTATGTTATAGAACTGATCTATACACATATACCTACTGGCCTAATATATTTTGATACCAAATTCACCTGTTAATTTGTTACATTTCTCACATATGTCAAATAACCCTACTGCTTGCATTAAGTTAAAATTTGTTAAGATTGTTAATAAAATCCCCAAACCAAACCCACTGTTGTCGAGTCCATTCTGACACACAGTGACCCTACAGGACAGGACAGAATCGCCCCACAGGATTTTCTTAACCGAAGCAGACTATCACATCTCTCTCCCTTGGAGTAGCTGGTAGGTTTGAAACGCTGACCTTTTGGTTAGCAGCCAAGCACGTAACCACTGAGCCACCAGGGCTCCTCTAATAAAATAGGAAAACATAAAACTATGTGCTCTTTCTGCCCTTCAGATATAAGTTCAAAAGTATATATAACTTTCATCTAGTACAGAGATAATTGATAAAACATGATGGAAGTAACATGGTTGTCACTAAATTATAATTTGTTTCAGTTTTTCTTTACGAAGAAAATTATGTTATAGTGTTTATGTATATTTTCTTCATTATGGAAAGGCTTACTTTGCCTTTTCATAGCTATGGGCATATTATTACTATGGAAACAGTTATTACAATTTCACAGGAAGGAGAATAAATAACCCAATAGCTTAAAGTATCAGGATTAAAGCTTGAGAGAATGAAATCAGGCCTACCATGATTTGAAGCCAGGCTCGTACCAGTGTGCAGGAATAGACTAGGGAGTACGGTGATGGTGGTAGTGAAAGTAATGGTAGTGGTAGGTGATCAAGGTTGTAATCTAATCAGAAAATGTTTCTAGGTTATTCCTGGTCTAGCATGTTATCACAACCGGAAGAGAAATGCTTAGAGAATGTGCTCATTATCTTAGTTCTTTGAATGGGGTTAGACCTGAAGAGGGGAAAAGAAGCCAGAACTGGGGAACTGGAGCTATAGGTAAGGCCATGAAACAGTAACCAGCCAAGAAGCCAGAAGTAAGGGAGCACATATTGCCAGGGGTCAGTGTAAGACAGGGACAGATGTACGGTTTTGGAATACAGCCATGGTCTTCGTGCTTCTTGTAGGGCAAAAAGGAGTATGCAGCTTGGCTCAGTTCTTTGGCTATTTAGGGGAAAGAAGGGTGAAAGAAGAGAACAGTGACTGGCCCTTCTAGAAACTGTGTCTCAGCCTGGATCTATAGAGATTACTGGGCCTACTTAGTGATGCTTAAAATGTTGTTTTTTTTCAGTCTTTAGAGAAGCAGCTCCTCCAAGGTGTGAAAGCTTTACGTGACTAATAATGATGCACTTTTCTATATTTGTTCTTTCTCCTTGCATCTCTGTTCTTCAAATTCCACCTATATGAATAATAAGCTTAAACAAAAAAAAAAAAAAAATTTTTTTTTTTTTTTTGCTTAGGGAATGTAAATTCTGATAATGACAGCAGAGAAGTTCCTGTGTTTACTGCAACTTCACAGTTTTTGAAAAGTCATCACGCTAAAACAATTAGATTTTAGCAGGTAACACATCCTATGGTTTCACAAAAATGGCAGCCTTTTCAAGGTGTACTTGAAGTATGGAAAAGGGATTATACAATTTTCATAGGACAATTACGAAATGCAGGAAACCCTCTGCCTTCCCAAACTGCTTTTTCCATTAATGCCATTACAGCTTCACTATTTTGGCTTAAGACTTTGAATTCTGAAAATGCAAATACTTCTTAAGCATTTCCAACTAGTTCGTATCTTAATGGGAATGAGGTAATCAATTATTTCCCCAGAGAAAAAAAAGGAGAAAGATTCTGATAACACTGAAGGGAGATCAGCTATAAAAAGGAAAGGAGCCCCATTTGAAAAGAACAGGAAGCGAAGACTAATAGAGAAAATTCACTTGCTTCACAATTTTTAGCAGGATTTGCTGTAAAGCATTTACTGTTTTCCGTCCTGCCCCCTAATCTTACTACTATGCTTCCTTCTACTCTTTTTTTTCTCATATAAAGAATATAAAGCAGGCATAAAAATCTCTACTTCAAAGACAGAATATGAGGATTAAAAGAGTTAGTGAATTAGAAAAACTCTTCACAAAGTACCCATAACATAGCTGAAGCACCAATAAATGTCCATTATTTCTCCTGTCTCTGTTTCATTTGGCTTAAGAACAAAAGCATTTTTTCCCCAAGGAATATGACAGTTATAAACAGATATCAAGAAGATCATATATTAGCATCGCTTCTGAGTGTTTTTTAGTCCGACATGCCGTTTTAAGCCCAGAATCTTTCTACCTGCCGTTTAACCTCCATCCCCACAAAAGATTTCAGGAAACTTCCCAAGGGCCTAGTTTAAGTTTCACTTCTTCTATTACCTTTTCCCAAACTTCTTTAATAATAGCTAAAATTTTCCTTTAATGTTACCCATTATCCCTAGACCATGAGACTCTAAGTTTTAAGAATTAGATTCAACTTTTAAAGAATCAAAGGGCAGAAAAGATTTTAAATAATAGCTTGCACCTTTTTCTTCTATATGAAAGTCTGTCTCATACCATTATATCAACTCTCATGACCAAATTATAGCAAAAATACTGAATATTATTTCACTAACAATCTGACGTTCATTAAAATAAATAAAAGCAGTCAAGGTTAACCTACAATTACCTACAAAAGCAGTAGTTCACAAACCGAACATATCAGGAAGCACTGCCAATTGTTACGCTCGTATCATCTTCCTTGAAGAATGCCAAAACCCAGAAAGAGTAATTCTAGGTATAGGCTAAGAAACTAGGGTCTTCCAATAGCATTCTGGATAAAGTGGAGAAATGATAATGGACACTCATTCCGAGGAATTTTTTTTTTTTTTAACATACAATTATTACATTTGCTACAAAGGCAGTCCCTGGATTACAAATGAGTTCCGTTCCTAAATCTGTCTTTAAGTTGAATTTGTATGTTAGGTACGGTTCATATTTAACGTTCAGTTAGTCAAATGTTTGTCTTAGTATGTCGTGTACCTTTATACACATAAAAAAAATTAAAGAAACACTTCCAGATACACTAAAACGTCTTTAACATAAAAAAAAAAATAATACCATAGTAATAATAGTGTTTTGATGCACATTGCAAAGTAGCACCCGTTTGTCATTACGAACCACTGCATGTACCTTGAATTTTTACGGGGGTTGGTTCATAACTACAGGTTGTATGTAAGTCAGACGTTCGCAGGTAACCCAGGGACTGCCCGTACCTGTTTTACAATCTTAAATACTTACGCTATATTAATCAAAAACTAAAAGAAGACCACAAATGAAGCATTGTTCAATGAACCAAAAGTAGAAGTGGTAAGCAGGAATGCTGTCATTATGTGTACTAAATGAGCTAAATAAATGAGCTCAACAGCAAATGTATGGACACTATTAAGATTTCAGGGATGTTTTGATGGAAAACCCTACTCTTCCCCCAACAGTAGAGCAAAGCGTTACTGGATGATCTTGATGTTATCAGCTTAGCTAGAGTAGAGAACTCTTTTTAAAGTTAGGAAAGAACTTAAACATTGGTGGAAGGTGGCAGGACTAAGTGACATTTAAGTCCTTTCTTATGTATTAAAATTTTAAAATTATCCAATAAAATGTTTGGGAATCCATTCCCACACTTAATCTTTTCCTCACCTATATCTTCAATTACTCTCTTCCCTCTATGTCTGAACAAAAACAGTTCTCTTATCTTAAAGAGGAAAACTGTATTTGGATCCCCACCTGCATCAAACTAGAGCAGAGACTGACAAACTTTGCCTGTAAAGGTACAAATGATAAATATTTTAGGCTTTGAAAATCATATGGTCTTGGTGGCATCTACTCAGCTATGCCACTGCTGCATGAAAGTACCCACAGGCAAAACATAAATGAACGAACTTGGCTGTGTTCTGATAAAACTTTATTTACCCCGCCCCCCCCAAAAAGGTTCATAGTTTGCCAGCCCCTGAACTAGAGCTCTCCCCATTGCCTCTCTATAACTGCTACCTCCAATTTCTACCACTTATTTCCTCCTTAAGCCCTGATGATCTAAATCTCTTCACATCTTAAAAGCTAATATTTACTGACCATCAAATTAGATAATGTATTGAAGATAATCATATGGAACATTTAGCACAGAGTCTGGCACATAAAAAGTACTAATATCTATTCGTATTCATCAAAGCAACCCCATAGTTCTCATTGTTCGTCCTCTGGTTTCCCTATTTCAATAAACAGCAAAAACACTTGTGTACCCAGTTGCTCGGCCCAGAATCTCAGCAATCAGTTCTATTTCCTCCTTTTTCTTCACCTCTAATCTACTGATTTTCTCTATCAAATCCACCCACATCTGTCCCTCCCCAACACTAGCTGGTAGTCCAGGCCACTACGATCTCCTGAAGAATCACTGCAAAAGTCTCCAGCAGCTTCTTCCTGCCTCCAGTCTTTCCCTCTTTGGTACAACTGTCAATAGTTTTAGGATGAAGTCCAGCTTCCTGACCATGACTTTTAGATATTCCATGATCTGCCCAACTCTCCAGCCTTGTATCTCAACCTTATCTCTTGTCACTATGCTTCAGGAATGCTGAACGTGGTGTAGTTCCTGGGGCATGCCAGATTTTCTCTCTCCTCTCTGAACACCTTCCTACTCTTCCAAAGGTTAAAAAGAGTTCGAAATGCTTAGAAAAAAGTGTGAAAACCAATACTTTAGTCAAACTAGAAAACAGATCTTTCTCTGAAACATGCTCTATGTTTTCTTGCCCTCTCCCTCTACTAGTGAGTTCCCTAGGCTTGACATGAACTCCTAGCTCATGTCACTGAGATGCTATTTATTCTTCAAAGTCTGGCTCAAATTGCAAACCTTCTAAAAAGCTGTACAAAATCCCACTCCAGGCAGAAGTGATCTTTTTGAAATCTTACAGTATTTTGTGCCACTGATATATTTATTTTCTAGTGTATCTTCCTTAATAGATTTTATGCTTTTTGAGGGTAGATCTATGATTTGTATAATTTTTTCATCATTCACAGTCCCTTGCACAACACCTTTTCCTTATTAGAAACATAATGAATCACACTGAATGAGTATTTTTAACTTAAAATACATTTTAAAAACAAAAGTGCTTAGTGTTTTTAATAATCTTGATGGTCTATTTAAAATCTTAAGCAATATTTGAGTGTAATGAAATGTTAAACTGACCTTGGCACATTAAAATGTTTCATTGAAAACAGAATTAAATTTAATGTGGGCTATTTAAGAACAAAAAGCAAATTATACCAACAACACATAAAGACTGACTAAGCAACCATATGACTAAGAAAACAAAGCCAATTAAAGCTAAATGACTGTGTATAATTCTCTTATTCAAAATGAAGCAGAAAGACATAAAAAGATAAGGTTTTACTGACACACATGAATATTTAATAAAAGGCCAGAAAAAATAAGTATCTTTATATGATATCTTTATAATTTTTCCCAGTTTAAGTTTCTACACATAAGATAAATTCAAAACAAATACAGATCCAGAAAAGGATTAAAAAGAGAAATAATCCAGTACACGAAATCTGTGAGGAAATTTTATTCAAGCTGAGACTATGTAACTCAGAAATGTTGTTGTTTTTGTTAGCTGCCATCAAGTCAGCCCCTGACTCATGGTGACCCCACACACATGGGGACTGGATGGTTGTGATCCATAGGGTTTCCATTGGCTGATTTTTTCAAAGCAGATCACCAGGCCTTGCTTCCTAGTCTGTTAGCTCTGTGAAAACCTGTCTGGCTTCATACCAACATATAAGCCTCCACTGATGGACAGATGGTGGCTGCACTTGAGGAGCATTGGCCGGTAATCAAATCCTGGTTTCACATATGGAAGGAGAGAATTCTATCACATAACAACCACTGCTCCCTAACTCAGAAATAAGAAGGCTAATTCATACCTAAATATATGAAAGATTATTCTATTCAAATGTACAAAGGGTGTGAACCACTTAGTCTTCATCACTATAAAATATTAAACATAAAAGATTTGACTATAAGTGGGATTAAATTCTAGAAAGTGATTTAAAGAGAGGACACTGCATAACTTTAAAATGGGCCACTGTGTTGTACGATTTGAAAGAGAAAATATTAAACTTCCTTGAGGAAGGAAAAGAATGCCAGACTTCCATTTCAGTTAGACATAAGAAGGGAAGTTTCAAACACTGTAAATGTATCTGTCAGTTACGTGGTATGTCATTTCACTGTTCATCACATTTACTGTTTTGTTTTTAAAACACAGGCATTTTTATTGCTCTTATTTTTGGGAAAAGTTTTCCAAATTAAATAAGTCAAATGAACAAGGCTTTTAAACAGACTTTGTATTTTTTCATTAGAAATCTATCTTAACATACTAAAGCAGAACTTTATCAAATTGTGGCTTCCGGTATGACAATTTCACAACTGACTGGCTAAATGAAGAAGAAATCAGTCTGGTTGACAGCAAGTCAGAAACCTTTGGCCATGTCTTGTTTCCTCTCACACAGATAGCTGTAATTTCAGGATAAAATGCTGGCAGAGAGAGGAGGAAGATGAAAGGGGACAAGAAATTGAGATACTTCAAAGGCCAATGGGACTGAAAAGGATATGATAGGAGGCTGGTGGACACTGTTCCTCTACCTTTGGCCACTGTACTTTCCCTGGTTGGAAGCTGTTGAAGTTGAAGTGTCTCAGTTATGAGCACACCCCCTGGAGGCTCTCTGTGATTTGCTGACAGTATTTTCCTATCTCCACATCTTTCTAAAACTTCTTCATTATATACCACCTCAGCATCAATTTCCCCACCTTACCTCAACCTTCTCTGTTAGCTCTTGCCCCAATCTTACCCTAAGCCTGAGTCATGATACTTCAAGTAAAAGGCAATGAATTCCTCACCCACCAAAAACAAACACAAGCCCCCAACACTTTATGGACTAAAAGAAATTGCATTCTTATGTCAGTGCCAAACTTTAATGCCCAGTAGCTTACTAATTCCACTTTCAGAATATTTCAATCTTAAGAATATTTCTGGATTAGACTAGAATCTATTGCTTCTCCCCACCTACTATATGTAGTATACAAATCCAAATCCCATACAGTTGAAGGTAAATCATCTTTCAAAAGTCATTTGGATTTTAATTGTTTTTAAACCAAAATACTGACTCTACAAGGAGATTCATGACTCATATTCATAGAAGCAGTCTATGGCATACATTGCCAGACAAATCAAACACAAAAACAGAGGGCAGTGTACACAACACGGAACATTTTGCTGAAACCCTATTATGTGCAAAGTATCTCCTAAGAGTCTAGTAGACAGAAAGATGAATTTCAGCCATCGGACTAGGTTAGTATCCCTTGTTACACACTCTCATACCAATGAGAACTTATCTTTCAAAGCAAGCTTTGTGATTTTGACCAATTATTACTTATTTGTTAAGCCATCTCTTCCACTGGAACACACATAGCAAATGAGAAGAATCCCAGGTGGTATCTTTAGCACATACCACAATGTCCATCACAAAGTAGAAGTTCCATAAATATTTGTTCAAATTAGTTCTGCCCTCTAGTAGAAGTCCTTGTGCAGTGCAAATGGTTAATGTGTTCAGCTACTAACCAAAAGGTTGGAACTTTGAGTTCACCCAGAGGCCCCTTGGAAGAAAGGCCTCGTGATCTACTTCTGAAAATCAGTCATCGGAAACCCTATGGAGCACAGTTTTACTCTGACATACATAGGGTCACCAGGAGTTGGAATTGGCACAACGGCAACTGGTTTGACCCTCCAGTAACTCACAATCTCATGGAAAATAAAAGGACTGTTACAGTAATAAGAGGGTATAAGTTTAAAAACAAACAAACAAATTTCTCCTTGGAATAAAAGTTAGAAAGATTTGCCCACTTAGAGCTGCATGGAAGACACAAACTGCCTTAGTGTTTCTCATTCTACAAGGTCTGCAACACAAAATAGCTTTCAATGCCCAAGGCGACAATGAGCCAATAGTCCCATCTTTTTTCCATACATCAGAAGAGTGAGCTATCCTTATTTCCAGTAGAATTTTACGCTGCTTAGTCAGGGCTTTATTAAATTTCCAGCAAAAAATTGCAACTGCCTCTTTGGAGGTCTTCCTAGTGGGTAACAGAACAGATCTCAAGTGAACAAAGGACATCTAATAGCTCCGTAAACTTAATCAGAGTACATGGAAATTTCATTAAAAGTGGGCTTTACCTTAAAAATTGTTTTTCCATTTACACTATGATGCTCAATCCTTTAACACATTTAATTTTAATGAAATTAAAGGACTGCTCTTTAGTTACATATTTCTTTCTTTGGAGTTAAATTTTTTACAGTTTATTTACAGTTACTAGGCCTTTACTAATTACTAGCATGTACAATGCCTCTTGGCTATTTACGTGTTAAAATTATGTCAAATTAAATTAAATAAAATCTATATTAAATTAAAAGTACTTCCTCTGAGGAGTTTTTAATTTGAAGTTTTTTTCCCCCTAATGATTTGAAAAGAAGTAATTATAATGACATACTTCTGGCAATAGTCGGGTCACATAAAAGAGTACCGGCTTTGGAGTTGTGTTTGTATACCATGAAACTTTCTGAGTCTCAATTTTTCTCTTGGATAAAATGTGAGTGATAATGAACATACCTCAAGTTGTGAAAATTGAAGTGAACAAATTCATGTTATTGCTAATTGTTTCCCAGTGACTGTGATAAATTCTTTTGTGACTTTTATATTAGGAAAAAAGCTTGAATCTTTTAAAGAATTGGTATGTGCTTTTTCATGCCCAGTTTTTACACGTATAGGAAGCAACAGAAAAACCAGCAGCTTAGGTCAGGCTCACCTTTGTTTTCAAAGTGACATCTTTGCTTTTTAGAACTTTAAAAGAGGCCTTTTGCAGCATATTTGCTCAGAGCAATATGTCATTAGATTTCTCGACTGCTGCTTGAATGAACATTGAATGTTGATCCAAGTGAAATGAAATCCTTGACAACTTCAGTTTTCTCTCTATTTATCATGATGTTGAATATTGATCCAGTTGTGAGAACTTTCATTTTATATTCAGGTATTATCCATACCGAAGGCTGTAGTCTTTCACCTTCATCAGTGTCTCAAGTTGTCTTCATTTATGGCAAGCAAGGTTGTGTCATTATTACAGGTTTTTAGTCTCCCTCCAATCTTGACGCTATGTTCTTCTTGATACAGTCCAGTTTCTCAGGTTATTTGTTCAGCATACAGATTAAATAAGGATGGTAAAAGGACACAACTCTGCCACACACCTTTTCCAATTTTGAACCAGGCAGTATCTCCTTGTTTTGTTGGGAACTACCACCTCTTGATTCATGTACAGATTCCACATGAGCACAATTAAGTGTTCTGGAATTCTCATTCTCTGTAAATGTATTCATCATGTGTTATGATCTACACAGTTGAACGTAAAAGTGAGATAACGTAAAAAGAAGACCAAAAAAGAACTGATGTATTTAACCTGTGCTATTGGCAAAGAATATTGATTACACCATGGATGGCTAGAAGAACAAACAAATCCATTCTAGAAGAAATGAAACCAGAAGGCTCCTTAGGAAGTGAAGACGGTGAAACTCCATCCTGCTTACTCTTGACATGTCATCAGTAATGACCAACCCCTAGAAAAGGACATCATGTTTGGTAAGGTAGAAGGTCAGTGAAAAAGAGGAAAACCCTCAATGAGATGTATTAACACAGTGGCTGCAACAATGGACTCAAACATGTCAAAGATCATGAAGATGGCTCAGGACTAAGCAACATTTTGTTGTTATACATAAGGTCACCATGAGTCGAAGCCGACTCAGGGGCAATTGACAACAACAATAAATGTGTCTTTGGGCAGATAACGTAAATTGTGAAAACTAACACACAGACCAACTCAGAATGCCAGGGTGAAACCATATATTGAATATTAATGAAGCATAAAATCTTTTCTTTTAAATTAAAAAAAAAATTCTGTTTTCTTTCCATTCACCAGGGGACTGAAACATGCACCTCAAAGAATACATGCACCCCGCCCCGACGATCAGTATATTTGAGACTATCCCATACACTGAGAAAGATACCTAGAATAAGACAAAAAAAGTCTAGCCAGGAGTTAAAAAATGGGTTGCCATTAGGTTGATTGTGACTCATGGTGACCCCACATGTGTCAGAGTTAGAACTGTGTTTCATAGTGTTTTCAATGGCTGATTTTTCAGAAGGAGGCTGGAAGCGTCTTCTGAGGCATCTGCGAGTGGACTTGAACTTCCAACCTTAAGGTTAGCAGCCAGGTGCATTGTTTGCAACACCCAGAGACTTCAGCCAGGAGATAGACAAATAAATAAGCGATTACAGTTACTAAGTATTACAATACGAATAAATGTAAAGTACCATGTGAACTTAGAAACTATCACAAGATAAAAAGAACCTAGATCCCTGAATGATCACGGGTTTTAAGAACTAATCTCCAATTACGCTGTGGATCCAATGCTCTCTTACCTACTCATTTCATCCCAAAATTGTCCCCCTTTCTCATGCTTTATCTTCCAATAAAAACAAAACAAAACAAATACACTCTCCCTTGACTCTGTCTCCTCTGAGCTATGGTGCTATTTCTTTCTTCCTTTCTTTTTTTTTTGGTCAAAAATCTTAGGAAGAGTTGATTCTTTTTTTTTTTTAATCTGTACTGTACAACAGAGTAGCCATTAATCCTGTGTGGCTATATTTAAATTTAAATTAATTTAGTAACAAATTAAATAAAATTTACAATTCTGCTCTTTAGTTGCACTAGCCACATTTCAAGTGCTCAAGAGCCACATGTGGCTAGTGGCTACTATACTGGATAGCACAACTGTAGAACATGCCATCATCACAGAAAGTTCTATTAGACAATGCTGGTCTAAACCATAACGGAACAGTTGAGAGTGAAGGCTCCAGATCTAGACTGCCTGGAATCAAATCCCAACTTCTACCCTTACTAACTGAGTAAACTTGGGAAAGCTATTCCACCTCTGTATACTTAGGTTTCCTCACCTGTAAAATGGGAATAATGGCAATTAATCCCTGTTACATAATGGTGTTGTAAGGTCTAAATGATTTACATGTAAAGTGCTTAAAATAATACTTAGAATATAGTTGGTGCTCAGTAAGTATTAGGTGTTCCTATTCTTCTTCTTAAGACCCTTAGGTGGCACAAACAGTTTGTGGCCTGGCTGCTAACCAAAAGGTTGGCAGTTCAAACCCACCCAGCGATACCATGGAAGAAAGGCCTGGTGATCTGCTTCTGTAGAGATTACAGCCAAGAAAACCGTATGGAGCAGTTCTACTATTTAACACAGGGGATTGCCATGAGTCGGAATTGACTTGATGGCAATGGTTTTGGCTTTCTTTTTAATTCTTGTACTTATTCTCCCTGACTCTACTTCACCTCCCATTTTCTTTAATCTGTTTCAGTCAGGCTCTCTCTACCACTGTTAGGTTTGTCAAGGTTTACCAAATTCCTCCATCTTGCTAAATCCAATCGTAAATTCTCAGTCTTCACCTTTCTTGACTTCTCAGAAGCACTTGACATAGTTGACCATGTCCTCATTCTTAAAATACTTTCTTCCATTGGTTCCAATATACCATTTTCTTAAGTCTCCTTTAATGGATTCTCTTCTTCTTCCTGCCCTCTAAATGTTGTAGTGTTCCAGGCTAGTCTTAGCTCTCTTCTTGATTCAACTTATTCAGTTCACCCTAAGTAATCTCATCCAATTCCATGGCTTTAAACACGACCTGCTGCTTATTCTCAAATCACATCCTTATTCATATGTTTAACTGACCATGTAACAACTTCATTTATATGTCTAAAGGGCATCTTATAATCAACATGTGTCATGGATTGAACTGTGTCCCCTCAAAAAATGTGTCAACTTGGTTAGGACATGATTCTCAGTATTTTGTGGTTGTCCTCCATTTTGTGATATAATTTTCCTATGTGTTGTAAATCCTAATCTCTGCCTGTGGTTAATTTTGGCAAGATTGGATTATGTTGAAGAGGATTAGGGTGTGATATAACACCCTTCCTCAGGTCATATCCCTGATCCAATTAAAAGGGAATTTTCCTGGAGTATGGCCTGCACTACCTTTTTATCTTACAAGAGATGAAAGGAAAGGGAAGTGAGCACAGAGTTTGGGACCTCATACCACAAAGAAAGAAGTGCCGGGAGCAGAGCGAATCCTTTGGACCTGGGGTTCCTGCACAAGGCTGATGACAAGGACTTTCCTCCAGAGCCGACAGAGGAAGGCTTCCCCTGCAGCTGACGCCCTGAATTTGGGCTTCTAGCCTACTAGACTGTGAGAGAATAAACTTCCGTTTGTTGAAGTCATCCACTTGTGGTATTTCTGTTATAGCAGCACTAGATAACTAAGACAACATGTCTAAGAGAGAACTCTTGATTACCCGATGAGTCTGAATTGGCTATTGATAACTTATATCTACAAAGTGACTAGGTTTTCAAAGTACTTTCTTACATTATTTTTTTAAGTATTACCTTTAAAAAAACCCTATTAGGAGAGTAGATGTTAATTTGATTGTCAGATGAACATGCTATGATTTAGATACGTTAGGTAGGTTTTAAAACAAGCCATATTTAGTATCCTATATGACCTAGGGTAAGAAATATAATACAAATCTCCTTACCCCTTCTATATGCTTTCTACTAGGTTATCATGCCTATCAAGTCAGATTTTATTCTTTTGAAATGGTGACTTTAAAGGTGAGTTTCCAATTAACAGACAAAGGAACAGACAAAACAGTGGGGCAGAGGAATAGAGCTATTACTTAGTTGCCATGCGTACTGGTCAACATACCTTTATAACTGATTTCCCCTTTGCCAATTATTGTTTACATATGATCCCTGTGGTATCATTCAGAATCATTTCATTATTCTTTAGGAAGATCCCATTTTACTGAGTTTTCTATTCTTCACAAAGCAGGGAAGTAGTCTTGTCTGATCTTGAAATTCATAGTGTACAATGATACTTATTTTTACAATGATAAATACCATCTTACTAAATTGAAAACATTATGGTGTATCATTCATTAAGTGATAACTGTGTAACTTAATTACACATAGATCTCCATACAGAAGCCCAGAAAATCAAGAGAACACTAAATGAATGTTTGAAAATACAAACATACCAGTTGAGAATGTACATGATATTTCTTGGTTTTAGGTCAGGTCCTCAATATATCCTATATATTTATGTCTAAACAAAGGAGCTAGTGTAAGATCTGACATCATAAAACTACTTCATTACTTTAGATAAGGTTATCATATGGTCAAATAGTTTAGGTTATTAAATTTGAAGATTTCAGTTTTAAATACTGGGGGAGCCTGTGATTGCATTTTTTCTTAAGAAAACATAAAAATCATACTTGAAATATACACACATACACACAAAAATACAGAATTTAGAAACTCATTAAAAATTTAGAATCTAGTAATTGTAAAATGATCCTATAGTTAAAATCAGGCTTTAAAATGACAGATATTCTGAATTCCATTTTCAACAAGTCAAAGGTATTAGGTGGGTAAAATGCATATTTTAAAAATGATTAATATCTTAATCATTATAATGTCACTACTAATGAACAAAACAAAGAGCAATGCTTTTTTTTCTGTGTGATATATATAAACCCGTTGCTGTTGAGTCAATTCTGACTCATAGCAACCCTATAAGACAGAGTAGAACCGCCCTACATGGTTTCCAAGGAGTGGCTAGTAGGTTCGAACTACTGATCTTTTGGTTAATAGCCGAGCTCTTAACTACTGTCCTACCAGGGCTCATGCTATACACAGGAAGGGGTTATATAGCAAGGAACAAGGCTACAGTACTTAAATCAGCCAATATCATGCTTTTGAAAAGAAAAACTTATAACTACTCATACACAAAAGCCAAATCTGCGTTGTTAGGGTCTCAGTGTATCATCAACAGATCTATAATTTTTTAATAAAAATATTAAAAAAAAAGATATATGGGATATTTATACTAAAACTATAGGCATGAAAGCAATCATTGAGAAATATTGACCATTCCCTTCTTCAAACCTTTTATACTCTTCTGTGACACTATTCTCTAATAGTTTTTGTCCTTTCTTCATGATCATTCCTTCATGGGCTCCTCTTCCTCTGCCTAAATCTAAATGTGAATCTTCCACAGGGTACTGTATTAGCCTAATGCTCTTCTACCTGTAGTGTTCTTGGGCAACCTCAGCCATGCTCATGGTTTTCAGCATCACCTAAAATTTATACCTCCTCGATTTATGTCCTTGGTCTGGCACTATCTTCAGAAATGTTTATTTAAATATGTTCTGGACATTTTCCACTTGGATATTTCACAAACATCTCAAATGTAAAATGTCTCAAATTGAAGGAATCACCTTCTCCCTCTTCCACCAACCTACTGCTTCTCTTATACCTGCATTAGTGACACAACTATCAGCTAAGTGTTGCAATTCAGAAATATGGGAGTAAATCTTAGAATCCTTTCTCCTTCACTAACCCACATACAATCAGTCACTACAACCAAAAAATCAAACCCGATGCAGATTCCAGCTCATGGCAACCCCATGTGTTACAGAGCAGAGCTTCTCCACAGGGTTTTCTTGGCTGTAATCTTTAGGGAAGCAGATTATCAGGCCTTTTTTCCATGGTGCTGCTGGGTGGATTTGAACCACCAACCTTTAGGTTAGCAATCGATCACAAACTCTTGGTGCCACCCAGGAACCCTAACCAGTTACTATGTTCTCCTAATTTTGCTCTTTAGAAATTTCCTGAATCTCTATCACCCCTCTCTATCTTTATTACAAATGACTTTGTATAGGATCTTATCTCCTGTCTGGACTATTATAGTATTTTGCTAATAAGCCTTAAAACGCTCCTAACCAGCTACGTTTACTTCCTTACTACAGCCCCACCAGAATATGATCTAAGTGACTCTCCATGATCCGATCTTTACTTATCTTCAGCCACGTTCTCTTCAACATTTTATGTTAAAATTACACTTAACTGCTTATCATTTCTGTACATGCCATGCTTCCATGCCTTTGTTCACGATGGTTTCTATTTGGATCAGGTTTTCAATCACCCTTTACCTGGTTAGCAGTTAATCTCCTTTAAGGCCTCAGATCAAGTATTATTCCCAGGAAATAAGCCCTAGAGTTGGCCAAGTGGCCTTATTTTGAGCAGCCCGAATCCTGTGTAATTCTAGCTTTACCCCTGACTTATGACCTTGAAGTGTTCTGTTTATATATTTGTCTCCTACTAGACAGCAAGCAACTCAGAGTTCCAAATTATGTCCTACTCATCTATGTTCTCCATGTGTCTGTCACACAGTATGTGCAATAGTTATTAAACAAAACTGAACGGATGGAATTGATTATTTAGCTTAACAGCACATGTTCTCTAGCTTACAGCCTTATTAATGTCTGTTTTTAGGTTCTTAATGCTTGAAAATGTTAAATAGAAAATGCAATAAATACAGTTCTAACAGTTAAGAGAAACATAAAATTCTATTTCAAAAGGCCAATATCTATCATATTGGCATAACACAGTTAACTATGTATAAATTTCAGCAAGTTTAAATACCATAATTTAAATATGATTGCTATGGCCAAAAATTAAATCTAGTTTCTACATTAAACATGCAAAATAGCATTTTAAAACACCAAATGAAAAATTCCTATAACAATAATCACATTAAATATAATGAGTTACAACCAGGATATAAAGAATATCATCAAGAATATAATATTATTTTATAAGACTCAAATTCCAAAATCACTGTTAACAGTTTGAAAAATCAATTGGCCGGGTCCAAGAATTAGTGTACCCCTGAATTCTTTTGGGTTGTAGATTTATGTCTTGACTTCTGTGTACAAGAACCCTAGTATTCAAGCATAAATTAGATTTAACCCAGTTGCCTACAATTTATTTGCTGTGAAAGAAACACATTATATGCTTTTGCTTGTTTGCAAAGTAGAAGATATGCTATTATTTCCAAGATTCCAGGAATTTAATGTTTAATTATCAACACCCATTTGAAAAAAGACATTGCTTTGACTCACAAATTTCTTAATTGCTAACAGCGGCTTTTCTGAGTAGGAGTGTTGTATGTAATTTATTTTTGCAGATGTGATTTAGAAACTGACTTCTAAAGTAGGAAAGCTCTGAATATCTTCACTGTCAGCAGAAACTTCCTCCATCCTTACTGCTGGAGAATATTGCTCCTTGAAGTTTTAACAGGGAAATAAACACTGCTGTGAGAAAACTCATATCACTGGTGAATGTTGCTTACAAACTGAAAAGGAAGTTGGGTTGTCAGCAATAAAAGAGCTGTTACTATTCGCACAAAACATGAGGTGCCATCTTCATCACGGTCACTTGCTGAGGATAAAAATTAATTTGTCTGGTTCCAACTTGAGGAAAATAACTGCAATTTACAAAGAATATTACCTAAGGAAAAGCAAACATCCCACAGATCAGAGTGTCTTTACAAAGTACCAGCAACTGAGAATCCCTAGGCACCACAGCTTAACTCCTTCCTCCCTGAGGAGAAAAGACACACACATTTCAAACAAAAATAGCGGCCAAGGTTCACTTTGAAGCAGGTGCATTCGTCACTGGAAAATAAAGCCCTTTTTATGTTTCGGGAAGATTCACTTGTTTAAAACGCCCCTTTCCCTCTGGAACATGTTATCATCCACACATTACTGCAATAAAATAAGAGAAAAGAATGTGTATATTAATGACAACACAAACATGAAATCAAAAGTAGCATAAAAATTCCTACCCGTTTGGCTGAGCTGAGAAGCGCTGCGACTTTTCCGTGAGAGACCAACAATAGCTACCATTTTGGCCCCAATGCTAGAGCGCCGCTTTTTGCCGCCGCTGCCCAAGGCGCCCACTGCAGTGTCCGACTGGCTGCCGTCATTCTTCTCTAGTGAGCACATGTCTCCACTGATGCTGGTGCTTTTAGTCATGTTCTTCCCTGAGATGCCCATTTGTCTGCTTTGCATTTTGGATGTAAAGACACTGTCAGCCGACGGATCGAGAAAAAGTGAGGGCAGAGTAAAAAGGAAAAGACAGAAAAGGAATTTTAGGTGAAACATCTGGGGTATAATTAAATTATACCATTTATGGGACATAATTTTAGGACTGAAAAATTTTCAACCTCCATGGTCTTGAATATGCTTTACTATTCAGGGCCAGCTTTAATGCAACTATGTAAGATCAGACTTAGCTGTCAAAGAAGACATGAGTTTGCATGGTGATAGCAAAGAAAAACATGTAAGAAAAACTAGTGGGCTCATTTAAAAGAATATGCTGTCTTGCAATGAAAATATGCTTTAAGGCAGCCACACAACATAAGGAAGACATTTCCAAAAGCATTCATCTCTAATTTGCTCTACTCTGCCTTCAAAAAGAAATTAGAAATTAGACGAGTGGGAATTTTTACAAAAATGGCAAAAATTACAACATCTATTGTTAAAAGTGGCCCTTTAAAATAAATTGTCTCATTTGATGAAAAATCTAATAAGATTTTTCTAATAATGGTTAAATTTTCAAATGGAGATTCGTATTCTCATTAGCACTGAATTAAAATCAATTTCATATTTTTGATATAAATCTTGTTAGTTGCCATCAGGTCAATTCTGACTCATGGTGGCCTTATGTGTGTCAGAGTAGAACTGTGTTCCACAGGGTTGTCAAGGCTGTGGCCTTACGGAAGCAGATCGCCAGGCCTGTCTTCCAGGGTGAGTGGGTTTGAACCACCCACCTCTCAGCTAGAAGTCAAGTGCCTAATTGTTTGTGCCACCCAGGGACCCTGATATAAACCTGTATTCCAAAAATAAAGGAAAGATTTTCTTGCATTCATTTGAAAGAAAGAAAAATCATTATCAGTTTTCTAGGCAATATGCTCAGAAAGCAATCTATGAGTCACTGAAGCAGGAAAGCTGGTGAACAATCTACTGTAAGACTAATACTGCAAATGGGAGTAATTATAGAAAAGACACTGGGTTTTTTCATGATTACTGGTGTGTGGTAGGAGGTGGGGTAGTGGGTGAAGGTTCTGGAACAGGCTACCCAGCTGGTCCCCATAACCCTGGGAGAATGTGAAACAGTTTGCTTTGCAGGGATGGGAAGAATTATTTATATATCATCAACTTTTGACTCAATATTTAAAAGTCATAATTTATGCTTTAATTTGGGTCTGATAATATGAGTATATGACACTAGAGTAACAAAAGAAAATAATAAAAATAAAGAAACATTAGACATATCCTTGTATATCGTTTAAAGAATAAGAATTAGAAAACTACCCTACTGAGGTGAGCTCTTATCTCTAATTCAATTTCTTCTTCACCTTGAAAAATTTTTCCTATCCTAAAGTAAACTCTGCTGAAAGCCTAGGACTACACGTTAATTTTCTTAATCTATGTACATTTTTTCCAAGTATTTAAGAGAGGGAAATAAATGCCAGTGTGAAATTAAACAAAAGAAAACGCAGTGGAGTGTATTCCTCACAGTCTTAAGAAGTGAGGCACAAATAGGCCAAAGGGGGAAAAAGGATAGTCTACACACTTCTATAATATCCCAACAAGCTGGCATTTTCCAGCTTGTCTGTTTTTGTTCTTTTTTGATAAGCAACAATTAGGATAAAACAGAGAGTGCTTTGTATACGAAGAAATGGGCTTGAATTTCTCCTTCGTCATTGTTTGCCTAAATTACTACAGAAGAGTTACCTACCATAAGCCTCAGGTACCGAGAGCTAACCAAATACCCTGTTACCATCACAGCTCATACTCGACTGCACCGGTGCGACTGCACCGCTGTGCACGCGTCTGGATCGGAAAGCGCCGTTCCTTGAATTTTGGCATATTCTCTGCAGGGAAAAAAAAGGACCCTTGCTCCTCTAGAGCGCTCATTTAACAATTTTTCTATATTAAATATTATTCCTCTCCTAAAATATGGAACTTGAAATTATTATTATCCTAAAGTTACCATTTAATAAGCTTTATTTCACTTTAACAAAAAATTGTCTAAAATTTTAGGCCGATCAAATAGTGGTCACTTATTCAAAAAATATTTATTGGGCACCTAGTATCACAAACATGAGGATGCAAAAATGATGAGATATAGTCCCTTTTGATAAACTTAACTGGCAAATAACAGCATGTAAAATGTAAATATGGCTGCATAAGAACTTAGTGTTGGTTCTAGTTCAAATTTCAATTACCAATTCTAATGTCAAGAAAACCTAATTAAGGTAAAGTTTTGATAAAACATCTTTCTCTGAATAGCACGTAAAAACTAATTTTCTGATACTAAGTGTCTGATTTCTGGAGATGACGAAAATTTAAAATTTAGTATTTTCAACATTACTGTAGGTTCTATATATAAATGCATTACATTACTGTTATGTATTAGTATAGTATCTCAATGTATTAGAATGTGTGTGTATGTATGTGTGTATATGTTTGCATGCCACAAAGTTAACACCCATAGTTAGGGAGGAATACTCAAATTATAAACAAAGTATGTTTAGTCAAAAACATGTGCCTTGATGACAGCTTTAATAATGAAGCTATGTTTATGGTTTTGAAGTCTCACATCTCACGGCAGGAAGCAGTGCCTCTGTGGTACAGAGTAGGTCACTGCTACTTAGGGTGATTTAAGGAGCAACAGGGAGTCTATAATATCCAAAAATTCCTCTTCTAACAGTTTAATGCCTAAAATTCCACTATGTTAGAGTTCTATTTCTTTTAAAAAAAGGTTTCTTTCTTTCTTTGATAGTTTGCTCCCTTTTTACATGCCACTACCCTGGGATTTAGTCATTCATTTAAAATATATTCACTTTATACCCACTATCTAGCAGGCACTGTTCTCAGTCAGAGGTACAATAGAGAGCAGGACACAGAAAGTCCTTGTTTTCATTCTAGTGGTGGGAAATGACAACAAACAAATAATTTCAGATACTGATATGTGATTTGAAGAAAATACGATGGGATAATATGATAAAGAGGGACTGGGAAGTTTGAGAGAGGGACAACATTAAATAGCGTGATCAAAGCAGTCCTCTCTGAAGAGAAGACAATGAGCTGAGCCATGTGGAAGAAGAGTGTTCTAAGCTGCACGAAGAGCAAGTACAAATACCCTGGGGCAAGAACAAGTTTGGTATTAGAGAAAATTTATAAAACTAATGTAAATAGAATGAAGTGAAGGTGAGGAAGCTAGTATAAGATGATGTCAGAGACAGGGTAAGTCCTGGCTGCATTGGACTAAAAGTATGTCCTACATGAATGACCTTTATTTAACTGCCTATTCAGCTATTACATCACAGCTGCCGTAAGACTGTGAGAATATACATTTCATGAGTGATTGCACCAACAGACCTGGGACCCAGCCCAGTAATTTATCTCTAAAGGTAACATCAAAGGGCATTTTAGAGAGAAAATGGCATTTTGAGGAGAACATGGCTATTTTCCTTAAAAAGTGACAAATTTATAAAGACAAGATCATTAAAGGAATTAGGAGCATTCTTCTCTTAATCGCATATCCATTCATTTATTTAAACTCTTTTTCAATCTATATATTAATCCTTTATTATTTTTTGAGTCTGTAAGTTCTCTACCAATCATTGAGTAATAGACCCCTCCCTCATGAAAGTATGAAAAAAGTTACTTAAAGAAAAACTTTAAACTTATTGCTTTACGTATCTTTCTCTGTTTATGACTCAGTGTTCATGGTTTCTCATCATTTATTTTGTCAATCCTTATAATTTTTCATGTCTTTTATTACGTTATTTGGATTTCCTTGGACTCCCTCTGTGTTCTGTCTTCCTTAAAAAATTAAAAACAAAAACTACATTTAAATTTTACATATTTCAATCATAAAAAGCGTCACTTATTTTCACTGTTGACTTAAGAGATAAAAATTTATACAAGAACTATGGTTTTGAAATGTTTCATTATAACATGTATCTTATAAAAGCTGTGTCTCTTCTCTGATTTTAGCTACTTCTTATAATCATCCTCAGTGACATGACCTAATTTGTATTCCCCACCCCCCCCCCCGATTTTTATAGACTTGAAAACATTTCTGGACTCAGCCAATTTAAACTATAGTAAACATTTTGCCACTAATTAATTGAATACTTTAGCAAACATCTACTGAGCACCTACTTGGTGTTAGGTTCCAAGAAAGACAATGAGGGGCTGAGAAGAGGGTCAAGCTCTATAGTCCTGCATCATGAAGCTGAAAAATGACTGAAACAAAAGATATAATCTTTTTTTTATACAAAGGGGAAACTTTTTCTATTTGATCTGTTCAGATTGTATGCCTGTTTCTAATAATCTAGCTAGAAGGGCACCTTCTTGTAATTAAAGTTCCATATAGGCTAGTGGTAGCTTTGACCTTGTGGTGAAGAAAAACAGTGAATGAGATACAGTCATCATATTCAAAAAGGATATATTTTAAGAATGCAAATACGAGTAGAAACGCTTCTACAAATTGGTAAAACAAAACAAAGCAAAAAACCCCCAATGTTGTAAGTATCACAGAAAAAGGACACAAAGACAGTGCTAAAATAAAACAGGGAACCTTTACAAACCCGGGTCTTGAGTGATAGGTATAAATTATCACATGTAGAGAGAAAGAAAAATACTAAAGGAAGACAATACTATAAAGAATAATGTTGAGATAAGAAAGCATAGGTTGTTTTAAGATGAATAGTGCTGCTTGTCTACACTGTAAGGTGTTGTAGGCTGAGTAGTAGACAGAAGTCAAAAAAGTAGATTAGGCTCACAATAAGATGTGAAGGTTTGTAGGTAAAGGAGTTATTACAAAGTGAATGCAGCTGGGGAATAGCATAAAAATTATACATAATGTGGATTGTGAAAAATGGTGGGTAGTCATTAGAGTTTTCACAATATTGTTTTTCTCCTTGCAGACGCGTGGTAGGATTATACATTCTCACACCTGTGAAGTTGAGTGGCCTTTTGACTCGTTCTGGCTAACGAGGAAACCCTGGTGCCATAGTGGTTAAGTGCTACAGCTGCCAACCAAAGGGTCAGCAGTTCGAATCCACCAGGCGCTCCTTGGAAACTCTAGGGGGCAGTTCTACTCTGTCCTATAGGGTCACTATGAGTCAGACTCGATGGTACTGGTTTTTTTTTTTTTTTTTGGTCTGGCTAATGAAACTTCAGTGGAGATGACTCATGTCACTTCTGAATGTAAGAATTTAATTGGTGGTATTTGACTCCAACGTCCCCTTCCTCTGCTATTGTGACTGTGAAACCATGTGTTAAGACAGAGCTTCCATCAGACAGCCCCTGAGTGGCTACTAATGAGCAGAGCACCCTTGCCAACCTGCACTATTCATGCTGCACGAGCCAGAAATAAACTTGGTGGGTTTCCCACTAAGAATTCACAGCAACGTAACTTAGTCTATCCTGACTAATAAAGATGGAGTGGAATAAAAGAGACCGGTAAGATAGAGAAATCAATTAGGGGTGTATAGAAATAATCCCAGGGAAGAAAACAGAAGCCTAGGTTAGCGTACTGCTATTGCCAATAGAAAGCAAAAATGAATGTAAAAGTTATCTGGAAGGAACTATTTATAAAGCTTAATATCTGACTGATTCCTGGAATAAAATATGAGAGTTGAAATTAGTATTTCTCATGTGCCACATAACTGCTCTAAGTGCTTTATACAAATCCTTACAACAATTTTTTATAGAAGCAGACTGTCACATCTTTCTCCTGCAGAGCAGCTGGTGAGTTTGAATCACTGACATTTCGGTTAGCAGCTGAGCTCTTAACCACTGTATCACCAGGGCTCCTTGTCAGAAGTATAAAAAACCAAACCCAGTGCCGTCAAGTCGATTCTGGCTCTAGTGACCCTATAGGACAGAGTAGAACTGCCCCATAGATTTTCCAAGGAGTGCCTGGCAGATTCGAACTGCCGACCCTTTGGTTAGCAGCTGTAGCACTTAACCACTAAGCCACCAGGGTTTCCTCAGGAGTATAGTCAAGACCAAAATGAGCTACCCTCCTTATTTCATCTATCCTCTCTTGTTCAACAAGTATTTATTGACCTCATCATTTTAGTCTCAGGAGTATAGTCACGATAGGGTCGCTATGAGTCAGAATCGACTCGACGGCAGTGGGTTTTGGTTTGTTGGGTAAAATGATGAGGGCAGTAATTATTTGTTGAACAAGAGAGGATAGGTTAAATTAGGAGAATAGTTAAGTAGGAAAGCCGAAAGTGTAAACAGTGAGACATGAAAAATGTTGAGAGAATATCTTGAGGAATATCTAATCTATATTTAAAGATTAACGAGAAGAACAAGAGTGACTAAAGGGAAGAGAGGCATGTTTTTAAAAATTAACAACAACAACAAAAAGAATAGGGTTAAACTACATAGAAGACAAGGAGATTCAAGGAAGCTGGGGTGTTCAAAAAGTGTAGATAGGTTAATTAGCATGAGCATTTAAGGGCTGGAGCCCTGATAGCACAGTGTTTAAGAGCTACGGCAGCCGACCAAAAGGTTGACAGTTCAAATCCACCAGCCACTCCTTGGAAACCTGATGAGACAATCCTACTCTGTCCTACAGGGTTACTATGAGTCAGAATTGACTTGGCAGCAATGGGTTATAGATTTATTTAAGGGCTACAGATTTGGAGATTTAGACGGTACAATGGATGTTTTAAAAAAGCAGCCACTGAAGTAGAGATATGTCATTTTCCAAAGTGTTAACCAAGGAATTCGATGGTAAAAAAGTGGAAACTATGAAGGTGGATAACTTTTTGAAGAGGTTTGATTTTGAAGGCAAAAAAAGAAATGTTAATTTCACGGGGGTATGAAAACGAAGAGAATAGTTACTAAAATCAGGATTCTGGCATATTAGAAATTGAATTGGGTAAATCTGCTGCAAAAGACCTCTTTAAAGTTAAAAAGCAAAGATGTCATTTTAAGGACTAAGGTGCATAGTATTTTCAGTTGCCTCATGTGCGTGTGAAAGCTGGACAGCGAATAAGGAAGACCGATGAAGAACTGATGCCTTTGAATTATAAACACAGAAAAGACTGAAGTTGCCAAGGATTTCATTTTGCTTGGATCCACAATTAACACCCATGGAAGCAGCAGTCAAGAAAGCAAGAGACGCATTGCGTTGGGCAAATCTGCTGCGAAAGACCTCTTTAAAGTGTTGAAAAGCAAAGATGTCACCTTGAAGACTAAGGTGTGCCTGACCCAAGCCATGGTATTTTCAATTGCATCATATGCACGTGAAACACAGACAATGAATAAGGAAGACGGGAGAATTGACACCTTTGAATTGTGATGTTGGCAAGGAATACTGAATATACCATGGACGGCAAAAAGAACGAACAAATCTGTCTTGGAAGAAGTATAGCCAGAATAGTCCTTAGAAGTAAGGATGGTTAAACTTCGTCTCATGTACTTTGGACATGTTATCAGAAGGGATTGGTCCCTGGAGAAGGATATCATGCTTGGTAATGCAGAAGGTCAGCGAAAAAGAGGAAGACCCTCAACGAGATGGATTGACACGGTGGCTGCAACAATGGGCTTAAGCATAACAATGATCAAGAGGATGCACAGGACCGGGCAGTGTTTCATTCTGTTGTACATAAAGTCACTATGAATCAGAACCAACTTGATGGCACCTCACAACAACAACTTATATTTAGGCAAAATTGAAAAGACCCAGAGAATAACGAAGGATTAAGAAGAGGGTTAAAAAGTTGATGCAAAAAATTCCTTCAAGAGAGAAATAGATGAACAGATGATATTAAGAGCTAGTCTAGGAAATGATGTGATTTTCTAATTTTCAATAGCTGTATTCTTGGGATAGACGAACAATTCAAAATACAGTGTTTTACTGGCTTTTTTTTCCTTGTAAAACTAGGGTCCTATTACAAAAAAACCAAAAACAAACAAATAAAAAAAACCCTGTTTTCCCAAATATCACATTATGCTGGTATTTTTCTCTTCACCCTCTTTAGGCCACACATGGTATCGTACTATAGTTGTTCTAAAGAGATTTTATTGTCATTATTTAACTACTAATCTTTCATTAGTATTTAACTCTGAAGGACATATACTCTAAGTGATTCATGTACTTTCTGAAATAGCCAAATATTTCTTATACTAGGATTGATATATATTGTTCCTGATGTCTCTGGGGAAGAATTTCAAATATTCTTGCTTTAGGTAAAAGTTATATTCCTGAGTTACTACCTTTTAAAAAATTAATAAATAAAATACATTTGTTTATTAGATATACCAAATTATTTCATTTTGGAGTGATGACAGTGATAATAATTTTTAAAAATATACTTACCTTGTGTCAGATATCATTCTAAGCAATTTCCATAAATTAACTCATTTAATCTTGATGAATTTGATTAACTAACTTATTTGTTTAAAACAAGGTTTGGGAAATTTTTCTATAAAAGGACAAATATTAAATATTTTAGGCTTTGTGAGCCATATGGTCTCTGTTCAACTACTGAGCTCTCCCGTTGTAATGTAAAAGCAGCCACAAACTGTGGAAACAGATGAGAGTTGCTGTGTTTCAATAAAACTTTATTTATGTATACTGAAATTTGAATTTTATACAAATTTCACATGCCATGAAATATTTTTCTACTTTTCATTGTTTTCAATCATTAAAAAATACAAAAAACATTCTTAGCCCATGGGCCAGGCAAAAACAGGCAGTGGGCTAGTTTGTTAACCCTTGATTTAGAACACTAAAGCTTTATGTTGTGATGGGTTTTATTAAAGGGGGATAGAAAGAACTCAACTACGTATTTGTTTAATAAGAGTCTCATCGTCACAACTCCTAGATCCAAAACTACACTCTGCTAGAAAAAAATGTGCCATCTAAAGGTATAAAAAAAAGTTTCTTTTAATCATTGGGCTTCATTGTCTTAACCTAGCAAATGAGGATGTTAGAGATTGCTAAAGTACCTTCAACTTGTAACTTTTTATGATTATAATTCCTCTGTTGATCTATTTTTTTTTTTTTAAATAATTCCTCTTAAATTTCCATGGTTCTTTCTCTCTTTATTCTTACTCTAGGTTTGTCTACCATCCCCCACTACTTTCCTTGATATATGATTTTAAGTAACAGCATATCTTCTTTGCCTTCACAGGTTTCCAGAATAAACTACATAATTCTAACCCAGAAATACCCAGTAATGGTTTACATTTTCCTATTGTTTATATTTGTAGTTTTCAGCTAAGCCTGATTATTTTTGTAGGTAAATATTTTAGGCAGTAATAGACCTCCTTCTAACTTACTTTCATTTCAGCTTTTTCTGAATTTAACACAAGAGTATAGAGTATTTACAACAACAGAAAAAGGTCCAGGACAAATTATCGGAGGGTGTGCTCACTAGGTATAACTTGAAGCATTAATTTACATTATTTGCCATCTTTACTAATATCAAAGGAATACTAATAGTTAAGATTTTGTAAAAATAAAAAAGAAACTGAGAGCTTTGGTTTACTCTTGCTAATCATCCAACCCCTGGTGGTGTAGTGGTTAAGTGCTGTGTCCTATAGGGTCGCTATGAGTAGGAATCGACTAGACAGTATTGGGTTCGGTTTTTTTTTGGTTTAATCATCTAACTCTATAATCAGCATATCAAGTTTGTAGATTATTTAGCAAATGACAAATATTCTATACTTTTGAAAATGATTATGCAAAATAAAAATTCACATTGCCTACAAAAATAATATTGAAAGGTACATCATAATATGAAACTATAGCAGATTCTTGGACTGTAACTTTTACCCACAAAAGTCACTACATGTTGCATTAAAAAATGTGTAAATGATTATATAATTAAGGCTGTTAAATACTATGGACTATTGGTTTTTATAAAGTACAAAGTGCATTAGTCCTGGATTTTGAAAAATACTGTATACCCTAATTTTCCTTGAAAACTTTATTACAAATCAAATTCATATATATATTTTCAAATCGCTACTCTGTATAATTATATTGGATCATTTCTGAGCCAAGAACATAATGTAAAGTTACATATCTTGGATGAAAGCCAATTACTTATTATCTATATAACTCCCATTTCTAATTTAAATCCATTTTCTAAACTAACATAGAGGAATCTACCAGAATTTCTGGAGTCCCATAGGATTTAAAAAAAAAAAAAAATGAAAACCCAAAACTAAGCTCTCTCTAGAATTTTTCCCCCAAAGGATCCATATACTACCAATAGATTAGTTCTTTATATCTAGAAACAAAGATGTTTTTGTGGAAGTTGTCTATGTTTTCCTTTTATTTGCCTGACAATAACAGGAAAGACAAGTGGTTTCTTGACCTTCTATCTTTCTTAGAGTCAGGACTCCTGTTACAGTCAGGTAAAATGATTTGTAGGGCACCAGAAATCACTCTGTTCTCTCAGGTTCCTGAAATTTATGGCATTATGTCCCATATGTCACATTATTCTTCTTAGTGAGCTTTGTATTTTTGCTCTTGTAAAGATATTCTTAACAGAAATGGTAGTCATTTATCTTCTTTAACTGACAGCAGAGCTCCAAAGACTGGGCTATAGAATTTGGAAATGTTAGTGAAGAAGGAGGCACATTGCGCTTTCTGAGACAGTGTTGTTCCCAGATTCCTTGTTTGCTTGGGAGCAAATGGGGGCTCTGAATTCAGGAAAGAGAAATCAAGGAGAGGCCTTTCAGTCAATAGCATACACTGATAGGCTAATGAACATAGATATTTAAAAGTATATAAACAACACAGCTCTAAGCGAAGATATTTTGTATTTCTTAATTCAAGTTTCATTGGGCATTAAAAAAACTGATGACTAAAGACTATAAAGCCCCAAAACCAAACTGGTTGCCATCCAGTCAATTCCAACTCATAATGACCTTACAGGACAGAGTAGAACTACCCCATATAGATATATGCATATCAACAATTGTATTTCTTGTCAAGGACAATGGTTTACAGTCCTAGTTCATAGACTTGGAAAAGCAAAATAAGTTAGAAGGGACATGAAGCAAAAAAGAAAAAGAAATCAACAAAATGATTTTATAGGTTTCTTTTTAGAATGTCTTCGCAAAAAAAAAAAGTGCATTTTAAGAGAATTACTGCTCAACATACTACAAAGAAAAATAGATTATATTTAAAATAAGCCTAATTCTTCATTTGTGTTAATGGGTCAGAAATGTCTCTTTCTCTTTTCAGATTCTCTAAACTTAAGGTATGGTCTCTCAATTCTTAGGTAGATATTTAGTTTAACAATACTACATGATTTATGCAAGGCCATGAAATCTTGTAATTTTATCAAGAGGTGATACCTAAGTCTTGGCTCAAAGTCAGAGAGACCTGCATTTCTATCCTATTTCTATCACTTAATAGTTTATTAACCTGAGCTTTAGTTTCCTCTTCTATTTATTATATATCTTTGCACTTGAACGTCTAATCTATGGGGCAAGGACTTCCCTTCCTATGTTCACTGCTAAATCCTAGGTTTTAAAATAATGCTCTCTTATGGTAGGTGTTCAGTAAATATTTGTTGAATAAATTAATATCCTTAAACATAACAACGTTCTCACAAAGTTGTGATGAGAATTAAATAATGTACATACAACATTTAGCACAATGTCCAGAATATGCTTAAGACATGTTAGCTATAATTATTACATATGCTTACAAAATATGGGGGCATTGAGGCTTTACTTAGAAACTTAAACTAGCTGTATTTATTGAAGCATCACCTATCTTGTATAACCATTGAAAATTTGTGGATTCAAAAAAAGGGCCCTTCAGACTTCATTAAGGAAAATACTTCCCAAACCTTTGGTCAAACTTGAAAAGGTGATCCAATGAAAATGCTTATAAAATGTTCTTGTTACTTAGATGATTATAATTGATATTGCATATGCACAAATTTTTTTTTATGCACATGAATTCAATTTAATAGACATTTATTATCTATAAAATGTCAGAAACTGTGACTGACACTGAATGAAATGTTACACACTTTTGGTACTAAATGAAATGGTACATACAATAAATGCAAATAAACTTATTCTACGCTTTGGTTGGTAAAAATGATTAAAATTGGAAATTCTCTTTATCTGTACAGGATCCCCCTAAAAATGCTTTAACTCCAAAATCCTGTCTCTCCCATAGCCTCCTTTTGTCAGAAAAGAATGCCAGTATATGTGCTGTATTATTGCTTTTAACGAAATACTCAGTGAGATTAGAGACATAATGATAATCAATGGATAGGCCATCAAAAGAGTCACCACTGTAACCTGGGTACAACTATGGTGAAGTGTTCTCATGAAACATTAAAGTATTAGTTCCCTGAGTTTGTATTGAAAACTAAGAGCTAAAAATTAATTGAAGGACATTATACCTTCGTGGGAGCCCTAGTGGTGGAGTAGTTAAGGGCTACAGCTGCTAACCAAAAGGTCGGCAGTTCGAATCCACCAGCGACTCCTTGGAAACCCTATGGGGCAGTTTACTCTGTCCTATAGGTCGCCCTGGTGGCGTAGTGGTTAAGTGCTACTGCTGCTAAACAAAGGGTCGGCAGTTCAAATCCGCCAGGCACTCCTTGGAAACTCTTTGGGGCAGCTCTACTCTGTCCTATAGGGTCGCTACGAGTCGGAATCGACTCGACGGCACTGGGTTTCGTTTTGGTTTTGGTATAGGTCGCTATGAGTTGGAACCAACTCGACAGCAACGGGTGGTGGTGGCAGTATACCTTTGTTAGTCACTTTACGAAACTAACTCACTTCCATTTTCAAATTAATTTTGAGATGCTAAAGGTTAGAATATAATGAATCTAAATTAGAATTTAAACAAATTGTAAATTTCATGTCTCAAACATATTTCCCTCATAGTATATTTACAGAACATTTTTGCTTTTATGGATATTTATTTAGGTTCTTTTCTTTAATGGGATATATATAACCTGCTACTTCTCTCGAACTTGTGTTTTAATGAGTGAATAATGAATTCTTTGCCATCCCTGAATGGATGCCAGGAAAATAAAGTGTCTTCCAAAAAGTAAAAAGTATGTAAAAATGCAAATACAAGGTATTTTTCTTTACTTTAAAATTTCTTATAGTAGTAAATTATAACGATAACAAGCACACGTGTAGATACTATGTTTTTATAGTGCACTTAATATTTATAAAAGAATTTTGATTTAAAATGTTGAAACCAATATGTTGCTAATTAACATTAAGTGAAGATTTTAACTTTTTAATTTATAACTGTAAATTTAAAATGTAACATTTTCCATTAAGGTTTACATGATTAAATCCTATGTTCTAAAATTCTTCTATTTCAAAAATGGAAATAATAAATCCTGAGTACTTTTTGAATGCTTATGTTAAAGATTACCACACAAGAAATTATTAAATAGTTCAAGATTTATCATTAGCAATTCAAATTTATAAAAACACAATTATACCATTGATACAGATTTGCATGTACTTCACATGTAAAAGTTTAGTGAAAAATATAGTAATTTAAAAGATAGGTATATCAGTCAAAGGGCTGTACTAAAACAAGACCAAAATATTTACTTTTAAAAACTGCCATACTTTCTTTTCTTTCCAACAAATATATATCTTTCCTAACTTTTATTAAACCCTGCCTCTCTAAGGAGAAAGAGACAAGGACTTGACTTTGTTTGAATGTTTACTTTGTTGAATACACCCTATGAAGGCTCTAGATCTGTGTCGCCCGGTGCCATAGCCACTAGCAACACGTGGCAAATGAGCAACTTGAAATATGCCTGGTCTGAAGTGAGGTGTACTGTTAGGTGCAGAGTACATATTGGTTCAGAAATCTTAGCACTAAAACAAAACAAATAAAAAGAAGACCAAACTCTAAAAATCTGAATAAAGTATATCATGATATTTTAATATTGATTGCAAGTTGAAATAATATTTTAGATATATTGGGCTAAATAGAATATATACTAATTTCACCTGTTACTATTCCTTTTTCATATGGCTACTAAAAAATTTAAACTTACATATGGGGTTCATGTTATTTCTATTGACCAATGCTGTTCCAGATAATTAGTTTAATATGGCATAGATAAATTCCAGTAAAATATTTGATATGAAATGCATTTTCTTATGTAAATATCATTTCCTATTGATATTAATTATAAAATTAGTAATGTTCTGTCAATAAGATGGACTAATGCAGAACACCTTTTAAAAGGAATCAAATATCATTGATAAAATACTAAACTTAATATTAAAAATAACAATTATATACAATCTATACTCAAAATACAGCATAAAATAAGTATACCGAAAGTGAAAATGTAAAGCAGTAAAAGACTATCTTGCAAACAAATATTACAAAGACATGGTAGACACATGCTCTAAAATGAACATATTACTCCTATTTTAAGACTTGTGTATATGTATTTCCACTCTGCCAAGGGCAATGATCCATTATTTTGAATAAAGAACATCTATGGTTGGCATATCTAATGAGAAGAATAATTATTCATTGGCATGCCAATTGAATTTGATTAGGAGACTCACATTCCAGACATAGCTACAATATTCATGCTGTAACTCTGAGTAATCAAAGTAGTCTTGGTGCCTCAATTGCCTATCAATAAAATAGAAATAATAATACCTCAACTTTATCCATAAAGTGACTACAAGGCTTTCTTTCTTTTTTTTTCGCTATTGACTATTTCCTTTTTATCATGGTTGGTTTCATCCTCTGATAGACTTTTGTAAATTGTGTTTCAAAGAGCAATTTTTTATTAATGGTTTTCATCTCCTTATTACTGCAACACACAGGCATATTTTAAATGGTCCAGACAAATACATGACTTAAAAATAAATACAGAAAATTATATTTATAAGAAAGAGAAGCTAATTAGATAATAATTTTATTACTTTTCTGTTTCCTCTGCCTCCTCTGCATTTTCAACCATTCTGCGTTTTAAAAGTAAACCAAAAAAAACCCCAATCAAATCCATTGCTGTTGAGTCGATTCCAATGCATAGTGACCCTGAAGGACAGAACAGAACAGAACTGTCCCGTAGAGTTTCCAAGGAGTGCCTGGTGGATATGAACTGCTGACCTTTTGGTTAGCAGCCATAGCACTTAACTACCAAGCCACCAGGGTTTCCTCTAAAAAAAAAAATTTTTTTTTGAAGGCAAAGACTTTTATTTTATTATTATTATTGTGTTTAAGTGAAAGTTTAAAAATTAAGTCAGTCTCTCATACAAAAATTAATATACGCCTTGCTACATAATTTTTTTTTTTTATGTACTCCTAGCTGCTCTCCCCGTAATGAGACAGCACACTCCTCTCCACCCTGTATTCCCCATGTCCATTCAATCAGCTTCTGTCCCCCTCTGCCTTCTCATCTCCCCCCCAGACAGGAGCTGCCCACATAGTCTCATGTGTCTACTTGATGCAAGAAGCTCACTCCTCACCAGTATCTTTTTCTATCTTATAAAAAAAAAAAAAGGCCAGTTCAATCACTGTCTGAAGAGTTGGCTTTGGGAATGGTTCCAGTCTTGGGCTAACAGAAGGCCTGGGAACCATGACCTCTGGGGTACAAGGCTTTCTATTTCCTTTCTTTATAATTCACTTAATCAGGTATCCTTACTCTTCAATATTATGAGCACTTTGATCCCCTCCACCTTTTCTCTAATTAACATCTTCAGTTCCACTTAACCAGCTTGCAAATATCCTCAACTTTTCGAGTATCCTTCCTTATAAACATCCAACTGGAAAAACCTCTTGATGAACCCTATCATGTGCTTCTTCCCTGCCTACATCTGAACATAGGACACATTGCTAGCACTACAATTCACTATCATCATCCTTAAAAATGCACGCCACACATCCTCTACCTATTCTACATAACAACCACTGCATTCCTTCTTCATGCAACTCAAACCTTTCCATCTTTTGCCTTCCTCTTAGCACATATTTTTTCTTTATGTTTCATACAGAAAACGGAAGCTATCAGAAGAAATTTCCTTATTTTCTAACTCAGGATCCCAACCTTTTTCTCCAAGGTCCTAGTTACTCCTTTTTTCTTCTGAACTTCCATCTCTCTCTACTGCATCCTTCCCAACATTACTGGTATGACCCATTAAAACACACACACACACACACACACACACAAATCCAAAGTCTCTCTAAGTATTATCTTATCCCTTTCCTCTACTCAGCTAAGCTTCTCAAAATACTTGTTTATGCTTTCTCCACTTAGCTCTTTCCATGACTTTTCAAGCTCTTTTATTTTGGCTTGCAGTCCTGTTAGTTCATCCCAACAACTCATTCTAAGGTTGCCAATGACCTCCACGCTGTGAAAACCAGTAAATACTATTTAGTTACATTATTTGACTTTGCAGTCATGATTTAATCCAACTGAGCACATCCTCTTTTTTGAAACAGTTCCTTTTTTTTGGCCTCCATGACACCATGTTCCACCTATTGCTGGATGAATGAATGGCATTCATCTTACTTTTTTGGATTACTTTTTTCAGTTTTTTTTTTTTTTTTTTTGCTCATGTTTAAACAGACCCCTAAACATTGGCATTCCTTAGGGCTTCAGTCTTAATTCATCTTCTCACATTATACCCTCCCTTGTCTAAAAAATACTATATATATGCCAATTACCTCTAAATTTAGATTAGCAGACTAAGCTTCTTTTTTGAACTCCAGAACTGTCTACCCAATTATCTATTTGTAATATACATTAAGATGTCATACAGATTATCCCACACTTGGTATGTCCCAACCTGAACTTAAATCTTTTCTCTCAAACATATTGCCCCTTCAGTTTTCCACTTCACTAAAGAGTGAAACTATTCGCCTAGTTGCTTAAGATGGGAAACCCAAGAGACATCCTTAATCCCGCACACCTAATCTATCACTAAGTTTTACAGATGCTACCTCTAAAATATATTTCACCTCCTTCCATTTCTCTCCAAACTGACTTTCATCACTCCATACAGGCTATTACCGTCTATACTACTGCAAGAGCTCATGCTGCAACTCTAACCCATTCTCCACACAGCAGCCAGAGTGATTTTTCCAAAATGTGAATTGGGTTATGTCACTCTTTTGCTAAAATTCTTCAATGATGTCTCACTGTACTTGGGAAAAATAAAAAATCCATAAAAGGATCTATAGGACTTCCCATGATCTGGCCCCTGCTGCCTCTTCAACCTCATTTCAAGCCATTTTTTTCTTTGTAAACTGCAGCCACAGGGACCTCTTTTAAATTCCTCAAAGATGTTAAGCTCTTTTCCACCTCAGGGTCTTCACATACCCTCTTTGAAATATTCCTCAAAATAGCCTTATGAAGTAGGAACTATTATAAGCACAGACGAAGAAAGTCAGGGGCAGAAAGTTTGTGAAGTTTGCCCAAGATCTCATTGCTAATAAGCTGTGAAGCTCATATCTGAACCCAACAGTCCAACTCCAGACCTCATTCTCTTAGCCACCACACTGTACCATGAGTCCAAGAAAATTAACACAAATTCCCCTTAGCTTAGAAGCAGGGGCTCTGAAACTTTAGCCTGCATCAGAATCACCTGGAGGGCTTGTTAAAACAGATTACCTGGCCCCATCCCAGAGTTTTTCATTCAGCAGGTCTGGGGTGGGGCCTAAAAACCTGTATGTTTAATAAGTTCCCAAGTGAAGCTGATGCCACAGAGATATATATATATATATATATATCTTTTTTGATTGCCACAGAAACATAAATACATATATTTATGAATTTAGAGAATTACTAGCTGCAGGTAGAGATGCGAATCTTTACTTCATCTTCCCTTCTCTTCCATCTATTCATTCTACTTTCTATAATCTCAACAATAAAATATAAATGCCAGTTGGATCCCATTATTACTTCCTTTCAATATCCCACAGTACTTCTACTGACCAATATAAATTATTTTCTTTGTCTTTTAAGCCAATCAGATTCACATAAGGTATCTGCTGGAAACATTTCTCAAACTCTAGTTTTCAGTCTCTGCCTCAGTCAAATTTATTTCTGTTCACTGTGCATATGTTCTTCTCTCTTGCCTTTCCCTTCAAACAGTGCTTTCCTTTTCTGAAAGATTAAATTTTCTTTTCTCCACCAATTAAAAATATTTTTTCTTTAGGCTGAGCTTTATTATGAACCTCCTGCAGCAATATTTCCATGATTGCTTCTGACCACTTACCGTCTTTTCGCATGATGAAGAACCCCAACTCAATCTCTTGCATGAAATGATATCTTGACTACTCCAGATTTTCTGTGTATCATCAGATGCAATATATTTACTTTAAACAGTTAATTACCATATGTGTACATTCACATATTCTTCCTCTTTAATTTCCTGATGAAGGACATCATCATCCATCCAACTGCTCAAATTAGAATCCAATCAGAAGGTTCAGTTGAGCTATGGGATAGTTTCCTTATTAGTCTCTTTGCCTCTAGTCTTGTCCCATCCAATCATTATTATAGCCATAACGTAATAATACTAATAACAACCAGCTACTAATACTTAGTCTGTGCCAGACTATACAAAATGCATATATTCTCTTTAACCCACAGAAGCCTATGAAGCTGGTAAATTACCCCTCTTTTACAGATGAGAAAACAGGTTTCCTACTACTACTATGGTGAACTTTTACAAATGCGACTCCTGCACGAAATTCTTTAATGGCTCCTTTTATACAACAAAACTATAGAATAAAACAGAAGCTCTGTCGCATGACCCACAAGATGAGTAATGCTCTGACCCATGCGTAACATTCCAACTTTATTTCCCTCTCAAAAACTTATGCTCTGGAAATACAGAACTACGTGGAGCTCTCTGAAACACACACATTCTCTCCATTTTCTGTGATTTGAAATCTGCTCTTCTTTTCTCTTAAAAATACTCTTCTTCTCTATGACCACCTGGTAAACTGCTATATTTCTTATATAAGTCCGTTTAAACAAGAGTTACTATATAAGTCCGTTTAAACAAGAGTTTAAACAAGACTTCTATATAAGTCCGTTTAAACAAGAGTTACTCTGTAAAGTCTTCCCTAAACTCTCCTCCCCTCCACCCTGAAAAATTTGATGTGCCTCTTCTTAAGCCAGAAATCCCAGTGGCGTAATGGTTAAGAGCTACAGCTGCTAACCATAAGGTTGGCAGTTCAAATCCACCAGGCGCTGCTTGGAAACCCTATGGGGCAGTTCTACTCTGTTCTACAGGGTCGCTATGAGTCGGGACCGACTCAATGGCAGTGGATTTTGTTTTTTTGGGTTTTTTTCTTACTCCAGCTGTATATACAGTAAAATTTTGTGATAACATGCTCCATGATAACCTGAAATTAAATATAAAAAAATTGTCAGTTTACTTCCATCTCTGTCTAGCACCTGTTGGCAAAGAGAGGTGAGTAAAACTTTTATCTTCTGGAAGGATGATGTGCTGGGAATGGGAGACCTCATAAGCCCATTTTGAGAAGCAGAGTGGCAAAAGGTAGACTCCTTCCATCCTCTGGCATGGGCTGGGAAGCCAGGAAATGCCTCGTTTCTCTGTCACTATACTGAAAGCATTAGGCAGCCACCAGATCCAGAATCACCTTTATTTTTGGAATTATTACTATAGTGGAAAAGAATTGCCGGTAGCGCCAAATTGCAACTAGAATCTGGACAGTCAGGGATTAATGCAGCAGGACTCCATTTGTTAGCTGTATAAGCTCACCCAGGTCATTTCACGAACCTGCAAAATATATTTACACCATGAATTTCAAGTGCTAGTTATAATGTTTTGGCAGACTTTTGCTGTATCTTCATTATAGAAATTCTTCTATTGTAATTATTTGGCCTCTTCTCTTGGAGCCCAAGAGGTCCCTTGTTGTTGTTGTTGTTAGGTGCCGTTGAGTTGGTTCCTACTCATAGTGACCCTATGTATAACAGAGTGAAACACTGCCCAGTCCTGTGCCATTCTCACAATCGTTGCTACGTTTGAGCCCACTGTTGAAGGCACCGTGGTGGCGCAAATGGTTTGTCTTCGACTGCTAACCTAAAGATTGGCGATTCAAACTAACTCAGTGGTACTGTGGATGAATGGCCTGGCAATCCGCTTCCATAAAGATTTTTGTTGTTGGGTACCGTTAAGTCGATTCCTACTCAAAGTGACCCTATATAAGTGACCCCAGAGTAGAACAGTCCGATAGGGTTTCTGAGGCTGTAATCTTTACACAAGCAAGACGTCAGGTCTTTTCTCCCACAGACCCATTGGTGGATTGGAACCATGACGTTTCTGTTTAGCAGTGGTGTTTAACCATTGAGCTACCAGGGCTCCAAGAAAACCCTATATAGCAGTTCTACTCAGTAACACACGTGGTTGCCATGAGTCAGAATCAACTTGATGGCAACTAACAACAACACGGAGCTTGGAGAGTTCATTTTGTCAATGTACTTCAGCAGCCTATCACATAATACTTGGCTCTTAACAGTTCTAAAGGAAGATTGTTGAAAAACTCTTCGAATAAAAGATTCTATAGGGGTAATTAAATACTAATGTTTAAGCTGCATCTAGGAAAGTTTGATAAATAATTTGGATAGTCAATAAATATTTGCTGATGATAAAACAAAAATTCCTATTTACATGTCTTATAAACATAGATGTAAATCAATTAAAAATATTGATTTATACATCTATCATGTACGAGGCATCTGGGTTAGCATTATGCCAAGTAACGAGAAATACAAGAAACAGCTTCTGTTCTAAAACTGCCTATAATCTAGTTGGTCAGATGAAACATAAAGACAAAATATAAATCCACGGCGAAACATAGGAAGCCCCAAATAAGTGGTAAAGACATCAAATAATAAAGAAGTTCAGAATGACCCCAACCTCCTATGTCCATCTGTACCTCTCACAGCAGTCCTCAGTTCCACGCAGGCCGTGATGTTGGCTGATGCCACACCTGCCCTGGCTTCTGTGCTGATACAGAGAGCACTGTACTAACCCAGAGCAACTTCCTGTTTTTGTCCACTTAAGCTAATTCTGTCATCTTCCAGGAACCACACATTATACTGTAATTGTATCCTGAACAATGAGTAGTACAGTTGAAGCATAAGGTAGGTTGTCAGCAAATGTTTTTCTTGATTTCTGTCCCTCATAAAAGCAATCTAGTCTAGAATGTAATACTTTGCTGTTCAGCTGCTTTTAAAAGTAGAATGTAAATTTAAGGAAAAAATTAGATTTGCTAGAATACCTACTAGATTAATACTCAGGAGGTTCTAGACCAGATGCATTTTACCCTACCTAGTCCAAGATTCTATAAACAATAAATATGTTTCTTTTATAAATTAAAAAAAAATATTTAGCTACTCTATTTAAAACAGACAAAAACATATTTATCTAAATTTAGTTAGCACATCAAAGAAACCAAAAATTTAAGGAAATAGGACTCAGCTGAGAGTTAAACAAATGGTACCACTTATTCTGTTATGTAAGAAATTATTTTCATATCTTAATTCCTCAAAGGTTAGAAGACAAAACTACTTATTATTTTAGTACTTAAAATTTAGTCTTTTGGTAACACTTTCAAAAGTCCCAACTCTTGGAAACGCACTTGGAAATTGTTTGATACTCAAATATTCAACTCAGCCATTCCATTCCATTTCTGCACAGAATAATTTCTAAATACCCTTACCCCACCCAAAATTATTCATTTTCTTGCCCACCTTAGCCATATAAGTCTGCTGATCAGATGGTAACTGGGAAGAGTATCAAGTTAATGCTAGATCATTTCCACTCAAACTGCAGATTTACAGATCTCCTACGTATAACCAATGAACTATCATTTAATTAGACTCATACGAACATCTCACCAGTGGTGTCACTAGGGTTGGTGTCACTCAGTGCAGTAGCTCATGGTGTCACCCCCCCATACACTTCCTCCCATACCAGACCATGCAGAATTCTTAGCAATTTTATTATGAATTTTAATCATATAATAATACATTATAAATACAGTTGTAAGCTGCTTAAATATAATATTTCTTAGATTACACAGATGCTAATAACAAAATTGTTTTGTAAAATCTTTCTACATTGAAATACAACATTATTAGTAACTGAGCGGAAGTCTTTTTTGATTTTCCTCCTTCTTTTCCTTTAATTATTACTTCATTTTCAAAAAAGTTATTGATATAGGGTCACAAATACTAATCACAATATTGTAGCTAAAACACCAGAAAATTTGACAAAACTAGTGACTATAAAGACAAAAGCAGCAACGAAAACAATAGCACATGCAGAAGAAACCCCGTGATTTCAAGAATAATTATAATTGGGTAATAATGACAGCTCTGACCAGAGTGCATTACAAGGTTCAAAGAGTAAGTTAGCACAGAGTTTTAGCCTTGTAGGTATATTGATGCACGTAAGCTGGGCTTACGAAAAATGTTTTTGTTGTTATAGCTAACTACATGGATATTAAAAAATATATATATGTGTATATATATATATATTTCTGCTGAAACGCTGCACAAAAAAGTTATAGACAGTCATTTTGGTATCACCTCCTCTGACAGTGTCACCTGGTGTGGTCTGCACCCTCCACACCCCTCTAGTGATGCCACTGCACCTCATCTCTCTCCAAGTCACCAACCCAGTGAGACAAAGGCCTGCATGTGGGAAATGAGATGTTGCTTTCTGGCAAAGTCAGCATCAGTTTGTCTCCGGTGAATAAACCAATCTTTTTTCCTAGTAATTTTAATTTAGTAGTACTTCGTAAGTGCTGGCATTTCACATATAAGTGTTGCCTTAGAGGGCAAAAGCTATACTTTCTAATCTTTTTAAAACTATATGCAACTGTTGTATGGGCTTTGTTACTTCTAATTTACTTAATCCTCACAACCCAATGAGGTAACTATTATGACCATCCCAGTTTTATAGATGAGAAAATGGCACAGAAAGGCTAACTAACTTGCTTAAGTCACACAGATAGTAAATTGCAGAGCTAGGATTTAAAGTCAACTGTCTGGCTCCAAAGCCTGCAATTTTAAACACAATCCTGTATTCTAAACACATTATTCATTCATTCGTCTACTCAGTCATCCACTTGTCTAAACTTTAGTGAGCACCTATTACTATGTACCAGCTCTGGGCTGGACACTGGCACTGGGCACAGGTGAATAAGACACTCAGTAAATGCTTGCTGAATTAATGGTTTTGCTTCAACTTTATTCCATTTTTGTAAATCTTTAGGTCATTTCTGAAGGAAGTATAACTTAAATTAAGACAAGTACAACCTTGCTGTTATCAGGTGCTGTAGAGTTGGTTCTTACTCATAGCGGCCCTATGTACAACAGAACAAAACACTGCCCGAGTACAACCTTAAGAAGCAATATTTCAGACTGGTAAAGAGCAGACACATGCTTATGGAAAAAATTTAACTTCAATAAGTAAATCTTTTAGAGAATTGACACATATTAAAAATATATATGTTTTATATATATTTTCCTGCTTTTTACAAAAGCCACTGAAACAATTTAACTTTTACTTGATGACTTGGATAATAATTATAACTACCATTTATTGTGCTGAGTTTCAAGTAATTTGGAACTTATGGCTGAATGGGCACTAGGCTCAGAATGGCCCTGATGTTTTTTTCTTGAAAACTTGCACTTCCTCTTTGAGCCCTTATCTCTTGAGACTTGACATCCTAGGAAGTGGAAAGAGTCTTCTATTTTGAAAATTACTCAGGAAATCAAAGGCTAAAGCAGCTTTATTGAAGTATGTTTCTTACCTTTTTGGAAAAAGCCATAATTTTCACAATGTGCTTTAGGTTTTCAGTTTCTTCCATAGTATCTTGATCACAATACTTTAAAGGCCCATAAACTCATTGCCACTGAGTCGATTCCGACTCATAGCGACCTATAGGACAGAGTAGAACCGCTCTACAGGGTTTCCAAGGAGCAGCTGATGGATTCGAACTGCCGACCTTTTGGTTAGCAGCCAAGCTCTTAACCACTGTGCCACCAGGGCTCCGCTTTAAAGACAATAGCTCCTAATTTTGTCTAATATGTACTGAGCATTTATCACATCCCAGGCATTGTGTTAAATCTTGGGCAGACTTGGCAGTCTGGAGGACTGTACCCTTTACCTTCAGATCTGATCTGGCTCCAGTGGTTAGGGTCAGAGGAAGAAATACTGCATAAGCAGTTGGTGTTCTGTTCATTATGCAGAACTGCATAGAAGGGGAACAGATTGCCACTGATTGATCCAAACAGTATGCATGGGAATTTTATTTTGAAATTAACTAATTTTACTTTATTCTGTACTTTATTTTTGACTTTAATATTCTCTTACTTTCCCGTAAGATATGAAATGATTTTTGACTACAGAAGATTTAAAATATTTGTCCATTTGCATTTTGAGCTTTAAAAATAATTTTAAATTACTATGGTGCATCCTTGGGTTCTCCATATTAAAATTATTAAAGAAAAAAAAACAAAAAAACAATATGAGTTAACTATCATTTTGAGTTTCTTTTTTTAAAGATAATCCACCAATCTTTTACATTCGAACTACTTCCTATTCCTAATAGGAAAACATTAAAGAAATATCTGCTTTGCGTATCAAATATGTTAATTTTTAAAAAGCACCTACAGTTATATCTCAGCCTGTCCCCTTGATGTACAAAATCAAAAACTTAATGTAAATACCTTTCATAGTCATCCATTCTTCACGTTTTTGTTTTTTTTAATAATTTTTATTGTGCTTTAAGTGAAAGTTCACAAATCAAGTCAGTGTGTCACATATAAGCTTATATACACCTTACTCCATACTCCCACTTACTCTCCCCGTAATGAGTCAGCCTGCTCCCTTCTTCCACTCTCCCCTCTCATGATCGTTTTGCCAGTTTCTAACCGTCTCTACCCTCCCATCTCCCCTATAGAAAGGAGATACCAACACAGTCTCAAGTGTCCACCTGATACAAGTAGCTCACTCTTCGTCAGCATCTCTCTCCAACCCATTGTCCAGTTCCTTCCAATAGTCATCCATTCTTAAACTTTATTTTATAATTACTGTAAAATTTCATTCCCAGAGATTTTTATTTTTTAAATTGGAGAAACTGTTGCCTAAGTAAAATAATCTGGTGCGTCCCATATGAAAATGATGGGTACAGATGATTTTTCTGTGACCTAATCTTTCCAGAATTATGGGCTATTATAATTAGAATAAAAACCTTTTAGAATTGTTCAAGTATTTTAAAGCCCCTTCCTTTCCTATAATTCTGTGTTAAATATCAAGAAATAAGCAAATTGAATGAAAGCTAGATTTTTAAAATAAACATATTTTATAAAACTATCTTTTTCAGGGGCAAAAATTTAGGCACTCACATTCAAATGCAAATTTTTTAACTTTGTTTAAAATATTCTACTTTAGTTTATTGAATATTTTAAAATACAAAAGAATATGGCAATTTGGCAAGTAGAAAATTAAGAAGCCAAAATATAGTGTCATTTGGTAAGTCATGTACTCTTTTCTTGAGTTATTCAGCAGTATAACAGCTCTTTCTTTATCACGTTTCCTGGGGCTCAGGATAGGAAAGAGAAATTTGAAGATTATTAAATACTCTGCTTAGAAAGTACACAGGGTAACAGGAAACAGTTTAAAAGAATTAATCTAAAGGTGGCATAAATAATGCCTTAATTTTACTGCCACAGTTTAAAAAGCTGAAGTTAAACATGAAGTTAATATCTAACCACTACGCAGCCAAGGTTTCCAACAAAAACATAGCTTGTCCTTATTTCCTTTTAACAGATCAAACATAAATGTAAATAGAAACATCCAGATCCACTCTCCAATTACGTTCATGCAAACTTCATGCCTTACTTTAAAGTCAAATTTCTAAAATCTTTTATTTTTCATTTTCTGTTCAAATCTCCTAACCTTTTCAACTTCCCAATTCTTCTGTCAATAGTTATAATTACCAAAAATAGGAACACTGAGGGGATCCTGAACTCTTCCTTTCCTTTTGCTTCCTACATTCAGGTCAAGCGAAAATTCCTGAGGATCAATTGCTTTGTGCAAATCACTCCTCTATGCTTCGATATTACCGTCTACAAGGTCCTACAATTCTGCGCACTCCTGCTAAGTAATTTTATTCAACATGTCAGAATAAATCTTAATAAACATTTTTGTCCATATGGGCATTTGCTTTTGATGTTCAAGCACAGATAAGGGTGTGCCACTTTTGGAAACTCTAGAACAGTATGATTTTTTAGTCATTCTGGGTTTTATTTTGAGTGATATTGTGGCAATATGACAAGCAACAATGACTAAGTTGCTTTTATTCACCTTCAACCTAGGAGTACTTAATTCATGGGCACCAATCATGTAGAAGTTGACAGCTTGCCAGAGCAGACCTGCTGTATTTGCACTGTGAATTTTTGTTTCAGAGAGAACACTGAGAAAACAAATTTGGAAGTAAACAAAAATGAGTAACATACCATAATTTTTTAACTTAAAATAATCTTCTTAACATTTAGATAATCTTACTCTTCTCTAAGGAATAAGTAAACACTGGGATATTTGAGCTTATTTGAAAAAAATTTATTCATCAAGCTTATGGGTAAAGTGTAGTTTGCTATGCATTTTTCATTAACTGCTATCTATCTGAATAAAAATAAATCTAGATTTACAGCGTGACTACAGTACTATCATCACATATAAATTTTCTGATACAATATAATAATTTAAAAGAGTACTCATTACATACACCAACCATAAAAACTTTAAACTGGAAGTTGAGAATGTTTCTCATCAAGTTCCTTCCTATCCAGTTCTTCCTTTATAGTAATAGGAATCTCTCTAATGCTAGATATAAAAGTTTCTAAAATTTTCTTATCTATACAGGTAAACCAAAACCAAACCAAACCCACTGCCATCAAGTCGATTTAGAGTAGAGCTGCTCCACAGGGTTTCCAAGGTTGTAATTTTTATGGAAGCTGACCTCCACATCTTTCTCCTGCTGAGTGACTGGTGTGTTCAAACTGCTGACCTTTTGGTTAGCAGGCAAATGCTTTAACTATTACACCGCCAGGGCTCCTTAAGCAGGTAAAAGGGGCTTAAAAAAAAAAAAGGAAACAACTCTATCATTAAGATGGCTTTCTTGGTTACTGGAAGTGTTTTTACTTCCTTCTCATAATTTATTTCCTCTACTGGGATTTTCAATAGCCAATGCCAATGAAAGCTTATAGCATATTCTGTCCAGAACTGCTGTGCAAGTTCTATTTATTGTGTTCTTGATACGACTGTAAACAATCTCTGTAATTGTAACACACATATCACTAGTAGGAAATTGAACGAGCTGTGGTGGCACGATGGTTAAGCAGTTTGAACCCACCAGTGGAATCCACTGGCCGCTTCAAGGGACAAGAGACCTGGTGATCTGCTCCCGTAAAGATTACAGCCTAGGAAACCCTGAAGGGCAGCTCTACTCTGTCTTTTAGGGTCACTATTTTATGAGTCAGAATCAACTGGATGGCACACAACAGTAAGAAATGAAGGAGTATCTGGGTGATGCAAAAGGTTAAGCGCTTAACTACTACCTAAAGGGTTGGTGGTTCAAGCCCACCCAGAGGTGCCTCTGAAGACAGGCCTGG
The DNA here is from genome assembly GCF_030014295.1 of Loxodonta africana. NCBI lineage: Eukaryota > Metazoa > Chordata > Mammalia > Proboscidea > Elephantidae > Loxodonta > Loxodonta africana. The sequence goes on along the minus strand of NC_087355.1, from coordinate 54,644,025 downwards.
CAATCAGCTTCTGAAAGGTCACAGATTTGAAAATTCTACAGAGCCGCTCCACTCTACACATGTAGGGTCACCATGAACTTAATTTGCTGTGTAAACTTTCATGGAAAACACAACAAAATATTATTTAAAAAAATCAGTAGTAGAAGAGAGAAGATAAAATTTCCCAAATACACTTTTTAAGATACTAGGTTTTGTCAATATAATAAAATAATAGATAATACTCCACACGACCAATTATTTGAAAATATAAAGATTGTTTTGCTGACGATTATATCCTCTGGATATTCCTAAAGATAAATTTACTTCTAAAGGCATATATTACTGAACACTTACACAATTTTAAGGTCCCATTACCTCATACTATAACTGTGTGTGAATACGTTAGGTTATAAGATCCATGAAATATAAAAATACAGACTGAAATACACACTGTAGGTTCAGATATATCATTCATATAATGTAGAACACTAATATGTGTAGTATGATGGATTTTGGACAAAGCTGAATTAATTTCATACAAAGAAATTTATGACTTATAAGATTAGGAAAAAAGACAATGCCACCAGCAAACTTATAAGTCACAGATATTGACGTATTCAGCATATAGAATGGCTCCAGATCCACTTGGAGTGATACTGGAAAAGCTCTACATTCTCACAAAATAAATCTGAGGACTGTGTTATTACCACTATTAACACTTGCTAGTTGACTAGATTAAAGAAAGTGTCTTTTTTTAATGAGTTATTATTCACTGTTAATAACAATGATGATGATGATGCTATACTCTTATGGTTCTTGACACAACACTTGATCAGGGTTAAAAACAGAACTGAAATCATCCTTTCATGAAAAATTAAATAGTGTATCCAAAATTCCAAAACTACAATCTAAAAGTATAAAATTCAGTCCAACTCACTGTATACCATAGGAACCCCAAACCAATCAAGAACATGATTTAATTTTGCTTTTTGAATAACTGCTTTTGAAAACAATTGTTTTCTATATTCTAGCAATCTCCAAAAGCTTAATTTAATCTCCTCTTAATCTAGATAATCACATTACAAAAAATAGAAAGTAGTTTTTTCCACATGGGCAATATGATTATTTATACTTATGTGGTATTTTTATAATCAGCTCCACTCCAGGGTACTGAAATTCAGTACAGCACTTTTTTTCATATCTGCTAGGAGCTTTATAGTATTCTGCAAAACAATTCATATACTATTCTATTACTTTGCCTGTTCTCGGAGAAAAATGAGGTGCAGCCAAAGTTCAATTTGCTTCTAACACATATCAGCACAACAAAATTGTTAGTCTTCATTAACAGGAATACTTTAGAAATGCAGTATCTTAATCTGTTTGTACTCACATTATTAAAGATTGTTCTGAAACATATGAGCAGTTTTCTGACTTAGAACTATATGAAGAATGAGATTTACCTATTTTTGGATAGTTTGGAACTTTTTGGTGGCTCAGGGTTATTACTCTAACAATATAGAAATTACTACTTCAGCTGCACGCTGGTGGCCCGCCCACTGGATCTGGCCCATAGATACACTTTCTATGGCAGGAACAGTTGTTTACAATGTTAACATAAGAATTAGGGTTTCTGGTTCCCTGAGAAATCAGAAAATCTGGCAGTATTGGCTGCATTCTTACATGGCAACAACTAATTGAAGCTGAGCAGCAGATCTACACTTTAAACGGAACATGTGCTCTACGGTGGGCCACGGCCCGCAACCAAAAAAACCAAACCAAACCTGTTGCCATCCAGTGGATTCCAACTCACGGCAACCCCAGGTGTTACAGAATAGAACTGCTCTATAGAGTTTTCTTGGCTATAATCTTTATGGAAACAGATTGCCATTTCTTCTGTGGCACCAGTGGGTGGGCTCCAGCCACCAACCATTAGGTCAGCTGTTGTTAGGTGCCGTAGAGTCAATTCTGACTCAGAATGACCCTGTGTATAACAAATGTTGCTCGGTTCTGTGCCATCCTCAAAATAGTAGGTGTGTTTGAGCCCATTGTCACAGCCGCTGTGTAAATTCATTTCATGCAGGGCTTTTCTCTTTTTTGCTGACTATCAAGTGTGATATCCTTCTCCAGGGATTGGGCTCACCTCGTACCATGTCCAAAGTGAGACAAAGTCTTGCCATCTCCCTTCTAAGGAGCATTCTGGCTGTACTTCTTCCAAGACAGATTTGTTTATTCTTTTGGCAGTCAATGATAAAGCCAATATTCTTCACCAACACCATAATTCAAACGCATCAATTCGAATGTGTCAATTATTCTTTGGTCTTCCTTTTTCATTGCCCAGCTTTTGCAAGCATATGAGGTGACTGAAAAGATTATAGCTTGGGTCAGGAACACCGTAGTCACCAAAGTGATATCTTTGCTTTTTAAGATTTTAAAGAGGTCTTTTGCAGCAGATTTGCCCAATGTAATATATTATTTGATTTCGTGACTGCTGCTTCCACAAGCAATGATTGTGTATCCAAGTAAAATGAAACCCTTGACAACTGCAATGTTTTCTCCATTTGTCATGATGCTGCTTATGGGTCTAGTTCTAAGGATTTTCATTTTCTTTGTGTTAAGGTATAATTCCTACTGAAGGCTGTAGTCTTTGATCTTCATCAGTAAGTGCTTTAAGTCCTCTTCACTTTTGGTAAGTAAGGTTGTGTCATCTGCATATCTCAGATTGTTAATGAGTCTTCCTCCAATCCTGATACCATATTCTTCTTCATATAGTCCAACTTCTCAGATTACTTTCTCAGCATATACATAGATTTAAGAAGTACAGTGAAACGATCCAACCCTGGTGCATATCTTTTCTGATTTTAAACCATGCAGTATGCCCTTGTTCTGTCTGAATGACTGTCTCTTGGTCTATATACAGGTTTTGCATGAGCACAATGTGTACCCATTTCCATTCTTTGCAATACTAGCCATAATTTGTTATGATCCACACAAGTCAAATGCCTTTGTGAGGTCAATAAAACACAGGTAAACATCTTTCTTGTATTCTCTGCCTTCAGTCAAGATCCATCTGACATTAGCAACAACAGCACTCATTCCATGTCCTCTTCTGAATCTGGCTTGAATTTCTGGTGCTTCTCTGTTGATGTACGGCTGCGGTCATTTTTGAATTATCGTCAGCAAAATTTTGCTTACATGTGATATTAATGATATTGTTTTATAGTTTCCAAAATTCTGTTAGATCATCTTTCTTTGGAATTTCTTTGATATGGATCCCTTCCAGCTGGTTGGTCAGGTAGCCGGTCTTCCAAATTTCTTGGTATAGATGAATGGGCACCTCCAGCGCTGCATTTGTTTGTTGAAACATCTCAATTGGTATTCTATCAATTCCTGCAACCTTGTTTTTCACCAATGCCTTCAAAGCAGCTTGGACTTCTTCCTTTGATATGATCAGTTCCTGATCATATGCCACCTCTTGAAATAGTTGAATGCCCCAATTCTTTTTGGTACAGTGACTCTGCATTCCTTTCATCTTCTTTTCATGTTATTTCATTCAATTTTTTGCCCACAGAATCCTTCAATATTGCAGCTAGGGGCCTGAATTTTTCTTCAGTTCTTTCAGCTTGTGAAATGCTGAGCATGTTCTTCCCTTTTAGTTTTCTAACTCCAGGTCCTTGCACATTTCATTACACTTTGTCTTCTCAGGCAGCCCTTTGAACTGTTCAGTTCTCTTACTTCATCATTTCTTCAATTTGCTTTAGCTACTCTACATTCTAGAGCAAGTTTCAGAGCCTTTTCTGAAATTCATTTTGGTCTCTTCTTTCTTTCCTCTCTTTTAAATGACCTTTGGCTTTCTTCATCTATGATGTCCTTGATGTCATCCCACAACTCTCCTGGTGTCCATTCATTAGTGTTCATTGTGAAAAAACTATTACTTGAGATGGTCTTTAAATTCAGGCGGGACATATTCAAAGTTGTACTTTGCCTCTTATGGATTTAATTTTCTTCAGCTTCAACTTGAACTTGCATATGAGCAATTCCTGGTCTGTTCCACAGTCAGTCCCTGGCCTTGTTCTGCCTGATGATACTGAGCTTTTCTATCATCTTTCTCCACAGATGTGGTAGATTTGATTCCTGTGTATTCCATTTTGTGAGGTACATGTGTATAGTCTTCGTTTATGTTGTTGAAAAAGGTATTTTGAATGAATAAGTCATTGGTCTTGCAGAATTCTATCACGCAACCTCCAGCTTCATTTCTATCACCTAGGCCATATTTTCCAACTACTAGTCCTTCTTTGTTTCACATCCAATCACCAGTAATTATCAATACATCTTCACTGCATGTTTGATCAATTTCAGACTGAAGATGCTAGTAAAAGTCTTCAATTTCTTCACCTTTGCATTAGTGGCTTCTGTAAATTTGAATAATAGTATTAACTGGTCTTCCTCACAGGCATATGGATATTATCCTATCACTGACAGCCATGTACTGCGGGATACATCTTGAAATGTCCTTTTAACAATGAATGCAATGCCATTCCTCTTCAATTTGTTGTTCCCAGCATAATAGACCATATGATTGCCTGATTCAAAATGGCCAATACTAGTCCCTTTCAACTCACTAAAGCCTATGATATTGATCTTCAAGCATTCCATTTCATTTTTGATGACTTTCAATTTTCCTTGACTCATAGTTCATACACTCCACATTTCAACTACTAATGGATGTTTACAGCTATTTCTTCTCATTTTGAATTGTGTCAGTTGGCTGTACTATGCTGGCTTGTGTGTTGCTGTGATGATGGAAGCTATGCCACCGGTATTTCAAATACCAGCAAGGTCACTTGTGGTGGACAGGTTTCAGTGGAACTTCAGACTAAGACAGACTAGGAAGAAGAACTTGGTGATCTACTTCCAAAAAAGAAAAACTAGCCAGTGAAAACCTATGGATAGCAGTGGAACACTGTCTGTTGTAGTGCTGGAAGATGGTCCCCTTAGGTTGGAAGGCACTCAAAATACAATTGGGGAAGAACTGCTTCCTCAAAGTAGAGTCGGCCTTAGGTTAGTAGTCAAGCACAAACCCTTTTTTCCACCCAGTGACCTTCCTCCTCCCATACTACCTTTACTTAAATCTGACTTACTTCAATCACTTCTATTACCTGCTTGGCCCCTTTAGGACTTTGAATTTAAAATCTCTGGACCACTGTTATTATTTTTTTTTTTATAGGAGGCACAAGAAATTTAAATTCATATAATGTGTAGAAAATTTTGTGAAAGTTGCCTTAGAAGACATCTCAATTATCTTGGTGTAGGTAGTGTTTATGGCCACATGTTAAAACATGGGGGCAAAATATTGTTAAATAAGAATTTTTGTTAGTTGGTAGCTACCAGATTCACTGAGGAATTGTTTCTATATTGTTAAGAGGAACAATTAAAGATTTTGTTTTAATAACCTTAAAAATTCTAACCTCCTTATAACTGAACCATCAAAAAGATCATTAAGATATTCTTTTTTCTGTGTGATTATAAATATGCAAATAATGGAACCAGAATTATTTAATGACTCAGTAAAGACATTAGGTATGCTATTATCAATTCAATACCAAAGAAACTTAACCTTTGGCTTAATGAACAAAAGACCTTAAATAAACAATTTTTAATTTTAATTTCCTTTTTTTAATTTTATTTCTTTTAATTTTCCAAAATTAAAAGAAATGAAAGGCAGATATTATTCAAGTACAATTTATTTTGCTAAAAGTTTAAGAATTATAATCACCATTAAAGTTATATTTTAGGGTTTACAATAAATTGCAAATTTAAATACATTCATAGTCTTAGCTTCAGAGCTGTATTATTACATTGTGTTACTGCAGAATATAATTATTATAAACTTTAATGTAGTAATACTCTGCGACAATGCATTTAGTTATTTTCATTTCATAAAGAAATACTGACTTGCAGGTGTTCTCAAAGTTATCAGAGTTAAAAAATTTGCATTTCTTCTATACAAGCTTAAAAAGTTATTAGAGCTTAAATATTATTCTTACAAATTTATGTAAATGAATATTTTAAATGACTAAAAGAAAAAAATTGAACAATTAAGACATTGCAAGAATGTCGAGGTTTACTGTGTCATTCAGCACAGCAATTACACTGATGATTAACACATGGATAACATGGGCAGTTAGAACCCACCAGCTGTTCCGCAGGAGAAAGATGTGGCAGTTTTTGCTTCTGTAAAAGATTACAGACTTGGAAACTCTATGGGGGCAGTTTTACTCTGTCCCGTGGGGTCGCTATGAACTGGAATCGACTCGATGGCAATGGGTTTGATTTCTATCTGTTATGGATTGAATTGTGTCCCCCAAAAATGTGTGTCAACCTGGCTAGGCCATGAGTCCCAGTATTGTGTGATTGTTCACCATTTCCTCATTTGATGTGAATTTTCTGTGTTGTAAATCCTATCTCTATGATGTTAATGAGGCAGGATTACAGGCAGTTATGTTAATGAGGCAGGACTCAATCTACAAGATTAGTATGTATCTTGAGTCAATTCCTTTTGAGATATAAAAGAGAGAAGTGAGCAGAGAGATAGGGGACCTCATAACCACCAAGTAAAAAGAGCCAGGAGTGTACGTCCTTTGGACTCGGGTTCTGTGCGCAGAGAAGCTCCTATACCAGGGGACGGTTGATGACAAGGACTTTCCCTCAGAGCTGACAGAGCCTTCCCCTGGAGCTGACACCCTGAATTTGGACTTCTAGCCTCCTATATTTTGAGAGAATAAATTTCTCTTTGTTAAAACCATGCGCTTGTGGTATTTTTGGTATAGGAGCACTAGACAACTAAGATAATATCACTTCCAATCTGGACTTGACTGCCTGGTGATCTACTTAAGAAGAAAAAAAAGAAAAATCTGCCATTGAAAACCCTGTGGAGGCCAGTTCTACTCTGACACAGCTGAATCAGCAGAGTCAACTTGACAGCAAGTGGTTACTGATATATTTGTAATATTTACTGAAGAAGCAACATAGATTATGGATTTCCTTTTTTTTTTTTTGCAGACACCTTTTATTGAGCATTTAAAAAAGATATAATTCACACACCACAAATTCATCTTTTTAAAGTGGAAAATTCAGTGTTTTTTAAAACATAATCACAAAGTTGTAAAATCATCACCACTATCTATTTTCTTCACACCAGTAAGAAACCTTGTCCCATCAGCAATAATTCCTCATTCTATCCTTTCTCCAGTCCCTGGCAATCACTAATCCACTTTCTGTCTGTATGGATTTGCATATTCTGGATATTTTATATAAATGTGGTCATACAGTATGTGCCCTTTTGTGTCTGGCTGCTTTAACTTAACATAATTTTTTGAAGCTTCATCTGTGTTATAGTATGAATCAGTACTTCATTCCTCTTTATGGCTGAATAATATTCCATTGTATGGATATACCATACTTTAAAAAATCCATTCCTCAGTGCAGAGATCCTTTTGATCTGAAGTTTTCACAAGTGAACTACTTTGGAAACTAGTATTTATGGGATATTATTTGGACAATATTGTTTTTAAAAGATAAAAATTTCCTATTAAACTAATTTTGGTGAGAGATAATAGCTTAAATTATGAAAGTAGAAACAGGGTTAGAAAAATGGATATATTTCAGAGATAATAAAGCATTAGAATCAAAAAGACTTGGTGAGTGGAGGGAGGAAACTGTTCTTGATGGAGAAGGAGTAGTGAAGAGTGATGCCTAAGTTTCTGGCTTGGGCAGGAGTGAGCATACTGGTGCCATGCACTGAGATAGCGCACAGAAGGAGAGGTGGGCTATTTATTTATTTATTTGGTTGTTTGGTGAGAATATGATGGATTTAATTTGACATGCTAAATTTGTTATGTCCTTGGGACAGACAAGAAGACATGGTCAGAACTTAATTGGATATAGTTGACAGATGATTAGGATGGAAAGCTGGGTGGGAAACACAGATTTGGAAGTCATCAACATAGAGATGCTACTTGAAGCAATGGAACAGAATGCAACACCAAGACAGAATGTGTAGAAAGTGAAGAAAAGAGGGCCAAGGAGAGAATTCTGGCATGGAAGGGCATATAAAAAGCTCACAGGGAAGACACAGGTGGCCAGAGAAATAGATGGAGAACTAGGGGAGTATACAATCACAGAGCCCAGAAAAAAAGTGTTCCAAGAAGAGAATGGTCAATAGGGCCAAATTCTAAATAAAGTTTGTGTGATAAAATATGGTAACTATTAACTAAATTTAGCAGCATATATAATTTGAGGCAGTTTTAACAAAAAGTTATCTGATTCAAAATTGTCATAATATAGTAGAACAAAGCCCCAAAAGGAGGCAAAAGGGAAAATGCCAATTATTTGATCTCATAGAATGATATTAACATATATCTATTAATTATATTAATTCTAAAAAATTGAATGGAATTAGTATGTCTTTGGCTATGAACTTGAACTTCCTGATAGGCTAGATAAAAAACACAAAGGGTTAGATTGTTTTTTATCAGCAAGGTGGATATATCAATTATTTAACAGAAATACTCTTATAAAATCTCAAATAACAGTTATTACACAGGCTATTCTAAAATAAAAGAATTTTTTTATTCTAAAATAGATTAGTGGCATAAGAGAATATTCTCAAAAATGCTTTCCAGTTAATGCAAAAGTAATCTTATATAACCGTTTCTTTTAAGAACTTTCCATCAACTACATCTATTCAACATTGTACTAGAGATTCTAGCCAGGGCAATCAGGCAAAAAAAAAAAAAAAGAAAGAAAGAAATAAAAGACATTCAGATTGGAAAGGAAGAAGTAAAACTATCTTTATATGCAGGTGACATGATCTCCGATGTAGACTATACTAAGGAATCAAAAAACAAACAAAGAAACAATTAAAGCTAATAAATGAGTACAGCAAGATTATAAGATAGAAGATCAACATACAATAATCAACTGTATTTCTACACATCAGCAATAAGCAGTTCGGAAATGAAATTAAGTAAACAATTCCATTTAAAATAGTATCAACAAGAATAAATACTTAAGAAAAAATTTAACAAAAGAAGTGCAAGACTGTGCACTAGAAACTATAAAGCATTATTGAAATAAAATAAACATATATAAATAGAAAGACATTCTGTGTTCATGGATTAGAAGATTTCATATTTTTAATATGTCACTGATCTCCAAACTGATCTACAGAATCAACACAATTTCTACCAAAAGCCCAGTTGCCTTTTTTTTTCCTGCAGAAATTGACAAGCTGATATTAAAATTCATATGGAAATACAAGTGAGGCAGTAAGAGCCAAAGCATCTCAAAAAATAACAAAGTTGGGAGACTCACATTTCCCAATTTCAATATTTAATACAACACTACAGTAATCAAGACAGTATGGTACTGGTATAAGCATAGACATATAGCTCAATGAAACAGAACTGAGAACCCATGAATAAACCCTTACACTTATGGTCAATTGATTTTTAACAAAGATGCCAAGAAAATTCAACAGGGAAATGAATAGTCTTTTAAAAAAAATTGTTCTTGGACAACTGGATAAACCAAAAAAAAAAAAGCCAAACCCACTGCCGTCGAGTCGATTCCAACTCATAGCGACCCTATAGAACAGAGTAGAACTGCCCCATAGAGTTTCCAAGGAACACCTGGTGGATTCGAACTGCCAACCTTTTGGTTTTCAGCCGTAGCACTTAACCACTACGCCACCAGGGTTTCCGACAACTGGATATTCACGTTTAAAAAAATGAAGTTGGAATCCTACCTCATACCATACATAAAAATTAAATCAAAATGGTACAAAGACCTAAATATAAGAGCTAAACTTATAAATCTTAGAAGAAAACATAGGTGTAAACCTTTGTTACCTTGGATTAGGCAATGGATTCTCAGATACAACATCAAAAGCTCAAGTATCCAAAGAAAAAATGGATAAATCGGACCTGATCAAAGTTAAAAACTTTGTAATTCAAAGGACACTATCAAGAAAGTGAAGCAACAACCCACAGAATGGGAGAATATATTTGCAAATCATATTTCTGATAAGGACTAGTATCTAGAGTATATAAAGAACTCTGAGCAATAAAAAGAACCCAATTAAAAACTGACAAAAAAATGTGAACAAGCATGTCTCCACAGATATACAAATGGTCAATGGGTACATGAAAAATTCTCAACATTATTGGTTATAGGGGAAATGCAAATCAAAACCACAATGAGATACCACTTTGCACTGGCAGGGTGGGTATAACAAAAAAGATGGACAATAACAACTGTTGGCAAGGATATGGAGCAACTGGAAGCCTCACCGGATCCCTACATTGCTGGTGGGAGTGTGAAATGTATCTACTTTGGAAAACAGTTGGCAGTTCTTTAAAAAGTTAAACAGAGTTATTACATGACTCAGCAATTCCACTCTTAGGCATATTCCCAAGGTAACTGAAAACATGTCCAACAAAACTTGTACAAAAATGTTCACGGCAGCATTATTCATAATAGCAAAAACTGGAAATAATCAAAAAAGTCCATCAATTGAATAAATAAACAAAATGTGCTACACCCATGCAATGGACATTACTCAGCCATAAAGAGAAATGAAGTTATTAATACATGTTCCAACATGGATGAACCTTAAAAACATTACTCCATGTGAATGAAGCCAGACATAAAAACCTTCTACTTCCTGTATGATTCCATTTTTATGACATGTCCAGGATAGACAAAATCCATTTAGACAAAAAGCAGATTAGTGATCACCAGGAACTGGGGAGTGGGGAGAAAGGAGAGCAACTGCTAATGGGTACAGGGAGTATTCTGGTATGATAAAAATGTTCTGGAACTAGATAATGGTAATACTTGCACCCCAACCCATCTGTCTGTTTATCATACTGCGGTGGCTTGTGTGTTGCCGTGATGCTGGAAGTTATATCACCAGTATTTCAAATACCAGCAGAGTCACCAGTGGTAGAAAGGTTTCAGAGGAGCTTCCAGACTAAGACAGATTAGGAAGAAGAACCTGGTGGCCTACTTCTGAAAAACTGGCCAGTGAAAACCTTATGAATGGCAGTGGAACACTGTCTGATATAGTGCTGGAAGATGAACCCCTTAGGTTGGAAGACACTCAAAATAGGAGTTGGAAGAGCTGCCTCCTCAAAATAGAATTGACCTTAATGACGTGGATGGAGTGGAACTTTCAGGACCTTCATTTGCTGATGTGGCATGACTCCAAAGGAGAAGAAAGAGCTAAAAACATCTGTTAATGATGGGAACATGGAATGTATGAAGCATGAATCTAGGAAAACTGGAGGTCGTCAAAAATGGAAAAGAACACATAAAGATTGATACCCTAGGCATTAATAAACTGAAATAGACTGGTATTTGCCATTTTGAATCAGACAATCATATAGCCTACTATGCTGGGAATGACAAATTGAAGAGGAATTGTGTTGCATTTATTGTCAAAAAGAACATGTCAAGATCTATCCTGAAGTACAATTCTGTCAGCCATAGGATAACATCCATATGCCTACAAGGAAGACCAGTTAATACGATTGTTATTCAATTTTTTATGCACCAACCACTAATGCCAAAGATAGGCAACTGGACATTTTTACCAACTTCTTCAGTCTGAAATTGATCAAACATGCAGTCAAGATGCATTGATAATTACTGGTGACTGGAATGAGAAACTTGGAAACAAAGAATGGTCGGCAGTTGGAAACTATGGCCTTGGTGATAGAAATGACCCTGGAGATAGCTTGACAGAATTTTGTAAGACCAACAACTTCTTCATTGCAAATACTTTTTTTCAACAACAAACGGTGATTATACACGTGGATCTCACCAGGTGGAAAACACAGGAATCAAATTGACTACATCTGTGGAAAGAGACAATGGAAAAGCTCAATATCATCAGTCAGAACAAGGCCAGGGGCCAACTGAGAAACAGACCATCAACTGCTCATATGCAAGTTCAAACTGAAGATGAAGAAAATGAAAACAAGTCCATGAGAACCACAGTACGACCTTGAGCATATCCTGAATTTGGAGACCATCTCAAGAATAGATTTGACGCATTGAATGTAATGACCAAAGACTAGATGCGTTTGTGGGATGACATCAAGGATATTATATATAAAGAAAGCAAAAGGTCATTAAAAAGATGGGAAAGAAAGAAAAGACCAAAATAAATGTCACAAGAGACTCTGAAACTTGCTCTTGAACATAGACTAGATAAAGTGAATGGAAGAAATGATGGAAGTAAAAGAGTTTAACAGAAGATTTCAAAGGGCAGCTCAAGAAAAAAAAGTAAAGTATTATAATGAAATGTGCAAATACCTGGTGTTATAAAACCAAAAGGGAAGAACACGCTCGTCATTTCTCAAGCTGAAAGAACTGAGGAAAAAATTCAAGCCTCGAGTTGCAATATTGAAGCATTCTACTGGAAAATACTGAACAACACAAGAAGCATCAAAAGAAGATGGAAGGAATGCACAGAGTCATTGTACCTAAACGAACAGGTTGATGTTCAACCATTTCAGGAGGTGGCATATGATCAAGAACCTATAGTCCTGAAGGAAGAAGTCCAAGTTGCACTGAAGGCATTGGCGAAAAACAAGGCCCCAGTAATTGATGGAATATCAGTTGAGATGTTTCAACAAATGGATGCAGTTGTGGAGATGCTCACTCATCTATGCCTCGAAGTTTGGAAGACCTGGTCAACCAACTGGAAGAGATCCATATTTGTGCCCATTCCAAAGAATGGTGATCCAACAGAATGCAGAAATTATTGAACAATATCATTAATATGACATGCAAATAGTGTCAGAAATTCAAGCTGGATTCAGAAGAGGATGTGGAACAAGGGATATCACTGCTGATGTCAGATGAGTCTTGGCTGAAGGCAGAGAACACCAGAAAGATGTCTATCTGTGTTTATTGACTACACAAAGGCACTTGACCGTGCGGATCATAACAAATTATGGATCACATTGCAAAGAATGGGAATTCCAGAACACTTAATTGGGCTCATGTAGAAACTGTACATAGATTAAGAGGCAGTAGTTGGAAGAGAAACAAGGGATACTGTATGGCTTTAAATCAGGAAACGTGTGCATCAGGGTTATGAACTTTCACTGTTCTTATTCAATCTGTATTCTGAGCAAAAAATCGGAGAAGCTGGACTAAAGAAAGCGGCATCAGGATTTGCAGACAATTCATTTACAACCTGTCATATGGAGATGACACAACCTTGCTTGCTGAAAGTGAAGAGGACTTGAAGCACTTACTGATGAAGATCAAAAATTACAGCCTTCAGTATGGATTGCTCCTCAACATAAAGAAAATAAAAATCCTCACAATTGGACCACTAAGCAACATCGTGATAAATGGAGAAAATATTGAAGTTGTCAAGGATTTCATTTTACTTAGATCAACAATCAATGCCCATGGAAGAAGCAGCAGTCAAGAAATCAAATGACACATTGCACTGGGCAAATCTGCTGCAAAATACCTCTGTAAAGTGCTGAAAAGCAAAGATGTCACTTTGAGGACTAAGGTGTGCCTGACCCAAACTGTATTTTTAGTTGCTTCATATGCATGTGAAAGCTGGACAATGAATAAGGAAGACTGAAGAAGAACTGATGCCTTTGAATTTCAGTGCTGGCAAAGAATAATGAATATACCATAGAGTGCCAGAGGAACAAATCAGTTCGTCTTGGAAGAAACACAGCCAGAGTGCTCCTTGGAAGCGAGGATGGCAAGACTTCGTCTCACATACTTTGGACATGTTATCAGGAGGGGCCAGTCCCTGGAGAAGGACATCATGCTTGGTAAAGTAGAGGGTCAGCAAAAAGGAGGAAGACCTTTGACGAGACAGATTGACACAGTGCCTGCAACATGGGCTCAAATACAGCAACGACTGTGAGGATGTCGCAGGACCCGGCAGTGTTTCGTTCTGTTGTAGATGGGGTTGCTATGAGTCAGGACCGACTGGACAGCACGTAACACCAATAGTACTTGCACAACTTTGTACATTTTGCACAACTTTGAACTGTACATTTTACAAGAGTAAATTTTAATGTATGTGAATTATATCTCAATTTTTAAAAAAAAACCCTCTATGAAAGGAGATGGCATTATGTAAGTCTACTTCAAATAAGGCAATTCTCTTGGGGTCCGAGTTAAAACACTGTAATGTTGAAGGCTTCCAATAGCCTCGTTTAGGCATAAAGAATTAAACTATCTAAAAGAGAGAATGGATAGCATCCATACACCGCCAATATCAGAATCACTTGCGGCTCTTATTTAAAAAATGCAAATTTCCGGGCTTCACCTTAAACTTACAGAATCATAATTCTAGGATTGATTTTTAAGCAACAGCATTAAAAAAAAAAAGTTCTTAGTGGATTTTTATGCACCATCATAAAACAGAGTAGAAATTATTTGAGCTTGCAAGATTTTCAGTAGTAGAGGTCGTCCCTGACTTAGAATATATTCGGATTATGACAAATTACACTTACGACCATCTGTTTTATTTTTGGACATCTTATCATTAGTAATATGTACTACATACAATGTTGCAGTTCATAATTGGCTGATGTTATTCTCAGATGTTCACTCACAGATGTTCAAAGACCAGAATTTATAAAGATAAAAAAAAAAAGATAGTGATGATAAAATGCAATAATAATGGAAATTTAAAAAAAGGGTATTTAACTTAGGTCATAACCAACTTAGAAAAGAGTTATTGGAGTGGAACCCCGTTGTAAGTCAGGGAATACCTGTATTAACTAGAAGATGGTCTTATTGAGAAATTAAAAAACAAGCAAACAAACAAAAAAGAAAATATAGGCCACCGGTAATAAATCCACAGAAGAGCAAAGTCCATCAGTATGCCCTCGGAGATGAGTTAGCACTGAAACAAACTTTTAGAAAACCAAGAACTGTCAACTAGACCAACGCAGTATTGAATACTGACCACAGAGATCTTGGAAATACCTGCTAAATGACAGAAACTTACATTGAGCTGTTTGTTTTACAGCGGTTAGTACAGAATCAATCATCTCTTGAGTTAATGATAATAAAGCCAAATTATCAGTATAACAGACGATGCTTACTTTTCTGTTTCCTGTGTACTAACTTCATCTAAGGTATTGAAGGGGAGTGTGAATCATCCATTCTTCTATTTGACAAACTAAAAAGCGCAGACAGATAGAGTGGGCAGGAACACATGGCAGAGTCAGCATGAGAATCTAGTATCTTAGATTCCTAATTCAAAATTATTTTCATGACACGCACTGCTTCCCCTTCAAAGGGGAATATGTACTACATACATAGGCATAGCATAGGCACAGGCATAAACAGGCTATATGAATCAAATTATATTGCATGGTCATGTAAATTTGTTTTCACATTTTAACTCTGATCTAAAGACTAATGAATATATCAACTGCAATGCTATTAAATATTTAACATAATTCCCGCTTGCTCTTCTGAAAATTACAAGAAATCTTTCCTAGATGATTTAGATGGCTTAAATCTCAAACTATTCATGAAAATTTGCACTGATATTATCTTTTCCTTTCACGAAAATTTCCTATATCAAGAAGAGTCACTGAAAATTATTCTATTGATCATTAAAAAAAAAAGCAATGTAATTTCATAACATTTAGAAACATGACTGAGAACTAAGAGTTTAGAAAAATAGGGTTTCTTTTTTTTGTTTGTTTTGTATTATGTGCCCAGAATAGGAGGAAGAATGGATGAGGAATTACCAACACAATGCTACCAACATGGTTGGTTTTGACAATACATCCACTCCTAACTTATTGACATGGTTAGGTTCCAAAGACCAGGTTGTTATGTGAAAACTGTCATTATACAACAATGGGGGATAACCACATCAGATCACAAAATATTATGTGGGACACTTAAGTCTCTCTGGATCCAAAAGGTGGAAAATGTAGGTGGGTGCTATATGTCCCATTGATCACGAAAGAGTTACTGCCAGACATACTTTGTTAATGCACAAAATAGTACATTTTTTATTATTGTCATAAATGCAAAGTATTGGATAATGAGATAGTCAACATGTAAGGAGCAGGTGTACTATGCTTGTTGGTTATATCTTCCATTACTGATTTACTTAAGTACTGATTTACTTAAGTTTAGAACCCAGTTCTTAGTACAGTGCCTGAGAAGTTATCTGAATAAATACTGGTTGAATGATTTATCCTTACCTATCAGCATTTTTTTACACCAGCTTACCAGATATATTAGCTTACCAACTAACGTAAACAGATACAAATTTTGAAACATACATACACAGAGTGAGAAAAAATAACAATCTAAATAGCAACTATAGCAACAAATATATATTTGTATTTTTAAAAGTTTAGCAAATGTAATGATTAATGATATACGGACTTTTTTTACATATGAGTTTGTGAACATAAATATCTAAATGATTATTATATATAAATAATACATGAATAATGAATGCATTATTTGTTAGAATCAGGAAAAACATTATATTCAAATATTTTACAAACATTTTTGAATTTACTTGTGCATTTAGCAGACTTAGTTTAATGTGACTTATTATAACACAAACAGCATAATTCTGCATTATGCAATGAGATCTAATTACTACACTGGAAGTAGTAATTACAAGGCTTTTGTTCATTGTAGTTTTATTATGTGGAGCTCAATAGGTACAAAATATTTAAGTATTAGCATTTCTATAAATGCTTATACTCTAAAGTCAGAATAGAATTTCTTCCTGTGCAAAACTTGATTACTAGTGAAAGGCATAAAATGTCAACGGTGCATTTTAGAATAAGATTATTTCCAGTAATGTTGTATTAGCACGTATGTTGTTTTTAGCTGTTAAGCAACCTATGATTGTGTTTATCAACTACCAGAACAAAATCTTGCTGGGAACAGTCAGACATAGTTCCCTCAGAATTAGTTCTTTGGATTTATTCAAGGAAATAAAAGCAAATCCAAGATCACACATTGTGATAACTGATGAATAACACCAACATTGTCTTACAAACAACTGCACTTGATACTTCATGTCATCTTATGGAGTATGTGTTCCCTAGAGACAGCAGCATGGCTTCCTTCAATTTATAATTCCAGAAATATTATATAATTATTTAAGTTGAGTACGTGCTTTGACAAATCAGATTGCTAGGGATATACCACCTTTCCCTTCCGCCTATAAAATAAAGTGCTCATTTATTGAAGAAAATGATGAAGAAAGTAATATTCAAATACAAGGAGCTTAAGGTTATATCTTTTCCAAACCACTGCCCTCCAAGCCAGATAGGCCAGTATGGGTTTTTCGCTCCAGGCAAACACCAGTGGGCTCAGGTGTTCTTATCTATACAGTATATAGAGAAGAAAACACACTAGAGATACACATTTTCCCCTGCTTTGGGAAGAAAGAAAACTGTCTCTTTCCAAGGAAATATCAGAAAGCTTTTCTCCGTGAATTAATGATGGAATTATCCTAGGCCCCCGAAATCAGAAAAATGGTCATCTTTTTAACAAGCCAATGTAATTATTAAAAAATTAGATAAATAATGAAGACAGACTTAAAATTACTGGTTTATACTCAAATCACAAAGTAGGCCTAACTGAAGATTCATTCTTAGTTTAGTGCCTAACCATTATACAGCAACTTTCATAGGTCACAGACATAGTTAAATATACCAATCCGAGGAGGAAAACTGAATTGTCATAGACTAAACTATTTTGTTATTGACTAAACTAACTGTATCCAAGGAATAAACGTCAGCCCCAATTATCTTTCTCATTAATTATGATTAAAGCACAAATTGAGATTGGGTTTTGATATAACAAAGTAAAACTTGGCTCACAATATGGTGTTGCTTATCAAGCAGATTTTGTACTAACACAATGTCAAATTCTAGACTGCTAGAAAACTCAATTCCTCCAAAATGTAGATGATTTGCAATTCTCAGTCTTAGATAGATGTAATTAAACCAACACACCCTTTGAAGCAAAAGGATTACATACTTGTGTTGATTTGACTTTTAGTATAACACTGTAAAACTAGCTTTATTCTTACTTTATGCCTTATGCTATGAAAATAAAAGCATGTAGCTGTTTTTATGCCTCGGTGGTTGGGTTTTTTGGCCTGCCTTTATCTCCTTTTTTTTATCTCCTGTTCCAAGTTGCTTCTCTGGCACCTCTCTAGCTGGAATGAATTTCTAAGAGGATCCTAATCCAACACATTTGCTTTCTAATAAGCCCTGGGGCATCTATCTTTTCAGAGAACCAAAGAACACTATTTCTGCTTTGTAATCTTCCTCAGGTCTGTAACTGCGCCATAATCCACCAGAAAACTATGAAAAGGAAAAGAAGCAGAGACTGAATAATGCTTACTTTTTGCTACCTATTTTGTCACTCATTTTTGAAGCTCATTCCCAGCATATAATATTTCTTATTAACTAGGCTCAATTTTTTCTGACTCCTCAGAACCTCATTTTAAAGGTTTTGTCCTCTTTCCCTCTGAAGCAGTGTTTACTACTGGTAAAAATTTGCAAGTTTGTCTTTTCATTCAGATATTTAGACCATATTCCTCTACAAATGGGGAAGATATACAGTCATTCATGTTAAAGTGAAATTTAAATTTGACTCACTAATCATTAAGAACTCGTAAACCAAATAAATCAGACTCTCAGAGCTAGTAGATACAGATTAATGACTACTGTTTAATAAATTAATATGCTTGATAATAATTTACCAATACATTAATAGGTTGTATTAGAAGCTAAGTAGATGAAACACAAGAAAAATAAACCAAATATAAACGGCAAAGTCATTTTTAAGGGTAGGAAAAGGACTATTTACTAATGGGAAATGTCTACATAAATAAGCAATATTTTACCTGGTATCATCTTGTGAGAATCGCCTTTGCAAATTCTCTTTATTCCACTGTTCTTTTTCTTTCCCTTGCTCAGGTATGTCTTGTGTTTTTTCCTCGTCTCCTGATTCTTTGTTTTTCTCCTTATTACAGGTTTTTGTAATCTCCTTCCCTTTCCCATTCTCATGAATTCTTTCTTCCTTTACCTCTTCCTCCTTATGAACTATCTCTTCATGCTTATCCCCTTCTTCCCCTCCCTCTTCTATTCCCTTTGGTCTTTTGAAAGCAACACAAACCGAAGGCATGCAAATAAACACAAAAAGAAAAAAAGGAAATAAAATCAAGAAAGGAATGAGTAAGAAATTGAACAGAAAGTAAGGAAAAACTATTAAAACTTAACTAAAAGGTACATCTTTTAAAAATTGAAAATTTTTTTCAGTGTACATCAGAGTAGCACTGTGTCAAAATTGTTTTTAAATAATATTTTTCCTTTATGACCTTTCACAGAAACAACGGGAAAGACTGTGTCCTCTCCATTCTAGATATGTTTAACCCAATAGGAGTAAAAAAGTTAATTAGCTCAGGTGCCCATAAACATATAGGTTAGGTGAGAAATTCAAGTTATACTAACATATATTTCATTTATAAATTTCCTTGAAAAGCTGAGACTTCTTCCATGCATTTATAAAAACTTTAGGAGGATGGGAGAGTATCCTATTAAAAAGGTAATAGCCTCATGTTTTCGGAATCTTTTAAATTATATTCAGCAAAAAAAAAAAAACCTCCCAAAATATTACTTTTCTATTTGTCTTCACTTAAGCACCACTTTAATTTTAAGCTCAGTAAAAATATATTAATAACAACATTATTTTTAATTCGAACATAAAAAAACTGATATATTTCAAATAATCTAGTAAGTAGAACTGTTATCAGTTCCATAAATTTTTTTCTGTGCAAGAAATTTAAAATATACCCCCAGAATACAATGAAAAGTAATGTATACAGAGTTCTTACTGCCTCAATGATATATTAACCTTTTAGGAAAAAAGGATTTGTGGTTGTACAAAGGAAAAATAAAGACTTTCTAAAATCTATTTAGAAGACATTTTTGCTAAAGTCCCCTTACTCACCTGATTTTCTTGTTTCCTCTTGGTCGTTCTGATTGGACAGACATGTAGCTTGCGCTGCTGAAACGAGAAGCACTACTAGTTCTTGAAACCGCAGATATATCACTTACATCACTGTCCGAAGATTTAGTGGAAATATTATCTGCCCCTCTATGAGGATCCCATCCTGATCGATGCTGTTAACACAGATTGACAAATATGCACAAAGTGTCAGTATTACCACGCAAAGCAGTTATTAGCTTTCTCCAATTTCAGCACTTTAATTGTCCACAGAGGATACTGCAAAACCCCACTCAGTTGCATAGAAAACAAAAGTGAATGGCAATTATCCTAAAAGAAAAGTTCAATTTATATAAATCCCTTGTTTTTAGCAAAGGCAATTAGAACATTGTCACCACACCCCAATGAGGACCATTAAAATAGTTTCAAAACAGCAATGGCCTCAGGAAAGAGCATTTAGGTAAAATCTGGGAAATAAAACATTTGGCTTGATATTAGGAAGTAAAAATTTTTATATCTGAATAAAATTGGAAAAAAAGAGTATTAAAAAGTTGTAACTTATAACAACCAATTCTAGTAGCCATCAAAGTTTTTCTTTCATCCATTATGCTTCACTGAAAACCTGGAGATAATAAAAAAAAAATCTAATTATTAAAACACTAACTCTTTTAGAAATACCAAGAGAAAAGACAGAAGTTTAATTTTAAATGATTGCTGGAATTTTGATGAGTCCTAGAAATACTAGAAAAAGTCATTATTATTTACAATAGTTGAAACTTCCTGGAATTAAAATAATTAGATAGTTATCTGGCACAGCCAGGGTGTAGGATGTTCTGGGTATTCAAATATTCTGGTAAATCGAAAACCATCATAAATACTTTATGTTAATAACCTATTCTCATAAAATACATTTAATGTAAAAACTAATGGACAAAATTTTCTTTTATTTTTGAGAACAAAAGGTAACTTGCTAGGAGTCAGCATGTTGGGATGTAAAAAGTACAGACTTTGGAATCTGGAAAACCTAGGTTTAAGCAAAATCCTTACCAGCTGTGTAAACCTGAGCAAATTATTTAACCTTCGAGAGCCTGTTTAAAAGATAATAACGATAATATCTTCCTTGCAGGGTTGTTTTGAAAATTAGAAATAATACATGTTAAGTGCACAATATTGTATCTGGCACAATGTAAATGTAACCATTATTATGTCCAGTGGTATAACAGTATTCTTACTAATATCAAATATGGTTATTATTAGGTTAAGAGAATATCTGTTAGATATTTTCTTTCTGTACATTTCAAACACAGTGCTGAAACACCCTAATCTGATCAAATTTGCAGTGGAGACTTTTCTAATCATAAAAAAAACTAATCATACATACTGGCAAATTTCACAAAGCCTTAGAAAAATGATTATCTTATATAAATAATTTACTGTCATTTCAAGATTCATTATCTAATTAAAAATCTCCTATAAATAACAATTCACTGCAAATATTAGATATAAACATTTTGGCCATGATAAATTGAATGAATGGCAACAGGGTATAGTATAAACTTTAGATTAGACTTAAATAATGCTTTTTTCCCCGGGTCTTCCAGTATCTGGCCACATATTTTTGAGTCAGTTAATAACTGATCCTTTTCTTCCAATGTAAAATAAAAGGATTATTTCTAAGGTTCCCTAAAGTTTTAATAGTCAAACTTATTAGCCTAGAAATATACACTCATATTAGGTGAGAAATTGGCTTTTGTAGTCCTCTTTAAATTTCCATATTATTGGATAAAATTTCAATTATCGAAATGAATACAAATTAATTCTTCAAAAAATTGCTGCCTTTTCCCAGATAATATCTGTGTAAACAGTGCTGTTGTGTTTGATTTTAAAAGGAAGATTACTTACTTATAGTAATTTTATTTGGAAGAAAATTCAGCTCATTTCATTCTTTTTCTGAACTAATTTTGTTTTAAAATACCAAAAGTAATTTACTTTAAACAAGAATATCTTCAGCCTTTGCCTAGAACAGCATTTCAATGGGTGTATCCAACATTATATATGTTAATTATCTATGCATATATATATAATGTATTATATATTTATATGTTTTCACTAAATTTATTAAAAGTGAATTTGATATCAAGTTAAGACATATATGAAAGTCTTTTCTCTATATATTGTTTGGAGATTTAATTTATATGAAAAAAATCAAAGTTTTAGAAGCTATAAAATTATTTCAGTAGATACTGTACTACATTTGGGAGATTTTATTGTTATCATCTTTGTAATTAAAAAAGAAGCACTCTGCTATTTTATCTTTTAAAATAATTAATAATTGAATAGAAAAAGTTTAAGTATTATATTTTTTTCTTTCCTTTTGTTCATGGGACTATTATATCATCTAAATTCAAATGAAAAACCAAAAGCTTTAATTCTAGGGGGCAGCAGAGGTAATAATTGTGAGCAGATGCTCTGGAGTGAGGCTGCATAACGGGTCTGAATCCTGGCTACACAGATTATTAGGTTTGTGATCTTGAGCTAGTTAAAGTTTCTCTAAATCCTGGTTATTCATCTGCTAAACTGTGGATAACAATGGTACCCTTCTCCTAGGTTTGCTGCGAGGATTAAACACGATAATGCACGTAAAGCACTAGGCACAATATTTGACACATAACAAGTGTTTAATAAATGACAGATGATGACAATGACGATGATGATGTAGTAGCTGAATACTGGCTTACTATCAATTCTGGTAATATCTTTACCTAAAAAAATATCAGGTAGAAATACCAGAAATAAATATATTAAGACTGTACTAAACTACAATAAAAGCACAACTTTTTCCAAATGTATCCAAGAGATTTGTTTCAAAAAACATGTTTACAAAGTAAACTTAAAATACTAGACCAAATTTTACTACTGACTTTGAGTACATCCTCAGGCCTCACCTTCCCCATTTGACCAGGTTCACCCACATCCCACCCGCTTGCAGAACTACTGATTTCCCGACTGCAGTTTAACGAATAGCTTTATCTCAGCAGGAAATATACATGACACTTCTTGGCTGAGGCTGAATATGCCTCATTTTTAACTGACTCTGGTACCTTATCCTGATATCCATATCTGCCTGGTACATGTGTATCCCATGCCTCTGCATATGGTTTTTGTCCCATTTGCTTTGCCTTCATCTCTGGATCCTAACTACTTACTTGAATCCTTACTTAATTAGGATTCTGGCTTGTCTGCTCTAGTCTTTGTCTTTTAGCTGTCATGATTTTTGAACCTTTTGCTATGATTTATATGTACATACAGGATAGCCTAAGGCTTAACATTTTCTTTGATTTTTCAAGCACGTACAGCCGTGGTAGGCCCTGCAGGTGTCTTTGGCTGAGATCTTCCAGGTGATCTCCTCTGCTGAGATGAAACTTCAGAAAAGCAACGTTTAAGGAAAGATAAGTTTCCCCATACTATAGCTTTATACCTTTTATGTAATTCTCACATGCTATCTCTTGTTATATGTGGTGTGCATGTGTACTTGTGTGTAATCTCAAAACCTCCATTGGAATATAAACTACTGAGGGTCAGGACAACATCTTCCTCATTTTGTGTATCTTTTAGTACCTAAAAGCCTTAATTACTCTGAGGTTTAGACTTCTCACCAGTAAAAAAATTATAATTCCCCTTTTCAAGATTAGGGAAATACTATATGCAAAATACCCCCAAATCCCAAAGAACATATAGTTGCTGTTCAATCCCAGGGCCCAAAGCAGAAGCTCATTAAAAACACTGTAAGACTAGTTTATACAATGAAGGATTAGAAATTAGTTCTAAGTTCTAGTTTGATGCTGCTGCTGCTATCCACTCAAGGCTTGCACCAAATGCTTTTCTCTGCTGACCTTTGCCTTTGGGATATAGCTCAGGCTTCCATTACAAACAGACACACAATAAAGAAAGGGAGAAATTCGGAAAGTGAGAAAAATATTTTTATAATTAAAACGTCAGAAGAACGTATTTTCAATTTATTTAGAATATAACATATTTACATGTATAATTCACGGAAAATAGAAATCTAAGTAATAAATGACCTAATACTATGTTTTATGTTTAAGATGGCTAAATGTATTTTTGCTTTGCCTAAGGTAAAACAGGAGGCCTAGTGGTGCAGCGCTTAAGTGCTCAACTGCTAACTGAAAGGTCAGCAGTTTGCAGGAGAAAGACATAGTAGGCTCCTTGTGTAAAGATTACAGCCTTGGAAACCTTATGGGGCAGTTCTACTCTGTCCTGTACGGTCACCATGAGTCAGAATTGACTTGACGGCAACAGGTTTTTGCTTTTAAGGTACCACAATATGTTTTAACTGAGAAAGAAGCAGCTAAATTAATATTATACCAAGGTAAAGAGCTCTGAATGTAAATAAATTCATTTACTTCAAAAATGGTCACTTTACAATAGACAATGTTTTAAATAATTACAGACAGATGAGCAGTAAGTTATATGCACATCATTCTCTTTAATGGAACAAAAGCAAAGACGATCCATTGCACAGGATTACATGATCTCAGGTGAGAAACACACTCTAGGAGCCCCGGTGGCATAGCGGTTAAGAGCTTGGCTCATAACCAAAAGGTCCGCAGTTTGAATCCACCAGCCACTCCTTGGAAACCCTACAAGGGCAGTTCTACTCTGTCATGACAAGGTCACTATGCACTGGAACCGACTTGATGGCAACAGGGTTGTTCTTTTGGTTTTAACTGGGGATCATTATGTCTTGGAAGACAGTGAAGATGCTTTTCCCGAAAACATTTTGATGTTTTGTACACTACTACTAAGTGGATCATAAGCCAGAAAAATTTACAGGAAATGATTATTCTTCAGGATGTTCAAGACTCTAAAGACTTCCTAAGTGGCCTCTAAAAGTTAATGTTAATGTTCTCTCTATGCATCTCGCACTGGTGGAAAGTAACAATGTGACTGCAAAGCTCTACTGCGAAGGTTATTATTAAAACTCTAGGACAACATGCTTGAGAAAAAAAAGATTCAAATTTCCTAAATAAAATTTTCGTTTTTCTGAATAATCCTCATTTCAAGTTCTTAGGTTAGGTAACTTCCTGGCTTTGATTTCTCTACAGCATCTCAGCAACTTTGGTTGTTTGAACTTTGTACATGAACTTCTCAGACAAAAGATGGGGGTAGAATTAAGAGAGTTCCTTTAAACATTGCTTGTCTTCAGTTTAATAAATCTCAGTAGAAAACTGCAATTTGTGGCATAGAACTCTAGTTCTGGTAATTGGCTGTCGCAAAATACTAGGTAGTAAGAAAGCCCAGTTTCGAAGAACAAAAAGAATAAAAGCAAGCTTTTTGCCATCAAGAAATGCTTGGAGGAATATTTATGCCTTTTTAGAAAGGAAACTCAAAGATCGCAAGAAAGGAAAAAATTAGGGCAAACATAATCTTGGAAGAGAAAGGGGAGGTGAAGTTCAGGGCAGGGTTCTTGACATCAGTTTGGGGGTATGGTGGAGGGGACTAGAGCTTAACAGAGAGCACCCTGGCAATGCAGTCAGTCAATAATCATGGGAGCAAGAAAGTGCTCTCATTTTCCACAAACTATTTTTTTTTATTTCAGATTGAAATTCAGAGTAGTGTTTGCCCTTTAATAGTACAATTGCAAGCACTCTTTTTGAGGAGTTACTTCCAGATGATTTTCTCTTCTGTCCTAAAAAAAAGGCTTTTATCAGTGCCTGATTTGAATACTGCACTGTTCAAAAATGTGTTTGCCAGAGATAAGTTAGTTTAGATAGGGCTCCTAAAGAGGGTACTATATGATAATGATCTAAATGTGGGAACAAGATGGTGAGAAAAGGCCACAGAAACTTGAGGGGTTATTTAAGATTTCGTCATTGAAACAATATTCTGCAAGTGGAAACCCAGTTTGACAGATTTCTAGAAGATACAGAGCTGAAGGACAAGCATTCTGGAGTAAAGTAGAAGCCTAATGAATATCACTGTCCATCTGGAAAGGAGTCAAGAAGCTAAAATTTTCCCTGGAGTGTGAGGCATTGAGTGTTCTTTTGGCCTGATGGCATTTACAGTTTGGTATAGTAATAAAACTTGGGAGAGATTTATTATATGACCACTCTGTGACAGGGACTATTCTAAACAATGTATGTGAATCTGAGACCTTAGGAGTTGGCCTTTGTGACAGAGTTAGAGGGAAGGGCTGCCAGGTGGGGTGAGCCATGGTTCAATATCCTTTCCATAAAAGTCTAGTCATGCCCCAAGGTACAGTTTAGATGCCACCTCCTCTGTCAAGTTTTCCTTAATGCCTTCCAGAAGAATTAATCACTGCCTTCTGGCTGTTCCTAACCTACTTTAGTCTGGTCTTATAGTTTTATCATATGGTATCACGTGGTATCTGTCTACGTATCTATTTACCCTGCTAGATTATAAACTCCCTGAGGATAATGACACTTACTCACCCTAATATTTTTACTATCTAAATCAGTGCTGGGCATGTAGTAGGAACTCAATGAATGTCTAATGAATCAAAATGAATGGACTGTTTGAGTTTTACCTGGGCTATATACTGGAGTAGTACCTGTATTAATTATCTAACTGGAGCTGTATATACTGTAATAGTAGCTGACCAGAATTCAGTCACCTACTCACTTTAGCCTCTATGGTGAGCATAGGCAGTGATATGCTGGCAAATGTTAACTACTCTCTGAGAAAAAAATGCGCTAATTTGCAGCATTTACTGGCTTCCATGGAATAAACACTGCTCCCACAGCTGATTTCAAGTTACCAAGTGGTCACCGAGTGCAGAGCTGGGTACATCGTTGTGCATGTGGTTTAGAAATCCCTGCATTGTTTGTAGGACTCGCTAGGACTCTTTGGGAGGCAATGAGTAAGGGACAGTAGTATATATCCGTAAGCAACTCACAGGGGAAATGTTCTTAAACACGGAACAGAAAGAATAGCTTGAGGCAAAAAGCCACAAAGACAGTGTAGCCCTTAGCTGTGGCTAAGACTTACTAAAGAGCCGTCTCTCGGTCTGAAGGAAATTTATAAATAATTTCCCCTGGAGAATTTGTAGAGGAAGAATTCCTGCTGGTGGTTAGTTACGACTTTCCCGAAGACTTGGCTCTGTGCGAATTCCATTAGTAAATCAGCTGTTCCTTAAGAAACACCATCCTTTATTTACTTCCACTGATTCCTCATCATTTTCAGAGATGAAAATGCCAGTTTTGTAATGAAAGCCCAGATTTAGAGATCTTCGGTAGTTGCAGAGCTTACACTTTTGCCCTCACCAAATGCATTTATCACTTTCTCAAAGTCTATAACTCTTCACCCATTCTCATCTGCTGTTTACTGAAACTGTTCTAAAAAAATCACCAATAACATTCTAACTTACTAGTCAGTGGTGTCTTTCTTTCTTGATTTTATGATTGATTACATCTGATATTGTTGAAATTCTCTCTCGAAACTTTTCCACAATGGCTTCTCCCCTACCCTCTGACTTTTCCTTCTTAATCTCCTTTGATGGTTTCTCTTTCTCTAACTTGATTTTAAATTATATTTTCTCAAAGTTTCAAACTTTAGCCCTTTTTTTCCCAGTACACATATTCTTCCAGGGTGAGCTAATCAATTTCTCTGCCTTTAACTCTACTGAATAAGTAAGAAATCTTTACTTGCTGCTCGAGCCCTTCTCCCGAGCTTCAGTGCTGCGTTAGGTGTCCCCAGGGCATCTCTCATATGCAGTCTTGCAGGCACATCAAATTCAACATGGCCAAAACTTAGTTTATTCTTTTTTACCCTGGACCAGTTATTCTTTTATCTCCTATATCATTTGCCTATTTAATAGGCTCAATATTCAAATAAGCATGAAATCTAAAAAACTTTGTGTTATCTTTGACTCTTCATCCGCTATATTGCATATCTAATCAGTTAAGAAATATTACTTGTACTTACTTTATGGAACCAAATGTTACATTGCTATTTAGCTGTTTAGGGCTTATGAATGGGCCCTTTGTCTTTTGGTAATTATAACATTTTTCACCTATTCCTTTGTGGCAGTTGCTGCTGAATGCCTACCCAATATTCCTTCTTTCCTTTTGTTTTTAACTGAAAGAATCCAGATTTATTTGGGGGGTTTAAATAGAATCTCTGGGTGGTGCAAAAAGCTAACGTGCTCTGCTGCTAACTGAAAGGTTAGAGGTTTGAGCCCACCCAGAGGTGCCTGGGAAGAAAGGTTTGAAATATTAGCCATTGAAAACCCTAAGGAGCACAGTTTTACTCTGACACACGTGGGGTTGCCATGAGTTGGAATTGACAGCAACTGTTTTTTAAGAAATGAAACGACTTTATTTTTCAGGCCCCTCTGTATCTAGGATGATCATGTGACTTGAGTTTGGCTTCTGAGATGTAAGCAGGAATCTACCGGGTGGGGTTTTGGGAATGCTACTACTTTCCTGCCACCATGCTTCTGTCAGTTTGGCGTACTGTGGTAGCTTGTGTGCTGCTGTGATATTGGAAGCTGTGCCACTGGTATTTCAAACGTCAGCAGGGTCACCTGTGGTGGACAGGTTTTGGCAGAGCTTTCAGACTAAGACAGACTAGGAAGAAAGGCCTGGCAGTCTACTTCTGAAAAAAATTGGCCAGTAAAAACCCTACGTCTGATATAGTGCTGGAAGGTGAGCCCCATCAGGTTGAGAGACCCTCAAAATACAACTGGGGAAGAGCTGCCTCCACAATCAATGCCCATGGAAGCGGCAGTCAAAAAATCAAACAATGCACTATATTGGACAATTCTGCTGCAAAAGACCTCTTTAAAGCATTGAAAAGCAGAGATGTCACTTCAAGTACTAACGTGTGCCTGACCAAAGCCATATTTTCAATTGCCTCATATGCATTTGGTGAAGAATACTGAATACATCATGGACTGCCAGAAGAATGAACAAGCCTGTCTTGGAAGTATAGCCAGAGTGCTCCTTGGAAGCGAGGACGGTGAGACTTCATCTCACATACTTTGGACATGTTATCAGCAGGAACCAGTCCATGGAAAGGATAGCATGCTTGGTAAGGTAGAGGGTCAGGGAAAAAGAGGAAGACCTTTGGCAAGATGGATTGACACAGTGGCTGCAACAATAGGCTCAAACAGCAACCATCGTGAGGATGATGCAGGACTGGGCAGTGTTTCATTCTGTTGTACATGGGGTCGCTATGAGTCATAGCCAACTCAGTGTTACTTTCCTAATAACAAGGGGTTGACAAAGCTGGTACAGCTATTTGCCTTTCCTCTTCCCTTTTTGTCTGGAGTTTAAACATGAGCTTGTGGTGCAGTAGCTATTCTGTGAAAATGGCTATCACAAATCAGTCTTTTTGTCAGATAGGGGAGGAGAGAGTCAGAGGGTGCTTGGCTGCTTAAGCAGTAATACCAACCCGGGGCTGCTGTTTGGAGCTGTGTAGGGGAAAAAAAATCCCTTATTTACGATCTTGTCAGGTTTTTGTTATGGACAGCTGAATGTAAATCTGACTACTCTTCCTGTTCGGTGTCAGAAATAGATATTTTCTGACCTAATGGTATAAAGGCATATTACTATGATGAAAATCATAATGCAATCATCTAAATTTGATGATAGAGGCAGTGTATCATCGAAATTCAAGGGAATTAGAGTTGAAAAATCCAGATATGTAACTGCTTTCCTACTGTTCTTAGTTGCTGTCCATTTCAACTCAAGGAAACGCCACATGTTACAGAGTAGAACTGCTCCATATGGTTTTGTTTTTTGGCTAAAATCGTAATGGAAGAAGATCACCAGGCCTTTTCTTCTGTGATACAGCTGGGTGGCTTTGAATCACCAACCTTAAGTTTAGCAGTTGAGAACAAACCGTTTGCACCACCTAGTAGTCATGTAATCTTTGGCAATTTATAGTGCGTTTTGTTTCACCCATCAAAATGGAGTTCAACTGTAAGTTTTTTTTTTTTTTTGAAATACCCTATGTCATGTGTTATAATAAATAATAAAAATAACTACCATTATTGGCCACTCCCATGTGCAAGGCAGAGTGCTATACCCTTTTACATAATTTCCACCTCCTGACGTTATCACCAGTCAAAAATTCCTTCTCTCACATGAAATATATTTCAAAATTAGCTACATTATTTCTAGACTGGTATATCATGTTATTTAACAAACTTTAAAACTGCTGAAACAGAAATACTAAAAATTTCAATGTTTGGTAAAACATTAGTAGATTTATTTTCCTAATAAATAATGTTATCCTTTTTTTTTCCAGTTGAAGAAAAATTGTAACTAATTTTGGTGCTCATGAACAAAACTATTATACAATAAAATTACAGGTATGTTCAAGGTATAAATAGCCAAAGTTAAACTGAAATTATAGACAAAGGTGATTCCATATTGCCCTAATAATTGACTGACTAAAGGTTTTGACTTGTCTTTTCCAACTTTGCTATCAGTTATTTTGCATAAAGTAATTATTGGTGTAATACATATGAATTTATTCTCTAAATCATAATGATTATGCCATAAGTTAATAAAAAATATAAGTACGTTCATTCATTTGTGAAAATACATCTAGTAGATGGTCTGACATTAATTAGACTTTCTGGAATCAATAAATGAAATAACATTAGAATTGAAGGAAGTGAAATAGAAAAATCTAGTTTGAATCTAATTTTACAAATTAGGATATAAGATTAAATGATTTTCTTAATGATAAAAAAAAAAAACTGCCTAAAAGCCAGGCATTAACAGCATCCCCACTACTGTCTAGTCAATTCCAACTCATATGGGGACCCTACAGGACAGAGGAGAACTGCCGCACAGGCTTTCCAAGGAGCAGTGGTGGACCTTAATGAATGCTTAACCATAGCTCCACCAGGGCTCCATTAGTGATCTTTTAAATGGGGCCTCCAAAATAGCATACATTTGTGTAGCAACTTTATAGATTACAAACTTCCCTCAATTTGTAGATAGAAAAAAAAAAAAAGTTGGATTGTGGAGAATTATTGGGCAATTTATCCAAAACGTTATTCATGTAAGTGGTAGAATCAAAATTAGAACCTGAATCTTCTACTTTCTCAGTATTCTTCCTGTTGTAATTAACTTCTCACAGAAATCAATAATCATGTGTCCATTAGAAAAGTTGCTTTAGAGTCTATGAAACAACCTCCTCCTGAAGAAACATTTTTTCTTGAAGATTATATTTTCTCATTGTTATACTGGCACAAAATACTTAACATTCACCTTCCCTAGGATCCTTTTCCAAACATATCTCACCCTGCCATTATAGCTTCCTCTCAGCGTGTATGTCCACTCATTAAAAAAAAAAATCCATCGATTGCTTATTACGGACAAAGCACAGTGCCTGTCACTACAGAGTATGTAAGGATGATTTCAATATAGTCCTCATTCTCAAGAAGTGTATAATTTAAAGTATAAGAAATAAGTAGATGTATGAGACAAAATATATGTATTTTATGAGGTTAAAAATGCCATGGTTGGTTAAGAAGGTAAATATGTTTTCACGTATGTGTTGTTTTTAATATTTTTATATGTCCACACTTAATCCTGTTGGATCATATGTAACTTGAATTGTAAAGAAATGCTTACACATTTCATTATATTTTCTTCCTTTTTTATTTCCCATATCCATCCTGATTCTATAAAGAAAGACTTCTCTCCTTTCTGTGGTCTAGGTCATTCATCCCCAGCAGGGTATTCTAGCTGTTAGCAATAGTTGCTATCCTGGAGACTTGATGAAAACAATGACAAATATATGAACTTCTTTTTTTTCTGGAGCTAAAAGGAAATCTGTTTCCCCTGTGTATTTGTAGGCAATATACAGGGAGAAATTATGCTCTTGGCAATGGCAGCTATTGTCCATAGACTGACCCTTTTAGCAGCAGGCAGCTGGATGCAATTTATTCAAAGTTCTTTCTTTTGTCAGCTTTTAGCAATGTTATATTTACTATGAAGGAAGAAATTACAATTTCCTCTTAATTTTATACTATTCTGTAACATATAAGTTGCTGTCTTAATTCTCTCAAACGACTTCCTTATAATAAAATTAAAAAAAAAAAACTATTTTTGTATTTCTTGGCCTGAAATGTGGTTATACAGTCAAAAAAAGAAAAAAAAAATAGGAATTAGCAATTCACAAACATGTAAAGAAAAAAGACCCATGCTTGAATGTTAGCATAAGATTACGCATTTAAATTGATCTTATGGCTAAAGAAACAATCTTAAAAATGAACTTGCAAACATGCACACAAAATTATTTTATCTTCTAGAATGTAAGAAGGTAGCTGGCAAAAATGGGAAGAAACAAAAGGAAATCAAGAAGTTCAAAACAGAGTAACTAGTTAGTTGCCTAAGAATCCCTATTAATACATATTATAATCATATGTGCATTCGAACTGCATTAAAGTGTTAATTTAGAAGAACATTAACTGCTTTACAGAGTTGTTAAGGAAAAGGGGTACCCAGAGTTAGAAACTTTTAGAAATTAAAGATTCATCACAGATAAATATTTTAAATCTCTAAAACTTCATTAAAATCATTTACCATTAAGTTTTTAACTGTACATCTTTACATAAAACGATGTAGATCTTATACATAAAGGTATAGCTGTACCTATGAGACAAGGAAGAAATGAATACTTGTTGCCTCCATCTGCTAAAACATACAGGAAATTCTCCTCTGGCTCAGAGCTTGAGGATGATTACATACATTTCTGAATTAAAGTTGAAGTACATCCAGCTTGCTAGGGAGTAAAAGTGATAAAAATAATTTTGCATAGAAAAATATTTGACTAGACTGGTAAAAATAGGAGCCCTGGTGGAGCAGTGGTTAATGTGCTCAGATGCTAAGGTGAGCAGTTCAAACCCACCAGTTGCTCTCCCGGAGAAAGATGTGGCCGTCTGCTTCCATAAAGATTTAAAACCTTGCAAACTCTATGGGGCAGTTCTACTTTGTCCTACAGGGTGGCTATGAGTCAGAATCAAGTTGACAGCAGTGGGTTTGGTTTGGTTTTGCTAAAAATAGGAGAACTTGAATCAATGTTTAAGCTTTGAGAAATATCGTAATTTTTCCATCTTTCCCCCTGAACTGTTTTAGTATTACCTTTAAGATACACTTATCTATCTCTAGTAGATTGTTGAAGCCAACAGATATACGCATGAACCTCCAAGGGCTTTGGTAGGAACAAGCTATCTGTTAGAAACAGTGATTCTTCTTTTTCTCCTTCTTCCCTGTCACCATCATCATCATCATCATCATCATCATATCACAGTTAACATTTATTGATTGCCTTATTATGTGCCAAACTTTGTTCTAAGAGCATATAAATAGACTTAATTCTGATAACAATCCTATGAGCCAGGTACTATTATTAGCACCATCATACAGAATAAGAAATCAAGACACAGGAATGTTGAGTAACTTGCCCAAGGTCACACAGATAGTTAGCAATAGAGGTAAAAATTTGAGAAGCAGTTTGGTTTTAGAGTTCACACTTTCATTATTACTCTATAATCTATATCTAATCATGATCACTAAAAATAAATTGAGGCATGATTAACAAAATGGCCCACATATCTCTATTACTGTAATCATGACTTTAGAAGTTCTACTGTGAATGTAGTTACTGACAATTAATGCACACCAATAGCTGGAAATTATACGTCTAAAAGCTTCTCCTCCCTTGAAGATCTATTGGTGACCCCTTCCTTTATTTATATCAAAGATAAAGAAATTATATAAATGCATACAGAAACTTTTCAGTTACACCTACTCCTCACTTATCAACTATGTTGTTATCTGACATTTTGCATTTAAACAATAGTAAAAAATCTACTATCCAACTTATTGCATATTAATGACGTACGTCTGGCAGTAACAAATGCTGAGGTGCGAGCCGAGAGTAACGCTGGCTGTGATGGTTAAGGTTATGTGTCAGCTTGGCTGGGCCATGATTCTCAGTGGTTTGGCAGTTATGTAATGATGTTACTTGGCCGTTATGCAATGATGTAGTCATCTTCCACTTTGTGATCTGATGTGGTCATCATCCATTTTTGTATAACACTGATTTTTGCATAACAACCTGGTCTTTGGAACCTAACCATGTCAATAAGTGAGGAGTGGGTATACATTCAAATAGTTAAAAGTATTACTGAGTACTTTGATAACAAATAGAATACTTTCATTGTAATTTAGTTGGATGTTTAAAATAGTAGAAATTAGAAATCTACCCTTATAAACACTAGTAAAAAGAAATTATAAAATACAGAAAATGGAACTTAGAGACTTTTAAAATTAGCCATTTGTTAATTTTGTAGGTAGGACTGAAGATTTTTTTTTATCAGATCTTGATAAGATTACCACTAATATCTCTTCTACTTCCAGGGCCATATTGTATATTGCTGCTCTTGCTAATTTAATAATCTATATTTAAACTGAGATTTATTTCTCTTCATAACTATACTTGTTTGATACAGGAACAACCAAAAAGGGATGTAAAAAAGTGCACAGCAGGTGACTAATAAAATCTTGGAGGCTGGCTTGATTAGCAGCCAATTTAGAACGGTATGGCCTAGTTTGAGGCCAGGAAGCAATCTAAAGTGTGTAATACTTGGCTAAAATGTATCTTTAGCTGGTGAAGAGCTGGAGGATGTAAGAGGTGACAGTAGCATCCAGGGCTCAGCACACTTGCTCGGAGCCTTGTAAGCTAAGTTTGGTAGTAAGAAGGCTTCTAAGTAAAGTAAGTTGTAGTTCTTTTTTCCCCTCTATGCTCTCATATCAGCTATTTCACTGATTTCTAGAAGATTCTCTTGGGATTTTGCTACAGAACATGAAGCTATGTGATTGCAGGGTTATGTGCAAATGAACAGATAATTTTGAAATACAGAGTAGAAGTTTAGAGAAATGGTATATTTCCCTGCAGAAATCCACGTGTAGCTACTTGCATTCTCTTTGCCATCTTTGTCAATAGGTGGTAAGATTCCTTCACCAGGCTTGGGATGAAAACCATGAGTAGACAATCTCAATTCTGATTTAAAAAAACATAAAACCCTCTTGCTGGATATCTTGTCAGCGTAATGGTTGACCAAGTCTAGCAGGGACATTTTGGAGACCTGAATCCTACCTCTGTTAATGAAACAGTAGACTGCTTATTCCAAGGAAGAATGCTTCAGTACTTTCTATATGACATCCTATCCTACTCCTTGAGGATACTGCAGAATAGAGACTGGGTTATTGATATGACTCCTATTAGAATTCTCCTGTTCTGTTCATTAGATGATTTTATCTAACACTGGCTCAATGATGTCTGTTTTATATGAATACCAGGTTCTCTTTGGTACTTGAGAACTGATGCTGCAGCAGCTCTTCCGCCAGCATGTTCAAGCCCTGGCCCAGCCTTATGATGTAACTGTGTTGTTATATGCTACCGGCAACTCAACTTCTCTGTTTAAGAAAACCTTTCTATTTTTTTCACTAGTATTTTAGTTACTGCTTTAAAATTAAAACATATTTCTCATTTGTTCACTTCTACATACTACCAAAATTGATGTATTTTTATTTATGTTCTAAGAAATTTGTGTAAGGCCATCTAATTGACATTTTAAAATTTGCTATTTATAAACGTAAGTCTTTGAGTCCATACCCAAATGCACACCTGTTAATCCTTCCATCCAGGCAGGGCCAGTCACATTTTACGTCCACCTTATTAGAATAATTTCTTAATTTCAATAATTTGGTTTGTAATTTTTCATTACACATTATGTTCCAGTCTCTTATTATTTGTATAGCTACATATCACTTCCAGATTCATAAATTCTTTCCCCCTAAATTTGATTTTTCTTTTTAGATCTCTGCTGCTTGAATAATAGGCTACCTCAAATTTGAGAATAAAAGATATTTGAGCTACCCCAAAATCCTTTTCATTAGCTCAATTATTTCTTTACCCTTTCTTTTCAACCTCCTAGTCACTTCCAGTGCCTATGCTTATATTTGCTGGAGCTACTATAATAACAATAATATTATCTGCATCATTTATTGGGAATTTTACTAGAATGCTATACAATTTACATACAGCACTCATTTCATCCTCATTACCACCCTATGAAATAGATATAACAGTCCTGTTTAATAGATAAACTGAGAAGAGTTAAAGTTACCTGAAGTCACCCAGGTTGTGCTGCTGGGAGTCTTCTTGACTCCAGGCTATGCTTTCATGCGCTGCACTAATACATATGCATTGTTGCCATGTTTTGATGCTTGAGCCTTATTATATTCCTGGCTTAAAAACATCAACAGCCCATATATGGCCATTCCTAATTAGCCCTAACCTGCACCCCCTCTTCTGAAGTCCCCGTATCCTGTGTCTTGAGAACCAATGTAAAATACTTAATGCTTGCATTGAATGCATTTGCTCAGTATTGAGAAAGAGAATAAACTCTAATAAAATGGGACAGCTTAGTTAACAGTGGCAATCTACTTGCCAAAAATATTTTGTCTGACATATTTTATATTGATACTGCCTGTAATTCCAGCAACTTTGAGTTGTATTTGTATTTATAGGAACTTCAAAAAAAAGTTATTTTAATGTAAATTAGTTCAATCTGATTGCTTTCCTCCTAATATGTCTTTTAGATCAGTAATGGGTACTTAAAGGACTAGAAATGTGGGAGAAAAGGTGACAGACAAGAAGTAGGAGAGTGATGCCTGGATCAGGCATGTACAATGAACGGTGAAAAACTCTTTTCCTTTTTTGTTATTACATTATCTGCTGCTCTCAGAACACTAACTCAATCTATTAAATTATGGATTAAGTGGATTATGATGGCCTGAAAAGCTCTGGGAATTTATGGGTTACCTCACTCACTAATTCTAGGGAGACAAATAAGAAAATGGAAAATTATAATATATGATATATGCTATATTAGAGGTAAGATGCTTTCATAATGCCTTTGTGGGTATATTACCACATTTTAAAAAGAACATTTTCCTATGTGAAAATAAGCTTTTAGTTCCAAATAAATACTGTGTCAACAAACCTTATGGTATGACCTGTTCAAATATGGTCCACCCTTTAAAAAAGTACATGTATAATTTAACGTTGCTTTTGGGATCATTTAAAAATATTAAATATGGCTAATTTAAAAGATAAACATCATGTATTTAAATAAACATAGTCAAATTATTCATACTAATTTTAAGATATAAATATTTTGTTTGATCTTCAATTATTGCTAATTATATTAATCATGATATAAAACACAAAAGAGTAGTTGAACTATGGTAAACTATCATTTGCACTTTAGATTTAGTAAACAAATCTAATTTTTCTGAACCAATGAAGAGTAGAGAATATTGGTTTTATAGAAAAAAATAAAAGTTGATCCTTAGATTACTACTAAGAGTAGAATAGATGGATCGTACTCAAATTGAGATAAAGACAGTGCATTTGGCATGAAAGGGTGCACTGACTATGTAGTTAAATTCTATTTTGATGGGAAAATGCTTAGAAGTCAACCACTTATTAAATAGGAACCATGACTGCACATGAATTTTTGCTGCTCCAATTAAAAACAGATGCTCTGCTTTCAATTTTCCTAATACAGTTAAAATATTCTTAGAAAGAAAGTAACTAAATAGACATTGTTCTATAGATGCATTCAAAGTGAGTTACCAAGAAAATTAAAATAA
The DNA here is from genome assembly GCF_030014295.1 of Loxodonta africana. Classification (NCBI taxonomy): domain Eukaryota; kingdom Metazoa; phylum Chordata; class Mammalia; order Proboscidea; family Elephantidae; genus Loxodonta; species Loxodonta africana. Next base: position 54,606,253 of record NC_087355.1, on the reverse strand, counting down.
GTTTAGTAAGAATTATTTACAACTATATATATATTTTTTGTAAACATAGAAGGAGCCCTGGTGGTGCAGTGGTTAAGAGCTTGGCTGCTAACCAAAAGGTCAGCAGTTCAAATCCACCAGTCGCTCCTTGGAAACTCTACGGGGCAGTTCTACTCTGTCCTATAGGGTTGCTATGAGTCAGAGCTGACTTGACGGGATATAACAACAACAAAAATGTAGAAGGCTTGAGAAATTTAGGGAGGCAATGTCATTTAGAATGTGGAAGGTATAGTTAAAAAAAAACTAGGCTAACAGTCAGTTAGATTCCACACAGAGAAGTGAGTGAAGCTGCAAAACAAGCTTCACCAGAATTTCAGGAATGTGGCTCAGAAATGTAGCATATGCTCCATATGTTTGAGGCTTTGGATTTAATCTTACTTGTTTCAAATCTGAAAACCAGATTAGCTACAATTAATACAGGTTCACTTAACCTATCTCAGTTCCCTTATCTGTTAAGTGATTTTTTTCAAGAATTAAATCTAATGTTTTAAAGCACACAGTTCAATAGCTGGCTCTGTAATTGTTAGCTGTTACCAAAATAATGAAGTAAACAATGGAAATATAAGCTAGATTTCCCTCATTAGGAACAGAAGGCCGCTGTTCAAAATTTTAATCTAAGGAACTGTTAGGATGGAAATTATTAATAACTGAATATATATATACATACATATATCCTTGAACGAAGATGAATCTTCTGTAATTTTCCCTTTGACCCTAAAGAGAGGAAGATCAGCCTAGGGAGGATAAAGTGATAGACGACTTGGCGAAGATAATCTCAGTGGGATAAAATAGGTTGTGTTCTGCTTTCTTTAAAAAAATTTGTACCTTAATGACTTGGTTGCAGTTTTGGGTAAGCTGGATGATAACACCAGCAACAGAGCACAGAATAAGTATTCAATATTCAGTAACTATTCTCAAAAAAATGACCCCTTTGGATGACATTATCCACTATTGGCCCTAATATAGAAAGTCATTCAGTTACTTAGGAATACATTTCACAAGCAGTTTGCTTTAGAGCAGTGGTTCTCAAACTTTAGTCTATGTCAGAATTACCTGGTGGGCTTGTTAAAACCCAGATTGCCAGGCCCCAACCCCAGAGTTTTTGATTCAGTAGGTCTGGAGGGACCCCAATACATTGCATTTCTAAAAGCTTCCAGGTAATGCTGATGCTGTTCTGAAAACTGTGCTTTGAAATCACTGCCTTAGGGAATACTTAGGAAATGATATTGCTTACTATTAGCCTTTTACCAAGACTTAAGTTTTTTCCATTCTGAAACGATTTATGTCAATGCCATAAAACTCTGAAGCCTTAAGCATTCATTTAACATGAATTGGAGTACACCCAAAACTTATTTAAAAAAAAAAAAAGGCTAGATTTGCCTGTAGTGTTCCTTTTGTCAATACCCTGTAATAAATTTATGTCAGGTACCTATAACAGGAATATTTGGTATTGCTTATAAGGAACTGATTTGCTTTTATTATGTAAGCATTGCAAATCATACAACTGATCAAGTTTCCTTTCCTGCCTTTGTTGCTTGCTAGGAAGCTCATGGTCAAAAGGCATGTCCCAACTATATCAGGTGTATAAGATCTCACACTACGCATTTTTTTGTTCGTAAACTTGTTTATTTCTGGTGTTGTCCTGTTTTGTCCTAACCTTATTTTCTCTTGATACTCATTTCTTCATTGACAAAAGTATTGAGGATATTATATGTATTTTTCGAATCATCTATATTCCTTCCAGGAGCACAGTGGGATATAAACAAACAAACGCACAAATAAATTTGTGCTGTCTAAACATATATTTTACAGAAATTTTAATATCTTATTTAGTTAGGACTTTATGCCTTGGTATTTGGATTACACAAAATGAATAGATGAGAGATTAGGGCATTACAGATGCCACAAAGGTCAGGCGTATCTACATAGCATTAGGAAGAAATACCAAAAAATATGTGGGAAAGGCATAAATATCATTTCTGATGGCAAGATCAAAAGGTTATGGATGTACCTGAAATTATTATTCTCTCTGAATTTCATTGAACTTTTTTGAAACTATTCATATTTTCATTTTAGAGAAAAAATTCTAGAAATTTAGAACCTGCTGAGTAAAGCCAAGGCTATTTCTGTTTGTCTTAAAATTACTTTTCTGGCTTTGGGTCTGTAGTATTTCCAATACGCCAGAATTCTGTGATGAGCAATCCTGTATTCACCTTCTCAGTATTCTTGTAATTTGGGGAAGAGATTGGTAGTTTGCGAGCAGATACTGTTGCAAGCATTTCTGCTTACCCTGGGTTGTATTAGCAGAGTTCCTAGAAACTGCTACTATCTAAAAAAACCTACTACACATGAAATCCCAACATACTCAGTTGCTTTACTTAATAAATCTTGACATTACCAAGGAATGGCATGTGATGGAGAGAAACCGAAGGCTAAGTAGGTAAGGATAAAACAGACCTAAGTATATAAAAATCCGAGGAGCCCTGGTGGCGCAGTGGTTAAAGCAATTGACTGCTAACCAAAAGGTTGGTGGTTTGAAACCACCAGTGGCTGTGAAGGAGAAAGATGTAGTAGTCTGCTTTCGTAGAGATTTACAGCCTTGGAAGCCCCATGGGGTGGCTATGAGTCAGAACTCACTCGATGGCAGTGGGTTTGTTTCATTTTGTTTTTGGTATATAAAAATTCAAACTGCAAACCACAAATATTAGATGCCTGAAATAATTAAATTACTAAATCATAGAGCATAAATAGCTAAATGTTATAAGTTTCACTATTCTCATTTTTAAAATTAAATCTTAAACAAGCACATCAGAGTCAAGTTTTTTCATAACTTTGGCCATGAATTAGATCATGAACCTAAGTTTGGAAAACACAGGCAATGAGGGGCAAGAGCAATGAAATAATACTCTTTTATCCTTCCTTGACAGACCTCATACCTCAACTTATACCCAAAAAAATAGTTCAAAAAGGGTCTCATTAAAAACCTTTTGAACTCCTAACAATACCTCATGAGTAGGTATTTTGTTTTAATACATCAGTCACAACCCAGATTCAATTAAAATACTATAACAAAATCTAAATATAAGAAAATCATAAGAAAGATAATGCAAGTTCTTCCTAAACTGTTTTTGAGAATGTTTGTTCTTTTTCTTCAGATGATTTTTTCTTCAGATAATTTAGAACTTTCATTTATGTAACCACCTATATTATCTATATATTAAGGCAAATTTTCTCCTTAAGGTTGGTATATAAACACATTATACAGTTTAGTGCTTCATATCACGGAGCCATTATCATTGTATGTTCGTGGGTGACTAATCTGCATTCAGCAGTTTAAGAGACTCTAACGGCTTCCCATGATTAAGTGATTATTACACAACTTTTAAAAAGAAAAATATCTTGCCTTCAAATGGTAATCTTGTTCCAGTCTGGGATCTGATCCGGCTACCTGTTTGTATTTGTTAATTTTCATTTGGCGATTTCTCTCCTCTATATCCATAGCACCTATCGAGTAGAAAAAAATCCATAAAATTAATGTTGAGTCCTTATTAGCCCTACTTACAGGAGTATAAAAGAAGAAATACTAGGCTGATATTTATTTTCACTCCAAGAAGTATATACAAATGAAATGTCTTATTATTTTTCTAGATTTATTTAAAATGTGCAATTTGGTGAATAAGACCATTATTATTCAATATGTACAATGATTTTAAAATGAACAGAAATGCAAACAAACTTCCAGGGAGGACAATAAATCTTCAATAGATAGAAAACACTTGCTGGTACATGTATGTCCTGGAGAATAGGATATATCTGACAGCACATAAATTTGACAATAACATTGTATTATTAAAAACCTTGGCTTTTAATTCATTGAAGTGTGATTTAATTATGGGAAATAAAGTTGTAAGTGTAACTGGTTTCAAATACAATTTTAGGACAGCACTTGAAAAAAGATTATCATAAATTTAGCCTTTGTATTAAAGCCAGTTGCCCTAGCATATATGTGGATACAGTTATCATAGGCACTTTCAAACTTTAATTTTCTATAACTAGTATCAAGAGAGAGGTGCTTGGAATGATACTCCTGAAAAAATACCATTTCAGTAAAGGCACAAAGTATTACTGAAAGCCAAGTCAGAAAACAGACCAAGAAAGTGAGTATGCAAGAAGCTGAGAGAGTTTGCAACTAGGGTCACATAACAATGTATGTATAAAGTTTTGTATGAGAAATTAACTTGAGCTGTAAACTTTCACTTAAAGTACAATAAAAAAAGAATTCAAAAAAAGAAACTGAGAAAGTGAGATGGTAAGCCTATAAAAAATAAGATTAATGCCCTCTATAACCTGTACTACCTCAAAACACATCACTTATAGATATCAAGAGTGCCTTTAAAAACTTTGGTTAGAACAAGAACTAAATTCAATTAACAAGTCTTAGCAAATATGAAAACATGATTTGAAAGAATATTTTCTGATTTTTGTTAAAGAGATTTTTATATGAAAATTCTATTTCTCATACATATGTAGAATGGAAAAACAAAATCTTTAATTGTATACTACAAATTGGGAAAAATAATCCCAGCTCAGTAGGATTAAGTGGGTATCTATTATAAAATGCTGTCATGTAAATTCACAAGAACTGTGTGTGTAGGCAGGAATGTGAACATATATATTCATACCTCTTGCTTAAGATCAGAACTTTATAAGTACAATAAAGATATCTAGAATAAAGTGTGCCTGTTAAAAAATAGGTATTTTAATATTCACCTGATTTTAAAATAGCAAAAAGGAAAAGAGGAGTGAAAAATGGACCAGTATAAACAAAGGTTACAGTATTCTCTCCTGTTTTAATTTTTAATTATTACTCTCTGCTCTGCAAAAGTCTTATTGTATAATAGATAACTTCTGTTAGTAGCAAATTTTAAATAAAAATCAATTAATTAAGATAAAATGAAAAAGGAAGGAAAAAGTTTCAAAAAGGAATAAGAAAATACTAAAAGAATGTATAAAAAGCTTACATTATATAACCTCTAAATATATCAGCAAATTTAAATCAACTATTAAATAAAGTAAGGTAATTTGTTCCTTTTAATAGTGACATTTTAATAATGAGTTGATTAATTGGCTCTGTGACAAATTTGAAAATAAGTAATATAAATATCATGTTGATATAAAAACAGGTGAGTGCCTCTATGATACAAATGTGAAATGTAGTCAGGTACAAATGTCTAATAGTCTATTAAAATACAATTTTGGAATTTTTTTGTACCTCAACTGAATAGCACCAGTACACAAAGAAGTTTAAAAATGTAAGATAGAGATATAGGAACAGATACAGATACATACACACACACTTATATATACATTTTCTAATATTTAGGCTATTTTCTAGATATCAACCTCCTATTATGGAACCTACATTAAATTATTTTTGATTACTAGACAGTAATGTGATACACTGGCAGGGGTTAACAAGTTTTTTCTTTTTCTGTGAAGGACCAGATAGTAAATGTCTTGGGCTTTGCAGTCTATGCAGTCTCTGTTGGAACTCTGTCATTATAGCATGAAAATAGCTACAGACGATGCAAACACAAATGAATGTTGCTGTTTTTTAATATAACTTTATTTACAAGACAGACAGTGGGCTGGATTTGGCCTGTGGGCCATAGTTTTCTGACTCCTATATTAAAGCGTATTGATTTAATATTGCTTGTAAAAGAGCTTTTCTCCTTAGAAATCTTTTAAAACTTGGGTAGAATCAAGTTTACGTAGCATCATTTATACTTAACAGGCCACTGGGAGGCCTAAGACGAATAACGATCTCTATTTGCTGTCAAAGCAAACAAAGGTACAGAAAGTGATACCATTTAAATATGTTACCAATTAAATTACAATCTCAAACATAGCTCTCATCTCCAGACCCAGTCATCATTTATAACTGGTCCTTAAACAGAAAAGAGACCACCTCAGTGGATATGGTCAACAGACTTGGGTAAATACAGCATTAACTATCACTGGAAGAAAGTTTTCTTTGGGATAAACAGTAAGCAGATAGGCCTCCCTCCAAAATTATTTGGCCCATATAAAACATTCCATTCCTTTTCTCCATTTTTATCAACCTCTTCCCACAAAGGAAAGACTCCAGTAACAATAATATCCTTAGAGAGGAAAGTCTCTTACTGATAAAGAGATCCATCATAGGAGATTCTTCACCAGCAAGTTAATATTTCATTGTTGGTTCTTTGCTCTAAGAAAAGTAACCCAGAAATAAGAGAAATAATATTTTCAATGACATATTTTGGTTTCAACCAAACTTTATCTTTTTTTTTTTTTTTTCTTGGAATGAAAAACAATTTAGAGAAATCAAGGCAAGTAGAAGAGCTTTTCACGGGTTGGGGAATGGACTACATAGTTTCTAAGTTTTCTTTCAACTCTGATGTCCTTTGCTGTATGCTATTAAATGAAAATGATAAAGAGAGGTTTTTGTTGTCTCCTCTCTTCCTTTTTCTCTCAGATTCACGTACAGATTTGCATATAAAAGCCTTGAAATCCTGCACACAAAAAAAAAGAACTATCTTTTGACAATCGAATGCTTACCTTTTTTTCCTCTGCCTTTTATCTATTAATATATTGCTAAAATAGTCTCAGAAAACACATTTTGGGAAATGGTATTTTACAGTTTTAGGCGGTAAATTTGTCTAGGAATCTCTAAAATTCATATCCTTATATGTGATAACACTGCTTATTACAGAAGATATCTTAGTGGTATGATTTTGTAATCCGAGCATGCTAAAGAAATAACAGTCATGATATGTTCAAAATCAAATCAAATATCAGATATCAAATAATTTTCAAACTGTAATGAATTTTGACTGAAAGGTCAATGAGACTATCAGATTTCCTGAATGAACACATTAACAGCAGAAGTTTGCACATGCTGTGTCGATTCATTTAAATGATGATCTGTTAATGTATTCAACTGTAAAATTCAGGTTGCCTCAAATTCTTTTTGGTATAAGGTAAATCATTAACTAAGTCAATTCAGAAAAAAATGTGATTTCTTGTTTCATCATACGTAATAGAGTTGATTTAAATTATGCTGGAAACGGCCCTATATTCAAGTCCTCCTGAATTCCATCAGTTTTAGCATTTCTAGTTAATAAATGACATTTTTATCAAAGCTTATCTCATTCATTTTCCTAATATTGCATTTAAAATTATACAGGGCCTTTTTTCATTGTAAAATTTTCAAGGCAGAGAATAAAAAGAAAAGTCAAATGTGGATGTGCTAAAATTCATAAGGATCTTCAAATGTTTGTCTTTCTCAAGTTGAAAGCTCCTGGTCCATTCTTGATCATTGCATTAAAAAATTCAATATTTTGTGGATCCTGATTTAATGTGTTTCCTAAATTCGTACCACATTTTCTATAAGCTATTTATTTTGATACAAGTCATTTATGACATTTTCTTGTCCTTAAATCAATAAACTAATTTTCTGGTTATTTTCAACTTAAAAAAGGCTCCTTAATGTGTCCAACAAGTTAAAGTCATATTCACAATGTTGCTATGGCATTTTTTTTGTTAATGTGTCCAACAAGTTAAAGTCATATTCACAATGTTGCTATGGCATTCAGGTTAACAAAAGAGTGAAGTTATAGGTGGATATTTTCATCCAAAGATGTAGTTAGAAATCACCCAATGAGCTGGCAGCAAGTCAGTGTTTTCTTAAGTGGTACTACACTATACTGTAGTGCATTTCAAACAGTAATAGTTTTAAGTTTGTTCTTCCTAACACACACACACACACACACTCACACTCGGCTTCCCAGGGAAGCTTCATAACCCACATTTTTTGGAAGCAGTGATACAGGTTTGGCACTGAGGTAATTCACAAGGAAGCATAACAGTGATCAGAAAGGAACGGCTGCTGACTCAGTGATCCATCATGAGACCCTAAACAAAATGCTCAAATCTGAGAATCTTAAAAGGGAAAACTCTTAAGTCCAAGATCAAAGAAAGAACCCCTAAACTCAGAAGAAAATTAGAGAATTTGCAATTACAGACATAATGGAACTCTAAGATTATAAATCCAGAAACTGCATTGGTTCGTGCCCCAAATTCTTGAGGCTAATTTAGTGATTTTAAAACATTCCCCTCTCTTTCTTCTGTGTCTATATAAATATTTCAAACCAGTAAAAACCAGCTGCAATACAGCTGATTCTAACTCATGGGGGCTCCATGTGTGTCAGAGTAGAACTAAGCTCTGTACGGTTTTCAACGTTTGATTTTTCAGAAGTAGATGGCCACATCTTTCTTCAAGGGCATCTCTGGGTGTGCCTGAAGTACCAACCTTTATGGTTAGTAGCTAGTGCTTAACGATTAGCACCACCCAGGGGATTCCATAGAAATGTTCCGCCTGATTACCCAGGCTTAAAGTCTTTAATTGAGATAAAAATGTCACTAAGTGGTGTTCTGTTTCATGAGGGTTTGTGATGAAAATAGCACATCTTGAATTCTTTTTTCTTTAATTAATATATGTAGTCACAAAACTAAGATCTGCCTTGAAATAATTTGAGGTTAGAAAACATTTATACTGTTCATACTTTTAGTAAAATAATATATCAAGAAGTTGTAGAATGATCATTAAACATGAGCATTTTACAACTACTTATTCCAAACTGTATCTTTTTAAAGGTACACATTAAATTTGTTTTCTAGTTATATTTACAATTTAAAGGTATCTGTGCCAATACCAAGTTATAATTAATAAGTGGAAGGTTCCCAACCCCAAATTGTTTTCTGTTAAAACTACCTGAATAATTGATAACAATATAGACTTACAGTATAGATTTAACAAATCTAATTGATCTTCAAAATATAGAGAGATATATGGAAAAAATGTGATCTAAACATAAAATGTTATCCAAGAGTTTTTTCTCTTTCAAGCTAAAAAAGTATATTACTTATACAGAAGACATTTTTTAAACCAACTATATTTACCAAACCATTGAGGAAAGGAAAAAAATACTTTTGGTAACTATTCTACTAAATCCCAGTTTACAATCTTTTATTCTAAGAAAAAGTAATGTGGAAAAGGTAAAAAAAAAAAAAAAAGGATATAGACAATAATGGTGAGAGTGAGAGAAATAAAATATTTCAGATGAAGAAAGCTAAAGGCCAAATTAGTGTAATCTCTAAATGCTAAATCAATCATTTTGGCATGTATCAAGTGAAGGGAAATAAAGAAGTTATCAGTATTTGCAGCTGTTTTCCCATTTTAAGGTGACAACTGCAGACCAGAAAGCACAGCTATTTAAACTTGTTTTCTAGATAGACTGGGTTAGACTACAAGAAAAAAAAAAAAAAAAGACTTACTGATGTCTTCCAATAGTCAGAGGATTAAGTACAGAAACTGTTAAAATGACTCAAGAAATAAGGAACAATACGGAATATTTTATAGCATGTTATAGTTTTATTTTAAAAAAACAAAATATTGTCCTTAATTTTATTAAATTTTAACTGTTCTGTCAATAGCTAATACCTGAAAAAACATATTTTTCCAACGTTGAGTTTTTAAGCCTTTAAAATGGCAATATTTTTATACCTGAAATTCTACCTCCCAGGATCTTTTCTAAAGAAGAAGTTAGTGTGAAAATACATAGGTACGAGAATATTCACTGCACAATTGTTTAATAATTCTGAAGGCCTGGAGGAAAACCCTGTGTCAAAACTGAGGATTAGTTAACTGCATTATGGTATAGCTATAGAAAATTATGCAGCCATAAAAAATGAGATTAGTGAAATATATGCAAAATAAAGATATTTCAATTCATAATTATAAAAACAGATTAAAATAGTAGATATAGTACTATATCATTATAGTTTATAAACTATAGTTTAAAAGCTACAAGAAAAAAAAAAAAAACTGAACCCATTGCCATCAAGTCGATTCTGACTCATAACAACCCTATAGGGCAAAGTAGAACTGCCCCACAGGGTTCCCTAGGAGCGCCTGGTGGGTTCGAACTGCTGGCCTTTTGGTTAACAGTGGTAGTACTTAACCATTATGCGACCAGGGTTTCCATATATTCACAGAAATACACATGTATATAACCTATATTAAAAACAAAGAGACCATGTAGTAAACCAGGTAGATTTCAAGACTTATACACCAGAATGTTAGCAGTTGTTATCACAATGGATAATGGAAGTAAGTACAAACGATACTTGTTGTCTTATTTTTGCTAATACGTAGTTTATAAAATTTCTACAATGACTAATTGCTTTTATAAAAAGAAAGATGTTATTTAAAAAAATCACTCCAAATATAATGTTTATGTGAAGAAGAGTCAAATAATCAAGTTTGAAAAATATATACTTTTGCCATGCTTTGGTAAAAAGCTTTGGAAATAAATTCTAAATAATTTTAAAAATGCACATGTACAATCCACTACTGAATTATCTAAGAACATATATTTATTTGTTAAATAAAAGCACTTAAATGTATTGATTGAAAACAGTGCATAATAATACTTCCAAATGTAATCTATTGCAAATCTTTCCAATTTTTGTGAATATTAATATAAGAAGTGATTTGGCATTAAAAAAAGTTTCCATATTGATTTTTTTCAAATGTGGACTTAAAACACTATGCAGCAAAACTTTTAAAGGGTACTTCAAAATCATTTCTTCATAATCATTTGCCTATAAGGCATTTATGATATTTTTATACTAGAACTTTATATATTCCATACTAGGACTTCTTAAAAAAGTACAATTTTCGCTACCTAAAATATTTGCTAAAAATATATGTAATACAAGAAATAAAAGTGGAACAAGTTAAATTTAGAAAAAGTATGGAAAAATGTATTCATAAAAATTATGAATTACATATCAAATATTTCAGATTAAGGCTGGGGCCAGCAGAAATAATTTTTAAAAGATTAACAAGAAATTTAATCTTACTTGTACAATTAAGATACAAATGTTCTGAGAAATATTTATTTCTAAATCAATGTTGAGGATTTTCCTACTGTCACTTGGTACTGGCGAATTTGGAATGAAAAAAAATAGATTTCATCTTGTTTTTAACACGTTTACTTATAAAATAATCTCCTTTTCTCCTAGGTATGTAGGAAACCTGAACTTAATGTCTGCCTAAATGAAACATGCCATTACATAAAAAATAAGTGTCAGAACATAGAAAATGTTTGTCCTACCTACTGAGGCTCATAGTCATGAGATACAGTTTTTTGAATTATATTCTAAACCTTAACAATCTATTTTAGATATTTAGGTTTTCCATCAGATAATCTTTATGATTCCTTGCACTCTCTAATTCTCTAATTTGTTTGATTTTGAAGTTAAATGATGTTTAAGTGTTTGTTGTTTTATATTATCATACCTATCTCATTAATCTTACTATTTTATTAATACAAGGTAAAGTGTTCTAAATATTTTTAATCTTTTTGCGCTGGTGTTGCATTAAAATTCCCTGTACGGGATATGCGTGTATGCATACGTATGTGTGTAATGAGGGGGTGATGAAGTGAAGAAGGAAGGAAGAGAAAGAAAGAGGGAGGAAATCTGAGACAGAAGCATAAGGGAAAATGACTGTGTTGAAAAATTCATTAAACTAGAAACTTTGCTCAGGAAAAAAAGTCTTAAGGATGATCTAATCTAGAAGGAACTTTTAGACCAGCTAACCTGCTATCGGTTTCCCTACATACATATTTTCTGCTGTATAGTGTTTAAAAGAAAATGTTTTCTAATACCTTTTTTTTTTAACTTGTTAGTTACAATTCCTAAAACACAAGATACATTTTAGAGGGTAAGCTAAATTTTAAAATGAAAAGTCCTTCAGAGAGGGAACACAATGGTTATTTTTTAAAAATTACTTCTAAGAAGGTGCAGGGAAATGCATAACTGTTGATAAAAGATATAAACATGAGCCAGATTCACTGGGCTAACAATTCCTCATCTGTTCTGTACTCTGGAATATTCTACCTTTTTCCTGACACTTTAATATCTACATTAAGAGGGAAAAATTCATACAGTAACATACATTACTACCCTTTGTATATATAACATTTCTTGTTCTCATCTTACTATGTTTTGGCATGATAAAAATAATCAAAGACCATTCTGTTCTACATTTGGGGCTTAACCACCTTAGCCATAAAAATTGTAATCTAGTAAAATTTAGTAGATTTACATCTCCATATACACATATCATAAGATTGGGTGAAAGATAAGAAAGGAATGCAATAAATAAATTTAAATGCATCTTTACATTTATGTTCATTTAGAAATTTAAGTGTTCTTAGAATTGTTGATGCTAATTTTAACATCAAACAAAAACATCCATCATATAAAAACTGAGGTAAGACCTATGCTAGGGAACAGACTTATATAATTTTTCTTACATATATTAGAAACTCATAAGAGTACACTCATTATTTTATAAGAGTACACTCATACTAAAATTAAACAGTTCCCACATGACAATAAAATTGAGATTCCTGCATTCCAAATTTTATTTGGCTTTAATATTGACACTTTAACTTCTTATTTAAAAATTGTCATAGTATGATTCCAAAACACATGTAAAGATTTTAAAATTTTTAATTAGAATAGTTTATTTGTGAAACTATTTAAAATCTACAGATTTTTTTCTACATGAAAAATTATAACCACCTCACAAAGAATAGCCTCAGATAGAAAATATAATGATAATAATGAAGATTATAAATGTTTGACCTAAGTTATATAACTAATAAAAATGAAAGCCCAAACAATATAACTCCCCAAAACAATTCTTATAATATTTGCTATTGTTTATACTGATTTATTCTTCTTTTTTATTTTGGTATTTCTAAGAATCTGTGAGATCGTATTTGCTAAATTTAAGTCATAGTAGCTATGACATTAAAATGCTAATAGAAACTTTTTTTTAGTGGCCACATAGGAAATATATTTCAAAGTTAAAATTCTGAGGCAAATAACATATATTTAACATTCACAATGGAGCATGGCAAGACAGCCACTTTCTTAGTATCAGTAAGCTAGAAATGATTTCGTACAACTGTGAACATTCTATTTATTTTTTTCCCTTTTTTTAATTGTACTTTTTATTTTATTTAGATGAAGGTTTACAGAACAAACTAGTTTTTCAATCAACAATTAGTACACATATTGTTTTGTGACACTGGTTGCCAACCCCATGACATGTCAACACTCTCCCCTTCTCGACTTTGGGTTCCCTGTTACCAGCTGTCCTGTCCTCTCCTGCCTTCTCGTCTTTACCCCCGGGCAGGTGTGCCCCTTTAGTCTCGTTTTGTTTTATGGGCCTGTAAAACCGTAATATAAAATATTTTTGAGAGTATTAGAGATACATTGTTCCTTCCAACTGAGGCAGACAAGGAATAAAAAATCAATCACAGTAGAACTCTGTTATATTATTTATATTCTGAAAAGGATCCAAACCCATGTGATCATGTCCCCCAAACCATAATGAATGTGTGGAAAAATGAACCTAGCTTTGTTCCTCTTCCAAGAATAGCAGAGTCATGAAGGGCTTACGATACAGAGAGAACACTAAAATAAGTAGGGCAAAATTAGCAAGTAGACAATAAAGAAATCAGTTGTTAGATATTTCACTTCATATTTTCAATGATGGCATGCATAAAAGTTGTAGTCTTTAAATTGCCTTTGTAGGTAATGTCATGTCGCAACAATGGGGATGTCAAATAAGATGGTAATACTGTGCCTGGAAAATTAAATTGAGAAAATATGGAGTGAAAAATAAAATTTTGATACTGAAATTTAAAACACTAAAATAAATTATGATTACAAATTACAAATATGACACGGAATTCTGATGCAAGAAAAAACAGAGAATTTGTAACAGTAATGTCCTCCATAAATCCATGATTGATCATCCTAGAAAATGATTATGTATTTGGGTTATGAATTGGAATGAAATTAGTGACCCAAGACATAAACAATCTTATGATGAAAAGAAAAGAAGCACATTAAATTTATAATTTTATCTATGTTGGTTAAGTAAAAACTTTAAGAAGTGACATTAAACTTTTTCTTTACATTGGGATCACCATTTAAAATGAGAAAAGGAAATGTTTAGATGTATTGATATTAAGTAGTACTCATGCTTGGACATCAAACTATATTTCTTTCTCTAAAGATGCTGATGATTGTTACTGCTCGAGTGTACAAGAATAACTAATACAGAGTAACCAATGTCATGTAGTGTGTAACAACTCTCTGAATTCAAAGAGAAGAACCCTAAATGTTTCCCAAATAGAGAAATCCCATGAAACTGTTCTGTTCAATTCTGAGAATAAAAAGGAATAAAAATTAGATGAGAGCACTCTCAGAGAAAAGCATGGGGACTAGGTAAAGATACATCAGAATGGACCCTGCGAGGGAAAATCAGTTACACTGAGGATCCTAAATGGAACTGTAAAGTTGACTAATTGGTCTAACATTAAATCTCCCTTTCTGAATTTCTCCCTTTCTGCTCAGCCTTCTCAGCCCTCCAGGACATACGATGCTCTTATATCGTTCTCTGCACGTCCCCTTTCTTGGCTTGGGCTTTCTTGGCTCTAACATTTCCACACCTGTCATCCTGTCATAGGTAAAACCCCATTTCTTAAGGTTAAGAATGTGAAGCCAGATAGCTTCAATTTGAATTCCAGCTTTAAATGATCTGAATTTCAATTTTTAAATCTGTAAAATAAAAATAGTACCTATGTAGGGCACTAAATTCAATTACAGACTAAAATAATTTATATCAAGGTGGCTTGATTATCCAAAATGCTGACTGCATTTTGAAAGAGGAGTTTGTAAACCCAAATAAATCTCTGAGGAAATGCAGAATAAAAACTGCTTTTGATCCTAGTTTTTTAACTACTGTAAACTAAAATCCTTCTTCAGCCCCTTTGTAAAGGTAGTTCTTATACTGAGTCTCCCAAGAGTAAAATCTATAATACATGGAATTAGCAATTCTAGCTTTTAATTATTCATTGCCATTGGAAGTATTGTTAAGTGGAATCCACTGTATCAAGTAAAAAAAATGAGTTTTTACATGGCTTGAGGATCTATGTTTGTACAAGTGAGCCTTATACATTTAAGCTAAGAAGTAATATCCAAATACAGAACTCCTCTTACTGCATCTCCAATATTGAGTCAAATGCAACATATTGTTTGGTTAATGCTAGTTCATTTTCTAAAAGTTGCTTGGAGCTCTAGCTCTTATCTCATGGCAAATTTTCACAAAGAAAAACCTCATCATTTAGTGCTGTAGCTGAGTCTGACATTGCGAAACTTCTCTCTTAAAGGTCATTGGCAATATCGTATTTGCCAAACCCAGCGATAACTTCTCTCCAACTGTTTGTCCTTGCACTTTTCTTCATCTCCTTCAGTTCACTGTTTATCAGACTATTTTGCCGGCTTATCTTTCTTTCTCAGCCTGTCTTTCAAATGTACACATTTTTAAATCTTCTCTTTTTATTCTATCCCTGGGTGACTTTAAATCCATAGCTTCAACTGTCACTTTAATATTGATGGCTAACAAATCTACTTTAGTTCGTACCTTTCCTGAAAGCTCTAAGACTTGCATTTCCTGTTGTCTCCTAAAAACTAAAATCGAACCCATTGCTGTCGAGTCAATTCCGACTCATAGTGACCCTATAGAAGTTGTCTCCTAACCAAAAAACAAAAACAAAAAAACCTAAATGGATGCCCCATCAGCACCTAAAACTCTGCGTGTTCAAAATAAGTTAAAATTACTTCTCATATCTGTTCTTCCTATACTTATTATTAGCAATGAATATCCAGGATTTCTATCTTTGTTAACTGTCCCTTCTATTTTGGGAACTGTCTGTTAAACCTAACTGCCTTTCTTGATCTTTCCTGGTTTCTTGCAAGACTCAAAGCTTTATTCCTTTCATTGATTCCCAACTCAACCACTGTAGCCATCTCTTTTCTTTTGGTCTGTACTATGAAGCTGTAGGGCAACTCCACCCATTGCCATGCTCCCTGGGACCCAATTAAGACCCATGGGTCTTAATTGCCTGGGATTTGATTAGGTTAAGTTAATTTTTTTTTTCATTAGAATATGTTTAATACTATTTGGGCAATAAGTGAAAAATCAATTTTAATTTGTTGTATTTTCAATAATTTTTGTCAGATTTATTAAAGTATAACTTACATTGAATAAAATTCACATTACTTAGGTGCACAGTTCTAATATTTGACAAACCTATAGTCATGTAGCCTCACCACACTCAGATGTAGAGTACTCCTATCACCCTAAAAAGTGCCCTCATGATGCTTTGTTGTCATTCACTTCCCCCCACAACTCCATGTAGCCACTTCTATGATTTCTGTCACCAAATCTTTTTCTTTTCCTTCCATGTTTTTAGACAAAAATTTTACTTGATTGAGGCACAGAACATGACATATAATAAAGCTTTAGAAAACACAAATTAAATCTTGTATTCTAGAACATAAAACTAATGTTCTCTACACAATTAAGTTCTTAACAGTAATAAAAGTTTGTATATGGATGAAATTGTGTTAACAGCTTTATATATATTACATGACTTAATCAGCATAACTACATGTGACGGGACTTACGATTTTCTCAAACTCACTTATTAGAACATTGGCACAAGGTCAGGTACCTAGTAGGAGGCAGGTACTGGTCCATTCTTGTTCAAATCTTACGATCTTAAATGTTTAATTATGAAATGTCTCTCTTCTTATACTCCCCCACCCACACATATTCAACTTTATTTCATTCTTTTTCCAACATCCTTCCTTTTAATGTTTTCCTTTCAGCTTCTTCTCATTTTTTTTCTTAATGTGTAATTTTTCAACTTGTTTCCCTGTGAGTCCAACCTTAGACTATAGTCATTCTTTAATCTTCTTTTTCAGAGATTCCTTCTGATTCTCAGTTCTTTACTCTGAAGTGACTTATCATCTTCCTTCCTATTTTGTGTGATCTTATAATCTATAACTATGTTCTCCCCACCAGTTATGTCACATAATTGATTAATCCAGTTATTTTCATTCATTATTATCTTGCTTTCCATTAAATTTTCCCTTTCCTTCTTAGTTCCCTTCGTCATCATCACTCTCACACCATCCCTTCAAGCTTTCCCACAGGATGATTTTTTTAAAAAAAGCTCTCTGTAATTGTCAGGTAACAGCCTTCTCTTCAGTTACATTATAACCTAATCTAAATTCCTTCAGAAATCATCTCCAATACAGTATTAATCATGCCAACTTACCCTTTTTCATATGAAACCTTCCATGCCATCCTTTTTATAACATTTTCATTAGATATGAAAGCATACAGCCTCAAATGAGCAAAGAACAAGAAAGTGATCTGAAAACAATCATCACCTAATTTTACCACGTTCCAATGAGCACCTAGTAAGAGTTGTGTACACGTTAATGTTTATTTAATAATTGATTACTAACAACTTATTAAATATATACTTTTTCCTGTCAACTCAAATGATTTAACAAATATGCTTTAATCATATCTTAGTTACCATTCAGAGCTACACTTTGTTCACTCTCCCTGCAAAAAATTAAATATTTAAAACTCTCTCATCCTTCATCGACACTTATCTTCTAAAAAAAATTACAGCAAAAATTAATTCTGTTCTTCTGAACTTCAATTACTCTTACTCTATCTTCTGTTTATTGTTCTTAATTATATATGTATCTCCTGGATCCTTGGCATAGTTGATTTCTTTTCATTCTTCTGGTTTAGTTCAACTATCACCTCCTTAGATAAGTCTCCCTGGATTACTCCATCTAAAATAACTCCTCCCAGAGACAGCCCCAGGTGGCAGCTTAGTCAGATATACCATGCAGCCCTCTACAGCAAAGACTCAAGAAACCAAGTGAAACAGATACAGATGACAATCTTGGAACTTTGAGCTCTGAGCAGCAAATGGGAGTATAAAGAATTAGATGAAACACTGACTGGAAGAAGAAATGGAATGAAAATAGTGAACACAGAGATATACAGAGTGGAGGTACCCTGCCAGCCAAACAGGCACAGTGTGGCCATCTTGAAACAAAGCCAGCTGCGATCCCAGGTGAGGAGCACAGGAAGGCAACTTCACAAAATGCCCAATAGGAGAGAAAGAAACTGTGCAGACATACCCAGAGTGAAACAAGGTGAGCAGGACAAGAACCAGATCTAAGGAGGGAAAGTACAGGAAGGAGGGCAAGATCTCCAGGGATGCTGGCTTCCACAGAGTAGGGAGGGAGCATGGATCCAGAGACAGAACTACTCACCAGTGCCTGTCCCTGACTATTAGGGTAGGTGGTGCACAGGGAGTAATGGATCCATGCTGTGTCAGCAGGAGGTCTCTCACCCAGCTGGATTCCAGCCACCCCCCCCCCTCCTTGTACTTGGTGGGGTTTGGTCCCAATGGCTGGCTTCAGCCAATGGGTAGTGTGTAGGCACCCACACTGGTGACTAGAGGAGACTGGAAAGGGGGACCTTTCCCTACTCTCCTGTGATTAGCAGCACAATCCCCGCCCCACAAACTTGCCACAGTATGAGCCCTCCCTGCCCATCCACTCAGCCCTGTCTACACCCACCCACCACCCTACTCACCCAGCAAGTGGCAGAGAGTGCTCCCAAGCCCCTTGTCACCTGCCACAGCCACTTGCTGCTGCCTCACCCACCTGGTGAGTAGCAGAGAGTTCCTGTGCCCCTGGTCATCTGCCACACCAGCCTGCCCACTGCTGTGCCAAACCAAAGAGTGGCAGAGAGAGCAGCTATGCATCCAGATACATGCCACACACCCCCACGTGCCCACCTGGCAAGTGGTAGAGAGCTCCCATGTCCCCAGACACCCGCCACACACCCCTGTCCACTGCCCCACCCATCTAGTAAGCAATGGAGAGGTCCCATGTCCCTAGGTGCCTGCCTTCCGCCCATCCAGCAAGTGACAGAGAGGACCCCTGCCACATCCACCTGTTGCCCACCACACCACCCACCCAACAAGTGACAGAGAGTGCTCCCTCACCCCGGTCACCTGCCACATCACCCTGCCCATGAAATGGGTGACAGAGAGTGCTCCTTCACCCTGGTTGCCTGTCGCACCCCCACCCACTGCCCTGGCCACTTGACAAGTGGTAGAAAGCCTTCTTATGACCCTAGTCACCCATTACACCCCCCTAGCCCACTACACCACCCACACAGCAAGAATAATTTCATGTTCCTGCACCACTGGACTGATGACAGGCAGTGGACTGCACCTGCCCACCTGGCTCCCAGTTGCCCAGCACGCCTGCTTAACAGTGATGATGCTCACCCTGCCTTCTGCAGCTCTACCCACCAGGTGATAGGTGGTGAGCACTCCTGTGCTCCAGACCAGCAATTAGCGGTTCATGCCCACCCTGATATATCAAAACAAAACAAAATCAAGACAAAACAAACGTACAATCAATCAATCAATAAATAATACCTTAAGGCCTTAGAAACAACAGACAATAACAAATCACATGGAAAAAAAATTTAAAAAGGATAAAATGGCTCAAACAAGTGAGCAAAATAAAGGGAATGAAAGCCTTCCAGAGAAAGAAATAATAATAGGATTACCTGAGAAGAAATTCAAAAAATTATACTTAGGATCCTCAAAGAGATCAAGGAAAACAAAGAAAAAACCCTAAAAGAACACAGGAAAATACAAGAACAAAACGACGGACTCAACACGCAATTAGAAACCATAAAAAACTAGAGATTCAGAAGGTTAACGATAAAGCATAGGCGATACCTCAATGGAAGGACAGAGAAGTAGAAATGAATCAATACAAGAAAAAATCAGCAAAATAGAGGATAAATCCCTTTTGGTCAATTTGTTTAAGGACCAATCAGAAAAAAGAATGAAAAAAAAATTGAAAAAGCCTAAGAGTTATGTAGGACACCACTGAGAGGAATAATTTACATGTATGCAGAGAATACCTGAGAGGTGCTTACCTGTGTTTTACTGACTGTGCAAAGGCATTCGACTGCGTGGATCATAACAAATTACGAATAACATTGTGAAAAAGGAGAATTCCAGGGCACTTCACCGTGCTCCTGTGGAGCCTGTACATGACCAAGTGCGAGTCGTTCGAACAGAACAAGGGGATACTGCATGGTATAAAATCAGGAAAGGTGTGAGTCAGGGTTATATCTTTTCACCATTCTCATTCAATCTGTATGCTCAGCAAATAATCTGAGAAGCTGGACTATATGAAAAAAAATGTGACATCAAAATTGGAAGAAGACTCATTAACAACCTGCGATATACAGATGACACAACCTTGCTTGCAGAAAGTGAAAAGGACTTGAAGCACTTCCTGATGAAGATCAAAGACTACAGCCTTCAATATGCATTACACCTCAACATCAAGAAAACAAAAATCCTCATAACCGGACCAATAAGAAACATAATGATAAATGGAGAAAATATTGAAGTTCTATGGATTTCATTTTATTTGGATCCACAATCAACCCCCATGAAAGCAGCAGTCGAGAAATAAAATGATGTGTTGCATTGGGAAAATCTGCTGCAAAAGATCCCTTTAAAGTTTTAAAAAGCAAAGACTACACTTTGAGGACTAAGGTGTGCCTGACCCAAGCTATGGTATTTTCAGTTGCCTCATATACATACACATGCAAAAGCTGGACAATGAATAAAGGAAGATCAAACAAGAACTGATGCATGTGAATTATGGTATTGGTGAAGAATCTTGAATATACCATGGACTACCAGAAGAATGAGAAAATCTGTCTTGGAAGAAGTACAGCCAGAATGCTTTTTAGAAGCAAGGATGGCAAGAATTCACCTCACGTACTTTGGACATGTTATCAGGAGGGACCAGTCCCTGGTGAAGGACATCATGCTTTGCAAGGTACGGGGTGAGTGAAAAAGAAGAAGACTCTTGATATGATGGATTGACACAGTGGCTGTAACAATGTGCTCAAACATGGCAACTACTGAGAGGAAGGCACAGGACTGGGCAGCGTTCTTTCTGTTGTACACGGAGTCACTAACAACAACAAAAGGAATTCTAGGAGAGGAAAAAGTACAGAATTTTTGAAGATATACTGGCTGAAAACATCACAAATATCATGAAAGATTAGTAAGTTACCATCCAAGAATCTCAACAAACCCATACACAATAGACTCCCCCCCCAAAATTCACCAAGACATATCATAATCAAACTTCCCAAAACCAAAGATAAAGAAAGAATTCTGAAAGCAGTTCATGAAAAATGAGATATCACTTACAAAAGGGCACCAATAAGACTAAACACTGATTTCTTGTAAAAAACCATGCAATGGAATGGAATGACACATATAAAATCCTGAAGGAAAAGAACTGCCAACCAAGAATCATACATCCAGCAGAACTGTCTTTCAAAAACAATGGTGAAACTAAGACATTCCAAGATAAGCAGAAACTAAGGGAATCTGTAAAAACCAGCCAACCTTATGAGCAATATTAAAGGGAGTCCTTTGAATAGAGAACCAACAACATCAGACAACAACCTGAGATAAAGACATACAACAACATCACCCAGATACTAACCCAGATAAAGACTTCACAAAAGCAAAATTAACAACATCAACAAAAAAACCAGACTACAAGGAACCATTGGAGTTAAGCTGTAAATGACAACAGCTTCAAAATATAAACAGGGAATAAAAGATGTAGTTATAGAATTTCTATATGGGGAGGAAGCCAAGGCAATTACAAGATATAACAAACAGTTTAAATTGTAAGAAGATTAAGGTAAACTTCTGGGTATCCACAAAGAAAAGCAGTAAACGTACTCAGCAAAATAAAGAAGAAAATCTAAAAGGCTTAGTTAACATGAAAACCACCACCATATACAAAAAGAATTCAGCACAGAAAATAAAGAGGAACAAATAAACCATTACCACCCCCCAAAAAGTATATGAAAATGACAGCAGTGAATCCATACCTACCGCTAATCACACTGACTGTAAATGTATGAAAAGAACCAGTCAAAGACAGAGAGTGGCGGAATGGATAAAAAAAATGATCAATATATTACCTACAAGTGGCACACATTAGATACAAAGGCATAAAAAAGTTAAAAATCAAAGTATCAAAAAGAGAGCAGGAGTAGCAATAAAAATTCCAGATAAAATAGGGTGTAAGGCAAAGTCCATTGTAAGAGACAAAGAATGGCATTACATAATGATTAAAGGGTCAATCCATCAAGAAGAAATAACAATAACAAATATTTATGCACCAATGATAGAGCTCCAAAATACATAAAACAACTCTAACAGAATTGAAAAGAGAAATAGACAGTTCCATAATGATAGCAGAAGATTTTAACACATCACTTTCAACAGGACAGAACAACTAGAAAGACACACAATAAAGATACAAAAAAAAAAAAAAACCCAGAAAACCAAACCCAGTGCCGTCGAGTCGATTCCGACTCATAGCGACCCTATAGGACAGAGTAGAACTGCCCCATAGAGTTTCCAAGGAGCGCCTGGTGGACTTGAACTGCCAACCCTTTGGTTAGCAGCCGTAGCACTTAACCACTACGCCACCAGGGTTTCCGATAAAGATACAGAAGGTCTAAATACCACAATCAACCAACTTGACCTCATAGATATGTATACAGAACACACCACCTAACAGCAGCACAGTACACATTCTTCTCCAACACACGTGGATCATTCTCCAGAATAGACCATATTTGAGGCTACAAAGCAAGCCTCAATAAATTCAAAAACATCGACATAATACAAAGCATCTTTTCTGGTCATAACGCTATGAAGCTACAAATCAGTAACAGAAAGAGCAAGGAAAAACAATTAAATACACAGACACCAAATAATACCATACTTAAAAACTACTGGGTCATAGAGGAAATTAAAAAATTCTCAGAATCAAATGCGAATGAAGACACAACACACCAAAACCTCTGAGACACAGCAAAAGTACTGCTCAGATGAAAACTTACAGCAATAAATGCACAGTAAAATCCCACTTTTTATTTTGAAGCTGTTGTCATTTACGGCTTAACTCCGTGGTTTCCTTGTAGTCAGGTTTTTTGTTTTTTTTTTTGCTTTTGTGAAGTCTTTATCTGGGTGATGTTGTTGTGTGTCTTTATCTCAGGTTGCCACCTGATGTTGTTAGTTCTCTATCCAAAAAAGAAGATCCAAAATCAATAACTTAACCTGACAACTTTAATAAATTCAATAGGAACAGCAAAAGAATTCCACAGTAACCAGAAGAAAGGAAAAATAAAGATCAGAACAGAAATAAATGAAATAGGAAAACAATAGAAAAAGTCAACAAAACTAGAAGTTGGTTCTTTGAGAGGATCAATAAAACTGACAAAGCACTACCCAAACTGACAAAGGAAAAAAATAAGAAGACACAAATAACCAAAATAAGAAATGAAATTACCAATGTTACAAAAGAACCAACAGAAATAAAGGGGATCATTATGATCCTCTTATGAAAAATTGTACTCTACCAAATTTTAAAACTTAGAAGAAATGGACAAATTTCTAGAAACACAATGTCTACCTAAACACAAACAGAGGTAGAAAACCTAAATAGACTAATAACAAAAGAAGAAATTGAAAACCTCCCAACAACAACAAAAGCCCTAGCCCAGAGGGTATCAGTGGAGAGTTCTACCAAACTTTCAGAGAAGAGTTGATACCAATTCTACTCAAACTATTCCAGAATGCAGAAAAAGAAGGAATACTCCCTAATTCATTCTGTGAAGCCAGCATAACCCTGATAGCAAAGCCAAGCAAAGATACCACAAGAACAACAAAAAAAATTACAGACCAACATCCCTCATGAATGTAGACACAAAAATTCTCAACAAAATTCTATCCAAAAGAATACAACAGTATATATATATATGTATATATAAATCACGATCAGGTTGGGTTCATACCAGGAATGCAAGGGTGGTTCAACATAAGAAAATCAATCAGCATAATTCACCACATAAACAAAACAAAGGAAAAGAATCACATGACCATCTCAATCAATGTAGAATAGGCATTTGATAAAATCCAATACTCTTTCCTGATAAAAATCTCATCAAAATAGGAATAGAAAACAAATTCTTCAACACAA
The DNA here is from genome assembly GCF_030014295.1 of Loxodonta africana. NCBI lineage: Eukaryota > Metazoa > Chordata > Mammalia > Proboscidea > Elephantidae > Loxodonta > Loxodonta africana. Next base: position 54,582,019 of record NC_087355.1, on the reverse strand, counting down.
TTAAGGGCATATATACAAAACCAACAGTGAACATTATTCTTAATTGAGAGAAATTGAAAGCATTTCCCTTGAGAATGGGAATGAGGCAAGGTTGCCTATTATCAGCGCTCTTATTCAATTTTGTACTGGAAGCCCTAGCCAGAGCAATAATGCAGGAAAGGGAAATAAAGGGCATCCAAATCGCTAAGGAAGAAGTAAAACTTTCCTTATTTGCAGGTGACATGATCTGATACACAGAAACTCCAGAGATTTCACAAGAAAGTTACTGGAACTAATAGAAAAATTTGACAGAGTACAAGATCAACACACAAAAATCTGTTAGATTCCTCTACACTAATAAGGGGAACTCTGAAAAGGAAATTAAAAAAAAAAAGGACTACCATTTATAATAGCCCCCAAAAGGATAAAGTACCTAGGAATAAATCTAACCAAGGATATAAAAGACTTATACAAGGAAAACTACAAAACACTACTGCAAGAAACCAAAAGAGACCTACATAAATGGAAATACATACCATGTTTATGGACTGCAAGCCTTAACATTGTGAAAATGTCACTACACAAAGTGATCTATAGATACAATGCAATCCCAAATTCAAATTCCATCAACATCTTTAACAAAATTGAAAAACTAATCTCCAACTTTATATGGAAAGGAAAGAGGCCCCAAACAGCTAAAACATTATTGAATAAGAACAACAAAGTCATAAGCCTCACACTTCCCGATCTCAGAACTTACTATACAGCCACCATATTCAAAATACTCTGGTACTGGTAAAACAACAGACACATAGACCAGTGGAACAAAATTGAGAACCGAGAAGCAAATCCATCAGCTATGGACAGCTGATCTTCAACAAAGGGTCAAAGTGCATTCCATTGGGAAGGATAGTCTCTCAAACAAATGGTCCTGGCAAAACTGGATACCCATTTGCAGAAAAATGAAATAGGATCCATATTTTACACCATACACAAAACTAACTCAAAATGGATCAAAGACCTAAATGTTAAACCTAAAACTACAAAGCTCCTGGAATATAACATAGGGACAAGTCTAGGCATCCTAATTTACGGCATAAATACTCTATCAAACATAATAAAAATGCACAAACAACAGAAGACAAACCAGATAACTGAACTCCTAAATATTAAATATGTATGCTCATCAAAAGACTCCACCAAAATAGTAAAGACAGAACCTACATATTGGGGAAAAAATTTTGACAATGACATATCTGACAAGGGTCTAATCTCTAAAATATATAGAAAATTTCAACATCTCAACAACAAAAAGACAAACAATTCAATCAAAAAATGGCAAGAGACATGAACAGACACTTCACTAAAGAAGACATTCAGGCGGCTAACAAACACATGAAGAGATGTTCCCGATCATTAGCAAATCAAAACTACAATGAGACAACATCTCAGCCCTGCAAAAATGGCACTGATCAAAAAAAAAAAACAGAAAACAATAAATCCTGGTGAGGTTGTGGGGAGATTGAACTCTTACACACTGCTGATGGAACTGTAAGATGGTACAACCACTACGAAAAATGGTACGGTGCTTCCTCAAAAAGCTAGAAATACTATATGATCCAACGATCCAACTCTTAGGTATATGTCCTAGAGAAATAATAGCAGTGACCCGAATAGACATATGCACAGCCATGTTCACTGCAGCGTTATTCACAATAGCAAAAAGATGGAAATAACCTAAGTGTCCATCAATGGATGGATGGATAAACAAAATGTGGTACATACATGTAATGGAATACTGTGCAACGATAAGGAATAATGATGAGTCTGTGAAACATCTTATAACATGGATGACTCTGGAGGACATTATGCTGAATAAAATAAGTCATTCACAAAAGGACAAATATTGTACGATACCACTTTCATAAAAGTCAAGGATAGGTTAACATACAGAAAGCAATGTTTTTTTAATGGATACCAGGAATGGGAGGGGGAGGGAGAGAGAATCACTCACTCATAGTAAAAACCAAAAACCAAACCCAGTGCCGCCAAGTCAATTCCGACTCATAGCGAGCCTATAGGACAGAGTAGAACTGTCCCATAGAGTTTCCAAAGAGCGCCTGGTGGATTCGAACTGCCAGTCCTTTGGTTAGCAGCCATAGCACTTAACCACTACGCCACCAGTGTTTCCTCATTCATAGTAGACAGTGTTAATTCTGGTAAAGGGAAAGGCAATACACAATGCGGGGGAAATCAGCACAACGTGACCAAGGTAAGTGAAGACAATGAAAGGTATGCAAAAATAAAAGGGCAACTATGGCAAATGCTATAACATATATAATTTCGAAATAACAACAAACCAAAATTTGTGAGTGGCTATATCAGTAGATACGTATGTGAGAGAGGGAAAATGGAGTACATGTGTGTGCATATATAGGTATAGCTGTGGGCTTCTGTACACACATATTTGTATGTGCTGCATATAATAAGAGCACACAGGGAGCACAGTTCTTAGGCACATCCAAACACCTCGAGGGACTGAGTTTCTGGGTTTGAAGGCTAAGGACCACAGTCTCTGGGGACATGTAGGTCAACTGGCATAACGTAGTTCATAAAAATAATGTTCTATATCCTAGTTTGGTCTTAAAAGCCTGTGAGTGGCCAGGTAAGATACATCTATTTTTCTAGAAAAAAGGAGAGTGAAGGAAATCAAAGACCCAAGGAAGCAATTAGTCCATAGAACCAATGGCCCACATGAATCACACCCTCCTCTAGCCTAAGACCAGAAGAACTAGATGGTGCCTGGCTACCACTACCCACCGCCCTGACCGCGAACACAATAGAAAATCCCAGTTAGAATGGGAGAAAAATGTTGAAAAAAATTCTCAAATTAATTAAAAAGACCAGAATTACTGGACTTGTAGAGACTGGAGGAACCCCCATGACTATTGCCCTAAGACATCCTTTTAACCTGGAACTGAAGCCACTCCAGGAGGTCACCGTTCAGCCAAATAGTAGATTGGTTTATAAAGTAAACAATAACACCTGTGAGAAATGTGCTTCTTAGAACAATCAACTCCACAAGACCAAAGTGCAACCGTTGCCCAACAGCAAAGATGGACAAGAAGGCAAAGAGGGGCAGAGAAACTGGAAGGATGGAATTGGGGAAGGCAGGGTGGAAATGGGAGAACGCTGGCATATTGTGGAAATAGCAGCCAATGTTATGGAACAATTTGTGTTTTAATTGTTGAATGAGAAACTAATTTGCTGTGTAAACATTCACCTAAAACACAATAAAATATTAAAACAAAACAAATGATCAATAAGCTTACAAAAAGATGTTCAGCCTTATCAATATTACAAAAAATGCAAATCATGTCAAAATCATCATGCCATATTTTGCCTCTTGGATTAGCAAAAATAAATAGAGATAATGGGGAAAATCTGGGAGGTCTACACCAAATAAAACAGTAACTACAACAACTAGAAAAATCAAGAATTTAAACAGCTGTAAACCATGTCATTGCTAGAAGTAGAGTAATGAAGGGATGGCATTTACTTTCCTCTCCAGACTCTTGTATATACCAGAGTCTGAAATTTCTGCAATAATTAGGCATAATTTTTATAAACCATAAATTTTATTTATATATATTTAAACATACAAAAACTAAAATAACTCCTTCCTACCCCAGTCGCACTAAGTCATATAAGGAAATTAAATCATAACACTAATAACTAAGCGTATCTTGTTAAGTGACTATTTCCTCTCCCCTGAAGACAAAATCCATGAGAGGTGAGATCTAGTCTGTCTCTCTCACTGTTGTGTTCACAGCACCTAGAATGAGGCCTACTAGCACATAATATGTGTTTCAAAAAAAAAAAAAAAAACCCATTGCCGTGAGTCGATTCCAACTCATACCAACCCTAGAGAATAGAGTAGAACTGCCCCACAGGGTTTCCAAGGAGCAGCTGGTGGATTTGAACTGCCAACTTTGTGGTCAGCAGCTGAGTTCCTAATCACTATGTCACCATGGCTCCAATAAATGTTTAGCAGACATTGATTAAACAAATTAATTTTTAGGATGTAAAATATCTTTATAGCACTGGATTAAGAATTTCAGAAATAGCCTCTTCTTCACGTAGGCCAGTCATGTTGTATCATAGTTTAATACCTGCCATTATAATAACCAGGGAATGATTATTTGAGTCTAGCATAGTCAAACTTGTTGGTTATTTGACTATTTCACAAGAGCGTTTTTTAATAGTTTCTGCCTTGGATTTTCATTTCTATCTTAATAAAGAACTGTATTTTCATTATTTACACATTAAACCTAGAATTGACTGTAATCCTGAGCCCAACGTGTATATTTTAGCTTTAGAAAAACATTAGAGAAGGGTTTTGAATAATTTGAATGCTTATGACATGCATTAATGGTATCCTTTCAGCTACCTGCTAGACACTTCATGGAAACTTTAATCTTTAAAAAAAACTGTCACTGCTATACAGGTAGTTCCCGACTTACAACAGGGTTCTGTTCCGACGACTCCACTTTAAGTCAGTTCTGATATAAGTCGAACACCTCTTTCTTTTTTTTTTTCAGTTTTCATTGTTATTGCCTTTTATTATCAGTATCCTTATAAATCTGGCAGCGTTTTGGATAGCAAATCATAAAACTGAGTATCTGTGAGTGAACATCTGAGAATGGTAACATCAGCAAATTGCATGCTACAACAAAATACTAATGATAAAGATGTACAAAAAACAAAAAAACTTGACAGTTTTAAGTACAATTTGTCATAGCTTGAATACGTGGTAAGTGGGGGACTACTTGTATAAGAAAAATGGTAGCTCACAGGTTCTTCCTTTGTTTTTTTTCCGTTTTTGCATTTTGTTGTTTACTCTTGAAATGAAAAGTTTTCATTTTGCTGGTCTTTTTTTTTTATTATTCTGTTGACTGCAAAGACATGCACAGACATACACACACGCACACACAATCAATCCTCTTCACCAATAAGGAAACTGGGACTTGAAAGATTGAGTAACTTGTCTAAGATCACACAGGTCTTCAAATCTCACACTTACCTGTTACACAATTTGCCTCTTCATAGGGCAACAAAGAATTGAAACGTAACTTGTTTTACTATTTTTTAAGGAAGAATTATTCATTTAAAAAAAAAATCTCTGGAATTAGTTTGTCTTGCTTATGGTGCTGCAGACGAAGAACTAAAGTGCCAGGAAAAATATAGTCCAAAGCCCCACATCTAGTATTAAAAAAATTTCTATTTTTAATTAATCCTAGAAATGGGTATAATCCCTGACTTCCTTACCAGTTCATTGGTTATAGTTTATTGATATATTAAACTTAGACTCAAAACTCTATAGAAAAACATGACTTTGCTAACAATGAAAATAAATCATGAGTAAAGAGCTAAATAAATGTCTGAAAAATTTTTGATTTAAATAGAAACAATGAGTAACAGTTACCATTTTTCGATTATGTACTATGGACAAGACTCTGTGACAAGTTCTTTACAGATATTATTTTCAATACTTGTCAAATTATAAAAGAAATAGAAATAAGTATTTCTAATTCCTATGTCAATAAAATTCTTCACTTAAATGGTGGCATATGTGTCATTATTTAATCATTACCCCATTATTTAATATTCATGGTAACAGCCTTTACATTTACAAATACTGCTTTAGCAAATCTTCTGTACATAACTTTTGGTTTTGTCTCATTATTTATAGCAGGTCAAAACCATGTGACCATTTTTAAGGCTCTTGATTTTTATACTGCATAATCGCCACCTTTTAGAAAGATAATGATGAACTATACTTTCACTTTCTTTCCATGCTCTCATCAGCATGAAAATGATGCTATTTTTTAAGTAGGTGAAACATCATATCTCATTTTTAAAAGAATACATTCCTTTATTGGTTATGACTGAAATAAATGCTTTCTTATCTATTTACTGACCATTGCATTTTTTGTTTAGTGCAATGTCTGTACATGTCCTTTGCCCATTTTTTCTACAGAGGTTTACAGAATATATAATTTATTTGTAAAAGTGATTTAGGTATAAAGGCTCTTAATACTCTGCCCTAGTTACCACAGTTTACTGTTTTTCTTTTAATTTGTTTATGATGTTTCTGATATGCTGAAATTTACAATTGCCTTGTAGTCAAGTCCCTGTCCTTTAAAAAAAATTTTTTTTTAATTTTATTCTTAGAAAGACTTTCTCTTTTCAGAAGAAAGCTCTTTTATGCTTTCATTAAAATAGTGAACCCATTAATCTAGCTCAAGTTCATTTTGTTTGGAAGGGTAGGCAGCCAGCCCAAAGTCACATCTCTCCTGAGTGGCAGCACATGGATTAGAATTCAGACCTATCTGACTTCAGTGCTCTTGCTCTATCTACCCAACTCTGCTGCCTCAGAAAGGATAACTCTCAGCAGTACATGTGCAGTAGTTCTACTACATGGGTTTGTATAAGTTATTTCCCCAAACTAGTCACTACAAACTAGTATATCTGTATTGCATATAGCCAAAACAATTAACACCTAGACCATAAAAATAAAGCCTGCAGATTAAAATGGGTGGGCTTCAACACAGCTGATTCAAAATACAAAATGTTTTTAAACTTGTTTCATAAAAATGAAATAATAGCATCATACATAGTGTTTAGTATGGACCAAAAACTGTTTCTACATGTTTTACATATTACATATTAACTAATTTAATTCTCACAATAACCCTCTGAGGTTATTATCTTCATTTTGCAGGTGAGATACCTGGGGCGCAGAGAGGAACTTGCTCAAGATCACACAGCAAATAAGTGGGGGCACAGATCAGGCAGTCTAGTTCCAGAGTCAGTGCTGTTCTATTAGTTTTCAGGCTAATATTTCTTACAGGAGAAAATATTTTGCCTAATAATTGAAATTTTTAGGAAAGAGAATTAAAGTGGATGGTGGGCCTAACTAAAATGGAATGTTATAATATTTGGAATTCATGAGAAATATTTTGAAAATTTAGCAATAACACGTCAAATTCAGGATGTATTTTCAGTGTATGTGGGATTTTATATTCATAAAGTTAAAAACAACGCATTCCAAACCCCCATTTTAAATAGAAGACAGCTGCAGCCTAAAGATGTTAAATTATGTGTCTGGGGTCACAGAGCTCAGGAGTAGGACTAGGGCTAAAACTAGGTCTCTTGCCCCCTAATCCAATCTTTCCAGTTTCCTCCAAACCCCCCAAACAAGGATAAAATTCTCAAGACCATAGTTATTTATTCCCACTATTTCAAGTTTCAAGAACTTTCTTAACTCCCTTTTTTTTTTTCTTGTATTTGAGTATGTATTTATAAGCTTTAGAAAACAGAGCTAATTATTATACTTTATGAACAGGTGCTATCATCTATGGTGTGATGTATTTATATAGGTACATATATATTTTTTTTGGTTAAATAAATCTAAGGCATCTAACATAGGGCTGAACATAGAGTTGGCACCTTATGCTTCCTTACGCACTGAGGGATTTGCACTTCCCAGTAAGATTTCAGTACACTAGGGTTACGGTTTTCATGAGAAAAAATTTTGAGTATCTGTGTCTTAGAGCTTCATCATTAATACTGAGTTCATAAAATATAGGATGTAATCAATGCACAGAGAACATCTGTAAAATGGGTACACTAAGATTGAATAGAAGCTTATTAATAAGTAGATGACTAAAAGATTTTGGAAAATTTCCGGATAAATGTGCATTTATGTATGTACATTCATACACATATGTTAAATTCCCCCCTGTTCTAAACGTCACTTCTCTTTACCGATTAGGACGTAACATGAGTAGAGCAAAATGTCAAATGGAAGGATATATGATTCAAAACATGGCAATTGAAGTGCAAGTTTGAAATGATACATATTAGCAGACAACATTCAGAATAATCAGAGAAATCACAAAAAAAGAGGAACTCTTTTCCAGCTAGAAAGAATATTGTAATTGTATTAATTTTGAAAAAATTTCCTTTAACCCTAGGAAACTGAATAATCTTATTAGCAATTATAATTACAGCACAAAATATGTTACTAATTTTCAACATTTTTATAAAAATCTTGAAATCTATTAAACTTGAATTGTTAAGCTTTTCAAATTGACACTAGTACCCTGAAGTCCAGTAAACAAGTTTGACATAGTAATAATCTTAACACATTCTCTAAAATTCTTGAGGTAGCATATAACCTACTAGTTAATAATTTGTCTAAAAAATCAGTAAGAAATATGGCTGGTAAATCACCTTCTGATTTTTAAATATCCTTACGAACATAACTGATATAAAAGCACTACAGACTGTCAGAAGCTCTAGATCAGGTCTGCAATTATTTTAAAAAGTCTGTAATTGGAATTTGAATTTAAATACATAGGCAAATACTAATTTTATGTAATTTACCACAATAATATTTTTTAAAATCTCCATTTCAAATGGTCTCTAGATTTGTTTTCTAATTATTTAACAAAATGAAATTGTCAAGTGAAATTTCATAATAATAATAAAATGTACAAACCCAAATAAACTCGCTACTCTTCATTAAAAAGAAACTTGATTATGATTTCTAAGGGCTAAAAATGACTTTTTTTTTTTTGCTGCTTCAAAATGTATGACCAATTCTATTCCTTTATTGTGTAGGACTATGTTGCAGTGACTACACTTGGTTCTATTCACAGAAATGAAGGTTTTATAATTGTAGGGCTTAACACATAAAACATACACTTCAACCCAAAATGTGAGAGAAATGATTATGACTTATGAAATGATTTTCCCTTCACATTTTGGATTGAATTATAAATAGGTGGTGTTCACAATAAAGGCACTAACTTACATATTCATTAGAGATGTTAGTGATAGGTTAATCGAGCTATTAGGTTTTACTGGTCATATACTCCAGTCATTTTTAGAAAAGTCTAACTTCATCTTACTTTTATTATTCTAAATTGTTTGTCACAAATTTCCCTGCTTTCTCTTCTACACTTGTTTTCCTTTTCTCTCTCCCTCTTCTTATTAGCATCTCTATTACTTTCTCTTTACTCTAAATTTCTTTGGAACAGAATGCACTAGTTTTCATTTATTTCTAGGTTTAGGTGAGTTTGTGGAATACTGAACTTAGGGCCTGTTATTATAGACCAAGATCCCAGTTATTGTATTAAGGACCTAGAACTGAAACTTTGCTGAGGTCAGAAAGCTCAGGCTTCAGCTCCCCCCCACCCCCACCCCACAAAAGGAGGGAAGTACCTATAGATTTATAACTACAAGAGCAGTTTTAGAAGTATACGTTATTTATAACTACAAGAGCAGTTTTAGAAGTATATGTTATTTTACGCTTAGCTAAAGATGAAAAGTAATTTAAAATCTAAATATTTGAAGAAATTAGTATCTTCTCTTCCCTCTCTAAATTTAGCCATTCCACCTTTGTCCTAGATACCACTTCTTTTCTATCTTAAGAAAGTTTGCTTCCATTACTAATCCTCTTCTCTTCAGAATCTTCAAACTTACCTCTCAGCCAAATCCTTTCCCTCTGTCTTTATGCATAGCATGAAGATTACTTTGTTTAAAATGTTGAATTTGCTCCCTTCTCTAAGCCTGGCTTAAACTCCTTATTCTCCTGACTACTAAATTAAAAAATAGTCCATGCTTCCCTTTCCTCAATATCTATTATTTTCTTAACATTTTCCAATCTGTACTGTCAAACCTACCTGTCCTGGGCTTCTTCCCCTATTTCTTCCTCAAACTGCTCAGGCTCATCTTAATCTTTTCCATTGTTGTTGTTAGGTGCTGTTGAGGTGGTTCCAACACACAGTGACCCTATGAAACAGAGTAGAGCCACCCCATAGGGTTTCCAAAGAGTGGCTGGTGGATTTGAACTGCTGACCTTTTGATTAGCAGCTGAGATCCTAACCACTACACCACTACACCACTAGGGCTTCATCTTTTCCTTTATGGACCCTGAAATCCTTATTCCTTTGACTTAAGTGCTATATGTCCTCAATCTCATTACAGAATGCTCCCTTCAACTTTTAACCTTAATGGAAAGTTGACCCTTTTACAAGAATATTATCATCCCTAGAAACATTTTGAGGAGTTGTTCAATAGCCTATGCTTCATGCGCTACAGAAGCCTGGAAGTGGTGTCAGCATTCATCTAGGTGTGAAGCCTGGAAGTGGTGTCAGCATTCGTCTAGGTGTGAAGCCTGGAAGTGGTGTCAGCATTCATCTAGGTGTGAAGCCTGGAAGTGGTGTCAGCATTCATCTAGGTGTGAAGCCTGGAAGTGGTGTCAGCATTCATCTAGGTGTGAAGCCTGGAAGTGGTGTCAGCATTCATCTAGGTGTGAAGCCTGGAAGTGGTGTCAGCATTCATCTAGGTGTGAAGCCTGGAAGTGGTGTCAGCATTCATCTAGGTGTGAAGCCTGGAAGTGGTGTCAGCATTCATTCATCTAGGTGTGAAGCCTGGAAGTGGTGTCAGCATTCATCTAGGTGTGAAGCCTGGAAGTGGTGTCAGCATTCATCTAGGTGTGAAGCCTGGAAGTGGTGTCAGCATTCATCTAGGTGTGCATCGATGCTTCTGCTTTTAATCTCACATACAAATCTATTCCTTTTATGGTCATACCATTATACCTCCTTACTACTATCATCTACTTTCCTAATTCTCTTCACGTATTTTCTGCCAACCTTATGCCGTCACCTTCAGGGGCTTCAGTATCCATATAAAATGTCTAGTATCAAAGCTTACTGCGTTCCTTGCTTCCCCAAAACTTAATCCATGCTCCATATCTCAGAAACCCACTCTCAGGCCCAAACCTTATATCTTACATTATTTGGAATTATCTAACATTTGAAAATCTAAATATCCTTAAATCAATATCTAATAATAACCTATTTTTCCAACTCTGCATCCATTTGCTTCCACTATGCCTTCAATATTCCGCAAATTTCAGCTCTTTCATTGTATCCCTTTTCTCACAGAATATATATATATATATATATATATATATATATAACCTTCTCATAGCACCTGTAATGTTATTGCATTTACTTGTCAGACTCAGATAAAGCAACTGGACGGTAGGAAGTTATTTTGAATGTCCTCTTATTTCCAGCACCTAGAATAGTACCACACAGCAGGCATTTTAATAAATGTGTGTTGAATGAATGTTCAAATTTCAGCTCAAGTTTTATCTCTTCCATTGAGCATTTTGAGGACATCTAGCTGAAACAGACTTTATTTGATTCCACAGCTTGTATCATCAAAAGCATCCATACTGGCAGTAAACAGGTTTCATACATATCTTAATGCTTCAGGGATAATGACAATTTCTTTAGGGCATGTACCATGACCAATAGGTTTTTGGTATTCTCCCCAGTCTAGCACACTGCTGAACTCATGATAGAACTAAAATACTTTTAGAAGTATATAAAAAAGCCAAAGACAGGTTTTAGTCCTAAAATAAATGGAGGAATTTGTGTGTGCATGCACATACACACACATATAATCATTTTATTATAATCCATCGGAGCAGTTAAAAGTTAAATATACAAATATCTACAATAAAAATGTACGTAGAACTTAATAATTTCCTATATTAGAGGGGAATGAAAATTATGAAATGAATAAAAAATGGTAAAAAATTTCTAGGACTAGTTAGGTAAATGAAAAGATAATAAAGAAAAGCAGTAGAAGAGACAGACCTGAATATCTTCTTGGGGAGTCCACTTCTTCTGTGATCACATCATGTAATGGACAGACATAGACAAAGGAGATGGGTGTGAGTGGATATACTCAAAAGGTATAAAATGACACTGAAGGAGCAGGCCCAAAATCATTTTGAGAAAGAATCCTGTATACAGTTGTAGGGAAGATATAATCAAATGCATACCATAAAAGAAAAGAATAAGCAAGAACTGATGGTGAACTGGTTAAGCTACTATAGGTCAGCAGAATAAGAAAAATAAAGTTAGTGTAGAAATAAAGTGGATTCAAAAGTTTATAGTTACTTGTGTACAGCCAATCCTGAGTACTGGTGCTAAAGAAAGATATCATTAGTAAAAAATAACGTCACTCATATGATCACACCATTCAAGACATTACTGAGTCAAGTTAAATCTGTGAAAATGATTTTTGGAATTTTTAATTATCATCTAAAGAAATTAATTTCAGTCATCATCAAAAAGAGCAAGGAAAAATGTTCCAACAGATTTCTAATACCTTTTTAAGTTTCCTGAGTTAATCAGTGAACACATGAAAATAAAGTAGGGCCATGAGACCAATATTTCAGTGAATTACTTCAATACAGCAAAAAATTACCATAAAAATATTATGGAGTATAAAAAGTATAACTCTATTAGAAGAGTTGCCAAAATATATGGCTTTATTTCAAAATAAAAAAAATTAAAGCTAACCTTCAATTTAGACAAATTTTCTTTCATCATATTGCCTTACAATGCTTATTTATTCAGAAAACTCTTATAAACACATTATATGTTATTGAAGTTTCATTAAAACTTAACCATCTCAACTCACCATCTATTATAATAGATATGGCACACTTTTTGAAAACACTTCTTTCTCCCTTTGCTCGTGGAAAATTTCAGAACATATAAAGTTTGAAGGCAAGAACAGGTCTACTAAATTCAGCATTCTAAGAAAAATTTTTTCCCAAAGACATTAGTGAGTAAGCACTAGTATGATTAGCACAGATGAATAATACAGAATAATACCAAAACCTCCTATTTTAAGTATCTTCAGCTTTGAAGTAAGTACCACAAATTCTTACATTAAAACACCATATTCAGTTCTGCTATAGATGTATCATGGTTCCATAATGATTCATACAAAAATAAACTGTATCAAAATATACTTGCTATATTCAATATATTGAAATTATAGCTCTTGAGAAGAATATTTTCTATAACAAAATTATGTCTTTATCTGAATAGTGAGAAAATGAATACTTCCTATTAGAACAAAGTATTAAGATCGTTCAAATTTTTTCCCCCTTAGGAAAAAAGAAAGAAATCTTAGTATGAGTTACAGAGGACTGGAAAAGGAATGAGACATTTTGAAATTCAGCGGTGCTATTTTTATTGCACTATTATAAGCACATTTTTAACCTATTCAAAATCTGACCCTAAATCTCATCACAATTATATTACAAAGCAGAGGTGGCTGATCGGATTGACCACTAGGAAAAGTGCTCACCTCCTGAAGTGTACTCATACACATTAAAATGATATATACCATATGTTCTTTTCATTCCCAGTCCACCCATTTCTCAAAGAAGACAAGGTAGAAAAATCAGAGATATATCAATCTTTGGTTAATGTTGAATTGTATCATATCTTGTCATTGTTTTTTTTTTGCACACAAAATTTCCCTGTATACATATTTCCCATACAATTAAAAGAGTTTCTAAACATGTTAAAATGAAATCAGTGTGTACTGGATGAAATAATTGTTTAATTATATTCCATCTCAAAAAACACACTATTTTTTGCAGAAAACATAAAAACCACATAAATAAATGAAGTTTCTTGTTCCACCTAGTATTTTCCTGTTAGTCTGGATTATTTTATAAAGACACTGATGCAAAGTTTTTAATATTATATAGATTTAAAACATTCACAATTCTTCTCAACCCATTCATCAATTTCTTACCGTGAATAACTGAGGCACATTAGAGTTCAACTGACTTACCCAAGATCATAAAACAAGTTCAGTGATAGAACCAGAAATAGAATCGAGGTCTCCTGATTACCTGGTTAAATTTCTTTCTACTAGATGCTATGTGACCAATAAAAACATGTGAAATAAAGAGTCAAAACAAGGATGAAACAAAAGAACTCTTAAATGGTGACACCTAAACTGGATACTTTCACACATAGTGTTTATTAGAAACAGTTTTAAAAAGAGGTACATTCTACAACTGTGAAAGTAGTTTGCCAATACTTTTATTCATGTAAGAAAATATGATAATGCTTATCTTAGTACAAATAATTTTTTCTAAAAAATTTTTAAAGAAAATAATGCAAAATCTATTACTCATCATTTGTGCCACCTAGGAACTCCACATATGGCTTATAAAAGTCTTATAGGTGGATTAAAATAAAAGATTTTTGACAATAGTCTCACAACTAACTGAAAAGCTTCCATTAAATCATTTTCCCATTGTTTTTATGAGAATACAATAAATTAAAAACAGGTCATAATTAAATTGATATAAAAATCACATAACTAATTCAGCAGACAGAATATTCATGCAAATTATAAAATCTCAAAGTATATTTATCAAATGTACCTAAAACTTTTTAGTTTTCTTTTTTTGCCTTCCTTGTGGTTACAGGTTTATTATGTACTATTTGTTAATCCTCATCTTAGAGAACCTTAGAGCCAATTATCTTATTCACATAGCCACGTCTTATTTAAATGGTAAAAAAAAAATAAGCTATAAATGCTTATTTTGCATATATTATTGTAATGAACTGCAGACTTCAGTGATCCTTGAAAGAAGTTAAGAGTACCCCTCCATTCTTCCAGCTCCCTGCGTTTCCTTTGATCAGTACCTTGCCACAGTCAAACATTCTACTTTTCATTGCCGTTAATGGTAGTTCTAACATGAACTCATTCCAGCTCTTCATCTAACCAATAACCAGTTCAGAGTGATAAAGAATAGTGAAGGTATACTCTGTGTTAGGTGTCCACTGCTGTGCATTACTGCCACCAGTATAGCTGGATCTTTGCTTTACATTATAAAGAAAATTTACATATCATTTTGGTTCATTTGATTATATAAATTAATGAAAGAGAAATGAAATATTTTCCCAATTACCCTGAATAGAAGAGATTTACAAAATGTAATGAATAACTCACAAACACTTTTTCATCATCTATGGTAAGCTATTTTTGAAACAATATTTTAAAAATCAAGTTACCATCAATGTGCTAATTATAAAAATTAATGTTGGGTTTTTAATCAAAGAAAGTAACACAACATATATAATAAATTTGACTGCATTTTGGTCCTTAAAAAAAATACTAAGCGTATTTGGAAAAAGGAAATAAGTTCATGAGAATGTTAGTTTTTATGTAAAATTTTATAAATTATGTAAATTTTGTGCAAACCAATACTCCATCCCTTGCCAACACAGCATATTAACTATTATTATATTTCAACTGAACACATATCTCAAATTCAAACAGAAATGATAAACTGTAATCAGCTTTATTATAAAAGTCAAATACATGGGGCTTATTTACCAAAAATAAAGTTTTCACAAAAGCTGTATGATATCTATTAGAAATCTTGCACAGGTTAATTGTCTCACTTATCACCATTTGTAGAAGTTATACTTTTGGTCGTGTTACCAGATTTAATTCTACTTCAGTTAATATATGTCTTATAGGAGTAAGCATTATATTAAGGAGGTTCCTGACACAATGAAACAAAGAGGCCTCACGGTTTTAAATGTACATTAGAACTTGCACATAATTAAAAGCAAAACATATTATGAGGGCCTTTAAAGGTCATTGAACTTTTCTGCCCTTTGAAAGGAGTGGGAGGAGGGCTACCCTTAGGAAAAAAAAGCCAAAATATGTAATCTACATAATATAAGGCAGCTTCAATGATACAAAGATGAAGATAGGTCACGAATATAAACACAAAATATTTACCAGGTTAACAGGTAACAAACTAAACGTCTGCACTATGACTTGGATCCGCAATCAACACCCCTGGAAGCAGCAGTCAAGTAATCAAACGATGCATTGTATTGGGTAAATCTGCTGCAAAGGACCTCTTTAAAGTGTTGAAGAGCAAAGATGCCACCTGGAAGACTAAGGTGCGCCTGACCCAAATCAAGGTATTTTCAATCGCATCATATACATGTGAAAGCTGGACAATGAATAAGGAAGACCGAAGAAGAACTGATGCCTTTGAATTGTGGTGTTGGCGAACAATATTAAATATACCGGGGACTGCCAAAAGAAAAAACAAATCTGTCTTGGAAGAAGTACAGTCAGAATGTTCCTTGGAAGCAAGGATGGCAAGACTGCATCTTACATACTTTGGACACATTGTCAGGAGGGATCAGTCCCTAGAGAAGGGCACCATGCTTGGCAAAGTACACGGTCAGAGGAAAAGAGGAAGACCCTCAACAAGGTGGACTGACACAGTAGCGGCAACAAGGAGCTTGAGCGTAACGATTGTAAGGATGGCGCAGGACCGGGCAGTGTTTCATTCCGTTGTGCATGGGGTCGCTATGAGCCAGAACCAACTCGACCGTACCTAACAAGAACACTGTGACAAAAATCTTTTTGAAAAATTCCTCATTCCAAATGACTTGAACTAATTCATTTAAACCATTTATAATTTCTTATGATTTTATCAACAATCATAACATTTACAATAATTTCTACCTATTAAAATAAGGTACAATCTTTTAAAATATTTGGGTATTTTTAAGAGTTCACTAAAATTGCAAAAAAACCTGTTTATCTTCAAGTATCTTCTTTCCTCTTCCTTGCTGTGCTATTTTTCTGATTCTATCCTTGAAATCCGACACATAATGTAATTTTAAATGCAGACAAAAAATACTCAAAGTAGGTACTGAGGGAGTTTAAGACCATTGATTCCGATTATTTCCAAGCTACAGCACACTTTTTTTTTTTAAATCAAAAGAGGGATAGTCACTGAAGTACCACGTTGATCTTATGAACTTATCTGTATGTTCAGGGAGAACCACCTTAATTGAGTAACTAAACTGATAATTCCTGAAGTTTCACTTTAAAGGAAAATCTGCTTGTTATCAAAGAATGTTATATTTACTTATGTTAATAGTATTTGATTCCAAAATTGCATCAGTTGGTTTGCGTTGTATAAAATATTTACTTACATCATTTTTTTTATTTGTCTACATCACTTTTTTTCCATCAAGAATAAAATGCCCTCATTTTACAAGAACCCAGAAATTCTGAAACTGCTAATATTGATCAAGGGCACATCTCTGACTTCTTTTTCCAGATGAGGTCCATTAGGCTAGCATCCAATTAGAATACTAACTTAGACTAAAATAAATTGCTTTTGCTTTTAAGAAATGTGAAAATACTCAGAATATAAGGAAACAAAAGTAAAAAAGTAAAGGTATTCAAGAATAAAAATTTAAACAGCACAAATTCACTGCCAAATTACTTCTCTGAATATTTACTTTTCCATAAGATAAATTTTTAAAAAGATAATTCCAAAGGTAAAACTACGTTTAAAAAAAAAAAATCCTATCTTCACCATAGTTACTATTCTCATACAGAATAATAACGATGTCCATGTTGAAAAAAATTTAAAGATTAATACATTAATTGAATCACATAATGCTAAAACTAGGGACTTATGTACACATTAAGATGTTCAGATAAGTAGTGAAACAAATAGTTACTTTGAATATTTTCAATTTCCAATATACCATGTTATCAGACAGTACCCCAGCTGAGAGTTTCATTGCCCTTCCTTTATGGAAAAACACAGATTTGTCTTCTGGATACGATATAGTAAGGTAAGTAGCATTGTTCTGATTTCAGGATAATTACAACAAAAGTACCTGAGCCAATTAAAAAATTTCCTATATTTGGCATACTTTTCACTAAAAAAATAGCAAATCAAGACTGATAATCCCTTTTTGGATAGCATAAATTAGTCATCAAACAAAATAATTTAAAATTACATGAATTAAGTATCTTCAAGTAGCTTCACAACTATTTTCAGTTCCAAGATTAGTCTTTCTACGAGTGAGTTTCTCTGTATCGGTTCCAAAACATCCGTTCAGCCTGAAGAACTTCTAAGTTAAGTCAGCTTTCACGCCAGATTTTTGTGCTATGTAAGTAAAATATGTGATAATTTTTCTAAAAATGTGCCCTTTCCTCAGATATATTTCTAATTACCATAGGAATTCACAGGGTAAAACTATAAAATCGATTGTTTAAAGTTTATTTAAAATGTTTAATAACACAGCATCTTTATCGACCATAACATTCTTGTCAGTAATCAGATTGCTGATTGAAAAAATTGATTATTCATGCTCATTCGTCGTTGGTTAACATCAAGAATTTTTGTTAACTTTATGGCCTAACAACATCTAACCCACATTCCACACTAGGAAGACGTTAAGTGATCTACTCTAGACATTACTCATAAAACCTGTGGTTTAAAATCACATGTATGATCCTCATATTTTATATTCCCACCAAAGAGATTCATATGATAACCATGATTATACTTCCCATTATACACACCCAGTGACTCTCATTTACACTGCTGTCAACTAAGTTGGGGATATTGAAAGGAAATCATCCTTTTTGTTGATGATCCTCTCAGGATAGCCGATTCAGGCTGTCAGAGATGTCAAGATTTTTCTTTAAAAATTGCAGATACTAGTTTTAAAGTCCATCTAAATATTTGTTAATTCATTTTTCAGTCTATGTCATGCCATTCAGACCTCCAATTGTATAATCTCATACTTAAAATTGTAAGCAGCTTTTGTTGCTAGTATACATTTTAGGAATGGCAAAATTACCAGGTATTATAAGGTTTTCTTGGATCGACATTCATAAAAAGCTTTTGAAAAAGGTAACAATATATGCTAGTAATACATAGCTGACTTTCCATTTCTGGTTTGGGTTCAAGTCCTTATAAACTTTTTATAGTGCCACAAGTCTACCACACTAATCCTCTGAGGAAGAATCTTTAACAATTCATGGAAGATGATCTCATAGATTTTAATGTCTAAAATTATGTATTAAGCACTGATTATAATTAATAAAATATTAATATCATATATGTATTTTAAAACAAAATAAAGAATGACCCCAAATGTGTCTTCTGTAAAGTCCAGGCTCATAAACATGTAGTGAAATGTAATTAGCTCTCCCTGAGATCCCACATCTTTCCTCCAATTTTATCATTCCAAAGTACCAATAATTAAGAATACATACATATATGATTTTTTTTTTTTTTTACATATTCTACCTTTCTTTTAGAAGTAACAACAAAAATCTTTCTGGAACACTAAAATTTAACATTGCTTTTACTGCCTTAGCATATTCCATACTTATAACTTCTGGGGTTTGATTTTCCACAACCAATTTTTTTAGTATAGAAGAAAATGCACTATTGCTAAACTAGAAAAATTTACAAACCTTTTAAACCATACAGAGTACTCTAATTAATTTTTCTCTATTGCATACTTAGTTTATTTTATGTTATTTATATTATGAGTTACTTCATTAAAAAGCTATTTTATTATAAGCTATTATTTAAGCCCTCAATTAGAAGGCTTGAATAATAAAAAACACATACAGCATAAGTGGGAACATACAGTATAAGTGGGAACAAACTAATTAATAATATTTAAAGGAGATCTTTAAAATGTGAGTTCTTAAAATTTTTTGTAGCCAAACATTGTATCATTTCATGATTTTGATATATGATATACCTTATTTACATAAACATATGGTCACAAACATATTTATGTAATCACATGTAAGGCCAAACAAGACAAACAAATAATAGTTATGATTAAGGATAACCAATACCACACAATGTAGCAAGGAAAGATTTTTACAGCAATAAATGTTGTTATATAAATCATAATATAAAACATTAAATTTTACATTTATTTTTATTTACTTTAAAACACATTCTTAAACACATTAAGCCAATCACTATAAACTAAGTGGCATACTTTTCACTAAAAAAATAGCAAATCTTAAATCACATTAAGCCAATCCAAATAAACTAAGTGATTCTTAATTGAAGATTTGAAAAAAACAAGGTATTTTTCTCACGCATTTATGCATATATTTAAATTACCAATGTGAATTATATTTTATTACATTTTAAGTATTTACTGTTTTACTAAAAGAGAATACATAGCTTAAGTCATTTGTTCTATTCCGTTATACCTTGTTCTTCAGGCTTATTTATGGTGATACTTATTCTCAAGGCACCCTATTCTTCTTAATAGCACTTACCACAATTATAACTTAATTATTCATATCATTATTTGTAAGCTATGTATTTTTTCCAGAATGTAAACTTTATGAGGGCAACGGCTGTGTCTGTCTTGTGCACCCATACAGCTCAGTGCCAACTGCAATTCACTAGTATAGCAATGAATATTTGTTAATAAGTTTAATTTATACATTGACATATTTTAAAATACAGGTTTTAGAGCTCTAATATTAAGTTGCCATCACATAAAGACACATTATCAGCATTACTGTAGACACAGGCGTTTTCAATGATGATATCATTACCAAAAGCTCCATTTAAATTCTAAAAATTTCAATGAAATTTTTCAGTGTACTCTCATTCAATTACTGATTAAAAGTAGTACTGACTATTCAGTTGATTGGTTTTCTCTGACTGTGCCTCTCTTTCTTTTATCCATAGTTGAAATTTTTGCCTTCTATTTAGTTAATCAGAACACTCCAAAAAAAAAGAAAATAGAAAGTAATATAAAAAAAACACTACCTTTCAATTGACTGGCAGAATTAATGATTTGAAGAGATTCCCTATTTTTAAAAATTTTTAAATTGTGCTTTAGGTGAGAGCAAATTAGGTTCCCATTCAATAATTTATACACAAAATATTCCGTGACACTGGCTGCAATCCTTGCAATGTGTCAGCACTCTCCTATTGAGACTCCCTGTTGAATTAACTTGCTATGCTATCCCTCTTCCTTGTTATTGTTAGTAATGTTTTTAAACTCCTGAAACAGTAAATTGTTACCATTGTGTGGTATAAACATCCCAATAACATTTGCAGTTAAAAAAAAAGGACGGCCTACGGCCTACAAAGACAAATGTTAAATAATATATTGAGATTTCTATGATATTTTTTAGGGGTGCAATCGCTCCTCTATTAAGACAGTTTAATTTGGGTCAAGATAACGAAATATATATGAAGCAGATGATCATTTGCGCTTGAATTATTCAATTATTTTTCCAAAAGAACTAAATTTAAGAATAAAATAACAATGCTCCATTTTCCAAATTATGTAAAACTAGTTTCCTAAACAAACCTTGAAATAAAATATTTACCTCTCTAATCTAAATGGACTCTACGCACTATAAAGTTCACACCAAAATGAGAAAAATGAGGTACACCAAGCATGCGTTCATTTAAAAAGCATGAAATGCAACGCTTATCGTCTCATGCTTTCATGTGGTTTCCAAACCCTGACAAACCTGGCTCAGATTGGTGTTTCTTTTGCGGCAATGGTTTGTCATCAGTTATTGTACTATTCACCTTTTTCTCCTGGTCTTCCCATGTAACTTCTAGCATAAATCAAAAAACAAAAATTCAGAGCTTGTCAGAAACATCAGATAACGTGCATAATAAAAAAAACCTAATAATACTTCAGGGAACTAATTTTTTTAGATGTTTTTCTAAACTCTCACAAACTTTCTGTGATATGTAAAACATTTTTAATACAGGCAAGTGAAATTATTTAAAAGGTTTTTTTAAATAGATTTCAAAATCCAAAGCACTAAAATTGCTTCCAGTCAATTCCAAATTTTATTCCCAATAAAATAAATGGGTCCCAGATACAAAGAAAATAATTAAAATACTACTTAACCAAAAAAAAAAAACCCAAACCAAAATACTACTTAGTCGAGGTTAAATAATATTAATTTACTTTAAAAAGAAACATTTCACTAACACTAAGCTCTATTGTGTTGACATAAAATGTTTACATGGAATTAAAACACACAGATTTTTATACATGCCAAGGAAATCCATAAATTTCAATATATAAGGTAAAATGGTTATTTATTTACTATCATATTTAGCAGTTCCATTAAGTGGCAGAAAAATTTATAGGCTATGAGATATTATTTCAATAAATATCTTGATAAAAAGGACAAAAATATTTAGTAATAAGCAGCTTCGTATCATTGACTATGAATTGCCCTGGTTTATCTAAGAGGATTTAGAATTATAGGTAGTGGGATATAACACACATTTATTCAGCAAATACATATTCAGCACCTACTATCATTTGGGTATTTTTAGGGACTAGGAATATAACAGCAAAAGAAATAGACAAAAATCCATGCTCTCGTGCTCTCGTAAAGTTTATATTTTAGTAGGAGAGATAAATTACAAACAGGATAAATAAGTAAAATATATTGTAACTTAGATATCGATAAGTGCTAAGAAGATGAATAAGAAGTAGGTAAAAAGGAAATGAAATGTCCATGACGTGTTGAAATTTTGGATAGAGTAGCAAGGGAAGCTGTAAAAAGGTAACTTTTGAGTAAAGAACTTAAGGGAGTACGGGAGCTAGCCACATGGTTATTTTGGGAGACAGCATTCCAGGAACAGGCCCAGCATGCACAAATGTTCTAGATGAGAGTAGGTTTCATGTGTTCTAAAAAAACAAAGAGCTTACTGTGGCTGGACCAGCATGTACAAGGGAGGAACTTGTAGAACAGGTAAAAGCGGTAACGGGGATGGGAGATGGGGGAAATACAGATCATGTAGGGCCTTATAGGTCTGGCATTAACAGACATCATTTAATAAAAGTCACCCATTTAATCTTGTTCTCATATAGCATTCATAAACAATTATATATCTTATCACTTGTCTTCTTTTAATTCACATAAGCAAATACATCTTATCTCATGCCATTTTTTAAAATTTACATCTTTCTAAAGCTATACTAGTGTTGTTGTTGAGTCCATTCTGACTCATGGTAATCCCACGTGTACAGAGTAGAACTGTTCCATAGTTTCAAGGCTGTCACCTTTCAGAAGCAGATCACCAGACCTATCTTCTGAGGAAACTCTGGGTGGGTTTGAACCACCAGTCTTTTGGTTAGTAGTCCAAGTGCTTAACCATTTGCACCACCCAGGGATTTCATAAGTTAAGCAGTATTTATCTATGTCAGGTAGACATTATCTGCACGCATTTTAATCCCCATAAAGTTTCCCCATGATGCTCTGGTATCTTATCCAACTTTGGCCATAAATGGTGGAATACTAATGTATTTTATCGTATTAAGCCAAGCAAAACATAACTAGGAAGATGAAGCTACTGTTAAAAAAGAAAAAAAGGAAAAATGTTACATTGCAACATCAAATTAAAAAAAAAATTGTAGCAATGTACTTGCAAATATATCAGATTAAAATTGGTTGTAATAATTAAATATGGTGATTTCTGATAGACTACTATTTTCAATTACTTTTACTACTGGACCCCTGGTGGTACAGTAGTTAAGAGCTTAGCTGCCAAAAAAAAGGTCGGCAATCCGAATTTCACCAGCCACTCCTTGAAAACCCTATGGGGCACTTCTACTCTGTCTGTAACGCCACCATGTGTTGGAACTCGACAGCAATGGTTTGTGTTTTTTTTTTTTTTTTAAATCTATTAGAAATGACTACATTAAGTGCACAAGTTTTTTATTCCTAGACTTGAAATAAATGCTATTAATAATAGTATACGATCTTCCTCTCCAAGATAAATCTGCTACTACAATGAAACAAACTGCTTATTCCAGAAGTATTAAAGTTGTATTGAATGAGTAGTTTACATCCTGGTTTTCCAATTGCTAAATAATATGATGAAGATGCTATAGAGGATTAGTAAATAGTAAATATCTAGATAAAGATGCAATATAGGATTACCAAATAGTAAACAATCTGGATAAAGATGCTATACTTCAATCAACTGGTAGTGGAAGCAGAAAGCTTAAAACTTTAAAGAATATAAAAATTGATAAATTCCAATATTCAAGTACACTCTCTTTAGTTATAAAAATGAAGGAATCATCTACTTCTTGATCAAAGTTAATATGTAGTAACACAAAAAGCAATAAACTAATTTACCCATGTTGGGCAAACTAGTAAGTTCATTAATAATAACATATTTGTTGATTTTGAATGACCTGTGCTTTTTTTAAATCTACCAATAAGCAATATGAGAGATTTTTCAAGCACCACATCCTAAAGTCAGATTTTCTAAAATCATATGCCTGTCATTTTAAAATGTTATTTCAACCTTTCAGCATTCCATAAAGCTTGTGATGTTCCAAAAGTAGAAGACATGCTACCTTTTAAAGCAAGAGTGAGTGTGTAGAAGTGGATCAATTTGAAAATGGTTCAGGCTATTTGCCAATTGGCAGACATCATCTTCTGAAGTATAGAGGAAAAATACCTTTGAAATATAACAGATTCAATTTTTAAATGCCTTCTTTATTTGACAATTCAGTCAAAGTAAATTGTTTATAGAGTCGTGTGTTGACAGTGTGAAACTAGAAATATTTATTGACTATTATATGGTGGTAATGGAAAAGTTCCCACCCTTAAGGAGCTTATAATGTAAATTGGTATCCAAGATATTAGCCATGAATTTGTAAATAACATTCACTATGACAATGATCGGAGCTCTGGTGGCACAACGGTTAAGTGCTACAGCTGCAAAGGAAAAGGTCAGCAGTTCGAATCCACCTTGGAAACCTTATGGAGCAGTTCTACTCTGTCCTATAGGGTCACCATGAGTTAGAATTGACTCAATGGCAATGGGTTTGTTTTTTGTTTTTTATGACAATGATCAAGGCTATCAATGACTGATAGAAGGGTTAATAGATATATTACTGAACGGAGCCAAGAAAGTTGGCTTTGAGGAACTTTTCTTCCAATAACTAGGTATATAACTTTAGGTAAGTTTCATTGCCTTTTGGCCTTCAGATTTGTTATATTTGAAGTGAGAAAGCTGGTCTTGAAGATCTTTAAGGTTATTTCCATCTCTAAATTTATAGTTACTCTTACTTCTTGTGACTCTGAGTTGATTAGTTAAATTAGATTTTGTGAAGGAGTTGGAATTTAAGTTGTTCTGTGAGTTATAATTCCCTTATAATATCTTCTCAAAAGACTTTGAGTCAATTCACCATCTTTATCCCTGGCAGATGGAATAATATTCAGCACATGGTAGGCTCTCAAATATTAGAAGGATAAATAAATAAATGCAGTTGGAAGAGTAGAGTGGAGGATCTTAATGTATTTAAGGAAGAATAGGCCCATATTCAGTACTCTGTAGATCACTCTTAAATTTTTTTTAAGCAAGGAATAACCTAGTTAAAAAAAAAAAATTCAGAAATATTGATAAGAGAGTGGTAAGCAGGATGCATAGCAAGGAGAGAGGAGCAGCAGTTAGGAGGATACCAGACAGGAAATATAGTTAGAAGGATACCAGAGTGGTGGTACCTGCAAGGATGAAAGGAACAGATTTAAGATTATTGATACAACTGATTGGCTGAATATGAAATAAGAGTCAATTTTTTAAATGGTTCTATACTGAGCCACTTTAAAACTCGTGGGATTTATTTTAATGAATTAAAATTGAGTTCATATGACAAGGAAAAAGCCAAACTTGTTGCAGTCGAGTAGATTCCAACTCATAGCAACCCTATAAGACAGGGCAGAACTGCCCCATAGGTTTCCAAGGAGTGCCTGGTGCATTCAAACTGCCGACACTTTGGTTAGCAGCCATAGCTCATAACCACTACTCTGCCAGGGTTTCCCATATGGCAATAAGAAGTATCTATTGTTTTGTAATTTGCCAGGGAAATTCGATCTTACAGCCAAAACAGACTTTACCAAGAGGTGTAAATATACATTTATCTATCATCTAGTCTTCACCATACCATGTAGCTAATTTTATACTGACACTATAATTTAGAGTGCACAAGTTCCTATATTAGCAAAATATTTATATATTTTTCAATATATTTTCAAAGGTAGCATCATATTTACCCTATAAAAGAAGGCATATTCTATATGGTGGTTTCTGCAGGTGAAAAAAAAACAGAGAGCTGATAAATAATTTCACATTCATTAAATCATTTGATTATCAAAGCAGCATATTGAGAATCAGGGAAATATGAAATGATTTCCTTTCACAGATGAAGTAACTTGGGTTAAGGATAGTTTCATCCTTTGCCTAAAGTCACACTATTGGTACATAGTAAAGGCAAGCCTTGATCCCAGGTTCCAAATTGTATACTTTTTCTCCTGTACCGTATGACCCCTTTAAGATTAAGTCATTTTCAAAAACAAAGAGAAAAGGATAGCTTTAGTATTTTATTTAATAAGTCAGTGGTGATATGGCCTTAAAAATAGTTGAAATTTGCAGAAACACTTGGGGTGGAGGAGGATTTTTCCCAAATCTGACTAAGTCCCTAGAAACTTTAAGAAGTATTAAAAAAAAAAAGAGAGAGAGAGAGAGAGAAAAGAGAAAGAGAAGAGGAGAAGAAAAACAAAATAAGAGGAAAGGCCTCCAGAAAAGAAAGAAGAGACTAGTAAAGGAAACTAGAAAATATCAGTTTACTAATACTTAACTTCCACGACCAATTCACTGAAGCTTGTAAATTTGAATGGGGAGAGGAAATCTTAAATGCATTCATTGTCTATATTCCAGTCCCCGATCTAGTTTATACCATCATGTATTTGGCTACTGAAAAGTGGTCACGTGCCCTCAGTCTTCTCTCTTTCAAGGCCATCCGGCTCATTCTCACTAGAGTTACTTTTCTTTAATACAAATGCTCATCCTTCTTAAAAAAAAAAAGATATATCATTTCCTGTTCCTAAGTGTCCCTGGGCTAATTTTGGACACATGCTCATTCATCTAAGTTGGTAGGGAATGATATATTTAGGAAATATCCACCAACACCACTACAAAATCCATTCCGTCTAGAAATTAATAAAATTTGGAAATTAAGACACCCTGTCACCCTGAATGGTATCCAATTTCTAGAATGCCTACAGAAGCAAGCATCGATTACCAAAAATACCAAAATTACTTCTTTGATTCCTTTGTAACTTGTATTTTTTCCCCTTCCTTCTTTCTTTTTTCTTGGTAACTTTTTGTAATAATGGAGGTGACTATAGATTAAGGCTTCAAAGAACAAAATACTTCTTCCATTTCATTATATACCTTTTGAAACCTGACTTTTCTAACAGGCAGTATGGTAGAGTTTAGTCTATAATCATGACAGTGAACGACTTGTTAGCAGAAGGCAATGAGGTGGCTATATCTCTTAAGTTTCCAAAAACAAACAAAAATGAGCAAAAACAATATCAACAGAAACAGTAAACTGAAAAAAAAGAAAAAAAAACTTGTTGAGACTTTAGACTTAATCAGCCACATTTCCAAAGATTCACATTTTTTTCTGTTAAAATATTTGCAGGGCACTTTATTTTACAGAAGAGAAAACTAAGGCCAGAGAAACTTAAAGCTTGCCAAATCTGTTTAGGAGCAGAACTGAGCTTAAGACTGAAGATGCTCCCAGTGGAATACTCTTAACACTCTGAAACCTGAGAATTTCCAGTGGTTTTAACGAGTTCTCTAACCTTGAGAAAAACATTCTAAACATTTGTAGATTTATTTTTATACATAGATCAAAACATGTACATATGTTTCACTTTTTTTTAAAAGCACATTACAAAAAAATTTATGGAGAAATTCAATCCTGTGTATTTACACCCTGGTATTGTTTCTCCTGCAAATTATTTCATCAAGAATAATACTAAAGATCACTAATTACCTAAAAATTATTAAACTGTATTGATTCGATAATTGTTTCAGGGTGATGATCATGATAAGGTTTAATTTGACTTTAATTTAACTACGATTTTCAAACTGTGTGCTGAAAATAGACTATAACTTTTTTTCATATTATGTGTACAAAATATAGAATATTACATTACTAAGAAATGATAGAAATAATAGTGGTGCCAATTACTGTTCTAAGCGATTTAAGTATACCAAATAATTTAAGAAAGCAAATTTATAGCATACCAATATGGCAAGTACTATTATTTTGAAAGGACATGGGCCTAGTTCAAGGCAGAGTACTCCATTATCACCCTTCCAAGGTACCTAGAACTCTTTCACATCTTTCAGCATCTCCGTCCCCATACTTGATTTTCTCGACTCACAGCCCTAATTTACTTCACATGAAGATTTGTATGTGACAATGGTTCCAAAGAAAATCCCCCAGGAATATTTCCATTTTGATGTTCTGGAAAGTCTAAAAGCTTTAAATTATTAAAATAATTAAGCCATTAGAGAATAGCAGAATATAAAGTACTATGACAGGAAGCGGGAGAAGTATTTTGGGCTAAACACCTACATGGCACCCCTCAAAACTTAATCCCCTCTTTATAAAGCTGACCTTGAATATGTATAGCAATCTAAGACACTTTATGTAAATGCCTGGCTGTAAAATATTTTTACCAGTTATATTTTTTTTATCATTATATTCTTACTCTTTATTCTTGTGAGCTCCCCTAAGGCAGGAAATAAGTCTCACTCATCTTTGCATTCTCAATGACTACCTAATATACCACACTTAGTAGGTATAGGTTGAATTGAACTAAACGTTTAGTTACTATATAAGTAAATGGTTGAAATCCACTCAAGGAGAATATTTACCTGAACGGACATAGTATATATATTATTTACCATTTAAATACTTTATTTAAGATAGTTAACTCCTATTCTCCTGAACAATATCTCTCCCATTATCCTAATTTATTTTTCTTCTTGTCCATATCTGAAATTTTATTAATTATTCTTTTATTTATTATTGACTCCCCCAATAATGTAAGGGAAAAACCTTGAAGACAGGGGCTTTGTTTGACATGCTCACACTGTTATATCTCCAGCACCTAAAACAATCATTTGCAGAAAGAATAAATAAATGAATGAAAAAAATATGGGTAGCTAGAAACTCACCAAGTATGCTGTTCTCTGAGTTTTAATTTACAGTGTTTGCTGTATGGAATAGGTACAGTCTTGTTTTAGCTCACTGGAGGTGTGAAGATCCGCAGCACCAAAAGGGATGGGCTGAGAGAGATGGTCACGTGAGAGCTCAGCAACCAATTCCATGTACCAAATAATTTGATATTATACAGGGTTAATGGAATAGCACTGGCTCATTGAGTACATATCTTACTAACTGAAGGACAACAGATACTATGCCCATTTCAAAAATATGGTTAATTTGCAGCAAGGTGTTGATAAAAGCTATCTTCATTATCTCCTCCCTTTGGCATTTTAGAGGCTGTTGGTAAGTCCACCACTCTGTTCAGTGCTTGGGCATCTCTAGCACCTGATTATGGCTGGAATCCACAGCTATCTGTTTCTTGCTCTGAATACATAATAGGAGAAAGAACATGGTGCTTCCAATGTCCCTTTCACAGCTAGAGTTTTCTCTGATCCACAAAGCATACTTTACTGATTCAAAAACAACATCCTACCTTGAATTTTAGATTCAAGATAAATAGAAAGCTATTCTCCCAAAAGGAGACAACAAAAGGAAAATTAGATAGACTACTGGAAGATAAAATAAAAAAAGAGCATTTGTAAAACATACACAAAATTTTCATCCTTCAAAATTCTACTCATAGAATTCTTCTAGGTTCAACTATAGCATACATAGAATTGCTCCACACAATTAATAGTGACGTTTTTGCAGTAAAAGGATTTTTTATATAAACAATAAAAAATAAGATTAAAATGAGGGAAACTGAGGTCCCAGTAATCAGTATCAGTTATATGGAAAATCAAAGGAAAAAAACAAAAAAGCAGAACAGTCTGGAGGTGAAAGGTTTAACCATATTCGGAGCCAATCAGAGATCAAGGAAAATAAAAAAAACTGTGTTAAGTATGTTCTCAGTTCTAAAATTAACCTAGTAAACTCATGTGAAAGGTATCTATTGTGACACAAGTCAATTCACTTAAATACAAAATGGTATTAACTTTTGTTAAAACTTTTTCAGTCTGATAATTGACTGGATAATTGAAGAATATATTTACTCTATCAGACCACTGAAATATATTTAAATACATATTGAAATACCTTTCTTAGGTGTATTCAACAAAATTCAGAGAGGTCAAAAAATAAATAAAAATAACAAATATGTAAATACACATAGCTCATTTAAATTTTTTGTTTCATGGAAAATATTCTTATTTTATAATACTTGATTTAATTTTTATATTTCATGAATTTTTTGCTTTTTATAATATCCTGTCATATTTTAAGAATTTTATACTTGGAGAGGGTTACTGACGAATAACTAACACTCCTTAGAAAGAGAAAATATAGAATTACTTTAGCGTCAATTAGATCTTACATGTAGTATTGTAGACATTCGTAAACGATGAGGAGAGGGAAGACTATACTTAAGACCAAAGGACATTTCAATTGAATTACTGAGGCACAAAACTATTCATTTCTTCATTTGAAATGAAGGGCCAGTTGCTATGATAGCTGTTTTCAGAATGTTAACTTTATTGATGCGATCATTTAAAAATGTTGGTGTTCTAAAAATGTGTGGTTGTATTTGATTAGCAATCACTGCAAAACATACGCGATCCTATTATCTTTGCCAGAATTTAGTTTTGGTGGGTTACAGAATTAAGTCACCAATAGTTATGGGAAAACAAAACTTATGTATTAAAACCAATCAGTTCATTTACTCCCCATGGCATTATACTAATTTACGTGTATAGAAATGTGAAAAATCCACAAATACAATAAATATTCATTTAATATGATTGCTGGGCTGAATTAAGTTTTTTTCATTTTCTACTTTAAAATTCCAAATTAGAACATACTAAAAAAAGTTCAGTTTCTGGGACTGAAAAATCTATGTTGCATTTTTCAAAATGACAATTACTGTTTTCCTCAGAATACTTTCCGTTAACACAATCGATAAAGCAAAATTTCCAATCTAAATGCTATATATTTCAACAAAATAGGTTTGTACTAGGATTCAGTAATAAGGTATGTATAAATTCATATTTTTACTTAAAATTTCATATTCAGAAATATACAAAAACAGAATAGAAGTTGTAAATATTTGATAGCTTAAATTGGGACTAGTACTTATGCTTATTTAACTTGACAAAGCATATCTGTATTACAAATACTGATATGGAGTGTCCGCAATATAGAAAGATACTATTAACTACATTTGAGACTTGCCTTTTTTCCCATTAAGAGGTGGGCTTGGTGTTTCTCCCTCATTGTCTTTATAACATTAAAAACAGACAATAGTGATTAATAATTAAGGTCATTAACAACCCAAATAAAAACTTAACACAACACCACAAAAGACAACACCACGTGCTAGGGAAAGAAATCCATGCACTAAACGTAACACCTTAGAGTAACGGACAGAAGAGTACTACATTAAAAAGTGTTAAGAACAACAACAACAAAAAAACATTAAAAGGTATTAAGAGCAAACATAAAATGAGGAATAGTTATTTTATAATAAATCAAGAAGATTATAGTCGTGCTTTCATGATAATTCAAGAATGGATATAATTTATTAATTAAGCCTATCTTAAGAATGAAACGTAAGTCACAAACTGGTTCAACAAATGGGCTTTTTATCCTAGTGAAATAAAAATAAAGTGATAACTATTGATGAATTCTTCAAATTAATGATATCTTTAAAAAGATTTCTTTACTGTGGAGGCCAATTCATAAGCAGTATAGAAGCCTCTCAGGATTTATCTGAAATAGTATGAGATGTATGTTGCTGCTGTTGTTAGGTACCGTTGAGATGTATAGGAATGGGTAAATAGGAAAACATTAACTGCACAGCTTAATTAAATGAAATTTATTCTAATTTCCATCAAAATATAATGCATTCCTATAACATTCCATGAAAAGAGAAGATGTGTGGCATTTTAGTAGTCAGAATACTAGATATCCAGAAAAGAGGTAGTTAAACATTTCTATAAATATGCAACTAAACTTGCCTTTGTTTCCACTATCAGGTATATTCTTATGATTTTCTTTTCTTTATGACATTAAAAATAATTGCTGATAATTAGCAACTACATTTTAAGATACCTTCAGTCTCAAACTACAAACACCAATGAAAGAATGCATCCATGAAAATACATCTCATGTACAATGTACATAATACTATTGAACTCATACAATGGTGACAGAGATAAACAGAACAAAAGGCACAAAAAGTGCATTCTAGTGTTCATGAATAAAAAATAATCATCAGTTAAGCCTTTGATAAAATTAGATTTAAAGTTATTCTGCATTACTCAAAGAAAGTTAAAAGCTGATAGTTTAATAAGATTAGGGTTCAATTCTGAGTTTCAAATAAAAATAGCAAATATGTGATAATATTTTTAGTTTTAAAATACTTTCAAGGACATTCTGACAAAGAAATCTGCAAAAGTTATGATATACAAACGTAATAGAAATTTTAAAAACATCAAAAAATGAAGGTTCTCCATACCATGTAGGAGAAGGACTCTTTGGGGAGAAATGACGGCTGTCTAAAGTGTAAGAGCAATACTGAACTTGAAGAAAAGGGACGTATAGTTAACTGCTCTTACTTTAGGAAAAATATTTAATGGGAAAAATTATGATTTTGCTCTATATTTATAAGTATAAAAAATATTTAAAAAGCATTCTGCTTTATATTTACTTGTAATTTGCCTCTTTTAGATTCAAAATCCTTGACAGAAGGGACTAAGGCTTCAACAAACCTTTATTCAGTGTAACACATGATAAAATGTAGTTTTTTTTTGAAATAGGTATTCAATAAATATTTTTGAATGAATAAGTAAATGGACTGAATGTAAAGCTGGCATAAATGATAGGTATAACTCTTGATCGGAGGCATAATCTATAATTTTAGTTTAAGTATTAAGGATAATGTTCAACAAGTTGAGTAAATTAAATATTCTGACAATTAAATTTTCTGGACAGTTTATGTAATCTCTCTTCATTAACAAAAGTAGACACTTCATTTTAAAATTAGTACTGAAAAAATTCTGTTCTTCATTGCATATTTATAAACTTGGAGTCCAAAGTCTTATTTGAAATCGAAAATTCATACTTGTAAAACATTCACTTATTTATGTTACACACACAGACAGACCTGCCTTGACCTCTTCGCCCTGTTTTTCTTTCCCCTGCTCTTCCACATGCCCAGTTTCTTCATTAAACTCTTTATTTGCAAGAGTAAAAATAAAGAAAAAAATACGACCGTATACCTATGTTTACTTGTTACTATTAACTGAAACAAACAAAAAAACTTTCAAATTATTCACAATAATGTAATGCACCATTACAAGAAGACTATAGTTTGTTTTTTTTTTTAATAGGGTCGCTATGAGTCAGAACCAACACGATGGCAATGGGGTTAATACATGATTTTTAATGGATTTCTGACTTGTATTATACTGAAAATAATCATACTGTTAATAAATTCTTACACTGTTTACACTTATAATGACTTGACTTGTAAAAGAGAAATTGTGACCCCTGAAATATTTGAGACATGCGGATAACTGTGTAAAGTAGGCAAAATACTTTAATAGACTCGGTATGTTCTTAGAAAACATATGTTAATATGACTTTTCTACTAGAGGAACAAAAAAAAAGATTTTAAAAGCCTTGTTTTACTTCTATAAAAGTAGATCAAATTTAGATGAAAATAAAATAATATTGCCTTATTTTGTGTACTGTATTTTCATTATACTGCTCTTTGGCTCTTAGACAAAGAGAAGATGACTATGTACCACAGTCAGGACCAATATATGTAAGGTTTTTAATTAATCATACAAACTAAAATATAATTAACCCAAATCATAAGACGTTAAATTAAGACTTGCTCATTTTTAGCTGTTGACGAAGATCAGAAAATAGACATTTCAATACTGTGATTATAAAACAATGCCATTACATTACAACCTGTGACAATTAACTTTTTAAGAGGTAAGTCAAACATAATTTGACTTAGTCAACTGAAAGTCTATTAGGGTTACTGTACTTTTAACCTCAGCTAGAAGTTAAAGAGTTCTAAAAAAAAGATATTATATATTGCCTTTTAAATCTAAAGAAAATTACAGGACTATTTATACCCTGAGGACTCCACATCAACATTTATGAAAACAATGTTAAAAAGGATTCATACTTTTAGACAAACAGACAAAAATGCTTTTATTTAATACTTGTAAAGGATAAGGAAGCTTCTGGTTTCCCTCTATCTTACGAAGTAAAAAACGTAAAAATTACAATTGAGGATCCTAAAGGAATAGTGGTTTTAATTGATTCTATAAGAAAAAAACTAAAAAATACAGTAAACAGAATGTTTTTTCACAAGCCCATGAGAAACTTCATCATCCTGACTTTCAGTGTCAGCTAGGTGTTCAGTTTTCTGGTATATTTATGATTATAAAGAATGGAGCTACTCATATCTCAATAGACTACAGCCATAAAAGATACTAAAATTTAAAAAATTTTAATTGTGATATTACTATGTTTCTGACTATCAATAATTCCAATAAATGATACTGAAACACTACCTTTAAACATTTATGAGGATAAAAAATACATACATACCACAGGACTTTCCTTACGAAAAGTAGCTTTAAAATTATACATCCTCATCCTTATGGAAATAATTGAGTATCTTAAAAATGCTGCTGAAATCTTTTTAAGGAGCAGCATAATAGATCACTAGTCACACTGGGTTATTCAAAATCACAGTACACGGTAAGTAGAAAAAGGCACAAAAAAGAAGTTTATAATCATTCAACTACAACTAATCAGAACATAACTTATTCCAGTAAGTGATATAAAGCAATAAACGTATTGTTGCTCAAATGCAATATACTACAAATTTGTTAAAAATAGGGTATAAAAATATAAAATTTAGCATAAACATATATAGGTTGACGAAATTATTTTTGATGGCACTTTACAAGCTACTTGAAGTATCTTTATAGTTTTCATGCGTTCATTCAACAAATATTTATTGATGGCCTAGTATATGCTGGGCGTTATTCTATGTGCTGGAGATTCATCAGTAACAAAAACCAGTTAAAAATTCTTTAAAGCAGCAAAATAAATTCCAGAATTCTATAAATAGCAGAGAACTATTTTGTCCTAGTAAATGTATCACACCCCATATCTCATAACTCAGTATTTTCTCTTGAGTCATAATGTAGTATTTGATGATAAAACCATATCACATTTTACTTTGATACACTATAAGCAATCTTTCTACAACAAGAAAAATGATATAGAAATACAAACCACACTGTCTAATTCAATAACTTTCTTTTCTAAAAAGCCAAACTTAATAATGAAAAGATCATCATAAATACAAAATGAAATATATGATGATAAATATAACTAGACTAAGGGTACAACTTCAGTGACATAAACACAGACTGCAATTGATATCTTCAATTAAAGTCTTAATCTAAACCTAGAGTTCTGTGTAAAAGGCAAATTATATTTTTAAAAAGCAAATTTTATGTTTATAAGAAGTTAAACTTTTTGCATTCTTATTTGACTGAATCAAAGAAATTTAACTGCTTGGTATAATTTCCAAGGAAAACAAAAGTTGAATACCAAAAATCATAAAATAATATTACTGTATATAAAAGTCCATACAATGAAGGGACATCAATTGCAGTTGGGTTTATTTTTGCTTACATAGCCCCCCAAAAAGGCTGTCAGCACAAAACAAACCCTCCTTTATGTACAGACCTTCATAAGATTCTATCTCCTTGACTCCATTGTCTAGGAAAAACAAAATAAAAACAAAACAAAAAAGGGAACCAAAGCACAGGGGTTAAAAACAACAGAAATTTTCAAATGCACAGACTGTATCGTCTATTAAAAAAAAGTAAATGGTAACTTAAAAATATTTTTTCTTTTCTTTCTTTTTTTTGCAAAGCACATCCAGTTACTAAAGGGACTATTTAAAAAACGATGTTGAAAAATATTATACTCAATTGTTATCCATGCTATTAGAGGTCCTTTATACAATAATTTAAATTTGGGGGAGTATGTTCATATGTGTGTATGAAAATAGTACTTCTTATGCCAAAATTTGAAAGTATTAAAAATATCAGTACAACATGCATCTTTTTTTTTGGTATATTCATGATTACCTTTTTCTGGTACTCCAGTTTTGAGAAGGATCACCATTGTTGTGCATCAGCTAACCAGTCCTTTGCAGTGTGTGAAAATTGATTTGGCTAGTTACTAATAAACTTTATGTAACTATCAACAATTACATAAACTTAGTTGTAGCAACAAAATATCACCCAACTGCTTATTTAAGAGCATTGCTTATTTTTTAAAAAGAATTTATTCAAATTTGAATAATGTTAAATAGCAACAGAAGATAGCTTATATAGCAAATATTACAAATGTAAAATGCAAAATATATATTTATAAATATAACTACAATCAAATAGAGATAAAATATAGAGAGAAAAATAACACAAAAGTAGTAAAAAAAAAAAAAATGTCGATTCACCTCAGCCTCCGTGTGTATTTCCTATATGACATAATTCGAAATAAAACTTACTTCTCTCCAACGTTCCCTTTGGTGGAAGCTGTGGAAGCTGTCGGCCCCTTCGTCCTGCCACTGGAGTACTTGATGGGCTTGTTTGGACAGACCCAGTACGAGGATGAGACCTACAAGATATGCCATTAATATTCATTTTCAGTAGAATGAGTTAAATACTTTTAATACATTTGGCTCACATGATAGCTGTGTAAGTGCAATTTTAAAAGTGCGTTAGCTGCTGATTAAAAGGTTAAGAAAGTAGGACAAAATCAGGATATTTGAATGATTATCTAAATAGCAAAAGATGTTTATATTTTTGTGTAATATGCATACATTCACACAAACATGCACACAAAAACCTACAGTCAAATCCATGGAATTGTTAATGTAAATTAACATTCAATTCATATGAAAGCAAGAGGAGAATTCCGCAGCTCAAAAAATAAAAGGTAACATTTTATATTTCTTTCTACCAGCTAGCAAAATTCCAAACTTTCCTCCCCCGATCCACAGAGATTTTTACTCAGGCTCATATTAAGTATCCTTGTATTGGAAAATATCTCATGTAACTACAAATAAAACCCTCCACATTTCAAAATTCAACTAAAGAAGATGCTACTACATGATATTAACATTGATAGGAGAAACTAAAACTCTAATATCATTTATTGTCATTAGGATGAATATTCCAAAAGTGATGTCTAATGGACACAAACAATTTCTCATTCTGTAGGAGAAGAACATGATAGTTATGAGGTGTAGTATGTGGGGATTTACCCAGGGCTCCTGAGAAATGAGAAATCACAAAACAAATGCAGTCAGAACGGTTAATAAACAAATTACAATGATAGCCACACACTATTATATCCACTGAATATAAATAGTGTGCTTACATTTAGAGGGTTAGTATTGATTGTTATCAGTGATCAGCCAAGGATGATAGAAGAGACCAGTAGCTGCTGGGAAAATAAAATGGTGTGCTGGTGGGGCAAAGGGGAAATTAGTCTGATTGATTTATCTTTCACCTCGATAAGGCAGGTGAAGGAGGGGCAGATCTTCCGGTCATTAATGACGGCATCGACCTCATGAGGTTTGTATCAGGACGGTCAGTGGATCTGGAGCGGGTGGTGGTCCGCTCTAGGAGAGGCCGTTGTTCTGTTGGTCTGGATCTGTGATATGGCTGTCTATCTGCTGCTTCACAATCCCTGAAACGTTAGTCAAAAAGCAGCTCAGTTGATCTTTAGTGCCCTTCTGCTATTTGGTTATGATGCATCAAACTGATTTTGAAAAAGGTAACTTCAAATTATTGAGTATGTAAAGAATATTCTTTACCCCAACATATTCTGAGCAATTCTCACTGAACTTTTCAAGAATTTCTAAGGAATCAAAATCTGCCTTTTATAGCAATTTCTAATGAAGATAAAAGGAGTTGCTCAATATAATCAGTGACAAAACAAAACTGCCCATTTTCCAAAATAAATTCCCTAACTGGAACAAGTGAAATGTGTGAAGCATTAATTTAAAGAATTTCATTCAATTTAATTCCCTAACATTTTCAAAGGAGTGAAGAAAACCACATAACCATTAATTTTTAAGGCCTGAAGGTTCAGTGTACCACCTATATATAAAAGGGGTTTTATATAATCATAGTAGGATAAATGACACCTGAAAATTCAAACAGAAAAATCAAAATGAGGTTATAAGAAAACAGTGCAACTTTGAAGTTGATAGCCTTATTAAACATGGCCCACAAAAAAAAATCACCATGTAGAACACTGGTTATCAGCCAAGCCACACTCTATCTCAGTGCACTCCAGCTATGCCAAATAATACAATTCAGAATGGGTCTTAATTGATTGGAATAATTCTTCTGAAATAATGTGATCTGTATGACCACAAATAAATCCAATACCAAAACTTAATCCTTGTTGAAAGAAATATACCTAATTTTCAGTAACCTGTCATTATTGATTTTTATATCCCTGGAGTCCAGCATAATGCTTTACATATAACATGTGATCAATAAATGCTTTTTCTAACAATAGCCCCACATCTTTCAGACAACTCGTAAAACACTAGCTTGGATGCAAGAACTCAAAAGTAATACAAACTCCAAAGAATACATCAAATCGAACTATTATTATACCCCACCAAGTTCCCATAAAGATTACCACCTAGGAAACCTGATGGGGCAATTCTACTTGTCCTGTAGGATACCTATGAGTAGGAAACTCCTCGATGGCACACAACGGTTGTAACCACAGTAAAGGAAAGAAATATATTATGGATAGCAAAACAAGCATTAGTCTCCCTTAAGACTAATGTATCAAGGACTTTCACTTGGCCTATAAATTCTCCCAATTGTATTTTTCATAATGACAAACATAGACAATTTAAAAATGAGAAGAAAAAACATGACTTCCCAAATTTCATGAATTATGTGGCATACATTTTTGGACCAGTAGAGATTAATGATGTTAGGGAGTAAACATTGAATTTATTCTACATTGTATCTTGTGTTGACCTGACATTTTAGGTTCCTAGGGTAATAACTCAAATCATCTT
The DNA here is from genome assembly GCF_030014295.1 of Loxodonta africana. Lineage (NCBI taxonomy): Eukaryota > Metazoa > Chordata > Mammalia > Proboscidea > Elephantidae > Loxodonta > Loxodonta africana. The sequence goes on along the minus strand of NC_087355.1, from coordinate 54,543,016 downwards.
TAAATATTTAAAGTCCGTGTCCAATAATAAGATCGATTTCCTGAGATAGCTGTAGTATTTTTACTATAAGAGTTCTAGAACAGGTTTAAAAAAAATAAGGTTGAATGTAAATATGTACACATTCAATTACCAGTCAAAGAGAAAAACGAAAAAGGCAACCTTGTACTGTAAAAGCTCATAATTCTATTTTTGTTTATGAAAAACTATTTTAGAAAAAACATTTTCCTTTGGAAATAAATATGCTCACTAGTTCATTATATGTTTTTAGTATACATATCTTTGTATATCTTCATCATGATAGATAATCAGAATTAAAGGGATATATAAATAACTCTTAAATTCCCCCAAATCCATTTTTGAATAGAATCATCCTCTATGTTTAAGGTTTCTTATTATCTTAATAATAAACATATCTCATTATATAATACGTAATACATAGCAACAATAATTTGTGGAATATCTTTGATTACCCAAACATAAGGTTAGGCTAGTGTTTCATTTATTTATGCATAATTTGATTTATTCTGATTCCATCAATCAATTTATCCAAGCGGAAAGTGAAATGCCAGCATATACAGTTTTACTTCTTTGGCTCGATTTAAAATTAAAATATGTGATTGTGAATGAAACTGAGACAATTATTTCAAATGTGTTGCTATGCCCTATGTCCTTTAAAGGATGCTATTTATTATTTATAAAACAAGTCATTCCTTAGGAAATATCCCTTACAAGAAATATTTCTTTAGTGAAATAATTGTTTGAAGAGTGTAGTATAGCTTTTAAATATTACTATAGCCTATCTTTTAAATTTTACTTACATTTTTCTTTCCACAAAGGTACGAAATATAACTACAGAAAATTGGCATTATATGATAATTTTCATAGTGTGAGATGAAAATAGATTAATAAACAAAACATGAAAAAAAATTACAGTAGAAGGTAGAAATTTCCTGAAAACATCCCACCACAGTTAAGGGAAATGAAAAGCTACCACATTTAAAAATTTTAAACACTTGAAAAAAGATCACAATATGCTCCTTGTCCACAATTGGTAAGAATAGGTCTGAAAAGGTAAGATCTAAGGTTTTTGCTAAGAAATTTGAAAGTAGCAATGCCTAAATCATCCAGTCTTATAGCAGGCTCTTTAAGGGATCAAGGTACAATACTTGAGAGCTTTAGTGAACACTGATTTTAAGATAAGAATGTATAATACATTTTGAATAGAAGCAACTGAGAAGTAGGAAATAATACATAACACTTCGCAAGACCTAAAGCATTTTGGCGCCTACTTGGGGGTCTGTATTTCCGTATAAGCACGGTCGGCCCTCCATATCTGCGGTTTCCACACCCTAGTATTCAACCAGTTGTGGATCAAATAATATCGGGGGGAAAAAAGTTCCAAAAAAGCAAAACTTGAATTTGCCACATGCCGAGCACTACACTGAATGCAGGCGAATGAAGTGATGTGTAGGCAACCCCTGCTGTGGCCTCCCACCATTTCACAGCTCCTCAGTCTCATTCCAGCACTTGTTTGAGCATTGTTCACTTCCAGTCTTGTTCTTTCCCTACTTGTGTTGTATGTACCCTTTGTTTCTGTGAAAAAATGGCTCCTAAAAAGCAATTGAGTGGTCAAAGCAATCCCTCAAAAGCTAAGTGTGAGAGAGTTGAAGAGAGTGAAAAGAAGGAGTGTCAGGCTAGTAAAGGATGGCTGGGTAGCTCTGTAAAGCACTACAGCCTCAAGAATTTCAAGATCACAGGAGAACTGGCATTGGCTGATGTCCAGGCAGCATCAGGGTTCCCAGGAGAGCTCAAGAAACTCACAGAAGGGAAAGGCTACCTTCCAGAGCAAGCCTTTGATTGTGATGAAACAACTATTTACATAGTATTTACACTGTATTAGGTATTACAAGTAATCTAGAGGTGATTTAAAGTATACAGGAGGATATGCATAGGTTACGGCACTGGGTTGGTTACTGGGTATGCCATTATATAAGGGACTTGAGTATCCTCGGATTTTGGTATCCTCAGAGATCCTGGAACCAATCTCCCGTGGATACTGAGGGACAACTGTAGTTCCCTTTGCAACTCTACTTATTTACATTATTTTGCCTTATGCATTTAAAAATTTAATTCTGAAAAGTGTGGTCATAGCTTGTTTTGTTTCAACCAGAATGTCAAAGAACTAAGCACTTAAAAGTTTAGAAAACTCTCACTTGCAAATGCACATTTCTTAGGTAATGAATTTGGTTGTCTTTTACAAAGTGATTTAATATTTGCAATAGTTCTGTATCTTTGAATAAACAAAGTAAACGTTTTAATATAAGTTTTAACTAGCTCAGATTTTTTGTATGTGTCTATAATCTGGTTAGATCTTGACTGCTGCTCGGCTTTATCTAGTGGCAGCTATTCCAAACTGCAAGCATCTGCAGAGGACACTGTTTAATACATCCTGTAAAAACAGAGCTAATTCATATCAACTAACAGTATTTTAACAATGTTGTTCTTGTTAGGTGCCATCGAGTTGGTTCCAACTCACAGTGACCCTATGTACAACTTTAAGAATAGGCAGGGTAATAATACCAATCTAACTTTAAAAGCATATAATAATAGCACATGCAGGTTATGAGAGGAAGGCAGGTTGACACCAGGCCACAATAACAAAGAAAGCCATTTAAATGGTCTCTGAACTGAACGGCAGTGTTTACTCATAAGAAAAATTTAAACTGAAAGTATTCTGTTTTAGTGCTTTTCAGTCACTTCCAAGTGGAAAAATAATCTTATAATCATTTAGTGATGTTGACATCTTTGAATCATTTCCATCTCATTAGCTGCTCTTAATAGGTTTTTAAAATTTCCAAGTATCTGACAGAACCTTCTACTTATTTCATCACCTTTGCCACTTTAGGGTCCCTATTCTCAGTAAGAGTCCTGGTGGCACAACAGTTAAGTACTCAGCAGCTAACTGAAAGGTTAGCGGTTCAAACCCACCCATGGACTCCACAGGAAAAAGATGTGGCGATCTGCTGCTATAAAGATTTAAGCCTAGAAAACCCTATGGGGCAGTTCTACTCTGTCACAAGGGATTGCTATGAGTAAAAGTGACTCAACGGCACCTAATAAGAACAACATTCTTAATCAAGGTACATGTTATTTATGCAAGTCACCAGGGAAGAATAGGTCAGCGGGCATTTTTTTCATCAACTCCAGTTCAGTGTAAACTCAATGTAGAGTAGCTCTTTAGGTAAGATAAAAAATAATACTAAAAAAAAAAAGCCACCTGTACAATATAGTACTCTAAAGTAATATTAGAAACCAATGAAAACTGTTCTACAATGTAACTCATAGCTTATTGTCTGTATTAAATCAGACAGACTTATTTCATGTTTGTATTGTAAAGATTCCATGAGTAAATTTTTAAAGTTTTCTTGAAAACCTTTTAAAAGCAAAGCTATTAGGCATGATGGTGTTTCTCTATGGAACATTTCTGTTGAGTTAAATGTAAATCCTCTATGTTGTTTAACCATAGATGAGGCCATTCAAAAATAACAATATCCAGAGTCAGCCAAGTTAGTAACAATCTAAAATGTGAAAATGGTAACAATACACATACCGATGAGAGAATGTAAGACACCATTAATGTCAAAAGACATTACTGTTACCCACAAGCATATTTTATCATCAAAAAGACAAGGAAAGTATTGTTTAAATGGTAATTATTGGAAATAAAAAGGAGAAAAGATTAAATATCCCAATTTCCACGAGAAAATTAGGAACAAATACAACACTAAGCAATTAAGATATATTATTAAATATGTGCACTTACAAACATATAAGAGATAAATGTCTTCAAGATATTTTGAGCATTTTATTGACTTAATAATTTTCACTGTTATTTAATTATAACTTCATAAATAATAGAAACAAAAACACAAATAGGCAAGATTATTTCTCCTGCAGAAATTAACATGTAATAAATTAATATCTTTAAAATATAAATTATAAAAATCCTGATAGATGATATAATTATCATCTTTTATCTATAAAATTCCTGTTCCCATTTTCGGTGGCTGTTAAAGTTTAATGAAGTCAGCTGTAATAAATTCAAGTTATTTCACCATGGTATTGTCCTTACATTATCCCCCTTTTGAACCCTCAAAAAATTCCATCAGATAATATATATTTTAAAGATATATCTCTAAAGGACTGGATTATATATTGTTATTCGTTTTTTTTTTTTATTATATCATATGAGCTGCTGTGATGAGGCATGATCTTCATATTAGTATGTCAGAGTTCTGTGTTCAACAGTTTCACTGACAAGCTTTAAGTGATTCATCAGATTTTCTTTTATTTGGCGAATTTTACACGGATAGTGAAATAGGTATAGAGCAAGTCCCTCATAGGGACTGCTGCCTGCCGCCATTAGCTGCCACCTCGTAATGGTAGCCCAAATTGCAGTTAGAAGTAGCTTTAGAGAGTGCTAAAGAAAGATTATATGAAGATAACAACACTGGAGTAATTTGGAGCCAATGGTGCACTGACGGTAACCATAAAAAAAAAACAAAAAACCATAGCAACAATAAATCCCAACTCCAGCTCAATCCCTTATTGGATTGATTAATCCTCCCCCAACACATGCACACACACACACAGCCTAACAGAAAAAGGGTTGTGCTAATTTCCAGGCATAAGTACTATTTGCCTCAGTCTCTACTGTCCTATATATAATGTCTGACATTCAATCAAAAATTAGTAGAAACAAGAAAAAGCAACAGAGTAAGTGGGGGGGGGGGAGCCCATTTTCAAGAAACAAAGCAATCAACAGAACCAGACTCTGAGATGACACAGATGTTGTCACTATCAGTGAATTTGAGATAAGTGTGACTGATACGTTAAAGACTGTACTGAAAAATACGGGAAGCATCCACAAACGGAGGAATTTCATCAGACGAAGACTAAAAGAAAGAATCAAATGGAAATGCTAGAAATAATGGAAAATAAAATATGACAAAATGTTAATTGGAAAGCTAGCTTAGAATCAGCTTATAGAGATCTCAAATGTCAAATTAAGGAGTTCGGACAGGGCTTAATTGTAAATGAGAATTATCAAAAGTTTCTGAACAAAAATAATTTTCAAGTAATGCATTATGAAGATTAACTGAACTATAGTATGTAGAATTAGAGTAGGAAGAGACTTTGCCTGCATGTAATCGTAAGAGAAATAGAGAAGAAAGTGTTAATGACAAACATAGAACACAGAAATATACAAAGAGAATGTAAGGGTTACAAAGAATCTTAGAAGTCATGTAATCCAATCTCTCTCAGTTTAGAGATGAGCAAAGTAAGGCTCACAAAAACATAGACAAAGTCATACTATTTGATATTTCCTGAGCTGGAACTGGAACTGAGGTTTTTTGTTACCAAAGACCATTAACTCCACTGAACTTTGAACTCTTTGATGACAGAAATAGTTTTTTTTTAAATAATGTTTGATACAGCGCTTTATGAAATAAATGTTGAAATGGATGAACCAAAGAGAAAAATTTAAAACTCCCAGCTTCAGAAATAAAATTATGACCTATAAACAGAAACAAAAGGATTATTGGGAAGAAAAATAGTGAAATCAGGTTTGAACTCAAATTTGTGAGGTATTGGAAGAATATTCTTATAACAGATGCTAATCAATATCTGACCTTTAAAGAAGAGATATAATTTGGTAATTCACTGTACAGTGTTAGTACACCTACTCCTCATTTACTGACTACCTTGTTATCTCACACTTACAACAATAGTAAAAAATCTACTGATTATTTTGCACATTAACAACATATGTCTGGCTATAACAAATGCCCAGGTGCCAGGAGAGAGTGATGTGATGTGGCTGTGATGGTTAAGGTTATATGTCAACTTCACTGGGCCATGATTTTCAGTGGTTTGGCAGTTATGTAATGATGCAGTCATCCTCCATTTTGTGATCTGATGTGGCCATCCTGCATTTTTGCATAACGTTGGTTTTCATATAACGACCTGATCTTTGGAACCTAACCATGTGAAAAGCAGGTGTGTTTCACAGATTCATCAGTTCATTCATTCTTTTGATACATATTTATTGAGCTCATGTTATGTGCCTGGCACTGTATGAGGTATTAGAAGTTTTGGTTGAAGCCACAAGAATTCATAAGATAAAGGACAATGTACAGTCAAAAAGATGAGAACCTGAGAAAGAGGAAAGAAGTGAAGAAGTCAAGAGGAGTCAAGAGGTAAAATGAGAACCAGCATAGTACTGCATTAGAGAAGCTAAGAAAGAGGTGGTTAATAATGTCAGAGGCAAAGAGGCAACAAGGATAAATGTGAATGAAAGATAGGGGAATAATTACCATTTAAATAAAGTGCTGGAAACAGAGGTCAAACTGTAGAGGATTAAGGTTTAAAAAGATGATGAAGGAGTGGAGACAGCATGTGTAAAAATACATACTCAAGAATATTGGTATAGGTTAAAAATAAAAGAAAGAGAAAATGGACCACACTCAAGGTAGCTTGAAGGGGTAGCAGAGTAGAAATCAGGTATTATTAAGAAAACTTAAACAGTAATTTGAGGAAAAAATATTTCAGTAAAGAAAGAGAAATTGAAATATTAGGGAAACAAGAAATAACAAACAGGCGGATATTAAGAAATTAATTAAGAAAGATTCAAGTCAGAAACACAAATAGAAGATTAATTTTGCTAGAGAAGAAAAACATTTGTAAGAGGGAAGGAGAAAATTGGTAACAATGCAGAGAAATAGAGATAAAAAGTTGATGGTTCAGGAAGCATGGGCTTTATCGTATTTATTAACCAGGGCTCTCAGTAATAATTTTTTTTTCTTATACTTAATCAGTTTCCATCACTTTCTATCCAAGGACTATTTAAACCTTCCTACGTTATTCAACTTCCAGGCCTCCATCCTGGGGAATGTGTTTCAACAACCACTACCACAACCATTATCGCAGCAACAACAAAATTGAGATAATCAAGCATACTAATCACCTTCAATTTAACATCGTTTTATTTAAAAACTGACTTGTATCCACCTCTGTCATCTATTTTCTTCCTGTCTCAGTGGTAAGTATGAGCTTCTTTTGATTCACAAATTCTGTCTATGTGTTTAGCCCAATCTGCTCCTACATCCCCTAGGACCTTTCACTCATCCTCCCTTTTTCCTATATTTTCAACTTATTTTTTTTCCCTAAAGGGTCCTTTCCTTCACTCTATAAACACACGGAAATATTTTCTATACTAAAAGAACCCTTCTTTGATATCATATACCTTTATTGAATGTCTCTCCTCCATACTCTCTTGGTATGTATATTCGTTTACTCATCTCCTAGTCAGGCCTCAGACTACTGCAACTGGCTTTTATTCCTGAATACCCTTCTGAAATTGTCTTTGCTAAAGGCATCAATGACCCCGTACTCGACAAATCTAAAAAGCATTTTTCATTTATTCTTTCCACTTTGATACTATTTCTTTCTTCTTGAAACTCTCTTCTTTTATCTCTACTGATCCTGCTTTTCTCTTACTTCCTTCTCTGTGTCCTTCAGATGCTCTTCTTCCTCTGTTTGCACTTAAACGTTAGTCCACTAAAACCTGCAAAAGATGGAACCTGCATAAGGTGGAAACCTGTCAGAGAAAGAAAACACAAATATTTTCCACTAAAAAGAGTGACAGAAAAGTGGTAAGACTGCACCCAGCCAAAGGTGAAAAAACTTGCGAAACCCAGAAAAATAAGGCAGTTTCGTCAAGTTCCAGCTCTTACAGGTTTCACTGTATTTCCAAATCTGACAAAAATTCCTTAGCTTTCATTTCATAGGCTGGTTTTCTGGTTGATATCACTTCCATTTTTGCACTTACTTCCCACTAATTGTAAATCTACTCCCAAATTGCTTTCTGTAGCCTAGAGTTCTTTAAGCCATAAAATTATTTGTCTTGCTCCTTGCTAGAGGTTTCTCCTTGCTACTCTCAAAGACACCTCAATCTCAGTAATTCCCAAACTGAAGTAGTCTCACACATAAATTGATTCTCCTCTAACAACTGCCCCACCTTGGTGTGGTATCAATGAACCCAATTACCCTTTCTATAAAACTAGACATTTTCTTCTCTCCCTCAGCATCCTAATCTAATCATTTACAAAGTATTATTGATTTTACTTGATTAAATGTGTCACCTTTTTCTCTATTGCGCCATTCATTACCTTAGTTCAGGCCCTCATGAGCTTCTGCTGCCCTGTTGTTGTCAGAAGCCATGAAGTTGGCTCCAAAACATGGCGACATTATGTATAATAGGATAAAACGTTACCCAGTCTGCTGCCCTAGACCAAGGCAAATGCCTGACTACATGGGTTTCTTTTCCACACCTTTTTCTCCTCAAATCTACCATCCACATAGTCTAAATTGAAGATTATTCTAAATGAAAATCTTATTATAACCATCTCTTAATTAAAACCCTTCAGGTTTATTATAAAGGCCTTAGGGGAGGTAGGTGAGCATCCATATTCCTATATATATATATATATATATATATATATATATATATATAAGTTCCTTAACAGAACCTACAAGGTTCTTCATGATTGGAACCTACTTTATCATTCCAGATTCATTTCTTACTATGCCCTGCCTTGTAGATAACGCTCCAACAGCACTAAAATGCAGTGTTTATTACTTCAGCGATTTTGCCTACACATTTTTCTAAAATTCCACCTGCATCCTACCGCACCTTCATACAACTCTAAGTAATTCCTACTCATCCTTAAAGGTACAGCCTAGTTGTTATGTCCTCCACGAAACCTTTACATAAAGATCCACCCCCAGCTACCCAGGCTCAATGTCAGTGATTCCTTAATATACTTTTGTAAAGCTCTAATATTGCATATTACATACCATACTGTTTGGTTATTTGTTTGAAATCTTAATAAACTTAGGAGTTATTTATTGACTATAACTTATTTATCTCTAAAAATCTACACTATGACTAGCATATGGTAGAAGTTCAGTAACTATTCGACACATGGCAGCCAAGTAATTTTTTAGAAATCTAAATGAGGTCACATTACTAGCTTAATGATTCTCCAATAGCTTTAAGTAACACTGAGGATGAAATCCAAAGGCTGTCTGTGGCCTACAACATATGTTCCATGCCCACCATTGCAATAACATTTCCTACAATGTTCCCCTTCGCTCGATCTGCTTGAGCCCACTGTCCTTGTAGTTATTTCCTGAAACTTGCCAAGCTTGTTACCACCTCAAGGACTTCCCACTTGCCACCTCTTATCCTGCTTTTTTCTGTAGTATTTATTTCTATTTGCAATTATTTATTTGTTGATTTGTTCATTGTTCCATATAAGAATATAAGCTCTATGTGGGTACCTCAGCCTCAAGGACACTTGTATAAATAGGTATTTATTAAATAATTATTTATCACCAAAAATTTGATGCTTTATAGTTGAAATAATCTATTACTTTGAATTCACATTAAGGGGAATCATTATAAATTCCTTCTGGAGTGCAATGACCATTATCCCAGACCTTTAAAGCCTATACCTATCCTGATGAAAGAGGTCAATTCTTACCGATGTCAAGTAATACTAATGTGTCAATAATCTCATTTAGCTTATTTTCTTGACATTTGGAAAACTAAATTAAACCAACCCTTGATAGAGGTACTAATTTTCATAGCTAGGCTTTTTTGTTGTTTCAATAGCTTATGTGCAGGTAAGAAAAGACAGGTATAAAGAATTCCTGAAATTTGCTTTGCAGTTCTCTTAACTTGGCAAATAAAGAAGATCAGATGTTAGTTGTATATGGAAAAATTACTATGAAATATTAATAAAGGGCAACACATATTCATTCTAAATGTTTGTTTCAATGCTGAATGTGTTTTAAAATGCACAATGAGAGATAAGTTTGTATTGTTCAGTACAAACTAACTCCATATAGCTAAAAACAAAGTTTTGATTCTTAATGTTAGCTAACGTTTCCTGAAGTAACATTTAAAAAGCTTGGTACACATTATTTAAGCCTCTGTTATTCTGTTCCAAAGAGATTGCAGTCATAATTTTTCATTTTACAGTCTTCAGATAGAGAGATCAGTGTAGATCTAAATTCTTCTAATAGACTGGTCATAGACTGGGGATGCCATGTTGAGTTTACTACTATCATTACAGCCATAAAATTCTCAGAGATCACACAGCCATATAATGGCCCACTTTGAGCTATTAACACATATTTATCCCCAGAAGGAGAATTCCCAGACCACGAGAGTATATGCTATCTTGAAAGGTGGGTTGGGAAACTGAAAACCTAAAAAGTTGATGCTACTTTCTTCTTGTTTCACAACCTTCAATAAAGAGGTCACTTCTCCTTTAATTATTTTGAATCAAATATGAAAATTAGGGAGAATTTAGATAACTGAGCTCAAAAAAATTTTTTTTGCCAGAGAAAGAGATTGGTGTAGAGTTGAATTTTGACAAATAGGTAAGAGAAGAACAATTCAGCAACAGAACTAAGGATGTTTCTGAGAATGGATTCAACTTCTGGATATGTAAGAAGGTAAAGAAAAGTGGACACTAATAGGGAGTAAGCAGACAGCGTAAGAGAGTGGAGTTCTCAAGAGAAAAAAAAGAATTAATGAGGTAAAATTAACTCAGCGCAAGAGTAAGAAAGAAACATGTGGCGTTCCGGTTCAAAAGTACGCTGTCTGAAATAAGATTTCACCAGTGGAACAATTTCAAGTGATGATAAGCTTCAGAGTATGGCCATGAGAGTGAATGACTGAAGTAGAATTGGGAGTAAGGCTCACGAGATATGAGACAGTTAAGAAAGTAAGTGAGTGCTCAATAGATCGTTCAGGCAGATACTGATATTACTTGGGCTGATAGCAGAAATTGGAATGAGGAGGAAGAGTAAGCCAGGTATTAAAGTATTCAGTGAATATATAAGTGAGTAAACAACCAAAAGGTCAACAGATGACAGTAACATGGAAGGGTAACAGGTAATTTTACTTAGTGGCATTAGATACAAAGGGAAAAAAAAAAAGTGGCATTAGATACAAAGGAATAGGAGTTAAATTAAGGAGAGAATGCATGGAACTTTATGGAAATAGAGGAGAACGGACAGATGGCCAAATAAACCTTTATATCTTCAATAAATGTTAAAAAAAAAAAAAAATCAGTCCCAGAATCTCGTGATTTGAGTGGGGGTCAAAGACTAAGTGAAATGGAAATGTGATATTCTCCACAAATTCAGGGTTATCTACTATGACCAAGGAGTAGATCTTAGCCATCTTTGACAAGGTAACTACAGTCCAGTCAGTACAACCTAAGAGTAAAAAAACAAATGGTCAAATCATTTTTCAAAAAGCAAGGGATGGAAACGTTAAAATTCAGTCTAGTATTCACTACTTCTGTGGAAGAGGCACAGGATGCAATAGGCAAGGAGTGTACAAGTAGATGCAAGGTTTATAACCAGGTGTTCTGACTCTTGATTTAGGTAGTAGATGCATGGATGTTCACTTTATTATTACACTGTAACTTACACAATTCTTTTGTATGCATTAAAGCCATAACAATTAAAAATAATATATTTTAAAAATAATTAAAGAGCTTTATTCTTATAAAATCTACCCAAATTGCCTAGGGGGAGGTGAACACTAGATACACAAATTGAAATCATTCAAGTGATAGCAAATCTTACAATAAGATACCTGATAACTTGTTTTCTGAAACTGATTTTCCCATGTTTTAATGTAAACATTAATGATCATGTGTTTACTCACCACAACCCAAAAGCTGTCACAGAAAGATAATTCAGAAATGCCTCCTTCAAAACTGGCCATTTAGGCTAAGGTTGAAAATTTGGTAAGCATATAAAATTGATAACCAACTTAGAGCTGACGAAGAACTGATTTTATCTATGTTGGTGAATTGAAAGAATAAATAAAGTGAAGCAGACTATTGATTGATAACTGAGCCTTGAATGTACTAAGATAACACAGAGTCCTTATGCCCACCTCCCCCCAATGGTAACGGGTATATGCTTTTAACTTACATTGAACTGAAGAGATACAAGAGTAACGAGAATAAGCCTATAATCAGTAATGTCTCATTCATGGTACCCATCCTGAGAAAAGCCATAGCCCATTATCAGGATATAGTTATCTAGCTACTTTTTCATATTTTTGGGAGCTGAATGTGTCATCATTCAGACCAAATATACACAGAATCTGAATATACTACACAGCAACGATAAAAATAAAGACAAAACAAAAAACAATTACTTAGAATTGAAGCAAAAATGACAAGACTGAAAAATGCAAAAGAAAATTAAATGTAGCAAAAATCACTACCAAATAAACTGAAAGACACTAAATTTCAATTACATTCACTGAAAGACATAAAAAAACATGGATTATTATGAACTTATTGTTGATGTTATCTCTTAGGCTTGCTCCCACATTTATCCACATGTATTCAATCCTTAGAATTTAACCATTAGTTTTCAATTATTTTTTTCTGAACTCTTATTATCAACTCTTCATTAACTAAATTAATAGGGATAAAGGAGGTCACAGATAACTCTAAACCACTAGGAAACAAAAGCAGTTGGGCACGTACATTTCTTTTCTACACTAGCTGAGCCCCCCACCACAGTATCACTGCCATTTTCTTCTCTGCCCAAAAAGCTACAAAATTTTGTCACTTATCTGGTTTAAAATCTTAAGCTACATTATAGCCTTGAGAACATTATGGAGTTTAGAGATTTTCTTGCTCTTCTCTTTCTAGTCAACCCCCCTTCTGTTAAACACTAGGTAACTGATATTTCCCTCCAATATAAATTATATTTCCTCAGAGTATTAGAACGGTACTATGATTCAGTGCAAATCCTTACTTTGAAAAGAGGAGTGGTGGTAGGATAGAAATAAACAAGAATCTTTCCATAGACCCAGGATTCTCCACAAATCCAGGGTCATCTACTATGACCAAGAGCACTTCGTTGACTGACTCCTCTCCTGGCGGGGAGATGGAAGGGGGCGGTAAGCGGAAGTATAAATCAATCACTGCTGTCTAATTATCTGATTATGAACTCGGCAGAGGATGGTGGTTAGTTAACCACAGCTAATTTTAATATTACTCTATCCTTCTAGATAATCAGGAGTTAATCCAAATACTGGTGAACTAATTCTCTTGGATAGCACGAGCTCATCAAAGAAAAGCTATATATTTAACATTTTATTACAATTAAAGTGTTTATGCTTTACTTCCTACTCTTCATAAAGGTAATATTTCTATAGTTTATTGATATATATATGTACATATATACACACACATATATATATACATAACAGAAATATAAGCAGAGTATATCACATCAGTAGACAGGAACATGCAACTCTATGAACACACTCAATTGCAGAAAAATATACCTGCCATCCCTGTGATGATGCTCAATGGTCTGCCTGTATCTGGAGCGAGGTAGAGTAAGAAAATGACTGCAAGCGTGGCAGAAACAAGAATATAAATAAGAATCAGGAAAGAAATGAAAAAGGTATAGCTTAATTTTAAAAGGTGAGATTCAAAATAGATAAGCAGATAGTAAGCAAAGCAAATGAAAATTGTTACTGAAAATTTCAGCTTGCCTCCTCATCCTAGTGACCATTACAATACGGCAGTGCTAAGGGTTAACAAATTCTAAAATAAAATACAACCAATTGAGATTTTTCAAAATCATATTTCAAAATAAAATCTTTTCAATTATCACTCAAACATCTTCAGCATCATCTAGAAAATGTTATACGGTAGAGATTTTTCCCCATTATTAGGAGGAAAGGTGAGAGGAGAAAAATAATAAATTCATCAAAAAGTTTAAGAAAGAAATAACAAAAGAGGTAAACTCCAGTGCTTAGAATAATTATAAAATGTTATGAGGTAAATCTTTCTCTTTCAATCATTAACAATGAAAAATCACTGCAAGGGACTTTAAAACTTCAATTGACTGAAGAACAAATTGATTCAAATTGTTTTTTAATTGGTTATTAATTTTATTCTTAATTCTATCAGATGTAATACATTTTTTCATTCACTATGTTTATTACACTACATACTGCTGGCTCTGCTCCATTTCATGTCTCATGACTACCAGAATCCATCATGGAGCACACAGACCTTTACCCACGTATACTTGATTCTCTTCTTTCCATAGCACTAATTTGTATTCATATTACACAGTATTTACCTTAACTAATTGAACATTTTCTACTTTTTAGAACCTTTAATGACAAAACACTTAATTTTGGCAGATAATCACTGTTTCATTAAAAAATGAAAACCAACCTGGAACTCTATTACTTTCACACTTCTACCTCTAAATACTGAGTAAATATATACTTCAGTCTTCACTTGTTCTTTTCCTCCCCATCAAAGAAAGAAGTGTCTCTAATTGTAATCCTGCTTCCCACGTAACCTTGCTTCATTCATTATTCTGTCCTGGTTTCCCTTCCTCAACTGTACTTTTAAAAACAAAACCTTTGCTAAGCTTGCTTTTTCAATCAGGACATCATCTCTCTCACTTTCCTTTCATCACAAAACGTCTTAAAACACATATCTACAATTCTTGCCACCACTTTCTCACTTCCCATTTATGCTTGAAGCTGACTGTAATTTGACTTCTTGCGCTATCATTTTCTCGAATCTATCTTGTGATTGTTTTCTGTTAAATTCTCCAAATTCCGTTAGTCTTTTCCTTATCTTTACCACACTATACTTATCTGTGGTATCAGGCATTGATTGTTGATTTCAACCTCTATTTCCTAAAGTCTCTCCTCTCTTTGTTTCTGAAACACTTTCTCTCTGGCTTTTAAAAATTGCATTTATTTAACACTTGATATGTGCCAAGTACTCCTTTAAAGGCTTTGTGTACATTATCTCATTTATTTCTCATAACAACTTCTGTATTTCCACATTCCTACAGACAGAGAAACTGAGGCTGTGAGTGCTTTCCCACAGTCATCTAGTAAGTACAATAATAGGTTTCAAACTTGAGGGTTTCCTAATCCAAAGCCTAGGCTTTTAACCATTTATACATATGGCCTGGTCTCTTACTGTTTATCTTTTCATTTACTAGATCTCCTTTCTCTGTATACCTTAGAGGCAATTGTTTCCCAAACGTCTTTCATCAACCTTCATTATATTCCAACACATTTTTCAGAATAATATTATCTGTTTTTATAGTGTAAATTATCACTTTGCTTTAGCATTAATTGTTCTCTTCATTGCACAGCACCTCTCCAGCTGTTTACTGGGCTCTCCACATGGCTGACTGACTGTCATGCAGACACTTTAGAACAACACATGCTAACTATGAAGTCTTCAAGAGACACTGCCTATTTGGACCTCTGATGCAGCATTTGTGAAATGAAGGAGCTAGGGCAGTGATTTTCAAAAAAAATTTCTTTAGCATAAGATGACTTTCTTTACTCAAGTAAATTTCATGTAGAACTAATACAGAGGAACCCAGTAAAATCAGAATGACTCCAGCTACAGAGGGAGTGAGAAGGCTCATCCTTACCTACCATAGCAGCCCCTTAAGTACCTCTTCAGAATCCTAGGACTTTATGGTCTCTAATGAGTCGAAACTGACTCAACAGCAACATTTTTTTTTTTTTTTTGGTTTAATGTCCCTTCAGGAACCGAGGCAGTACAGTGATTAAGTGTTCAGCTACTAACAGAAAGGTTAACAGTTTGAACCTTCCAGCCACTCTGTGGGAGAAAGATGTGGCAGTCTGCTTCCATAAAGATTATGGCCTTGGAAACCTTATGGGGCAGTTCTACCTTGTCCTATAGGGTTGCTAGGAGTCAGAATCGACTTGATGGCAATGGGTTTTTTAATGTCCCTTCTAGTTACAAATTATTTAACCCCTTTTGGAATGCCAACTACTCCTCTTCTTGAAATCCCAGTTTCAACTAATGATTTAAATGTTTATTTAATAAACCAAGCTTAAGAACCTCAGAGTTTTTTACTAACTCCTCCATTTATCCTATTTTCTATGTTCAATTGATTTATGATCTTTGCTGGTTCTAATTCCTAAATAACTCTAATTTGTTCCTTCTTTTCCTTTTCTTCTGCCACTACCTTATATCAGGCCATCATCATGTTTTACCACGTCTATTGAATTGAAATAACCTTGTGTTAGGTTTCCCTACCTTCAGATCCTAGTCCTCTCCTGGCCGAATCCATTCTGCACCCTCTCTATAGAGGTATATTTGCAAATTATGCTTCTGGTCATGTAGGTACCTTGCTCAAAACCTTCAATAGCTCCCCGTTTTAAATAACACAGGAACAAATCCTTTACAATGGTATTTAAATTAGGTTCCAATCTAATGTCAATCTTCATCTCCTATCACTTCCCATCTCCCATATCACAGCCTTCTATCAAAGCACGTGAGAATAAGTAAGATTCTCTAAATGCACGACATACTTTCCTGATTTCAAAACTTTTTTTAAGCTCCTAACTCTTCCAGGAACATCCATTACCCTCTTTCTTCATAACCTTGCCTCTCAAAATCCTACTCAACCTTTAAAGTTTAACTTCTCTTTGGAGTCTTGAACACACCCATGAAAATAAATTTCTCTCCAATCTTTTCAAATAATATTAAGCTTCTGCACGTCTGTGTTTTATAATTAGTTGGTATATGATCATCTGTATATCTAGACCAGACTAATGCCATTTTCAAAATCTTTGTGCACAATGGCTGACACACTCAATAAATATATTTTTAACTGGACTAAAAAGAAAAAAACAGAATCACACCAATTTCATGATGAATCTACTCTCCAAAGAGAGCAGTGGTTCACATAATCATAGAGGTATTCTAGATATGTAAATCACAGATTATAAGCCTATGTAGTATATAAGCAAGTAGGGAAACAGAGTACCAGGAATGGCATTTGTAGCTTTACAAAGAGTAGAAATAATACCAAACAGCTGTGATGTTGGAATTTATTGCTTAAAAAAGAAACATATCCCTCTGAAAACTACTTAAGAGTAACAGAAAATGGGCAAATTTCAAAGCTTGTGAAAACTTAAAAATTCATAGAATGTATCATCATCTAATTTCTAATTTTTCATGGAAGAGCCTTATAATTATCTATGTCCCTATAAAGCCAATGAAATATTAAGGAAGAATCGTCTTCATCAATTATCAGTTTCATTGTTTCATTTCCCTTGTCAATCTCTACACTCATGTTATGGTTCTTAACCTTATTTGTTTATGATTCCCCTTAGAGTCTGTTGGTAACTATATATATATATATATAAATATATACATATATACATATATATATATATATGAAGATTACACAAAATTAACCATAGTATCTCAGCAAGGCACAGACCTCTGAAATCCAACCAAAGTCCACAGATGCATCCAAGGTCCTTTGCTACATCCACTTGTACAACTTAAAAATATTACACACTTCTCCATTAAACCATGTTTACTTTTCTTCTAAAATTAACAAACATTGTAAAGTCTGAGCAATGGATTATGCTGAGTTAAACAAATAAAGTAAGTTATATTTTAAAATTTTATTTAATTCAGTCTGTCTGAAATATTTAAAAAATTCAGCAGTTCACTGTAAAAAACAGAAAACTAATATATTAAAATTTAAAAAATTAAAATTAAATGTTAAAAAAATAAACTCCAGATTCTAAGAATGATAAAATATTATTATTAAAAAACTGAACGAGATTACCAATCTACTTTCTAGATACACTTTAATTCTTATTAGATAATATAACCTTTAAAGACAACATAATAAATTACCTTTCCATTATATTAAATTAGCCTGAATGTTCCTTTTAGGAAATTCCAAAGGTGAAACCTCCCATCCATAAGCAAACCTGTAGTTTCCAAAAGCTAAGCTTCCAACCCCAAATTAATGCAAATCTTTCTGTTCTGTATCTTTAATATTGTTAATGTTACGTTGACTAAATAGTTCCTCAAAAATACTCAGATTGATTTAACTGTTTTAAAATATGTCACTGAAATTAATAACACATACTGTTTTGTAACATATACCCTCTTTCAAAATTTACTTTCTCTATAATTTTAACATTTCAAAGATGAGTTTCCTCAGAGTTGATAGCTGAATGGGTCAAAGAGATGAATCCTTTTTATGAAATATTTTTGGGTATGTTTTACACTTTTTGATAGCTGGTTGCCTGATGAACAGTAGAAAAAGGGCATATGTGTGTAAACTATCACTGAAGGCCAGATAATGGAACCTTTTGCTCTTAGAATATATCAACTGAATGTACAGAAGAAAAGAGTTTATAAAATAAATATCTCCTTCCAGCGTTAATTATATTTTTTTCTTAATATTCTAAAAGTATACTTCACAAAATTAATTGGACCCAATATATTTTGGCCTCTGGGATAAAGAGATAAAAATGCATGCTGCAGGATATCTTTGACATGTGATGGAAATACTATTCTAATATTAAATTATGTAAAGAAAAACTTGTTGGGATGATTTCTAACACTAAAGCAACATAGTCTGGACAAGGAAGAGTATGCTTCTTGTTGTAGCAGTTACCAGGATTTACCAGACAAATATTGGTACAAAAAGTAGAAGGAGTGGAGAGGAAAAGAAAGATATCCATTGGAATTCATTATACTGGCTAATATCTCTACATCTAGATTTCCAAATTACTTATAATGAAGCTATTTTCTTTTCAAAGCAAAACTGGATTTAGATTAATGGATAACAAAGTGAGATGTGTAAAGAAACAAGGATCCAATTAAATTTTGATATATAGTTCTTTTTAAATTACCTGTAAGAAAAGGACATAAACAGTATATTTTCTCCTTACACCACTTAAATTTAATCAGGTACCAAAATTTAATATCAGATAGCATCATTTCTCACCAAATATAGCCAAAGTAAAAGCTACTGTTTTCATGCACAACTTTCCAAAATGTCCCCAAATCCTTCATTCTTTGTACTGGGCCTTTCTGATGTGTACGAGTGTTCTGTCTCTGTATCTCTGCTCTTGTTCTTGCCTGAACAAACATGTCCATTTTTCAAGGCCCAACTCATGTGCTACATTCTACAAAGTTACCTGAATTACCTGGTTTCTCTGTTTTTCTGCTTAACTGGTGTCATGGATTGAACTCTGTTCCCCGAAAATATCTGTCAACTTAGCTGGGCCATGATTCTCAGCATTGTGTGATTGTCCACCATTTTATGTGATTGTCCACCATTTTATGTGATTTTCCAATATGTTGCAAATCCCATCACTATGATGTTATAAGATGGATTAGCAGCAATTATATTGATGAGGTCTACAAGATTAGATAGTGTCTTAAACCAATCTCTTTTGAGATATAAAAGAGAGAAATGAGCAGAGGCAGGGCTCCTCATACCACTAAGAAAGCAGTCCTGGAAGCAGAGTACGTCCTTTGGATCTGAGGTGCCTGCTCTGAGTTGCTCCTAGACCAAGGGAAGACTGATGAATCACAAGGACCTTCCTCCAGAGCTGACAGAGAGAAAAAACCTTCCCTGGAGCCAGTGCCCTGAATTCAGACTTCTACACTACTGGACTGTAAAAGAATAAACCATCCACTTGCGCTATTTCTGTTATAGCAGACTGGATGACGAAGACAATTGGTAAGCACATTAATATGTGAATTATTTGCAAACCAAAAGATCCTTTTAAATGTCAAGGGTAAGGCATATTTTTTGAGTACATACTATGCAACTGAAGGCAGTGTCATTTAATCCACAAAATAACCTCATAAAGTTGGCATTAATTTTCTAGCTTTATAGATAAGGAAATCAAATGTCAGAGGGGCTAATTTTCCCAAAGATAAACAGCTAGAAAATGGTAAAATCCAGATTCTAACCACAGGCCATTTGGCTCTGATGCCTATGCTACTGAAGAAGAGCACATTCAATAAAATAATATTCCAGTCCAGTGCATCCACTTGTTACTGACAAGAAAGGTTCATATACCTTTCAAAACGCCTAAATTATGCTTACATATCAAAGGAAATTCTCTTAGATTTTGTAATCAACAGTATCAATGGACTCTATAAAATGCTATTCAATAAAATTCTCACTGTAAGAGTTTTAGAGATCCTTACCTTCTAAATAGAATATAAATTTTACAATGCCTTTAGATGCATTCTATTAGAGAAAACCTTTTAGAATATTAGTGTAAAACAAAAATCAAGGATTCATTTTTAATAATGTGATAGACCACCTCAATGTTTCATACTGTACTTTTAAATTTTGTATTCCTTATGTTAATAAATAATTATAAGAGATAATTTAAAAATAATGTATAAACCCAACCATTTGCCGTCGAGTCAATTCCGACTCATGGTGACCCTATAGCACAGAGTAGAGCTGCCCCAAAGGGTTTCCAAGGAGCAGCTGGTGGATTCAAACTGTCAGCTTTTTGATTCGCAACTATAGCTCGCTGTAGCTCTTAACCACAGTGCCATAAGAAATGGATTTATATTACTATTTAAATGTGATTCTATTTTACTTATTTAAAAAAAAAATTAAGGCAGGCCGCAATTAAGAGTAATTATCTATGATCTGGAAATCTATATCACTCTATGAAAGCAATGAAATCATGTGGCTCAACAGTTCCCAAAACTTCAAAATATAATTGCTTGAGCATTTTGCTAAGCTAAAAGATTCATGGCACTATAAACAAGAAAATATAATGACATATTTCAATTACGGACTGCATCAGCTAATACCAAGGATTAGTCATCAAAGATTTAATAGCAAATTTTGCTGCCACTAATCCCTGGGCTTTTTGCCTTAAAATACTGATAAAAGATTATGTGCTTGCTATTACAGTGAATATTTTTGCTTGTAAGTCCAAGTTTAAAGTGTAAAATTTTAAGAAGGACGATTAATTTTATTTTATCCTCTCAGGCATTAGACCATATTACCTTGTTTTCAGAGAAAATATCAAAGTCCATTTTCTATTAAGAGAAAAACTTTACATAAGCTTGAAGGACTTAAGTCATTTCAGAGTTTTCTCTCTCACCATTTTTAATATCAGACTTTCAATGAAAAGAGTTTACAGCTTGCTGTATAAATAATTTCCAGAAATGATCAAGCTCATTAGAATCATAGTAATAACTAAAATATCCATTCATCTACCCTAATGTGACTCCTTCCCAACTCCTAATCATGCCAACATAGCTATCCTTTCTCTATTATTGTACTTGGTAAGCATCAATTTCTATAGGTAGCATGTCTATGATTAACTCTGAAGACACAAATCACTATGAGATAATGAAACAAACTGAAAAGAAACAAAATACATTAACTTTCACTTTACACTAATATTGATATTAATTTAGTATCTTCTAATTTTTTTCTTAGATGTCAGGCACAAAAAGCTAATACTTGTTTGACACCACTGAAGACTAATTTCTTAGACTTCTTTTGGAGAAATGTACTAAAACACAATGAATTGAAAACAACCCTAGATTTAGACAGAACAATTAAATTTATAAATATTAAAAGTGACTTCTTTATCAGTTGATTTAAAAACCTGTAATTGCTTTCCTAAAATTGATTTAGGAAGCATACAAAATGACTTCTGAGTTCCCTCATTATTTTATTATAATATTTTCTAAATAGTAAATTAAATTTTCTTTCCTAATCCTTATATTAAACTCACTTGATAGTTTGGAAAAATATAATAGTATTCATTTTACATATGGCCAAGCATAAATTAGAAGGGTTGATCAATTTGCCTAATTTTAAAATATTAGTAGTAATTAATGGAAGCATTGTGGCACACACTTTTATTTCCTAGCTTGTCACATTTAATAGAACAAATTCAGATAATTCTTCTAAATACAGGATAAAAAGTTTACTGAAAAGCCACGAGGAAAAACCTCTTCATGAATCATGACAAACTACTTCTTAAACAAACTATACTCTTTTCTCAATATATATACAGTATATAGTCACACTGATTCCCTGATAAACATAAAAGACCTTTAAATTTATTTATATGTGTATGTGTGAATGTGTGTGTAACAACTGGTTATGATAAGGTAAGAAAAATGAAACATCTTGTTTTTGTTATTATTATAACCCCATGTGCAAGTTCACTAACTTAACTGATTTTATTTAACAAAGGACCAAAACTGCAAGCACGATGACTTTGTTTTTTTCTTACTGAAGGAAACAAATTGCTTTTTTTTTTTTTAATGATGTGATGGTCTTAAGAATGAATGTGGTCACTGTAAAGGAAAAATGTGGTTTCAGAAACTCAGATCAAGGAATGCCCAAGTTGGGGATGAAAACATTTTATGGTAACACCTTCTGAAGGCAGTGATTATAATAGGGTCTAATAGTATTTAATCATATTTACCTGTCTCTGTCTGGAGAATAATGGTCATCCATGACACGATGTCTATCCATTCGGCTAATTGTATTATAATGTCCAGTAGAAGAGCGTGTCCCTCGAAGTCCCTGTTCCACATTCCGACTGTAATAGCAGGATTTATTAAATATCTTAGTGAACCAAAATCATATAGTATACTAAGAAATGAGGTTTATTAATATAATAAAGACACTAGAAAGATATAAAGTCAACGTAATGCTCAGTGTGAGTTTTTACTAACTTCACCCCTGGTAACTAGGTATAAATTTCAACTGGAGGCTCAGAGTGAAGCTGGGATAGTGTTAAGCTTCTATAACAGAGACAAGACATACAGAGAGTCCAAAGTAATCTAATGTCGATGGGGGAAGAGATATGGAATATCAAATGTGCTAATGGATGCTTCCCAGGTCTCTAGCTTGGGCAGATGGTAGTGATTGGTAGTGATATTCAATGACATATGGAAGACTAGATTTCCATGGAGAAAGTGAGTTCAGTGCTGGACATGTTTGTTTACATGGCTTATAGGGACAGAGGAAGAGATGCCTCATAGGTGGCTGGACATGAATTCAGAGCTCAGGAGGATAACTCAAAATCTGTCACTTCTCACCATCTCCCCTGATGGCACCCTCGTCTGAACTACCATCCTCCTGCCTATACCGTAGCAACAGCTGCCTAAGTAGTCTCTTGCTTCAAAGTTTACTACCATATACCACCACAAACTGCAGCCCTTTAAAACATAAGAAAGATTATGGCATGGCATGTTATAAGATGTAAAGTAGGAATCCAGTTTTTAATTTTACTCCATATAATGAGCTAATTTTCCTATCCCTTCCAATCCATCCTTTCCACATTACTTTGTGATGCCACAGTTACTGTACATCAAGTTCATATAACTATAAACATATTTATATTATGCTCTCTAGTCTGTTCAGTAGGTCTATCTTGTTGCTACCGTTCAAGTTCCATTCTGTTTTTAATTACTATGTCTTGGTGGTAAATTTACCTCCTCTTTTTCAAAATGAATGAATTATTCATGTACCTTTACATCCCCATATAAATTCTAGAATAATATTTTCAAGTTTATGAAAATCTCAGATAGAATTTTGATTGATATAGCATTAAACTTATAGATTAATTTGTACAGAATTGATATCTTTATTAAATGAAGTAATTCTACCCACAAGTATGGCATATCTCTCATTTATTCCTTACATGAAGTTTTACATTTACTCTACAAAGATCATGTGAATTTTTAATAAGATCAATTGCTACATATTTTATACTTTGTGTTGCTTTTGAGAATAGTGCTTTGGGTCCTGTGAAATTTTCTGATTATTATTCATTTTAAAAGTTGACCTTATGGCCAATAATTCTGCAAAACGTCCATATTAATTCTAATAATATATTATGTTGTATTGTCTATGTAGATATTCATATCACCTTGTCCAAATTCCTTTGGGCAAAGCATAAACTGTATAATTCAAAGTGGTAACACTGATTTACCTTTTAAATTTGTGTTCATTTTTTTCCAGAATAAAATCTTTCTTTGCTCTTTATGACATTTTTGACACTGAATTCAAATTTTATTTACCAATTGAAATTACGATCCCATTTTTCTTACGGTTTATATATGCCTATTACATTTTTTTCATGCCTCTGGTCTTATACTTGCTCTGTTTTTTTGCTTTTAAGCATGTTGTTTTTAGACAATATAATTGTGGATCTTGTTTTGGGGATGATGATTGTTAATTTCTTTTTAAGGTCCAAACAGAAGTGTCTACAATTGATCAAATTCTTTGAGCTACCATTCTGCCCTGGATTGCCCACTTCCACACTTAATTTTCATGACAGAATAAATATTTTATATTTCAGCTCCTGTTATATATGGCAATTATATGCACTTGAATCTAATCTAAAACCTATGCCTATCTTCTATAGAAGTGTTCAAATTTTCTTTCCTTGATTTATAAGTTATGCATTATTTTATTATTTTTTAATGGGAAAGGGTCTAATTTACTAAAATTACAAATTCAAAACCTAGTTCTTTCTTAAACTATAACATTTTAGCAATCACTCCTCAGAAGACTGAATAATTCTGGCCACATTTACAAACTTAGTTAATTTAATATCGTCAAATGTTTTAAGCTATGTTTATAAACTTTATAACAGATTTTCTTCTTAATTTCTCCAATTTTCTGAATTAAGTAAATTCTGAGTCAAAACTGACTCAACAGCAATGGGTTTTTTTTTCCCCCAAGTGCTTAATAATTCATATAAATCAAATATACATATGTAAGTCTAAAGTTCTCTTAGCCATGTATGAAGTTAGTAAGCTTACAATTAAAATTTCTAAGTCTAAAACAAAATAAATTATTCAATTAAAGCAGGAATTATAAGATTGTCACTCAAAACAGTCTAAATTTTCTTAAACGCCACAAGTACAGGCAGTCCACAACTTACTGATGAGATCCGCTTCCAACTGTGCCATTAAGTCGAATTTGTAGGTAAGTTGGAACAGGTTCATATAGTTCTTATTTAGCCTTACTTTGGTGCAATAAAAGGCTCAAAGCCTTTTCAATGATTTAAAAGCTACACTTGCAGCAAGTGAAGGTGATTGTGATGAAAAATTTGTTCCAAGTAGGGGTTCATTCAATCATCTCAAAGTGAGGGCAATTTACACTAAACAGCAAGTACAAATTGTCAGTAAGTCAGATATTCGTAACCCGAGGACTGCCTGTACATAAAATGTGAATTATGCACATATTTCTTGTGAGCTCCAATGTATTATTTCCATGGTTTTTACTCCACTAAGCCTCTCTGCAAATATGTTGATCAGAAATTTCCACCAGCATAAGACCTGGAGCTAAAGGCTTTCCGAGTCATTTTTCTCACTGCCTATGAATCTTTTTATTCTTCTGATGATTATCCCAAATCTTAAAGACCCATTAGGTGTATATTTTTTTCTATTTCTTAAATGATCAATATCTATATTGCCAATGATTTTAATTAGCTGGTTCTAACTAGATACGCTCAATACTGATACATGATTAAAGCCTGGTTCCTCTTAATGATTTTAAACTATTAAAATAAAATAATATGTACAGCATCCAAAATTACAAAGCAATTCATTGTTGGTATTATTCTCATTACCCAGGTTATTGAACAGGGTACTTATTTTTCCCTAAATAAATTTTCCTGACAATAATTTATTATCTTTAGAGACCATTAATGATAGTTTACAATAAATAAACATATAGTACCATTCTACACTTAAAATTATATGATATCCTACCTTTGTGGAGGAGGGACACTGGGTGACCATGATCTAGTCCTTCCTATTACATCTACTCGGTGGGGAGACCCTGATGGTGAACAATGGTTTGATGACATTACTTGTTCTGGCACTGATAATGTTGAGCTCTGAAGATCTCGACCATTGTGTCGATAATCTAAAAGGGGAAAGATTAAAATTAAAGTTATCTACACTAAACCCTTTGCATATTTTGTACTTAAAAAAAAAAAAGGTTGGTAAAGTTGAAAGGCTTTTAATATAAAAAATGCTAATTATAAGTATTACATAATACTAAGACAAAATAATATGTTGCAAACACATAAATTAAAAAAGAATGACAAATATTTGCATGGCTACTATATCCAAAGTACTATGCTGGGTAGAGTAAGACTTGTATACACTAACATACAGACTAAATATTTTATATACACTTACATATAGAGTAAAAGTTTTATATACTGTTATGTTCAATAAAGTCAAGTTTATTCTAAAAACATATTTTCATCTGTTCAATGGCCTAGAAATACTTCAAATACTTCTCAACAATTATAAATATTCAAATTAATTTCATGAAAAATTCCCAAAAGTTTATAGTTACTTCTATAAGAGATAAACAATATTCAAACACACTATTACTTGAAATACATGTGTAAACTGCTCTTTCAAGTATTTAACAGAGTTGAGACACAATATAACTCTGATAATAAAAGTATGACAAATCTTACTTTTATAAAGGAGTCCATTGTGTTGACATACTTAGAGAATGTGTATTAGAAGAGATACAATGAGTCCTAGAAAACAGTTAGAATTTGGACAGATGGGGGCAAATTAGAAGAAATTCTAAGTTGGTAGAAAAACAATCTACCAACATTTTAATTTTAACTTCAAAAACAATTTAATCTGGGGCAGCAGTAAGAATGTAAGTAAAAAAGGTAAGTTTAACCCAAGTTGTGTATCTCTAAAATATCATGAAGTATGTAATGGAAAGAATTGGAAATTTCTGAGCAGGAAGTGGTATAACTACCATCACCGTTATCTTCATCATGTTCATTGTGGCTACTATTGATTGGCATTTTTTATGTGCTAGGGACTCTGCCAGACACTTTACAAAGTCTTCTGCTACAACACTTGTTTCAGAAATAACTCAGAAAAAGTACTACTTTCTATGTGTTTTTTTTTTTTCCCAGCATGTTAATGCTTTACAGTATTATCTTAGGTCAGGTTCCCTAGAAATAGAGCAAAAGACAGGGATTTGGGTGCGCTTGAATAATTGAAGGAGGAGCTCTCAGGAGAAAGAGTTAGAAGAAAAGAACATGAGAAGGGAAGGAATTCAGCAAGGATGTGGTCTCAGCCTGATCCCACTGGAGGCTTTGGAGCACGATTTGTACCATGGGTGCTATCTATGACTGCGAGGCAAATGGACTGGACTTTTGTGCTTCTATGTTAGTTAGTCCCTAACTGGAGACTGCCAATGAGAAGTGAGGGAGGTGTTTAACTTCCTGGGTGAAGTAGTTTCCATTTGCCTAAGGGCAATTCTCTGGAGAAGGTGGCAGCTGGAGATGGGCAAACCAGCTAATAAAGGAAATTTGTGTTAGGCACCAACAGTGTCCACTACAACTACCAAATAATAGCAGCTGAATACAAAGTACAGTAACACAGCTAGATGAAGCAAACCAGAGAAATGCAGAATTGTATACGATGTCTATTCATCCTTTATTTTTCCTCTTGCCTCATTTTGGTCTTGAACACGATGCCCTTGAGAAGGCTTTTCCTCCTGTAGTAGATTAGACTAAAATTCATTCTTGTGGTCAACAGAAGGATGAGGCTGTTTGTGATTACCAGAATAGACTATACCAGAAGTTTGTTAAACATTCGGTATTAGACTTGGAGACTCCTGGGGCTATGAGGGCCTTTGATGCAGCATTTATTTCAGCCCTTAACCCAGAGCTCTCAGCTCTACTACAAAGACACAACTGGCCTGGAAATTTATCCCTATATCACAACTTACTGGATTGGCTCATGTATTAGCCCAAACTCTTGAGACTAAAGAAAATGCCAAAAAAAAAAAAAAAAAAAAAATGGCCTTGCAGCTGCAGCAACTGCAGACCCAGCCGAGAGAAAGGGGTCCCTTACAGAAAAGAAGTCCTAAGGTTAATACAGAGGCAGTAACTGATGTTTTCTTTTACTGCAGTAAGCCAAGACTTTTTAAAAGTGAGTGGCTTAAGTAAAAAAAAAAATATGGACTTCTACCAGGGCTTCCACTTCCATCTTCATTGGCATGAAGGGGCTCCAGGGACAAAACAGAGGCTTTTCCTGTGGTACCTCTAAATCCTCAAGGTGAAACAACTGTTTTTGTTAATGAAGAACCTTTCAAAGTCTTAATCGACAATCATACGATGCTTCCTGCTATAAATCCCATGTGTTTACAAAAGCTTCTAGCCTGAAGTGAAAAGACATCCTGAACTGTGGGAGTTACCAACAGAGAACAAATAGCCATCACACCACTAAAAGAGATTTTACACACTTGCCTTCAGGTTTCCAAATTATAAGTTAGATTTTTCATGTTTTGTTCATGACATTTCAGGAAATGCTTAAGGAGTCCTTCCCAGAAACATGGAGGACAGCAGAGACCCACTGGGTATTACTATAACCAACTGGACCCCATTACAAGAGGTCACTCTCCTAGCTGCAGTGTGGTTGCTGCCACTGCCAGGCTGGTGGAGACTACATCAGATATTGTTTTGGGAAATTTCCTAGATGTTTACGTCCCTCATGCTGTGTTAGCCACTTTGAATTCAACTTTAACTCAATTTCTGTCCACTAGCAGAATGACTTATTTTGGCAGCCTCTAATATTTGCCTGCATATTGTATACCGTTTGAATCCATCCATGGCGTTGTCTTTGCCTCATGAGAATGAACCGCCTCATAATTGTCTAGATTTCATCATGCAACTTTTAGCTACCAGGCCTAATTTACTGGAGGCCCCACTTCCTAACCTAGTCTTCTTTGTTGGTGGGTCTTATCTTAAACCACACCCTACTAATTCCCATTACCAGGGAGGATATTTTGTAAACCAGTCCGCTCCCGTAGGTTACCTCAGCAATACAACCTCAACTGGGCTTGCATATTGGCTGATGGACTGTTGGTAAGAATTTTTTAGATCTGAGGTATGTTTTGGGGGTTACACATGATTTTAGTATCTTTGGAAACAGGATTTTTAATCTTCTCTGGAAGGAAAATCAAAAATGGCCCATTAGGGGCAGGCCTTCCAGGGAACGTTTCTGCTCCCTTCTGAGATTACTGTAATCAAAGCACAGGCCCGTCAGCCTCACGGAATTCCGGAGACTGAAGAGATCAAACGCAATGATTTGGCTAATCACATGCCAGATGGGCAGCCTCCCAAATGCCCCTTACTCATTTGTCTCAAATTCAGATGAAAGACAAGGAGGAAGATATCTTAAAATTTTTACATATTTATCCAAGCTTGGTCTCTGAATCAGAAGTACAGATCTGGAAAGACTCAGACTGTATACTAGATCCAATCAGCAATTCATGGCTCATGCCAGAAAATAAAGTTGTTCTGCTTCAATCATTACACCCCCTTGTAATCAGATACCAATATTTAAATGACCATTTAGGATTAGAAAATCTAATTGTACATTTAGAAAAACATTGGTGGGGAAGCTACATTGAAGCAGCCCACCACATGGCTATATTTTGTCTGGGCAACTCAACTACCGTGTCCCCTTTAGCCCTTATGGCTCCTGCTACAGACAAAGAAGTACCCTCCCAAACCCAAATCATCTCTCCTGTCACATCTGCAACAGCTATCACACTTGTGACCCAGGGATGTCCGATAGCTTATTAATAAAAGCTGTTGTTGATGTTAGGTGCCGTTGAGTTTGTTCCGACTCACAGCAACCCTATGTACAACAGAACAAAACACTGCCCAGTCCTGCACCATCCTCACAATTTTTGTTAGGCTTGAGCCCATCGTTGCAGCCACTGTGTCAATCCATCTTGTTGAATGTCTTCCTCTTTTTCACTGAACCTCTACCTTACCAAGCATGATGTTTTTCTCCAAGGACTGGTCCCTCCTAATAACATGTCCAAAGTACATGAGCTGAAGGCTCACCATCCTTGCTTCTAATGAACATTCTGGCTGTACTTCTTCCAAGACAGATTTGTTCATTGTTCTGGGCAGTCCATGGTGTATTCAGTACTCTTGTCAACACCACAATTCAAAGGCATTAATTCTTCTTCAGTCTTCCCTATTTATTGTCCAGCTTTCACACACATATGAAGTGATCAAAAACACCATGGCTTAGGTCAGGCGCACCTTAGTCCTCAAAGTCACATCCTTACTTTTCAACACTTAAAAGAGGTCTTTTGCAACAGATTTGCCCAGTGCAATACATTATTTGATTTCTTGACCGCTGCTTCCATAGGTGTTGATTCTGGATCTAAGTAAAATGGAATCTTTGAGAACATCAATCTTTTCTCCATTTATCATGATGTTGCTTATTGGTCCAGTTGTAATAAATTTTGTTTTCTTTATGCTGAAGTGTAATCCGTAACGAAGGTTGTTGTCTTTGATCTTCATCAGTAAGTAACTCGAGGCTTCTTCACTTTCAGCAAGCAAGGTTGTGTCATCTGCATGTCACAGGTTGTTAATGAGTCTTCCACCAATCCTGATAATGTGTTCTTCTTCATATAGTCCAGCTTCTCGGATTATTTTCTCAGCATATAGATTGAATAAGTATGGTGAAAGGATACAACCCTGATGCACACCTTTCCAGATTTTAAACCATGCAGTATCCCTTGTACTGTTTGAACAATTGCCTTTTGGTGTATGTATAGGTTCTGCATGAGCACAATTAAGTGTTCTGAAATTCCCATTCTTCACAATGTTATCCATAATTTGTTATGCTCCATAGAGCCAAATGCCTTCACACAGTCAATAAAACACAGGTAAACATCTCTCTGGGACTCTCTGCTTTCAACCAAGATGCATCTGAAATCAGCAACGACATCCCTCATTCCATGTCCTCTTCTCAACCTGGCTTGAATTTCTGGCAGTTCCCTGTCTATGTACTGCTGCAATAATTTTCGCATTATCTTCAACAAAATTTAACCTACACGTGATATTAATGATATTGTTCTATAATTTTTGCATTAATAATAAGAATGCAGACATTATTAATAGAACAACAAACCCCAAATAAAAGTATCTAGCATACCCTATTTTAGCCACTAAATTATGACTCCCAAGGAGGAAAAGACAGCTTGGCTAAAAAAGGCATGTCAGACAAACAATCAGAAACCTGTCATCCCCAGGTCCCTGCATATACATTCACACAATCATTTAGGATGGGACAAGCTGACTGAAATGTTAACCAAACATTATTGGGGACATTTGTGGAAAGCTGCTGACAATGCGACCAAACATTGTTCTGTTTGCTCTAAATTTAATTCTGGCTGACCACATACAATCCCACTTAGAAGGCATCACCTACCAACAGGACCTACAGTCGAATGACAGATTGATTGTATACAACTTTCTCCTTTCAGTGGCTCCAAATATGCCCTAGTTATAATTTGTGGATTCTCTCATTGGATTAAAAAAAATGTTTCCTAGTCACAAGGCTATCACCAGCATCATTGCAAAAATGCTTTTGGAAAACATCATCCCTATTTATGGTGTACCTAAAATCCTCTATAGTAATAGAGGTACTAATTTTATCAGTCAAGTCATAAGGGAAATATGTAAATTCTTCCCTATAATCCAGAAATTGCATTGCCCATACCACCCACAATCCTATAGGCTTGTTGAAAGAACCAATGGCATTATAAAAGCCCAGTTAGCTACACTGTCTGCCTCCTTGCAGTTGCCATGGACTCAAGTACTTCCCCGTGTTTTGTTGAACCTGAGGTCTACTTCCTTTGGTCCTCACAAATTAACCCCCCACAGAATAATTATTACTGGGAAACTGCTAGCTCTTCCATATTCCGCTTGAACAGATCCAAATATAATTCAGACTATTGCCAAGCTTTAAATCATTATGTTAAAAATTATACTTCCTTAGTAAAGGAAGCCTTTAATCATAAAAAGCCAGTCGACCTTCCAGCCTCAAAGATATAGCCAGGAAATTATACTTATTGGAGAAGGCACCAAATTAAAAACTCTCTTGAACCCTGCTGAAAGGCTCCTACCTGATTCTTCTTACCAACCCCTGTGCTGCTAAGTCACAGAGCGTTAAAGCTTAGACCCATCTCTCCAAATGAAGAAAGTCATAACTCTGGCCTGGACTGTCCAACTAACGAAGGGACTGAACCTTAAATTCAGCCATTCCCACCAGCAGAAGCAAAGGACATCTGATGTAGACTGTTGCTCCCAAGACCTCTGGACCATGGCTCTATCCATTTCAGAACATTAGACTCATGCAAACAGCCAAGACTGTTAGACTGTGTTTTATAATAATTTTTGCTTTTCTGATAACTTCGATTGTATTGCATCAAATAGGGGTCTCCTCACACAGTAAACTACTTTATGTAGAGACCCAAAGACTAACCGCCTTCTACTTGATACTCATAGCTTTTGAAGTTGCTTTGTTTTATCAACTAGGACTCAGAAAATGGCAATGTATGTGTCCTGCTTGTTAACAGTTAGAAACATTGTTTAACTACTCATTCCTTATTCATGCAAGCCGTCAAAATCTTTAGAATTTATTTTCTGATAATCATAACGTTCGTTATTTTGGAAACTGTTGGTATTATCCCTTGCCTTAATATTTTATTCTTCCCCTGTACCCCTAAACGTCTTGTTTTTAACACTAGCTCTTAAGGTGGATGTGTGGTGAACTCAGAAGTTTTGATACAGCACTTTACTTTTAGTATTGCAATGGTTATTTTGCTATTTCTTTTATTTTGATATCCTCATTTATGCCAACACCCAAAGTTGTTTATTTTGTGATACCTATAATCTGTACACTTTTTGCCCTAATATACTACTTTTGGGCAATTTTTCTCCATTATAAAGCTCCCCTGAATATTTATTTTTCTCCTGCTCATAATTCCTGTTGATGCTTGGCATAAAGATGCCTTTGTTAAAATAACCAGTCAGAAGGTAGTACCGGTAACCTGTCTGACTGCTGGATTTGCCATCAAATTCCAAAACCTGGCCTCACAAATTCATATCCGTTAGCTTTCCCATACAGAATTATAGTTTCACCCTCTTTGCTACTGTCAATTTTAATATCACCATTAGGTGAGCCATATGTGTAAGCCTGTAGCATTCCCCCAGGTTATTAGGTCAACCCCAGGTCCCGTGTTTTAATCCAACCCAGATTAGAGTCAAGGATTGTTCTGAAGCAGTTTAAAACCCTTCAGACTATAAAAATAAGCCCTTAGTTTCATATAGTGCACCTTCCAGAATTTCAAAAGCAGCCTTCACAGGAAATTTAACAGCATGCTTACAGAAAAAGAAGACTTTTTGTTTTCAAATGTGGACTTGACTAAGATTAGGATGATTGCTTATCTTTAACAACTCCTTGACAGAAAATTCGCTTGACCAAATAAACTAAGCCATCCCTCTCCCAAATAAACACAATGGAACTAGCATAATATGTGCCCTCTATGTATATATACTTTTTATGTGAAGGATCAAGACACCCAACCATTGCCAATCCAAATCCAAATGACAAGTCCCATACCTGGGCTTTATCCTGTTTGGATGGTTGGAATATAACAGGCCAATGTATGTTAGGTCTTTTAAAAGTCTCTCTAAATATCCATTCCTATAATAAAAGCATACATTAAACCAATGATGTGAACATTTTCACTCATCACATTTGTTATAGGACCTAACAAAAGCCCTATAATAGACCTAAAGATGGATGGATATTTCTTTGAGGCCTCCTACTCCTTGTAAGCATTCCTGAACTTGAAAACTCTATTCACAATTTACCTGCCACTGTGCTCCAAATAACTGAAAAGCTTACAGGTAGCACAGAAGTCCAACTGAAGTCCCTAACTTCTTTGGTTAAAGTTGTACTGGATAATGTAATTTCCCTTAACTTTCTTCTAGCCCAACAAGGAGGAGTCTGTGCAGTTGCCAATACCTCCTGCTGCACTTGGACAAATGCTTCAGTATAAGTAGAACAAGATATCAACACAGGTCCACCAAAAAGGCCACTTGGCTTCAAGTATTCTCCATATCAAACTCCTCTATTTAGATATTTTCAGCTGGCTACCTTCAGGGATGGAATTGTGGGTTAATTATACTCATAGTAATACTTGTTATAGTTGGACTGATTTTTAAGATGTATGACCAAAGCAGCCACACAAACCACCAATCAAATGCTCATGCAACTCATGTATATAGATGCTGCCTATCTCTGCAATGAAATGGGAGGTCCCCACACTCTGGATAAGCTGTTTGAAATGGTCAGGTTGTTCCCCCAATGTGGCCCACTCCTTTGCCACCCTTCTCATACACAGAGAGCAAACACAATCATTGAAGCTGAATGTCAAGTCATGGCATGGTGATGAGGTCCAGTGATGCCCAGCTACTAGAGGAACCAGGTAGTGCCCAGTAACGAAAGGGTAGCATCTGGGGTCTTAAAAGCTTGTTAAGACAAGCAACTGTCTGGGGTCTTAAAGGCTCACCAATATGAGCAGCCACTCAAAAGAGGATACAGCCATTGCAGTCCATGCAGAAGAAACATTCATTCAAAGAGTGATCAAAGAATGTTCATGGAAATCCTTGATCAAAAGGAAGGAATGATTAAAAGTTTCACCAAACAGAGGCACTGGACCAAAGTAACATGGCTGCTGAAGAATCAGGACAAGGAATCCATTCTGAGTTTTCTTTAATGCAGGCATTGACTCTTGGCCTGAATCTTTTAGCTGGTTGCTAAGCGTATTTAAGGTAATGTTTTTCTTTGTTATGTTAGGGATATGGAAAGAATGGCTCCAGACGAGAGTTTTGATGCAAGGGGGTCTTATCAAAACTACCCATGCAGGTTGTTTCCCGATGATGTTTGCCACAAGCAAGTTCTGTAAGATATATTGCCTAGTTAACAAAACTATTGTGAATTTGTACATAACTGCACTTAAGGAATGCTTACACACTGTAATCTCAGAAAATCTATTTCCAAAGATAGTTAATCAGTACCTTGCTATTTTCCTTGTAGTCCTTTTACAGAACTGGCTGTGTTCTGTCATTATCTTGTGACAACTTTGTAACCTCCCTGTAAGCATGTACTTCCAGTTATCCCTCATAATCAATCAGCTAATCCCACCTATGCCTTTTGAACCAACAATGTTAGAGCCCTCACTTTGAGTAGTCCCACCTCAACTTTCTTAACTTTTATAATTTTCCTCTGAACCAATCAATTCTTGCTGTAGCTCCTTGTACAAGCCCTGTAACTAGGCATGTGTGCCGACCACACCTTGGAGTCATTGGTTTCATTTCAGTGGAGCCCATGTTTCTCCATCAGAATGCATTTAGCTTTCAAAAGATCTCTTTCATTTTACTTTGAGTCTCAGAATTTTTCCTCAGTGACAAATCAAAGTTTCAACTTACTCTGTAGAATAATGTTGCCAATGCAAATGTCAAAATTACCCCCGACTTGAGTTAATCAGAACAATCAAAATAAAGAATATATGAAAAATTGTACTTCAAAATTACCTCTGACTTGAGTTAATCAGAATAATCAAAATAAAGAATACATGAAAAATTGTACTTCAAGCATGGGTAATTTTCAAGATATCTGCCTTGCAAACTTAGAAAAACAATTGATTTTTCAATAAAATTTGAATTGAATAAAGCAGCAAAACTGTTCCTTCTTGAGAAAAGGTTAAAAGGTCAGGTTAAAAAGGGTTATGAAAGGCTGTAACTGATACCCTGAATTTGACAGATACTCAATCTGTAGATAAAAACAAATATTTGTGTATGGACTACAAAGTATAAACAGATGTGACGGTGTAGGAGCTTATACTATGTAGTTATAAGTATTTAAAATGTTAGTTAAAAACTAAGCATTTTCATCCTTTAATCATGCAAGGGGTACACTATATATACGTATATATGCAATTTACGTTTGAGATGCCTTAAGAACAATTTTGCAGAGAATATCAGATTATTTTTATTGACCTGATAGTCCTTAAATTACTTGAAAAACTATTGACTGAAGCATTTATTCTCTCTTAAAACTAGTTTTAATTGCAGATCTTAAAACTAAAAGGCTATAAAGAAAAGGAAACGTAAGATACATATTTAACAGAATAAATGTATTTGTTTTAGTTATCATGATACTCATGCAAATTTAATTGCTACACCATTCAAGTGATGAGTCTATGAAAAGTTAACATTCCAGAAACTACAATACAATAACCTTGATTTTGGTGTTCATATGGAGATGACTTAGGAATTCCTAATAATGACAGAACTCAAGGAGCACTTAATGTATTATTAAGGTGTAGTATATCATGAAAGAATTACATTTCAAAACCACACTGGATTTCAAAATAGCAAAAAACAGGCTATTGTATAGCAGTCATCTCTCCTCAATGGATTATTAAATGATATTTTTTACTAGATATATCTGCATAGGCAGAAAAAAAATGTGAGCATAGGAAACAATTTTTTAGTATATGTTTCAACTGTGTAGGTTTTCTAAATACTATTCTGTAATTGAAAACCCTGGTGGCGTGGTGGTTAAGTGCTATGGCTGCTAACCAAAGGTTTGGCAGTTTGAATACGCCAGGCGCTCCTTGGAAACTCTATGGGGCAGTTCTACTCTGTCTTATAGGGTCGCTATGAGTCGTAATCGACTCGACGGCACTGAGCTTGGTTTTTTTTGGTTTTTGGATTCTGTAATTACACACACAAAAAAAAATTCCAAAGAGCATTAACCCAAATAATGAAAGATCCTATAAAGTTTTTCCCAAAAGATACAATTCCTTTGACAGGATTAAAAGTAACAAAAAGATCATATTAAGTAAATTTTTCCATTCTGAAAGCAGAAAATGAAAGAATTGAGATATACTAAATAGGACAGCAAGATGAAAGAGTTTAGTGGTTTGAAAGGAAATATTCTGGATGAAAAAAATCTGATGTGACTAGATACTTAAAAACTATAAGTGGAATAGTCAATTAACAAAAGAATTGAACACAAATAGAAAAAGACTGCAACTATCTCAGAGCAAGAGATCATGGGGAATATTTTTTAAAACCGCTTTATTGAGGTACAATTTATTTAATTTAAGAACCATATAATATAGAAAATATTTTGCAGACTTAGTAAATTAACATATTGTTCACCCTTTGTGAAAAAAATGCAGAAAAATACTCATTAGGTTTTTAAAAAAGTGGTACACCAACAGCATTCTATTGACTTATACTATAAAAAAATTCGTCAACAAAAAATGCTGTCATTGATACTATTGCAGCATGTTTCATATACAATAGAACATTTTGTTAAGAGTAAAATTAGTTATAATTACAAGAACTTTCAGTTAATTAACCCTTAAGAAGAATAGAAGCAAAACATTTTATAATATTAAGGGTAATACATATACACACAAATAAATAAGAACATTTTTTCTGGATTTATAGAAAAAGCCGTTACCTGAAATATTAAATCTTTGGATACATTTCTAACCATAAGATTAGGCAATATTTTAAACTACATTACTGCATTTTTAAAATGTACCTAAACAGGAAAATAACATCATGATAGTTAATCAATGTAACAATGATAAAAAAAATTCAAAAATGCCCGTTCGAATATTTGACATATTAGGTATGTTACTCATGTTGAAAAGATTGCGTCTTCTTCTTTTTTTTTTTTAAATGTTAGTGTGGCATAAAAGAGTTTCGATTATGAAATAACTCCTCAAATTTACAGTAAAATCATTATTTGGTAATCTAACAAATAGAAAATTTATAAATATTTACTTCTCCAGCATCTTTCAATATGAATTTACAATGTAAGAACTGGTACAGGTGTTAGCGCAACTGGAATTATTCAGAGTTTGTTTAAATTGCCAAAAGCTCACCATAAAATTATTTCTGGGTGTGAAAACAAGTTATTTCTTTCTCATTTGTTTTTTGAAATAATAGTAGCTCCCTTCTTAATATTATAAAATGGGAAATTCTTACCTGATACCACACCAATTCCATCATCACAGTCATAGTCAGAGACTTCACTATCACTTATTCTTTTTGACCCTATGAAGCAAACGATAACAATAATTAAAATTGCTGTTTATGTAAGAAAAACAAAAAAAAACACACCAACCTGAAAGACAAATGAAAAGATTCTGAATGAAACATTTGAAAATAAAAAAAGTGTATCTACAAGAAAAGTCATCAACACTTATTTTCACACAAATTTCACGATGTGCTAATGTGGGAAATGAGTTAGCTATACAAGAGTTATTCTTGAAAGGTATATGATGAAGTTTATAAATGGTTTTAAACTTGAAATAATACTAAGTACTAAAGAATATATGTAAATGATCTGAAGTTGACTGATAAAATCTATTGGAAAATATCTAAGTCAAGTCAATTTTAGATACTTTTGGACAAAGGCTGTTGAGTCTAGGTAAATTTCAAAACATAAGAAATGCGTTATTTTCAAAAACATGCATTTTTTTTATATGTGTGACTATTAAATTGAGTATATCCAATATTTTATTTTTCAACCTTACAGACAAAAGCACAGTTCAGAAAAGTAAACTCACTGAAGACATCTTAAACTTTCTTTTTTTCTATTTAGTTGAGCTGTTTCTGTATTGATTTGAGAAGACAATGAAAAATAAATTATTCACGAAACTGACTACTACATCTAAACTGTAAATTGTGTTATATTTTCTAAAAAGTAGCCTAAGATGGAACAGTAATAATTATAATTCAAGAGGGCCATGTTTGTGTTTTCCCTTACAAACCTATAACAAAATTTTTAAATGTTAATTTTACTATGGCAAATATAGCATTGAATTGAAAAAACAAGAGCTTTGAGGGCTAAAGCAGATACTGATTTCACACTTACTTATGAAACATACGCCATATATAAATAAACATATTATCATTTGTTTTTTAATGTATTTTTTCTCTGACATGAGTTTCAAGAATGGACACAGCTTTCCCTTTCTTGGTATCATAAAACTTTTAATGATGAATGAGCACAATGTTGCTTACAAAAAATGATATATTTGTGTGTCTCCTTACATGACAAGTTATTCATTAGACTGAACTCAGGTATCAGAAAATACATACTTTCCTGTAAACCATGAGAGCTCATGTTGCATCTGAAGTAGGTATTATTAAAATATTCCAGGAATGCCCTATGATATTTCCAACCTCCTCTTAGAGATACTCTATAAATTTTTTTCTTTTGTTTGAATCCCTGCCCTAACTGCAATTCTTGTTTTCCCTATTAATGATTAAAAAGAAGACAGCTATTTGTTGTTTATCATGTGGTCCCACTGAATAAACTATTACTACTATTTTCCTTCCAAATCCTTGTAATAATGCCTTAGATCCAATCAAATCTGAGGCTCTTCTATTGCCCTAATATTTAAACTAGAATTATCTGACAACATTCCTAAGATTAGGTACAAAATGATTTATAGAATTAGGACATACATTTTAAATGGACTTGGGATAGAGAAAAGGTCATGCAGATTGGGCCACTGAGGTGAGCCTTAAGGAGAATTGCTACCCAGCTTATAATACGGTTCTACCAATCCTCAAAGACAGGGAAAGATTGGTTTCGTGTGTATGTTCATTATAGTTCAGTTC
This sequence comes from Loxodonta africana, assembly GCF_030014295.1. Lineage (NCBI taxonomy): Eukaryota > Metazoa > Chordata > Mammalia > Proboscidea > Elephantidae > Loxodonta > Loxodonta africana. The sequence goes on along the minus strand of NC_087355.1, from coordinate 54,503,457 downwards.
TAGATATTTTCTTTGTTGGTCTAAAGATACTTTTACCATATTTCATCAAATTTAGGATACCACTGACTGAGTGATGCATCAAAATTACAGAGATGATAGAGTTTGAAAAAAATGTATATTACAATAGAAGTATACATTCTTTTTCATTTTCATATGTATGGGTATAATTTATCTTTGCTTTAATTGACCTAAAAACACTCAGGTTGGAGACGGTAGTCTCTAATATGCCAATTCTTTGAAATTTGTCAAAAAAATAAATTATGGAATAGCATATTAATAATTCTTAAAAATGTTTCAACTGCCCTGACAGGGAACACAACAGAGAATCTCTGATGGAGCAGGAGAACAGTGGGTTGCAGACTTCAAATTCTCATAAAAAGGCCAGACTTAATGGTCTGAGACTGGAGGGACCCCGGAGGTCATGGTCCCCAGACCTTCTGTTAGCCTAAGACTGGAACCATTCCCAAAGCCAGCTCTTTACACAGGGATTGGACTGGACTATGACACAGAAAATGACTGGTAAGGAGTGAGTTTCTTGGCTCGAGTAGATATATAAGACAATGTGGGCAGCTCCCGTCTGGAGTGAGATGAGAAGGCAGAGGGGGCAGGGGCTGGCTGAATGGACATGGGGAATACAGGGTGGAGAGAGGACTGTGCTGTCTCATTAGGGCAAGAGCAACTAGGAGTAGATAGCAAGGTATATGTAAGTTTTTGTATGAGAGACTGACTTGATCTGTAAACTTAAAGCAAAAAAAAAAGTTAAAAAAATGTTTTATGGCTATAACAAGAATGTAAATTCATTCTTAGGTGCAGAGTTCTTTATTTGTCCATGAGATTGAACTTCTTAATTATGTTGATGATTCTTCTGTATCCTCACTAAATTTTTATTTGCTATGTAATCAATGACTGAGAGAAAATTATTTTGAAATCCCCTTCAATTTATTAATTTTCTCCCCAGTTTTCCTCTAAATATACTAGAGCTATTTCATTATATGTATGTAAGTTTAAAATTATTACGACAGACTCCAAAAAATAATTTGACAAAGTTCAAAGCCCATTCATGATAAAATGCCTTAGCAAACAAGTAACAGAAAGAAATGTCCTCAAATTGATAAAGGGCATCTAAAAAAATCTACGGCTTACATCATACTTAATTATAAAACACTGAATGTTCTCCCCCTAAGACCAAGGACAAGTCAAGGATGTTCACTCCAGCCCCTTCTATTCAGCATTGTACTACATGTCCTAAACAGTGCAATAAGGCAAGGAAAAAACTGAAAGGCACACAGATTAGAAAACAAGAAGTAACATGATTATGTAAATAAAAAATCTTAAGGAAGCTATAAAAAGGTATTAAGAATAAGTGAATTTGGCAAGATTGCAGGACACACAGTCAATATACAAAATGAATTCTATTCCTTATATAATAACAATGACAAATTAATTTCAAAACCAATATCATTTACAATAATACAAAAAATAATTCAGGAAAAATTTAACAAAAATATGCAAAATACTGATGCCAAAAACAACAAAACAATACTAAGAGAAATTAAAGAAGATCTATAAAAATGGAAGACTTTTCCTGCAAAGTTGGAAGCAAGAAATATTGGAATAACATTGTCAGAGAGCTGAGAGAGAAGGGCAGTCATTCATAGCTAAACTTTCTATCAGTAATGAAAGAGAAATAAATATATATTGAGAAAAACTCAGTCTACCATTCCCAGTTCTTCACTGAAGACACTTCTAAAAAAATTTTTTTTTAAATTTATCCCAGAAGAAAGGGATGAAATGCAAATAAATAAATAAGTAAATAAGCAAAGAAAGTGGTAAAAAATTAGTTAAACTCAACCAAGCACTGATACATAAAAATGATAATAGCTATAATAATATAATTACAGGTAAAGGTTAAACTCTGGTAGTAACATGCTAGATGGCAAGAGTGGGGGCAATCAGATTTTAATATTTTCGTGAAGTTTAGAAAGAAGGTAGAGATGTTAATTAAAGTTAGACTTTGTCAAGTATGCATGTTAAAATTTCAATAGAAACTATTAAAAGAACAGAAATTAAAAATAAAAATCTGAGTGTGTAAAATAATGACAATATGTTACTCTTTATGTTAGGAAATAAAGAAAAATTATCTACATACATTTGTTTATGTGTACATAGAATATCTCTGCAAAAATACAGAAACTGGTAACCATGGTTCATTTGAAGATGCTTGAGGGAAAGAGGTGCACTGTATGCACTTTTGAGTTTAAACCATATGAATATATTACTTGATTCAAAAATTTCCAAACATTTCATTTGTAGATGAAAAGAATGTATATTCTCTATTTGGTGGGAGAATGTTCTATCAGTCCCTGTTGATCAGCTGCACAGTTCAAGTTCCTGAGAGGCTGTCACGGAGACTGAGGTTTTCCAATTCTCCTTTCAATTCTTACTGCTTTTTCAAATAGTAAGTCAATTTTAATAAATCAAATCTATGCTTTCGGTTTTTTGGTTCCGGCTCTTGATGAAGGTCTTCCCCAAAACAACCGCAGGTGATTTACATACAATAAAATCTTCTCCTGCAGCTTCTTCCAAAACACATTTGCAGCTACACAACAAAGAGCACTAGTTTCTTCTGTAGGTCACCCATAAAATCCAGATTAGAGGTGATGAGAGACAGATGCATCTCATTTGTTCTCACAGGTTCCAGTGTATCCTCGTAGATTCCAGTTTTCCTTGATTTTCCCATTTTACATACATTTTTGCTACCCAACCTGTACTTCACCTAGTTACTTTAAGGACCAACTACAAAGTGCAAAGTCTACAGTCTTCCACAAACTGTTTCACTAGCTCTCTTTGCAGTCCCTGGAAAGTGATTTTCCAACCATTTTCTTACAAACTTCTATATGTCTTAGAGTCTCCCACAATTACGTAAAGTTTAACCCTTATAATAAATCCCTTATTCCATAACACTCATAGTAACTAGACCTCCTTGACTGAATTTAACTTATGTTTAAGTCCTTTAATTCATCTGAAGTTTATCATTTTGTACAAGATTTTTTGCACTATTTTTTCCTTGTGGATAACACTTTTTATCCAGATCATTTACTGAATAGTTTGTTCTCCTGTTCCACCCCTTGATCTGACACGTTATCTCAGATACTTATATAAAATAGTCTGCTCTTTACCTTATTCCATTGATTAATTTACTTCCATGCCAGTTTTTTCTTTCTTTTAGGATTACTCTACTATTAATAATTTTTGGATTGCAGAAACTCTTAAAGTTGCAACTGCTGACATTCTTCCTTAGAGACATGTTTACACTTTTAAGTGATGATTTCTGACAAATATCAATAATCAAAGCTTAAAAATCTATAAAAATATGGTAAATTTATTCCAAAGTAAGTAGAAGAAGGAAATAGGGAAGATAAAAAAGCAGAAATCAAAACATTAGAAACAGTAAAACAATAGAGAAAATCTATGAAACTAAAAGCTTTTTCCTTAAAAAGATCTATAAAATTGATAAACATCAAGCTGCACTTATCAAGAAAAAGACAAATACCTAACAATAGCACATATAGGTATTTACACACCAGATATGAGACTATACATTCATAAAAAGATTTGTACAAGAATATTCAGAGCAACCTTGTTCATGTTAGCCAAAAATCAGAAATAGTCTGGGTGTCTATTAATCAGAGATTAGATGAACAAATAGCTATTTATTCACATAATGGAATACAACTCAGCGAAAAAAAAAAGGAATAAACTGCTGATACATCTAAGAAAAAGGATGAATCTCAAAATCATTATGCTGAGCAAAAGATGACAGACACGAATGAGTACATACTGTATAATTCCATTTAGTTTTATGTAAAATTCTAGAAAAAGTCAATCTACAGTAAATAGATAGCGGATCAGTGATTGCCTGGGACCACAGGTGGGGCTGGAGGTTGAATGGGAAGGAGCTAAAGGAACTTTTGTGGAAATAAACGTGTAGTTTGTGGTCACGTTTGTCAGTTTATCAAAATGGGGATTTCAGAACAGTTAATTGTGTTTATGAGGAAACTGTACATAGATCAAGAGGCAGTCATTCAAATAGAACAAGGGGATACTGCATGGTCTAAAATCAGGAAAGGTGTGTGTCAGGGTTGTATCCTTTCACCACACTATTCAATCTGTATGCAAAGCAAATAATCCAAGAAGCAGGACTATATGAACAAGAACTGGGCATCAGAATTGGAAGAAAACTCATTAACAACCTCCGTCATGCAGGTGACACAGCCTTGTTTCCTGCAAGTGAATGAGGCACTTATTGATGAAAATCAAAGATCACAGCCTTCACTATGGATTGCACCTCAACATAAAGAAAACAGAAATCCTCACCAGTGGACCAATAAATAACATCATCATAAATGGAGAGAAGTTTGAAGTTGCCAAGAATTTCATTTTACTTGGATACATAGTCAACACCCATGGAAGCAGCAGTCAAGAAACCAAACAATGCATCTCGTTGGACAAATCTGCTGCAAAAGACTTCTTTAAAGTGTTAAAAAGCAAAGATATCACCTTGAATACAAAGGTGCATCTGACAGAAGCCACGGTGTTTACAATTGCCTCAAACGTGTGTGAAAGCTGGACAACAAATAAAATCAAAGAATTAATGACTTTGAATTGTGGTGTAGGTGAAGAATACTGAATATGTCATGGACTGCCAAAAGAACAAACAAACCCGTCTTGGAAGAATTACTGCCATTATGCTTCTTAGAAGCAAAGATGGCGACACTGTGTCTCACATGCTTTTGGACATACTCTAGTCCCTAGAGGACATCATGCTTGGTAAGACAGAGGGTCAAAGAAAAAAGAGGAAGACCTTTGACAAGATGGATTGACACAGCTGCTCCAACAGTGGGCTCAAGCATAAGAATGATTGTGAGGATGGTGTAGGACCAGGCAGTGTTTCATTCTGTTGTATGTAGGGTCACTATGAGTCGGAACTGACTCAATGGCACCTACCAACAACAACCACATAGTTTGTGGTAGTCATATGGGCATATACATTTATTAAAACTCATTGAACTATGTGCTTAAAATGGGGCATTTTATTGTATGTAAATCACACTTCAATAAAATTGATTTAAAAAAATAAACCAAAAAAAAAAACCATCACCTAGCTATTAATTAAAATTAATTTAGAGATGTTATCAACACATATAAATTAAAACTATGACTTTAAAGCAGGTCTTCAGGGCTTATTAGCAAAGAAAATTAAGAAGATTAAACAGATTTTCAATATTAATAGCACGGTAACAAAAGTACCCATTTTTCAGTTAGGCATAGATTGGTATTCTGATATCACCCTTTATGAACAGTGTAAACTTGGCTTCTCCTCAGTTCACTTTTCTCATCTACAAAATGGGATTAATGATATTGACATTGCAGGTAAAGACACAGATCAGATATCAACTCCTCCAAGAAGTCCACACTAATCTCTATAATCTTAGGTAGTATTCTCTGGGAGAGAGGAGATGAAGAGGCAAAACGGGACAAGGGAAGAAATAGTCAGGAAGATGGTGGAAGACTGGAAACTATGCTGAAGACACCACGGACCACCATATTTTTATGCAAATAGTGTGTGCCTTCTACATTTATTTGCCAAACATGCCCTCCTCCCTCAAAGTATTTCAGTAAGCACACTGCCCTGTGGTGAGGGAGCTAACTTTTAATAGGACTGGTGATGACGTCTTACCAATAAAATAATCTGCTTTCTTATCAAATAAATCACTTGTATTTTCTCCCACTCTCAAACTTCAGTAATTCTATTATATAGAGAGAGAGAGGGAGAGAGGACAGAGAGAGAGAAAAAATTTTTAGTGCAAATCAATAAAGGGATGTGCTTAAGCATGAAGCATGAAGAAAATGCAACAGCTCAATGAATGAATTAGGTTGACTATAAGTTTCCTGGCAATTGACAGAAAACTGTATGTGGTCTTTGAGTTTCCACAAACCTTATAATTAATGATATTTATATGTTCAGCCCTTAACACACTAACTTACAATTGCTCAAGAAAGAGCTTCTGTGTATACACAAATGAATACAATTGCAGTACAATCAATAAGATGGTAAATATTATGGAAAAATAAGCCAGTAAAGTTTACCTGTTTTATTGACTATGCAAAGGCATTTGACTGTGTGGATCATAACAAACTATGGATAACATTATGAAAAACGGCAATTCCAGAGCACTTAATTTTGTTCATGAGGAACCTTTACATAGATCAAGAGGCAGTTGTTCGGACAGAACAAGGGGGTACTGATTGGTTTAAAGTCAGGAAAGGTGTGCACCAGGGTTGTATTCTTTCACCATACCTATTCAATCTGTATGCTGAGCAAATAATCCGAGAAGCTGAACTATATGAAGAAGATCGAGGCATCAGGATTGGAGGAAGACTCATTAACAACCTGCGTTATGCAGATGACACAACCCTGCTTGCTGCAAGTGAAGAGGACTCGAAGCACTTACTAATGAAGATCAAAGACCACAGCCTTCAGTATGGATTGCACCTCAACATAAAGAAAACAAAAATCCTCACAACTGGACCAATGAGCAACATCGTGATAAATGGAGAAAAGACTGAAGTTGTCAAGGATTTCATTTTACTTGAATCCACAATCAACAGCCATGGAAGCAGCAGTCAAGAAATCAAAAGACACATTGCATTGGGTAAATCTGCTGCAAAGGACCTCTTTAAAGTGTTGAAGAACAAAGATGCCACCCTGAAGACTAAAGTGCACCTGACCCAAGCCATGCTATTTTCAATCGCATCATATGCATGTGAAAGCTGGACAATGAATAAGGAAGACTGACAAAGAATTGATGCCTTTGAATTGTGGTGTTGGCGAAGAATATTTAATACACCATAGACTGCCAAAAGAACGAACAAATCTGTCTTAGAAGAAGTACAGCCAGAACGCTCCTTGGAGGCAAGGATGGCGAAACTGCGACTTACATACTTTGGACATCTGTCTTAGAAGAAGTACAACCAGAATGCTCCTTAGAAGCAAGAATGGCGAGACCGCTTTGGACATGTTGTCAGGAGGGATCAGTCTCTGGAGAAGGACATCATGCTTGGCAGAGTACAGAGTCAGCGAAAAAGAGGAACACCCTCAACGAGGTGGATTGACACAGTGGCTGCAACAATGAGCTCAATCATAACAACAATTGTAAGGATGGCTCAGGACTGGGCAGTGTTTCATTCTGTTGTGCATAGGGTCACTAGGAGTCAGAACCAATTCAACAGCACCTAACAACAACAAGCCAGTAAAATTTTATCCAATATTTGAAGTATGTGCAAAAATAACATGATGTGTAGAAGTTACAGATAATAAAACTCCTTATCATCACTTTGAATATTCTCATCTACTTCTTTCGGTTCTGTTCTCATTGTTAGGTGCTGTCAAGTCAGTTCCGACTCATAGCAACCTCGTGCACAACAGAACGAAATGCTGCCCGGTCCTGCGTCATCCTTAAAATCATTGTTATGCTTGAGCCCATTGTTGCAGTCACTGTGTCAGTTCTCGTTGAGGGTCTTCCTCTTTTCTGCTGACCCTGTACTTTATCAAGCATGGTGTCCTTCTTCAGGGACAGATCCCTCCTGAAAACCTGTCCAAAGTATGTAAGACGCAGTATTGCCATCCTTGCTTGTGAGGAGCATTTTAGTTGTACTACTTCCAAGACAGATTTGTTCATCCTTTTGGCAGTCCATGGTGTATTCAATATTCTTCACCAACACCACAATTCAAAGGTGTCAAATTCTTCTTCAGTCTTCCTTATTCACTGTCCAGCTTTCACATGCATATGATGCGATTGAAAATAGCATGGCTTGGGTCAGGCGCACCTTAGTCTTCAAGGTGACATCTCTGCTTTTCAACACTCTAAAGGGGTCCTTTGCAGCAGATTTGCCAAATGCACTGGTGCATCTTTTGGTTTCTTGACTACTGCTTCCATGGGCATTGATTGTGGATCCAAGTAAAATGAAATCCTTGATAACTTCAAACTTTTCTCCATTTATCATGATGTTGCTTGCTTATTGGTCCAGTTGTGAGGATTTTTGTTTTCTTTAAGTTGGGCTATAATCCATACTGAAGGCTGTGGTCTTTGATATTCCTCAGTAAGTCCTTCAAGTCTCCTCCACTTTCAGCAAGCAAGTTTGTGTCATCTGCATAACGTAGGTTGTTAATGAGTCTTCTTTCAATCCTGATGTACCTTCTTCATATAATCCACCTTCTCAGATTATTTGCTCATCATACAGAATGAATAAGTACGGTGAAAGGATACAACCATGACACACACCCTTCCTGACTTTAAACCACGCAGTATCCCCTTGGCCTTTTGGAACAACTGCCTCTTGATCCATATAAGGCTTCCTCATGAGCACGATTAAGTATTCTGGAATTCCCATTCTTTGTAATATTATCTATAATTCATTATGATCCACACAGTGAAATGCCTTTGCATAGTCAATAAAACACAGGTAGGGATCTTTCTGTCATTCTCTGCTTTCAGCCCGGACATGTGACATCAGCAATGATATCCCTGGTTCCACATTCTCTTCTGAACCTAGTTTGAATTTAAAAGGCACTTTAACCTGGAAGTTTCATTGTGGGAAATTCTGTAACCAAAAATTCAATTTACATAGTATAAAGCTATTTAAGTTATGCTTTCTTCTTAAATGAGCCTTAATCATTTGTGTCTTTCCAGGAAATTTTCTTATTTCATCTAGTTGTCAATTATATAAGCATAAAGTTGTTAATTCTTACTAT